>NC_073724.1:41035352-42288642 GCF_023634155.1 Falco peregrinus
GAAGTTGTGTGTTGTTTAGGATGATGGAGATTGCTAGGTTCCCCTGGATAACTAAAGGGAAAGGTGGTGTCAACATACGAGGAAAATGTGATGCAGTTGCAGCCAGTTCTCATATCCTCCTGTCAGGCTGATACAAGCACTCCCTTTTCTCCATGCTAGATTCCAGTCCCTTCTTGCTCTGTTACCCACAGTCATCTTTTCTGGATGACCCTAGACCTTCAAGCCTTGTGTCTTCTTGTTATTTGTGCCTCCTTCTCCATTGGTTTGTTTCTTTCCTCCTGCCCATTGTACTTTTTCAAGGTCTGCTTCTATTCCAGACACTTGTCAACACAGACTTCTGTGGGAAACGTACTTTCAGTGAAGGGAAGATGGAGTGAAAAAGTTGTGGAATCATGTCTTGTTCCAGATAATTTGAATCTAATGCACAGATTACCAGGTGGCCAGAGTAGGTCTCTGTTACTGAATAAAAATGTTTTTGAGTTAAAAGAAGCAGAACAAATCAGACTTTTAAAAAGCATAAGTAAATTAAGAGTTTTAAAATACTTGGAATATTGAAATATTTTATAGCATCAGTTTGTACACTCCTCAGTTTCTTTTAAAAACCTTTAGATTTGTTTCATGAAACTCTAGCTACTATAGAGAATATAGTTGAAAAGTCTATTTTAAACTGTAAAGGCTTTGACCACTGCATCTAATGGTGACATCAATGTTTTTATTCCTAGCATTTATATGATTGTTTTCTTATAGAATAAAATGTTCTGAAATAGGGACCTGATATCAGTAAATGACAGATAAATTTATTACTTCAAAACATGTATCCTTTTCATGGGGTTTAAAGCTTAATTTCTATAAGGAGCTTTGATATAGCTCCTGCAGAAGGAAAATCAGTTGTTTGGGGTTTTTTTTCCCTTTTATTTGTTAACATCTTTTATGTCAGCAGTGTCTTTTATAGACGTAATTCATAGGTACAATACAAACACTTCTGCTTAGATAAGATCCACAGCAGCAATGTAGATGTTAGAAATTTTGAACGTATAAAAAAACCCCAACCTATCATGTTCAGTGCTGTTATTAAGATCTAAAAAATCCTTTTGTACTTTCTTATTTTACAAATAAGTCATACAGATTTGGTTTGTTGTTACAAATTGGTGTTCTCATTGCAAAATTGATAACTAATCACAGAACGATTGAGGTATGAGGTCCTTAAGGGCGTCTCTGGAGATCATCTAATCCAACCCCCCAGCTCACAGCAGGGCCACACAGAGCTGGTTGCTCAGGTCCACATCCAGCTAGGTTTTGGGATACTTCGAAGGGTGGAGACTCCACAACCAGCCTAGACAAGCTGTTCTTGTGTTCGGTCACCTTTTGTTTGTTTTCTTATGTACTGTTGCGTGGAATTACTCTTCCCTTGGTGCAGGACTTGGCATTTCCCTTTGTTGAAATTCTGTGAGGTTCCTGTTGGCTCATTTCTCGTGCCTGTTGTGTTCCTGTGAGTAGTCACACAGCCATCTGGTGTATCAGCTTGTCCTTCCAGTTCTGCCCAGAAACGGGTTTTTTGATGGTGCTTTCAGTACCTGTAGCTCAAGTATAGGAGCCGTTCACATGGTGGACTGTGCTTTAAAAATGCAGTCTTTCAGCTAGTTGTAAGTCTGTCATACTGCAGTGTGGATAGTTTTGTCTCTTCAGAGGTATAAGTCTTGGTCCATCTTCTATTCCAGTTGATTAGCAGGTATGTTGTGTTGGTTTCTATCTTTAGTCAGTAAGCTTGAATCATTTTAGATCAGGTGTGTAATGGATTAAGGCAAAAAGTGGGGCCAGCCACTAGGAAACCTGGCAGTGATTGGCAGTGTGATTGTACAAATTGCATGATGTTTTCCCTGGTGTCTTCATTGCTAGTAATAGAGGATGGTATGGAGTGTGGAAGGCTAGATTATAGAAGTTTCACATAATGCTTCTTAGCAGTGATTTCTGGCAAAGATGTTATACTTAAGCTACAGTGGTATAGATACAGTGATATAGTAGTATAGAAATGCAGAAAATTTAGCCACCTGTGCAATAGCCATTGGCCTGTGGCAGAGGAGGATGGTGGACTGAGGACAGTAGTATCTTAAAGTGCTGCAGCTAAATCTGCCAACGTTTGTCTCTGATGTGTAAGTCCCATCTTCCTGACAGGCATGTTAGCACTGGAATGATCAGGCTCATTTTATATCTGCATAGTCAGCTTAAATGCATTCCCTTAACACTTCTGGTGATTCCTAGTTCTGTCTTACTAAAAAGCAGCATAGGAGAAACACCAGGCTCCACGCCTTGACATTTCTGTATGCTTCTTTGCTATTTATTTTTTTATCTCGGTGGTGTTAAGTCACCAAAAATGGCAGGTAAACTCCTCCCGCTTTCCAAAGAAAAGCAGATGCATCTGTGAGGGTTGTGTAGTTTGGGTTACTGGTATGACCCTGGTGTAGTTGTCAGAGGGTAGGAACCTCCAGTAGAAATTACAGTGCTGGGATTTGATGGTTATGTCCAGCAAACACATTTTTTTAGTCTCTTTGAAATCCAACTCTTTCATTAGATGCAGGCTCTAACAATAATAAGGATAATTTCATAGACTCCCATGCATCAAGGAAAGATGTATTTTGCCACAGTAGTAATAATATTTTTTCCCTAAGACTTAGTGATTATTGTGCAACCTTCTGAGACTTTCCTCCCTCCACACCACTTACAAGCCCTATATTTAGACATCCTGCACAATAGCAGGGCTCTGCATATAGTGTTGCTCTTATTATTGCACTGTGCTGTGTCGTCACTGAGCAAATTTTTATCATCAGAGCGAGATCCTCAGGCATCTTAAAGTATTGCAGGAGTTTTTCATGGACAATGTTATACATGCCAACACAAAATACATTTGGTGACAATGGAAAAGTATTTCAGTGACTGGCTTAATTTTCCATTAAAGCTGGCAACAATACTTTCAATTATGTCTTTACTTACAAGGGTAAACGTTTCTTTTAAAAATCTTTGGAGTATATAGGTATTTTGGAGTGCCTATGGAGTATGAATGTGCTGGCAGGCAGAAATACAATGTTAATTACATAGACAAGTTTGAGACATTCAGTCACCTTTCCTCAGAAATAGACAGTTTTATGTTGTTATACACTGAAATTTTATCTACATGGGAAAGTTAGTTAACTTCAAAATCTATGCTTACTGTAGGTAACTGTCCAATATTAATGCACCATGTTATCAGTCTGAATATACATTAACCATAAGGTAGTTTATTCCATTAAAAGTGGAGCAAACTCCACTAAACACAATTTAGACAAAGGTTTTCAAATGTGATTACTTCTTCAAAGGTAGGTTGAGCTAGCTCAATCTCATATAGAATCATAGAATCATTTAGGTTGGAGAAGTCCTTTAAGATGAAGTCGAGTTCAACCATTAAGCTAGCACTGCCAAGTCCACCAAAAACCATGTCCCCAAGTGCCACATCTGCATGTCTTCAAGATACCTCCAAGGATGGTGATTCCACCATGCCCCTGGGCAGCCTGTGCCAGTGTTTGACAAATCTTTTGGTGAAGAAATTTTTCCTAATATGCAATCTAAACCTCTCGAGGCCCTTTCCTCTTGTCCTGTCACTTGTTACCTGGGAGAAGATACCAACAGCCACCTGGTTACAACCTCCTTTCAGGCAGTTGTAGAGAGTGATAAGGTCTCCCCTGAGCCTCCTTCTCTCCAGGCTGAACAGCCCCAGTTCCCTCAGCTGCTCGTCATAAGCCTTGTGCTCCAGACCCTTCACCAGCTTTGTTGCCCTTCTCTGGACGCGCTCCAGCACCTCCATGTCTTTCTTGTAATGAGGAGAACTGAGCATAGCATTCCTGGTGCGGCCTCACCAGTGCCAAGTACAGGGGGTGATCACTCAGGAGTCCTGCTGGCCACACTAGTTCTGATAGAAGCCAGGGTGCTGTTGGTCATCGCCATGCGCTAGCAGGGAGCCTGTCAGGTAGTAGTTAGCTTTGCAAATTCATGCTTTGTGCTTACTACTTACAGCCTTCCGTGTGTAGACTATCTCAAAGTCCTTAGGTTTTCTAGGTAGTCTTTGGAGAGATTTGCTTTCTTTCTCAAAAGAATTTTATTTGAAATTCAACATGCTAAGAAATTGAAATGACCATTTAGAGTGCTGTAATTTCTGTATCCATGTCTTACAGTTGTCACCAGTTGTGAAAAAGTTGCACAATATGCCTTTAAAGTTTGCAGAAGTCCCTTTAATCATAGGCACATGGTTATTGAATGATTTGGGTTGTACTCTTAGCTGCTGTTTTCCATACTGAACTGTGTTTACAGTTCTTGCAGTTGAAATGTTATCTGTATTTTTATGGTGTAAGAATTCTTGTTGGAATTTTTACCATCTCAATATATCTTACTCCAGAATATTTTATTTGGGATTATATGGCAAAGTTGGTGCTTTTGAGCATTACAGAAAAGTGATAAAAGCATGTTTATATCCTTCTTTCACTGCACCCACATGAATCAGTTAAATGCAAAAAAGCTGCATCTGTTACTGTGAGTGAAAGTAGTTCCTAATGTACTGGGATTTGATGATTAATACTGATTATGGGATAGTGGTCTAGGTATCTGTTACAAAGATAATTTTCCTAGATAAGGAAAAAAAATACATATGGGGATTATTTTGTCATCTTTCAAATATTAAGTCTTATCCTGTAATGTTCATTTTCAAGTGAAGTTTCTGTACCTTTTACATTCATAAAAATGAAGAAGAGTTTAATGAGAGTTAAAGAGGTTTTCTAATTGGGACCATGTATGTGTTCTTGCTGGTAGAATTATAAAAATAGCTTTGGTGTCTGGTGTTAGGATGAATGCATTGCAAATGCACTTAAAATTGGTATAGACTTAAAAGTGTTCTTAAAGCTTAGCTGATCTGTGTCTTCAAAATTTGCTTAGAAATTTGCATGCCGCTTTCTTGGGAAAGTAATAAGAAGTGTATTCCTCTAGTCGAATGTTGCACTTTGATCATTTTAGTATGCTGTTTATCACGCTCTTTCTATAGGTGAAATCTGCAGTTTGTGTTCAGTAGCAAAATGTTGAGTGCTGTTACTACAAAAAGCCTAAACCAACAAGACTTTAATGCAAGTCTTTGCTTTTGTCCTCATTGACAGAGGAACTATTCCTAGTGATACCTAATTTCTAAAAGAAGGGGAGGCTGATAAAGGTATTTTTATATCTTTATCCTACTTTTTAAACCATGGCTTTGTTATACCAGAAGAAATTTTAAAAAAATTGTTGTGAGTGATATGGAAGTGTCTGTGGGGGCTTTTCTAATCAAATGTAAACTCTACTGCAGCCAAGTGCAAGGCTGTTCCCCCTGTGCTGGGAGCTGGAGAGCGGGTGCAGAGCCCTGTGGTGGTGTAGCTCTCACCAGGCTGGTGTGCTGGGCAGGCTCTTCACGAGCCAGAGGCAAGGTCAGCACTGCTGAGTGCTGGCTACCGAGTTTCTAGCCGAACCATGTCTGAGGAGAGGCAGAGCAAATCTGCCTGCCAGAGGCTGTTGGCAGACTCCAACACGAACTTGGGAATTCAGTGCAGAAGGGTAGTGTTCAAAGTATGGTCCCAACCTATAGATGCCTTGACCTACATGTCAATTTTACTTTTTGCTTGGCCAGCTGTGCTTTCTTTAGCTTACTTACTGGGATGATACCAAGTTCTGCTTTAAATTGTAATAAAAATTTATAACAGTATTCAGGAACCCTAATTATGAAATACTGACCCTTAAAAAAGTACTTCCTAATGTGGTGATTTGGTCTCTTGTCTTTTTATACAGTGTTCTTCACTTGGGTTCATGTAGTTATTTTTTGAGGCTCCTGTAATCATTTTTCAAGGGAGATAAGCTAATACTTTGCTCCATCTAGTTTGCAGACAGCTCAAAAAGTGTTAATGTGCCTTTTTCTTTCTGATTGAGAGCTCCCTCTTCAGCCTGTCTGCACCTTAATACAGCAAGGCAGAGGACTTAGAAGCTGGATAATAAAGAAGATGAGCAATGGGAAAAGTGGAGAAGAGACTCGGGGGTTTTTTTTAGCAACTTGGAGGTCAAGAAATGCTTCAGCCTGGGCTGGGACTACTTCTACAACGTTGACAGACAGGATCTCCTAGTCAAACTGTGCTTGCTGGGAAGTGTCTGCTTACGTCTTCTAATAATAACAAGAGATTCTGAAAAAAATTAGTGGGACTGGCAACACAGTAATGTTTTTAGAGTAAGCCTAAAGTGTAAAGGCAACGAGACAGACAGTTTCCCATATGTGAAAATTCTGTTCTGCTTATTATTACTGTTTTTGACCTGTGCTAGGGCTGGTTACCTGATAGGCGCAAAAGGTCCAGTCTACATGTTTTTTTTTCTAATAATAGAAATAATAACTCTGTATAATATAACCATTATATATTAATAGGGGATTTTTCCTGACATCCTTTTATGTCTTATCATTTACATGCATAAATTTGTGGACAAGGCTATCCCAGCTGTGTACTAACTAGTTGATTAGCCCTTGCTTTGTTTTAAAATTTGTAGAGTTTGAAGGTGTGCATGCCTGCATGTGACAGCTCAGGAGCAGAGCTCTGGGGGCAACATCCTTGTCTTAGATACTGTATGCATGATTGACATAAGGAAAAATGCCTATACGTGAGAGTGCTGAAAGATATTCTGCTGAAAGCCCTGCTTATTTGCAAAATAAGTCAGCCTTTTATGTATAGTAGAAGGTGGTTGTATACTAATATATCGGATGCTGTGAACTTCAATACTACATGTTAACTTTTATGTTAACACAGTCTGAGGTAATGCGAACACAAAGAACTGAAAGTACTTTCCATAGTACTGATTATATTCGGGTGCTATCTCTGTAAATGGTATCTTGAGGTATAAAAGTGAATTTGTGATCACAAATGTTGATTTTTAGAATTACTGTAAGAATTGCAGAAAAGCTATCCACAACAGAAAACCTGAAAGTAATTGCTTGGGGTTTTTTTTTGTAAACAAACAAAACCCCAAACACCTGTGCTAGAATAAACATCGTGCACAGGGGGAGGGGAATTGTCCTGTAGTACTGGCTTTTATATATTGGAGCTACACTGGATTGGGCCTTCAATGCATTAATATTTGCTAGTTTTTACATACATACCCTTATTTCATTTGATATGTTCAGAAGGGCATTCCGGCTTCATCTCTGAGCTGGATGATTACATTCTGTTGTCTTCTGGCATATTCTTCTTGCTGTCCGACAATATTTACTTGATACACTTTGTTGCCCTATTGTCTTGATGGTATTCTTGGGGGGGGGGGGGGGAAGACATTTTGGCAGGTAGGAACAGGTGGATGTAACTTGGTTTTTATGTATGTAGCCAGAGCTCTAGATTAATCATTTTTATTTTCCTCCTCATTATTCTGCATTTGGCTCTGTTCACTATATGCTTACTTCAAAACCAGTGTTTGTTACTTTTTAAGTCACATTGTTATATATAAATTGAAATATATATAGTATATTATAAAAATACAAATTGAGATTTTATATATATATATATATAAATATAAATTTTAATTCCTCAGAAGTCTGTTTGTTAAATAGTCTTTTCTTCAAATGCTTCCAGGTTTTAAAAAAGTTTTGTCTGAGAGAAGCCATTTTTACTGTCTTTTAAACCCTGCAGGTTTATTTATGCTTGGAGCACAAAAGACCTGAAATTATTAGCAGTTTGGGATTAAGCAATACACAAAAGTTGATTCACAATGTAACTAGAATTGACCTACTACAGGATACTGAACTGCAGTACAATGATGTTCCTCATCTCATAGAAGAATTTTATCAGGAAGGAACACAGTAATACTAACCACCAAAACCAGGCTAATGTTGCTAGGATTTTGCTTGTTGCCTAAGAACAAAGGAACATCAGGGATATGGAAGTTTTGTGTTTTTTAAGGTAAAGGCAGTCATTAGAAAAGGGGTTCAGAAATTGTGCGTTACAATGAAAGAAAAATGGAAGTAGTCAGGCAAAAATAAATGCTGGGAGATTGTAATTTTGTTTTATGTAAACAAGTGTCCTCTTAATAAATAAAAGCTGCTCAAGTGAAGCCATGAAGTGAAAGAAGATGCTTTGTATCATAAAATGCAGAACACTTCCCAAGTAGGAAACTCCGTTTGATTCTTTTTTTATTATACGTGAATAGGTTGTCTGGTCTGTAGGAACATACTTGGCAAGTGGTTTGTTTTGCCAGAGACTAAAGTGAGCGCTTAAGTAGGGCAAGATCGTTCCACAGGCTGAAAAGTTTCTTTATGTTTGTCTTCCTTGGTGAGAATGTTGAGGAAATATTTAACAGAGACCTGTTCTATTCACGTGGTGAAATGAGCTGTTTAGGAGGCTGAGAAGGGGTCAGGCAGAAGGTGCTGGCATAGCAATTGATACTTCTACAAGGAGCTTCCCTTGAAGGGCGAGACAGTGTTCATTGAAAAGCTACAAGGAATTTAGAAATGGAGTAGCTGAGCTATTGACTAAAATATGCAAATCTCATTAAGATGCTATTCTGGAGAACAGTAGGGTAACAAATGTGCTCATCTTGTTAAACTGCTGTTGGAAAAAGAATTGAAGAGGTGATTCTGGGAAGTGTAAGTGTGATTTGGTTAGTCTTCCCTACCAATAAAACTGATGGCAACAGTAAATTTTAAGGTGGTTATAAAACAACTAAATTATGTTTGGTAAACTGTCTACATAGTAAATTAAATTTTCTTAAGCCTCTGAGCAAAATAACAGACAAAAAGAGTATACTATTAAATTACATATCCTTCCTTAGATTCCTAGAGAAAATCGCCTGTTGAGGGCATTTAAAAAAACATAATATGTGAAAACCGTGTGATTAAAAGAAGAAAATATGCTAGGAGTAACTGCTCTGAGTTTGTTATCAGAAAAGCCGATTGTTAATACATGGGAAAAAAAAGAGGAGTGTGCTGCTTTGTCTAGTTGTGTATCGGGTCTCCTTAAAAAGACTGTTATCAGAAGCTCTTTTCTGTACTTCTAGAAATGTAAGTATCTTTTTCCCCTTGAGCAATCCTTTTGAAAGGAGAATTAATGAAATGTTATCACAAGACTTGAGATTTAACACTTGAGCTGTTTATTGAAGTGAAACCAGCTGATTTCTAGCCCTGTGTTTCAACTGATGCATCTAATTAACATCCTGGAGTACTGATGCTAAAAATCCAGTATCCGTCTCAGTTAAGAGGGTCCATTGCTTGCCCTTTCTAAAACTGATGTGAGGTCAAGTCCTTCCTTTAAGCAGTGTAGAGAAGTTCCTTGTTTTGTTTTCATAAAAGAAATAAGAAATACCTTACTTGCTGTTTTCTATCATTATTTATTAAAGCTTGTTTGCAGCCTTGAAAGAACAGGCAAAGCTCCAAACAGAACTTTTCTTTGATAATGACTAGGAGAAGTCCGTGCTAGAGTTCCTCAAACAATTCTGAAGAGCCCAGCTGGGTAACTGGGCAACTCTGTGTCAGCTGAAAGTTGCTGTTGTCATTTTTATGGTGATGCATGGAAAGAATAACTTCAAAATTCTTAAGGGATTTCTGAATTTCAGTGCTTTACCAATTAAGCTTAATTGGGGAAGGCAAAGGAGAGGTGAAAGTTTGGTGGTAATGTGTATTAAAAAGGGCTAACATGCCTTTTTATAGTCCTTTTTGCTTGGTGTGCAAAGAGGAAACGTAGAGAGCGATCCAACTGAGAGAAGGAGATGACAGGAGACCAGAAGAGATTAGCTGCCTCTCAAGGGACCTTGTAAAATTCTAAAAGTTTAGGACGGCAAACAGAACATGGTCTAGGCCAAACAGTTTGGAAAAGGGTCAGAAGATGAATGGCCAGCCATGTACACAGCATAGGAAATAAGCTTCGTGAGCAGGAGTGGGAAAAGCAATGCAGAGGCTGAAGTGGACAGACGTCTCCTTGGGCGGTGGGCTCTGCTTCTGCCCCAGGCTTCAACACAAACTTAGGCTGATCTTTCCTGAAGGTGCTGCTCTGGCAGTTAGGCCTGCTTAGTGAAGTCTATTAGTGAATGACTGGTTTAGGAACTCTGCAGTTGAGAGGCAAAGAGCATAGATCTATTTGAGGGAAGTACTTTGAAGAAAAAGGAGCTAGATAAAGTTTCTGTTTCTGTTCTTGAAAACAAAAGCAACAAAAGCAATTCTTAATTCTTGTTTTATTGGGAGGTTTCTTTGTAAGGAAAGGACTGTTTTGGCTTGAAGCAAAATCGTTCAGTTGCTGTAAAGGTATGTGACTTCTGGCAAGTAAACTTCACCACAGCAAAGATTTTAAGAATAAAATATGAAATAATGTGATTTCAAAAGCTAAACTGCTTAAAAGGACATTCTGGTTTGTTTTAAAAGGCAAATACAGAATTCTGCAGATGGGAAGCAGAATTATCTGGAAGTAAAAAACCATAGGAAAGATGTATAATTTAGGGGGAAAGCAATCATATGAAAAAGTTTGGTACCACTTGTTACAATACTTTCCTTACATAAGTCATTAATGTGATTCTGTTTGTCTTATAACTTAAGAACAAGGTGATTAACAAATGAAATAGAAAGATGTAAAAGTCATTAAGAAAAGAAAAAAGGAATATTACTTCTTACATAACATATAATTAACTTATGAAATTCACTGCCAACCTGTACTGTTGAGTTCAAAACCAGAACAGAATTCAAAAATTACTAGAAATATATTTGCATAATCAGAAAATTCACAACTCTGTTGTAGGATTTTCTGTAGGTTTAAAAAGAAAGATCTCTGGGAGTATTGCCAGCTAGTACCTGCTTGTGAAAGGCTGGGGTAGAGAACTGCACGATAACCAGGTTGTATAATTATCTGGCATTGCTTGCATTTAAGTATAATGTAAGGTTGACTTGACTTCTTTGTATTCCTCTATGAGAGCTCATCTCTCTCTGCTGGCTGTAGAAGGAGCTGAAGGTGAGCCTCAGAGAGCCCAGGTTAGGTCTTGTGAGTAACTGGCCCCTTCCTGGGGTGATGGGTGTTGACAGACACTTTTCTGTGGTTTTTTGTAGTAACTTGCAGTATGAAAGCAATTAATTGTTATGGCTGGGTATTTCTCTTTTAAATCAGGTCTGGGTCAAGTAAGTACTGTGCATCCTAGTGCTTCAATTGATTCCTTCTGCAGGCACATTTTTCAAATGTTTTGTTCATTCTTTGTAGATTAATTAATTCTGATAGAGTATCACAAAAATCCACAGTTCCTTTTATTCATGTTAAATGTGATTTATATTTGGGGAAGAGAGGGTATTAGTGTTGTTCTTTGGAATAACTCTAATCTCTTAAGCAGTAAAACCTTGTTAATTCTCATGTAGCTAATCCTTAAGTGATAATTCACTTAGACTGTCTCCACAACAAAAATAACTGCTTAAGCGCACCGATTGTAACTTAGTCTGTTTTGGCCTGTAAAGTGTACATAAAATACAAATTATAGATAGCTGGAAATTGTTTGGGAACTTTTTATTATCGTCAAGAAGTCACAATCTCCCAATTAAAAAGGGCAAGTATTTTTAGAAGTACTGAACCCAAGAATTTCTAGAAAACTCAGAAACAAAGTTTGGAAGAGGAAAACTGTAGCCAAGAATGAAAAACAAGAAACACAAAAAACATTAATGCTTAATGGCTGCCCAGAGCTATTAGAATAGTCAGTAGCGGCATGAGAGTTCAGTAAATGTTTCTTCTGTGCTTGGGAAAAAAGCAGATACGATGTTCGCACCATGAGACATACGGTAACACACTCTTTTCACAGTGATTGAGAAGGTTAAACAGTAGTTATACTTAACTTTGGCATTTTAAAGTCAGAGGCCCAGATAACATACATCCATGAGCTCTGAAAGAGTAGGCTAGAGAACTGTTGTTCGTACAGATATTTTTTTTTTATTATAGTTCTTGGAAAACGGAAAAAGTTCCAGAAGACTTGAAAACTACTGATTTGTGCGTGCAGTGAAAATAGACACTCAAGGGAAGAAGTATGGTAGAGGGATGAAGGCATCATCTCAGGCTAAGCCATCAGTCTTATTTGTCAAGAAATCCCTAGATAACTGTAAATTGTTTATGTTAATACTTGCTAAATGCACAGACCAGGGAGTAGTGCTACATAATGAAGAGGACAGGGGATTGTTGCAAACCAAACTGGGTCACACTTGCTTCTGGTTAACTGTGTTTTGGTACAGCCAGAGGGGAAGTTGTTCTCTAAGACTGAAGGCTGTACCCTGTTTTTAGAAGATGTGGGAATGTATCCTAGAAAGCAGTGAAATGGGGGGGGGGTGTGTGTGTGTGTATTGTAATGAACCTAATGATTGATTATTCAAGAGATGCTATAATTACATGAAATCAAGGCACCAATTTAATCCATAGTGGTTGGTGTCACTCATAAGCATGGCAGTTGGAGTTTGGTCCTCGGGGTAAAGCACTTGCATGAGTTGTTGCCTTTGCCCATTGAGCAGATGGCAGTGGACCGAGAGCTGCAGCGTTGGCGCAGGACAGCACCGCACGTCAGTGTGCACCCCTGTCCTAGCCTTTCTGAGGCTGACAGCTGCTCCTGCCTTCTCTTCCCTCTCTGTGGGAATGAAAGGTGTTCTCCTGCACAGTCTGTGAAAAGACAGTTCCCCCTGGAAAGTCAATTTAAATGAATGAAACATGTCTTTCTCTTTATTCTTCTGTCACAGCATTGTAGTTGACTAGGCATCCAGTTTCTTTTTGGGGTGTAAATCAGGCTTGTTTTCTCTTGCGTATTGCATCTGTTGCCTCTTCCAGACAGTAGGAAATCTTGTCACAAAAAAATAGGCTTTTGAAACAGAGGTGTGTGAGATTTTCCTCATGGTTGCCATGGTCAGAAAAGGGTCTTTAACTTCCCTTGCACTGGCCATAATTCTCTTATTTCTCTAGGTGGAGGTGCCTACACTAGATGCTCACACTGCTTCATTTCAGGTGCTGGCAGTAAATTTTTTACCACTTCTGTGGTGGTTTTTATAATCCCTGTTACTCTGTTTCTGTTACTACACCAACAATTACAGCATTACTCTTTAATAGCTTTTTTCCATTGTTATTAGTAAGTTATTCTGATTCATAGTAAAAAAAAATAAAAAATAAAAAATGATAGAGTGAAATTTGTCTGTTAAAGACAGCTTTAAATACTCTACCCGTCTGTTTCCTGTGCCACTTAATGAGCATTTTCCTGTCTCGGCTTTGCTTTGCTTTGGCTCCTTTTCTCAAACTTTCCATAAAGGGTTTTAGTAACTTAATAGGAAACCGTGGCATGTACTTGGTAGTATCAGCTTCAGGTGTCGGGTTTGAGATATGTTTGTTCATCTGATCTTTTCCTCTGTACTGTCTGCTTTCTGCTCTATTTCCTTTGCCTTTTCAGACCTGTAGTTTCTCTAATCATACAGAAATTTCTCCCTTCTCTGCTGTCCCACTTCCCTGAAGACCCAACGTACCCTGGCTTTGCTGAGCTTTTGCTGTGGTGATTATCTTGTTGTGACTACAGTAGCTTAAGTCACCCTAGTTCTGAACAATGTCCCTTTTTCTTCAGGTTCAGTCTTTCACTTTTTCCTTGCCTCAGAAATTGCCTGAGAACTGTTTATCAATGCAAACTGAATTTTGTCAAAGTTCTTTGATTTTTAATACTATGCGGTTGCTTTTCTTGGTTTTAGTTTTCAGTTTGGTAATACAGAGTTCATAGTTACTTCTAATACCTGCTGTTCAGATTATAGTTTCACTTTGTATAGGCAGTCTGAATCTCAGATTCATGCAACTGTGGTCGGTAAATTTATTTGGATAATGGTGATTTTATATTGCTGTATTGGGTTTTTTCCTGGTTGGGTTTTTTTTGGGGGGGGGGGGGGGGGGGGGGATGACACAATAGTTCTTTGCAAGAACTGCATCAGACATTAAGCATTGGTCAGTGAGTTTTTTTGCCAGGTTGGATGGTGCCTAATCAAAGCTTCTGCATGGCTTTTTCAGTTTCTTTGAGGTTGCAATCTATTCTGGCATTACTCACCTAGCACAAGGAACAAGCCATGTGTGATGTTTTGACAAGCATGCTTTGGAGACAGTTGTTAAAGATGTCTCTGTATCGCTCTGATCTTCTGTCAGAGGAGAGCAGTGTATGAGTTCGAAGGCTGGCATAATTTGTGAGCTGAATGACCAGCTTGTTTGCTGTGATGAGCACCAGTTTCTCAGGATGCTTGTCTTTGCTGCAGCCTGGGGTATGCGAGCTGTTTGCTCATTTTCTTTGAAGTGTTTGTCATAGCAGTCAGTCGGACTTGGGGGCTTGAGATCAGTTCAGTCTTAGGTGTGATTTGTGGTGGCTTGATTTGAAGCAGTGCTCTCACATGCCGGCACCCAGCTCTACGATCTTTCTCAGTGCCAGCATCAGAGTTCCTGTGTTTTAGAGACAAAGCTCTGTTGCTGGGAGTTTCATCTAATATGTCAGCTGTGGTTTCTGCCAAAGATTGTTGTTACCAGAACAACTTTTTTGTAACTGGTGAGTTTTAGAAAGATACATGACTATATAGTGTGTTAGAAACATCCCATTTTGTGGGGTGTTGAGAGGTGGTAATAACAGCTAGTGAATCAAATGAGGGTTGAACAGGGATTTGAAGAGTATTTAATTGGAAGAATTATGAAGTAGTTGAGTCATCTTTAATAAAAAGGGATGGTTTGGCTAATAAATACTTTCCTGGTGATAGTGACTGGAAATGGAATATAGACTAAGCTCAGACTGCAGATTTTTCAGGTCATTCATTACAGGAAAAGTCAACACATATACGGTGGGTTATCCACATCTGGAAATCTCCAAAGGCTGCAAATACAGTAAGCAAGGTTCTCACTCCTGTACACGTACGGGTGTTGGTGCAGCAGCTCGCTCAGGCTAGGTCCGTTCTTCTGTTGCTCAGACAATGGACTATGCAGCAGTGGCTCCTTCTGGCTTCAGAATCTGTAAGTCGGGGCGGGGGTAGGTGGCTGTTCAATGTAGCATCTTTAGTGCAGTTGTTGGGTTTTGTGACTCTGCAGTTTTCTGGCTGAGGCACTGTCATTTTCTGACTGTGCTGTGTGCAGGACTGCCTTCTCTCCGCTGCTGCGAACGGATCATCCACCCGCTGCTGCTGACGTAGTAAGGTTCTTCTCTGTTTCTAGTTGAAACCTGCTTTCCCTGTTAAATTTTGTCAAATGAGTCATACTAGCTTTCTTTAAAATGGCTACATTTTTAACTAATAGTGGTGATATTGCAGATGCAGGCAAAGTGGGGATTATTTTGAATAATATCAAATTATACACTGAGAATTCTTGATTAAAATATATAAGCTTTATTTGCATCTTGAATTACGGTTTCTCCTTATACCTCATTATTTTGCAGAAGACCTTACACTAATATGTATTCATTTTGTTTGTCAAGTATTGACAGAGGCAGCTCTTCTTTCCTTTTAGGAATCTGGGTAAAAATGGCTTATCTAACAGTAGTATTCTATTGGATAAATGCCCACCTCCACGACCACCGCCTCCACCGTACCCTCCCTTGCCAAAGGACAAGCTGAATCCACCTACACCTAGTATTTATGTAAGTAAATCTAATGGTAGAAGTACTCTACCGGCTGTCTTTTGTAATTGTTTGATTATCTGAATTACATAATATAATTATTTTAAAGGTGCACTATTTATAGCTGAATTCTAATTACAGTGCTCTCCCAAGTAGTGTGTAAGTGGGAAAAATGCTAACCTTAAAGATAATTTTGGGACATAATTTGACTCTTAAACTACTTGTATATTAAGAATTTCAGTAAAAAGAGGAAAACCAGCTTCAGAGTATTTTTTTAAAATACTGAAAATATTAGCAGAATATGCAAAACAGTTCATTGGATACAGTACACAATATTTCAAACATGTATGTATGGTTTTTGCAAGTGAAAGTTTAGGTATAAATAAGCAAGTAATTAAACTAAACTCTCCCAACAATCTGTTTCAAAATACAGTAAAGAAAACAGTAATAAAATTAGAGGTGGTGTTAAGAACAAAATGTCATTAGGAAAAGGCAGGTTTTAGTTGCATAGTATTTTCTTATGCAACCATTAAAATTTCTGTTCTGAAAATAAAGTTTTACAATAGCTTTATGAAAAATTTGTGCTAACTTCCTCAGTAATAGAAGAATAAATTATAGGATGTCCCCTTCCTTGATAACAGAACAATAAATTACAGCATGTCCATACAACCAGTGTGGAAACCTCAGGTTAGCTTTGGTCAGCTCATCGTGGGGACTAGAAGTGGGTGGGTTTTTTGGTTTTGGTTTTGGGTTTTTTTGTGGGTTTTTTTTTTTTGGCCTGGTACTGCCCAAGCAGTCTGCTTCAGAGTTAGATTAAGTTGGAAGCAATAGTGCTTCCAAGTGTTGCATCTGAACTAATTACGTTATTAAAAGTCCATCACAGCTTTGTTGAGTCCATGCAAAGCTGGTAAGTCACCATGCTGCAGCATACTGTGCAGATGTGTCAACATGGGTCCCAATATTTGGGAACTCTGTATTGTGGTTTCTTTATTGAAAGAGATGTCGTCAGCATTTTAAAAGATTTACAACAAAAGAGAAAAAAGAAAGGGAAAAAATATGGGAGAAACTATAGCATAAAATTGAGGTAATAGGTGCGCAAAAGCATTAGAACATCAAATCAACCTTTCTGGTTAATGTGAGATACACTATGAGAGTAGTTTTTAATTATACTGTTTCTTGTATACATGATCTCTATAATTTGCCTTTTTGACTTCTGAAAAGAAAGTTAGTTTATTATCTTGCTCTTCAGAGGATTCTGTCAATTTAGGGAATGTACAAGGCTACTGTCAGATAAAGAAAGAAACCGCAGGAAACCTGAGTTGCAAAAGCCGAAGCAACCTGGGAATAATTCATGCCAAGAAATAAATTGCAGTAACAAATTAATTTCAGGAGAGAACCCAACTTTTAACACGGATAGGGTTGTATGATGTAGCTGTTCATTCCCCACAGTGCAGGGAAATGGAGAATGTTCCTGTCTTCTTTCTGTGTTGTTGTGATTTTTTTTAATTATTCTTTCTTATTTTACCAATAAGGAGTCTAAATTCATCTGGCATCTAATATTCCATTATAATTTTACAGTTGGAAAATAAACGAGATGCTTTCTTTCCACCATTACATCAATTTTGTACAAATCCAAACAACCCTGTTACTGTAATACGTGGCCTTGCTGGAGCGCTTAAATTAGGTAAGTTTACTGAATATGGTATTTTTACTTTGGGGAAAAAAGGTATGTGTTTTTTAAGAAGAAATCTCTCAGTTCTTAGAAGTGGATACTTTATTTCTGTAATACTGTATTACTTGTGTATTCCAAATAATTAGGGTAATGTGTCATTTCTCAGTTACTGTTTTTCTAATCTTAATTGTCTCCAAAAACAAAACCCCCAAATTCAACAGATGTTGTTTAGCACAGAGAGGAGATAAGCTGCGGATATGGAAGCTTACAGATAGACTTTTTTCCTATTAAAACAGTGGCTACACGTCTTTGTGCTCTACATTTAATTATCTGTGATCTGTCTATAATATATTGAACTCTGTAGATAGAAAAACTCATTGGTGATAGGAAACGTTATACGATAGAAGTGCATTCATAAAACTCTGGTCTGAAAAATATTGCATTGGTAATAGATTTATGTTTGTAGATTTGTTTACCCAAGGCATGTAAAATGTTTCTTGGAATATAGTCCATACTGCTATGCTGCCAGGTTTTTTACAAGCTTCTACTGTTCTGTGCAGAAAAGCTTTTTGAGTGTTAATCATGAGTGTTAATTATTAACCTACAGGTGGGCTGTGTTACGAAGGCTGAGGGGGAAAAAGTGCTTTAGTTTAAACCTTTAGACAGCTTTATTAATTTTCTTGAAACTTTTTACTATATTTTAACTGTCATTTATGAATTTTATTCCTATTTATTAGATCTAGGACTCTTCTCTACTAAGACATTGGTAGAAGCAAATAATGAACACATAGTAGAAGTAAGGACACAACTACTGCAGCCAGCAGATGAAAACTGGGACCCCACTGGAACAAAGAAAATCTGGCGTTGTGAAAGCAGCAGATCTCATACAACAATTGCTAAATATGCACAGTACCAGGCCTCTTCATTCCAGGAGTCTTTAAGGGTATGTCCGTTGTTACTATTTAAGTTACATTTGCAAACTGTATACTGACCCTGGGACCAATTAATAGTGGCTATCGAAAACAAATGGAAGATGTTAAGGAGAAGGAGGTTAATTCCACTAGCATGAAGAACACAGGTAAATTTACAAAATCTGTTTTGAATAGAGGGTCGAATAGTATATAGGTTGTTCCTCCCAAATGCTTCATATAAAATCAAATTTTCTTATTGTAAAACTCCTGGTAATTACATACTTTAAAAGCTTGTTAGCTTTAGCTTTCATATTAAAATGCCAAAATTAATATTAAACTATTTATAACTTAAGATGCTCTTTTTTAACTTGTATTGCTTCTAATTTCCCACAGGCTTTGAAAGCAAATTTCTTTGTGCTTTGCAGTATCCTGAATTAATTTGGCTATGGCTTGTTAGAAGTTTACACTCCTACTGTCTTTTGTTGGGTTCCAGACATAACATTTTCTCTATAGTTTAGAAGTTGTTAGACATATGTGGCAGAGGGAAATACTTGAAATCTTATTTTACTGGTACTACCTTTTAATGTTTTTGCTGAAACAGTGAGTTCATCCTTGGAATGAGCTGTGGGCACTTCTTGGAGGCTTATGCTATCTGGTGTTATAAAAAGATTAGGCTAAGGTGGAACTAAGACAAAAACATATTCTTGACCAGTTGTTAATTAGAAAATAGGGAGAACACCAATGTGGGGAATTAACTGCTGCAGTTTTCACTGCCGTTACAGAGAAATAGCAATGGTTTCAGTAAGAAAGAGAAATCCTAAATTTAAACTTTGTGCATTAGAGGAAAGGATTGGAAACAAAGAAATTAATCAGTAATCCAGTGTTTTGAGTGAGACTGCTCCAGGAAGAGGAAAAGAAACAGGACTACCACGGGGAAGTGGGGGGCACTGAAGTCACCAGGAGCTTGGGACAAATGGGATTTTTATTCGGCAGTGGTAATAAATACAAGTGGGATATTGACTGAAGTTTTCTCGTGCCCCTTGAACAGCTGCACTGGCATTGTATTTTTGTATGTCATTCCAGAGGGGCTGGAGAACATTACTTCACTGGAGCATTATATGTGTATCTTATATATATACTGGAGCATTAGAGATATATATATACACACACATGTTTAATAACATATGTAATTGGTCACATACTAGCTTGTCAGCAGGAAAGCCTCAGCTTTGTATTTGCACCAAGTGAACTGCAGGATTTTCTGATTATTTTTTTCTCCTCTGTTACAAATTGGTGGTAAAAATGCAATATATGAAATAATTTTCAGAATGATGATTTTCATTTTTCACTTGGAAATCAGAGAGTGTATGTGTGTCCTTTGTCTAACACTGTTTGACCCGTCCTTACGTGACTTTTCACAGTGTTCAAATGAAAGTGATTTTTTTTTTATTATTCCTCTAACAACTATTACATTGCTTTTCTAACATGCCTTGCAGTATCTGATAAATCCATCATCGCTAGGTTCTTTTTGTCCTTTATTCAAAGGATGAATAAGACTTTCTCAGGTACATAGGGCACTTTGAGATTTAACAACAGCCCCATTCAAAGCCAGAGATCTTTGGGTAGCCTCCAGGCAGTTCATTCCTCCTTTTTTTGTTGTAAGGTTTTTCCTTCTATGTCCATATACTTGTCAAAAAAGATGTCATTAGAATAGGGTTTTGAGTGAACTCTGCTAAAAAGATGAAATTACATCATTTAATATTGGCTAGACTTTTTTCAGGTAGTCATGGTCCTCGTTACTGCAGTGCTGAAATAGTATAGGGCTATGAAGAATTCAAAACATTTGTTATATAATGGATTTTATAAAATTAATTTTATAAATATTATTCATCCTAGTTTCATACCAGCATACCTGCTTGCTTTTGAAAGAAGGTAAATGCTGTGGTTTGGAAAAGTTAACGCTATTCCTCAAGATTGGATTCCAATTCACCTGCATAATGAAACAAACCAACATACTCATTTGCAATTGTAATGTAGGCTGGCAGAAATATTTACCATGTAGACATTTTCTTTTGTCCTGGCCTGAGCTTCACTGTAGTCACAAAGAGTTTTTTGCAACGGCTTTTGACTAATATTTTTCTCACTTTCTTAACAGTAATATTAACATAAAATGTTAGATACAGGTATTTTAAAGATTGTACCAGCAACTTGAAACAAATGTACTTATCTCTGTGAACTTGTGGTCACTTTATGTATTTTACATATAGTCTTACTTTTATGTCTATTTATATTTAAAAAGCCATTTCCACAATTGTATTTTGCAGGAGGAAAATGAGAAGAAGAGTCACCACAAGGACCACTCAGATAATGAATCCACATCTTCTGATAAGTAAGTGTGGTATAACTGATAATTTTGTAGTTGGTTTTATGTGTTTTTTTTACATCATTCCCATTTTTACATTCACATACTATATTTTTTTGTATTTGCAGCTCTGGGAGGAGGAGAAGAGGACCTTTTAAAACAATCAAGTTTGGGACCAACATTGACCTGTCAGATGACAAGAAGTAAGTTATTACAGTTTCTCCTGCTCACAGTGGTATTCTACAGTATGATAGTCATTCTGGGAAACTAATGCATTCTTCTCAGACATCGGTCAGTCTGTTGATACACCCAGTTCCAGTTGCACACCCCATTTCTGCAATGGAATTGTTACCTTTGCTCTTTAAACTGTTGTTATGAGTCTTTCTCATGCTAAAATCTCTTTTCAAGCTTTTCTTTCCAGGTTCTTTATTTTTCCAGAAAGGAACTTAAACATCCATCAGAAACTGTTCTTTCTAGTTCTCCTTCTAATACATTCCCTTTGTTTAATTCTGAGGCTTTAAATTGTTTGCTTGCAATTCTAATTACTTCTGACAATACCAAGTTCTCAGTCTTTGCACAGAAATTGTAAGATTAAAGGTTTTTTTCTTTTTCGTTTGTATTTTTCTTACTTTTTTGTTTGTTTCCTTTTGTTCCAACTGTCACCCTTTCTATTTCCGCATTTTAATAGCTCTTAGCTCTGTCCAGCAACAGGGTTCAAAATGTGTAATAAAGACCAGACCAATGCTTACCTGTGGATAAGCCATGACACCTCTCCCACAACCTCAAAGAAATAAGTATTCTTTAGACTACATATCCTTTTGTGAGTAGATGAAGGTAGCTCAGAATAACATCAGGAAGTATTAGAAATACTCTGAAAGCATGGTTTTACTGTCCAGTAATAATTTTTTATTTGGTTCTATCTCTAGTTAGTATATATTTCCATGAAAGATCCAGCATGTTTAGGCTGTCAGTCCTGCCAGCTGCAATACAAAAATTCTGATCTACTTCAGTCATCAGAGCAGAAGAAAAGGTTATGGTGTTTGAAACTGGGGAATAAGGGCCACTTAAGATGCTGAGGTCTTTTGTGGTATAGTCAATGTGTGTATATATGTATGTGATTAGAAATTGTTATAAAATTTTAAATGTCGATGCTGTTTTTTTCTGAAGAAATTCCACCTGTAGATACAAAATTGTTGCTAATAAACTAGCGCTCTGAACAAACCATTGGGAGAGAGACTTTGAATTAACTTGAGCATAAATAACTTGAGGCTCGTAGGGAATTGGGATTTTGATACTTCAAATAGTTCTTGTATGATCCCAGGTAATTGCCAGATGTTCTGATCTGCAGTCTCAGCTTTTGCTACAAAACTATCTTTCCCCTCAACTAGCCTGTCAGATTTGTGATTATATTTGGAAATATTTTAAAACTGAAAGAGTAACTCAGATACCTGGGTAACATTACAGAGCTCTGCACTTAAGTTCTTGGATTTTTTATTTGAAGATCTTTGTTTTTCTTAATGCCGAGTGTCCAATTCTGTGGCACATGCATGTCTGTAACTTCATTCCTGGTAACAGCAATTGTGTGCACAGGCGAGGGTATGCTTAGACAGTCTTCTTGACATATGTTGTAGCATCATATCATTTGGCTCTTGAAAGCACGGTTAATGGTTTCTGCTGGCTAGAGTGTGGGGAGAGCACAGCTCTCATTTCACTTGGAGATGATGTACACCAAGGTGTAAATTGCAAGCAGAATTTCCTGACAGTATCGCAGCAGACTGGCTAACGGCAAGAGTGAGTCCAATCACCCTGGCTTTGAGCTCACTCTTAAATGCAATTGTCATTCAAATTTCTCGAACTGTCAAGTAAGAATATTGCATTGCCTCAACTTCCCTAAGAGATACTAAGCTACATAGAAGTAGGCTGTCTGCTCCTTTATCTCCTACACTAACAATTGTTTGAAAATGTTTGTATTTCCCGAACTCTTTCAAGAGTTTCAGGGATTCACAGTTTGTCAATTTGCTATTTTGCTGCAGGTGGAAGTTGCAACTCCATGAACTGACAAAACTTCCTGCTTTTGTACGTGTGGTATCAGCAGGAAATCTTCTAAGCCATGTTGGTCATACCATCCTCGGCATGAACACGGTGCAGTTGTACATGAAGGTTCCAGGAAGCAGAACACCAGGTGAGTATAATCTCTTTGCATGAAAAAAAATCAGGTTCTACTGCTGTGGTATTGATATAACCATACTGCAGATTTTACGTATCTTACAACATGCCTAAACATGATAAGATTATACATACTCAGTGTTTTTTTAATTTCTTGTTTAACTGAACTCTGCGGGTGCAAAGTACTCTAAATTACCTTATATTGGAAATGTGTGGATTTCTGCAATGCTAGGTAATTACCGTGCTAACCTCTTGCATGTAATACTGGATTCTTTATGGGGAAAAAAGATGAGTTTATATACTTGGACAGTATTTGTACTTCACATGCCTTGGAAGTTTTTATAGGCTTCCAAAGTAGGTCTTGTCCAATCATAGAAATTGGTATGCTTTTACTTTTTTGATTTTTTTTTATTGTCTGAGGATAGGACTCAACCCTCCATAATAAGTAGTGCTGCATTAGGGCACTGGACTGAGACTTGAGGGATCTGGACTAAATTTCAGGTTCTGTTTTTTCTGAAGTGTACAACTTTAGAAAATTCCATTGGGGATTATGGCTTAGTTTTCCAGCTGTCAAAAGAAGATAAAATACTGGCATTTCTACATTGATTTTTGAAAGCTCTTTTGGAAAGATTTTCTTACTACTTCTCTGTTCAGTGCCTGAAGTCATGAAGTTTTGCTCCTGACTGGGACTGTCAAGAGCTATCGTAAAACACAAAATCTAAGCTTTAACATCTTGAAGCATTTATTTCTACAAAAAGGGAACTGCTGAATTATTGGTCAGATTCGTTAGATTGGTGATTCCAGCTTTTCATTTTGCACAAACTTAACAAAAGCAGAATTGTCTTGTCACTGGTAGCTTAATTGCATTTTTTAACTGTGAAGCACCTAAATAGTGTGTGTAAGTGTCATCTAAAAATATGTACAAATACTTAAACTATGTTGTATCCTTACATAAAGTGTGTGTGTTTTTCTCTAAATTTCAGGTCATCAAGAAAATAACAACTTTTGTTCAGTAAATATAAATATTGGTCCAGGTGACTGTGAATGGTTTGTTGTCCCTGAAAGCTATTGGGGTGTCATGAATGACTTCTGTGAAAAGTAAGCTGGGTGTGCTGTTTTTCTCTTTTTTTATCCAGTTCTCTGTCCCTTTCTGAGCCCTAAGGGGGGAAATTACTGAGGGTATTCTAAGAGGACATTATTTTAAAGGTTTTCCACGTGGTCAGAAAAGTCTTTTGAAAAAAGTCAAAATGCAAAATCTAGAATTTATAAAAAATACGGTATTTGTACAATGTACAGAAACTTGGATTGCCTGTGATAGCTTTGCTTTCAAAAATTAACATGAGGTCCAGTGTTTGTTTTTTTTCGAACACAGAATTAAGGAAATACGAGAAGTGAGAGATTGTTAGTAGCAACTGCTCGTTTAGGTTCAAGAATCAAATTTATGCTACCGTAAGGGGGAGCAGAAATTTAGTATAAGCATAGGCTGTCTGCTACTGGTGTGTATTACGTGGCATCAATCCAGTTTTCACTGTTTTTACATCTCCACATCAGAAAATCCATCGTAGTCCTTGCTGTTTGTCTAGGCACTCTATCATGCATATTGAAGCTGACCTCTACTGTTGCCGAATGGTGATGCTTTTGTAACGGCTTCTAGGGCTATTGCAGTGGAGTGATGCAACAAAGTTGGGTTTGTGGTTGGGGGTGAAGGAGTTTGAGGTTTTGTTCTGGATTTTTAGGAGTGAAGTATTTTCCTGGTGATATATGCTATTAATCTTTATTATGATTGGTATACGTGTTGTACACAATCAAGTACAGGGTCATTGGTGTTTTGGCATGGTTTCTTGCTGCATCTAGAGGGAGAGCTTAGTTTACTCAGACCCCAAGAGGTGCCGTGGCATGCTTTGCATACACTTCTGTGTTTGTAGCTTGCTGGGAAAGTTGAGGTGCATGGACTGTTGGGGAAGTATTTGGCCAGCTCTAAGACTGGGGTTTCTGTGTTGTGCCTTATGTTGAGTGAGTGTTTTAAAATCAAATGGAACATGCACACGTGTACCCTTCTCCCCCCATTCCACGCCACCCCACCCCCCCCAAAAAAAAAAAAAAAAAGGAAGCCATTGTGTCCCTTCATCATGCTAGTATTCCAGTGGTAGCCTCTGCAGCTAATCTTATGGGAGATTTCTTTTCTTATCTTGCCCACTTAAATCTGGTCTAAGCTCTTGGCTTTTCTTCAGAACTTTTTCAGAGCTCTGCAAATTCACCTCAGTGTCTCAGTATTCTCGATTTTTTGCCTGCCTATTGACAGCTGTTCTTACTTCATCCACCTTTACAAAGATTAGCCACCTCGAAATTTTAGTCACACTGATGCAGTTGCAGTGTCTCTAATGATGACATGCCTTTTACCCCCATGACAGAGGCCCTGAATTGACTGTGAAAACTCTGAATTGCTGATGATCTCTTATGGTGCAGTATAAATACAGTATAAAAATTGGTATAAGGATGGAAGAGAAGTATGTATTTTTAATAACTATAGTGGAAGAGTTCATGCTTAGGAAATCCATATGTAGAGGTGGTGGGGGTTTTCAGGCTTCTCAGAACAGTTGACATTTTCTTGGCTGAATGTAGCATGGACCTGTGGATCATAGTTGAGATGGTGTCAACAGGTTGCTTGTTGTGTGGACAAGCTTCTTGTGCATACATTGACAGTACAAGCTGGCAGGTTGGCATTGTTCAAAACAGAAAGCAGTCTAAAGAGCTGATACGGTTTGTATATAAAATCAGTCTGGTTAAAAAAACATTTGGCATCAGTGTCATGCTAGATCTGAACCAAGGATTCCTCTGCCTCAGCATTAATAAAATACTGGGAAACTTAAAGGAAAATAGAACATAACTGGAAGCCATAAGCTGACTCCATATGGGCTGCTAGATGGTTGAGTGTTTTAATGTATTGTGGGATGTGAAATTAGGATCAGGAATTTTATAGATGAAACTTTCCTTTTGACCAGTCCTCCTGGGTCACTGATGAGGTGCAGAAAGCATTTACCATGGTGATAAGTTTTGGCAGGTAATTACACTGAAGTATCAACTACTAATGTGTCTGCTGATAAATGCTGAAGATTATTTTTCCTCTTGTTTCAGGAATAATATGAATTTCCTAATGGGATCTTGGTGGCCAAACTTGGAAGATTTGTATGAAGCCAATGTCCCAGTTTATAGGTTTATTCAAAGACCAGGGGATTTGGTGTGGATAAATGCTGGCACTGTTCATTGGGTTCAGGCTATTGGTTGGTGCAACAACATTGCGTGGAATGTTGGCCCTCTTACAGGTATGGTTGAATAGTGCCTGTGCTGAACTGTGTACTTAGGTAGTAATACTGTATATATGCCACAGAACCTGCCATTTCTTACTAAATTACCATGCTTTCTTTACAGGATTAAAAAAAAAATGTATGTACTGTATTTTAAAACATGATGTGTTGAACCTTAAAATAATTCCATTGGTAAGAGGAAGAGAAAGCAGCAACCATGCAGTCTTTGGACTCATTCGTTTAATGGGCTTGTAAAAATTACAGTTGTATAGCAAACAGTAGAAGAATAAAATGCTTAGATTAGTTCATTCACTCTGTCTTGTAGACCATTTCTCAACTTTTTCTCCCAAAATTTGTGCTACCCAGCAGACTGTGCTATAGCTTGTATATGAGTGTAAGGACTTGCCCAGTCTTAACTTTTCAGGGACAACTGATACATAATTGCTCTTTAGTGAAAGCATCAGGAAATGTGAACAGTTGTAAAATCTTGTTCATAAAGGAGTATTAGGGGTTTTAGACCTACTGTTCTAGCAGTCTTTACTTTTGAACCATGGTCTTAAAAGGTTTTTAGATGTGAGAGTGAAAGGAAATTTCACAGCTAAAATGAGATTCTGTCAAGCATTTGAAAAGCATGTACTTACAAAAAACTCCAGTTTTCTTAAATAGTTCAAGGTGTGTCTTTCATTTCGTTATGGTGCAATAAGTAGTATATATAGGTTTGTGTGATTGATTGATACAGAGCTCACATGTTCAGCTGTGGTAAATTTTGTAAAACAGTTTTTAAAGAAGGGCAGGGTGAGTAGGCTGCTTAATGAAAAAGTCTGACTCACTGCAACAAATCTGTCAAGGTGCAGTCTTCCTTTTCAAGACAAATTATATACCATAGCATTGTAAAATAATGTTAAAGAGTGAATAGAGTGAGATGCATACATTTCAAATTTCATAGACTGGGTTGGGTGGGAAGGGACCTTAAAGATACCTACTTCCAACTCCGTTGCCATGGGCAGGGATGTTAATTTAGATGTTCAGGGTTTTTTTTTAATCTGAAATATTTGAAAATTTATTAGGTAACCCTTTTTGAAATACTGCTCTCTGTTCTGCACAGAAACGGAATGCTTGTCAGTAGCTTGTTTTACAGATAGTTGTTGCTGCTGTGGTATTGTCTGGGATTTTTAGCATCATAAATACACTTTAAAAAAAATTACAGAATTCAAGTTTAGTTGGTATGAATAGGTCATTGTGAATGAAGTTTAATCTAGCCCTAAAAGGTATGCATTTTTATTATAATCAAATTATTTTGGCTTCAGTTGATACTTATTTCTTAACTTGACTAACTGCTTTCGTTATTTTGTTTTTGTGTAGCCTGTCAATATAAATTGGCAGTGGAACGGTACGAGTGGAATAAACTGCAGAGCGTAAAGTCCATAGTACCCATGGTTCATCTTTCATGGAATATGGCTCGAAATATCAAGGTCTCAGATCCAAAGCTTTTTGAAATGATAAAGTAAGTTTTATTCATTTATTTGGACATTTACTGTACCCTTTTCGTCCTCAAGCCTAAAACAGTAGCTCATTTGCAAGTAATCTTTTCTAAGACGTTTCCATTCCTGAGAATCAAGCCAAAATTATTTTGTATTCTGTTTTTCAAAGAATCCGTCTATAGATACAATTAATTTTATTACATTTTATTTGATGTTATTGTGACATAGCTTTAGAATGATGTAAGTTTCTTACTAAATATGCCATAGATCTAATATACCAGTTTACAGAAACAGTTGACTTAGACAACAAAAGTGTTCAGACTACATACCATAAGAAATAACAAAATTAGATCATCAACCCAAATACTACAGTTAGAATGTTTAGCCATTTTTACAGCAAAATTAAACTTAATTTTACATTTCTAGAACCTCTCGTTAGTGCTCACACACTATCATTTGGAGATCCAGTATAAATGTTTTAAATAAAGGAAAGTAGGAATTGAAAAGCCTCTTTCCCTGTGCTCTTCCTTCTGAACAATGAATTAACTGATGTGTAAAGTGATGATTGAATTTAGTGACATTCTCTTACACAGATTTCAAAATGCAGCAATATTCCAGGCTTGGAGCATCTTTAGTAGTTTTCGTTATAAAGAGTGCAACTTCAAGTAAATATAAATCATACTGCAGCAACACTACACCTCCACTGAGGAATGGATGGACATTTAAGCATATATCATAGGTTTGTCCTAAAGAAAATGGGGGAATTAATTCCAAAGCAAATTTGTCATCATGAGAATACTCTAGCAGCAGCACTCTCTTGTTTCCCTAAGCCTACCAAAGGAGCTTCTAGCTTGAGTACTTCTTAGTCTTAGCAATATACGAGATCCACAAGCATTGAATCCTTTTATAATTTGCCTTGAATGAACCTTAAAAAAATTGGTGTGTTAACTTGCAAAAAAAGACAATAATTTCTTTTTTCCCCCAGTAGGATTTATTGATGCCATCTGAGTGAGACACCTTTTTACAGGAGAAAGTCTGATTTAGACTTGAACATTTATAGCGGAATGGTGGAATTGGTGACATGATAACTTTGTAAGGACTAGGAATGTTGAAGTTGAAGACGGGGAGGTTTGTGTAGTCACTGTAAAACTAGAGTTTGGAATAGAATTTATGCATGAATACTTTCTTAAAATCTAGTATCTAGGGTAAAGAAAATCTTTGCTGAAGGCTTGACAGTCCTGCCCCTTCAGTTAAGCTATTAGTGCTCATATTCAGGATGCCAGCTGTCATAAAAGGGAGAGGAGAAAGTGAATAGTTAGAAATGAGAAATAGGGAGGAAAGAAGCAGGATGTGGGAGGGAGGGAACTCAAGAAGTCCATTAAAAAAAAAAAAAAAAAAAAGAAGAAAACCACCATGAACCTATTTCACAATTATCTTCATAGATCTTTCCAGGCCCAGCAGGCATCTATTGTAAAGCTCAAAGCAGTTCTGGAATGTTTTTGGCAAAATAGGATTTCAATATTTTGGCACCTGTATTTTGCATTTGCACAGGTTTGGGGGGGGGTGGGGTTGCCATGGTTTAGGCTTAAAAGGAGAAAAACATGACTGAGCACAGCATCCTTCTCCAAGAGAATTGCTTAAAATGTTGTGAAGAATCGCAGAGGACAAAATGGTGGCTTCGTGTTGTCTTGCTGGCTGACAGCAGCTGAGCTTTTTCTAGTGAAACACCTAAATTTTAGGGGTACATTACAAATAAACAAAGATGCTGAGGAGCAGATACAAACTTTGGTCTTGTATACATTTGCTTTTTCCAGTCTACTGAAACCATTTTCGGTTTACTTGGATTAAACCCTCCACCAAAGTTAGTTGTCAGCCAAATCCCAAGTTGCATGCTGTGTGCAAAAGGGAGGAAGGCCCAATGATGGGCTCTGCTTTGTGACATCTGGTACCAGTAACCTGAGATAAGTCTTTGTTGTGATCACTTCTGTAGTTACTGTATAGTTGTTACTAGAAATGGGTGTCATCGGAATACACAGTCTAGTACGTGACCTTGGCTTTGTAAAGCATGCTGGAAATGCACAAACTTTCATGAATCTCCTTAAGATAGGAAAGCAGTTGCATAATTTTTCTATGGACTGCTTGTCTGCAGGAAAATAGCACCAGCTGGCAAGTAGCTATCGTCCACTTCTCCTGGATTTTACTATGTACAAAATGTAGGCATTTGTGTGTTTATATATAGGTGTGTATGGATGTGTATAAAAACACTTGAGAAATAGTGATTCCTTATACAGCTGGTTGAATTTCATTTTGAATAGCTGACTTTTCATCTGTCACCAGGGAAAAAAAAATACATTAGTGACACGGCTGTCATCTTTTTCCAAATGCAGGTCTGTATCTAAAATGGTATGTCAAAGATACCTGAAGTGTTTAGGTAGTTTGACTTGTGTCTCTGGGGCTTCTTAAGTATCAGAATAGTGCAGAAGAGTAGCTCTCGGAAAATGGTAAGAAGTAGTTTGCAATTCCAGTCTGAAAGGTAAATACAAATATGTCCTGCTGTTACTATGTGATTTACTGTTACGATGTCACAGTTACTATGTAAGAGTAACTGCTACAGAGGTGATAAACTAAAATTTAAGCATACATATAAATATTGGGAACCAAATTAATGATGAAGAGAAATAGAACAGGGAAGCTTTGCTTTTGGACCTCCTTATATTTTTAGTTAATGTGCAACTGGATGCTCTCCTGCTAGATAAAAGACAGAGCAAAAACTAAAACTTCCTCATGAGATGTTTTTTTAAAATTTGATACAGGCACTAGAGTCATGAGCAGGGACAAAGGCAGACAAAATGATTTCAAAGTCAGCTGAGGAAGAGCACAACCCTCAAGAAAAGAAAAATTAACAGCAAACCTCTTGGATGAAATTTAGGACTTTTATAAATGCATCTGAGGAAGAGAAGAATTTTGGAGGTAGTGGGAACATAGTAATAAAGGCTTAAAAAATTAATTCCAAAGTAACTGAAAGACTAAGTTCTTTTACAAAAAATAGTTTTAGAAACGTAAAAGAACATGACTTGTGATGACATGGGAGAAATAATTTTGCACAAGATCATGGAGCGAGATAAAATACATTTCAGTATCATTAGGGAAGGTATGTGACTGAAGGATACAAAGAGGTCAGTCTTGCATTGCCTTTGGGGTGGTCTCCATACTTTGAAAAGTTGTACTGTATATCTGAATATTCCAGTGGGTTTCTTACTGCCTTTCTAGAATAAATTGGGATGATATCTATTTAAAAATCTCTTAAATATTTGAACTTGACTAGATATGATTCACTTACTCTCTTTATGCCATACCTGTAAGAATTTGAGAGGTATGGTCTAGATTTCTTTTGACTGAATTCTCACTGTACAAGAATAAAAGCAGGCTTACAATACTGAAAGTTGACACTGTTTAACTTAAACATTGTATTCTACTTGGCACCTTTTGGGCTTTTTTGGGCTACCCAAACTTTAGGCAATTGCAGTGCATTTTTGAAGTGATCGTTCATCTGCTTTCTCCCATTCTTTGACAGTATAAAATTGTTTTACATTTTCAGGTGCCATTACTAGGGCCTGAATTTTATCCAGGGAGGTGGAATTCACCTTCTAGGTATTGTTTTTGGCATTGGTTACAAATTTGGAAAACATTGCAGTGGTGTTATATGTGGGTTACATTTGGGAAATTCTTTTTTCACAACTGTGACACTAGAAAACTCTTTGAAAATAACACTGAAAATTCTTTGGAAGTCAAGAGTGGAGAACAATGGTAGCAAGTGTGCAGATGTGCTTCCAGTCACTCTTTGGTATACCCAAAGACTTTTCCAGACAGCAGCAGAAAAGAACGGTAGCTTTTAAGATTCTTTGAAATTGGGCAGTATTGCATAAAAGAATGCTATACCAAAGTTACTGCACTTGTCAGAAGCACATTAACATGATCTACCACGTGTGCTTGGCCTTATCATCATATAGGACTTACCATATATATTTTAGTGTGTGTGTATATATATATATATATATGCATATATATACCTATCATATAGGAACATCAAACTTCGAGAGTGTTGAAGGAGTTACAACTAAATGAGCTGTTGTAATTTTCGGGAAATCCAGTATATGAAAACCTAATGTTTAACATAGAAACACACTTTCAGGTTTGCATTATCCTTATGGTGAGGGTATTAATGCATTAATGAAGTCATAGGCTTGTTTTCAGTAAAGATGAACAGGCTGAGTGTAAAAACATCAAGAGGAGAGTATCTCAAGCCTAAGATTCTATTAACTACTTGGAAACACATGAAAGAAACGTGGGGTTTTTTTAATACAGACCATATATATTACAAGTTTAAGGCTTTAAAATGGGAGAAGGATCAAGATGAAAATATTTTGATAGAACTCTTAAGCACTTTGTTTTCTGTCCAATGTTTATTCTTCCACTTCCATTTTTTCAATCTTCCTTCTGCCTCTAGTGAGCGTGTAACGTAACCACCCTGTGGAGGAGAAAATTAAAGGCTGCAAAGGCTGCAGCTCAAATAAATAGGATAGCTGAGAGCTAAAAATTATTGTAAATAACATTGTAATTTAGAAATCTGGTGACCTATTTTGCCAGCTCTTTTTTTTTAGAGTATGTAGTTTATACAATGCTAGAAAACAAGCTAGATTTTCTACTGCAGAAGAGAACTGAATAAAATTATGAAAATCAATATATATTTTTTAATCCTTCACAGAAGTATGGCAGGGAATTGTTAAATTCCATTTCACATTTGACCAGTTCTTTTCTTCATTCAGAAAATGTGTTTAAAAAATGTTGTTTTCCAATGTTAATTTTTTTTTCCTATGAAGGTACTTCCTTTTCTGATAGCAACCTGTCTGTTCTTTTTCCTTTTACACAGAAGATAACTTGTTAATAGGTTTTATTCCCACTGTCTGTAGAGTGATTCCTGTCAGAACTTGAGTTTTCAGATTTTGGATAACTGAAAATTTAGTAGTGCTGAGGAAGTAACAGGGTTAGTTAAAACAGTTCTTTGGAATAGGTTATAGTCAATGACACAAAATGTAAATGTAAACGGTTACTTTGAACTTGGCAGTTCAGACTGACTTTTTGCTGATACGTTCATAGTTCAAAATAAAATACATTAATTGTTTTTGAAAACACATTGGTTTGTTTTGCTTAAAAAAGCATTTGTGCATTCCAGTCAAAAATGAAAGGTACAGCCCATTTGCAGGGCAAGGGGCAGTACTGAATTGGAGCAAATCTACACAGAGTTCCACAAGCATGTGGTCCTACCTAAGTCATGAGTCCAGTGATTGTTATTAGCCAGCTTTTCCTGAACCCCTGGAGGAAGAGGAAACTCTGGGTACAGGGTCTTGGAAGAAAATGAGGCCTACTTGAATCTTGCTGTAAAGTTGAATATTGACCTGATAGACAAATGTTTTTTGTTTGCAGGTACTGCCTGTTAAGAACTCTCAAACAGTGTCAGACACTGAGGGAAGCTCTAATTGCTGCAGGAAAAGAGATTGTCTGGCACGGGCGAGCAAAGGACGAGCCAGCTCATTACTGTAGCATTTGTGAGGTCAGTAAAAATATGTGTTGGGCTTGCATACTACTATAATATTTATTTAAATTTTGTCGTATCTTTTTTTTGTTGCTATTTTAATTTTGCTTTTAAGTTGCAGCATCTACTGTATGCTATAAGCACATATATGTGATGCAGTACTGTCTTCAAAGAGCTTAGCAAGCTGTTTTTCTAGACACAGGCTGTATTTTTCTTCAGTCTCTACCACAACATTGTTATTCACTAGGTCGATTTTCAATTCTCAGTTATTATAAAAAGTTGTTATCCTTTCCTGCATATAATTTGATCGGCTGAGCGTCATTTTAAAGGTGTGTCTGTTGTCATTTTAGAAGTAAACAACAGCCCCAAAAGAGAGAGAATTTAAGTACATTTTCTTCACAGGACATACCTTTTTTTCTGAAATTTTTGATTCTACTTTCTGATAACAGTTCCTTTAAAGTACTGGATAATAGTTTTCATGAAGCTTAAAGGAAAATAAAAATTATCCTACCCCTTGAAAATCAGTTTCTAGTTATCTTCTGACTGACCCCCTTGGGCAGGGTGAGCATGTAACTCAGTAGTGAGGAAATAAATCAAGAACTTCATTTGCAGACAAATTTTAAAAAGGAAAATTAGGTATAATAGTTATAAATCGCCACCTTACTGAGGAATGCCTATTCAGAGTGTGGATCCTGCTTTGTCAACATTGACCAAAAGCTTTCCCGCAGCACTGTTCATGCAGGCACCTATGTGTAATATTGGTGGTTTTACAATATTTTGCTTCTCTGCTTGAGCCTTAGAAGGATAGTTTTTCCCTGAACAAATCTAATTTTTCTCTTTGCATGCACAGGGTAAGGTTTTACATCTTAAAGAAGATGCATTTTTCATCGTTCAACTTCTAAAAAATGAAATTGTAACAGTTCACTTTCTGTTTCCTATCTAATAGGTGGAAGTCTTTGATCTGCTTTTTGTCACTAGTGAGAGCAATTCTCGAAAGACCTATGTTGTACATTGCCAAGACTGTGCACGAAAGATAAGCACGAACCTGGAAAATTTTGTGGTGCTAGAACAGTACAAAATGGAGGACTTGATGCAAGTCTATGATCAATTTACATTAGTAAGTCAAATTAATAAGTGGGTGCATAAGTACATTATTTGTAAAGCAGTTGTAGACTGTCTTGGTACTCCATTGCATGAGTACTGTGGACTTTCTGATTCAAGTGGAGGTATGGGTCATGTGTGAAATTTACAGAACAAAATGCTGAAGAGTCAGAATTATGTGAAATAGTACAGTAACTTACTGCAGAACATAACCGCTGAGTTTTCAGGAAAAGTATGATGTTACAATTCATAAAGTTGTGGCTTTAAAAATCCAATAGAGATCACCTGAAGACCATAACTGGATCAGATGGAGATGGGAAGAATCAGGACAGTGAAGCTTGGAGAAACTAGCACCAGGTTCAAGAGCATCTCTAATACATTGGTTGTGGTATGAAGTCAGTATAGCAGCAGAGCATCCTATGCACTCAGACCCCTTCCCTTCCCCTTCCCCACCCATCCCCTCCTGAATCAGCACTGTCCTTCTGCTTAGCAAGCGGATGCTCTCAAACAGTTCTGTCTTTTGGCTTGGGGCCTCCTTTGCATTTCAATTTAAAGCGAAAAGCCTCTTTGCCATTATAGCTTTGTGCTATATATGGCAGCCTCCTGCTTTGAACTGTGTCAGCACAACTGTCCTAACGTTTCACCCAGGTTTCATTGTTTCAGGCAAAGACGGCTTGTTTGTAATCACAATTAAAGTGATGCTGGATTTATTTTTAAGCCTTGCCTTTCTGTTAAAGGAGACAAACATTGGACGAAGTGTTACGAGAATTTCATGTTGAGTTAAATACAGCAGCCCAGAAACGGCTGTGCCTTTTGATTCATTTCCAGGTGCTGTGGAAAATGTATGTTTAGACAGTTATTTCCTGTAATGCTAGCATAAGTTGTGGCCTTTTGAGCTGCGGCCTCAAGGTTCAGCTGTTGAGGCTGGCAAGAGTGCAGGACCATGTCCTCTGAATTTAATCATCTTCATTGGTCCTACAGAGCCTGAGGTGGTTGAACTTCATACTTCTAGGAGCCCATTGTCATAATTTGTGAAATACTGCAATTTTGAAGTGGTGATCTGTTACAGAAAAGCATATAAGTAAACTCGTTCTCAGATATGTCATCCAGTTGAGTGGAAAGGGGCAAGAACGTTTCTGTATAGAAAAGAGGGGGGAGGGAGGGGTATTTTGTTGTCTGTGTTTATAACATTATATAGGTAACAGTGATGATATTGTCCCTAGAACAAGGGTTCTCAACCTGTGAGTAGATCCCACCAAAGCCTATACCTGCAGCTCTAAAGGGCGTTATTAATTGTTCTCTTGTGAAATTGGTGTACACATCCATTTCTTTTAAAGGGGATATGGTCTCGATTGAGAAGAGTCACACCCTAAAAGTGACATCTCTCAGATCTGGGAGAAGAGTTAAGGTTTGTTTCGAGTCACAGGATGAAGGTAATCTCAGGTGGCAGAGGTGTAATAGAGGCCTGACAGAGGCTCTGTGTTCGGGAGCAAACATGGGCATCGGTTAGTGTTAGTGTTTCATAGGTGGGTACCACAGTATGACTTAAAAGTGTCTTTAAAGATTGTGAGCAGCTACTTGAAGGGGTTCCACATGATGACAGGACTGATCAGCAGGAAAAGAGAAGCAAATGTCATCAAAGATTCAGTATTTTGATGGTAATGCCACAAAGTGCAATACTGGGAAATAGTTAGGGATCTCCGAGACCTTGTTTCCTGCAAGCAGGCAGGAGCAAGGCACCTAGCTTACTTCACCCTGGAGGCACTGTGCTGGTGTTTCCAGGACTTGAAAAAGCCAACCAGCCAATTTTGTCCTCATATCAGAGAATCTAAGACCCTTTCCACAGATATCCTGTCTTCAGGGTTATATGTTACTGTTTAGGTAGAGGGAAGAAAAAAAAAAAGAAGCCTGCAAGGCATTTGAAGAGGCACAAATGGACAGTGCCCCCCCCCCCCGTGAACAGGTTGAGAATCCCTGTTTTAGTTTATATAAAGATTTATCTATGCTGAGCCCACATGGAGCTCTTTCCTGCCACAATGGGACTTGTTTTGTCAGCTCACATCATATTAACACAGACATCCCCACAGCGTGCTCCGGTCTGCAGTACAGGCAAAATCCTAATGCAGAGTAGTCATAAAATACACGTTGTATTTGAGTAAGCTGGAAAAAAGTGCTGGTGTCCACTTGCAAGAGTTCTGAGGTGTAGAAACAGAAGTGCGTGTGACTTCAAACTCTCATAGTTGCAGCTTGTGCAGGTCTTGGTTAAACAACTGAGTTTTACACCCTTGTAGAAAAGGTAATTTAATGTTTTCTTTTTCAGGCTCCTCCATTGCCATCCTCCTCATCTTGACATTTTTTCATGGACATTAAATGAAAACTTTTCTGATATTCAGGAAGTGACCCAGTTCTGCACCACTGATTTTTGTAGCTATCCCGTAAGGCTGCTGGCTGAAAGCTGTGTCTATGCAACCTTCCAAGTGCGGAGTGTCAACCAACTGGACAGGAGAGAGCACTGCCTCCTACTCCAGAACTCAAAACAAATAAAGCTCATCCAGCTGTACTTCAAAAAAATAATTCCATGTTTTGTATATATCTGACAAAACTGGCAACATTATACAGACTACTGACTTGAAGACCACCTCTTTTGTATTTCTCTGTTTCTGGGCTGATGAGTTGGTTTCATCCATTTTTCCCCTTCAGAATTCCCCTTGGAAAAAGTACTAGCTTAGCTGGTCATTTCTTTGTAAGGTAGTTAGAAATTTTAAGTCTTTCTTTGGGCAACTTTTTTTTTTTTTTTTAATGTGAAGAGTTAGGTGATATAAATTTTTTACTGCTTTTATGTTTTTCTGTCTTGTTTTGAAACCATGACGGTTACACTTTTGGTTCCTAAATAAAATTTAAAACAATTAACAGCCAAGTCACAAAGATAAATGGGTTGCACATAGACTAAGGAATAAACTTCAGATTTGTGATTTTTGTTTCTAATCTTGATGTAAATTTACACTATTTATAAATACATATTTATTGCTTGAAAATATTTGTGAATGGAATGCTGTTATTTTTTCCAGATTACCTGCCATTGAAATTTTAAGGAGTTCTGTAATTTCAAACACTACTCCTATTACATTTTCTATATGTAAATAAAACTGCTTAGCATTGTACAGAAACTTTTATTAAAATTGTTTAATGTTTAAAGTTTTTCTATTGTTTGAGTTTTAAAAAGATTTTATGTACAGTGCCCAGTTTTTGTTCTTTTTTGAATCTGATTATATATATTTTATATATACTCTTGTGCTTGTGTATATATATAATATATATAGAAACTCGAATATACATATGTGTATAAAGATTTAGAGACTAAATTTTTCTCGTTTTAAGTTTTACATCTATGGTAGATTTGAGGTGTCTACTGTAAAGTATTGCTTACAAAAGTATGATTATTTTTAAAGAAATATATGGTATGTATCCTCAAGACATAGAATGACCTTCAGACTGGTTTATTGTTAAATTGCACTTTTTGCAATAACAGACCAATAAATAGTTGCTGCCAAAATGTAGTAATAGAAAATAAGTAACGGCTAAACTTTAAAGCTCTTCGAGAAAATACCGGCTTTGACAGGAGGTTTGGCACTAGTTTTAGAGGAGGAATGAAAAAAGTAAATTTGAGTTTGGATGGGGATGTTCTCTAGAATTCAACCAAATTGCAACTTATATATTACAATATGTTCTATTAACAATTTTAAAAGTTGAGACTGAATCATCTTGGTGTCATTGTTGACCCCAAAAAAGGACGTTGTTTTGTGGTATTCTATTGTATTTTCACATATTTTGTAATACGAATTCACTGGTAAATTTTTGAAGCACTAGGTTTATTTAGGACAAGTTTATAATATATCATTGTAACAGTTTGCAGTTTTAATGATGGTATTTATTTTAAGTTGCTCTTTCTCATTAGCTTCTTGAAAATGCATTAAATCTAAATTTCAAAATTGATAGCTTTCTTATCGATCAGAGTTGACTGATGCAGAAGGTTCTGCATCAAACAATTTCTCATAATTTCTCATTAGTGGGGTATGTTAGTGATTGCATTGTTAAATTTTTTGTAATCAATGTGAAGTGTTAAAGGCACAGAGCATGCTGATAGTTTCTTTTGAACAAAAAGAATCGCCTCTTACATTGTAGCTTCAAACGAAGGGTGTTTTAATGAAGAATCAGTACAGCTTGTCTAATGCTGTTACAACAGTTTAACCATAGGTATAAGCGACTTTCTTGCTAGTTCTTACAACAGTCGGACAAAAGGGTATAGAGATTAAAGAAAAGCATAACAAATGCTCTTGCCAGCAAAATTATCAACTAGCAGTTAGGAAGCCAGTATTTGCAGTTCTGTAAAGATGTAAGTCTCAGTTCTTGATAACGAACTCTACAAATCATAATTTTTTACTTATGTATTTTATGCAGTCGTAAATATTGTAATCTTGACAAACCATGCTGCAACTGAAAAGCTACTCCTTTACAGTAGTCTTAAACCCAAATAAAAGCAAGATAACTTACCTCAACTAATGGTAAACAAAAAGTCCTCGTTTCTCAGTGCTGTAAAAAAATATTGCTAACTAGGGAAAGAGCTACTCTGCGCTAATTAAAAGGGCTTTGTACCTTTCCTCCCCTTTGGAAAAGAGGATGTGCCATCACCAAGGAAGAAAATGCGTGTCTCACCAGTGAACAAGTAGACCAAATCAGTAAAGCATCAGGCAGTATTGCTCATTGTGCATGAAAGTTTTGTCGTGAATTTGAATTGCTGCAGGGCTTTAGTATTTTGCAGTTTCATACTTCTTAATTACACTATGCTCCTAACCAATGGACAGTTTTGATCTATAAGCTGCTATGATTTAGAATGCTTTTGTTTCATTTTTATTAAAAAAAGCACAAGTTAATATTTTATCAATTGTAGTTATTACGAAGCAGTTCTGCTTCTTAAATTATGAAGCGCATGGTACAAGGTGAAACATTTATAATCTCTGGATAATTCCAAGTGTAGTGAGTGGGCAGGGCGGGGGGAGGCAGGAGTCCTAAACCAAATGGAGGGGACTAACTCGCTTTCCAAGGAACTTCAGTCTTGGGGCCCTTGAGCTCCACAGCTGAGCCTACTGCAAGTGGTTCTGATTTGTTTGTGGCTACAAATCACAGTAGCAGGCGGATTAAAAATCAAAGTGTAAGAGGATGAAAACGGCCAAAGGCATGGCATTTATTGCAAGGATTTTTGGAAGATACAGACTAATAGAAGAAAAGGTATTATTAGGGGTTGGATAAAACCAGAGATACAAATGGCTGTTTAAAAAATAAAATAGTAAAAAAGTTCAATTAAAGATAAAAGGGAATTAGAAATAAATAGCAACATATGCTGCTGAACTGTGGATTGAGAACTGTCCTGGAGGAGCTGGATGATGAAGGAATCCCATAAAGAAATAGTCCTGTATTTCTGAGCCTCGTTTAAATTCTGTGAATATATTCAACCGAGCATTTGATTTTTTTAAGCTTTCCTTCAGGTACATAACTTGGGAGCAGTATCTCTTTGCTTTTATGGAGAAGTGAAGTCCTACCACTGATTATATTTTAGAAGTAGTGATATTGATAGCGATATAAGTAAATTAGACAAAGATCACTAGAAAGGGTGAAGTACCTAGTGACAGAAAATTCCCCAAAATTCCTGAATTTATATGGCAGATAACTTAGTGATCCTGAAGACAAAGTATACTGAAGCTGTGCCTGGCTAGTTGGAAGGATTTCCCAAGTAGTAATAAATGATGCTGCTTTGCTTAAATGAGTACAGCTTGGCAAAGTCAAGTGCAGCACAGTACAGCAGATTCTTGCAACAAAGGTGGGCAGGGCTTGGGGACTCCCCGGTTGGTGATGATCCTGGCCACAAACACGTTAATTGGTTAGGGGGTGGAAGATGCAGGCATTCAACTGAGATGATGGGAAGGGGGTGCTCATCCTTGGTTGCTGGCCTGGTCCTGGGGAGGGGCTGCAGTAGAAACGTTATTTGGCAGAGGGCTAGGAAGAGGGCTCTTAAACCTGAGCTCCCCAGGGTCAGAGCCATCTTGTGTGGATCCATAGCAGAGTCATGGCCCAACGAATTAAATGGCTGAGGTAGGGCCAACAGATACGGGTGGTAGGGAAGCTTCATCTTCCATGGCTGTTTTAGCCAGTGTGGGGACCAGATGGAGAAAACACTGGTTGGGAGGTCAGCGAGTGATGCAGCAAGGCGGGAAAGGTGGCCGAGGGTCATGATCCACCTCTGCGACAAGCCATCTTGGCTGCTTCCGTTGTGTTGATGATTACAGCAGAGGAAGGAGGGATGCAGGTGATGCTCAGACAAGTTCAAGCTGAAGACCATGCTGAAGGTCAAGCAAGCTCATCGCAGGGCCGCTACCTGCCGGACCCTGTGGAGGAAGGCACAAGATGCCAGGGAGCAGGCTGCTAGCAAGGCAGCCATGTGGGCGTGGGGGCCCACCAGGTCCCAGGGCAGCTTCATTCCAGAAAAATAATGGCATTCCTCCGAAAAGGAGGGAGAGCAGGACACACTTGGTAACAGGGGAGGGAGCAGGGAACATGTCAGGTTTCCTGTCAGGGCCAGGAGGTATGTGCAAAGTTAAAATACCAGGTGGAGAGGGAGAGCAGGCTACGCGTGCACCTGGGGCAGGGCCCACACCGCGGGAGGGTTACGTGGGCTGGGGTGGGGTGCAGCAGGGCTGCGTGTCTAGGGTGGGAACGTGGGGACAACCCCTGAGCCCCACAGGAGCTGTCACCCTGTCACCACTGGCCAGAGTAACGTCAGTGAGTGTCAGCTGCCTGGCTCCAGAGTGGTGGTCCTTGGCCCAGTCCCAGCAGGCTGGGCTGTCCCACCACTTGGTGATAAGGTGGGAGGGAGGGATTGCGAAGAGGTGAGCACCCATTAAAAGATTAGGTACCATAAAAGCATACCGCAGGGGCGGAAGAAGGGAAAAGTCACCTCGCAGTGACGGCAGCGAGGTGGCTCAGCTTCCAGCCTCACCACTTGGGCACTGGTGTTCGCAGGTCCCTGCCAGCCCCCCGTTCCCATGGGCCTTGTAAAAGCATTAAAATAAAATTGCTGCTGCCCCTGCTGGGGAACGGCACAGCATTGGGTGTACACGGCAGCTGGGGGACACGTGTGGAGGTGGGATGGGAATGGATCTATCATTAGAGCCCACTGCCTCCCTCCTGTCCTGCCCTGAGCTCCTGCAGGGCGCTGGTTCCTCTTCGGCAGAAGGCAGCATGCTCCAGTTTCTAGCAGGATGGTACACCACTCTCGGACACATCCCACAGTTATTTTTTTTCTGATAGGTATTTTCAGGCCTGGCTTAACTGCGCTGTTGCCCAGGATGTAGGGAGGGACACGTGATTTGGGACTGAAGCTGGTGAAAACCAAGACCAAGGCAGAAAGGGCATAGGAGAGAGCAATTCAAAAGTAGCAAAGCCCAGGCAATGGTTAATTGATGGACTAATGGTGCAATGAACGGGCTAAAGCACTAACTCCTTTACTTCACAGAGCCAGGAGATACTTGAAAGAATCCCACCTGAAGCCAAGGGGTATAACCCAGCCATTGCCAGAGTCCACAGGAACATTGAAATGTGGTATGAAAGAGCTGGCTGTAAAGTACGTGTGAAAACTTCAAATCATTTAAAGGGGCAGAAAGGACACCACAAGAGAAGACTGAGAGAAAAAATAGTGTAAGATGTGTCCAGTGACATTTATATTAATTGAACATTTATATTAGCCTTCCAGGCACAGAGAAAGATGATCAGGAATAAAAAGAATACTTTCACCTCTTTCCTGCTCTGTACTTTTCAGCACCAAACCAGTGGGAAAGTGAGTAGTCCTTTGAGGAAACTGGACTTTTCTTGTGGCGGTGGTCAGGCATCTTTAGCTTTCAATGCCATATGCAAAGTGAAACGTGCAGTTCATGTCCTGACTGCTGCTAGAGTTTTAATTTGTTCAGCTCTTAAGATACGGAAATTTAAGCAGTTGAGGGTTTTTTCTCCATTACATCACTGCCAGTGGGCTGTCCCGATGGCTGGCTGACCTTCGCAGCAGCAACTTAAAGGACTGTTCCAGTGCCTGGAGAAGGCTGAGGGGTGGCAGTGGGTGCACAGGAGGCTTGATCACCTCCTGGCAAGTTTCAGGTGGGTGCAAAAGTCACCTATTTAAGAAGCAAAATGGACCTCTGATAGGAGTGAATTTTGGCTAGCGAAGGATAAATGGGCCACCAGGAATGGCCTCGCTTGGGCTGTGGAAAAAGCCAAGGAAAATAATCAGCAGCCAGTCACAGTTGCCACAGGGTTTGGGGGAGGGTTTCCAGGGGAGAAAGGGGGGGTTGAGGCTAGTGGCACTGGGTAGGGTGTCCAGCACAATGTAAGAGGAGCGTCTGCTGCCATTTGGTTCCAGTAGTCCAAGGCCACCACAAAGGGCAAATGTCCCCATAGCTGAAGGTCTGGAGGTGTATTCCAGGGGCTCGGGAGCTGCTGGCACATGTGGGGCAGACGTACAGCTCTGTATTTATGTGTAGGACCTTGTCTTGCTCACAAAACGCCGGTGTTACCTTTGCTGTCCTGGATTAAATGCTAATGACTTGGGGATGTATTAATTGCAAAGAGGGCAGCTCTGCTAGCTCCTGTGTTGGGCATCAGGAGGAAGGAGGATCAAGGTGGAGCTGGCTCTGCTGCGTGGTGGAGGGCAAATGAGGCCAGCCCTGCCACCCGCCCTGCTACAGCACGGTGGCTGCTGGGGTCCCCCACAGCGTGAGAGCCTTTTAGCAGCACAGCAGCAGTTTTCCCAGAGTCCTGCTTGAGGAGGGCCTGGAGCAGGGCAGGACTGGGCACTCACCCCCATCCCCGAGGGCTGGGTCAGCCTGGGGAGGCCGCTCAGCAGGAGCTGCACGGTATGTCAGGGGGGGTAGGGCTGTTGGTTCTTAATGCTCAGCCCAACCTTTTGCCTGCTTATGCTTGCCAGGCTGATGCAACCCTGAAAGCATGGTGAGACCACGCGGGAAGGTAAGCTTTTAGGTGGCGAAGTGATCATGGGTGCGCTAGAGGCAGAAGGGCCTGGGCCGCTCGGGGATACTGATATGCGGTCATCAGATAAGGGTGCCGATACCTGATACCTGGCAAATTTAAAAATAACAAACCGGTTTCAGCGACAGGTTGATGGAGTATAACATTGCTGAGAAATGGTGGTGTGGGCTCAGCCCAGCGGTGCCCCATGGGGCTGCCCCCCAAGGACTCACGTGGCGTGGTGCTAACATGTTTTGTAGCAAAACGCTGCACTTTGGCCAAGAACCAGCCTACAACAGATCATGGGCTGCTGGACATTTTGGTTCCAAATGGATTAAGTTTCCTTCATCATTATCCATCACGGCACTCAAATGCAACAAAAGATTTTGGTATTCTTAGACACGGATGAGGGAAATTGCTGTGTCTGTGTGCACTGAATCGTGTTTGTAACCGTGTGGTTGTAAGTTCCAGCCTGACGTTTAAATTCTACTTCAGCATCTTTCAGCTTTTACCTGTGTGCCCCAGTCAGAAATTCTACAGGGTTGTCTCTGAGATAGATACAGAAGAAAATATTTCTCCTGAAAAAGAAAAATGAAAAAGCAGGGGGGAAAAAATCACTGGTTTTATGAGAAGTGTCTTAGTGGTGAAAGTATACAATTTTTTAACGGTAGGAAACCAAGAAGAAAAGGAGCAAAGTCTAGCAGGGAAAAAGTCTGGGCAAGCAAAACGTTCTTTGAACAAGTGCTCAGAGATCTGCCCTCAGTTCTGGTTAACAGAGAAACAATATGTGTGTCGGTAGTTGATGATACCTTTGAAAAGCCACTTCTTCAGCAGCTACACAATAAAAACCAAAGGTGGGATGAGTTTTCCAGCACTGAACAAAACCAGCTGGCAATTATCATATGTGCAACTTCAGTTTCTGATTTTCAAAATCAGTGCAAGATGCTGTTTACAGACCTTGATGGAGCCTTTAGCAATTATTGCTGTGTGATGAAGAATACCGTGGATAATGCTGTCTGTGGCTTATTTACACGACTACAAGATGGGAGAACATATGACATTGTATGAATGAAGCACTGCTGCACTTAAATAGGTATTTGATTGCCCTGCACACACCAGGAGCTGGCTGTTCCCGTGCCGCCTGGTGTTTCTCCAGCCTGCCGGTCCCACTGCCCCTGCTGGGTAAGAGCCCGAGAGTCTGCCAGCACAGCCCGTGGCTTCCTTCCCTCCAGGCTGTAACCACAGGTTGTTTTGGGTGTGATGCTGGACAATACAAAGCTGCACATTAATGTGGACACTGTGCTAGAAAAATCAGTTTGGCGTTCAGCATGGAAATGTTCACACCCTGGAGCTCGACCACAGGCCAGTCCCCTCCCCACCACCCATCTCCTCTGGCTCAGCAGCTCACCCGGAGGGTGCTGGCATTAGCAGGGACAGCCGCAGTGGACATGCTGGCTGCTGAAGGACGGTGCTGGGGTGGCTCAGCACCTTCTCCCCTCGCTGCTCACCAGCAGCTGGGTTGATGGGTGCTGCCAGGCAAATGGGAAACATGGAGACCTGTGACGGAAAACTCCAAGTTCTACTGAGAAAGGGTCTTGGGAAGGGATAAGGAGGTTCGTGCTGGCAGATTGCGGCACCTGGAGGGAGGATAGAGGCATGGAGCATATCTTGCTTCACCATTCCCTTTCTTCCCTGCCAGCCATTACCCACATTTAGCATTTCTGCCTTCAGAGCAAAGCCCCAGGCAGATCATGCACTGCGGGGGCAGGGAATACAGGGCAGCGGTGGACATCTAAGTTAAGAAAGTGGGTTTTTCTGTGGCTGGGGAGAAAGGATGTTCATTTCTTCTCATTTTCCAGAAGCTGAGTGGTGTGCCTGCTTTCAAAAACTTGAAAACACAGGGGGAAAAAAATCTTACATAGAAAGGGAGAGCTGCTCGCTGCTCCGTGTCTTTTTTTGCACCTCCTTCCTCCTCCAGTTACTTTGGCAAGCTCTCGATCTGCCATAGAAGAAACCATCTTTCTCTGCATTCTGGCAAATCTCTTAGCTTCCTGAATGTCTTGTATGCTTTAATGTGTTCATTTTGGTGCTTTTTAGTGGTTGTGCTCATCTCTTTCTCAAAATATATGTCACCTGCTCTTAGCGTTTATCTCCATGCTGTCACTGCCAAGCATCCTTAGCATAGCCTTTCTTTGCGTTGACACACTCCTTGTGTCTCAGCCATGCTCACCACCTTCTCTCAGTGTATTTAATGCTCAAAGGGGAGTGAGAATTTGGGTTTGAGGAGCAGGTTGGCATTAGCAGAAACTTCCAGACCACAGGTATGATGAAGTAATCAGCTCAATACTGTACATAGATCTGTGGCTGTCACTGATGATGGCAAATCCACCAGGATGCAAGAAAAATAGCTCTTTTTAAAACAGGCATTTGTTTGTCTTGTTGCAAAGTGACTCATTTGCTTGGGCTGTCTTGAGAAAGCATTAAGTGTCTTAAAGTTTTAAAAACTGTGAAGGTTTAATGTCCGTCCAACACTCCTCCACTTAGTCCCCATTACTGAAATGCTCTTCTAAGTGTTGGTTTAACTTGAATTACTCTGATTCTTTATTTGGTTTTCTCACATTTGCCTCTTGCCATGCTAAAATGCTCTGCCTAGAGTCATCGCTTCCCTGCCGCACAGGTCACATCCTTCCCTCTCCTGCCTCAATCCTTTGCCCCTCAAGTTACTGATCTGAAAATCTGTGTTTCAGCCTCACTTCTTCAGCTGGAGTGGTGTGCTCTTTCCGCACACATGTGCACAGCCACATTTCCCCCTCTCTGCTACAGCCTGCACATCTCCCCCACAGAGGCTGCTCACCCACGCCAGGCTGGGCTTCATGCCCTCTTGCACCACGCTCCCCTGACTGGGACATCTGCCCCATGTCAGAGAGCATCTTGCTCCTCTTGCTGATCATCTCTGGGTGCTCTTGACGTGCTCCCCTGTATCTCAGCTTGGGTTTAGGTGACTTCACGTGGCAAATATTTCAATTTAATGATGTGCAGTTGTTGTGTGGTGATGGATTCTGAGATCAGCAGGCAGGGGCATCTCCTGCTTCTAGGGGGCTTGGGAAAGGGCCACGGGACAGGAGCTACGCTGGAGGGGATGTTATTTTGTTATGGCCTTTTCCCCTGAGGTCTGCACTGATTATCAGGAAATTGTGATCCAATTAATAGGAGATGTACTACAAAGAGTTGCATCTGCATTTTTTGCAATGAAACCTCCTTCACAGTTTCTGCACTCTGTAATGTATTTGTTGTGTCTATTTGGATGACATGTTCCCCTGAGCAGAGTTTATCTCATCTGATGTGGGGCAGCACCAGCAGAAGCACAGCACCTCACACCATGATGTTCTCTGCCCTGCCATGCTCCCTTAATTAGGTTGGAATTGGAGGACCCAGTGGTTTCAGTGATAATGACCTAATTATTTCTGTTCACAATCTGCTTTTGTCTCCTCTGGCATGCAGCCAGAGGAAGTTTTTCCCCTGGTGCCTTTCCAGCTGTGGTGACCTCTAGGAAATAGTTTCCCTTCCCTTTTCCAAGATGCCAAAGCAGCCCAGGTCTGGGCAATGCCTGCACAGAGTTCCTCTGCAGCCGGGCCCCTGCGGGAGAGCAGCGACCTGGCAGCTAGAGCCAAGGCAGTGGGGACGTCCCCTGGGAGCAAACAGGGTGACAACGACACTTCATTTCATCTCAAGGTGAGGAAAGGTGTCCTCCTCCTGGGCTGCTTGCCCCTGGGCAGAGCTGGGGTGTTCACCAGAGTGGCTAGGCTGGCAAACTAATGCTTTAATAGATGTGGGATCTCAAAAGCACCACGTGGTGCTCACCGAAGTCCTCTTTCATTTCAGTTCAGAAAACACAAAGGTCCCCATTTCTGGAATGAGTAATTGCCCCTTAGCAAGGAGGCTGGGGTCTCTGCAGTCCTCCTGGAGGAATGACTCAAGCTCAGTAAACGTAAGGGAGGCAGGATGGTTAATAAAAAAAACAGCTTTACAGCCACAGATGAAGCTGTTTTGGGTAAGACGTCAAGAAAGCATGATCATGGTAGTTAATCTCTCAAAAAAATGCAAGAAGGACATGAAGAGACAGGAGGAGGGACAGGCTCATGATCTTACCTAGGAGGAAAGCAAATTGCCTGAACCTGAGGTTTCCAAATCCTAAAAAGCAAGCAAAGGTCAGATCTACTCTCTTGGACCATTTTATTCTATGAGAGGAGAGAAACTTGTATTAATCTATGTACAGCCATTGAAAGCTGTTCCAGATGTTGAAATAAAAGGTCTCTTGAGGGTACCTGCCCTCTAAAATTAAATCAGGTTCATTTTTGCCTGATGACTTGCTTTTGGTTATGACAAAGGCTTGTTCTGAATGAACATATCCAGGCGTGAAGAGTGGCTAGGCTGGCAAACTAATGCTTTAATAGATGTGGGATCTCAAAAGCTCCCATATGCCATGACGCACTGCTCTCTCCCTCCCACTCACAACGCTGATGTTAAGATGGTTTCTCTGGATTAGAATAAGCTTATTTCCTTCAAGTTTGAGTGGTTTTTTTTTCCTCCAAAAAGAGGTATCAGTGGAAAATTAGGGTGTTTCCTTGAGAAGACAGTGAGTCATTAGTAGCTATGTCACAATAACTTCATTAATAAATATTGTTAATTTATTCACATCTTTAATTTTATGGACATTGCAAAGCTAAGACTCCTTTTCCACTGAGGAAGATGTTTCCTTGGTCATTGGAAGTGGGCACCAAGCCACGAGCTGAGATATTGCCCCAGGAGCCCCAGTCCTCATTCCTGGGTGTTCCTGTGACATTTGAAATTCATGTGGGCTGACACATCTGGCCAAAATCTCTGGTGCTGTGTTTGGGGAGGAAGTAAGAAACAAGATGAAGAGGGATTCTTCTCCTCCCCTGTGTCCTCCCACTACTCTACAATCCCTGAGGTGGAGATTTCCTCTGCAGTTGCCTCCCTTCAGGCTTATGGCATCTTGCAAGGCTGACCCCCCCGGGAATATCTTCCCATGCCTATGCCCGTCTGGTTGTCCCATTTTCCTCTGTCCTGCACTGAAAACCCAACTTTTCACAGGCTCCTTTCACAGGCTAAGCTCCACGGAGTCCCTGGATGAGCATCTGCCTTTAACAAAGTCATGCACACCCTAAGCAGGGTTCCTCACTCTCTCCCACTGGGTAGTATTTCCACCGCACCCATTATCTGCCAACTTTCCTACAGAACAGCATCAAAGTTTTAGCTGAGGTGAAGTGCACAACCCCCCACTCTCCCTCATGTACAGGCCACTTACCCTGACAAACGAGGAGAGTAGGGTGGGTTTTACCTGATTTTGTTCTTAACAGATTTACTTAAACTATTATTCCTATTTCTTCTTTGAGACGCTGCCTGTGGGTATCGTGGCAAAATACCGATTTCTTAATTTCTTGGACCTCCTTGTGCTGAGACTGCGTGCTGGCCACAGCACTTCTTCTGGCAGGCTTTCTGCTTCTGATGTGTTCTGGAAAGGGTTTATTGTCAGCCTCCACACCACCAGCAAGTAGCTTCTTGGATTTCTCTTTGGGGGCTGCCTTATTGTAGTCTTGCATCCAATTTGCCTGATTTCTGCATTTGATTACTACTTTTTGAAGGGTGTCTGTTTGCTTTGAATCCCTCCGTTGTGCTGTTGTTTAGCCACCTGGGGTATGTGTGTATATATTTTTTTATTTATTGTTGGTACACATTTACTCTGAACTTCTAATGTAGTGCCTTTAAACAGATTGCGAGGCTCTTCAGGAAACACTTGGGCAGACGTCACAGCAGGTCATGCCTTCCTGTGGGGCTCCATATATAGCTTAAAAAGTTAAGTCATGAAGCAGCTCACAGCTGGCCTTGCAACTTGCAAACCTGGCCTCCACAAGCCTCCCTGTGGATAACTTCACTTGTCTGCCATGCAGCATCCCTCCATCCTCGTCCAGCAGCAGGAGGTGACTTTAGGGGGCTGCATCTAGGGCCTTTGCCCCCAGCTACTCCAGAATAAGCTGGCCAGTGTCTCAGAGTAGGAATGGGTGTGCTCACAGATCTGAGTCTGCAGTGGGGAGAAGAGGGACTTCACAGTCACAGATTTTCCAGTAATTCTTTATTTTTACCTCTGTAGTACTGAGTCCTCTGACCTTTAGTTCAGTCTTGTGTTTCTGTCAGATTTATGAACAACCCTTCTCATAAAATCCCATGAACACAGATATCCCAGGGATGACAGTCTTTTGAAGACTCTGGTCCAGTTAGAAAAGTCCTGGTTGTTTCCACAGCTTTTGGCATTTCATACGTCCTCCTTGATTTGCCAGCGCTGAGGGATTAGACTTTTTTTTAGGTAAATATATTTATTATTCAGTAGAACCTCAAGGTCATATTCGTACTCATATCCTCCATTCAGAAGCTACTCTTTTCTGCCTTCCTTCACTGGCAACTTTATATTGCTGTATATATAATCCTTCAGTCATGCAAAAGCTGTATTTTTAGAAAGCTCTGCTTGGCTCCTACCTAGGGACGCGCAACCATAAAGTTCATCACTGCCTGGCCAGCCCTTCCCTGCTCTCCCTGCAGCCGGACGCCCTCTCTTGTTAAGCGATAAATACTCGTTAGCTGGTAACCCCAACACTACTTCTGGAAAAAAGAAGTCAAAGAGCTGAACTTTGGAGACCCTTTCTCAAAGCACATTGACAAAGCAAGTCAATAGCTGTTAGATTTTTCTGGTCATTTTGCTCACAGAATTCAATGAAAGTACTTCCTACATGGATTTTTTCTTTTCCACCCTTCTAGACAGAAAGGGGAACCCTTTGTCCATGTTCATCCCCAGGCAATACAGCCATTACACAGAAAGCCCCTGAGCACTGGGCATCACCCCTGGCCTTGCTCATCAGGAAGCTGCTTCGGTCCTTTGGCACCTGGGAGGCTTAATCCCGTGCAGCCTTCATGAAGCAAAGGTGCCCCATGGGGTCCCCCTCTCCGGTGGAAAGGGACAGGCAGAGCAAACAGTGCCATGAGTGGAAATGGGAAGGGATAAATAATTTGTTTCCTGAAACCTGGACAACTGTTCCCACCCTTTGCCCACCTGCTGAAGGGATTTCCATTTTGAAACACCAGCGGTGATGCAGCGACTCCCTTCAAGGATGTCTGAAATGATGACAAGTGCCCTGACTGGGAAAAGAGATGTTTAATCCCAGCACTCCCTCCTCCAGCAGCATCATTCTTCCAACACCTTTCTCCTCTTGTCCTTCAGCGGTACCTGAATTGTACACAAATCCCTGCTTTGTTTTGCTAGTAGATATAGTGCAAACGTATAAGGGCACTTTCTTTTCTCCATCTCCAGCTTGAGGTGGTGGGGAAAGAGTGAATGTTGGCAGCTGCTCCAGCCAGAGTGGAATGAAAAGCCAAAGGTGATCTTCTCTCTTGCCGTTTCTGTACCAAGAATGCGAGCAGAGGGAGGTTCTCATCCCTCTGAAAAGTCTCAGATTATTCCTAGTGTCTTGATTATTTTTTCAGAGCAAGAAAAAACCCACTATTTTAAGGCATCACTAGAGGAATGAATTTGACAGCCTTTATCCAAATGAATGTTTTAATTTTGAAAGGAAGGAAAAAAAAATCCAGTATGACTGACAAGGTCCTTTTAAAACACATAATACACTGAACCTTACATGACACTTCCGTGGGTGTTAGTCTAAAAAGCTATCTTTACATGCAATATATCAAATGAACTGTGTAAGGCAAGGGTTGTAGCTATATGCATCCTTGCTGAGTAGTACTATAGGATTGTAAAACCTGACAAACTTGTTTTCTTAAATCTCCACGTCCCCAGAAAAGAGGCTGGTGTATTCCTGTTCTTCAAACCCCTGAAAAGTTTGCTTTAGACTAACCATTGCCGTTTATGCTCTATGTTGCAAGGAATAGAGATTGGTTTAAAAAAAAAAAATAATGTTAATCCAAGGCATTGATCTCTAAAGAAGTGAGGGACTCAGGCTTGGAGAAGTGCTACAGGGGCAGCTGGTAGAGGTGAAGGAAGCACAGCTCTGGCTCTCGCCCGAGCTCATCATCCTTCTCCTATTGAGGAAACATTTGCCTGCTACTTCCCTTTGAAGGTTAGGTTGTGTAGCCAGCCCCATCCCAGCCTGCTGATAGAGAGAGGTGAGAAACTCAGTGGTGGGATTTTGATGGCCCTTAGGACAAGAGCGAGGGGTGCCTGCAGCAGCGAGGGCTACTTTATAGTGCAGGCAGCATCCTTCAGCTCCATCTGGAGACCTGTGGAAAAAGGGACACTTCCTTTCACTGCTCCAGAAGAGCAAAAATTTAAAATGCTGCAAGTAAAACTATGTCAGAAACACAGGATTTCTTTTTTCAATGAGAAAATAAGCTTATTGCTGCTGCCCCTTCCCCTCGTGGTCTACACACAGATGGGTAACCCCACCATCCTCTGGATTTAGCCACCAAACACCTCTAACTTCTCCTCTTTAGGAGATTTTGCCTCCATGCAAGAGGAGCGGACCACAGATTTAAGGGCTGAGAGCTTATCACACGTGGTAGAGATAACTTAGGCAAAGGGCTCTGGTTACCTCAGTGTCTACTCCTTGCACGGGGAAGGGTCTCCAGCAGTCTTGGGGCCTGCCTCCTGCCCAGTACAGTGCCATGTGCAGCCATGTTGCTCTTGCTTCAAGGGTCCCAATGGTGGAGACCCTGCAGCTCCTCTGTCCATTCCCATGCTATTCCCACTGCAGCCCATCTAGCCTACTACCACATAAGCTCACCTGCAGAACAGTTTAGCCCCACCCTTTAATTGCCTTTTGGTTTTTTTTCCCCAAATTGTTTGAACCTCTTCGTCAGGTGTCCCTCTGTAGCTTCCCATCTGTCTGTTCTTCTCTCTTCACTTTTTCTGGACCTACTCTGGGTCATCCTCACCCTTCCTTGCAGGTCTCTTGTCAGTTGCTCAAGTCTTCCTTGAGGAGCAGTGCTAAAAACCCACCAACATCCTCCAGCCGAGACCATCCCCATGCAGAAGAGAGCAGGTGAGTGGCCACTTTTTCTAATCCATAAGGAAGAAACTGTGCATTCCTCCCCCAACCCCCCAAGGGCCTTGCCATGAATACCTGTTTTCATTTAGTTTTTCTTTCCCTGAAATTCATGTTTGTTTGTTTTTAATTTCAGGACAGCTACCAAGCTCCATTCAGCACTGAATTAGGGAAACAGAGGATACAGGAGCAGCTAGACTCACCTATTAATCGAATTAATGTGTCTTAGTGAACCAATTCAGAATGCTATGCTGCTGGCTTTTGTGATTTCATAACATCTCATGACATTCAATATTTTTGTTAAAGCTCTGCTTTTCAGATTCATGTGATAATAGGAGAAGCTGAGGTTTCACTTAGGAAGAATTAGCAATAAAGTATCTAGAGCACCTGGCTGTAGAAAGTAATTGGCAAATGGGACTCAAGTGCATCTTAAAGCCTCAGAAAACCAGAAGACAAATAAAAAGCACCTGCAAACAACTGTTGTTGGCTTGGCTTGATGGAAAGACACTTGTATGAAATGTGCTTGTCTGGCTGCTCCTGTGGACAGAGTTGTTGATCCAAGTTCTCCAAAATGCCACAATAATTTCTGGATAGCCCCTTGTGGGAAGCTGGGAGTGTGGGTGGTGTAAAGTGGGGCAAGAAATTATGACCCGCAAAAGCTATAGAGTGGGAAACCTGCACCTCCAACCCCCAGGACCAGTGATAATAAAAGTCCCCCCCCGCTAGAAGGTTTTGGAGTGCTCTGCATGCTACCAGACACTTTACCTTCAAACACCTGCATGGGTTTTCCCAGCAATCTCCACCACGCTCCTTTCCCTTTGGACTTGAGGTGGTCGGGAGGTGCTGGGAGGTGTCAGAACAGCCCCGACTCAAGGGACACACACATACCTGTGACATCTGGGAGGACAAGGCCACTTCAGAGGCTCTGTCTCAGTGCCATTTCCCCTGCGCACCAGCCACATCTGAGTAAGAGTGTGACTGAATGCAGACCAGGGTGCAGAGTGAATAGGCACCAGGTGCATTGCTCATGGAAGGGAACCAGTTTTTACCAATTCTCCACTTTCTCTAATAAGACCCTGTTTCAACCAGCAGTGCTGGGGTACTCTCTTTGGCAGGAGAAGTGCGTGAAAAATACAACTTAATGCTACCACTGGCTGCTGTTCCTTCCCAGGGGGTCGCGTGGGGCAGGGGGCAGCCGTGTGAGCACCACGGACACGTGTGAAGGTGCTGACTCAAGATGAGACTCAGAGGAGCAGTGAACTATGCTGGGTGGCACTGGCACTCGCTATGGGTTGCCTACACGCAGCCCTCATCCCCTGAGGAATGAGTAGTGTTAAAACACACCGCTAGACAAAATATGGCAGAAAATACAGTTTTACAAATCTCTTGACAGGAAAACTTTGAAAATATGGGGGGATGTGGGGCAGTAAGAGAGACACCCAATAAACAGCTGGACATAAAGGCATCTGCAATCTACCCACAAACAAAGGAAGCGCTGAGGCTGGACGCAGGGCTGGGGGAAGCTGCTGCTGCCATCCTTGTCCTGCTGCGGAAGCGGGGTAAGATGTTACCAGGAACAGTTTGCAAAGACTCACACAAAACCACTGTCAGAAATAACTCGAATGCAGAGAGGAAAAAATTGCTCGAGAGTTCTTCTGGGAAGGATTAGGTTTAAAATAATTGCCATTTATAAATTAATTTCACATCCTTTTGGAGATTGGCCTACTAGCATTTCAAGGCTTGACTGGAGCTGGCAGACAGGGTGGGCACAGATTCCAAGACCTGACTGCCAAGAAAAAGGAAAATATTAAGAGAAAAAATTGGCAACGAAAAAAAAAGGCCAGGGAAATACAGGGAAATGAGATTTAGTTTAGGAAAATTATTGTTCTCTGAGCCATGGACTGATTTTATGGTTGGCATATTAGTCACAGTCTTACATGAGCCTGGCCTTTGTAATTGACGTCTGAAGAGAAACCAGTAGTGAACACAGCTCCCAACGCTTTAATAATTTTTAAATCCATGATTCTGTTATTTTTAATCATGGGTTTTTAAAACTTAAATTTGCACCAAATAGACCAAAGTCTATTGAAAGCAGTGGGGAGACTCGTCTCAGCTTTACAACTTTGGATCAAGCTGTGCAAAAATAGATGCCACGTGCCTCAGCGCTTCTGCTGCAGTCTTCCCAGCTGAGTCCGAGCAGCAAAGGAAGACCACAACTCTTCTGGTTTTGTACACCCAGCATTTTAGGATCACGAGTTATTGGGGGCCATCCAAAGCTCATGTGACACCTCTCAGTCCTTTTGCCCAAAGTTGGATTAGACCCAAGAGATCTGGGCTTGCTCCTGCTGTTCTACAAGATGCTGAGCACATGCATCCCCTCTGCATTTCCCTGAGCTGGTTCAATAGCAGAGAGATGCTCTACTGCCCAGGAGACATATTGCACAGAGCTGTACAGCAGATGAGCAGCTCATTTCCAAAAGGAAAATGTGTGTGGTGGAAAGAAAAATGCCCAGGACACATGAGGCCACAGTGAACCCAGCGTGAAGCCCTGCTGCAAGGCCTGCTCCTCCTTTCAGTGCAAGTCAAGCCATTACTAGACCAGACAGTGCAGAGTCAGAGGCCAGTCTGACCCACGGAGCAGCTGCAAAGGCACCTCCGCCGACCTATGGCTGGCAAATCACTTCTGCTGGGGTGGAGCATGGGTGGACCCAACCAGTTCCTCACCTTAGTGCTTTTGGGGCATTTTGTGGTGTGCATTTTTAGTTAGGACTGCATGAAGAAGGCTGCCCTCCAGCACTGAGAGGATGCTGGCAGCTGGCAGCCCAGGTGGGCAGCACCTCACCGCTGACCCTAGCAGGAGTGGTGGTGAAGCGGGAGCTCCTCCAGCCCCGTGCCAGGCAGCTGGCATCTGGCACCATGGCAGGGACTCGTTGGAGGGGAAGGGCCTGGGGGCTAACGCCCACCTATCAGGTAAAATCACAGACCAAGAGATTGGTGATGCAGACAGATTCAAGAAAAACTGTTGACAACAGATTGTTAGACAGCCTTATGGATCTCAGCGAAGGACATGTTTTTCTTACTGGAAGAGAGCCATGATGTAGAAATAGACTAAAATCGAGAAAGAGGGCTGCAGCCATAGCTTAGGCTGTATATTTAAACACTTTTGCTGTCAGACCATCTGGGCCTGGAGCTAAATTTACCTACAAATTCTTTTCAATGTTTCTACTTCCTGAGAGGTGAAAGGTGCACTTGATGCTTCATGCCAAGAGGAAAGGCAAAACAAATGTCCTGGGTCAGATTTTCCCAGTTTCAGACCTGTGTGTGGTTTCGGATGCCTGATCTGTCTGCAACACCTGCCTTGAAGCCCAGGCCAGGTGCTCTGCGCACACAGAACCCCTCCACAGCCAGCGCAAAATCCTGACTTGCATTTCTGCTCCTGGTAACTCCATACAACGATTAGGAATGCAAAAGCACTCACATCTTTTTCTGCTTTTCTGCTGTTCCTGATTTCTTTTCTGAATCATGGCTAGAGGAAGACTGTTTTCATCATGAAAATACTTACAGGGGATCCAGAAAGTCTAGTTTCTGAGTCAGCTCAATCAAATTTGCTTGTGACTCCTGTGCACCCGGATGCCAGGAGAAAGCCCCAAAGCTTTGGGGTGGTGAGGTCTGGCAGTCCCCTAGACATCAGGGAAGGTTTGGCGTGGGCCTTTGATGCTGCGCAAAGAGCAAGTGGGATGGGGACTGACAGATAGATGCAAGGTGAGAAAGTTGTGTATTGCAACTCTGCAACTTTTGCAACCTTCTCCCACAAAATGGGGCACCTGTGTCTAGCCCTGGGTTGGCCACTGCTGTGAAAAAAAGAGCCCACCACCCCGAATTTTAGGTGCCTGAGTCATTCCATTGTGGGCTGGTTTCCTGATTCCTCTTTTGAAAGGCAAATAGATGAGGATGGCTGTACCTCTCGCTGGTCAGGACTTAGACCTCCCCAGTTCTTCGGGGGGTTCCCCAGCACCTACACTGGAATAATGAGTGTTCAGCAAGTCTCATCGGGCTCAGGGTAAACTGATCTCCCATCCTCTGCCTGTCTTGTTTCTGTTCTTCAGGCAATTTTCCCATTTGAATGGTTTTGTGCAAATGGTTCCTCCAGTTTTCTTTAGAGGAAAATCACGAAAGTATCCACTGGACAATCACACCCTGGAGTGGGTTTTTTCCTGATCTTAAAACAAACCGCCTCATTAGTCTCCAATTACCACCCATAAACTTGGGAATGACGAAAAGTAATTATATTTGGGGATTAGAGAAATTAAGTCTCAAGAGACATGAGACCTTTGAGCATTTTAATGCTAATGTTGATTGCGTCTTTCTGTTCTGTGTGCTATAGAAGTAGTAAAATTCAAATATTTTATAAAAGTGATGGGTGACGGTGCAGAACTGATCTGGTGATTCACTTTATCTATGATTTTTAGTACATTAAAAATCCCCATAGGGGAAGTCTTAAATGCTTCCATCCTTCCCACGTTATGTATATACCACCTCAATAAGAAAGACTTTCTTGGTAATAAAGCTTCTTTATCCAGCTAGTTGTGAGCATGCTGCCTTTGGGGGGTTTCTTTTTAACAAATGGCATGGAAAACCCTTCCAAGGCCAAAATACGTGAATGAGATTTATTAATCCTGTAGCTCCTGTCACTCATGATAATGCTAATAACCCATAAGCCTTACATCATGTCTAACATCCCAAGTAACAAATGCATCTCTGGGAGATGAACAATAAATCCCATGTGCACTCTGCTCCCTCCTCCTCCGCCTTGATGAGGAAGCCCCAGATCTGGTGCAGCTCTTTCCAGCTACCCTGGTTCCTTCTTGCTTCCCACACTGGCAGGGGGCTGACACTGCTCCAGTCCTTCCCAGGGGTCTCCTCCTCCGAAGCCATCAGTATTTGTCACTGTATTTGCAATCAGGGTAGCGGTAGGCAAAACGGGAATCACAAGACTGCAGAGGTTTCAGGAGCTCCGCCAGCTTCGCAAGCGCCTCGTTGACACCCTGGTCATCGGTGAGGCCATTGGCGCAATGCTGCAGGAAGCTGTCTATTTTCTCCTGCACGGGTTGTAGGAATTTCCCCTTCAGGAGCTTAGGCAAAAGCTCTTGACACACCATGACGAGGCTGTGCTTCTCTCTGATGGAGTTACAGGACACAAATGCAGACTGGCAGTCCACAGTCAAACAGCTAAATATATCTTTATACTCCTGCTGGCCGTCAATCAGCTGGCTCCCTATTGGAGACAATTAAACCAGTTGTTACAAGCACAGTAGCTAAATCTTGGATAATGACATATGTCTATATGTCTGTATTAACATAGGGTTTGCTGCTATCTGAAGGATACAGCTATCTTTCACCACAAAGTACTCTGTGCTGTAGCTGTATATGGGCCAGTTTCCCCACTCCTGAAATATATGTGTTCTCCTGAATGACAGAGCTCTACAGAACTGCCTGACAGAGGAACTGGAGAGGGGCCTGTCAAGTCAAACTGATGCAGAGACAACAAGCACTGCTGTACTAACCTAAAATGTGGAGTTCCTACAAAAACTACCACAAATAGCCAAACCCACAATTTTTCCATGTTACCCAAAATCATTAAATTGCAACAACAGCTCGTCTAGCTGGAGTCAAGTTAACAGTAATAGTTGTTGGGACAAGGAAAAGAAACCCAGTGGAAAATTCTCTGACAGCTGCTTCTGAATATTTGAGATCGGCTCAACTGAATGTGCAAGCTGAGCAAAGGCCTTTTGAAAATTTGAACATTCAAAATGAAATTGTTAAATTATTGGAGGAATAGTCTTTGACTAGCTCTACTTCCAGGAGTAGACCAATGTAACCTGTGAAAATTGAATAGTAACCATTAATTTTATGTAAAAATGATGAAAGGGGATTTAATAATGATAATGATAATGATAATGATAATAATAATAATAATAATAGCTAATGTGACAAATGCACCAAAAAAATCTGATTTGACCCAATACTTAAAAAAAATGAAGTTATGAAATTTCTACTTGCACATATTGACATTTGTGTTGCAGAAGTTTTAAAAAAGGTGATTTATGAAGACTTCAAATGACAGCATTCAGCACCATGCATGTTGAATTCTGCTGCCAGCTACAGAGGGGGCCAGGCAGGGTGAAAGCACTCACACTGGGTCACCAAAACACTGACTGCACAAACAAAATGCGTGTCACCCTCCCAACTCAGAGCCGGGATGGCAGGAGCTGCTGATGCTTTTGCTGTCAGTAAATCTCTTCGTATACTTTTTATTATTCAAATTAGAAAGTGGTGTTTGGCTAATTAAAAAAAAAAAAATAATCAGCAGCAGAGCTGAGCATAGCAGGTGAAAGATTTGTTTCCCCTGCCTCGCTAAGCCCTCCTGTGACAGATGCGCAGCCATGGAGCCTGCTGAGTACCTTCCTCCTTGTCGATGATCCCCAGCGTGCTGGCATCCCGGATGAACAGATGCCCATTGCTAAACACGCCAAAGGTGCCAGCGTCCACGTGGGTGAAGTAGAAGAAATAGTTGAGGTCGTTGGTGCCCATGGAGCGGAGGACGGTGAGGAGCTGGAGGGCCAGGTCAGCAGCTACCTCGGGGGCTGCGCCGTAGAAGTCGCGCAGGGGCCGGGTGCTGGCGCTGACGACCAGCCGCCCGCAGGAGCCCAGGTACCGTGGGAAGGGCCATCCCTCCACATCGGGGAAGATCTGGCAGGGAGAGCGGGAATGGGGAGATTGCCCCTGCCCTCTGGCCGCCGCACTCTGCCCACGGGACACACCTCCCTCCCAGAGGACTTTCAAGTGCCCTGGAGGGATTCAAGCAGCAGCAGCAGCAGCGTTGTATTTTGCTTTCCAAAGCAGCCCACAACCCTTCCCCACCACAGCCTGCCCCAGCAGCCGGGGAAGGTGCTGCTCCATCCCGCACTAGCTATGATGTTGTTCTTTTTCTCCCCTCCCCCGCCCTTTCTTTTTAATTAAGGAAGAAGAATCTGATATTTCAAGATTTTTTCCATGAGGGAGACTAACCAAAAAGTCCAAGATAATAATAGACGTCAAATTCATGAAAATTTTAGCCACAGAAAAGCTAATTTTAGGTGTCTTTATGAAGCCTTTGATAGGTCCCTCCTGAGCATAGCTGAAGTCATGGCTTGGAGGTGAGGTGGGGCTAAAGCAGTCTTTGCTAGTTTATAAGAACTGCCTGGCCATGTTGTAAGACGCTGCAGTCTCACGGACAGAAGTGCTGGGAGTTAGCTACAGTGGGGACACCTGGGCTGGGCTCCCTGCATCACTACAGCTTGTGCTAGCAGTGCAGTTATCCCAGGTGGAATAATGCCAGGAGCTGTGCCAACACAAGGCTTTCTGCTATTTACATTCTAAGTTGTCTGTTTCCCCAGCACCCCAGACCCTGCCAAGGCAGGGTTATGAACTCTTCCAGTTTCATGTTTAAGGTTGCTTCACCCTTCTGCTGTGAAGGCATTTTGGGCACCCAGGTAAAATCAAGCTATTTCTCTTCAGCATATTTTTCTCACCTCTTTAAGCTGCATTTCCGTATTTTTAAAGTTCTAAGAGCTGCAGCCTCATGCCCCAGTGAGCCATGGCTGAGGTGGCTGAATGACACCCAGGAGGCTCACAGAGCATGAGCACCATTCCCCCTCCCTGAGATCAGGCAGAGCCCTGTGTGCTGCCCAGGCAGTGGTGGTCTGGGGTAGGAGATAGATGCTGCTGCTGCTGCCTGTCTTCTTCATGGAATATCAGAGGGCTGCAAGAAACAGCAATGAGGACTAGAGGTGGAGTGGCGGTGGGGAAAAGCGAGGGTAGTCCCTCGGTGACACACATAAGTAGAGGAATCACATGCCAGGCATGCCAGCAGACGACCGGGGAGGGGTGTGAGGCCTCCCAGCTCTCTGCCTTCAAACTCTGAGCTCAGTTGTATTTCAGATTCCATCGAACAGCTCTGCAAAGCTGTGCTTTGCCATGGAGCTACTTAGCAGCAACATGCAAATAGAGAAAACAGTGCTGGCACATGCCTGGGAAAATGGTGCTCCCCAAGCCCGTGTTCAACCTCAACACCAAAACATGCACTTTCTCTTTTATAAACAGACTGTGATTTTAAGTAATATATTAGCAAGGCAAACATACCACTGGAGTATTGGGGATGTGTAAAACCCTGGCTTTCACAGTGCTTTAGTGCAATAACCCGTCTGAGTTCTGATTTATTTAATGGGCTGGGCATCTGTATCTGTCCACAACTTCACAGGCTGATGCAAGGAGCATCGCTGTAATCTGCCTGGCTTCAGCCATCCAACCCTATAGAAGGAACACGCATTATGAAGGCTAGGGAGCTTGCCAAAGGTGAGGGCTGGGACTCCTCTACAGCTGGTGGCTGGTGCACATCTCATGTGAGGGATTGCTTGCAAGGGGTTGTGAGGTGGCATGTCAAGCCAGAGCAAGGTGGTATGTACCTGTAACAAGATGGGATGTGAATTCACTGACAGTGTGTACAACAGGCGCAGTTTGTCCCGGTCGGTGAGATGGTCCATGTAGATGCTGCCAGCATCTGGCACCTCAGCATAGCGCCGCACTATCCTGTCCAGGAGACGCTGGGATGGACAGCGCAGCATTGGGCTAGACAGGCCCTGGCAAGAGGGGAAAAGATAACAAAGATGTTTGTTTTCCAGCCTGAGTTGTCACGATGTGCTTGGCCCATGCTGGAGGTATGGGTACCTCTGTGCTCTGCCCAGGGTCTCTCTGCCCCCTGTGGCACAGCTGCTGAAGGGTATGGGCGCACAGAGGGACCTCTACAGCAAATCCCTCCTAGGAAAATAAAATGAGCCATCCAAAAACTCCTGTTCACAACTCAGGTTTCTGAAATGGTACCCAGACTTCATGGCACAGACATGGATGCTGCAAACCTCATCTGCTCCCGACTGTGCAGCACCACGTTGCTCCATGCCAGCAAGCCTCCTCCCTCCACCCAGGTTTCCAGCCCTGGCATCCCAGCTCACTGGTAGAGGCCTCCCTGTCGTTAAGCTGGTGAGTCACTTGCCTCATTAAATAATGTCTTCGAATTGCTTCTCTATTTGCTTAACCTGGGGGCAGCTTTCTTGGAAATACTATTTGCTAAGGCCAGTAAACATGCTTTAAAAGTGTAAATAAACACTGTATGTGGGTACAAGCACAGGATATATTCTTTCTCTGATAAACTTGAGCATTAACTATCAAAACCAAATTTGAATAGCCTGTGCATGTTTTGGGGTTTTTTTTTTTTGTAAATACCAGCAATAAATGTACTCTTGGGCTAATGGAGCCAGCCATCACTGTATTTCACCTTTTAGATTTGAAGGTTTGGCTTGTAAAATTGCACAAGCAATCTATGGCTGGGATAGAAATTTATACCTTCAAAGTCAAAAAGACCTCTTTTTTTTGAAGTCAGTCTTCCTTAACAGCCAAGGAAAGTGGTTGTACGGAGAGTTGCCCTCCGTGGCACAGAAGTGCTGCCCTGCCATGCCTTTGCTGGGGAAGGGAATCAGGGTTTTGCTAAGCCTTTTTCTTCCAAATGATCCCAGTAGACAAATTTACTCTTTTGGTTTTTCTTTATAATTTGATGGCTGGGAGATGTACTTCAGAGGAAAGGGCACTGAAGCTTACATTGCTCCCTGCCATTTTTCATGCTGAGAGCGAAGATTTGACTCAGGATCTCCCCAAGTCATTTGGTAACTCTGAGGTAGGTCTCTCTCAGCCTTCCTGTGCGAGCTGTTCATTTGGCATAAAACACTTAATTACCCAGCCATGACAAAGAAATGGAGAAACAAGGAAAGGAGGAGTGTGCTGCTCTCCTGGTCAGAGGTGGAAAGTGAGGATTGGATCTCTCATGTCCTCCTCCTCTGCCTCCTGCTGGCCTCAGTGAGGTCCCAACAACTCCCTCCTTGGCCATGGGTTGCATAAAACAAGCCCTGAACACCAACAGCTGGTCAAGACTACCTGAGGAACTCAATCCCAAGTGGAGCATTGTTTCACAACAACCAAAGAACCATTTCCACCCCTAAAAGAAAAAAACGTTTGTCAAAAATAATTCTCCCCAGTTCTAGTTACAAGTCTTCATACACTCCTCTCCTCTGGTGTAGCCTTATAAAGGAAATATTTTTTTCAGGTGATTACCTAAAACCATAGAAGGAGGGGGGAGGAAGGGATGGCTATGAATTTCTGTCTTGCAGCACTTGCTGGCACGTTGTGGCTGACTCTGTCACTTTCCCTTTGGAGGAGAAGTGAGAAGATCAGAACAGAACTGTGTTAAGAGATGAATGGTGGAGAGAGTCTCCTGCAGTTCAGTGTGTATGCAAATATTTGCAGCCAAAGTTAGAAAGCCTTGCTGTCTCCAGGAGTTTGCAACGTGAAAGCTGAGACCCTTAAGAGTATACAGTAGGAACAGAAATCACAGTGGCAGAGAACACATGGAAGTTGTAATTAGGATGTTTTTCAAGGTCAGAGCTCATCCTCTTAACACAGATGTGGACACGTGCTGCACACGGTGATCACAGCTGCTCATTTCCTGAGGAACCGTTCCAGGCATACCAGCAACAGTGCAGGAGCAGAGGGGCAGGGCTGGGTGCTGCCATGTTTGTATCAACCATTGGTGCAGCTTCCTACCATGTAATGAAGCCCTGATCCACCAAAACTGGGCAGTGGGGCCTTTTGATTTCGGCAGAGCTAGCCAACAGTGTAAATTTCAGCGCCTGCTGAAGTGTTTTGGTGGAGTGGGGCCTCCCTTCCGGCAAACTGGTGGAAACATCCCTACAGCAGAAAAGGAGCTGGAGTTGTAAAACTGTCAGACAAAAACAGTCGACGGAAACGATTTGAAAACCACATGCTCAGAACACTGGAGATACTGATTTATCTTAAATTCATCAGATATTTATCTTTAAGCCCTTTGCAGCGTCCTATCACCCCAGAGAATAAGCCTGACGTTTGTGGTTGATGTGGAAAGCTTCTTAGTTACTTTGATTAAATACCCACATTTTTGTATCTGGTAATGAGTAGTTCCTGCAAAGCCTACCTGCAGTCAGCTGTGGGTTTTTTTTTCTCCCTACTGCACAGTATGTGATGCATTTTAAACTCCCATGTATCTGTATGCATGTCTAGTGCAGACACACCCAGAATCCCCACTGACGTAAAGACGACCTCTGGAAGACAACTTCTCCTCACTCTGCTTTCTCTTCAGCCAGCCCAAGGAGAGATGACACAGATCAGGAGCACAGCTGCCTCCTGCCCCATGTGCCATTGCCTGGGTGCAGCTTGACCAAACGACCAGGGCTAGGGAGGGCTCCAGGAAGAAACACTGGGATGTAGGTGTCAAAACACCTGCAGCTCCTGCCTATTTGAATCCAAGGGTTTCATTCACCCCCAAAAGAATGAAATTAAGGATGTCCTGTGAAGCTACAGGGCTCATCCCCACTGCCAGCAGGTTTACCAAAGCATGTCTCGGATGATAAGGTACCACGTCAAAGAGGTGGCAGGTCTGGGAGGTGGCTCTGGGAGCCCCATAATGCCCATCCTTCCCTAGGACAGACCAGCTGCCAGATCAGCGAGCTGCTGCCCATGTGCTCTGAGCAAAGTGATATGCACTGGACTCGGAAGCCAAATAACCCCAGTACTGGCACATCTGCTGAGGGCGGGCAGAGGTGCAGGTCAGTAGTTTCAAACAGTACATCCTAGAGACAGGGGCTAAAAATGGCTGGCTCTTCACCTTGGTACTGCTTTCGTTTGTCTGCCTTCAGCATTTTTCAGGGTATGCTTTGTAAGTAGGGCTGTAATTTGCCCTGTGGGTGATCTGTGATGAAATCCACTTTGCTGTTCTCTCCCTCCAACAGGACAAGCACACAGCGCCGTTTGAGGTGATGAGCTCCTGGGTGAAAGCAGCGGGTGGCTGGGGCTACTGTGCAGGCTGAGCCCCCGTTAAATCCTGCTCATCTCCAAGGTGGGCTAGATTTTAACACTGAAGAATTTGCTGCATCCCATAAAGATTTTCATTGCAGCGGGTGAAATAATCACTGTGGCAGGCAGCTCGGTTGATGGTTGGGGCAGGCAGGGCAGGCAGTGTAAAGTGAAAAAACACTACTTCATGGTCTGTCATTTTGATTCAAGCATGTTACAGTTTTTCGCAATTCTCTGTTTTATAAGATAAAATTACCTGAGCCCATTAGCTTTCCTCGGTGCTCCTATGTAGGAAGAACTGCAGGGAGGGGAGTACACAGACCGTTGGGTAACTGCAGCTTTGTGAGACAGGGTGGGCATCATGTTAGACACAAAGAACTGTTAACACCTCTGAAAGAGGAGGGGAGGAGGGGGGAGCCAGAAAAGCAGTGCTGCATGTAAGTTTTTGCAGTGACATATGGTGCCCCCAAGAAACCTCCCTCTGATGGGTCATGCTGGGTTGCCTACATGCATCTGCCCAGCGAACACCACAGAGGGGGTGCAGCGCTGGGCTGGGGGCATGGCAGAAGCACTCCTGCAGCTTTGGCTCTGAGGAGGGCAGGTGGGGTGGGCAGAGAAGAAGGGGATCCCTGGCTCTGAGGGGGCTGGATAGCTTGGAAGGGACACGCCATACCCTGTGGAGGCCCACACAACTAGGCTGGGGGGACATGGTTCTTATGTACTAACTCACACACGCTCTATGACTGAAATTTTGTTGCTGCAGATTGCTTTTCAATTCAGACCACTCTGAGACCAGCAGCCATTTTGCAGAGTATGTGCCCAATCTGAAATAGTGATTGCTGCCAAAATTTGGAGGTGGGGGGATAGGCTCCACGGCCTCTGGATTGCTATGCTCCTCTGTGTATTGAAGCCTATATGCTGTTAGAAGGGATTTATATCCCGGTTTAGGTTTCTTTGCTTGATTTACAGAACCAAAGAACCATGGAAATGTGAGTGGAGCAATTCTCAGGCTGCTGTGCAAAGGTCTGGGCCTCCCTGCAGCAGCCTGTGCCCTTTCGAAGTCAAAAGCAGCAGGGGTTGCTGGAGTGTCCAAGGAGTTTGTCCCTGGGCACGTCCCCCTGGGCTGGCTCCCAAGCTCACTTCAGAGGCACCCTGGAGCCGGGGCCAGCTCAGCTTCCCACTGCTGCAGAGAAATTCAAGCGCCCGGGAGAAACTGGATAGGTGCAAGGCCGGGGTGCCCCAGCCAGAGCCTCCACACGGTGCTGTGTGTGCATGTGCATGTGTGTATTCATGTCTACGAGTGTGTGTGTGCAACCCAAACATCTCAGCCAGGAGTTCAGTTTCAGAGAGGATGCGGTAGGGAAAACTGTAGAGCACGTCAAGAGCCTTTTAAGGAGAAGGATTTGGGCTCAGCTAATGATTTAACTTTACAGCAGATGTGAGATACCATAGAGCCACATTTCTCCAGTTACTTTTTCACCCAGCTCAGCAAATGGAAGTTTTAAGCACTCGACTCCTTCCCTTTCACACAGCACCGCTGTGGGGGCAGCACAATTCTGCACAAACCCCTTGGACACTCCAGCAAGGCTGGAGGACCTGGCACCCCAGCTTGGCCTCTCTCAGCCCCCTGTAGCACTGCCTCGGAGGCCAGCCGTGGCCAGCAGGTGCCTGGGAAGCTGCTGCCTGCCACCCTGGGGAGGAGCTTTCCTTGCCCTGGCCCACAAGCTCAGGTGAGGGATGCTCTGAGTGGAAGCGATGCACATCTGCCTCTCTCCCTAGTGCCTCTTCTGAGGTTATTAGCCAAAGTACAGTGTAGCTTTGCTACAAAAAAAACCATTTCCTTGTCCAGCCTGTGTCATCCTGCATCTCACCCCCTGGGAGGGTGCTGGCTTCAGGGCGACCTGCTGTGTGGGACTGTGAGTCCTTCTTGGTGCAGCTCAAGCACTAGCCCCGGCACTGGTGCTGCTGCCTGGGGTCTCCCACTGTCCCTCCTCAGGCACGCTGCTCCATGGGGTAACAGAAGTGGAAAAAACTAAAGCAGTGTAGCTTTAGCACTCAGCAAAGCTGAGCAGATGTGGCAGTGTGCAGGCAGGAGGAAGCAGTTGCCTTTATAGAAAAAAAAAAAGTCATCCCTTTTTCACACAGTTCTCTCTTGAAAGGGGGAGAAGTACTGGAATAATCCTTCTTTGCCTCTCAGTGTCTTGTTTAGAGTATATTCAGCCTCTACTCTGGATCCTGCCCCTTGCCAGTGGTTATTGAAAAGCTTTGCTGTTGTTTGAAGGGGTGGGGGATGCCTGTGAATTTGTGGAGGGAACTTTTGCTCTCAGATGCAAGCCAGCACCTGCAAAACATACTCGCCTGCCCCATGGCCATCCCCAGCTGCCTGTGGCATCCCAAAGCACAGCCAGCGCTCAGACACTGACTTTCCTCTGGAACCTGCCCACTCTGCCCCTCCAGCCCTGCCCGCGTGTCCATCTCCCCGTATCACAACCACCTGTCTACCTGGTGGCAGTCACCCCCTTGACGTGCCTGTCCTGGCTTTGCCTGTGACACCCCGGGACTGCAATAGAAAGGGCAGCATGCTTCTTTGGGTGTGAGATCATTTGCTATGAATGGCAGGAGGATGAGGAATCGAGGCTCTGGCTCCAACCACCCGTCTGCTTGCCCTGCCAACCACAAGCAGAGGGGTCCAAGCTGCCCCAGTCCTTGGCCTGAAGCAAAATCCTTTTTCAAAGCATGGGCTGCCCTTTGGGTACAGCATTATGACCAAAAGAAAAAAAAAAAAAAAGGCACTGAGACATGATGTAAAAGTAGAAAAAAACCCAGGAGAAATATCCCCACTCGAGCTGTCACTGTGTTTCTGTGCTCAGCCCTACATCATCCCTGTGCCTGAAGCCAGCAGGCAACATGGCTTTCCATGGGCCCTCAGCCCCAGCCTGCATGGGGAGCTGGGAGCCAGCATCCTTGCCAGTTCCCTCCTCACCAGGGCTGAGCTCACCCCAGCCCCCAGCCCTGGCCAGGCTGTGCTGCAGTGTTACATATGGCTGGGGAGGGACTGGGGGCCACAGTGCTTTTCTTCCCAGTGAGGCCCCATTTTGCCTGTCCCCTGTGGCAGGTGGGCTCAGCTGGGGGGGGTCACGGGGCTTCCCCCTCTCCACCAGCCAGGGCAAGTGGGAGAGAGCCAGTCATTGCCCAAACTCATCCTCCACCTGGCAAGTTGCAGCCATGTCTCCTTCAGACCCTTTTTCCCCCACCCAAAAACCATACGGTACCCCCCTGGGGCTCCCTGTCCCCCCGCTGCTGTGGGGCGCAGGGGCTGCAGGCACGGACCTGGACCAGGTCGGGGGTGAGGCGCTTGGCCCGCAGCCACTTCTGGAAGCGGTGCGTGCGGCGCAGGGCGCGCTCCAGGCTGCAGGTCTTGGACTTCAGGAGGGAGATGCAGATGCGCTTGTCGGCCCGGTCGTGCCGGTACTTGGAGGTCAGCCGGGTGATGTCAACCATCCGCCAGCTCTTGGCATCGTCGGTGTAGTTGCCCGAGTAGCTGAGCAGGTAGCTGGGGGGCAGCTTTAAATGAGAAGAAAGCCAGGTGTCAAACCTGCCAAACCAAAACGAGAGCCCCACGGAGAGCAGGTTAACAAGCTACACGGACACCTACACAGCGCCAGCGCGGTCGCTGCACCACGCGCCAGCCCCGGGGGCTTTCTGCCATCGTACGGCAAAGGCCGAGTGGCCACGGGCGGGCAGCCCCAGGTGCCGGGGTGAGGCAAGTGGGATGAAGCCATCGGCCGAGGAAACGCCCGTTGGAAAAATGTCTGTCTTTGCTTCCCGCTTAAACCACCCCTTGTCATAAACAGTGCCATGGCACAAGGGGCAAAACACCCAGATGGGGTCTTTTGGGCCAGACAGAGAGGGAGATGGAAGGGAGAGGGCTGTAGTGTTTTGGTTCATGAAGAATCCCAGGAATTTTTAGATTTCCTTAATTCTGGAGAAAGGGGCCCAAAAAAGGAGTATCCAACACTTTAAGGGACCCTACAGAACAAAGCCTCCTGATGGGAAGTGTATTTGGGAATATCAAAATAACCTTTTGTTCTGAGGTGGTGGCTTCATACTGGGGTCGACGGGTCCTCCCCGACATTGCCGACTGTGTTTGAGCGGCCAGGACGAGTGACCTCTCCAGGCAGCAGCCGAGTTTGGGGTGTGATGGGGGGACATGGGGACGTGTGCCCTGGGCGTGTGGCACTGCTGTAGCCATGGAGATCTTGCACTAATTTGCTTCCCCTACACAGGCACAGGAGGGGAGCATATGGGCTGGGTAATTAGGTATTTTTTTTTGTTGTTTCAGCAGCCCCCTCAGCCCTACCCACACATGAGTTGCACATGCAGGAGCTGAGGAGCACGGTGCCTGTTTTGTAAGCGTGTCTTTAACCTGCTCTTGGAAAGTGGTTGAAGTCTGACCTTTGGCCAATGCCATGCATTCACTGCCTCTAAAATCTCCTGCCTTAACCTCCTTGCCTGAGTGCATAAAAAACCACGTCCTAATTTAATCTCACCATAAATTAAAACCCATAGCTCAGGAGTGAAACAGGAGAGGCAATAAGTTCCCTGCAGGATCAGCTAGCTGGAGTTAGATGAAAAGACAGTAACGTATCTGAAAGCTGAAGCTGATCTTTCCTTTCAACTTCCAGTTGGGGAACTGGCACAGAGAAATGGGGGGGGGGGCGGGGGGGGAAGGGGGAGATTAATTTCCTCTGATTTCAGGCAAATGACTGACTCAGTGATGCTAACTACCCTCCATGATCAGAGACCAGCTGGCCTCCTCCCCACGACCACTCTTGAAGGCAGCACCTTGCTCCCCTTCCCCACCATGGAGACTGTGCAGATCAGCTCTGGGACGAGCATGGGTGCCCAGGGCAGGGGAAAGCCAGTCTCCCTGAAATGCTGCTGTTTGCCCTGCTTTGGCTTTTGGCTCTAACCATGTGCCTCCTTCAAAAAAACTGCCATGGAGATGCAGGCTGACCAGCAGTGGAGTAGCCTGGCCCCTGGCACAAGCAGGGTTCAGGCATTTGGGCATTTTGCCCAACATGAAATTTGAAGCTTCTGTACGATTAGGGCATCTGACATGAAAATAAACACTTTCTTTGGTTTGGGGATTTTTATTGGTCTGGTTTTGAGCTAGAACTAAAGAGCAGAGAGTAATTTCTATGCCTCACTGTGATTTGTTGTGCAGCACAACCGCTCCCAGTGCCTAATCTGCAAAGGAGGTGCTGCGTGCCAGGCACGTACAGGGAAGAGATAGCTATGGGCTGGGTTTCTGGTTTTTTTGTTGATTTTTTTTTAAAGTTAAACACAAATGTGCCTTCTGATTTGGCTCAAGCTTGTGTGTTCAGGGGAGTTCATGTCAGGCAGATATCAGGGAAGCACCACTTCTTGCATGCAAGCAGCACATGGATGTGTGAAATCCATGATTGAGAGCTAATCTGAGCACGGATGGAGCAATTTCCTCCACAGAGCTCCCAGGGGTGAGCCACGCGGGCCTGGGAACCCAGCATGGACCACAGCAATTCTGTATTTGGCATCATTTCTGGGCAGCACAGCATTGGCCTGGCACACTTGCTAGATACTTTCAAGATTCATCATCAAGTGCTGTAACAACAATTCACTCTTCTCATATGAAGCATTTTAGCTAAGGGCCTGAGTGTGCTTTAATTAAGACTTTCACTAAGATCTGTGTGAATAACTGAGGCACAGATTAAAGATTTTAGATCAACCCAGAACTAACTGTTGAAGAAAATCAAACTTGCTTTTTTTTTTTTCTGAATGAAATTAAATATTTTGTTTTAGCCAAAATAATTTTGCTTGCATTTGGAGTTTTATTTTTTTTTAAAAAAATAAGTAAGTTAAGCCTTGAAACCAAAAATAAAGAAATGCCATATAAAACTCCATCAAACTCAAGCTTTCCAGCTTTTTCAGACTTCCTTCCCACTACTTTTGGCCAAAGCTCATCACCAGTGCTGGCACAAGTCTGCAAATAGTTTTGGTCAGCTCAGTTCCACAGTGTTTTGAAAATCTAATGTTTACGAACACTTTTGCTGTGCTCTGCTTTCAGGACAGTTGGTAGGCAGGCTTTGGTATTCTCATTTACAGATGGATAAAGTTGGGCAAAGATAAGGGAAGTAAAAAACATTAGAGCACAAGATGAGTCACCAGCCGTTCTGGGAGCAAAACCCACAGCTTCTTACTTGTTAGTCTTCAGTCCAGTGCGAATGCATGTCACAGCTCCCAGAAATGAAGGAGAATTAATGAAGCATGTTCTAATGAGGATTAACACAGAGAAGCCCAAGTGCCATCCACCTTGTGAACATGTGAAAAGGTACACTGTGATGGATCAAAGAGCATAAGTGCCACTGAAATTTCCCCCATTTAACCTACCACTTGCCAAAAAATCCTGGCTGTTGAAGAAATCAAGCGGGAGAAAAAGTTTAACCCCTGCAAAGAAAAGCCTGAAGCTGACCGACTGCTCAGGAGAACACTTTTTGAAGTTACCCTTTCCAAAGCGCTCAGAGCAGGACTGCGTGTTATCAGTTGCGTACTGCACTGCTCGTGGGAAGCTGACTGCTGGCTTGCAGGACAGAAAACCCAAAGTTTCTGGTTTAGGAAGCCCCTCTACCTTCCCTGAGGCAGAAGCATCGTGCTCCCACATGCTTGTGACTCTGCACTCCTGGACCCTGCTCATACCCTCTGCACCCTCGCACCCCCTTCCCACTGTCCTTGGGAGGAAAGCCAGCATGGGGGCCTCCTGATTTTGCTCACGTAGCACCTCTTTCCTGTGCCCCGGTGCAGCATGCAGCTGGCCACCAGCCAGCCAGAGGCAGTTGCTTGCTGCAGAAGGCTACTGCTATTTTCAGCAGGGCTGAAGGAAGCTACGCAGCCCTAACCTTTCGAGCACCTAACTGGGAGTAACCAAGCACCTGCCACAAGCTGCACATATGGTAGCTGCTTTACACCTGGCAGCAGGTCCCTAAAAACCCTGCAGAGGCAAGTGGCAAAGGGGCCACAGCAGGATGGGGCATGGGACAGGAGCCAGCTCCTGTGCTGTCCCATGCAGCAGAGAATAAAATGTAGGACAACCCACACCCCAAATGCCCCCCCAGCCTGCAGACTCACACCAGCCTGTGTCAGCCAGCTGAGCACGCTAATTGCAAAGCGCTTAGGGCTGGGACCCCCAGTGTGCCGCAGCAAGGGATGCCCTGGTGTAGCAAAGCCACAAGCTGCCTTATTCCAGCGGCAATGAGGGAAGGATGGATGTTCAGTATTACAAGTCCATCTCAGACAAACTGTTATGGTTTTACTATGCAACATTTTATAGGATAGTTTAAGATAAAAATGGTGATTTGTCCAATATTATACTACTTTACATTATAGCATTAAAAATACAATTTTACTGTAATCATTTATTCTCCCCCAGCCTTTTATATCTATAAAAGAAAGTGCATATGGCTCTATAAATCATATCAGACCAAATAAAGCCTTCCTCTGCCAAGCAGTGCCTTCAACTTTCTCCTCAAATACACTGGCAACATTTTCCCTGTTGCTGTCAGATACACTCTGCTTTTGAGCCTAAAACTGATTGGATCAGTCTGATGACCGCTTGGACAGAATGTGTCTCATCGACTTCCAGGCAGATGCAATTTCTGCCTCTACCTTCCAGTTCTCACAGAAACTTCCCAAAAGCGTGCTAATAATTTAGCCCCATCTATTTTCAAGTGTGTCGGTAACCTGATGGGTGAAAGTCCTCGTGCCTCAGGCAGGTTTAGGTTACTTTTGATCTTAGTTAATATGCACGTGAAATTCTGCACATTTGTGTTGTTGCACCTGGTACAAAATTACATAGCTTGTTTATACATTTGTATTATTATAGCCCGTTGGGAGCATACAAAGTTATGCCCCCTTTGCCTTTACTTGGTTGCTTATAATAAAGTATTTCCAGTACATCTAAACAAGCTGATTTCTTCCTTCCCTCCTCCCTTCCCCCATCACTGCCTTAAATTGTTTCGGAGCCACTCTCTATGCAGGAAGTTGTGCCTTTTACTCCTGCTTTCAAATTACAATTCAGGGCTGAAATCTGCTCATGTTTCTGTGGCTTTAAAAGAAAAGAGACAAAGCAGCAGCTTATAGACATTAATGAAAATACTAGGCTCTGTAATGGCAACTGTGTGCTAAGTTACTCTTTGCATTGTCATTCATTACAGTACTTGGAAATACTAACAGGCAATTTTCAAGTTACTATGCAGAATGCTTTAAAAATTACTGTGCTGAGTTTCTGACCTTATTTCTTCTTTAAAGAATTTCTTGCAAATGGATGTCCCAATGCAGGCGTTGCATTTATCAAGTCCCAGGAAAGTCCGGCCAAAATTGTAGCTGGGTTTGATGTGGGGTGCAGACGGAGAAGCTGTTGCTGCTGTGGAAGGGTTACAGCTCAGAGCCAAAACCAGGAGCAACATCAAAGAATCTACAACTCTGGAGCAAAGGCAACATATCCAGCGCCCCATCTACAGTAGTGTAGAGCTTTGCCTTTTGCAAGTTACCCCTCTCTATGCTTTCAGTCTCTTTTTGATGACCTCAGCCTGCAGCAGTGAGCCCCGAAACACAGCAAGACACTCTGGGTGCAGGAGACCCTGCTGCAGTCCCCATCCTGCCAGCTGGTCACTGGCTCTATTGGTTTGAGGTTTGGGTGGGAAAGTTATGATGTAGGGTGGGGAGAAGGAAATACATGGAGGATGCAGATAACTTGGGTTACCATGGTTACCTTTCCTTTACTCGGTGCAGCTGCTTTGGCCCCTGCTGACCCTCCCATCAGCCGACTTGGAAAACAACACGAAGAAGTGCTCATCTGCACTTTGTACAGACAAATGAAGGATATCCTGTCACTGGAGCAAAGGGCACATGCAGGACACTTAGTAAAGAGTGATTTGGAAGGAATAATAGTGTGGCAGAAACATGCATTTTACCACAAGACAGACCCTTAGCATTGCTTTATTCCTGGAGATTTGTGATGGCGTATCGCTTGACTTCTCCGATGCTTTCTTGGCTCAGTTTCCCCTTCTTACAGAAATGCTGAAAAGACTGTCAGGTGGAATCATCGCTGTTTTATTTCTTGAAAATAGTGTTGTTTAGAAGCGATTACACCACAGTGTTTCATGCCATGGAAAGCAGGATAGCCTGAAACTTTCCAAAACACCCAGCTGACATAACGGCCTCTAGCAGCTCTTGAAAAATGGGGCTTTTCAGCAAGTCTTTTGGATAGCTTTTCCTGATGGTCCTGGCATTGTAAAGAAGCTAGAGAAATGGACAGGGGCTAACGTGGAAACTCACCAGAGGTTTTAAATGTGCTTAGAAACTCTTACGATCACCTCCCAAAGCTGTTCTCACTAGGCCAAAGACTTGAAAGTTACAGAAACTGCTGGCTACCTGTCCTGTCCTGGATGCTGGGTGCAGAACTACACCTCTGCCAGGGCCCAGAGCAGCTGGGATGTTGGCACAGGCCCTGGAAGGCTGCTACAGGCAGCTGCCCAAGGCTAGGAAAGCAGACCTTGAAGGGACATTCCTTGTTGTACCCTGGCCCCAGACACTGCAGCACATAGCACGTAGTGGTGGCACCAGGCTTTGCTCCACTCCTGTCCTCCACTGCCATGTTCTGATTGATGTGGGAGGCTCTCCTGGACCATATCTCACCATGGGAGCAATGAAAGGCAGACAGGCTTTGGAGACTTCATGTCCCTCCAGCTGGACTACTCACACTGTGTGGGCAAGCCATTTTCTAGCACATCTTTTAAAGGAAAAAAAGGTGCTCTGTAGCCATCCTTTATTATCCCCTCCAGTGTTTAACCACAGTATGATGGGACTAAGGGACTTGTGAGCTGGGGTCTGCTATCACCCCTTGCTTTCTGGAGAGGCTGTTGAAGGAGGATGATCCTAACAGTGCAAGGCAGGTCTTTCAAGTATAGATGCTCATTAGTTGTGGCACATGGGAGATCTGGGGTCTCTCCTCAACTCTGTGCCCCTGTGGGAGGTTGCTTCATCTACCGGTGCATCCCTATGCACAAAATGGAGATAGTGACATTTAGGGTTTGTCTGCAGGGCACAGCACAGACAGAGGAGGATAATGAGCCCTGCTGAGAGTGATGTGGGATGTAACGAACCCTGCCAGTGCCGGAAACAAGAGGGCCTGGGTGGTGCTGGTATGCCAGCGAGTGCATTCAGTGTGCAGCTCTGCATTGTGCCATGTTCACGTTTGGCCTTGTATTCCAGTATAAAGCTCTCTGAAATATGCTGGTGGGAAGAGCCATATGAGAGTTAAACACTAGTATTAACTGCTTCCCACATCCAGAAGTCTATCCCTAGCATTTTCTATTGCTGGTACATTGTTCCTTTCCCTTCTGCAGAAATCAGCCCTTCCCACTGTTTCCTGCCAGTAGCTCTGCAACACTGGCTGCATTCACATTGCTCCCTGCCCAGCTATTCCCCTGATGGTACCAAATCTAAATGCCAGAAATCTGTCTTTATCTTCATTATGTATTATATAAAATGCATATCCTTCAATTTCTTTAATAATTTAATTGTCTGCCTTCAGTCTTCAATTTTCTGTTATAGTTTTAAGAGCAGAGACTCAGGCTCCCATCTCCCAGTGCATCAGCCTGCACTGCCCCATGGCGACCCATGGAAAGGAGAAAGCTTCAGCCTCAGGGGCTGGTAACTGGTCCTTTCCCACTGCAAACCACACACTGGTACAAAAAACCACTACACGGAGAGCAGGGTTTCTGTTCTGTTAGTGATGCCTTGATGGCTGTGTTGTTCTTGCACTTTTTGTGTAATTCAGGCATATGTAGAGCAATGTTTGTCTTTCCCTAGGAACAACATGTGTAATTGTGTTTTCTTACAGTGTATCACACCTGCATCATCTTCAAGTGTTATAAAAGCAACTTCTTAGTCAAAGAGTCAGAGCTGGTCTGTCACATCCACACCGAGCTTATTGCTGGCATTTTCACTTGCCCCCAGGGTCTGAGCCTCCTCATTCCCTCAAGCATTTTTGCTCAGGTTGGGCTGTCCCTGAGCACAAATAACATGTGTAGGAAACACTCAGTCATGCTTACGGCACTGAAAAAAAAGCTTAAAAATGAGTACACATACCTCTGAGAGAGCCTGAAATGGAAGCTGGGAAACCACAGCTTGCTGTGAGTTGTGAGAGGGGCTATGCTTCTGAAAGTGGCCTCTCTTTTAATGAGGTGGTCCAGCAGGTGATGTCAAACCTGTATTGCTTTTCCTCTCCTTCTGGTAACATGGCATATCAGTATTGTGGTCAGGTGGCAAACAGCCAGGTCTGCAGTAGATCTTCTGCTTCTGCCAGGTGGGAGTAGCAGGTTGGATTTTCAGGGGACTGATCGCAGTGGGATCTGCTGGAGCTGCTGATGGCTTAGCCCTAATGACCCAGCAGGACCTTCACAAACCTTGTAAAACAGCACTTCTATGTAACACATTAACCACATGAGAACACGGAGCTGGTGGCCCTAACAGAAAAGCCTAGCTAGTTTTCTGGAAGTCATAATTTCTAAAAATGTCTAGTACCGACCAAAACGCATGTACTACCCCATCAAAGACAGACCAAGTACAGAAAAGATTTTGGTATGGTACCTGCCAACAGAGGTAAAAGGATTTATTTAGCCTCTGTGCCTTGACCTCTCCTGTCTCCACATGCCACGAGATATGGAAACCTACTAGGCAGCACAGCCCTACTCCTGGCTACAGCTCTGGGGACAGTGGATCTCTGGGTCCCCAAACCACCCAGTCCCTACAGACTCCCATGGCTACAGGTTTGGAGAGGTATGGCTGCAGGCTTCAACTGCTCACTGAGACAGGAAAAGACCTGTCCTGCCCTTCCATGCTCCTGTCTGCAGAGGAGGTGAATGGAGGACAGGCTGATTTTCTGACATATTCATGGGATGAAACACACCTTTTAATTAACCCACCTCCCAGGCTCCACCCAATATATTAATGCAATCCGGGTGTTCTCCACTGTCTCTTCCCACCCCAACCCCTTATCCACCTGCCTGTGAGCAGCTCCTAGGGTGGGTTTCATCCCAGCGGAGCCTTGCAGCTACCCTTTCCCTATCTCATCGCTCACCTCAAAAAAATAGAGGGCCAGCACCATGCTCTAGGTCTAACTGGGACACTAGAATGGCGTTGCAGAGCAGGAGACCTTTCAAATTAATTAGTTAGTTAATTAATTTTGGGTAATCACCACTAAATGCTTCAGAACAGACCAGATGCAGAGGAGCAGAAGGTGCAATACTGCTGCTCCTCAGCTGACATTGCTGCTAGATCCTTGCTGCTACAGACCTGCATCTGCTCATAGGGATCGTGCTGCCTGGGCAACCCAAGCAGCAGGTTTCGGGCATCACGTCACCTCATTTTCCTCTTTGGCCCAGGTTTACTGCTGTAAAAGAGCCTTCTCAGCAAGTATGGGGTTGCTGAGCAACAGAGTATTGCCTAGTGGGCTGCAAGAGGGCTGCACCTCTCTGCCACGCATGGAAAAGGAACAAAATACAGGAAAAATCAAACTTTTGCTGGGAGAGGCCCCTGCTCTTCCTGAGGTCCTCGGTGGGCCCTGCCTGGGTTTTTCTGCCTGTGGGGCCCGGATAAGACCTTGGCTGCCACACAGAGCAGCTTTGCAGGACAGGGTGGAAGTCAGCTCAGGGTGTGGTGCAACATGATTATTCTTAATAGTATTTTTCATTAATCACATCCAAGATAATCATTAAACTATTGCCAAGTAACCAGCGCAGACTTGATTTCGAGCTGCTTATCACTTCAATCCCTGTTCAGGCTGGATGTGTGGATTAATAGCTAGAGCAGCTTGACACATTTTCAATTTTTTCAAAATGAAAAATGTGTCTTTTTTGAATGCTACAAAACTCATAACATTTGGGAGGATGCGATCACTTCCTTTTTCTGCATTTTCCTCCTGATTGCACGATTATGAAAGAAACATCTGTTTTGAAGTGATCTGCAACAGAAAATTTTTGTTCCAGTTGGATTTGCAATGGACAACAACTGTTATACGGTCCTGTTCTCCACACACTGTTTCTTTCCTGTTTTCTCTTGCAGAAAGTTGAAAGAGAGAGGAGAAGAAAAAAGCAAGCAAACAAAACCTACTGCCAGACTACAAATACAGACAGAAGAAGGGGATCCTGAGGTGTGAGTGGTGTGAAACACCACGCCTGAGCTGGTAGAGTATTTTTGCACTTCAATTCACTATGAGAAGTTTGGACATTGTATGCGAACGCATGCATTTTTCTACATTTTGAATAAATGGAAGTACTAAAACAGGAATAAAAATCTGACTTCTTTTTTTTTTTTTTGCCTCATCAGGAAATAATTCCTATTGTTTGATTAGCCTGGATGTAATTATCAGAAGCATCAATAATCTACTCTTCTAATAATATAAGAAAATAGCTGTTGTTCTGGATATGTAGTATTTTTTTGGATTCTCCCTGACTCCATTCTTCTGCTGTAGAAGAGGAAACCTGTTGTTTGGAAATCTCTGCTTTTGCATACTGGTAGGCAGCGGGAAGAAAAAGCCAGCTAGAAGAAAAGCCTCAGGCACTGTGGCCAACAGATAAGGCCAGTTCTAGTTCGTGAGAGGCTGAAATGTCAGTACAAAAGGCCACCAAATGCTATCAGCTACTGTGGTGTTTGCAGCATGTAAGGGAGATTATGCCAAGCAGCAAAAAGTGTGGATGAGGATCCCATCTTTTGATGCATCAGTGTCCGCAGTCAGAAAATGAGATACAGGGGTCTTGAGCCTAAGGGAAAATGATAGTGAACAGAAAATTGGCTGCACACCAGATTGGGGTGTGCTGTCACTCCCTGCACAAACCACGCAGGAAAGAGGCGAGGAGGAGCTGTCTGGAAAGGGAACAAATCTCCTTGTCGAGGAGCACTTGCCCTTCATCTGCAGTGGCCTTGCAAACACAAGCAGCAGCAGCTCGTGTGCTTCTGGGCCACTTGTTCAGCAAAGCAGCTCCTTAGGTGTAGTCCAAGTCCACATGACTGCAATTGAAACATGGGTGCGTGTGTTGTGATTTTCTTTGATAATGCTGCAGCAAAGAAACAAAGCATCCCTCCCCAGGCAAAATAAATAAGATCCTCTTTCTATAGAAAATAAGAAAGATTTTAATGTCATACAATTTTCCAGAAGGGAAAGACCTCCCCACAGTATTTTTCTTGGATATGTGTTATTGATTTGTGTCCCAGCAGTTAAAAAGATTAAAAATAATGCAGACTTTTTGGTGTTGAAACTTCGGATTTTCAATCAAATTCCTCTGTGAGGCAGAAGCAGGACGAAGCAGGGTCATCTACAATAAAAGTGGTGTGGCAGGGAAACACTCTTGGAACGGGCTGGCTAATGAACCGGAGCTGTTAAAGTAGCAGCCTGGTTTCCAAGACCAAAATGAAAGACATTTAAAAGATGAGTATGAAAAGATTGCTTCTAAATTTGTTACCTGGAAAAGAAAAAATCTTTAGAAAGATATGCCCTGAAAGAATAAAACAGGGCAGATGTTTGATCCAGTGGCAGACTACCGACTTTGTCAAACCATGTATTTCTTTCTAGGTACCGATTGTTTGGTCCCATTTGGTTTCTGTCCATCAGGTTGGAATCTCTGGTTAATTAGTTGTGGGTAGGATTACGGTAATCCATATTTTCTGTCAGATGTATTGTTCCAGCTGTCTGGGTGCAGGGGGAGGTCAGGTCGTTTGTGAGAAAGATATGAAGACTGCTTTGACTAACCTTGGGAGTGGTCTTGGGCAATACCCAGTGCTTGGACTAGGAAATTCCAGTATCAGTTTTAATAGTACAAGTGCACTTTAGGCAGTGACCTTTATTTCTCCCATATAGCAAAGGATAGAACCCTACAGTCTGGAATGTTCTTGTTATAATGCAACTGACATTTGCAGGTGACAATAGTGGGGACACTTTTTCCACATGTATTAACAATTTTTATTGGGTTTTTTTTTTTGTTGTTGTTGTTGTTTTGAATAATGAATTGAATACATTTGAATTGAATACAAAAGGCATCGGTTCCTGTTTAGGTTGGATCACAGCTGATACAAACTGGGTGCTGCTGCATTCAGTGCAAACATGAACAGGTTCTTAAAAAGTGGCCTAATCTAGAAGTGCATTAATTGGAAGGAAAAACGAATCAAGACATGAAATGCATTGATTTTCTTTGTATTTTTTCATATCTCTCTTAAACCCCTGGTTTCTGTTCTCCTCTGGCTATAAATCTGCTGGTTTAATATTTTGGTAGCTAGATGTGTGACCTAGACCACCTCCCTTCTCTTTAGCCATTTTCTCCTACCAGCATTTTATTCTCCTCCTTGTATTTTATAAGAAAAAGCAACCGAATGGAGGAGACTCCTCCAAACACCCCAGGCCTAAGCAGACTGTTACAATCTGCAAAACCTCTTCTACATGTAAGCACTGGTGTCTGGTGTCCAACACTGTGAAGCAGTACAGCATATACATAAATTACATTTGTTTCAGCTTGTGGAGGATTTGGGTATATGATTCAATGCTTTATTACATTGAGGTTTACATGTCTGGATCCAGATTTTCTAAGATGGGTACCAAAATCCCTGTTAATGAAGCAGAGTAAGTGAATCAATTCCCTAAACATGACTTAATCTCAGACCAGGTAGAGTCAGGAACTCAAAGAAAACCTGAGTAACTTGTGCTCCATGAGCAGCGGTCAACCCCAGCCTGTACAAACTCTGTAACACAATCTGTAATGCTTTGGCTCCACATTAAATTTCTCATGTTAGCAGGCAGCTTTGAAGGCCTGACACACGTGCTCCTGCACATTGTTAGGTTTGGGGGGGTGGGGGGAAAGTAATGTTAAAAGCTGAGTTTCAATGGTTTTGTAGCCAAAATGGAGACTACATGGCTTCAGAGGAGAAATACTATAGAAAACTCCTAGAAAGCAATTAACAAGGAGGTGCCATTTCTTCTCATTAAATTGCTTTACTCCATTGCCAGTTGATTACTTCTGCTTTTAACTTCCATGGGGGGCAACCATGCATGTTGGCCTCCCTTATGTCATGCACTTCTTTTTCCTTCCCGTGCTGTTTTCTCTACTCCCATCTCTGCTTCCCCACTTGCTGTTTTCCCTGTGAAACAGTCGCCCGACACAGTAGCCTTTACGCTGGCTGGGATGCCCTGGGGACTGGCACAGGTTGCAGAGCAGAGCCTTGTGGAGCTCCTTGCAGGTGGGATACCTCTGTGAGAGCATGGCCAGGCAGCTCCAGGACTCGGTGCACTCCTCCATCCTGGATACCTCTATTCAGGAGACTACAGAGCTGTAGCAGAATGGTGTCCTCTCAATGTGGGGACATAACCAGCTGCTCTTCCCCCTCTTCCTTAACTCACCTGTACATTAGTTATTTTCTTGTGATTTTTAGCATCCTTAAAGTAAATTGGTGACTACTTTGAGGATCCATGTTAGAAAGCAGAGCATGCACACATGCACGCAGTCAAACACCCATGCACAGATTCATGAAGGTACATGGGTTACTCTTCCCCTCATTTCCAGTGACTTTGTATCTGCAGTTCTGGCACCAAACAAATCTGGAAGGGGAAAATCAAGAAAGGGTTAATTAAAAAAAGAAAAAAAAGCAAACTTTGCCTTGTTTGCACTGATCTTACATCAGTTTCCATGGAAATGGAAGTAGAACAAGCCAAGAGCAGTGGTGTAGCCAACTTCAGCTGCTGGCTTCTAGTTCTTGCTTCTGTTTCCATGGAAATAGATGCCAAATCAGCAAAAAATAAGGTAACTTGTTTTAAAATACCAGAGTTTTAAAGGCTTGTCCTTATTTAACCTCATTCAGGAAGATAGCTGGTGAGAGGAGGCAGCCAGCAATGCAGTGAAAACTTTCAGAGGCTCTTTCAGCTGCTGGCTGATTGTTGAAATCTGTAGATAGCGAATTCATGGGGCAGCTACCCATCTTAGAAGCATTTTTTAACTTTCCTCTGTAATAATTGTAAATAAAATACATTCTTCTCTTGGCTTGGATAGTCACAGTAGTCTGTAGGAACCTAAACAGCTCTTTGCAATGGAACCCTGCAATTGCCTCCTTAGACTGTCTTTGCCTTCAAGAGTTCAGAAACAGTGGTGCTTTCCTCAGCTGCAATATGCAAACTACCCCCATTCCAAAAGCAATACTTTGTGTCTCAAAGTTTCAAGAGAGAAGCAAAGGAGGATTAGCTGGGGGAATTCCTGACAGTGTTTTACAACAAACATCCCACTTCTTTTTTCCTAACCCGGGAAGGCAAAATTTCACCTAGATAAAAGAAGTTGACCATAACCTATTGATTATAGCAAAATGTGGATCAGAAAGCAGGGAAATACTAACTAAATCCAACCAAAAAATTCTGCTGTAATTTCAAGAAGTGAAATTTTCCAAAGCTCATTTTATTAAAACCAGTTTTAACGGAAAGTTATTTCAAAGGTGGAGGTTGGGTTTTGATCCTTAGCTGTTGCTGTGGTAGAACTGCCTGTAGGGAGGAGTATTTGTTGGTGGAAGTTGTGTGAGGACAGAGATGAGAGTCCCATCCTCGTCCCTGTTGTTCTTTGAGTTGCTCATAAATTGGGATTGTTCCCAGCTCTTAAGACCCTACCTCTTGCTTCCCCCACAACCACTTTGCTTCCATGCTCAGGCATCTCTCCAATAGTCTGCAAACACACCCTAAGATGATAGATCACATCACAGGTAACTTGTGGGCCCTTTTTTAGTGACAGCATATATCTGGAAGCCAGAATTGTAGGTATATGTTTAAAAAAAATATCTTGGTTGCTATTTGTGGGGAAGTAAATGCAATTCTAATAAGACATTTCTTCATTTGCAGTATTACATTTCTCCTTTTAATGGCATAAAAACTGCTCTTGCAGGGGCACGTGCTACACTTCACACACTAAGTATATTCCCTTGGGCTGCTGAGGGAGTAAATAAATAAAGAGTGCAGGCCAACCTAATTTTAAAGTGGATCAGGCCTGGACTGGGGCCTCACATTTGTTCATTTTAGGTATTATAAAGAATGTGCTCATTTTCTGACTGGTTTCTATTCATCTTCTTTGAAGGAAACCCAAGAAACATCAAACCCTTCAAGAAATTGCCAAAAAACAGTAGAGTTTTTTTGCATAAGGAACCTTTCAAAACATGGGAATCTTTTTTTTTTCTTCTTTTTTTTTTTTTCTTTTTTTTCCCTACTACACACATTGTCTTAAAATTCAAGGAACTTGCTCTGATTGCTTTTATAAGACATTTATTGCTGCTGTTGCTGCTGTGATGTTACTGCTTCGAAGCTGGTTTTGAGCCATTGGGGTCCTGTTTGAAGGGAGAAACCCAGTGCCATGTTGCCTATAATCCTCCATGACATTTCACTAATATTTCACCCAGAAAAGCTTTAGTCTCTGCTGGAATAGAACAAAATACCAGGGAAGCAATGGAAAGCTAATTAATACTTTTTAAGCAGGGGGTGGGGTGGGGTGTGGGGAGGGGGAAGCTGAGAGAGTCACTGCTTCCCAGATGTTTGCAATTAAACTTTCAATGTACCTTTTTGACTGTCCATTACCCAACAGTTCATCATCCTTCAGGCTTGCACCAATGCTTCCAGGCCCCCAGGTCACTAACCCACATAAATGTCATGCCCCTTGGTTTGCCATGGTTAAATCACACAGCGAGTGAAATAGGAGCTATTTGCCAAGTCTTCTGCAAACAGCTCATAGCACCATAGCATGACTCAAGGGATCATGAGAACAAACTACAGGAACAGCAAGTTGTGGAGCCAAAACCAAGAAAAAAAAAAAGATTAAAAAAAAGAGCAAGGTCTGACATGAGGTCCTTGCGGCAAAAAGTACATGCCTGCACTTTTCTATGAGTTTCATAATGTTGGCAGTTCAACCTCGCTGCACCAGGCACTCTGGAGCATGCCAACATCCCTGTCCTGAGCATCCTGCTCTGCCAGCCTGCCTGGCCGTGCTGCTGCCCCTGCCCTGGTGGGCACAGAACATGGTCTGGCAGGAGGGATGGAAATGTCCGAAGTGAACACAGGCTATCCTCTGCTTTTCCTGGAAAGTGACTGTTCCTGGATCAGAGACCACTCCCATCCGGAGGGAGCATCTCATCCATAAAGCAGAGCAGCAGCAGCCGCCAGGCACTTGCTATGGGCACAGGGTGCCACTGTGCTGCGAATCTTCATGCCCAGGGCTCTGGCCAAAAGTTGCTGTATATGAAAACTTCCTCCCAGAAGCACCTGACAATGCTGGATGGTGATTGAATTATGCATAAAAACGTGATCACACGCATCCCTGCCCTTACCCCATGCTGGGCGGGGAGAAGTGGACAGGCAGGGTGTGGGGGCCCTGCTGCCTGCTGGGTCTGGCACCCAGGGGTGCTCCTGGCCTGGTCGTTTGTGGTTGGGAAGCCAGACATTCTTCCTGGCTCTGATCCCAGGTCATCACCCATCTTGGGTGATGCACCTTCCTCTCCAGGATCCTCCTTGCTCTCCTACTTCTCAGAGCAAGATTTTCTGGGGCAAGTCAGAGTGGATGTGCCCACCTTGCCCCGTGACATCCTCCTCTGCAACTGAGGCAAATATTAACAGAGAGTAAGTGTGACCAGAGAAGCAGCATGATTGCTTTGCTCCAGATCTTAGCCTTGATTGGGATGTGACCTTTGTCCAGACCTCTCGCCAATGAACTCTCAGTGCTTGTGAATTCTCTCAGTGCTTACAACATTCTGTGGTCAATTTGTTCATGAGCTGAGATCATAGGAACAGTCACAGAATAAAAGGCATGTCAGCTTTTTCTTCCCTCCTTTCACCCATGACTGGATAAGGCTGCCTTGGATATGACTTGTATCATGTACCTGCACAGCTTTTTAATCTTTTTATTGTTTGTACTAATAGTTTTAATTCTGGAGGCTTTTGCACTGGAAATGGAAGGCCTGTAGCTTTCACAGCACAGATGGGAGATAAAAGCACCGTAATCACAGAGCAGGGTCAATGAGACTTTTTCCAGGAAGATGCTAAAGGCATTATTTGGCATTAACAAAGAAAAGAATAATTAGAAAATATGCAAAGAAGGTTTTATTCCTGTAATTAATTTCAAAGTTGGAAGTTCCCTAGTGCTCTTCTGTTCAAAAGTGACAGCATATGAGCCTTCTCAGCAGAGATGTATCTTAATCATAAATCAGAAATGGGGGAAATCAAAACTTGTGTTTCCATTGAATTTGAAAAGAAAAAGCTGCAGTCAGGAGTTAATGTGTGACTCCATTAAGTGCAGAAAATACAATTATAAATAAGTATTGACACATCACATGAATAGCAACAGGAGGATGCAGCCAAACTTGGTTTCCTGGGAGACTGGGCATTCCTCTACAGAGAATGCTCAGAAGTAATTTTGATAGCTTGAGGCTTTGCCTATGTTTGCAGCTGCTTTTTTGCACTGATTTCCTACAATTACTATCAGCCCCACTGATGGCAGCAATGATAGAAGAGTTCAGCAAACTTCCTCTACCTCCCATCATTTTAACATTGTCAAAACTGCTTCTGAACAAGTCTAAATGGCTCTGCTTTAGAAACACTAGCAATCTAGAAATACTAGCAGCCACAGGCATCTTGGTTACAGCCTTGCTCCCATCTGGATCTTCAACTTGTTAACAGGTAACCTTAACACCTCTCCATGCAGTAAGACCAAAGGAAAATAGCCTGCACAGCTCTCTGTATAGTTTTATCCCTTCTGCACCCTAGTCCATGGCTGTTTCCCCCCTCACCATGTCCACAGTTGCAATATGATTTGGTGCAAAGCACCTTGCCTATGAAGGCATCAGCCTTGCTACAAGAGGCGTGGCTGGAGGTTGGATAGCTTTAGCACTGTTGTTTTTACTTGGAAACAGTGGATCCCCTCAAGGCAGCTGATGTTGCACACAGAATCATGCATTTAATATTAAATTGTTTCTTTGTTGGGTGGTTGGTGTTTTTTTTTTAGTATTGGCAACTTTACAATTAGGCTTTTTAGTTTAATATGGATTGAATTGATATTGTTGGCTTTGTATTGTGGGTAGTGCTGGCTTGGCTGATGACTGGTGTAGGTGAATGTAACTCATCATGTCTCCTCACACCATGAGGATTTCACATCCTGTACACACTTGCCAGTTCCCATTTGTGTACATACTTTTAGGCTTGACTATAAAACAATCATGCCTTCAGCTGCAATGTAGAGTATATGTATTTATATGTGCCACTATTCACACAGCAAAATTTTGCACGTGCACACACACTCGCACACTCTCTTTGTAATGATTTTTACACTCATTTGCTCATGAGGTTGGTTAGGTCTCCTCGTTTCACCTCCAGCTTTCTGTAGCTCTAGACCCTCAGCTTGTTGGCAGCTGAACTTGGCATCTTGCTTTGCAATTGGATTAGAAAATACATAAAGGTAGGAAGATTACAGACGGGTTCTATATGGCTTTATTTTTTTCACAGTTCATTCAAGGACAATCCTTCTTTAAGGTCCTAGTCCTGTTGTAGGTCCTGCTCTAAGGTTTCTTTGCTTAGTGCAAAGAAATATGTGCATAAGCTTATCGGAGAGCTATACAGAGCAATTCAGAACATGCAGTTAGCATTTGCTGATGGCAGCACTGATGGTGCACTATGTATTTCCCAGTGCATGGATAGAGTGTTTTTAAACAGCAGTTTCCTTTTCTATTACTTGTTAATTTCTATACTCTGTTCTGATTGCATGAGCTTCAACACTTCACTCTCAAGCAAGTGATGCTATTTAAAACCTCCTGGAAATACTTCTTACACATGAAGGAATTAAAAAATTATTTGCATTTCCTTTGCAGAAATACCTTATGGAACTGCTAATGGTTTTCTTATCTCACAACTATATCCAGGGAACATTCCAGTATTTACCATTCCAAATCACTACCACGGTAGCTTAACTCAGACAGATGAGCTGCTCTCCTCCTTCCAATAAAATTGTTTTCTCCTGACTGGTGTGGTTCAGTCTCATTCTTGAATAGTAAGCTGGGAAAGCCACCCTGCTCACTGGCATAAGTTAGTCTTCGGCGAGCGGTTGTTCCCTATATATGTTGATCTGGGTACACAGCAGATGCCACAAAGGACCCAAACGCTGAGATGCTGCCTCTGTCCTGCAGCTGAGGACAGCGCTGGCCCAGCTGGAGAGCATCAAGCTGGAGAAGACCCTTCAGTGAGGAAGAGGACACCCCACAAGACCCACAGACAGGCAAGCAGGTTGCAAGGGCTTGTCAGCAAGAGGACTCCTCAGAGCTGCTTCCCCTTACAGCAGCATTAAACCACTAATTTTTTCTTCTGATCAACAGCTTTGCAGTCTAGTTTTAGATTTCTCTGCAGTATACAGCCGTTGAAACTCCCCTCTGAACTCCATGTACCTTTTTTCCTTTGCTTTTTGTCCTTGTCAGTTATTTTGTGTTTTGTAAAGGATCTTATTCCTGTTTTTGTTATTTTGAAAACAGTTGTAACGCAAACCTTGTTTCTTGTTTATTCATTTATCGCTTCACAAAATGAAGTTTATTAACTTTGTCAGAAAAGAAGTTTTAAATTTTAAATGTAAGTTTTATTTTGTAAGGTAGCAGAAATTATTTTTTAAGTTATAATAATAGATCAAGTTTGCAGAAAGGCATAAATATGAATGTCAAATACCTGGGACATCTTATAAAAATACAGCATAAGACAAAGGAACAAGAGGCCCCGTAGGAGAAATATCAATAGCAATTTTAAGGCTCCAAAAATTACAATTTTCCAGAATATTTAGATTTTATATTAACTCAGGCAAAAATCTTTGTTTAGAATACAATGTAAAGACACAACAGGACACAATGTCGTTCTTTTACAGCCCATGTAAGATTTGTTATGAAACACCACAGAAACTAGAACAAAAATCTTCAAAGAAAACCTGTTAATACAATGGTTACTGTAAATGTTATGAAACATTCAAAAGGATATTAACAGATTAAATCAAAGTATAAAATGTAATCTTTTTCAAAGATGTACACATTTCATCCCTCTTTGGCAATTGTAAACATAACATTTGGCTAAATAATTTTTGAGACTTCCACATTCAACACCTCAACACCTTTCAGTAGTTGATCAGACTGTGGAATTAATTTTTGCATAAATCTTCTTGGACCTTTTGATTGGATTCCCATTTGTCACTGGGAATTGATCATAAAAATTAGTGGCAAGCTTAAAATTATTTGAACTTCCCTAAAGCTAAGAGGCAACTAAATTTTAATTTCTTCTTAGTTATTGTGCTATTCCCGCTCTTTGCCCTTCCAGAAGACAGAATAACATTTTGGCTTGTCCTAGAAAGGAGTCCAGCTTGACTGCAGGCAACGCCTGCCTATGGTGGGACCCAAAATAGACCCAAAATGAGACATGGCTCATACCCAAGCAAGAGTTTCCAAGTGAACCAGCTCACAGCTCAGTCCCAGCGATCTCCTACTCCTACAGAGACAGACTCTGCCTCCTTGTTCATGCTCAGTAGTACATCACTCCTCAAGAAATACCACAGGCTACTTTCTGAATAAAGCGTCATTCTCTGTGAATAGGCTTAGCACGATCCAGACCTTTGGAACGGCCTTTTGTTTTGGAGCCAGACCTCAATTGCTCCAAGCCCCTCCACTGTGGCTGTCCTGTTCAGCCTCTGTTGGACCACTCCACGTATTTTTCTTTCAGCCCAAGTGACTCGGGCGCTGCTGCGGTCAGCAGGCAGGAGGCAGGTCTGTGTGGGAAGCACAGTCCATAGGCTGTGGCAGGCTGCTCCCATCCCCTTTGGAAGATCTGTCGTATCGCTGGGATTTATTGGCAAGGTATTTTGTACTTCAAAGCAAGAAAAATAATTCAGATTCAGGGTTTTCTTTGCTGTGAAAGGGAAATTAGTTTATTACCCACTCCTCCTTCCAGACCAGGATATGACTCAGTCCCTGATAGTTATAAGATGATCAGAGCCGATACTGGATTTCTTTTGTGAGATGTGTTGCTGTACTAAATGCTGAGGATAAAAATACTTTCTGCTGCAGTCTGCTGCTGCACTAGAAAACAAACAGGACTTCTTCCCTTAGACTGGCTGTTATGTAGCTGGAGGTAGATTGCTCTTCATCTAGACTCCAGTCAAATTTATCGTTTTAGGACTTCCCACCTAATACAATCTAAAATTCTTGTAAAAGGAACGAAACGTACTCGTGCAATTCGGGTGGTGGTAATAACTGGGGAATACACATCAAGGGCGATGGTTTCAAAAAGGTTTACTTTTTTGCTCAGCTTCAAAATGAAAAATATCACAAGGAAACATGGGTTATTTGTGGTGCTAACAATGTATATTTTTGAGGGTCTCTGGTTTCCTGTGGCGCCTCATCCTTAATGCACTTTATTGTGAACGTGTTGGCATGCATCCTTTTCCCAAGCCAAAAGCCACCTGGCAGTTGCAGCAGGAAGAAGGAAAAGCAACATCCCACTTTCAATGGTAAATACTCAACCTATGCATGGTTTGTCACAACAATCTACTCATTTGCTCTCCTGCAGTGATAGATTTACTAGTGTCTGAACAATGCTGTACAAAGAAAATTATATCATAATACCTCCTAAACTTACACCGCAAAGCACAATAGTCTCTCCTTTATTTTAAATCACATGAATATCTAATCCAATGTATTCCCCATGTAGATTTTAAATATTTTTGAAAGTTACAGTTTTATTTTGCCTCTGACATTAGCTTTACCTTAAATTAACAATACAAGCAAATCTACATCTAACAATACAAGCAAATCTACATCTTATAGACAAAAAAACCAACAAACCAAAACAACCAAAACTCAACAAAAAGCCACCCCAAAAAAGCCACCCAAACCTTTAAAAATCATGATTAGTCATTTTGGGTGCCTGACTTAAAATACTTTGAAAGTTCATTGATTTTCAGATGGCTGGAAGTAGCACAGTCTGAACACTAGGTATCTCCTAAGGCATTTTAAGCAGAATATCCCAAAGCGGAACACTCACTATTATTACTTGCTTTTGAAAATCTTAACTGGGAGTGACATTTCTGTTAGCTGGATCCCTTAACTCCAGGTAATACACAGCAGAGAGAAAACACCCCTTGGTACATATGTTCACACCTTTTTAAAATGATACTTTAAATGCTAGGTGCTTGGTTCACTAATAATTAATTACCTGAATACTACTAGTTCAATCAACATGCTAGTCCTTGTATTCAGTAAACCTCAAGATGGCACTCTTGAACTACAGAGTTTTTCAAGGAAGCTGATTATGAATTTCTTGCAAGAAAAAAAAAAAAAAGGGAATTTAATGGTGAGTGTGAACCTGTGCAGGAATAACCAAAGCAAATATCAAGTAGAAGAGCAATATCAGACCAGGACATCAAAGCCTACTTTGGATGGAGTTCACATGGCAAAATTTACCTGAAAGCATTGATTAAAAAATTAAAAACTATTGTTGATAAAAAACCAAATTTTGTGAACAAAACTACGGTTTTTTGAAGCTTCTTCCCATTTTCTCCTTGCTTACTGTCCTTTATTCACTAGTTCCTTTACTCTTACAGAGGGTGCTTTCGTATTTCCTCATGAGTATCCTGAAGTTTGGTTCAGTGTTTGTTGCTTGGGTTTGGTTCAGACATGACATTTGTGTTCAATATTTATGCCAGTGGCAATGGTCTATCAAGGCTGTGCCTCTCAGCAACTTCTTCCCCAGGTGACTGACTCATCTCCCCGGGGGCAATGGAGGTGCTGTGTGGGTACCTGTAACAGAAGTCCTTCATGGCTTTGCCCTGCCTTTTCCTGCTTTCTCCTCATGCAGCACAAGGACGGAGGGAGGAAGCCCTGACTTCCCCGAGCGCAGAGGGGGAGGAAGGACACCCACCTGCCCCTCGTTTGCCTGTTGTAGAGCTAACTTGCTCCTCACCCGCCCCGAGCGAGCTCCTCTTTTTACTTTTCACACGTTGTAGCACCATTCCCTGCATTTCCTGCAAGCTCCTGGGTGGAAACCCTGCACGTGGCTGGAGAGAAGCTGTCTCAACACTACTTGGGAGTTGGACACGGCTGCTGTGCTGTGGCTCCTGTGCAGCTGTGGAGCAGCTGGCTCCAGCCCAGGCACCGTGGTGGGTTGGGCAATGCTGGCACTGGCAGGCAATCACCCCTGTTCCATGGGGTAAGGAGGGCCCCTCCTCAACCCAGGCGTATGTGAAAGTGGAGCTGGGAAGGGGAGCCTGCCAGAGCCTTTCTCCCTCTCATCGTCTTCCTTCTCAAGAGGAAGTTTTGTTGAAGTCAGAGAGATGCCAATGGAAGCAGCCATGGGAGGGAGGAGGGAGGTCGTGGGGGACCTATCTTGGCTTGCAAAGACTTTTTGGGGTCTTTCTCCCACAGCGTTTGCTCCTTTCACAAAAGCCTTCCCTCCCTCAGCAGTTTTCCTCAGCTGTTGCTTCTCTCCATGTTGACTTTGGAGACTTGCAGTCTTGGCTGTGTCTTACGTGAGGTTAGGATCACGGCTGGCACCCTCCCAGCCCACCAACCAGCCTGCCTCGCTTGCTGTCCTCGTAGCCACCGTGCTGGAGTCGGCTGCTGAGCACTCTTACGAAATCATCTGCTGACTCACTCTTCCCTTGCTTGCCTAAGTGAAATCATGCCTGCCTTTAAAAAACCACACTGCAGAATTACATGACATATTTATCTACTTCTTTCACTGTCGTGAACTGCTTCAGATAAGCAGCTGTGAGGTTTCTGGAAAAGATAGTGGTTTGGTTTTTGGTTTTTTTTGCTTTAGGGCCATTGAAAAAGGCAGGGCTTTTGTTTCTGCTCTGCTTGTGGGTATAAATTTGGATGTCTTGAATCACCAGGGTCATTCCTGGAAATGCTGGGAACTGCCTTCTCCAGAGCTGTACAGGTGGGTCCCAAGGTGGGCAGCTCTGTTTTTTTAATGGTGACTCTGTTTCTCACGTGCTGTTTCTCTCAGGTACGTTGTGTAGGGCAGCAGATTGATGCCTCTGAGGATGTCACATCATGTCAACATCCTTTCCTATCACCAGCCTGCATTGCAATATCGACTCATATAGACAATTCATTCTGGGCCAGGTTTGGTTTTGGTATGGGTACCGTGAGGTTTTTCAGTTACTATGCCTAGATTGGTGATCTAATTTACTTGCACCTTATTTTTCAGAGCTACTGTGTCATGCACTGAATCTTTGTCTAAGCCAGGCTCTAGCACAACAGGGAGATCAGCTACCCAAGGCAAGAACCTGATGAGTGATGGATTTGGGGGATGGATAAGGGGGGGAGGGGGGGGATAGACGGGGGAAGAGAGAGAGAAAAGAGTCAGATTTTGCTTAGACTGAGCCAAAACACAAAACTTAAATTATTTTTGACTATTGAGTAAGCCATTATACTACATTTTGATCCATCCAAGTATTGGTTTTGATTCCAATTTGATTACTTTTTGACTCAGTATTGGTTTTGATCTTGATTCATCTAACACTTTAAAAACTGTTTTGCTTTATAGAATAGTAGGCTAATTTTTAATTGGAAAAACCTAGAAGTTGAAATTTCTGATGTTTCACAAATATAACAAAAATATGATTGCTTTTTCAGAAGTAAAGCATTTCAATCTGACTTTAAGAAAAATACCACCTCATTTTTTTCTTCGGGACAAACTATTTGACAGTTATGACAAATCTTATTTCTTTCATTTTGTGATAATTATTAAAGCAGTAATGAAAGCATGCTTTGGTAGGTGATGTACTACACCTGTTTTTTCCATGCTGCAGACCTAAGTAGAGCAGACAAGGATACTTTTGGCTCTTCACAAACTGGTTGTCTCAAAGGTGCTGAGAAAACCTTTTAGGCACAACAGTCAAGAGGATACTTTCAGTGCCAGAAGTCTATGTTCTAACATTAGAGAACTTACTAGGTAACTTGGACAGTTTTATGATGTGGCTGGCAATCTAACAGCTAGCTGCTTCCAGAAAGACCTATGCTGCCAGCCTCTGACTTCCCCAGGTAGACCCTATAGTCCCACCATCATTCCCCCTGTTTCAGCACCAACACTTGGCCAAGCCTACAGTGAGGAGATCTGGAGAGACAAACTAGAAAAAAAAGACAAACCAAAACCCAGTTCTACCAGAAATAGAGAGTAGCTTTCCACCAGTTTAGCCCCCAAAGACTGGTTTTCATGGCACCTCTGCCAGGTACCAACGCAAGTAGAGGAAAAGGACCATGAGCAGGACCATCCTGAGCAGCAGGCTGGCTTGACTGTAGCAGAGCCCAGTACCCCAGGAGGCAACCAAGCCATGGAGTGAGAGGACAGTTTCAGACTTGATGTTGCATCTCCCCTTTTCCTTTTGCAGTGCTGCATCTCCCAGTTTCCTGTTTCTTTCTTCTGTCATTTGAATTGTTTCGTATGCTTGGTCCTGTGACATCTGTGTATCTCTAAAATGTCACCTATAGCTCAAGTAGATCCTCAAAAGCATTAAAAATCTGTGGAGTACCCATGCAAAGGTGCAGTTCATCAGTTCAGGCTGTTGACTTTTGGGAGAGGCTGAAGATTTCTTCTTTACTTTCAGAAAGTTACAAATAAAGGCATTTACCAGGTTTTCAAGTGAAAAGCATAATTTTTCTATCACTCCTGTTACGCAGGTCATTTCCAGATCTCAAGTATTTTACATACCGCCACATTTCTATCTGATGTGAATAAATTTGGAGGTTTTTTGGTTGTTGTTCCCCCCCGCCATGTATAAAACCCCCCAAAATCGCAAACACCCTTTGAGATTTTACACTAGAAATTTTATTTTCACTAGCTGCAAGATGAAAACTAATGCTCCCCTCTGCCTTAGCTTGGAATATTGATTTGCAAAATTTCTCACTGGAGGACATGGTAGGTATTTCTAGAGCATGCTTCCACTTTGATATGGAAAGCCATCTCTGGAGAAAGTTTGCAAGATCAGGCCCATGGTCATCGTTTAGTCAAACTGGATAATTCTTGGGTCTTTTAATCTTTTCTCATAAATCAGTCCTCCAATCCATTTAGTCGTATTTGTTGCTCGTCTCTGAATCCTTTCAAATTTTGCAATTTACATTATAATTAGGGCTTAGTGAAACTGATGAGAAAGTTATTTTGGGGGCCAATTTTTATACTATTGTAAATATTCAAAATCTTGCTTTCTCAGGATCATGAGGGCCCCCAAACTGCATGACAATGGCAGGGACCTGAGGAACTCCCACTTCTGGGGCAAGGACAGATGTTTTCCCAGATTTTCCCACTGTGACTTGCTACTAATTAGTATTCATTATCCCATTGATTTCCCTGTGCCTAAGACACAATTCACAGTGAATATGGACAGGAGGATCTGCCCCAGCCTGCACCTAGTGTCACTAAATCACTGCCTGATTTTACTCAAGGTGAGTAGTGTTAGGCAGCAGGCAGGGCAATGGGTTGTAATTGGGCTGTTTTGGGGAACATAAAGCAGCAGGCAGAGATGTTTGCTGAATGAATGGCTGTGCTGGTGGAAGACATTACTGGGCAAAACACTTTCCCCAGGTGTTTTCTGCTGCAATCACATGCTCTGCAGGCAGCTGGGACAAATGGTGAAGTTAGAGCCTGTGCCCTACTACTGCTGCCCTGGGCCCCTCTTTGCTCTCAGATCTGCCCAGGTGCTGCTTACCCACACTCCTTGTAACCACTGACTGGAAGAGCGTTCATGCAAACCCAGTGGGACCAAAGGTGGTTTGAAGATGAGAAGCCTGAAGAAGATGTACAGCTGGCAGAGAAGCATCTGCTGCCACTGCAACCACCTGTCCTGCTGGTGCTGGCTTGCCACAGGGATGTCTGCCCAGGGCCAAAGCTTGCCCCGGCACTGCACATGGAGGGGATGAGAGCACACATGACCCGTCATGCTGGGAAGAGAAGGGGGCCATGATAAAGATCTGAACGGATTGAAACTTTCTCAGCCAGCACAGCTAACTGGGGTGTATGGGGTGAAGGGGGTGGCTCAGGGTAAGGCCATCTGTGAGCGTTTGTAGAAGATGACCATGCGGAGCTGTACCTCTCAGATCAGTTGCCATCTATGCCTCTCAAGGACTCAGAATTGCTTTCTAATTCTGTTTTTCTACCTTAAGTTTTTCTTTTCTCATGTGATGGCTGCAAAGAATTGGAAATCTGCCCCACTGGCAACAGACTGAAGACTCCTGTGAGAGTCTTAGCTCAAATGCAAGCTATAGAACAACCATTAGAAAATAAATAGCTGAATCCCTGCCTGCCTACTTGATGCACAGAGCCATACCAGCTATATTGTCATTTTGGTTCTGCTTTCTTTGAGTGCACATATGAGAAGCTAGCAGCATATGTTTCCAACCTCAGTCACATGGGTCAAAGAAAATGAAGATTTTCATGTGCCCTCTGCTCACTTTTCTTCAAATATTTTGAAGATACTTCTAGGGAAATATCTCATATTATCCTTATAGTATTGCTGTAGAATAATTATTATTTTGCTACATTAAAACACCCTTTGCCTTAATGTATGGATGCCAGAACCGGAAGCAGAATGAATGTTTCCATATAAACAGAAAGAGCAGGAGAAAGTGCAGTCTCCGATGAACAGGCAACACTGGTGTGGGAGAGCAGCGTCATTATCTCCATTCTGCAAACAGGAACACAGAGACGTGCAACTCATCCAGCTGATGTTGCACAGGAACTGGGCATGGGAAGGCTCTGGAGCTGAGTCAGTCCCAGCTCCTTGACTACAACCCAAGCAAGCCATTTTATAGATACTTTTTCACACATTGTGTACAGTCCAGCCCTCTCAACCTTCTCAAGCAAAAGAGTTACCAAATTTGCTGAATGATGCCTCAAAAAAGGACTGTGTGGTTCTCTCTGTGCCATGCTGCTGGAAAGAGAGACCAACAAGTCTATTCACTGTCCAAATGTATCACCATGGCAACTAAAAATTATAGTCAGGAATATTGTAGTACCTTGTTTTTATTGTGGCCTTCAGGTTCCACTTAGTGATAACACAGTCAATTGTTTCAGTATTCAAGTATGGATAATAGACTGGCAGTAAGAGCACTCAGAATATGTGAAGCCAAAGAGCTTTTCTTGTTTATCTTTCTTTAGTTAACTGTAGAAGATAAACAATAAAAAGAAAAAATAAAATAAACAGTCAATACAGTGGAAACCAAATATTCTGCAGCTCCAGAAGAAAGAGGACTTTGTCCAAGATTTTAAAATGCAGCTATTAATTTTATGTGACTCAGTTTTCCTATGTCAAAATTGAGACTTCTTAGCAATTTGTTTTCTGAAAACCAGGTTTCTTCAACCTGCCTCATGTTGGATTCCCAGGAATCCACCCACTGTAGGAGAAGGTCAGGTTCAAGACCACCTAAGGAACCTGAAGGTGCACAGGTCCATGGGACCTGGTAGATGCATCTACAGGTCCTGAGGGAACTGGCAGGTGAAGCTGCTAAGCCACTATCCATCATATTTGAGAAGTCATGGCAGTCCAGGGAAGCTCCCACTGACTGGAAAAGAGGAAACAGAATGCCCATTTTTAAAAAGGTAAAAAAGGAAGATGGGGGAACTACAGACCAGTCAGTTTCACCTCTGTGCTTGGCAAGATCATGGAGCAGATCCTTCTGGTAACTGTGCTAAGGCACATGGAAAATAAGGAATTGATTGCTGACAGCCAGCATAGCTCTACTAAGGGCAAATTGTGCCTGGCAGATTTGGTGGCCTTCTACGATGGATTTACAGTGTTGGTGGATAAGGGAAGAGCAACTGATGTCATCTACCTGGACTTGTACAAAGCATTTGACACTGTCCTGCATGACATCCTTGTCTCTAAATTGGAGAGTCATGGATTTGACAGATGGGCTACTTGGCGGATAAGGAATTGGCTGGGTGGTCTCACTCAAACAGTTGCAGTCAATGGCTCAATGTCCAAGTAGAGATGGGTGATGAGTGGTGCTCCTCAGGGGTCCATACTGGGACCAGTGCTGTTCGACATCTTTGTCAGAGACATGGACAGTGGGATTGAATGCGCTCTCAGCAGGTTTGCCAATGACATCAAGCTGAGTGCTGTGGTCAACATGCTGGAGGGAAGGGATACCATCCAGAGGGACCTTGACAGGCTTGAGAATTGGGCCCGTGTGAACTTCATGAAGTTCAATAAGGCCAAATGCAAGGTTCTGCATGTGGATCAGGGCAATCCCAAGCACAAATACAGGCTGGGCAGAGAACGGATTGAGAGCAGCCCTGAGGGAAGGACTTGGGGGTGTTGGCTGATGAGAACGTGGCAATGTGCACTTGCAGCCCAGAAAGCCAAACATACCCTGGGCTACATCAAAAGAAGCATGAGCAGCAGGTCAAGGGAGGTGATTCTCCCCCTCTACTCTGCTGTCATGAGACTCTCCCTGAAGTTCAGCTGCATTCAGCTCTGGGGCCCCCAACGTAAGAAGGACATGGACCTGTTGCAGCAAGTCCAGATGAGGGCCGTGAAGATCATCAGAAGTCTGGAACACCTCTCATATGAAGACAAGCTGAGAGAGCTGGGGTTGTTCAGCCTGGAGAAGAGAAGGCTCTGGTGAGACCTTATAGCAGACTACAAGGAAGCTGGACAGGGACTTTTCATAAGGGCATGTAACGATAGGACAAGGGATGATAGCTTTAAACTGAAAGAAGGTAGATTTAGATTAAAGGAAGACATTCTTTGCTATGAGGGTCGTGAGGCACTGGAACAGGTTGCCCAGAGAAGCTGTGGATGTCCCATCCCTGGAAGTGTTCAAGGCTGGATTGGATGGGGCTTTGAGCAACCTGGTCTAGTGGAAGGTGTCCCTGCCCATGGCAGGGGGGTTGAAACTAGGTGATATTTAATGTTCATTGCAACCCAAAATGTTCTATGATTCTATGAATCCAGTGTTGGAAATCATTAATAGTTTTGAAAACTGAGGATACTTCATCATTGTGCTGTGACTACAACACTTGAAAGGGATTTAGAAAATTTAGATTTAGTCCCAGCTCTGCCACAGACCTATGGTGTGATCTTAAACAAGTCAGGCAATGGCTGAGATTCAGTTTGCAGTCTGAGAAGAAACAAAGGTAGAATTTAATTCTTTTTTCCATCATTAAGACTTGCACTGTAAGTGCTCAGTGATGATGACTGTCTCTTTCTGCGATGTCTGTCACATCAGCCTCTTTGTTCTGCAAGATTAATCACAATTAGTTAACAATAATTCAGCTCTGCACCTAATTAAAACAGTTTGAGAGTTAGGTAGGTTTGGCAGATCTCATCAAGCTTTGCCCTGTGATGGCTGCAGTGTTGTCTGTATAAAAGTTATCTAGGTGGCACTGGTTAAAGTATATGAACATTGCTGCAGTTCCATTTTAAGACTGTAATACAGATATGAGTAGGTACTCGAGTAGTACCCTCCATCAGTCAGATTACCAGGGAGAAGTTTATGAGAGGCAGTGAAAAAGCAGAAAAAGGCAACGGCACACACTGCCTCATCATCAAAATTGCATGTGTGTGAGCCTGCAGAAGGTTGTCTATAGTGATCCATGCAGGTCAGTAACGCCATCACCGATGGAGCAAAGGGGAAGCCTTGGGAAGTGTGTGCATGCTCGAACTGCAGAATCACCAAATGGTTGAGCTGGAAGAGACCTCTGTAGGTCATGTGGGCCAACTCCTTCTGCTCAGTCAGGGCCACCTAGAGCTGATTGCCCAGGACCACGTACTGATGGCTTTTGAATATCTCCAAGGATGGAGACTCCATGACCTCTCTGGACAACCTGTGCCAGTGTTCAGTCACCTCCACAATAAAAGTGTTTCCTAGTATTCAGGCAGAACCTCCTGTGTTTCAGTTTGTGCCCAGTGCCTCTGGTGCTGTCACTGGGCATCACTGAGAAGAACCTGGCTCTGTCCTCCTTGCACCCTCCTTTTCTGTATTTATATACATTGATGGGACCACTCCTAAGACTTCTCATCTCCAGACTGAACAGTCCCATCTCAGTCTTTCCTCACAGAAATACTTCAGTTCTTTAAACATCTTTGTTGTGGCCCTTTGCTGAACTCTTTCCAATACGTCCACTGCTAAGTAGAGAGGATTAAAAAGCAGATTAAAAGCAAGAGGAGGACTTTCTTCTCTCTCTCTCATGGTGTCTTATTTCCTTGTAGTTCAAGCTCTGCCGCACACCTAATCAAGAGGGAGCAGCAGAAAGATCATCTGAACAGAGCCCAATGCTTGATTTGGATGGTGACGGTGAAAATGTCTTATCTTGCTCTAGAGGCCAGGTGACCAGCCCCTACTGCCCAGCCTTCTGTGCAATAGACTGGCCACGATACGCTGGTGTACTCAAAGTCGCTGCAAAGGTCTCACCCTTGCAGCTGCCTTTGAGAGAAACTCCAGCAGAGGAGAGAATGAGCATCCATGTGATTGCCCACAGACGAGGGAAAGAGCCTAGAAGGAGCAGTCCCACAGCAAACGGGGGATTTTCTGTTTCTGGAAAAAAGGTTGAATTCTTCACCAAAGCTTGTCACCATCTTGCAAAGCACAGGTTTGCGCTCTCTCTCCCATGCCGGTATTTAGCTCCTGCCTTTTTTCTCAGCTGCTAAGAAGTTCCCCTTGACTTTGGTGAAGGAGAGGAGGTGCTGGCCTGGGGCTTGGCACCATCCTGAGCTGGAAGGGAAGCTGCTCAGGTGTCCAGGCTGCATTGGACTTGTCACCTCTGCTGCCACATGCCCTTCCACAGGGCTCCTCTTCTCCCAAAGGAATACGGACACCTCCATGTGTATTTAAATCCATTTCATGCGCGACATGCTGTGTTGGCAAGGGCTGCCGTTCTGATCAGCTGTTCCTGGCAGCGCCTGGCCGAGAGCGCGGGAGCTGCTCGGGGGCAGCAGCGGAGCTCGGGAAGGTGATAGATGTGCTCAGGGCAGCAAAGGCTGAAAAGCTGCTCAGCCCTTGGAGGCAGGAGTCTGGCAGATGAGGGAGACAGTTCAAGCTCTGCAGAGAGGAAGGAACTACTTTCAATGCTTATTTAACCTAAGAAGCAGATATAGACTGTTCTGAATTAGCCCAAGATCTGGGTGGAGTTCTGAGTGACTTTTTTTCTTCTTTACAGTAGGAGCTACAGGAAGGTAGGGTAAGTTATAGGGTGTGTATACTCTTGCTCTTTATAAAGGACCATATATGGCCTTAGAGAATGAATATATTTTGGATTAGTAAATTAGGTAGTATCCTTCCATTTGATGTATGTTTTCTTAACCTCTAACCCCTGTCGCATTAAGGGATTGAGCTTAGCTATTTCAAAACATACATATGCGCATATATGCGTGCATAGATATGGACATATGCTGTTTCCTTTTTTACTTTTGTCATTTGGTGATACTATAGTTACCCTGAATGAGAATCCTTTAGGAGATGTTCCAGGAGAAATGAAAAGGTTTCAATCAAACCAAAAGTGAATGCAAATGACATTTTGACCAGAGCAGAGTTGTCCAGTAGAAATAATGATTTGCTTCCCTACATGTACCTTGGAAAAACTGTTCTATGCTATTCTCCCTCAGGGATGTGATATCACTATTCTGAAGTTACATATTGTTAGAGGTTTTTTTCTCCTTTGTTTTATGGAGATGTATTCCTCACAGAAAATTTTCAGAGGAGCAATCAATACAGAGTGAATTGTCTGTTGTTAGATCTGAACTGCATAGCTGTAGACAGTATATTTTTGTACTCTAGAGTGTTCTAACAAGCATCATGGCTGAATCATAATAAACATTTGATTCCCCTATCAAAAACACATATACACACACACAAACAAGCACATTTCACTCTACCTTCAATGTCTTTGACAACATAAAACTTAAATACCTGAAACAATTTATAAACCAGTTATAATACAAAATCCATAGCCAGACCACTAGAATTCAAATATCTAAGCCTTTAAGAAATGGAAAATAGCCAGGCAGCATGCAGTTGCATAAATGCTCCATTATCTTTGTTTTCCTTGCATTCAGAAAGAATTCATAAAAATATCCCCAGCCACCTGCTATACCCCCGCCTGTAAGGCATGCTTGCAAATTCTTTCAATGTGCACATCATTACTGGGGATTAATTTTTCATATATGCATACCAATCTCTTCCCTTTTCCCCATACTTCTTCCTTGCTCCTGCTTAGGTAACAGGTCTGCCCAGTTTGTGGAGGACTACTTCTCTGATGTTCACGCTTGTGAGGATGGCTGTGGAAGAATTGGAAGAGCACTGTCTCCATTTGCACCCAGTCAAGGCTGGTGGGGATTATTACTTCCACCAGAAAGCTAGGCTGGAGCTCATCTGCCTGCTCACAAGAAGTGGGGAGGATGGGGGACCCTGGCGGGTTCCTGCTGCTCCCTTAGAAAGAGGTTGCTGCACAGTTACACTCCTACCCACTCTTCCTATATCAATAATTAAATAAGTATACTAACTAGCTAATAGTTGGTGTTGAATTCTGCCGAATCATTTTCCCAAGATATACAAGCGAAAAGACTTCTGTCATGATGAAAAGCTCAGTTTTTTAAAACCAGCCTCAATTAAATCAGCTTGCTGGCCAGGACTGTGTATTTGTCTGCTGCAAAACACACTCATCTTTATAGCTCTGTTTTGACATGAGGGCCTCCTCGTTTCGATCTTGTTAAATAAGTTTTTACTTACTGAGTTTAGAGGTGCAGCATGGGAAGGCCTGTGATCCATAAGGGTACAAACTCTTGCTGCTCATTTCTAAATCTTACCTAGGCAAAAGTTTTTTGCTTAAATGTATCTGAAATTTGACATTTCAAAGCACAGTCTTTTGTAAACTAGAGGGAACTGAAACTGTTAGACTTGCAATCTGGAAGCTGTTATATCTACAGGGAATGTACTTAACTCGTTTGCATTCCTTGTCCTCAACAGATAGTACTCAAAAAGAGAACAGGATTGAACTACTGAGGATGATGGCATCTAGAGATCCCCACAGTTAAAAGCTCTGCACTAATTCATGGTAATTGAAAGTCTTTAGAGATACAGTTTAAGCAAAGAGAGGGGAAAGACAGAGAAATCATAGAATTGTTTAGGTCGGAAAGGACGATTAAGATCATTTTGTTCAACCATTAACCTAGTGCTGCCAAGTCCACCACTAAACCATGTCCCTAAGTGCCACATCTACACAGCTTTTAAATCCCTCCAGGGATGGTGACTCAGTCACTTCCCTGCACAGCCTGTTCCAGTGCTTGACAACCCTTTCAGTGAAAGAAATTTTTCTAATATACAATCTAAACTTCTCCTGGTGCAACCTGAGGTCATTTCCTCTTGTCCTATTGCTTATTATTTGGGAGAAGAGACGGACACACACCTCGCTATAACCTCCTTTTGGGTAATTGTAGAGAGTGAGAAGGTCTCCCCTGAGCCTCCTCTTCTCCAAGCTAAACAACCCCAGTTCCCTCAGCCGCTCCTCACATGACTTGTGCTCCAGACCCTTCACCAGCTTCATTGCCCTTCTCTGGACACGCTCCGGCACCTCCATGTCTTTCTTGTAGTGAGGGGCCCAAAACTGAACACAGTATTTGAGACATGGCCTCACTAGCGCCCAGTACAGGGGGACGATCCCTTCTCTAGTCCTGCTGGCCACACTAGTTCTGATGCAAGCCAGGATGCTATTGGCCATCTTGGCCATCTGGGCACACCGGTGGCTCATATTCAGGTGGCTGTCAACCAGCACCCTGAGGTCCTTTTCCACCAGGCAGCTCTCCAGACACTCATCCCCAAGCCTGTAACATTGTGTGGGGTTATTATAAGCCAAGTGCAGACCTGGCACTTCTCCTTGCTGAACCTCATACAGTTGGCCTTGCCCCATTGGCCCATCCTGTCCAGATCCCTCTGCAGAGCTTTTCTAGCCTCAAGCACATCCACACTCCTGACCGATTTGGTGTTTTCTGCAAACTTACTGGGGGTGTACTTGATGCCCTCATCCAGATCATCGATAAAGTTATTAAACAGGACTGGCTCAAATACTGAGCCCTGGGGAACACCACGTGTGATAGTGACCACTCACCAGCCAGATGTAACTCCATTCACCACCACTCTTTGGGCTTGGCCACCCAGCCAGTTTTTTACCCAGTGAACACTACACCTGTCCAAGCCATGAGCAACCAGTTTCACTAGGAGAATGCTGTGGAAAATGGTGTCAAAGACTTTAATGAAGTCTAGGTAGACATCATGCACAGCCTTTCTTTCATCCGCTAAGCAGGTCAGTACTTTCCCCAAGATGATACCAAACCTCAGCAGCACAGTGAGGCTTTAATCCCAGGTTTTGTGATTTCTAGTCCAGTGTCCTATGATGTGTCTGTGCAATGCATTTATTTCTGTATTACTGCTATCTCGCTTTGTCTGTATAGACACATCTATATATAACATACAGAGTTCTCTCTATAGATGGATAATTCTCAATACATTTACTAATTTATCATACCTAACACATTCCAAACAATGTAAATATTTTAAATACTTCATTTGAAATGCTATCTGTTTATTTTTCTCCTTTAGAAATATCCAGAATGTCGCACACTTTTTCTTCACGTTTTGGAAAGAAATCCTTCTTGCCTGCAGAGGAGAGACAGAGATATTGAAATTTCCACAAAGAGAGTTTGTCCCTTGAGTGTTCTTGCAGACATTTGTGCTGAAGAGATGTTAACACAAGCAGCATTTTACATGAAATATATTCCTGTTTCTCAGGGTTCTACTGCTTGATGCTTGCGATGCTGCAGCTCCCCACATTTCCCAGCCCTCCAAGGAACCCTACAGCAGAAATAAGGAAGCCAAGGCTCATCTTTAGATACATTTTTTTTAAGAAAGCAGAAGAAATAACGTTTCAAGGTTTTTCTTTTATATGCAATACAGGAGTGGGAGAAATAGTAAAGATTTGCTTTGAGACCACTTTAAATCAGCTTTTTTAGTTCTTTGTGGCTAGAACAGTCTTTGCTTGTGGTAAGGCCCCATGCAGGTGGGTGCTGACCTCCACCACTGTGTTATCCTCAATGCAAACCCACCCAGCCCCTCACTGGGGGGTAAGCCATCACCCCAAAAGGGGCAGGGGGCCTTTCTCATTGCACCCTGCTAGTGAGGAGTTCCCCTTCCAGGCACAGGAGCATCCCCTGACCCGAGGCCAGGATGGGCTTTGCTCAATGCTGGCAGAGTGCTTCCAAGGTGAGCCACAGGTGTTATGTAAATGCTGATTTTTATTGCTGCAGGTATGGGTAGAGATTAACCGCTCTGGCTGGCAAGGGAACTGAAGTGAAGCCTCCTTCCCCACCTCTGATCTCAGATCAAAAGCTTCAGCCCTGCGTGCCGCACCCTGCTCCTGCAAGGAGCTGTGCCAGGAAGGCGATGCGGCAGGCGCCAGATGGCATGGCCACCCCAATGGCCCCAGCTCTCAAAGGACAGGCTGGCACTGCTGGCTCTTGGTAACACCTGCCATGGGTCTTAGTGCTGCAGGAAGGTGGAGAGGAGGAGGAGGAGGAGGAGGAGGAGGAGGAGGGGGAGGAGGAGGAGGAGGAGGAGATCTTTGAGAGGATGTGGGAAAGGGAGGGAAGAAGGACAGAAAACACCGTACTAGGGCATACTTTGCATGGATGTTAAACAATGGGAGCATCTCTACTAACTGAAGCAAAACTTGGCAGAAATTAAGCCTAATAGGCCTCCTTCATACAATTCTGTGACTAAACACCAGATGCCCTAAAGGCACAAACTGACAAGGCTGCGTAAATCTTCAATAAAGTGCCTGTGATCCTTCTGACAGAAAGGATGTTGCAGGGCAGCCCCTCAAGCAGCCATCCTCCTGGGCACACAGAAGCTGGCGGGGTGGGGGTGGAGGTGTTGGGGCTGTGTGTTAGAAAACCCAACACCAAAACCAAATTTTATGACAAAGATGCTCTTGAGAGTGCATTTTCATAAAAACATCATATTTCTGGAAAGTGGCAAAGCTCCAAATACTGTCTTCCTATTTTGCTCCCTTAGCATAGCATCTCTGTCCAGTGTCATGAAGAGAACCAAATATTTTACAAATGGTCTTGGTGCATCATGGGAAGAGGTGGTTACTTTGGATTTATCCAAGAGTGGTGTAAACCACATGGCCCTTCTCTCTCCAGCCTTACCTTCAAAATGTCTCAAGAGACATCTTATTTTTATGACTGCTCAAGGACTGTAAGCCCAAGGATCTGCTTTTGGGAATGCATATGATCCCTGTCACATCAAATGACTGCATCGTAATGTCAGCACTGTCTGTGGAACACAAAGTAGCTGCTGGATCCCAGTTCTCCATCTGCAGTTCCCCAAAATCCAGGATTTTGAATCTGAAATGTCAATTTCAGAACTTGCAATAATTTGAAACTGTTTATTAAAAGGGCTAATGCATGATATTTTACTTCCATGTGTTCTGTGTTCAGGAAAACATACAAAGATTGCTTTTGAAATTTTTTTTATCTGTGTTTGTGGTTAATGTGCATGATTACCTCAGAGAACATTGTGGTACTGTGCCAATGATTCTCATTCCAAAGCACAGTAAAATTTCACAATTTTAAATCATTGGCACAATACCTTTTTAGGTTATGTCAGAAATAACAGGTATCAGTTTCAATAAAGTTGTAGCATTTTGTTTTGATGTTTAAATTTATTGCTAGCATGAGAGCAGTGATCTGCAATATAACTGCAGGTCAAAATGAAGAAATTGTTGAAATGAAACTTTTAGGGTTTTTGTTCCTGCTTTAAAATGCCACAAAACAGAGGATTGAGTTATTTAAAGGCACAGTTTTCTGATGGACAAATTCTATAGAAAGATGTGTGACTAACAAATTATCAGGAAAAATCTGGGGAATTTGAGGATGGTCAGAAGAAGAAATCAAGCAAGTGTGTACTGGCAATAGTTCGACATGAGTCACTGCACATGTGAGTGAAAGTTCGAGAGTTTATGATAACAATTCTGTCTTTTGGAAGATAAAATCAGAGTGTGTGTCTCCAGACTGGTTTTGTGAAACTGATGTCTGAGTCAGCCTCCTTGACCCTCTAGTGGACTTGAATCTGATGGAGCACATCACTAGGCATCAGAGAAGGAAATAAATACTTTTAGTAAAGGCATATTCCTCTTTGATGGTAGTCACTGTCAGGCTTTTGAAATTGTTCTGGCTCTCCTCGATAAAGAAATAGCTCACAAAAATGATACTGCAATGTCAAAAGATTACTGGTTGATCTCATATTCCAAATTACCTCACCTATTTCTCACTGTGAGCTTGGTTACTCATTTTAGGCATTCATTTATTTCTGTTTCACACAGACCTACATTATGCTGCCGTATGCCACTGGCAACCTTCACATCAGGAATGACTACTCTTGTACCTGTGAGACTAAATGTTAGAGGTTAATTAAATATGTCTCTAATTATTGCTTTTTTTGTGCTGTTATCCAGACTTTTGGTCCCAAGTTGAAAGGGATATAATCTAGGAAAAGAGAGCATCCTGGGAGGGATGACTTCACAGGAATACTTATTTTCTGGAATACGAAAGCAGTTTGGCAATGTAAGATAAACAATAAGCTGGATGACTGGGTTTTGTGTATTAATGACTAAGTGTGTATCATGCCAAAGGTTATTCATTTTATGTACTTCACAAATATGTAAGCCTAAGTCTGCCTGATGGTGACTAGTGGCAACACTTCTTGTTTTGTCTCCAACATCTGGGCTTGTGATGGTGGTGGGGAGGCCTCAGTTCTATGATTTTGTTCCTGCTGATGTAATTATTGCACAGCTAATAGTCATGATTTTCCAGAGGATAAAGGAATTGCAGTACATGGGAGAAATGGCTTCTACAACAACTAGCTCTGTAACCCAACTACTCTGCCTTTCTCACCGACCTGCAACAGAGTTTGGATGGGCACATCTCTTTCTCTGGTGAATGAGCAGGAGATTGTTTTATCTGGGTTCACAAAGAGGCTTATAAATTTAAGGTAAGACAGCAAAAGGTGAGTCTGTTCACTGAAACTGTAATTTCAAAAATGAATCCCATAGACCCACGCAGGCCATAGCCTGGAAAGGACTTACAAACACAGCATCTGTGTCTGAGAACCCTGAGTGAGGACTTTCTTTGTAAGCAAGTATTAACAAGTTAGGTTTCCTCCTAACTGGCATACCAGCAGGCGCTCATTGAATCTATCTGCAGTGTAAGGAAAAAACTCAGCATAAACGTGGCTATTTCATCTTGTGATGTAAGAACCCTCTGGCAAGCGTTCCCCATCTACCCAGAGATGATGTGTAAGCAGGTCATCACAACATGAGTTCATGTCACTGCGTGATAACAGATGTGATGTGCATAGCAAATGGCAGTGTTACTGCCTTCAATCAGTTACAGACATGGGCACGGCAAGGCAAGTGCCCATCCGCTTCGTGCAGAGGCAATGACACGTTGCAGATCACATTTACGGTATCACCATGTAACCCAGTCATGTCATAACCCAACCTCTGACACTGGAATGAAACCAACCATGATGAAAACAACTTGAATGAGGGAGTCCTATTATACAATTCTTCCTGCCACAGTCAGAAGGAAGGAAGACTTGTATTACCCAAATCTAAAGAGGCATCCTCTCCTTCCTTCCTTGGAAGCAGCGTTTCTTTGCCACTAATGCTGACTCAGCTGAACATCAGCTTTACTTTCCAGTGAAGGGTGACTCTCTTAACGGCATACAGATACACTGCATTCTCTATCTCAGGAAATCTGGTTTTTTTTCGAAGAAAGTATTGTCTTCTTACACTGGTATTTCAAACCCTTTCTGACACATAAGGAGCAAAATTTCTTACATCTCTGTTAGGCTTAGTACGGCAGCAGCCTGATTCTGAGAACCAATGAGTTAAAGGAGTGCTGAGTGAAAGGAAACATTTTTCCATCATCTCCCTTCTCTGACCAGATATTTCTATATTTTACTGTGGAGATACAAGAATACAAGCTTAAAACTGCACCTTATTTCCCTGAGTCTTGGAAGAGAAGTTATCCTGGAGTTAGGCACTTCCACTGAAATAGCTGTATGTACAAATGGTATCTAGCTGAACAATCCAGGATTTAAAAATAAATTATACTCCTTACTGAAATATCCATACTCTGTATCAATAATTGAATGAATAACAGCCTTTAATCAAAGTGTAAGTTCTTTTCCTCGGTTGTTCAAAAAAGGTTTGCTTTCCATTTGAATCCTATGCTGCTACACATTTCATTTCTTTTTTTATTAAAAATGCCTTTATTGAAAGTATTTCTATAAGGCTCAGGAGACTTGGCAATCATTTTTATTGGATTGATCAATCCCACTTGCATACAAATTGCTCTGTTTGAATTGACTGTTGCAACACATCTTTTTTTTATAAACTGTTCTATTGATTCTGACATAAATAACATACAGAGTGCTTCAAATCATAAAAACATCAGTTTTGGAGAATCTTACCAGAATCTACTATGTACCAGACAACAACAAACAAACAAACAAAATGCAGCTGTAAGGATCTGTGAAACCACTAACTTTTACAAACTTTTCTCCTCCTGGCTTTGGCAGCTGCCATAAATCCTTAATTTACACATTTTGCACGTTTTTGCATTCATGAAACGTGAATGAAAAAGAAATCCTTCTAACAGATCTAATGTGGCTAAATAGAGAAAAAGGAAGAAGAAAATGGGGAAAAATACATTTGACTAGTCTATTTTTGTTTTAAACTTTTATTCTAGGAAAGGTTTTTGTTTCCTTCTTGGTATTGCTGCCTTTCTGCTGGAGTGCAGTGATAGCTACATGCTCCAGAAAATGTCAACTCTAACGCAAACATACCTGCCGCTCTTAGGACAGCTTGACTAAACTGCAGCTTATTTGGAAATCGGGTGCTTCAGTTGTGTTGCTTGAATTCAGTGGTACCGTTTGCTCTGTTTCAGGAACCCGCAACTCCTCGATCTGCACCCCTGTTCATTTCTGAATCACCATCAGCAAAGGATTTAAGGTTGGTCTCTGTTTCTCTCTTTCCACTGAGACATCCCTTACATGTACGACAAGCCTCATCACTTTTACATACTAATTGCTGTTTGGCGTTTGGGGTTACCTTTCATTCTCCAAGACCCTGCAGTTAGGCTGCACACTCTAATTTTCTCCGCTCCCAGTCAGGGCTCACTAACAGGACCCTGAAGGTTGAGCTCACCCCCTAGGTTGAGCTGAGATTTGCTGAAACAAGGGTGAATTGATACAACGGGCCTCAGTCTGTGATAGAAGTTATTGAAACTGAGGTATAAAGATGAAAGTGTCTTCCAAGGGAGCATGCATCCAGTCCATCTGTGTTGGAAAACACACAGCTGTCATGTGTCTTCGTTTTGATGATCTTGTCTCATTTTCTGACTGGAAGTATCACTCCTTCTGGACTGCTGAACATGTAGAAATGCAGTCCAAATGGACATGTATTTTTCAGATCCTGTCTGGACAGAGTTTCTGGGCAGAGAAAGAAGACATAGCTGGGAAATCTGAGTCCTAGGCAGATGTTCTTGCCAAGCATAGTGAGTCCAACACAACGAAGATGGGTAAAGGCCTCTGAACATGCAGTACCCTGCATGGGCACACACATTTCTGCCCAGGACTTCTCTGGCAGACTTGCAGAAGTTCTAGGAAGAAAAGTCATTTTGATTGTAGACACTAAAAAAGAGAGAAATAGAGATGAGTAAGCATTCACTGTGCAGCTCTCCAGCTAAATTGTCTTTGATCTTGTATTGGTCTTGGTTTCTTACCTAGATTTCACACTAAAACCTGGGGCACATTGATTATCTGTCCTTGCCCTACAATTGTGGTGGTCTTTCGTTTGCTGTTGGCCAGCAGCAGCTATGGAGCACAGCTTTGATGTGCCTGAGACTGTTACATGACTGTATTCCTTGCAGAATTTGGAAGAAAGCCTAATGCTATGTTGTTGCATTTCACATAACAGGACACAGTAGGATTTTGTTTGTTTTTTTGGTTTTGGTTGTTTTGGTTTGTTTTTTTTTAAATTGAAATAGGCTATTTAAATCCACAGGGGGTTGCCTGTATTTCCTTAGACTGCAGAGAAATGAATGAATGGATGACATTTGTTTCTTCCCAATGGTTTGGGGATTTTTTTCTAGCAATAAAGAAAAGGGAGAAAAATAAAACAAATGTTCTCACCCATCTGTCAGCAGTCCATTAGCAAACAAGTCCTTGGCAGTAGGGAAAGGAAGAGTATTTACCATGCTTTAAGGTGGATGGTGGGGCAGAAGCAGTACTGGTTGGCTTGTGACAGCAGCAGTATATCATGTCATGTTGGAACTATTCCTTTGGCAGCAGCCAGCTTGATGCTTCTTCCTCCCTCTCTTCTGCTGACTGAAATTTCCCTTTGCATCCAGTGTGGTGTCATGGGGTGGTAGAGAATCCACATATCCTGCCAATGCTGGGTTTATCTGGTTATCTCAGAGCAAGCTACTTTCTAAGAAAACATCCCCAAGTGAGCTTGAAATTTTTTGCAGAACTTGTCTCACCAATACTTTCCGTGTCTCACCCGAAAACTGTTATTATCTGCTTGCTTCCTCACGCTTTGAGCAGATTCAGGAGAAGCCACAAAGCAGTGGGGCTGCCCTCTCCAGCCAGCTTGCCTTCATTTCCTCAGCTAGCACATTTTAATAACAGTTTAGATGCCCCTACTCACATTGCGGAAAAGTTCTGTGAAAAATGGAAAAGTATGATCAGCTTAAATTACGGACTACAGTGACAGGATGGGGAAAATGAAGCTGTTTTTCTGTTTGCATTGTGCTCTGTGGAGACAGTGAAGCTTTACTAGGGCTTCATTGAATAATGAGCCGCTAAACAGAGAACCCTGCATATCACTTTACAAACAGTTCCTTACAGAGTTCGTATTAATTATCCCATTCCTTCTGATTAGATTCAGCTGATTTCTCACTCACTCTCACATGACTTTGACAAGGCTCTGTGATGCCTTGTGAGAACAGCAATGACACATCCGTGCTGATACAGTCATTAGATAGCCTGAAACTCACACTTCCCAGTGTGGTCACTTGCTTGCAAACAGGTCTGCTATGATGCAGTTCAGGTCTTTGTACCCGTAAAAATTGCTGCAATTCTGCAGTACAGATTGTCAGGGAGGAATGGCCAGAGGGTCAAACCTACTTTTCAAACATATGCATAATCTTCGAGTACTGAGGTATGGTTATGAAGATTCATCCTCACTACAGATTTGTTAATGCAAACATTGGCAGTTATAACTTTATCAGTTTTTATTTTTGACTCTCTGTCTGGTGCTGCCCTGTCTCATGTTGCAACCCGGCAGGCAATGGATTCCATGTGGCTGAATGGCTGTAATCCTGCAGAAAGGAGAGCAGAGGAAAGCACTTTTCTGGGAACTTAAGAGATGATAATGAGGGAGCCCATGCTGATTCAGGTCAGAATATAAAAACGGCTTGAATAAGAAGAAAACAGAAAAAGAAATGTTCAGTTGCAGAGTGTTGGATTGGTACGTTCTTTACTTATTGGCTCAGTAGCTCCAGGGTTTGTGTGGCTTGTGTTTATCATCTTCCTCCTAAGTGGTTATGAAATGGGCAGACCTAAAGAAGAGGGGAAGGGAAGGGAATGATCTCCACTCTCCACATCAGAGCACGTCATTGACCCATGTTCTTGGGGTGTGCAGAATACCTTTGTGCCCTGAGACCGTGAGCACATCAGAGACACTCACTGCTCGGAGCTCGCTGCAGAGGTGCTGGCAGCCCTGCTGCCTCTGGATGGGAAGCAGCACAGCTGCATCATTGCAGTCCTGCTGGTGAAAGCCTAATAGCTTGAGTCTGGTGCCTTGCCTGTGTGGGGCTAAGCTGTTATCCCCACTGAGAAAGGTGCTGGGCTGTCTGACTTGCACCAGTCTTAGCTCAGGGGTCACTGAACCACACTGTGTTGCAAAGGAAAGACATTTCCAAGGCTTTTGTTTCCCCCAACAATGAAAGTTTTCACTGGTTACTTTTTCTGATCCTTTCCTGGTGGGCCCCAAACTCATTGCCATTGCAGAGGAACAGGAGAACGGAGCTTGGCTGTGAGCTCAAGGGAAAGGACCGTATCCTGCCAGGGCTCTTCAACTTCCCTGCTTTCCGAGGTAGTGCTGGTGCTTCATTTAGAGATCTTCCACACTTGGTAATGAGTATCACACTGTATTGCCGGTATTTCTGTTTTCAAATAGCTTAGTTTGACATAACTGAGGAAAAAAAGAAGTGCTAGCATTTCACTTTGGTAGCTTTTAATAACAGTTCTTCTATGCTAGCAAACAAATACCGGTTTCATCCTCTGCCTGAATATTGACATTTGTCTCCGAAACACTTCAGCTACTGCACTAGCAATGATGTTTCTGCATTAACCAAGGCCAACAAGTGCAGTTGTGAACCTCTACTTCACAATGCTGCTTAAAACACAAACATTTGTGTACATACTTTGTTTATAATCTCATCACTATGTATATGGATTTCATTGAAAACTGTGTGATATATCATGCCATCTCTTATAGTGTAGAAATAGTGTAAAAAAATCAGATTAAGACCTTTATAGTTGTCAAGAACCAGATGACAGAAAACATCTTCTGCTTGAAGAATGATTACTGCTAGTCTTTCCTGGGGACCCCTTTCATCGAACAGTGGGAATATTTCTTGTTCTCAGCATCACATCTGTAAAGTTAGAGCCAAGAAAATGTCAATAACTCCATTATTATGAATTCCTGCTTTCAAGGATTAATAATTTCACACATACTCACACACATGCAAAAGCATTTGAAACTGAAATTTGGCATAAACATTTGTAACCCAAGAGCAAAGTTTACTTTTGCAAAATGATCTCTGCAATTTTGAATCTGAGAAGACTCTCAAGGTGCCTGTGTTTGGTGGGGCTTTTTTGAGTCAGTTGTTTGGAAATGATACAATCTCACTTGCTATCTGGCAAGAACTCATTTATATGTCTGAAGCTCTCAGTGGGGGAAAAATTGTGGTTTACTTTGTCATGCTTTCTTGCTTTTCTAATGGAGTTTTCTCTAGATGCCAAGGGAAGGGAGATGGTGAAGTCCAATTGGTACAGCAGAATCCCTCCGTCACTTCTAAATTTATCCATTAAATATTCCAGTCTCTATTGTTTAAGCCCCTTTATATGTAGCTGAGTAATATGTGTCAGGAATACTGTGCAGGAAAATGTCATTGCATAAAGAAACCAAACCCCCAAGTAACTCCCCAAGCACTGAAATAAAGGAAGTCTAGCTAACTGTGGGTTTTATTTTGGGTTTGATCAACTTAATTTTTACAAAGATATGAACTGTAACTGAAGTTTTCCCCATAACTAGACATTTAAAATCTGTCTTTCATTCTTCCTCTTCCCCTTGCCCTTTCTTGCTCCCCACCCCTCCCCCCTAGATTTTAATGCTCTTTGTCTGCCTGTTTTAATGGATTTGGCTGAAATTTGTATCTTTGACATCTCTTCCCCTCTTCCTTTTAGATTTTTTCCTTGTAAATCAGTGAACAGATTTAAAAAGTATCGCCAGGTACTCATATTTGTACATAATTAAGAAGACACATACAGTGGACAAACACAAACCTCGTTAGCTTAGAAAATCAGATTTTAAAAAGCCCTCTGGCTCTCTCAGCTTTCGTGTGACATTACGTCAGTTGTCCAAGAATACCAATAATCTAAGAACCTGCAATAGCAGTGTGAATTTCTCCTCCATCATTGCCCAATGATCTTTGTGCACCTATGCAAATTGCAAATAAACCAAAGTGCCAAACATAAGGCAACATGCCCAGTTTCATTTTATTATACAACTGGCAAGTTGTTAAATTATGGAAGTGTTGGTGAAGATGAATTTGAACAGATTTTTTTTGTGGTAGCCTAAAATTTCCTGTCAAAATTCAGGACTTCGTAGCTTTCAGAACACCCACACTATTGTGGTTGATGATGAAGGAATAAAGTCCAGTTCAGGCTCTTCCTGAGACCTGATGTCCTTTTGCATTTCTGGACTGTTGGCTTAAATAATCCACTTGTCCTGTACCCATACACTTTTTTCCTCCCTCATTCACCTATCCCAAAGCATGAACAAACTTCCTGAAGTTACCGCTTCATATTTCAGCTTGTAAAATACGTTGTTTCAGGACTTTTGCGCAAGCTGCCTTGGCCACTGCTTCCACTGTTAAGCCATGGCATGACGGGTGCCCAGAATCCAAAACGCACGTGGAGGAAGCAGCAGGCATTCGATACACCCATCCATGCACATAGTGCTGCAATAATCATCAGTCAAGTTGAATGTTAAACATTGCAGACTAGACAGCTTGAGTAGGAAGCGTACGCTTTCATGAGGAGTAGTCTTTATTCTCTCTTTAAATTGATATAACTGGGTCAGAAACAACTGAAGTGAATTCATGATTAATGTGTTACGGGCAACCTACTCCAACTCTGACATAACTGTTACCCTTTTCCAGTTGAGGGAAGGGGAGAAAAGAACTCTTGGGCAGTCTGTGCATAGAACATATCTCTTCAAGTTGAAATGATGCTGGTTTGGAATTACAAATATTTCTGAGACCATCATTTGTATTTGGATTGACCTTTGGACTTCACAACGTGCTGCAAGAGCACCTGCAATAAGAGATGTGGGCCAGCCAAGCCCAAGGTCCCCCTCTCCCTGATGACGGCCACACTAAACAACAAAGCCACAAGCCTGCGATGAGAAGCTGAATGCATGCAGAGGAATGTCAACCTAGACAATACTTGGCTGACACAGATCTGCATGTCATGCCAGGTGAGTTCTTCTAATAATACAGAGAAATCAGAAAGCCACATCACAGGTGATCTCTGGACTACCACAGTGGGAAGAGGCTGGAACAAAAGACTGATTGAACAAAGTTCCTGAGTATTTTGTCTTCAGTTAAGAGTATTCACATACTTAGACAAGCTGGAGTCTCCCGCTAAGTGGTGACCTCAAAAGGGAAAGACAGCATATGATATTCAAATGTTCTGTAGGGTTCAAAACCTACAGTAGGTGGCCTGTATGGCCTTCTACCTTCCAAGAGAGTGAAGGACTAATCTGGTGTTAACTGAAACTCTTCATAGGACTCATACTTTTGGTAATGAAGATTCCCTATTATTAGCAGGTCAGGGGAATTTGCCCTGTAAAAATAGTTTCTGCTGCAAGATTGACAAGGCATCTTTAGTATAATCAAGACAGGTAACTCCAGACCTGGAGAACTGGGAGAAGGTGGAAAAGTCAAGGCAGTTGTTTAATGGGTAAGTCGTGTTATATCAATGGCAGATAACAGTGCTTATCTTCTCTGGGAGTTTTGTAGCACAATGTGTCATCTGTTCTTGTCTGTAGAAATCACCCCAAAACCTGCATTCTACTTGTACATTTTTTTCTGCTTGAATTATGCTGGTATAAAACTGGTGGAACAGAGAGGAGCATCAGGGTGTCTGTCATCAATGTCCATACCAATATGACAAGTATTAAAAAGTGCCAATTCCTCAGTAGGGTAGAAAATGAGCACTACAGTCGTTTGTATTTCTGGTACTATTATTACAGAGAGACTTGTAAGAAGCATGCATGCTGTGGATGAAATGGGTATGGAATCATAGAGGCTAATGATAGAAAAAGGCCACTTATGTCAACGGCTACATTTCCCTGCTGGTATAGGATTGTTCCCAATGAGATACAGTGTATTTTTAGTGCTTTGTCCAGTCTGGTTTTATATGTAAATAATAAAGATTGTCAGTCATAAAGGTGCCTGAAATAGTTTTGTTCTAGTTCTGTCTTACTCGTCCCTCCCTCCTCCCCTCCCTGATTTCTTATTCAGGCTAAATGAGAACAGGAAAGATGTCCATACTCTTCCCAGCTCCCCCCCCCCCCCCCCCCCCCCCCCGCCCCTTCTGTTCTCTCCACTGTTTGACCCTCTTCATAGACAGGATTTCTCTGACCTCATTTTTAGAAAATTGTATTTGGACTGTTCAGTTTTATATGCTAGTCTATCACAGGTCTGATTTAGGAGGCTCTTTAAATGTGGAGGCTCAGTTTGACAGGAAAAAAACTATTTGCAACCCAACCTGGAAAACAAACAACAAAGCAAGCAGTGATCTGGTCAGATAGGAACTGAACTGAAGCTTTTGTATATGCTTTGTTGTGTACCGTGTCTCACATTATCTTATGAGTTGCTGATGATCTACTTACTGCCTGCCTGTCCTTTATGCATAGCCTTCCAGAACAGTGAGCTGGGATGAAATCAGGTATAAGCCATACCGCATGAGAACAAGCAATTTAACAACAAAATAACGTAGTCTTTTTGGTATAGAAAGAGAACTGCATAAGTACTTCAGCATTTTCATATAAATTCTTTTTCACGTTTGGGAGAACTATTGCACTTTTTTGACTTTGCACCCTTAAGAGAGAGAGTTGCATCTCAAGTGGACATAAACTGCTATGACACAGCTTTCGGAAAATGAAGCTTTTGGCTTGGAACTCATCTGCATTAGGAAACAAACTTGCCCTCATGGTTTGTCATTGCACGTGCCAGCAAGTCAAGTGGAGAGGCTGAGGAAGTTCGAGCTGAGGTGTTACAATCTTGATGAGTGAATGGCCCTCAGCATAACTTGTCCTTGACCCATGTGCAGTCACATCTCTGCTTTGAATCTGGTGAGAATAATACCTTCTAGTCAGTGAAACATTGGAAAAATTAATGCCCTCTTTATTTCTGATGGGAGAAACCCATCTAAATGGTAGTCTGAATGGAACACAGAGAATAAAAAGATCTAGGGACTGAATTAATACATACTAGCCGAGTGTGCGTGTCCTGTCTGCAGCAAAAGAAATAGAGAGATGGAAAATGAGGACACACCAAAAAATTACTTGTCATCTGCTGTTAAGATAAAGCTGTGAAGAGAGAGAGAGACCAAGGGAAAAAAGAACTTGTGTTACGGACTGTGATGGCTGAAAAGAGTCTTCAAATAGAAACCGTGTCCTATTGTCCATCCATGCTGAGTTCAGGGAAATGGGGCTCCTGACATCCTCTTTCAATAAAGAGCCTTGCACAAAGCACCCAGCTCCAGCACCAGCTTTTTTTCCCAACAGAAACAACCCTTGAGGTACTCAATATTGGCTAACTACTGTGGTTGCTTTAAGGAAGAAAAAAAAAAAAAAAAAAAAAGCAGCCGCTTTTTTCTGAGAAGAAAAAACAAAAGCAAAGCAGAAGATACTTACCTAGTTCCCGTTATCCCTTAGTGACAGGCTGCAGTGTCCTGCGACCTTGGGAAGCCCTCTCAGAAGCTGCTGAGAGCAAAAGGGGCTTCAGCCCTTACTTACTCCAACCTATTCCTGATTTATCCAGGGAGAGAAGAGACAGTATCCAAGAGGATGAAGATGATCTGTATGAGGAAGAAAAATATTCTACAAGGTAGAGCAAAAATGTACTGGAAATTGAGGACTATTAGAGACAAGCTGCCATCAACTTCCTTTGGAAGTCTGGAGTTGCTGGAGAGAAATGAGACTGTACAATTTCATAATTTATAGGCCAAAAGATTTCAGGCATATAGGGTAATAAATGGGTAGTGATCCATCTCTTTCTGAGAACTGCTAGCTCCAGTTTCCTTCCTCTCGTGGTGTCAGCAGCACCCTGCTTCACCAGCCTCAGCTCAGCAACATTCTCACAGTTGTTTGTGGACTTAGCCTAGTGATCTTTCAGTGAGATGTAGAAATACTGCTGTCTAAGGATTTGAAGAACAGAGACTAAGTGCAGGATTCATCCTGCTCAACTTTCTATGTCTCATCTAGACTCTAGGGTCAGCAAAGCCACAGAGACACTTCTTGGCCACAACTTGTCTGACCTTTTTCAGGCATGTAAATAAGCTGAGACATGCCGCAGTGTCTGTCTCCCCATCAACGGTAAAGGGAATCCAAATATTTTTCTCATATATAGATGCTTGCACTGTAGGGGGCTGAATTCACATAGGTCTTTCCCAGTCAAAACATCTGCTTAAGGGTGTTTGGGAATAGGGGTTGGAGCAGGAGCTGGGACCTTGATCTCCCAGAAACCAAAACAGGAGCTGTGAATTTATTACTGTCCTTCTCTGTATGTAGTTCCTCATGTTTGTGGCATTGATTTCTGTACGCACAGTGAAATAGTCAGTTTACGCATTTATTTCTAATAATAATTTTGTGTCCTAGCAACAGAAAATGTCGCCAAGTTGAAAAATGGTCACCAACAACCTCATGTTGTTGTCCTTCCACTGTCACGTGAGAAGTGAATGTTTATAAAATCAGTTCAGATTTGTGAAATGGCATAAAATTTTTAATCTAATAACTGCTGACCCAACTTTTTTGATAGCTTGATTTTTGTTTTTTCATCATCTTCCATTTTGCCATGCAACCTTACAACCTTCCTCCTTGACTTGCTGTTGCATGCCTGGATTTCTGAATGTGGTCTTTGGAGTTTAACAGTATCTTTCCCTAAAAATGCGTCTTTCACTGCCTTCCTCCCATTGTGACTACAGGATGCGTTTTACAAACTGAGTCCTTGGGTCCTTATATGTTCTGTCTGTAACAAAGTCACCCAGATTTCCCAAACTCTTTCTTTTTACTTTTTTTTATTATTATTATTTTTAACAACTCACTTCACAGCCCTCATGTCCCATTTTTTCTTCTATCACACAACAACCAACATTTTGATTTCTTTAGTGTATTTGTGTTTCCATGGTGAAGAGAATATTATCATCTTTTCTTGTGGCTTACCAGCCTTGAATGGTATAAAGTATGAATTGACTTTTTAATCTTTTAGCATATTTTTCTGCCTTGAATCCTTTGTATTCAAGTTAAATACATTTTAAACCCAAGCGATTAGTAGATATCTGCACTTCAAGGCCAAATAAACTAGTAGTCTGACTTCCAAAGAATTTCACCCAGCTGCCCTTAACCTGGGTTCCACATCTTGTATTTGCCTAAAGCATGTCTTCCGGAAAGGCACCTGGGCTTGAGATAAGGGATTCACCTCTTCAGGTGGTAGTTTGTGCAAATCATTAATCATTATCTTAAAACACTGTGCCTTACTTCTCATTTCAGTTTTTCCAGATTTAACTCCCAGATACTGATTCATGTTTGGCTTCTGCTCCATTAAAGTACATAAGGTACTCATGATAAAACAGTATTCAATCTTCTCTTTGACAGGCTAAACATATGGAGCTCTTTGAGGTTCTCACTTGATGCTCCCCCTGAACTGAATGAAGGAAACGAATTATGTTGCACTTGGTATGCTTCAGGGGGAAAAAACAGGAGTGTGCTTTGCACAGAAACATGGTGCTTCATCAGGGCTTGGGAGAGAAGGAAAAAGAGGAGGGGAGACTAGGCAGGGCAGGAGACACACAGTTCCTCAGGCAAAGCTGCAAAGGAAATCATCTGGGGATGAAACCAGGACTCCACGTGTGCCATGGATATGTAGCTACTTACCTGCTGTTCTGGAAAAATGGCATGGGGTGGCGACTGCCTTCAGCATGACTAGTTTCTAGCTCTCTGCATCAGCTGGGGGTTTGACCCTAGCAGGTTCAGAAACTCACCTGGCAGGGACAGGATCCAGATCTTGTTGCAAACTTGGCCAACTAATCAGACAAAAATATTTACTCTCCATCGTAATGTGCTTTAGCAAGAATAAAGAGACTGTGCTACAAAGAAAAACAAAACAGTTTTCATTTCATTCTCTTGAAGGAGTGTTTTGTCAGTCATGTACCAAAAAGCATAAAACCTATGTGGAAGAGTATTAAACCTCTACCTGTACTCTCATAATAAAACAGTAAAAAACCACTAAGCTGAAAATATTATCTCATTTCTATATATGTTGGCATTATTCATCTGCTTGGGTATTTTCCTGCAGGTTTTTTTTTTTCTTTTTTAATACATATTTGGGCTTATATTGTCCTTAAACATGTAGAATTATTACTTATTTTTAGCTTTTAAAAATTGAATAGAAAATGCAAGATTAAAGACAAGATTCATGCACAGCATATATGCAGTTCCCAAAGATGATTATAAAAGATCTCTCCAAGGAAAGTATATTAGGGTGAGCAGGCCCAAGTTACGGGTATAAGATTACAATATTAAACTTTTAAATACCACATTGCCTCATCTTAAATAGCTGGTGTGTGGTTAGTTCTGTGTCCTTGTAGAATTTTAAAGCAAAACCAAAAATGAGCTCGGTGAGCCTAGACAAATACCTTGAAGCGTATGAGATTTTTCCAAGCTGGGCCAACTTGTTTTTTCTGGGTTGTATAGTAAGTCAGCTTACCACATGAAATTTATAAATGCATGGAAAATTATAAATATTGCCAAGACTGTCTGATGTGATAATCTATCTCTCTTGACTGTTGTGAACACTTCCTATGTCTTGCATTTTCTTAAATTGGAGTTTGATAGATTTATCATAAGCACAGTGATTTGGAGCTCGAGAGATAAAAAACTCTTTACTCCCATCAGTAGGTAAAAAGGGAAAGAACAAGCGTAGGACTGCTTTTTATCTAACTGTAAGCACAAAGATGCTTCAGAGAGGAGACATCTCATGCTATTACACAGGGCTAAACAGGGTAGGATGTGTAGCTTCCATTTCCATATAGCTGCTAGCCAGGGTTTCGCCTGCTACATAGCACAACATGTGATCAACATGAGCTCACTTACAGCAGGTGAACCAATATTATGGTTTGTCACCTCCAAGAACACCTCCTGCATCCTTCTTCCTCCTCCTCTACTCATGCCATACCCCATCCCCACTCCTGTCTGCATGGTCTTGGCCCTTCCTTTGTGCTCTTCAGCCACTGCCATGAATTAACTCAGCTCCTTCGGTCAGGAAACAGCTATGCTTTTCTTTCTTTTTAATAGGTTATTTTTCTGCCTGGCCAGGGAACTGCACAGTGAGTGCAATGAGCCCCGGAGCTGATGCATGCCTTGCTATGAGGCTAGGCTCCTGGCTTTCCTTCCTTAGGAAGCAGCCATCCCTAGCTGTCCCCTAACACTGTAGCCCAAAATTTCGCAGATTAACAGATTCCTGCTGGGCCTGCAGTCTGCTATAGGATCTGGCAATAGTTGCCCAAGGATTTTAGAAAAGTCCTGGTGCTTTCTCCTGAGGAGGCTGCTCCACCAAAGGCTCTTCATTTTGTTTATCATGTAAAATGCATCACAGCAGGCTTGGCCTTGGGCACTCAGATGACAGCACAGTACCTAAAGTGTAAAGGACCTGGTGGCAAATGAGGAAAAAATTCCAGACGTATTCTAGATAGTAAATCTTGTAGGCAGGAGCTCCAAGGAGAAACGTGTCCTTTGCTCTCCTTGCCGGTGAATGAAGGGAAAACCCGAATGTGGAGACTTCACATGGGCAGATCACAGCAAACTGCACGCCCATAGGGAAAGTGTCAGAGCTAGAAGTGAGATCCCAAAGGACTACAGTGGGGTCTGAAAAGTTTCTTTCTAAGCAATGGGGAGCCCATGCAAGCTTCCCATGTGTAGAAGTTGCTTTCGCCTGTTGGGCACCCGCACATGAAAAGTATGAAATTAAGTTAACGGACTGCTTGTAAGGATGGCCCAGGGAAGCCTGTTATTTACCCATACAAAGTGGCTGTTTTCCCAAGCTGATGCCGTGTTCCTTTTCCTCCCCTCTTAAAAGCTTTTTTCCTTGCTTCATGCTCAGGCTTATGAGAGGGGAAGAGCTGCCTATTTGGGACGCAGTAGAAGGAATATCTTCTGCCTGCAAGGCTCAGCTGCAAGTATGAATTGTTCTCAGGAAGGACCCTCGTGTCTTACATGGTCAGGTGCTACCTCCCATAATTTGCTACACAGTTGTGTGCTCCTAGGCATGTGGGACCTTAGAGATGCTCTTCACATTTATGAATTTAATTTGCATCACCGTGTGCTGAGTTCCACAAAAGCTTAATAGATTCTTTATAGCTGGGGATTCTTGATACCAGATCAGACAGATGTCTGTTGGGTGTAAACAGTCATGCCCTCAGGAAAATAATAGACCAATGATTCCTGAGGAATCATCCAGCCTTCATTTCTTCTTTTGTTTGCCAACTTCTTAAGAGAGTAAAATCTGGAGGAAAATGATGGTAATATTAAATTCTGCCACTAAAAGTTTGATACAGTGCCTTATAAACCTTGCACAGCATTTCAGGACTTCTAGATACTCTGCTACTGCTATCTGAGGAGATTTAGGATTACTTCATTATTTCAGGCTACTTTTAGGTAATACCTCATGTATGACATTGGAATAAAACTGAATGCATGTATACCAAAGATCAGAAATCAGACTGTTGTCACTGACTCAGGCAGTTCTCAGTAACAACTGACTCTTAGAATGAAAGTTCATGGTTTCATGCTTTGGTCTTGTCATTGCCCCAAATGGCATGGTGTTTGGTCGCTCTCCTAGTTCATTAAGAAACATGCAAAATCCGTGCTACTTAATTTTAATTCTCTCTGGTTCCTTCCTCCTTACTAATGTGGCCCCTTAGAAAGTGCTGAAATCTAGAAAGCAGGAAAGCATAATACCGAATTTTAAACTGTTCATACCAGCCCCTTTAGAAATGTTTTTTGTATCCAAAGGCATGTATAACCTGCGGTCTTTTGACTGGCGTTCATTAGAAATTTAAAAGGCTGGTCCCACTTTCTTTGGCCTGGACTTAAAAAGATGTGGTCAGGGCACAATAGCTATGTTGTTGGAACTAAACAGGACACTTCACGTCCCTTATATCTTTTATTGTTGAAGTCAGTGGATGGCACAAGGACTTTGTTTTCCTTTGCAAGCAGGATAACAGATAGTTGCCTTCCACATAAGGCAAGAAGTCCTCCTCAAAATATCCATTACTGGGTATCAAAAGACCAGGTGATAAATTGATACCCACCAACATGACTATTGAAGTGAAATGTATAATGCTCCTTTGGATATGACATATGCGTAGTCACTAAATTCAACAGCTCAAACACCTTCTCCCAGTGCTAGCTCTGCTCTGTTCCAGTTGGCTCCTTCAGTATGGTTTTGCAATACGCCAGATATTTCATTTACAGCACGGAGGTGTATGCCTGAACATATTTGCAGGCCAGGAGGGAATTTTGGCTGGAGACATTTCTTTTGGAACAGGGAGTTAGAAAAATCCTGTGTGGAGTTGGCAGCGGTGGCTTGGTATGGGTTAAGGTGCCAATACAGCCATCCTCAGCCTCTGACTTGCAGGCAAGGGCTTGGCTGAGCAGGTTCCTGGGTCACCTCTGAAGTTAACCCTGCTGGTAAAGAGACTGTGTATCCCTCCATGTAGATTTGGCAAATGTACGCAAGCTGGTAAATGTGTAAAACAAAGCATCTGATTGAAATGGAAGTGCCAGCATGAGAAAGGACTGTGTTTTTTAGAAACAATTTTTCTGGCTGTCCTGGATATTCCTGTATTATCTTTCTTTTCCTTAAACAGTATAGGAAGTGAGAGAAAAGAACGATGTACTTTTTACTGATGTGAAGTTCAGCTTGTGGATAAAAAGCTGGCCCAGGTTTCAGCTTTCACAGCAGGTTTGAGAAGTCTGTATCCCATGCTATTAAAAGTGACTGAATCTTGGAAGTTTATCTCAATTTTGCATAAATTTGAATAACCCAGAAATTTAACTTGAGTTACAACAAAAATTTAAAGGGATTTTGGATTCATGGGTAGTTCTGTTTAGAGAGTCTCTTCCAGGCAGATTCCACAAGCATTCAGGAAACATTTCAAGATTTTCAACTGTCATTTTGTAAGTATTTTTGAGGAGATCGACCTCCCCTTGTTCCCTGAATAATAATTGGCTTTCCAGTGGAGAGAAGTCCCAGCTGAGGATAGGTGGACCCACAAGCAGAGCAGTAGCATTTGAGGGCATTCAGATCTAGATTTTTGTCCTGGCTCATATACAGAACTGAGATCTGAATACAGATCTCAAGCAATCCAGAATTCCTCAGGTGCCCATATTTATGGTTTGGATTTGGGCTGAAATTCAGTTTGACAGGAGCAAGAAGTGAACTAAAGCATGGAAGTGAATCATTACCAAAATCAACTTATTGTAAGCCATTATTAACTCCTTCAGTAAGCAGAGACAAAAAAAAAAAAAAAAAAAAAAAAAGATATAATTTAAACTACTACTATCCCCCTTCTTTTCTCCATCACATTCCAGAATTATTCTCTTATAATCTCTCTAAACTTACAGATGACTCAAAAAATAATGTTTGGTAAATTTAGTTATATGCTTTTCATCAATATTTTATTTTGAAACATGGTGAAGAGTTGTGCTGCATGATGAAAAATGTCTCTCTCTAAACATAATTTTCTAATGGACTTTTTTATGTCCTGTAAAATGCACTAATTTTTACTTGTCCTCTGCTGTCAATGAAACAAACTATTATTTCTTTCCACAGAACCAAACTCCAAACAAAATTGTCTGTAATATCAAGAGTAATGACGTACAAAGTCCCTTCTGGCCCCAGCTTCTACTGAAAAATAATTGGATGAATTGGTGATACTAACATTTCATCTAGCATGCCACTGTGAGGAATTCTATGGTGCCTTCTTGGCCGAAGCTCAGCCATTTAAGCACTTGGTGAAAATCTATTTGGATGGACTCAGTGTAGGAATATGTCAGATAGTAGTAGAATAAGAACGAAAGCTCTTTGGAATAGCGTTGTGTATGTTGTCACAGGACCTAACGCTGTGCAAATGGCATCCTGATTGCGACTTCAAGCTTCTGCCACAGAGTAAATAATAAACGATGAGGATGCTAACCACAAAAGGAAAGCTGGCCTGGATACAAACTGTAATGTGATGGGCAAGGGAATTTAGATGGTGGAATAGGCCCTTGTGTGGTGTAAATTATCATGGTACCATGTGATGTCAGTGGAGCTACAATTTACCCAAAGAACTGCCTCTTTGCCTTGCCAAGAAATCATGATATGGGCTGTCACCTCTCAGAATGGATTAATGAACCAGAACAAAACAGATGCTAGCTTGCCAATGCTATTATTGGGATCACAATTTGCTACAAACTTTTAATAGGAAACAATTCATAGAAAATGAATTTTTTTCCCCAATCCCTCAAATAGTCATTCTAAAACATGTATGTGCTTTTTTTATCTGTTGGTTCATTAATTTTCCAGCAACTTTTCCTTCTGTTCTTTTTTCCTGCCTTATTGTTGATGGGTTTTGAAAACGTTTTTCAGATGTTCCAGACTTTTAGATCATCAAAGTAGAAATTGATTTGGGAGAGGACTGCAAGACAGATGCGCCGTAGAGGGAGCCAGAGTGAGATGCGACCAGGGAGTGGTGCCAGCTGATGCTGCGAGGTGGGGACTCTGGTGAGGTCCCTGGTGGGTTTGTTGCCCTGAGCCACTTTGCACAGCCAGCTCTTGCTCTGATTGCTCCCGAGCCTTGGAAGTACAGCCTGCAACCCGGAAGAGATGGAAACATAAACAAGGAGAGAGAAAATATGGAAGTTTTACCAAAGCCAGTGTTCAAGCAGCAGTTCCTCAGACCTCCCCACTACATAATGAAGTGAGAGGGTGAGCTTTAGAAGGAGGAGGTGGCCTCTTCCTCCAGCTGTTTGGGAGGTCAAAGTGAAGAACAATGTGTTAAGTGGAACCAGCTCATTGCCTCCTCTTTTCTTCTTGAGCAGGCACTTACTTCCCTATGAATAGTTGCATTTGAACAAATTTTTTTAATTATTTTTATTTTTTTTTGTAGCTCGAAGTTTGTTTATTTTTTAACAAACTGTCTTGTAATGAAGTAACACATGGTGACACATATATCTGTCAGCCAGTGAACTTGCCCATTAAGGGCTGTGAGGCATTAAGCTTTGCCTGTTCATGCCTAAGGTGTGCATGCATCGGCTGACAGACACAGACTGTGGCATGTGCTACTGCCTGTTCCGGGCAGTCTGGAAAGGTGGTGCCTTGACTTCACGCTGGTAGTGGGGTAACTGCTGAGAGGGAAGCGGGAGGGTCAGCTACAGTGAAGCATTCTGAAACAGCCCCATGACTTCATACGAAACTGTCGCACGGCGAGTCATTATTTTGGACAGAAACACCGCCAAGGCAAAGTTATGGTCGAAGCTCTAGACACTAACACACACAAACAGATCTAAGAACTTTTCTCTCTATCCAAACAGATGAATACATAAAAACAAAACACACACAAAAAAATTGTAAGCTCCAATGATTCAGACTGGTTAATGCAGGAACTAGGAGGGTTTCGAGTCAGTTTATGGTGCTCCTCGTCATGCACATGAATTCGAAGGATGCTCCTGTTTTGATAATGAGGAACTTCTAATGTAGGGGAGTCACACATTCCATGTGATTTCAAGTGCAACTACAGTACTTCATGGGTGCTGTCTTTTGGTAATATTCTGGATGCTAAATGCCCGAGACTCCACCCTCTCTTCATAAAGCATCTCTTTTTTTCTTGTAAAAATGCTTTCTGGAAAAGGCTCTTTCCCTGCAAATGGTCTATGGACACCTTCCAGGTACTAATCTGGGAAACAGCATGGGATCTTCCTGAGATCTCATGAGTAGATGGGTTTCTGCAAGGGTTGGACGGACCAGGGATGGTCTTTTCATCAGGAGGACACATGAACTTTATCAAAACAGGGTAGTTGCCGTTGGCTGACCTACTTGGTGCTGAGGAGGTGTACTCCAAGGAAGGAGGATAGTTCCACTGTTAGACGACAGGGTGTAGAAAGATGTGTAAAGGTAGCTTCCAGGTAGCTGAAGTTGTTTTTTATTCTTCATGAGAGCCGTGAAGAAATGGGGTAGTGTCTCTTGGCATGGAATGAATAAGGAAGCTGAAAATGTGATTCTGGGGTGGGGAAAGAGCTTGCAACAATGACGTTGTAAAAACAACTCCCCTAAAATGTGTCTTGGTGAAGTTCAGTTCTGCTTTTTGTGAAACTAGAGAGAGCTGATCTTAGAAAAACAAGTGCTTGTTGAGGTTGCTGTTGTATGGAATTGGCGTGTGATGTTTTTCTAGCAGCCTCTCTTCACTGTCATCAGAGTGCAATTTCTCTAGAGTCACTGTGGGATGCAACAGATTTCTTGGAAAAGAAGGCTGTGTTGACACCCACAGGCTAGTAATGTTTTCACAAGAAGGAACATGACTTTACATTTGACTCTCTTGAAAAGAGATTAGCAACACTGTGATTTATAAGAATTGCCAGGGTTTGAGGTTGTTTTTTTCCCCCTCTCTCTGAATCTAAGCTCCAGCAGGTAGGTGTTAAGTGAGTGAAGCATTTCTGGCAAGATTTATGCGCCCATACAGTAGAATAGGAGTGAAATCTGACAGTCTAAAGGAGGGGGAGCAACTGACAAATAGAGGGGGTGGGAAAGGCAGATTGGTTTGGATTTTTTCTTTCCTGTTCCTTTGCAGTCAAACCCGTTTGAGACTCTGCTCTCGGGTTGAAATTTTCATTTGCACAGACATTTCCCTCCCCTGTTCTTTTGTTCCAGCAGTAAACATGGGTCCACAGGACATATGTGGAAAGCAGACATGGTCAAGGCTAAACCTTCTCGAAAGAATGTCTTTTCTAGAAATAGGTGACAAGCATTTTCCCTAGAAATGAGATCTCTTCAATGATGAAGTTCTCTTAGAAGAAGGAAGCTCTTTCTCACTATGGAGTCTCACAGTTAAGGAAACAGTACTAGAACAAAGTGTGTCCTCATACAGTAGGCTATTCCAGCCTAAATAGCAACCAAATCATTTGCTTTTCAGAAAGATGTGTACCATCCTTTTTGGTTGTTTTGATCAAATGGGTGCTTGCAGCTATGCTGGACAGCATACGATTGCTCTTGTAGGACCATGGCACTTAGCAGTTCCAGGGCTTCCGGGCTGTTAGATGGGAAGCAACCTGTAGTTTGTAAGATGCCCAGAATCTCAGCACCTGATGAGTAGCAGGTTACAAAGCCAAAACAAGTAGGAATAGTTCCATTAGCCCCATGATTCCTACTAAGCAATACTATAGGAATACAAAATAGGGGTATAGCTCAGATGACAATGGCATTCCTCTTACTGAACAAAGGCATATTTTCAAAGAGACAGAAATATAGATGCAGAATAAACTACTGAATATCTATCTAAATATTAGAATCCGATTTTAAGTAAATATCTCAAGCTGCTTCTGAAAGACATTAATCGTGAGCCATGGGTGAAAAACGAAGTAAAAAAAGCCACACTTGCCAGTTGAGTCTTGCTTCTTTAGCTCATAACACATGGGGAATGGGCCAGGTTTTACCTGTAGCAATATCCAAATGTGTAATTGTGCCGATGTTCTAACAAATTTGGAGTGTCCGTCAACCACAGGAAGCCATCACTTCATTCATCAGAAATTTAATAAATATGAAGCATTGCAGAGCAAACACTTTGACTGATGTGGTCTCTTTTCTAATGGAGGTACATCACAAAGAAATTCCCCATCAGTCCTAAGAAAAACACTTCATGTTGGCTACAGCCTGTGTGTTTCTAAGGCTAAGAAAGTGATCTGCTGCTTGGGACTAACGTTGGTAAAAACAGTAAGGACAACTGATCTGGATTATTTTTCTTTTAAGTTCTCCTGTTCTGTGAAAAATTTCAAGATTTTAAAAGCATCCTGCTCCTCAGTGGGAACAACATGAGACCTTTTGAAATTTCTCAGGAAAATGAGAAAGAGGAAAAACGCAATGGGTTTCCTGAAGTGCCAGTCATCTAAGGATTAAGCACTGATGGAAAACGGGGCAGCTATCAGGACCAAGTCCTTGTGCCACTGACAGTTCACTTAATTACAAAAAGCATCAATGTGAGGCCATGAACTTGCTCCGTCCTAGGAGATGATGGTTGCTACGGCACTGTGTAGGATAGGGGAACGAGATTCAGGTCCCTATTTTGCCAAAAAGCCCAATTTTGCTATGTCAGTGACCTAACTGCTAGCGTCTTGGCTAAGCTGAACTGTTCTTTTTCTCTGGATGCAAGCAATTTTTCTGATGAAAGCCTAAGCAAAACTGGCCTGTTTCTAAAAATGATTTATGTTTTAACAAATCAACATCTTCCAATAAAAAAGTGTGTATCACTGGAAAATTCCCAGCTAGCTCTACTGATGAGTAAAGTTTTGCTTTACAGATGGAGTTAATAATAGTTTATAAGCTCAAGTGAAAAGGATTTTGGGTGAGCTTCCTAAAGAGGAAGTGAGTCAGTGTCTCGGCAGGAAAGTGTTCCAGATAGGCAGGGCTGGAAAAGTTACAAAACAACCCCCAACTGTGTAGAGTCACAGGGAGTGGACAAGGGACTATTGCATCCCAGATTGCAGAAAGCCAGTAATTAGTAGGGGGCCTTGCATCCCCCTCAGCTCGTGTGTCTTACGGTATGGTCTTCTCCCATCCCACAAGCTCACAGCAGCTAAACTGAGTCATTCCAGGGAAGGCGTAATAGCTAAGGAAGAAGCAGGTGTTGTGGATGGGTGGGTGATTCAGTGGATGGTGTTATTCCTACTGAGTCAATGTTGAAGCAGTTTGTAAGCAGGAAGTTGGGGACACTGTGTGGCTAGAAGATCTGGTGTCTAAATCCAGTGACATTCAAGGAGCCTGAGGTTCCCTCAGTACACTTTCCACAGGGTGGGTCACCTTCATTTGTTCTTGGACACAGCATTTTCAGAAGCAACACCTAGAGAGGCATTTCTAAGGTGAATTTCAGTGGGATTTATACAATCCTGAGAGTCCAGGTCACTTCTGTTCATGGACTGGTATTTCCACATTAGGAAAGTCCTGTAGTCTTGTGACTGACTTCACAGCCCCCCCACTAATTCCTGGGGGCTCTGGCTTGGGCCTTTGCATGAAATTCTTTTCAGCGAGAGCTAAAATGTATTTTTTGTATTCTGCAGGGCACCACAAATGGTGCTGACACTCATCAGGTGTACTTAATGACCATGAAAACCAAGTTCTCCATGGCCACCATGTCCTTTGAAGTGCCAATGCTGTCTTATAGAAGAATGATGGAGCTGCTGCTTCTTCTGTGACTTGTTTATTTCATTGCAAAAATAGGAGTAAATTTTAGATATCACACTCTGTAATACTGATTACCAATTATGTGATTACAAGGCCCCTTATTACTTGCTTTCTGCTGTTCCAAAGCTGTCTAGTAATTTACCTTTTCAGAGCTGGGATGATCTTTCACTTTCTCTTTGTATGTGTGTACACGTACATGCACAGATCAAAAATGCATACATTGTACAGCTCAGAGGAAGACGTTTAGACCTTAGAAGCCCATGGCTCACTCCTCTTGCTGGAAGCATTAAGTCCAGCTGATTCCTCACAGGATAAAAACAAAAGTGATGAGAGCAGCTAGGGAAGAGAGGCCATCAGCATCCAGAATCTTCTCGTTATGGTCTCTACCTCTTGCTTCATCATTTTTATCACAGCCTTTCTTTCTTAAATAACAATAGACCACATTTTTGTTTCTAGAAAGGAACAGAAACAAAATCCACCATAGTAAATAAGAATTAAGTTCAGTTACATTTTCCCCATCTCTTTATACGGTGTAAGTCAAACCTCAGATGGGATGCCATCTCCTTCACTCCTTGACCTCTTTGTAAACAAACTCAGAGTTGAATGACACAGTTTGAATTCATATCCATTATTATTAAGAGAATAAAGTAAAGAATAACAGCATGTATCAAATAACTTTTCCTCATCCACATCCCAGCACTGCTTTTCCACAGTGAAATCAAGGAATACAACCTCTGCTTTCACAAAGCTGCTCTGTGGTAAAAGTATTCCACAACTGCTTCCTATTGAGTTTAGTCCCAGTTTCTTTACTGAACACCTTTACTATCCAGGCATGGTGAGCAGAGCTGTGACTGAGAATTAGACAGGGAAGTAAAATCTGATGAAGTGATAAATCACTATTTTTAATATCTATACAAAGTTTCTGATCCTCCCTGTTTTGCTTATAATATTAATATTTGTACACATCTTTCTAATATAGGTCAGGAATGAATATAGGTCAGGAAAGAAAAGAAAAAAAGAAGTCTTTACTGTTACTTTTTACTATATACAGGTCTGCTAGACTTGGCAACTTGCTTTCTGATATCCTATCTCACAAGCCCTTTGTATCACTAGAAACACTCTTGGAGGGTTGGAAGAAAGCAGACAAGGCATTGATTAAAATAAATACAGAAGAACTAGGTCGATCATTACTATAATTTTTACTTTGAACCACAGTGGGGCAAACAGTAAACAAAAGCCCTATGAGCACTCTGAGTCTGTAGCATAAAACATGACAGAAATTGTTGTTCACAGAGCAGGGAGCAGCTTTAGCTTTTGGATCTGTAATGTCTGGCACAGTGGGGCTCTGACCCTGATCTGCAGCTCCTTAATGCTGTGACAATGTACATATTAACCCTATCTCCTAAACAGGTAACTGTGTCAGGACTGGCGAGACAGAAATGTCCTCAAAAGCAGGCCCTCTCCCTTGTTCCTGTCCCCAGAGCTTTGGTCTGTAACCTTTGCTTTTTACCCGGATTCCTCATGGAGGTTCAAAGAAACAGTTTGTATTTCTCAGCTCCTCATGGGCAGCACAGAGAAGATGTGTTACAGATTTCCAGACAAGAGGTTTGGCCCTTGGGATATCCTTAGCAAGACACCCATATTTTGGGTATCTCAGCTGAGCCAGACTCCAAGACCTTCACTGTAGTGCTGTGTCTGCTCTGGCATCCTCTTCAATAATGAATGTGACCAACCAGATGGAGTTCAAGGAGGGTGCACAAAAAGCCTCGGATAAGTGGAAAAATATACCTCACAAAGACAGAGTGGAAGCTCCATTTGTTTAACTTACTGATGAAGTCAGCAAATGGCTTGCTTATAGCTTATTAGCCCTTATGTAAAGAGAAGGTATTTGATATTGAAAGGTGATGTAAGCAAGGGTGGACGTTTTTTGGGTTTTGGTTGTTTTTTTTTCCTTGAGGAATATTTTTTCTTTAAACAGAAGTTACTTGGCACAGGAGAGTTCATTCACGTAAGAGGGAACAGTGATTCCCTTAGGGGTATTAAGGGATTGAGTGGATGAAATACTGCAGATGTTATGCAGGAGGTTAGAGTAAATGATTGTGATGGTAACTCCTGGCCTTGAAACTTGACTGTTTCATAAAACTTCTGGGTGGAGGGATCATAACAGAATGTACCACGGGATTTCAGAGATGCTTATAAAATCCTACCTCAGCATTCACTGAACGTGTCTGGAACAAGTACTGTGCTGTCCCACGCATTCAGATTTGGCTCGAGAATGTTAAAATCACATAAAGCTGAACGACAATGTAGTGGAGAATAGGCAGGATGGCTGGTCATGTGGCACAGGTATTTAAGACCTTTACAAGTGACTGTGAGCAGAAGATAAACAACACACTTCTTAATCGCAGTGTGCCACACTCAGAGAGAAGGCGAATGTCATTGCAGAATAACGTGTCATCTGATGGCAGAAAACAGCCCTCTTGTACTACTTTCAAAGGTTACTTCAAAGCTTGTAGTCAGAATGATATCATGACCTCAGGTTTCAATATTTGTGTTAAGCCATGTTGTTCAAAAGAACATTTTTAAGGTTGAGTTTGGGCAGGTTTTTTTGAAGATCCTTATAGGATGTAGTCACCTGTGGTAGTAGGGGGATAGGAATGGTGACACAAGAGGTCTTTTCCCATTAGTACCTCTAAAATATAATAACTGGATTAAAAGAAGGTTTGTTATGGAAGAGGGCAGCGAGGAGATACAAAGATGTGTCAAAATTCAAGCTTTTACAGGAATTGTAGCTAATCTGTGTTCCTATGTCTTCTCCATGTCTGTGCAAATCTGAGTTGCACCTCCCGCACCAAGCAGCACTGCGATTTCTCAGTGCCCCCTAGCAGAAAGGAGCTCAGAAGGATGGATGGACCCTTCAGCAGCATAATGTCATCACCCCACTGTGCCTGCTGGCTGCCCACTGAACATCATCCTCATCCTTTTCACCATCCTGAGATGCCCGTAACATGCTTGCACTAAGTATCATAGAATCATAGAATAGTTTGGGTTGGAAAGGACCTTGATTCAGAGGGATCGCTAGTGGTCCATGGTCAAGTCACTGACTAGTACTACTGTTTCCAGGCCTTTAATCAATTGAAAAATGAAAGCCCATGTATTAATACATAACCACGTTTTAAATGAAGTCTCAGAATAGTGCACTAAGGATTTTCCACAGCTGCTAGAATTATGAAATTTCTGCTTTGCAGGAAATCTGAAAGTCTTTTTGTTTGAAAAGTAAACAGTTTCAAATGGCAAAATTTCCTTAGTTTTCCAGCCAGCTCAACAGGGCAACAGCACTGGTTCAGAGAAAGGGGAAGGCATGTCACCTTGAGAAGTGACACTGACCTTAGGCTACTCTCTTTCTCTTACTGGCATTTTCTTATCTAGACCTGAGAATTTTTGCAAATTAAGGAAAGACAGATCTTCACTGCAGTGTCCCAGTTCTGTATTCGTAAATCCATATGCTTTCCAGTGGCTTCATGCAGTATTTCCCTCATCCCAGCAGAAGAGACAACATTCAGGATCTTGCCAGTTTGTTTCCAGGATGATGCTGGTTTGACGCTGACACTCAGAGGCAAATATTTATTTGGGGTGATCCTGTTTATTTATCCTGCATTGTTTTTCTTCCTGGACCAGTGGGAACAAACAACAAGTTCATTTCCTTGTTGGGAAATGATGGTTAGACTTTTCAGTAAGTTTTCTGTCCTAAATAAGTTTTGGGTTCTGGTTTCTACCCTGGGCCACACTCTTTTTTGCTGTGTGATTGATTTCTCCTTACTTTCCCTCTCTAACTGATTTTTAATAGAGCTGCAGCCAACCAGCGCTCTGGTATCTTGAACTGCAACTTATCTCCAAGGAAATTTCTAGGGGTACATCTCAAGACATGTGGTCAGTAGCTTGGGAATGGTTTTGATTGTGGTAGACATCATTAAATGGGAGGGATGCTGAGGGGTGCAAAGGAAGAAAGTTGTTTCTTTATTGAATGACGGCTTAGTCCACCATCAGCTTTTACCCAGTCTGTGATTTACAGCCGTTATTACCAGCCTTTCTTGGTGCATGATGTTTACATATTGCCTAACCTTTGCCCAACTTCTATGTACTTTTCAGTTACAAAGACTACTAGTCAAAACGGTCAAATGTAGTATTACCATAAAACATAACATGCTTTATACTAGAAAGTTGTGATGCTCTTCAGTTTAAACAGATGCACACATGTCTGCAGAGGCAAAGGAAAGGTCTAACATTTCTTTTTAATGTAAAGCCTGTATTAATCAAGAACTGAAGAGAAAAAAATCCAGCAAAATAAGTAACTGTGTAAATAGAGTAGGAGGAAACAAAAAGCCACCTTGAAAAAGCCACCATATTTACATGGCACATTTTGGAAAAGTTCTGTGCCATTGCCAGGTAGTTTTAGTTGTAAGAGGACACCTGGTTGTTAAACCATATGGCTGAAAGATGCTTGTAAGGTAGGAAGATCACAGATTATGGCCTTGTCTACCATTCAGCATATGAAATCAAGGAAAGGAGGAGTTTAACAAGTGCAAGAGTGTTGTCAAAGCTATCATCAAGCAGTGGTTGCACTAGCATTGGGAGAACCAGTTGCACTACTGCAGCTATGGCACTTGGTGCCTGCTACGTGCGTAGTCCCTGCAGCGGTCCCTCAATGAAAGCAGAAGTGACTGAAGGGCCTGTCCAGAGCCCATTGGCACAGTGGCAGTGGGAATGGCCAGTGGAAGAAGTGGTATGTCTGTGGGTGAGCAGGGTATTACAAACACTCAAAGGATTTTTGATTTAGGGGTGGCAATACCTCACTGCTTCAGGAAGTGGATTTGGCTGTAAACAGAGAGACAAAGTAGCAGAAGAAGAGCTGAGAAGGTGCAAACTAGAATTTTTCAAAAACACTGTTTTACCCTGCCTTTGTTAAAAATTCAAACAAATACTCAGCAGCTGAAAAAGTATATTGAATAATTAGACTTCACATACTGTGCCAACAAAACACACATGGGCTGTGGTGATAAAAGGTTTTCTCCCAGTGGAACAAATCACTTATCAGGCTATGATACAAAGTAAGGAAACATTTCAGTACAAGTGAACTTTAGCTTCACAATAGCTGCAGTAAGGGAACACTGACTTTTCAGCTGCCTTATTTGGAGGAGAACTATCCAGACCTACACAGCCTGTACTTATCTGCTATTGTGTAATTTTTAATGTCATATTTGCTTATACGTGCCCCATAATGACTATTTTCCACTAGAGACATGTACAGCTACTATTTTGCAGCCTGACATGTTTCCTTCAAAATTTCTTCTCCTTCTTTTCTCAGCCACTTTGTCTCTCACTTTCTTTTCATATCTTGGCCATTTCCTCTCTTTCATTCATTTTCGTATTATTTCTTCCCTTTCTTTTGTCTCTTTCTTTCCTTTCTCATCTTTCATACTCCAAGTCCAACACAAAGACCATAGACTGTCATTTTCTCTTTCAGTCCCTATTTCCTCCTTGATAATCTTATTCATCAAGCACTTGAGAAAAGAGAGAAAAATTTGGAAAAGCTTTTTCATTTATCCCAAGGTATTTATTCTTCTTTATGTCCTTTTTCCACCCAAGGAGACTAGCAGCTTGCCCCAGAGAGCTTATTAGAGCCGCATCTGTACTGTGGTTTGGGGTGCCCAAGACACAGGGTTGTGATACAAAATAGTGGTCAAAAACGACATCTACATTTTTCATTATCCTAATATGAAAAGAAAGTTGAGATTCTCCTGAGAATCGCAGTTAAGCTGATTTGAAAAGCATTAAAAAAAGAAGAAAAAAAGAAAAAAAGAGCTTGTAACAGTGGCATAACAGGGAGGGAAAGAGAAGTGTGGGTCCCAGGCCACTGTCAGCGGAGCTGGGCAGTGACACAGGACTCAGCACCCCAACCACCCATGGTGCAGGGCTCTGGGCCGCTGTGGGCAGGCTGGATGGGGCGGCCACGCTGCCCACGCACAAGCCAAGCCTGCCCTGAAGGCACCTCTCTGCAGGTGCTGGCTGACCTGCCCTACCACTCAGCCTCCTTTCTGATAGAGGCATTTAATCGCAGTGCGTTATTCCAAGAACTGTTTCTAGCAGCTGTTTCTGCCTATTGCTGATGACGCGCTTTTTTTCTTCAGCAGAGATACTCCTAAAATATGGATATTTAAGTCTCATGAAAGTGAAAAAACTGAAAAGAAAACCAGAACAGCCTCCCAAGCCCAGCAGGTGATACCACACTGGCATTATTTAGAGTCTTTCCTCAATTTTAATCTGGTTTTGTTTGTTTGGGTTTTTTTTACAAGTACTGGACAAATGAAGGGAATCTCCAAATACTACCTGAGGAGGACATACTTCTAAGGTTCAGCAGATGTTTGAAAGACATCCACATCATCCAGGAGGTAAAGCAATCCCAAATGCACCATCCTGCACTTGCATTAAAGAGACCAGGGGATACTACCTAGCACAAACCAAGACTGTTGCAGTTTTCTCCTTTCCTCTCCTTAGCAAAGAAAAGACGTAATAAGGTACCAAGCTACTTCTCCTCATTGGAGGCAGCAAGTAGTGCCATGTATGACCTTTTGTTACTTTGACATGCTACCTTATACACTGGTAGCTTTAAGAAACGCAAGGCAGAAAAATTTAATCTCCTGGAACATGATGTAAAGTCATTTAATTATTTTTAAGACATTCTTTGAGAATGACTAGATCGCTGCTTAAGGTGGGGTGTGTGCGTGTGAGTGAAGGTTTGCACTTAACCAAAAAAGGCCTCCCGGGTGTCCCAGAGCTGTTAAAGAGGGCTGTTTCCTGAGCTGGCCTGTAAACTCTGGGCACTTGGAGATCCTGGATGCTTTCCAGCCAGGCTGCCAATTTTCAGACAAGCATGGGTAATTCTCAGGCTCACCCACTCCTACCCACAAGCTGAAGTTTCTATTCCCCTGACAGCACAGTGCTTTTCTTTGGCAATACTCCCACCAAGCACCCACAGCACAGCTCCAGCCCTGCCATTGCAAAAGATGTAGGCTCCTGAGTATCAGGGATGGGTGAAAGCTGGATTTTTCTTGGTGTACAGTGAAAGCGGTGGGTTTGAAAAGTTTATCTTCCTCAGAATGGAACAAAGGCACTCCATTCTTCTCCCAAATTTCCTGTGAGACCGAACTAAACACCTCAAACACATCCATAAAAAATCCTTTTTGAACTGCTCTCAATGTTTCATTTTGATAAAACCCCCATGAATTATTCTTACTCCACCTTGAAAAAAATTTTCTCTTTCATGTACTATAAAACAAAAGTCAAACCCTTGTAAACTGTCTTTTCATACTGAAAAACTGAAACATTTGCTTTCAGAAAGTTCAGATGAGACCCTCTTGGAAGACTTTCTCTAAAAATGTGATTTTCAAAATAAATTCTCTCTGAATTTGCCCCGCTTAAATAAAAAACTTTGTTTTTAACAAATCAACATTTTTTTGTCTGGTGGGAAAGAAGTTACCATGGCAGGTTTCCATACAGCTCTGTAGTGGGCTGGTTTGTGAAGATACTATGAATAATTTATCAATCAATAGTAGAAAAGAGAAGTGCTTGGACCAAAACTTGAACTACAGTCTCCCTTGGCCGCCTTCTCTTCTGAGGATGTACCTGCTTCTGCTCCCCATCTCCTGGCGCAAGCTTGCTCTACCACTCCCCTAACCTGTAATATAGGCACAACTGGAGATTAGAGAATAAGGGCTTCAGCCACTGAAAGAAGCTGAAAAGCTATTCTCATTGAGTATATAGACCTCCACAGGAATGTGGTAAGATCTAATTCTTCTCTACAGTGGCTATGAAATTCTGTGCTTTTCTCCTTTGCTGTTACATTTTGCTCTAGAAGTAGTAATGTCTCCAAGGACTGGATCCAAAGTTTGTTGAAGTCAACTGAGAAAATCCCTTAGGCTAAATTTTTCTGTAATTTTGAAAATCCTGACATTTATCATTTTGTTAATTTTGAAGGAGGAAAAACTACTAGCTTACTTACCCTCTTCTCTTTACCAGTGCCAGTTGTGGTAGTACTGGGTTTTGAACTGAGCTCTAAACCTAAATTACAGCAGTACAGCCGTAAAAAAGCTGTTCTAATTCTGGGAATACAAACATTCAGTTGTCTCTTGAAGTCTCAGCTAGAATAAAATGCCTAACCTGCACATCTTTTAAAACCAACTCCTCTGTTCTTCTTATCACCACCTCCTTCAGCCTCTAGTCCTAAGAGTAAGCTTCATCACTTTCCTCCTTACACAAAACCTGACGTAAAAGAGGAACAAAGCAGGGTTGCGGGAATAGAGATGTTTCTCCTCCTGTGCTGGGTGGAAGAGCACATAGTGCTGCTTTGTTAGTGAGAGAAAGGTTTTCCATCCGTTCTCAGCCAAGGGACTGCGTTCACATTTCAGCTGACCAGACAGGGCTATATGGCTCTCAAAGAGTTTCTGTGGCAATGGGTGAAAATATTTGTATCTGGATTTGTCTTCTGCTGTATTTGTCAATACCAGTAAAGGTCAATGTTTTTCCTTGGTCAGGGAAAGATGTCTAGCTTTACAGCAGCATGAAAGCTGAAAGAAGAAAAGCAAGCAGTTGTTTTGGCAAGTGGTAGATCCTTCAGGATCCAGGAACCATTAACCTATTAAAATGAAATTGTTTCTTTTTCTGTCCCCAGGATACTTCAGTCATTCCCATAAGTGCAGATCCTTCCAAACAACTTGGAGAAAGCCGAGTCTTGCTGTCAAAGGAGTGCATTAGCAAAGCTCCCCACAATGTCCCTGTTCATCTCTTCAAGCAGACACTGCAGAGGAAAAGCAATAGTATCATCAAGCCATAACATGGAGAAAGAAAAGAGATGAACTACAATAATTTTCTCCTTTCCTCTTGCTAGCCCCAGAATTTAATTTCTGACTTTTAGACTCCACTAAAGTCTAAACATAGCAACATGGCATTGAAAGAGAGCCTTTCTAAATTCTAGGGAATCTCTAGTCTTGTGTTTAAAGTCTAAAGTAAATATAATGCCTATTCTGCATATCTCCAAAATAAATCAACAACCAAGCATGATTCCTATCCTAGTGTTGTTGGAATGAGAAGCTAGATTCACAAAACGTTACACTATGGAAATCTAGAGTCAGAGTGCGTTAAATCTGAGTCTTGCCCAGTACATGGATATTTTCCGGTCAGATCCCAGTCTCCGCAACCTTTTTTTTTACACGAGTAAACATTGTTCAATTGTTCAAATGTAACTCCTCTACATCCTTTGACTGGAAAATGAATACTTGCAAGACCCATACTGCTTGATTCTGGCAGCATGAAGCAGCAGACATTTAAAAATGCATTTATCATTTCAAGGAAGCCATTCCAGGTTGCTTTTTCAGAGTGTGATTGAAAGTAATTTTGAAAATGTAGAAAACTAAAATAAGAGGAAGATGGTGATACAACTATCTGTAGGCTCTCCAGTTTGTTCAAGGAGATCAGGATACTCAACAGCACATGAGCAATTTCTACTAAGAGTAGTTTCAAATAAAAATTCTTGGGTTTCCTCAATTAATGGAGAAAAATGTTGTCAAATGGCACATTTTAGGGTTAACAAAGCAATGGCTGTTACTCATGCCCACTATTGCCTATAAGCGAATACAGAAATAACTCTGCATTGGTTTGAATTGGCATTGGATTTTTAAATCTGGTGGTTCTGATTTTAATTTAACATATCCTGTGGTGCAGTGTGTGAAATATGTACTTAACCCAGATTGTTGTGAGATGAAAGCACACTCGTGTTTATTTTACATTATTTGCTGTAGTTTGTCGAAAGCCAACATTCCTGGGCAGTGAATGCAGTGGGGATGAATCATTTGAACTAGGTGAGGGGTTAGCAGCTGGAAGAAAATGAAAGTTAAACAGCTACATAAAATTTCTGCAAAATGGGTTAAAAAATGTAACACCAGAGAAATCAGTATCTTCATTCTGAGACAAGGAATTATGGCACTTATTTCTATGGGTTATTTACCAGTACTTTTAATGCCAGCAATGATTAGAAGTGACTAACATCACATCCTACCTGCAGAACTGAGGTGCTGAAGCAAAGTTAAACACAAATTACTACCAGGAGCTGTAGTGAAAGCCTGCAGTGACAGTATAGCATCAGTGAATCGATCCTAATGATTTACTGTTCATATCACCATAGTTCATAGGAACCTTAATCAAGGTCCAGGACATCACCAAACCGAGTTCTGAATGGTTAAGGAAAAAAGACGGGCTCTGTGCTGGAGACCTTAGCACCGAAGCAGAAGCGATGGGAAGTGACAAAGTAGGCAACGAGAAGGGAAAGCAGAAGGAAATGATAGAACAGCAGTGTTTGGCAGATCAGAAATAAGCTCAGCACTGGGGCAGTCCACAGTAAAGATTTTCTGAGAGCATCTTGGAGGCTTTTAATGATGATTTTGACAGAAGACAAGGGAGCGGCTGCATGGGTGTTTACGGTGTGCCCGTCTCACACCCCTGAGGAGTGGTGGGAGTGAATGGGAAAGGTGCCTGTCTGAAAATCTATCAAGTAGGCAAGTGAGGCTTGTATTAAGAGCTACCTGAGGGCAGAAATTATATCTGTTTAGTGAGTGGGGGGCCTTGAGACCAGAGAAAAGGGGCTTCTGCTGCACATAGCAGAGCAGGGGAAGAGGGGCAGAGGCAGCAGCAGCAGAGCCAAAGCCACCCATGAGGAAAGGATGCTCATAGCAGTGTTTGAGCTGGATACAAGTTGGATGAGACAGTGCTTGCCGAGGCCAGAAAGAAAAAGAAGTGGGAGTAGCTGAGATTCCAAACGCCAGAAGCCTGCACAGGAATTTTAGCTGAAAGGAGATGAAAGGCCATAGCGTAAAGACGGTATTCAGAAAAAAAACAAAATCACTGAGGATGTGAGAAGAAGTCTGAGCCAAAGATGTCTCCTAGAGATGCCTGTGGGACTGGCAGCATGCTCCTGAGGCCGTGTGCTATGCCCCAGGGCTGTCAGCTGAGCAGCTCTGCTCTCACCATACTGGGCTTCAGCTAGGGGGGAGGTGTCTTTTGGGTGGCATCAGAGGGGACAGGCCTCCACTGGGATAGATGGAGCAGGAAAGCAGGTCTCTAAATCAGCAGGGACAGGGAAAGAGAATTTGAATTTGTGCTTGAAGGTGAGGTTGCAGAGAGGTGGCATTAAGACACAAGGAGAAGCAGGAGAGCTAAGCAGATGCAGAAGTCCCTGGAAAGTGGAGTGGGTGAAGAGAAGCATCTGCAGAAGGAAGACTTGAGCAAGGAGGAGAAGCCAACAAGCTAACAAGCGAGGATGATGGATGGCTTCCTGGGTGCATGGCCAGTGTCAGGTGCTTTCCCTCTAGGGCCGTGCATCGCCTCTTGTGATTTCACAAGCTGCTCTGCAGAGGTCTCTTGCTGATTTCTTGATTTTCTTCCTCTAGCTACTCTGCTCCCCTCACTCAGGTGTGAACAAACACCAAGGAGACTGAGGGCAGGCTGGGGCATCTTGCATCATCTTCCAGCATTTGGAAGATCAGCATTGCTGAAACCCAGAAGAAGCAGAGGTGCTGAAAGCCACCAAAGTTGGGAATTTGGTCAGGCAGATGCACCATGGAGTACAAAGAGCTGGGATGGAGGAGGCAGAGCAGCAACAGAGGGTTTCCTTGGGCTAGCTAACATGTGAACTGTGCAGCCACAGGGTTCACCATCACCCTGCTCCCCCACTCGCCGTTTTCAGAGGCAGCACGGTTAGTCCTTCATCCTCCTGTCTGTCTGGTCCAGATGGCAGAGACTCAGAGCAAAGCGGTTTACTCAGCATGAGATTGGAAAAGGACAGTCCCTCTCTAAAAACAATGAAGTTACGCTCAATAGAGACTGTACCACGTCTAAGAGCAGTAAGAGCTGGACTCATGTAAGATGAAGATGGTCCTGTGATTTTGGGCCGCCTTGTGTCTGCATTCAGTGTACGGCTTCCATAGCTGTAATTAGCACAATTTTTTGTTTCCCATGGGCTCCTGCCCTTCAAAGCCCATGGAGGTACCTTGACCACATAATGCCCTTGCTAAGCCAAGCGTTTCCCGGTCACTCCTGGCATTGCTTCTCTCAGCCTTCAAGCTGAGCACCAGCGGATACAGATGCCTGAATTCCTCAGGCTCCTTTGGCCATGCAGGCCTGAACTCGGTGCACGGGCACCAGCTCGAGTTTTGGCCGAGCTGTTCGAGCCGCAGAGGCCGTGGGCGCAGATGCCGCTGCCGCTGCCGCTGCCGGTGCGGAGCCCCCGCGGCCCCCGGACGCTGCGGGAGGCCGCAGCTCCCGCCCCAGCCCGCGTCAGGACGCCGACGGGGCCTGGCGGTGACAGCGGCACGGCTCGGGCGGCCGGGCTGCGACCCCAGGCAAAGGCCGCGGGGCGGCCGCAGGGTGGGGGGCGGCGATGTCCCGGTGGCGGCGGGGCCGGCCGGGCTCGGGGCGGCGGGCAGCCGGCAGGGGGCGGGGCTGCACCGCGCAGCGGCGCCTCCCGGGGAGCGCGGGGCCCGGCCGCCCGCCCGCGCTGGCCCCGCGGAAGCGGCGCGCCCGCCCGGGGGCGGCAGCGGCGGGGGCGGCAGCAGGTCGGAACCGGCAGCAGGTCGGAGCGGGCGCTTCCGAACCCCGTTCAGAATAAAGCATGTCCCACTTCCCCCCCGTGCGTTACATAAATTTAAACTTTTCCATTATCGAAGCTCTCAAACATTCTGAGAGAGGTTACAAAATGTGTTTACTTACAAATTTGGAAGTAGCGACAAGACGCAATGCAGTGCATTTGTCATCTGCTCATGACTAGCAGATGGTCCTCCTTCTCTGCAAGCAAACTGCGTGAGTCAGTCACATCTTGCCTGGTTCACAGAACGGAACGGAGCGGCTCTCTGGCACCAGGGTGGACAGTGTCGCCCGTGGCTGATGGTGCCGCCTGCCCACACGGCGAACGGGCTTTTGCACTGGGTGGATTTCACGGTGCCTTTTGTAAAGGTTCGTTATTCCTCCTTCTTCCCCGTTAGATTAATTTGGGCGCTCTCCTGTCTATAGAGACTGCTTCACGTGGCTCTTGCAGTGCAAGGGGATCTTTAAATGGGAACACAGTACATTAACATTTTACAGACGATCTGAAAGAGGTAACTGTGAGTTATGCTCAAACAGACTCGGTTTTTAGCTCTGGAGGAAGCCAAAGTGGGAAATGCAAAAAAGCCTTTTGAGACCCTCTTGCCTGGAACCAGTGCTGCTGCAGACAACACCATGAAAACCCAGTTCCCTGCACCAAGGCAAAACATGTTGAAGGTGGCTCCAAACTGTGCTGTTAGTCAGTAACAAAAAAATAAAATAACTTTAAGAAATTAAAATAGCACAGCTCTGCAGGATTGGAGTTGCTTGTCCTGGTAAACAGAGGAGGCTCAATTCTATTGCAGGTATGTTAGTTGTTTTACAAGAATAAAGTCATCTAACACCTTCTCCTGCCTTCCCTCTCCCGGTTCTTGAAACCATTATTTGACCAGCTTTATTCATATGGATTTCTCCTGTTGTTTTTCCTCAGTCACAACACGGCTCCTTGTTTTGCCTTATCATGTAAATCTGCACAGATTATTGGTTTTTCTCTGTATCCTCTGTAGCTTTTTGGGGGATTGGTGTGGATTCTTCACCACAGAACAAGAGGAAGCAACTTTAAATGACACAAAAATGAGATGCTAAGAGTGATGGGGAAAATTCAGGGAAGATATCAACCTGAAAATGTTTTGAAATGCCTTTCTGCAAAGTGGCTAGGTTTCAACTTGACAGGCTCTTTTAAAATGAATTCATTTCCAAAGCTGTCACTTATTTATATGGCATAATACTTGTTGCTCTGCGCTGGATGCAAGAGTTCCACTCACTCACACCAGCGATGTGTAAGTTATGTGCTTCTGCCAGATACTCACATGTTTGCACAATGTGAGACACTTGAGCTCAACTGTCTTTAGGTAGCAGAGTGCATGTGAATAATGTAAGGAACCAGTTCTGGGTTTCTTGCCTGGCTTTCATAGAAAAGCACTCCAAGGCATTTTTTTTCTTTTCATAGGTACAAACAGAAAAACAATCCTCTTGTTCTGAAAGAAATGCTAAAATCCATAGAGGACAGTGAGGAAACTCTCATTTATTTAATAATAAATCATAGCCTGGCACCAGTAGCTGTGATTTGGAAAGCCAGGAGCTGGAACAACCTGTGAGCACCACCATTATCTGATGGCTTTCCATGGTACTTTGGACTCCTGCCACAGCAGAAAGAAGGTGTTGCAGATGAATGCTATGATCTCTTTCCGTGCCGCAGGAGGGGAGAGCTTGGAGGTGTGGAGGTGTGTCTCTCAAGTCAACAGAGCCACACACTCACCCTGGGTCTGCTGTCCTGCTCGAGCAAAATCCCCCTGTACCTTTCAGCTGGCTACACTGGAAAATGCTGGCAACTCCAGCTCATGATTTTGCAGTCTCTACTGCTGCTTTTATTGGAGAGTGAGGGTTTATGGGGACGAGGGGAGTCCTAGAAATGAAGCCGGGGTCTTTGGAGGCCCTTATTTGTGTTTTCCACCTCTGGCAGGTGGGGTTTGCTGGCTCCCAATGTGTCTCGATCCCAGGCAGAGTGCAACTGTAGCCCATCACAGCCAGTTCTCCCGAAGTCTTCCTTTTCTGCTTCAGAGGTCAGACGCTGCCCTGGAAATGGTTTCCTGCAAGGATATAGAGCTTGGGCTGATTTCTCTGCCTGAGCTCCTCAACAGCTGTGAGGGTGCTGCTGCTGAATTACCATTCAGTACGTGGGTATGAGAAAGGGATGGGAACTGAGGGCTGGATTGTACTGGAAACATAAGGGGGGTTGCTTGCAGAGGTGGATCGTCTTCAGCTTTGGGAAGACTGACATTCATGGGAGACTGTGGGGACACCAGCACATCTAACCACCATCAGGCGAGTCCTCTGAAGTGCCAAGAATAGGCTTGTCCTCTTGGTCCCTGATGAGAGCCTCCTCTCTCCCCTCATTTCTGCCAATAAATCCAGGATTAGGAAGCTGACAGCTGCCTACATGCTCTGGAAAAACACAGTGACCACATGCAAAATTTATAGCTTACAATATTGCTGTAGGTGAGGATATAAAATACTTTCATGGGGGTTTTAGGCTTGGGATTCCCCACGGATGCTGGCAGCGACATACCTATCCTGATACATCACCACCCCCCAGCGAAGCATGCTGAAGGAGAGGGCTGGCAGGCCACCATGCTGCATGCCACTGCAGAGTCCCAAGGATGGGCACTGCCCTGTGCTAAGTCCCAGGTGGTCTTGCAAAGTGCAGGTTACCTATGCGTGATACATCTTGAGCCTGGCTTTTGCTCCACAGTGAGATGCATTTGTCTCAGGCCAGTGCTGTGCTGCTTTTGCTCTGTCAAAACCCTAAAGCCCTGGCTGGTTGCCCTTTCAAGCAAGCTCATTCACCATCTAGGACCCTTCCCTTAGGGCCTCAACAGGTTACTATGTAGGTGGTCCTGCACAGACAGGCCCAACCCTGAGCTCAGCTTCCTCCACAGAGTCCTGTTTGCCTGCTGGAGCCTATATATGCATTGCCTGTGAGACCAAGAAGAACAAGGTGCCAACAGTGAGAGGCTGGGGTCAGCTTGTGGCCACAGTTGCTCCTCTGCCCCTGCTGCAGCATCCTCACTTGCCCACAAAACCGAGGAGTGTGGGTGACAGCCCCACCAGCTCCTGTGCACTGACACAACTCCATGCTTTGCAGCTTTCAGGACCTCTATCCTGTGCATAAATCCCATGGGCCATCAGTCCTTCTCCCTGTTCCACAAGCTGTGCTGAAAAATGAAGGACTCGGAGAAACAGAGAGTGCAAGAATTCAACAGGAGTGAAATGTCAGGGATCTGTAAAGAGGGTGCAGCCAGGGAGCAATACATGAGCACGACAGCTGTCAGTGTTAGCCTGGTGGCTTATGCCCTGCTGACAACATGCACTGCTTGCCACTTGTCACTGTTGCTTCACCAGGTTTGGTGACCCCATGCTCATGGAAGGGAAAGAGGCAAAAAGAGACCCCAGAAAGGTCTGTGGGAGGCCCAAGAAAGCTATTATGAGGCCTGCAGGGGGAAAATTAATTCAACAGAAGTTGTGTATAAAAATAAGTGGCATGGTAAGCTCACACAGGCTCGGCATTTTTTTCATTTCTACCGTGTCTGAGATCCAGGTCTGAAAATCTTGAGTAAAATCTTAACTTGGGAGGATGAAGTGGTAAAGGCATGCCAGTCTCACCGGTGTCTTCATTGTTGCTGTTGGAAACAGAGAATTATAGCTGTGAAGTTTAGATGCTGTGAAGAGCTGCTAGCCAGCCAGCCAGCCAGCTGTGGGGTTTCACCTCTGAGCTGAAACTCTCTTGTAATGGGAAAGTTTCTTGCAGTCTTTGAGTTCCCTTTTGAGTCTACTGGGATGAGTATAAAATATGATTAATTCCTGGAAAAGAACTGCTTCATCTCCATTGGAGATGCTATGGGTAAATGGGAAGCTCTGAGATATGTAGTCTGCAACTCACAAAGAAACTTTAAATAACATACCTGGGACACTGAAAAATCAGCAACCACTGCAAAACCCATCATCTCGATGATGGATATTTGGGAAAGGGCAGAAACCCGGCTTCAAAACCAGCACAGATACCTTGCTTCTAAGCTATTTAGTTTAAAGCTAGCTCAGTAAGAGCCACACAAGCTGCTCACTGAAAGCACACAAGCCTATGGATGAAATATTAAAGAACGACTTGCTGTTAGATAACTATAATGAAATGACAGATGTCCTGATTCTACTAATATGTGACAGTAGTCAGTCTGTATAGCTTCCCCTTGCCCCAGCTTGCAGCATAAAGATATGAGTGGTATTCATCTATTTCAAAAACACCTTGCCAAGATCAGCTAATTCATATTTAATAAGCGCTTCATATATCTCAGATGAAGAAAACACAATATAGGGGCAAATCTTATCAGAAACAGAACTGTATTTCTTGATTTCCAGACCTGTCTTAGCCTCAAGCAAGGGAGAAGTTGTACAGCATCGTTAGTATGATTAACCATGACTGAAGCCACATGTTTCCTAGATTGGAAGAACTGCTAAATCTCCAAATTTTGCCCAGTCATGACACTGAAAGTGATACCATACACCTGTAGAAAATTGCTACACCCAAATGTTTATTCTTCTGACGATACTAGTTGACCTACTTTTGCCTACCAAGGGAGGTTCAAGCTGTTCCTATTTAAATGTCCTGAGAACATCTCAGATGTGTGAGCTCTCCTTTCAAACTGGTTTGAAGTGAAATTGTGTTCTGGGTCCAGCCTGGCACAGAGCTGAGTTCAACACCTCACGCTCCCCTTTCCAGCACCATTTGTGTGCCTGGCTGACTGAAGAAAGACGAGCTGTCCCAACAAATAATCCAAGCATCTGACTTTCTCTAGGAAGAAGATGTGACAAGAACACGGATGTCATCCAGGGCACAAGAGGGAGAGCCTGTGGTCCCACTGCATGACACCCCTGCCACTGAAAAGTCCCATGGGAGGAAGGAGTGAGTTTGTGGGACCAGCGCTAAGGCTGAATTCAGCATCCACCACTGCACTCCGACTGCTAAATAGCTACTTGCCACTGAATCCAGCTCTTCCCAGTATCTGAAAAAGAGAACTGAAGTTTTGCTAAAGAAAGCCAACCCTCCAGTCTCAGGGAATTTGAGATACACTTTCATTGTTAATTTGTATATTTGCCTTGCTGCAGATGTCATCTATAGCTGCATAGGAGGAATGTAGCTGGAGGCTTTTTCCAAATTTGTGTTATTTAGGGTAGACGGGTTTTGAAATAAACCTGAAACCTGGGTGGGGGGTGGGGGGTGTGTGTGTCTGTGTCTCTGTGTGTGTGTGTCTGTCTGTGTGTCTGTCTGTGCGTCTATGTGTGTGTGTGTCTGTGTGTGCGTGTCTGTGTGTGTGTGCGCGTGCGTGTGTGTGTGCGTGTGTGTGTGTGTACCTTAACCCCACAGATGTGCTTCCCACCTCCTTGGACTCTGACTGTGCAGCCGTGAAAACATACCCTGGGCTTTCCCAAATTGTCTCATAGAGCAGCATCGTGTAATTAGCTCCAAGACACAGTGATATGGATCAATGGGGCTTGTAACTTCCTTAACTTTTTGACTATTGATGTTTCCTAACAAGAAGTCCAAACTGTAACAAGGCAAGGGGCAAAGAAAGGCCTTGTAAAAGAGAAGCTGAGATTCAAGCGTCTGTAATTAGCTAATGGCTGTGAACATTTATGAAATCTCCCAGCGGTGCCAGTGAAGTGCTTGATTCTAGAGAAGTGGCCGCCCTCTTCCTTGATGTCGTTAATCCTTGCAGTCCAAGCTGCCATGGCTCGAGTGTTGGAAAACTCCACCCTCTTTCTGTCCTCTGATCAAAATCGGTATTTCAGAGAGAAACGCAGAGAGCAAAGGAGTTAAACAAAAGTTCGGATAAGCATAACAAATACTGGAAAGATGAGATCCTCCAAGCAGAGTGCTCTAGAAAGCACTCACGTTAATCTGGGCAAGGCTCTCATCAATTGCTGTGTGAAGAAAGAGCTATTCTTGGACTCATAAGGAGGCTAGGGATTTATTTCCTCAGCTGCATGGAATCATGCTATGAGATATCAATAAGTAAGAATAATTAGGATTTGAGCTTTCAACACACAAGATTTGTAGATTTCCCTGCGTTTCCAGTCCTTTCCAAAAAGACATCTTCTAAGTAGTAGTCAGGATTTCTGTAGCGTTTAACTATATATTCCCTACAAATAATCTCTTTATGTCCATGTGATAAGTGGCAGTGTTTTCTATTTGAGCATCTCTAGATGAGCTTGGTCATTAATACTTCAGTGTGATAACAAAATAGAATATTGAAGTGTAATTTAATTTGAGCAATTCAGCGGTGATCTGCTGTGTGGTTTAATTCACCTGGCAACATCTTGACTACAGTTAAGACAAATCACAGCAAAAATTATGGTAAAGTCCAGAGCGGTCACTTCAGAGTATTTGGTTTCATGGTTGCAATGGCAATATGAGAAGCTTGCACTAACATACAGAATTGAATTTTCAGAGTGTGGGAAGCAAGTGTGCAAAAGGGCTGATGATTAACTTTCTGGCACCAGTTGCTTTCCTGCCACACCACAATCATTTCTTCAGGCAAAAACAAATCACTCCGTGACATTTTGTTGCTTCATCAGCAGAAAAAAACTGTTCAGCTCTACCTTCTGCCAAGCCTGAGCCTTCTCTTCATTTCTGTGCATATGGAGGGTCCCCAGGAGGCACATGGAGGGTCTGTGGCAGCATTGTGCAAGAGACCAGAATGAAAGCTGGAGAAGTGCAAAGAGATCCCTAGTGCCCAGCTGAGGTTATAGCAATGGAGAGGAGCCCAGGGACAGCCTGTTTTATTGAAGAAGCATTTGAGATCTACTGAGGTGTTCAGTTTTGCAGAGGAAGAAATCGGGTTTTTTGATTTTCAGAGCCCCAGCCTCTTGTAAAACTGTGTTACTCAGATCTGGACCACAGCCTATCACTGCTAATTCTGATGTAGAATTTGACTTCCCCTCCAGAGGGAAGGGTTTAAACTCAATGCTTTTCCTTAAAGGCATCACAGACGGCTCATTGAGTGACCCAGCATCAGAGATTCAAGGAAGCTTAAATAGATACCATTAAAAACAAGGTCCAGGTCTTCAGAGACTGGCTGACTCCTGGTAGGTAAAGCCAAGTTAGAACATGGGCACTGCCACAGTGACAGTGGGATCAAACTTGATTGGGGACCTACAACTTCCAGCTATTCCCGCACACCTTTTTACCCAATAATGACTGGGCTGACAAGCTGTAGTTGATGCTACTGCTACAAAACCTGTTAAATGATTGTGTTAAAAAATGTTAACAGAACCATTATCACACGCTTCAGGTTGAGGTTTCCAAATCAGAAAGACATCATCATTAATGGGAATAATTTATACAGAGCTACTTATTGATAAGCTAGGAAAGCATAGAATTTCTTTCCTGAAAAGCAATGTCAAAAAGATCAGAAAGGAGAAATAATGTCACTATTATGAAACAACTGTTTTTAAACTTTGTTTCTTTACTACCATTCCTGGTGAAGGCAACTTGTGCCAATATAGTTCCATTAATGCGGTTTGGAGAGTTTTGATGCTGACTATAATGGGACAGGAGTTTACACTGGATTGCTAATGAGCTGAATGTTTGCACACGCTTGAGTGTAGTAACTCATGATCAGGCTGGGATGTGCTCTGTTCCTGGCGTGCTGTGCACTGCTCTGCTAAACTCTCTTGCTGGCGGTGCTCACAAGCTCTACCTCACCAGGCACAGCAGCAGCTTTTTGGCTTTTTCTCTTATTTAAGACCATGGGTTGCCCTACTAATATTCTCCACAGCACCTGGCAGGGTGAGCCTACCTCTTCGATAAACAAACAGCAAGGACTAACATTAGGCTTGGGACTGTAGAGGAAGTACAGAAGGTACGGCCCCAAAAAGGTGTAAAGACTTGGCATGGCCCCAGGGAGTGGGGAGCAGAAGAAAGACCCCCTGTGGGAAGACAGACATGGCAGAGTGTGATGGGCAAGATGGTGCTGAGCAGTCCTGGAGGTCCAGGAAGCCATAGATACAGGAAGCTCTAGGAGGAAAAGGGAGGGACAAATAATCACTTTAAGCAGATGAAGGTGCTGAAGCAGATTACCCTGAGTAATTTCGTGCCAAGGCACTACCCCAGCTATGCTTCTTAGGGTGCGCTACATAAACATAACTACATATTTTTCCCAAAAGCACTGTCCATTGTAATGATTGCAATGGTCCAGGATAATTAATTGCAGCTATTATAAAAAAATATCATTCTGTAACACATCTGTATCTCTTAAATTCAGGCCATTCCAAATTTTTGCTGATTTCATCAGTCACATACTTAGAAGCACTTTCAACGCACTAAGGAGAATGATAAAAATTATACATCAGGTATTTAAATCCCCACAACCATGCTATATTGAAAGAAATTCAACATCCCAGGCAGAGCGCCAGATTTTGGTATTACAAAAAAAGGGTTTTGTGCATGTGCTAACGGATTAGATATTCCTGATGTTCTAGGCAAGTGCACCATAGGTTTTACAATGGTGCTAAGATTCAAATTTCACCCATAAGTCTTCCTGTTGACATGGAGGATAACAATACACACATATGTGTGTGTGTTTAAAAATACTCTTTTGAAACTGATGGGGAAGGGAGTAGAACAGTATGACTTCTCCAGGTTGGGGTTTTTTTAGATAAATATACTGGATTGTATTAAAAATATATCTAATTTTAAATTTACTTAAAATTGTAGTGTTTAATATGCAGTAGGACAGGTAGCCTGTACCTCATCAAGGTATAGTAAGCATGTCAACATATTGAGTAGTAGATAAATAAATAAATTTTGCAGGATCAGAAAAAGAGGCACAACACAAACAAAATGAAGAATGAAAGTCCAATAACAGTAAAGGTGGAGCATCTATAATAGTTATGATTGATTTTCCATTGCCCTACATTTTTTGGTAGCAATTACATCAGAGGCCGTGTGGAGATGGCTATAAAATGCTGTTAAAAGGAAAGGCTAACTGGAATGGTCAGTTTGTGCTGACATGGATGAACCTGGTTCAGGTCTGGGTCACTTGTGGTGGATTAAGCTCTGGAGTCACAGTTGAATAAATTTGCAATGTGTAACCAAGAGCACTCAGATTTTAGTGAATCCAGGCAAGCAAACTGAACTTTATAAGCCAATATTCCAAATGTTTCCCAACCCTAAGACACATGAAGTCCAGAAGGGCCCTAACACTAAATAGTTTGCACCTGAACCATCTTTCACAGGACACAATGTTGGTTTTTCAGCAGGGGCTTCATCAATGCCAACAAAAGCTTTTTGTAAACCTCAGCCCTGAATATTCTGGAAGGTGACATGCAAATGAAATCAATACCCTTCCAGCAGACTTGGTTCTCTGCCCTCACCTGTGGCTTTATCAAAAACTAACCAGACACTTCTAAAAAAAAATATTGAGAACTTCTGTCGGAGAGACTAGATGAGTACGAGAGCCCTCAGAGCACTCTGCTCATCCACCTGCAACCAGGATAAAGCTCCACATGGCAAATCTGACCCATATACAGATGGCTGAGACTATTTGCCTGGTTGAAATGGTGTCCACTTGCTTGAGATTGAGATTTAGACCACTTTTAGTGAGAGGGTCCCTGCCATGATGCTGGCTGGGGGGAAATCCAAAACAGAAGTGTTTCTCATAGATTCTTCACTTTATGCAAAATGTGTTGTGACACATTATCTCTTCAACATGTAGCAAAGTGTACTTTGCAGCGATTGAAGAAATTCAGTTAAATCTAGCCTGTACTTGTGTTCTGCTTTGTTATTTATAGCAAGTGTGGGAGTGTGTTGGCCTCTTCTGACAGCATATCATGGCCATCTTAAATTCTGAAAGCACTTTTTTTGTTGCCACAGTAAATGTTTAAGAAGTTTAATCTTAAATTTAAGAGTGATTTGGAGACCAGGCTGTTCGTGACACATTAACAAAATTAGACCAGGAAATGTGTGTGGAATGAACTCCTTGTGCTTTTATAACGAGTGAGGTTGTTGGGAGCGTGCTTGCTGCTAAGGCATGGCCTCCATGGTCCACCGTGATGCCATGCAGGTGTGTTTGCCTGTGGCATTTCTAGAAGAATATGTGTACTGAAACAGCCTAAGTGATTTAAGACTCTGAATCTTAAGCTGGTGTGGAGAGCACTTTGCATGGTATGAACTGGGGTTTCAACAGCAAGCGTAGTCAGAGGCAAAAGAGTTAATTTTGCTTCAATAAGAAGACATGGAAATAATTTTTTCTCACTAATTAAATATGAAACTGATGAACTGTATGCAAGTGTAATTTTCTTATCTTATTAGCCATGTTCGTTTCTGAAGAGAATAACTACCAGCACTGGTACAGTATATGGGCAGAATAATAGTTGTACTGATTTTTACTTTAATCTCTGAATACAATTAGCATAATTTAAACTATTATAAGATACAGCAGATAGAAATCACATTATAGAGACTGTAGGTGGAGAAGTGGGTGGTCACATGCAGAGGGAAAACTGGGAGAGCACTTAAAATACAACAGAATAATAAGCATGCAGGGCAATGTAAAGCTACGTGGAATTGAAAGGCACATTATTTCCAGTGATGGGGGAGAAAAGTGGATAATTACGAGCAAGGTTCAAGGACTTCTGTGACTGAGGGCTTGATCCCAAGAAATACTGTATACCCCATTGTGTGTGCACTGTATTCACTCCCGTCCTGTTTATATGAACGGGGCTTTCAGGCAGGTGCCCTGCACCCTTCAGGCAAGGAAGGAGCCGGCAGGGGTGGCAGCAAGCAGCTGGCCATGGAGCAACTGTGGGAACTGATCAAGCGCAGAAGAAGAGAACATGGAGATGACATTTACACATAGGCAGAAGGAATGGTGGCCTTACTCATGAGCTTTTTTAGTTACTTGTCTTTGGAAAATAACTCTCAGTTTTCTTTGTTAAGGGAATCACTTAAGTGGTTTTGGTACAGGTAGCAGAGGGCAGCACCACCTCCTCACCCTTGTTAGCAGGTCGTGGGTGCAATAGTTTATATAACTATTTTATGGGCATAAATCCCAAATTCCATTTTCTGTCAGAAGAGAGAAACAGCCCAATAGACATGTACCGATCACATCTTGCCTGACCAGGTGAAGAGGTGAAGAAGCCAAGATATGATGGGGGAAGAGGCAGGTCAGATGAGAAACCAGAGGGAGGGACCTGGGACCATGGGTGTGAAGTGTGTGTTTGAGTGAGTTGCGTGTGAGCGGGGGGATAGAAGAAGGAAAATTAAGAGGACAAGAATGGGCTGGATGAAGAGATGGGGGCTGGAAATGCTGAATTGTAGCCCAGGACTGATCAAATGGGCAAAGGCAACAACTGTTGGAAGAAAGTGCCACAAACATGGAGACTGGGATAAGTCAGTACAGAGAAACAAAAGCTCAAGGAGAGTGGGAAGAAGATGCTTCCCCACCACAGCCTGAACCCAAGTTTGGGACACTCACATCATCTCACTCCTCTGCTCTCAGTAAATACCAGCAGAGCCACTGGCAAGCTATTATATATCACCTGCCACTGCAGCTGCTCCATGAAAAAGAAGGCATTAAAATTAAAACCTTAGGAAAGAACACCCTGAGCTCTTTTTCCTTTTGAAGACATGCCTGCCTTCTTATTTACTTTCTTGTACACCTGTACTACTTTCTGTAGTGTTTTCTGAGAAAGTAAAAAAATTAAGCTCAGGGATCTGGCCTATTTAACCAGTACTAACCTGAAGTTGGACATAATTAAATTTCTGTGACCACTTTTTAATAGTTGCAAGGAATTCTATACAATTTGGCCCTTGGCACACAGCTGTCTGAAATGTTACCAAAAGCAACAACTGAAAAGATGTGCTGAGCTGGTACAGCATGTATTAATTGTTAGGTAAATCTCATTTATATCCTGACAATTTAGCCAGAGCATGTTGTTTGAAATGAACTAGAAATGTTATTCATCATGTCATGGCTGTGAGTTTGCTGCAGCCAGGCTTTACTTCTGAAGACCACAACATGACTTTGACGTATTTTCCACATCAAATTTACTGGTCTCCTATCATGAAGACATTTCTGACATGCAGAACATGGACTGCACTCCTAAGCAGCTGTTGCATTATTGCAGTGCTCTCTGATCTTTGAAACTTCTTCCTACAAGAAGCCAATCTCAAATTCTCTGCTACCTAGTAAATGGTGCTGTCGCCAAATGGCACTTCCAAAAGCAGTCTTCCAGCTGGGTGACTGTTAGACTGGAAGTCCAGAGACTTGGATGGTGGCCCAAAGTTACCCAGAGAGCTCCTACAGAGCTTTCACATAGAGATGAAAATATTGTGCTTTTTGGATCAGCCCTACTTGCATTTTCGTGATGAATTAAGCAAAGCTACAATAAGATACGGAGTGTACTCTGTGTGTGTGGGTGGAGATTGGCCAGAAAATCTGTAGAATCATGATTCAAATCAATGTATATCACCTCCAGAAATATGTGTACTGTGCACTGTTTGTAGATGAGCAGTATGTAAAAAGTAAAGATCCATATATACTGTGCAGTTTTACTTTTGACGAAGATGACAGGTGATGATATTACATGTGAATATTTTCAAGATCATATTTTTGTTTATTCAGTTAATATTAGCTGTATTTAATGCACCAAGAAAGAGACTTGCAATTGCACTGAGATACTCTGTTGCAAAAATTTCAGCAAAACTAGTTCAGTAACTAATGAGTAGAATTTTTTCCAGCTTTTCTTGTAACTTTTGTGCTTTAGAGACTTTTTAATGAGATTAACCTCTTTAATGCAAGTGCCTATAAAATGGGTAGTGGCATCTGTCTGGAAAAGAAACACACAAATACAGAATATCTGTATTTCTGAAGGTGAAAATGAAGGCAGCAAGTAAATGATGTTAATGTATGTTTAACAATCTCTAGCTTGCTATTTGATTTAGAAAAAAAGTTATGAAAGAATATGAAATGATAATGAGGACACCCCTCACCCAGCCCAAACTCTTAAGAAATAGCAGCAGTCCTGCAGCATTGCATTTGTCTTTCAGTGCCAGAGCTCTATATTTAACAAGCTTTCCCCAGCTCCCACACCCAGATGAATTCATTGGAATGCAGAAGGAAAGCAAGAGCTCATCTGACTCATTAGGAGGTTCACATGCAATTACCATCAATTAAAAATGTCTTCTAGAGCCACCGTGTGAATTTGGGTGTGCTGAAATAAATGAAATCATCAGGTTCTTTATAAGCAGGTCTTAAGCTTAGCATTGCGCTAAGGACAAATGCCGATTTGATTAACCTGCAAAAATAATTTATTGAGGTGCTGACTAACACGTGAAGGGATTCTTAGAGAAGCTATGCCAAATGAAGTTTCATGTCTTCTGCCATCTGTGACTTGCAAGTAATATACCCAAAGTAAAGCTTCTCTATATTGAGAATGTATTGAAAAAATACCTGCTGTAACAAAACGTTTTATTGATGCCAAATGATTTTCTCTCTTTCAGTTCACTGGTCACTAATAAGAAAAGAAGTTAAGAGGCGGAAGTGTGATTTATAGATGGATACCAGTTTCACTATGTTCTGATTAAGATGGGTTTTAAACACTTTTCTTCCTCATCCCAAGATCCTTCTCAGAATTTATTCCATTTAGGCTTAATCTGTTAAATTTATAATAAGGTATTCAAAAGACTCTGGGAAGATTTTGAGCCAACCAAACAGAATTAAGGTGCCTCTGTCATATATGTTCTTTGAAAAATTTTATCTCAACATGAACTTTTCCCATTCATCTAATATTTTAACATGCACTTTTAAACATTTAAGTATTGTTGATTAAGCTTTTTATTACAACTTTTGAAAAAAATACAATAGCACAATTAAATATACATTATACATAATTACACAAGCATTTTAAAAGTATATGCAATAATGTAAGCGTGTACCTACTCTATACTTATTTGTATTCACTAGTCATAAGAAGCAGCCAATCCTACCTTTGTCTGTTAAAAGCATAATACCTAGTTATCTAGGATTATTGTATTGTTTCTTCTTGAAAAATCCCACCAAACTTTAGCTGTAGGCACTTTAGAGCAGGAACTGCCATTTCTGTTACTATTTTTATTCTGGTGGTGCCAACAAGTTCCTTAGTTTAGATCTGTATAAGCTTATAATGAAACAGAATTAATCCCATAGGTGTAAAGCATCCAGGCCTGCACCAAAACCTCTAGGAGCTGCCACTGCACAGATAATAAATAACCCTAAAGTGCAGACATTGATCTTGGTATAAAGTTTGACTGATCCTTTTAGTTCTTACATGAGTGTATTTTAGGACAAATGACCAAATCCAAGCAAATCCTTTTGGGTTTGTATGGCTTTTTTTATAAATGCAAAGTGGTTCAAAAACATAGATCTGAGTTTTGCATGTTGGGTCTACTTCTTACTGGAACATTGTGTAGAAATTGTAACATATCTGCGTATATATTAATTTTTACAAATACTGTTTTCTCTCTTGTCTCCAGTAAGCGGTTATTCTGTGGAGGCCAAACATGATCTCAAAAATCCCTGATGCTTTTTGCTGACATTTTAGACATATGTATGTACTCAATGTACTGAGGCCAAACAATTACTAAATGTGGTGAAGGTCTCAAGAAAAACATTTGAAGTTAGCAAAATATAGAGGAGCATATATACTCTCATATGACCAAGGAAGAAGTGTTTACAGTTGAAGAATACATCAGCTCCCACGTAACTTAATTTCACCTGTACATGTTAACCTTTTTCAGTATATCACAAGAGATCTCAAGTTGGAAGAGATCCATAGGGATCATCGAGTCCAACTTCAATATATAGGATTTTGTTCAATGAATTATCTACAAATAAACAAATACTGATCTTGCTTTTACATAAAAATCCCTCCAGGTAACAGGAGTAAACCAGCTGAAAACCAGAAGTCAAAAACCTTGTTTCACTTACGTAAATTAAATGCAGACTGAGATTTTTTCCTAATGTTTCCCTTTTTTATTGTCTCTCAAGAAAAGGAGTGCTATGCTAGGAAATGTAAGTGTCAGTAAAGTATAGAGGTGGTTTTATTAACAGGAAGGATGCTGCTTTTTTTTTAAATATATCCAGAAGATTTAGTGCCTGGTATCTCCCCTGAAGTTGTATGAATCACAGAAGAAGGTGGAGCTGAGGGGTGGTATAGGAGCTATTTATCAAGAACATTGGAGAAACAGAAGACAAAAGATCCATTTATTTCATTATCTTTGATCATCTGCAGGCTTTGTTTGAATGTGTTTATATCTGTACTTGCAAAACTGGACAGTGTGTAAACTTGTTGCCAGGCAGAAAGGCTGTCTCCTCCCAGATCAATTTGAATTTATACAAGGGAAAAAATAAGTGTTTGAAACCAAAAGCAGTGTGACACTGTTGATATTCCAGTGGAAACTGAAGTCTGTCCTGCTACGTCCATAAAGTGAATGTGTCTTGGGTCACAACACCAACAAATGAGATATTGGCAGCCACTATAGAAAATACCTTTGGAGCATTATAGGAAAGGGTAATTTCCACACGGGTGTCCAATACCATCTGGAAGAACCAAATAGCATCACTGCCATCAGTGCTTCGACAGGGAGTTTCAGAAGGGAGAAACCTCTAGACCTTGGTTATTTCCTAGCAAACTCTGCCAGCTTCTGAGTAGCTTTTGGACAAAGCTGTTGATTTAAATTATGTTAATCTTCTTCACATGGCAGTGATAAGCAACTTTCTGATTATGAGAACAAAATAAGAAAATAATGGACAAAGTCTCTATGGACATAAATCAGTGCAATACCCTTGAAGCCAACACACAACAGACAATTTCATTTGCTATCCAGCATGTTCTAAAACAAGGAAAGAATATTAAAATTCTTCTTTTCGTGCTGAGATTAAGTCCTGCAAATTTGCCATGGAAACCGTTTCTTGCCTTTTCTTTTTCTTTTTTCCTTTTTTTCCTTCCCCTCCTTTTTACAGTTGAGGTTTTTTACAGTGATGCTTTCAGAGACATTGTGGTTTGGGGTTTTTTTGGGGGGAGGTGGGTTGAAAAGAGAAATGGGGAGCTGTGGAGAGGGAGAGGGAGGAATACATTCATCCTCAAAAATCAGTTCCCTGAGCTCCTGGCATCGAGAACTAGCAAAGGGCAGATGCTTCTAACAGTTGGAGAATTAAAGTACAGAGGCGGCAGTCATTCTCCAGAAGCTGAGAAGCCACCCCGCAAAGCAAGGAGGCCTGGGATGACCCACTTCAGTGAGTGCCTGCGTGGGTGCCGGCAGGAGGGAGAGTGGGGCTGGCAGGAGATGGAGCTCCCCCAGCCACGTGAGCTGTCTCTCTGCACTGGTTTGATCACAGAGCTGCAACAGCAGAGCAGAAGGGAACACCATGACAGCAGCCCTGAGTATAAATAAGGCTGGCATAGCATGACAGGGAGGAAAGGCTGGGACCAGGATCCCTCCAGGGTGACCAGTGTACCTGCCACTCAGCCCCAGTCACACTGGTCCAGGGGCATCGCCAAGGAGCAACCACCCCATGCGGACTGGCTCACCAACCCAGGCTTGGCCGCACCACCAGGGTGCTTGGGCAGTCTGTGGGTTCCTCATAGACATGAGTAGGTCTGCCTCAGCTTTCATTTTGGAAGAAGAAAAAGACTTTTGCAACATGCCTGGGTTGCTCTTTCAAAAGCATGGGTTTGGGTTTTTTCTTCATGTTTAAATTCACCTGTTGCTGAGTAGCTCAAGGGCACCCCAAAGGTTATGTCAAACTTTTAATATAAAAAAGGCTAAGAGAAGGGCATGGGGAGAGGGCAAAAGGAAAGGTAGCCAAGGTGGTTTGGCTCCCCATTGCTTCACCCAACATGCAATTTTGCATGAATCATGGAATCATTTAGGTTGGAAAAGACCTTTAAGATCAAGTTCAGCTGTAAACCTAACACTGCCAAGTCCACCACTAAACCATGTCCCTAAGTGCCACATCTACCTGTCTTTTAAATACCTCCAGGGATGGTGAGTCAACCACTTCCCTGGGCAGCCTGTTCCAGTGTATGACAACCCTTTTGGTGAAAAATTTTTCCTAATATCCAGTCTAAACCTCCCCTGGAGTGATTTGAGGCCGTTTCCTCTTGTCCTATTGCTTGTTACTTGAGAGAAGAGACTGACACCCACCTCGCTACAACCTGCTTTCACAGCAAATTGGGGGTATGCAAAATCTGAATGAATGCCTCCCTACTTTAATTCAGTTAGGACTTTATGTGGCTGACAGGATTGCCAGAGTTAAACCAAGTCTGCCCCTTACCTGCCCACTAACAGTACCTTTGGGTCCATTTGTTTGTCTTCCCCATTTCTTAGTGTTTCCATTTTTCTCATCTATTTCTCTCAGGTGGACTTCCCATATCCTTTTCTACTGATGGAACATTTCATCATCCTTCTCTTGGCATAATGTCTTGTCTGTTTGCTTATGCTAAACATGAGGAATTTTTTATGGTGCCTTATCAACCACATTGAATTTTTAGAATGATTTGTTCCTTTCTACTTCTTTTACTCACTCATACAGTAGACTTGCTCATGACAGAAATGAGATATTTCAAGGGTGACTAGATGCTATAGCAGCCTAGCACAAAATTACATCTTTCTGCCCTGCTGTGTTTTTAATGTGGTACCTCACTGTCTTTGACAGTCCTCAGCTTTTCACCCTTTTTCCTGAGGATGACCACAAAACAGAAAGTTAGAGCAAATTCATGCTCAGACACGACCTCAACAAAACTTCAGAGACTGAATGGGATAATCAGGGTGTACAAGGTTTACAAAATTCAGGTTTTGCCTGCCAGTAAGTCTGCATGTACTTTTCACATTATTTGTTTGTAACCCTTTGGTGTCTTGGAGTTTGAGTCATAGGTCTGGAACTTACTATGGATGGCCTCTGCACACAGGCTTATTTATACCCCAGTGATGATCTAGTTTCATCTAGGTTTAGAGCATAAAATTTATGTGTAGGAATATGCTTCTCTCTCCAATAAGTAATAATACAGGTGCTTCTAGACCACATACTGGGCACTGCATGATGTCTTGACACAAAATATCAGATGTTTAGATTTTGTCAGTTTTCTTCATGTATTTACTGTCTCAAAGGACTTACACTCTTACGGAGAGCTGCATTTAACTGCTTTTCGTGTACTGCTTTGCATTTCTCATTCTTGCACAAGTTACCGTAAAATACATAAATAAATATGTTATTTTTCCATAATGAAATCCAAAACAAACAGAAGCCTCTACACAAATCTCCCAAAAAATCAACCCTGAAGTTTCAGGCAGTTTTCCCACTTGCAAATGGACTATCAGTATTCTTCCAACGAAGCTTTCAGGTTCATCAAACTGTTTGTTGCAGCCCTTCATCACTCTGATTACTACTCATGTGCTTTCTGCTGGTGTTAAATTTTGTGTATCTACTTCTGTGAGCTCTGCACAGCGTTGAAATGATTGCTGATTCAGAAGGTAATGGGGATTTTTTTTTTCCAGGTCAGTAAATATAAGCTTAGGATTCAGCATGCAGACTGGTGATGTTGAAAGACCAGCTTTACAGTTTCAACTCTAAATAGGGAAGTTAGTCTGTTATCTAAAAAGGGTAGAAAACAGGGGACTGGGAGGCAAAGCAGTGGTCAGCCATTCCTTCCGTAAACTTTTGAAAGGCTTACTTGCATTTGGAGTCTCATATTTGACATATGGAGGACTCAAGATTTCTGCTTTGTCAAGGTTTTTGCTGTGTTGAAGTTTGGAATCAAAATTATTATTTCCCATGATGAAAGATGAATTTGAATTCTTTTCTCCTTCTGAAACCTTAAAAAAATATTCCTGCACCCAGGCAGCTGCTGACTGTTCAGTCTTATAGGACAATGTAATACATTTTCGTAGCTCAGTTGATAAACTATATGCATATATATAGGTATATATGTATACACATGTATTTAAGTATGTACTACAGGTAGTCAAGCTTTCCTGCACATCTATGAATGGTTTAGACTCTGTCTTCATGACCATAGATGGTGAGTTTGGAAAATTAATTATATTCATGATGCCTTGGAGCTGGAGACCCAGTACCATGGGGTGCCTGCTGACACCCGCAAAGAGAGAAATTGTGTGGGAATGTAAAGCCTGGTAGCCCACCCTCCAGAACTATTCAAAAGGCATGTTTTTGTCCAACCCATGCTCTCCAGGTCATTTAAAGCTCGTCGAGCCCAAATGCTTGTAAGCAACACTTGAAAACCACTAGGTTAGTTGAACCCAGCAAGAATTTTTTATCATGAAAAGATTTTGGGTGAGTCCTTGTGACAAGCCTTCAGCCCTGTCTCTCCACAGCACTCAGTGTGACAGCTGAACGCCTCCCAGATATTTTGTACTCCCAGAAGCAGGGTGAAGTATGAAAGGGCTCTTTTATTTCCCTTGCACGTGTTGGGGTAAGGCATGGTGACACTGCCCTCTCCCAGCCACAAGAAGCCTGGGGCAAACCAGAAGTAAATGCACATCTCCAAAGGCCTAGACTCCAGCCCAAACTAACAGGAGCATCCTTCTTATGCATAAATAAAGAGATCTTGATGGAATAAAGCTTCATGAGAAATGCAGATTTGTGAGAAACTGCCTGATTTCTGTGCTGCTGAGGCCTTCTGTGTGGTAGCACCAGATGTCAAAAAAGAAGCAAGAGAAAAGAGTAAACCCAAACCCACTTCTCCCCAGCAAAGAGGGCGAGTGACCCCATTCCTGCTGCCGTCTTGTGTGCAGGGCAGCTTCAGTCCCAGGGACAGCAGTGAAGGCAAGGCTGCACCACTGCGCGTGGGACACCCCCACCTTCTGCCACACTCTGTAAATCTTCACAGAAACTGTGAGACCCCACTCACAATCGATAAGCAGGGAAAAAAGGGGTATCCCAAACCGCTTTGGTTAATATAGAAAGTAAAAGTGCCCATGGCTCCTTCCTCATTTCCCTTTTGTGAAGGGTGCCAGGAAAGACACAGACTGCAGTAAGAAAGCTGGAGGTCTCCAGGCTGATATATTTTAAAGGCTGCTTCTGCTTCTGCTCTCCTGAGTGGCCATTTCTGACCTATTAGCTTCCTAATTTGGCCACTCATTTTATTGACGGTGTGCTTAGGCACAACGTGCCATAACCCATGAGCAGCAGTGCTCAGAGTCAGGAACAGGTGGATGAAACCGAGCAGATTATGAACAGGGGAAGGCAACAACAGCACAGTACTCTCCAGTGATAACCACCATGGCAGGGTATTTTTGGAAAAGGAATGGGTTTACAGACTCTGGCAACTTTGCCTTCCCTGTATGTGAGGATCAGCAGAGGAAAACGCACAAGTACTCGGATCAGGCACAGGAGAGGGGAGGTGGGAACTGACTCTGCTGCTGGGCTTCTGTCTGGGTAACAGGGCTAGAGCTGGACAGTAAACCCTTGTCAAAGCAAGTGAAGTAAGCTGGATGTGGAAGAAGAAGGTAAGCCAAGAACATGGAGGGGTGAAGGAAATCAATACAATTATCTCACCAGCTACATTCTGGAGGATGCATGGCTTGCAAGCATCGAAGATGGAGGAGTGCAGGCAGGAGGGGACCAGAAAATCCATAATATTCTGGCAGTGCTGCTGGAGAAAGGCATTTGCTCCTTGGAAATTTTACACATTAAAAATATTATTTAATTTGTGTATAGAGACAAAAGGAAACTTTCTTTGTACCTTTCTCCATCCTTACTATTGTTGACAATTGGCTGCAATTTAAAATTATAAAGCAGAAGAGTGAAAAGTGTGGTTTTGATGTGCTTGAAATTTGAAATTGACATTTGAAATAGTTTTCTTAAAAACTTGGACAAGTATTTGGATATCAGGTGGTCTTTTTTATGTATTTTAACTGGACATTCTAACAAAATCCATATGGACAGCATTGGTGCATGATACAGTATTTCCCACCCAGGGAAACAGTGAGATATGAAATCAATAGCTTCAGGGCTTAAAAGATGAGCACCTTCCGCTTGAAACAAAGGAATAGCCTCTGGTATTAGCTGCTGTAGTAAAATGTTCATGTTGGCCACTTCCTTGAGCATGACAAAGATCAATGCAGTGCTAAGTAGGTTACAGTAAGGTAGCAGATATTTCACTGATTGCTGTGTGTTGTACAGTAACTGGCACAAGGTTGACATCTATGCAAAATAAGACACTTAAGATAATCATTAATGAATTATTAGTCATATTTTTTATTATAGTCGTTCTATAGTAGTCATTAGTATGAATTAATATTGCCTTCGGGAGCATATGTGCTATGAGGAACTTCTCTGTGCTTCTCATCTAAGAGAAACAGACTTTCCTGCAATGCGAAAAGATGTTTGGTTACTTGAACTGCTGACTTCACTCTCTGTTATGGCATAGACATGGCACCCAAAATTAATGTTTGGATTGACATGAAGGCATGAAACCTGTTAATTCCCTATCTCTTGTGTAACTTTTTTCTTTAATTGTAGTCCAAAATCAGATTACTGGCTGAAGATATTTTTTTGTGCCCAGTATATGTAAAGGAAATCCTTTCTGCTATTCTCTCCTTCCTGTATGCTACTGAGTCTTGCAGCTCAAGGCTAACACAGTATCGTGTCCCCAGCTTCCATGCACTAACATCATGCATTTAAACAGGGAATGCTTTTGCTTAGCCTGGTGTACTGAAAGTATACAGTTTGCTGTAGTTTTTGAAACATCCTTGAGTTCTCATCAAGCTGTATGTCATGCAGTATTCATTTTGCATAGGGAATGCAGAATTGCCCCAACTTGCATGAGAGGCTGGGAACTGCTCCCAGATAGCTGAGACAGGGGGAGGACCTTGTCAAAGTACAAGCAGCATTGCACAGATGACCTGTTTTGATTTGAACCCATTTCAGATTACAGTGGGATATTTTTTTTCTATTTAAAGTATAAAGGAAAGAGCAGATCAAAGAACACAAGAGGCAGATCTGAAAATTCATGTCCATTCACTCTAGGGGAAAAAAAAGACATTTCCCTTAAATGCCCCTTCTTTCCAGCCTGTGTGGAATGCTTCCTGATCCAGGAGTTTCTGGGTTTTGAGACTATTCATAATTCAGGATTTTTAACACCGAAAGTCAAGATTGTTGGCAATTTGCATGCCTTAATGTTAGCTGTTTTTTATCTGAAGAGTAGAACGTGGGGACCTGGACAGCTAGAGAAGCGGGCCCAGGTGAACCTCATGAGGTTCAACAAGGCCAAGTGCAAGCACCTGCAGCTGTGCAGGGGCAGCCTGCATTACCAATACAGGCTGGGCAGAGAATGGATGGAGGGCAGCCCTGAGAAGGACTTGGGGGTGCTGGTGGATTAAGTCCGACAATGTGTGCTTACAGCCCAGAAAGCCAACTGAATCCTGGGCTGCATCAAAAGAAGTGTGGTCAGCCAGTCCAGGGAGGGGATTCTACCCCTCTGCTCTGGTAAGACCCCACCTGGTTCAGCTCTGGGGCCCCAACATCAGAAGGACATGGACCTGTTGGAGCAAGTCCAGAGGAGGGCCATGAAAATGGTCAGAGGGCTGGAGCACCTCTCCTGTGAGGACAGGCTGAGATTTGGGGTTGTTCAGCCTGGAGAAGAGAGGGCTCCACAGAGACCTAACTGCGGCCTTTCAGTGCTTAAAGGGGCCTATAAGAAAGATGAGGACAGACATTTTAGCAGGGTGTGTTGCAATAGGACAAGGGATATTGGTTTTAAACTAAACCAGGGTAGATTTAGCCTAGCTATAAGGAAAAAAAATTTTATAATGAGAGTAGTGAACTGGAGCAGGTTGCCCAGAGAGGTGGTAGATGCCCCATCCCTGGAAACATTCAAGGCCACGTTGGACAGGGCTCTGAGCAACCTGACCTAGGTGAAAACCCTGCTAATTGCTGAGGCAATTGGATCAAATGACCTTTAAAGGTCCCTTCCAACCCAAACCATTCTAGGAATCTGTGAATAAAAAAGGTGGTGGTGTGTTACTGAGGTTTTGATGGGAGGAGCATGAAAAAAATAAATATTGTACAGATATTAGATTTTGTAAAGGAAAAGTATGAAAATATCCACACTTACTTTTACAGAATTCTAATTTTTTAAAAAAACAAAAATAGATTTTAAATTTCAGTTTCAATTGTTGAATCATTTTGAGTTTTAATATCAAATACATTTTGGGAAAACTGTTCCATAATGAAATGCTATGCTACAGTAAAGTATATGGTGAAGTACATTATAATAAATTATAGTGCATTTACTGAGCTTCTGACATTTTACTTCTTTTTTAAAATAATCTTTATACTTTCTGAGCTGCACAGCTAGAGATAAAAACATGCTAATTAAACACTTATTTTCAGAGGGCTACACAAATATTTTTTACTCTTCATATTGAATAGCCTATATGATAGAACTGTGGCAGTATATATCAAAAAGAAAGCTGACCCTTAAAGATGTGTTGGCAACTTATATAATCTCTTAAATTGTATCAAAAATTGCTTAGCCTGGAATAAAGCCCCTTAAAATATTATATATATCTTAGAAGAGATAAATGATTTCACTAAACCATAGAACTACCTAAGTAAACTATCCATTTTATCATGTAATGACGTTGAGAGCAAAGCTTTCCTATCAATGTAGGAACCACTTATTTCTCCCTACTGGTCATACCCTACTGCCTTGAAGGAGATAGACATAAAGTTGTAATTCCAGCAAATTATTAATGTATTTGCAGTGCTTTAAAAATATTGAAGAATAATTATAGATTTCTATTGGTAGGTTAGGTTTTAAATTTTGAATTTTTCTTAGTCAGTATTTCATTGTCATATTTGCATGCCTTTTACACAGTTTTATAGGCTACTAAGGAACCAAGGAATATATCTGAAGTCGTAATTTCTTGAGGTCACATTCTAAAATATTTAAAAGCATATGGTAAGGAGAACTGAACTTCTGTTTTATCAATGTTCTGACAAAAATACTGTAGTTTCAAGATTTTCAGGTAAAATTCTAAAAATAATTTTAATGCTAGGAGTATTTTCTTTTGTTGTCCAGAAGAAAGTGTTATGTGCTACAAAGAACAGCATGCTTAAAAATTGTTCTGCACCTGTAGTTTAAATAAATTTTCCTTACAGGTTACCAATTAATCATTTTTCAGAATTATGTTAAGCTCCAACTCTGCAAACACTTAGGGCAGTACTGCAGATAATTTCGGATTCAGGGTTTTAAATACTTCTGAAAAAAGATTTAATGTCTGTCTTTGACCTGCAAGCATAAATGTGAAGGTGAAAAATCCAGGATCAAATATTTAATTCTTTCATGTTTGTAGTTTGAGTTCAGGTTCTATAGAGTTGACTACAATTAGGGTTTCGGGTAGTTATTTTGGTTCAGTTAGTGCTATTAAAAAACAGTTTTAGGGGAAAGATGGAGGGTATGTCAATTCCATAGTTTCATTTTTTAATAAGGTTGTACATAAGAAAAAAATACTGCAAAGAAGTAGGCAAAATCACTTCTTACAAATCCGTCCTTTAATGGAAATTCTTCTAGAAATCCCGTTTAGGCTTCTGTTCTCCACGTGGTTTGTTATAGGTCTTTTTCTGTGGTTTTGATTTTTTGAGAAAAACAATTTGTTATGCATCTTTTGAGGAAAGGGCTTCTTTTATTCCCTAGATTATCTTCAGATTTTGGGGTTGTGGTGTGTGGGATTTAATTTTTGGCTTTTTTTTTAAAAGTTTCTGAGCATTTTTCAAAGACAGAGAAAGTATATGAGCAGATCTGGAATATTTCCTAACTTGTTTTTGAACCCTCGGCAAAGCGCTACTGCTTTCAGCAATAACAATACTAAAAATCCCTTGCTCTTTAGAGCGCTTTCAGTCCAGGCCTCAGACCTCTTACTCAAGGCAATGGCAGTCCCTGTTTCCCAGCTGCAGGCCCTGGGATGGGGCAGCTTGGCTGGGGCTGGGAGCAGGGCTGCAGAGCCAGCTGTCTGCCTTAGACTTTGTTGCTCCATAGATATTTAATGGTCATGCATTTGTATTCTCAGCCTAGTGCAAATACAGTATTAATGTAATCTGCACTTCTGCTTCACCTTGGAATATGACTAGAACGACTTTCTTTCTCTCTTTCTTTTTTTTTTTTTTTTTAATTGGAAAATATCTAAACGTTATTCCTGACCTTTTTATCTTGCTGGCAATGTCCCTGCTTTTCTATTAATAACAGGCTTTGGGGAGTGTTTCGTCTGCACTGGCAGCAGAACTGTTATTTCTTACTCAGTTTGGTATCTGCAATTACAGTACTTCTCTGAAGTGCAAAAGACATCTATAAAAATCAAACCCATTTCCCTGCTTAACAGTTTGGCAGCTCACTGCTGCTTCCAGCTTACATTACATTTTCCATCTTTTTGTTGAAACTCTGTCTGCAGTGATTGTCGATGAATGTTTGTTAGCAGGTGAAGGACCCTCACTGAAGTGATGGGAATAACATACTTCATCAAAAAGCCTGTTAAGTTTGTTTGGCTTGGATGTTTACTGATGCCTTGGTTAAGACCTTCAGCTCCTAACAATATCCTGCATTGCCAACATATCTGTATAGAGGGGCACTGTCCTTGAAGGCAGTGCTAGTGGGAAGCTGCAGAAGGGAAGAGCTGGTTTTCATTTCCTAGGAGGTCTTAATTTCTTCCTTTTAGATGGACAGTGCTGGTGAGGCTGCTCTCATGTAGCTGCTTTCCACGTGGTCTGCAAGACTTCTGAGAGGTCATTTGAAATCCCTGGCTCTCCCAGACAGAAATAAGTATTAGTGGAGTAGCTTAAAAAGGAAGAAGCTGGTGTTTGTGCGTCAGGGAGAACCAGAGCATCTGCAGTTTCAGGAACTCTGTGGAACAGTCTGTGATACTGTCACTGTCTGCTCTTTGTTAAGGTTTAGAAAAACTGTTGCTGGTTGCAATGGGCCGAATTTCTCAGCAGATCCAGCAGTGAGTGACCTTCTTACAAATAGTTTCAGGCTGTCAATAAATTACAAGCCTGTTTCACTCTTTCATCCAGTCTCTCTCTTTCCAGAAAGTTTCCCTTTCCCATGCCGAGCTATCCAAGAGGGACCTGTCTATTCATCCATGTGCAAAACTTAGACACTGTCATGCCGTTATGGGGTTATTTTCTACATGTAGGCCCATAGTACTTTTCACATAAGCACAGAGGTTCTGACCAGGACTCTGGGGACAGCCAGCCTGCTATGCTTTGCCCTCACCCCCCATCCAGGCAGTCCCCTGGGGAGGAGTGGGAGTGCATTAGCAGGTCTCGAAACATCCCTGGTCCTCCCTGGCTCAGCACTTGACTCACAGGACACCACCCGTCCCTGTGTCCCCGGCCAGACTCACAGTAACCCGCTTTCTCCCACCCTAGAGCCAGTCCTGGCTCTGCAGCGTTCCTGTCCTTTAACCCCATCTGGGAGAGACTGGTGCCCACCAAGGGACCTGAGTGGCACGGGAAGAGCCCCACGAGCCATCCTGCTTGCCTGGTGCTGGTAGACTGGCCAAATCCCCCACGCTGGAAGGGTTATGGATGCAGTTGCTGCGGTAAGTGATGAATCTACTGTGAACCTGTAGTCATAGCTCTGCGGCTGTTTTCCTCAGAGTGGTCTGTCTGGTGATAATCTGCACAGATAATTTGGTTTGTGGGTTTTTTTTTTTTTCCACCAGCCTCTTGTTTTCTTCCATGAATTCTACATCGCCTCTTGTGTTTTACCTTTCCTGGCAAAACTGTTTCTCCTCATGACACACAACTCTCCCCCAGGGCCAGTTATGTAAGGTATTGCTGCTTGGTGTTTGTACAGCCCTACATCTTGATCCCCTGTAGAGAGCACATTGTGTATCCTACTGGCAGCAAACAAAAGCAGCTTCCTATACAAAATACACAAGTCTTGCTTCTGTGCTTGCATGTTTAGGCAAACACCCTTCTGTGTTTTGGGACGCAAAGGAAGAACACTATCAGTACCTACTTTCCCAGTGACGTGTGGCTCTGAATGAGGGGGGAAAAAAAAAGCTACTAATAAGGAGAAAAGAGTCTGCTGTACTAGTCTGCACTGTATATACACCTTTCACACTTCAGGCAGTCTTCAGGCAGTCATACCATTTAACATGCAAACAGCTCTTCCAGCTAGCAGCCTCATAGTCATTTCAAAGACTAACACATTTGTTTTGTCTTTAACATATTAATTCTGGGTGGCAGTGAAGGGGCTACCCCTTTCTCACGAGGCTCTTTAAGTTTCAGCTAGTGAGATGGAGAAACACTTTCTTTAAAAAGGAAAAAGCCAGACAAAAATCCCACCTCCAAAAACCCCAGGTTCTAGCTGATATGAATGTTTGACACTCCTGTTGCAGGTAAGGTGTAGGTGTTCTTGTAGGGGAAAAAATTATAAATATCTACCCTCCTCATCTTCTCTTCCTCTGTGCCTGGATGATTTGTGTCTTCCCCTTTCCTGCCTCCAGACTTCCCCTACACATGAGCTATATTTTATGTAGCTGCACTGCAGTTTGTTCATTACAGGTGATGGACAAAGCCCTGGCAATCAAGCCAGAACTGCAGCTATCCAGACTCTGGGTATTGGGGTGGGCTGGGTTGGGGACTACCACCAGCACAGCAGCCTGTGTGGCAACACTGCTTTGGGGCAGCTCAGCTGCATCCCCCTGGGTATGGGCATCCCTGCGAGCCCTTGGGCTGCCCAAGAACAGGGAGCATCAGTTTAGTTTCTGCCTATATCAGACTGATCTGATAAAGGCTGGTCATAGGGTTTCCTGCTGCTTCCTTCAATTTCCCAGGGCCAGCACAAGAAATAAACAGGTTTCTGAGCCCAGGTGCATTAGATGGCAGGGATGTGAAGCTTTCTGAGTGATGTGGCTGTAGACCCTCCATGTCAAGGTCAAGGGAGGGTCTGACTTTAAGGTTGGGATAGTGGTTTCCCCTGGGGGAGGGGGGGAAGAAGAAATGGTCCCAGCTGGTTGGACAGAGATTTGTTTGCTTTAAACAGGGGATTTCTAAGCGAGCAGAAGCTAGGTTGTGCAGAGCTGAAGGAGCTTGGGAAAGCTCTGAGCATGGGGGGAAGGCCAGGGCTGGCAAGGATGAGTGTAAAGGAAATAATTAATCCTTAATGAACATGTGAGTGGGAGGCATAAGGGGATGGCTGAGGAGGGATGGAGCAATACCGGAGAGGGAGAGGTTGGGAATCGAACAAAACAGCAAAAGAATTGCCCAGAGTAAAAAGCAAACCAAACAAAACAAAACTTTCCCTTGCCATTACTGCAGATTGCTCCATTTTTTCCTACCCTGTCAAACTAAAACACTCTCTGCAACAGCCTCCAGCTCCTCGCCTACCTTCCAGTTTCTATCCTACAGCAATGTTTCCCAAACTGCAAGGTGCACCCCCTCCTAAGGAGGAAAGGGGAGCAGAGCTCACAGAAAGAACAAGACATGCAAGAAACATGTGAGTGCTTCACTGGCTTCTGCAACCTTATTCAGGCTCCCTGTCCCTGAAATCAAGTCCTTCACAGGAAAAATTCCCAACTGTTCGTTTTTATTCCCTAGCTAAAATTAAATGCATAGCAAGCCATATATATGGTTTTCATATAGGCAGTTAGAAACCATTATGGCAGCCCAGTCACTATGGCTACTAACACTGTGCTGTGTTGAGGACCATCTGATGCTGAGCTGTGAGTGCCTTTGAGCCACACTGCTCTGGTGGTGTTGCGGCTCCCTGAGCACCGCTCTTTCAGTAGAGCACTGTCCCTTCCCCTCTGTAGCTCCTGGCAGCTCTGCTGCTGGACACTCTCTCTTGAAGGTAACGTTGGCTCTCCTGGCCATCCCCAAAGCTGGGTTTTTACCATATTTACATTGCAATCCTCTCTCCAGTCCATGTTACAAGATCAGTCATTAGATCAGTAACCTCTTCTTCATTTTTGTACCTTCATCTTACAAATGTGTTACAAATGTCTTACATGTTTCATTGTGGTGGGAATATGGGATTGCTAAATTTCTGCTGCCCTCCTCTGCCTGAGAATACTGGAAACTGTTAAACATATCAAATGTATCAGACCCAGTTACTGTCAGGAGCAAAATCTGTGTCCTTTTTCACTAGCACTCATTGCTTAGAGACACGGAGTGAAGTATGGTTTAGATTTCTATCAGTTGTCTCCTATATTTGTAGAGTGTCAGATCTCATATACCTTTAGTCACTCTGTTTCTCCACTTACTTTCCTTTTCTTCCAATTCTGTGTAACCCTGGTACTGTGAGACATTCAGCAGGTTTTGTGGAACCATAGCACTTTGGAAATGTTTTCTCCATTCAGTGCCTTCTTTCAGCTGCCTCTGCTTGAAAGAATACAGGCTTCTTCCATCCCTCCACACGTTTTCCCCCTCCAGCAGTAACGCCATGTAAAGGGGTGGCACATCCTACTTTGAATGCTGCTCGCTTTTGACCCCGCTGCGGTGGTGACTGGGGAGGAGCAGCAACCTGCAGACCAGCAGCCTGTGGCAGCCGGCTGCTGCTGTTTGGCAGTGCACACCAGGGGAGGTTGTGCTGCTCCACACAACTGAAATCTGCCTGAAGGAGGAAAAAACCCACAACTTTGCAAAAGTACTATTGGGAACAAACCCAGAATGGGAAATCAACTAGCTGTGTTGCATTGCTGAATTGGTTGGGTTTTTTTAGATACATATAAATTTTCCGTAGAACCATGTCTGATCTCCCACCTGCTCATTACAGATTTCTCATATGGGTGGGATACAGATTTCAGTTATATCAGCATTAATCTGGAGCAACTGCACTGATGAGCTTATAGCGAAGGTTGATTTGTTGGGTTGTTTTTTTGTTGTGCATCTTAAATGTCATTTTAAATGGACAATTTCTTTGTGGATTTAGGACTTTTTCAATTATGCTAACATGATGCTGCCTTTTTATCTCCTCTTCCACTCAAATTCTGTTGGCTTCACTAGTGGTTTGTAATAAACTGTCTGTTAATTAATTCTCTAAAAGGTGATTTTGGTTTTTTTTTTCCTTGCAAGATGGGAGACAGAGGTGAAATTTTGGCACTTGTAGCTGATAGGGTGGCTACCCACATTCAAACTCCATGACTGAGTGGGAGCTGAGACTCCTCCATGGTCATGGAAAGCTTGGAAATCAATCAGGCTTCTAGACCCACCTATAATAAGGCTTATTTGTTCTGATGGCCTAAAACACTGCCCCTGACAAGGAACACAGAACACAGCGCAGGCTCCCTCACCTTCTCACCATTAGTACCAGTCACCGCCAGCTGGGCACCTCCCATTTACAGCTGAGAATCTGAGACATCCTCCTTCCACCCACCTGGCTTTTGGCCCACTTCTGCATGTTTCTTAGTATGGGCAAAAGCAGTTTTGAATATCTGGAGTGGCGGCGGTGGATGTGTGTGTGGAAGCTGGGTATCAGTTTTCCTTTTCCAAGTACTGCAACTTGGGCAGAGATCACAGTGGATCAAAAGAACATTTCCCTCCTGTCACCATCCTAAACAGGCAGCAAGAAACACACGTGCTGCTTTCTCACCTCTGGTGTTGTTTAGTTTCTTAAAGTTTCTAATACTTACTGGTTTCCTCTGCCAGTAGTGGCAGATGGGAAGCTGTGAACCCAGTAATGAACTGTGGGAACATTTCATTGATGTTGTGGGAGAATAACTGGTTTCCCTTAGTTATGGTCCCATTTTTCACCTTTTCTTTTTCCTATTTTTTTCCTTCTGGTATGAAACAAGGAATAGTCAATGGAAGAAAAGAAAAAACTGAAGGCATATGGTATTTTCTTGCAGTCTTAAGTGAATCTTAGGCAATTTGTGTGACTGTAGGAAGCCCCATGGGCCACAGGTTCCCTGTTTTTCAAACAGGCATTATAATACTTAACCAGGTCAAAATACTATGAGGAGCTTGGGTGGAAAGTGCTTTAAGGCATGCGCAATGGACAGCTGTTACATTTGCTTCAGGAAGAGGCCATATGTTGTCCTTTCTTTCTCTGCGCTGAGCAGCTCTGGCCACAGAAAAAAAATTACAATTGAAGATCTTGTTTCTGATTTTGATTGGCCTGGGATTACTCCTGGTATTTTGAATGACCTTATGTGAATTTCCAGCTTGAGTGACCCTATAAGCAAGAGATACACTGAGCATCAGTAACACAAAAATAAAGTGGAACAAAATAAACATAAAATAAAATGCTAGTGGAAATCCCTTTCTTCTCCCCTACCTGCAGAGATGTTATTGCTGCTGCTGCCACGTGCATGAGAAGTGAGGGCTGAGGATGCTCAGCGCTGGGGCACGGTGTGGGTGGCTGCCTACAGCTAGAGGAGCAGAGGTGATTGGGGCTGGCTGGGGCAAGGGGAGCGAGCAGGCGCTGCTCTGGGTGACCTGCCCAGCCTCCCATGGGGAGAGGAGGGAAGGTTAAACTCCCATCCCACTGTCCTGGATACTTGTGCTGGCTAGACAATATGGCTTTCCAATAGGTACTCAAATAAAATAACATGGAAAGTCTATTACACTTACCAGCTGCAGAAATGCAAAATCAAATTTCTGGGCTAAATTGTGGGCAGTACTGCTAACCTCAGGCATCTCAGTATCCCAAGAGAAATTCAGAATCACAAAAAAAAAAAAAATTAATCCTATTGATTTCTGATTTTTTAAAGTGTAACTAGGCCACATTATCTTGGTTTTCTTTGTGAAAGCTAAATACTCGACAGCTTCAAAAGGGAGGCATGGGGAAAAATATTCTCCAATCTCCAGGGCTGGGGCTGTGAGACCTTCCCAGCAGTTGTAAGGCTTGTGTTAAACCTGAGAGGTGGAAGGAATGCCTCTTTGATGTGACATCCAGGTGGAAGGGAAAGCAGTTGCCAGGTGACACTTGAAAATAGAGCTTGGCCTACTCTGTTCCCATTGCAAGAGAGGTCCTTGGGGATAGCTTCAATGGGAAAGGAACAGTGCATACAATGGGAATTCATGTGCTGCTGCTGCAAACACATGCATTGATGGCATCACGCATGGGAGAGCCCAAACATATAGCAGAACACTTTTTAGGTTTTGATCCTAAATGCAGAAGCCTGAATTTTGGATTTTTAAAGTAAATGAATGAGAAGGTTTTGTCCTTTCCTCTCACTCAGCACCCACTTGCATCCTATGCACCTATGTTGTCCCTGAGCAACTGAAACATTTGGGTTCAAGTGTGAAAATGCATTTCAAACTCTAAATCTGCAGAAATACTTGGTTAATCATGTGCAATCTTAAGAAATTTAGTTAGCTTAAAAATTTCCCATAAAAATTTTCTTTGGAATCTTTCTCTTGGACAGCCATATTATTAAGCTTTTTTACACTGTGAATTAAATTGAAATGAAGGCTTTCATATTGTTATTTTCTTCTTTTTTTTTTAGTGAAAAATCTTGAGGTATGTTTTCCTTTGAAAAGTTGCCTCTCTGCTCCTTGGCTTTTAACTCAGCATTTCTTGAAATTCCTTAGAAAAGGGGCTACCCTGCCTCTGAGGTGGTTTACACTGAGAAGAATGTTAAAGAATTACAGATGACTGTTGGTAACATACCTGTGTAGACTGTTGGTAACATACCTGTGTAACATTAAAATCAGGCTAATTGCTTACATGGCACTGGAAGTTACGGATTGCTGCAGAGCTTAGTACTTCAGCAGATACTGGTACAGCGGGGGTGGCGGGTTGGTGTTATTGATAGTTAAATAGCAGTAGAAGTTGTCTGTGTTCAGAAGGGACCTCTTTGAGGGAGGACAGAACATTTCTCAGAGCTTCATATTTTCCCAAAGGGATTTTTCTAGCAGAACATGCCTGCTGTTCAAAGGAAATATTCCCTGTATGAGCAAATGAATGAAAAAGTTAGCTTTACAATAGACACCCTATTAAACTTTAAGGGAGCTGAAGTGAAGGAGCCCAGCTCCATGTGTTTTCAGAAAGCTAATAAAACCCAGAAAATTATCTGTCGTGCTCTGCAAGGCAGCGTGTGTACAGGAGGCTGTTGCAAAAACTGTAGAAGGAAGCAGGACAGAGGCATTGAAAGAGCATAGCTAGGGTGTGATACAGCAAAAATCCAAGGTAGTCAGTCTTTGCGGATTTAATTGACAAATTTTAATGCCAAATGTATTACTGTCTGTCCCCCCCTCATTCTCCTTGCAAGTTTCAAGTGAGATTTCAGGTGACGAACACTGAGTCTGCCCACTCCCATTAGGAAACCAGGGGATATGAGTACTATGTACATGCATGGAGAGGACATTGCTGCTATCAGCAGCTCTTTGTGCAAGCTTAAAACAGCATGAGGAGGGGAGCCCGGACATGGGCGGCAGCCCCCCTGCTCACAGCCTGTGGCTGGTGCAGCTGTTTGGTCTCTGGCCCTGGGTGAGGTAGACAGGGGGTGTGGAAGGAAATCTGTTTCTTGGGTCTCCTTTCCATTTTTCCCACAAATCCAACCATCTCCAGCCTTGTGGTGGGTGCTCAGTGAAAGAAAAGGGAGCATGATTTCAGCTGGAGTTGAGGTGCTATTTTGATGCGTCCTCTTAGCTAGCCCTCGTGTCTGCTTGTTCGTCTGTGTGTGTGTGTGTGTGTGTGGAGAAGGGTGGCTTTCTTGGCCTGATCTTTCAGCACTGTAGATATTTCTCTAAAAAAGACTCAAGCTAATTACATAAGACATGTTGATTTGTTTATTGTACAGTAATCACTGCTCTTGCAGGATATCCACCTACTTGACTGTGAGCAGAGGCTCCTAGCTTTTCTCAAAACATCTGGGTTTATAGGAAGTTTTAGAATCTGAGTTTTACATTATTTGTTAGTGCAGACTAAGAGGGAGCATTCAGATTTCCCTTTCCTGCCCCAAATTCAGGAAGATTTTTTTAGGAACTGCAGAAAACAGTAAAGGGACCCATGAATACAAAATTGAACATTGCAATCAGAAAGAGGGGCCAGCTTTCCTAATGAGGTTTTATCTAACCAGTGACAATGTGCTGAGAAATCTAGCAGAAATAGGTCAGCTAAAAAACCTGGTACTACAAACGCCTGCTGTAATTTCCCCCCACTAAAATGCACGTCCTTTTGAAAGGGCTGGTTAAGGAATTATCCCCTGAAGTCCTGCAGGTAATTTGCAAGCCATGGATGAAAGGACTTGAGCACTGGGACTCAAAACAGGTTGTGTGACAGATCCACTGTAAGATGGTTTCACACAACAGAATTTAATGAGGAAACACCTGACCTGGCTCAGCAATTAGTGGGGTCAGTAAACTACCTGTTTTGGCATGCACAAGCTAGTTAACCCTTCCTTAATGCCACAATTTCACGATTCTCTTAAACCAGGAATTAGCCAGGGCTTCTGTCAGGAGAAGTGATGCTTTCCAGTTCCCAGCTGGAAAGTTTTTTGCCTAATGTCATCTCTTTCCTCAAGCACAAGTGTTGTGGCATGAACTGGAGCAGGGCACCAGGCAGGTTTAAAATTAAGTGGCTGTATGAGTGAGTTTGTCACTTCTCCGAACAGCTTTGGTGAAATATTTGTGTCAACTCAAGCAAAAGGAGAGTGTGGAGGAAGGAAGAGGTGCTGGGGGACAGTGGGACTGCTTTATTAGTGACAATGCTGGTCTGTGTAGTCTGAAAGCATCTGTGAAACTGTGACCTGAGGAAAGGCTTCTTACCTCTGTCCCAGTGCTGTACAAGGACGGTGATGTACAGACATGGCTGTATGCCTTCCAAGGCCTGATCGTGGCATCTTCATGCAGAGGTGTGTTAAACTCCTCTCAGAGAAAGACCTGTAGACCGGGTTACTAGTTACTACTGTTACTGCTTCAAAATTATTAGCTACTGTTGTATTTCATCTGGTCTCAGGCAAAGCTGAGTTATAAGCTTGCACCCATGATTTTCCTGATACGAATGCATAAAGTAGGGTTGTCAATGTGCATGTTCTTATGCTGCGTACGGATTGCATTAAATGAAGATCTTACTTTGAGTTCAGATACTGCTTTCCAAGTACAGACAGCATGTGCATCATCACAGAGTATAGCCAAGGATGAGATAGCACACCAATTATTTAATATTTGAGCCAATGAAAACTGCATCAGACCATCCCCAAGAAATACTTCTGTCGTTAAAATGGAGAAGACAAACAACGGTCTGGTAAAAGTAAGACCTAAACCTCTCTGATTGAACATAAAGGAAATCTTCTTGACAAAAGAAAAATCTGAATAAATCTCCAAAAATAGGGAAAAATAGAGTTCCCAAGTCCTACATTTTCTGCAGTGCAGACAAGATGAAAGCCTGACAATTGCATAAGAGGTCTTCAGCTAGAAAGACCAGGAAAGGAAACCACTAAAACTGATGTCAGATGCAAAATTGTATGTGTGCATTTACAGTGGATTTGCATAGTGGATCTCTCTGAGCTTTGATACTTTCCTTTATCACTTTAAAAATATTTCATCAGCATTGCATCGCTCCAGCATGTCCAAAGATAGTGAGGTTTGCCTCCCTTTAAGCAGAATGATCGTCCTTTTGGAGGAAGAAGTATCTTCTTGTGTCCACTCTGCCAGAAAACTTGTCTGACATATAGCAAAAGAAGTGGGCAGGATCTTGGGATCCACAGGTCCTGAAGAAGTCAGTGAGATTGAATAGAGCAGCCTGGCTTGGTCCATAGCTGAGGATCTTGTTTGTGGTCTCCATCAAGCCCATGTTGTCATGTCCTGAACAGCTGTGTGTTTGGGCCTGTGGAGGAGGCACCGGCTGAGCCACTGAACCCACAGCACAAGAGATGTCCTTACCATGAGGTATCACCAAAACAAGAGGCTTACAATTGGGCAGTTGTGAAAAGACAAACTAACAATCTCTTTCAAAAAGTGAACCTGGCCCAAGTCACTCCACACTATGGACGGCCAGACTCAAGGACCTTCTATTTATTTATTTCACCTGATTTGCTTCAGTACACCACAGACAAAAGTGTGCAGCAGCAGCAACATATACTTAGATACCATGGTGATGGGTGCTATAGAAAACCTTGCATAGCTATGGAAACCACTGTTGCATTTATCCATCAGAACTGAGTATCTAGCAGCCCATGTCTATCCTTCATGTTCTGGAAAATCATGAAAAAAATACTTGTACATGGCATTATATTTCACAGCTTTCTTTTTACTTGGCAACGCACACTTATCTCTATTTGATAATAATAATGGTACATGTATTTTTAGACTAACATTATGTGATGGTAATTCTACTGTTATCCAATGTAATACAAGCTGAGAAATAAAGCCTTTACAGAGAAGAATTGAGGAAATCAAATCAGATTTAACCTGGTGGCAGATAGACAGGATTTATCTCAGAGTTTAAATAAACACTTTTTTCATTAAAAAATAAAGAAAACAGCAAAAAGTACATGTCAGGATTATTCAGTCTTCAGTTTTCATGTTCAAAGTGTCTTCCTAATTGTCTGATTTTGCTATGCACAGCGCAAGAACAGAATATGTACTGTATCTGTCACGTCTTTGTAACCCAAAGGAATGAGAACAAGACTAAGAGCAAGGTATTTCAGAGCCCCCCTCATGGGTCTGACAATGGCTGTATCATCAGGGACAGGTGACATTCCTTCTCTGTTCCTTGTTATCTCCAAAATTAAGGCAATAACACAAAGCTGTAGATATCTGCATTAGAAGAAAAAAAGAAGTAGAATAGAGATGATAGAGTTGCTTTTCACTAGCAGTAATTGGCTGCATTCAAAGCTACGGGTGAGAGTGAAATAAGCTGTGTTAGCATCATAGTACCTTTTGCTTTTACCTGTCCTATTTTTTACAGGGGGCAAGCAGCTGAGCCTGCATTCCCAGGCAGCTTCCACGGCTGACCTAGCAACATATTGCCAACTTGGTCATCCATGCCAGGCAAATGTGCTCCAAAAGTACTCGGTCCACAAGCCAGACAACAGCTTGACAGACCATAGGTAAAATCCTGGCCCTGAGTAAAATCTGTGGCAAAGTTTCTGTAGATACAGGCATATTCCTTACTGCCCTGCAGTCTTTCTGTGTTAGCATGGGGTCATAGGAAATACTTCTTCCCTTCTTTTTCCTGCACTATCAGCTCTCAAGCTCACCTGGGAATCAGAGGCATACAAAGTGGAGACCTTGGAGACTGCAGAGAAACCCACAGAGATATTGGCTTTTTGTATGGGTGCTCCAGACACACAGTGAGGATTTCTATGTGAAATGCCTTTGTTAGCTAATTATCTGGAAATTATCTGGACATTAAACCTGACAAGTTCAGTTCAGATACTTATTAAAAAAAATCTGGAATAGGTAACAAGAATTGCACAGGTTTATAAAGCCATGGCTTACAAATAAAAGCAAATTAGTTTTCTTTAAAGGAGATCGAAGTCCTAGAGCTTAGTAAAACATGCTAAACTTTATTTACACCGTGTTCCTTTGGTGCCTCCTACAGTTGTTTTTCAAATTCAAACCTTCTTACCCCCTACCTGAAGGCTGTTGTTCTCTAACTTTAAGAGTCATTTTCAACACCTCTTTGCACAGATTAGTGACAGCCCTCTTCTCTTCCAAAATGGCAGTGCCTCTTCAGTTAACCAGATGCCCTTTGACAGACTGGTCTGGACAATTAGCAAATCACTGATGTAGCAAGGAGCAAAGCTTCTTCTTTCCCCATCTCATCTGCATCTGATGAATCAGCGAATCTCAGCGTGAAGCTGTTCTGTACTTAAACTTCATTACCTATCCACATGAAAATGGTCAGCAGCTCCTTACAGCCATACAAGACAGATTTATAGATACAGCTTGCTACTGGCCCCTGGCTGAGACCAAATACAGCAATAAGGGGTTTGAGGCTACTGGACCTCAACCCCTGTTTTCAGGGGGTTCTGTGACAGTGTGAATAGCAGAAAAGGAGCCAGAATTTGAATTAATTGTATTTTTCTTTAAAAGTGATCATACGCCAGATCAGTTCCTGAGGGTAAGGAGTAATATATTCTTTTTGATAAATCCCATCTGAGGTTACTGCTTCCAAATGCATGCTCAAATAATGATTTAACTCAGAATCTACTATGGCTTTTGGCAGATGTAGGAAAAAAAAATAAATAAAATTGTACAGCTACCTATTCATCTTTGTTGGGGAAAATCCTCAGTTATGGGCTCAAGCAGTGGAGATCATGTGTCTTTCACAGCTTGAAATCCTGGCAAAAAGGAACTTAAGGAATTTCAGCTATTCCACATGACACCCGGCTTGCCTTGCTACTTCCTTCTGAGTAATCTGCCCCCCAAAAGGAAAATCTGCAGTAGCGTAGTATTTCTACAGAGGTGACTTTTTGCACCTGAGGGCTGCTCCCTATTTACAGGACGATGCCAGCTTTCCCAGCCATCGCCCCAGCCAAGCAGGAGAGCACGCAGCCTGCAGCAGAAAGAGCATTACCCCACATTATTGTTTTCACTGGGAAAACAGCATGACCAGGAATACACACTACTTTCCTTCTCTCCACAGATCTATCTGCCTCCACAAAAGTGGCCATTCTGGTCCAAAGCCAATAGGTTTGGCCTGCAACATAAACAGAAAATGTCTCACAGCTTGAAGCATTTCACTTGGCTGCTCCCCCCTCCCCCCCGCCACCCCCCAGAGACTTGACAAGGATTGAGTGCAGCCAGAGGTGAGGGAGGTCCCTGGCCTGGTGCCAGTGGCCATTTTCTCCTCAATAGTTCAAAAATTCACCTGCCTTGATTTGCTGGTAGGAAGCAGCAGAAGAGGAAGGCAACAGCAGGGAGAGGCGGGCAAAAGCAAGCTAGGCACCGGACCCATGACTGGGGGACAGGGAACAGTTAGGGCAAAGAGACGGGGAAGAAATCTGTCAGAGACCAGGGAGGAACGACACACAGCATCACTGCCTGCGTGACAGGCCTCTCCCTACAAAGGGGCCAGTGACAGCACTCTTTGGAATTATTTCCCCCAGCAAATATATCTTTAAGTGATTTAAAACGGAACTGTTTTCAGCCAGGTTCCCCTTATGCCAGAAATGCCTGTTCAGGAAACTGCCCACTGCCTGGACCCTCTGCCCGGCAGGCCTTGGCGCTCGCCGTGGGCCAGAGCCAACTTTTTTTGAAGGCTCGTGTCTGTCTCTATGCTACGTTGCCAGGTGCTGTCTCAAAGCTACTGAACCAGACAAATCTGCACTTGTTCCTCGCTCCTCGACATTTCCTTCATGGGGCCGGCAGAGGCAGAGGCGAAAGGGATCGGCCGCGGCGGTTCCCGGCGGACTCACCATGGAGCCCGGGGTTCAGAGCAGGGGGTGCACGAATGCTCCTGCGCATCTTGATCCCATCACCGGTGAACCAGTCCCAGAGACAAAGTATCCCATGTATTTGGCAAACTTGAGCTGAATCTGCAGAAGATGTTCTTTCTAGCCTCCTAAGATCAACGTGTGGACCTTGGGTATAACTAAGCCCCCCCACTGCCCCGGGGCTGTGCTCAGGCAATGGCACTGCAGACAGCCTGGGCCAGGCCAGCCTTGCCAGGGCAACCGCAAACCCGCACGTCTTCACTTCTCCTCAGCTGCTCCAGCCTTCCTCCGGTCTGGGGATTTTGGTGGCCAGCTGAGGGGGGACGCCTCGGGGCTGACACCTGTCAAGCAGGGGCATTTCTGCTGCCATAGGACAACCTGACCTCTGAAGCATCTCACCTTCCCCGTCAGTCACTGACTGCTCATGCTGTCCTCCCTCTTACTGGTTTTCAAATTAGAAAAGTGGAATACTTTGGCTGAAAAACAGCCTTTCTCCCTTTTCCTGAAGGTTTTCTTCATCTTTATGGAAAGATCTATTGCTGATCCCACCACTGGGGTGAATGGATACACTTATTTTGCCGAGGTGCAAACTGGAGTACCAAGAGCTGTTGGGGTTTGACTGTGCTCTTTGCCCAGCACTGAACAATTTGTCTTAGATGTTGCTGCTGCCAGGCCTGAGCTGCTCCCTGTGTGTAGGAAGGTGCCTGGGTAAACATACTGCAGCATAAAAATGAGCTTTTGAGAATGGAAGAGATATGTGACCGTGGTGCAGGACTGGTTCAAGGATCCTGATGCTGTAAAAGCTTCATCCTCTGTCCCCTCCATCTCCTTCCCCTCTCCGAAGACCCAGAAGCATTTTTCAGCCTTCTAGTTTTCAAATGGAAGACACATGTCCAAAAACATATGTCCGGCTGTAATGTGAGTGAAGCTTTGTATGGAGATGCTTTCAGTGGACATTTAAGGCAGATGAACATCTTAACTTTCATTGTCTAGGCTCCCTCCATAGCCAGAGGAAGCTCCTTGGAGGGTGGATGGAAACACAACCCAGCCTGGGTGGCCTGGGGCTCAGAGATGCTTTCCCTAGACCACCGAGGATATGTGGGACTGGACATGGAGTTACTCCGTGATGCTCATCAGTACAGAGCAGAAAGCTCTTTTTCCTCTTTCTTCCCATCAGTTCCTCTCTTATATATAAGCCAAATCAATTCCTGTATGACCCAGTAGTTTGAACTAAATTTGAAAACACTATTCTTACTACTTTTAATGATGCTTCTTCAGACACAGGAGGTTCTTTGTGTTTCCAGAAATGGCATCTGCCTGAGTCCTGCTATGTTCACCTGATGTTACCTAGAATACTGACGAATACTGAATTAAGGGATCTTGTTCCTTTTATTTGGTAATAGGAACAAAAAGCTCTATCCTGTCAAAGTTTTATGAAAGCAGGTAATTAGGACTCGATTTTAGAAATAACTAGCCCCACTTTGTTCTTCTTTGAGCCTCTGTGATCTAGTTGCCTAAGCCTCCTTTCCAAGAGTGATATCAACCTCTAGGAGCAATCTCAAGGAAAGTCACTTAATTCATCAAGACCTGTGGTTACATACTTACCTCTAAAGGCATACACAGTCCTGCTGAGGTCAGCAGTGTTCCTCACATGCATGAAACGAAGAGCCTACTTCAGTCTCCGAATCAATGTCAGGGCAGAACTGCCACCCAGTCAAAGTGAACACTGCTTGATCATCTCAAGTAATGATCATCTGAAACAGCCTTTCAGTCTGCTGAAAGAAAGACAAAAATTCAGCAGTGAAAATATTCCCTCTTTTAGAAAGGTCAAACACACAAAAAAGACCTTTTTGAAGAAATGCGGGACCCCCAGAGACTCTCATAGGCAATTTTCCTGCCCCTGCACTGTTTGGAGTTTTAATTGCCTCTTTGGGGAGGTGCTAGTAGCTGCCTGGAAGTACAGTCACAATTCAGCAATCTGGCACACGTGACTCTTCCGAATATGGGAGCAATTAGCAAAAAGCGATATGGTGAATGGTAGAGTAAGCACCAGATTCTGGACAGCATTCAGATGAGAAATGTAAACCAGAAGAGAGTGGAGCAGACGGAAATCCAAACAAGCTTTCACAGAAATAAAACGCATTGGCTATACTTAGATAATGAGAATCTAACATTAGAAGATTGAATTCAGAGTCACTATCCCACTCCTAAACCTCGCTGACTGAACGGGTTGCAGCAGACAGTGCAAGTTCACAAAAGCAGTTTGTGAGAAAAAAATATCCAAAATGCTTAGTAGAAGTAGCTTTAAAGACTTCTGGGAGAATTAAATGAGCCTAGATTAGATGAGGAGCACACCAGTTCTTAGTGGAGAGGAAAACATCTGTATTCTAGGCATTTATTTATTTATTTAAGCTATATAATAAATATATATATTTATTATATATATAAATAAATTTAGTTATTTATTTAAGACTGCACAGATTTGGGTGCACCCATAGGATCTAATTTCCTCGGTAATTTTTGGTTATATGCTGCATATAGCATTGTTTTTGGCAACCCACAGGATGCCACGAAACATTAATGGTAGGTTTAAGACAGACAGTGAGCAGTTTCTGTCTTAGGGACTGCAAGTCCCTAAGTCATTAAATCCTTCCCATTTCAAAGAACTGTGAGTTGCATTTATCCTAAATTATGTCCCCCTAGTTGAGCTATGTTTTCTTTAATAACTGAAAATGAATGAACTGTAACCAGGATGGTACTGTCTCCTGGGTTCGTTGCACTTTCAGATAGCTTTCGCCCTGTCAGTGAGGCCTCCACTCTCTCCAACACCCGAATGCGGTGCTTGGCCATGTCCACTGTCTCTGGGGGTGGCCTGTTGTGCCCTGACGGAGGCTGGGCTGGCCCACTACTGAGGCAGGCAAAATGTGTGACAGCAGAGAAAAGAAAGAACCAGGAACTGAAACTGGGAAGATACAGCAAAGGGAGGAGGCCTGTTACAATAGAGTAGAAGGTAAACACGGTGGCTAGAAAAGCAAGATGAGGCACAAGCAGCTGATTGATGAATTAGCAAGGGATAATTAATTAGTGAGCAAATCCAGAGGGCAATGAAATTAAATAGTTAATTATGCAATGGAGCAAACCAACAGCAAATTAATTAAATGTATGTGGATCTACCAGGTGCTCTGATTATTTAAGGCAGTACATGGTTAGTGAAACTATTTATTCTCTGGTATTTCAATTATTCATAGCATCTCTGGCCATGGACATTACAGCCTGTTTAAATGCAAGGTCCAGCCACGTGCATCTAAAAAGCATTTATCTTGACAGTGCAAGTGAGATGAGCAGAACACTGATGGAAACTGGTAGAAACCGCAGCTGTTCTAAATAAAATGCCTTAAAAGAAGATGCTGTAACAAAGTAATATATAATTTGTTGCTTTCTTTCCTTTTTTTTATTATTTTATTTTTTGAATAATCAGTTTGAATTGTTACACCTAAGAATGGAAGTTGGAAATGTTAGTCTCTTGCTGCCCCTGACAATGGAAGCTCTACTGTGTCTGAAGCAAGGTGATTCAAAGAGATAAATCTGCTTATTCTTTGGTTAGCTTTAAACTTCTGTAGGAAGACAGGATTTTTGAAAATGAATGATTAACAAACTCCAATAATTTCTAATGCTTAAAAACATTCCTTTTTTTGCTTATCTGTAGATTAAAATCTTGACAAACCCACCATACCATCTCTACTGTTTGAAATCATTTTGGGTTACTTTATAACTCCACTTTTCAAGTATGGCAATGTCTGATCTGCTTGCATTGCCCGCCTTTGTTTTTTCCAGTGGGAATTTCCTATTTATTTTTGGAAATTTTATTCTGTAAATATTTTCCATTTTCCTTTCTGTTAAGTAAATTCTGATCTCAGGTGTGATGGCATTAAATTGAGTTATTCCTTTTATCTCATTAAATGTTCCTGATGAACACAATCAGCCCATGTGATCATTCTTGGGAATATTTATATATGGTATGAAAATTTTACTTGCATGAATAGCCAAACGACACACTAAATACTTTGAGGACTCAGCCAGGTGCTCCCTACTACATTTAACAGCAGGTTTTGTGTTGGGACGTCATGGGCAGCAGTTGTCTGTATTTGGAAAGTAATAGCAAATGTAGCATTGCATGTATCATCCATTTATTTTCGTCACCTGCACATAAATGTCTCCCTCACCTAATACTTCACAGCTCTACGGGACACATTTATTGTCTTAAATGGGAGAGCTACGGTAGAATAAGGGCTTAAATAAACCACAGGTGTGAAAAATTCCAACTGGCAACTTCAAACTAAACACCACGAAGCATAAAAAGACACTTGTCAGAGCTGGAAGGAGCAGTTTGATTAAATCATTGCTTCAGCCTAGACATGTTGGGCCTAATTCTCCTCTCCCACCAGATGACTCACATAAAGCGTGGGCAATTGCACTGCTGTAAGACTAGTGTGGTGGCACTTGGACTCTGGAGCTCTAATTATGCCTGTCTGACACCACAGAGCTAAAATGTGCAGCTGAACAGATTTATGATGCTACGCTCGTCTGAGGTGAATGACTGCTCCTACTCATGGTCTGGGATCGCTAAACTAAAGCAGAGAGAATTTTAGTAGCCAACATTGCCCCAGTGTTGAAAGCAACAAAACCTGCCTGAACTGCTGGTGAGGCAGATGACAAGAGATGGATCTTTTTTTAACTGTGTTTTTCTTGGTGCCAGTTGCCAGGGAGGAGCCAGCATGGCATGTATGTGAAGTACTGCAGTTGAAAGCTCTGATGCCATCAAATTTTATGGCCCCAGCCTCTGCTCTTTGCCACTTCTGGCATGTGTCCCCACCTAGAATCCCCTCTGGCGATAGTCCCTCATCACTTATGGCACAGCAGGGCAAGGTAGCTTGCAGAGCAAGCATCTCCTGCCTGCATCTCCCTCTCCTATTTTGGCTCCCTTAGGGAAAAGAAGGTATGGCAGCTGCACTAGGCATGCCAAGGATGTGCTGCCAGTGAGTAGACAACAGAACTACATCCTCCTCAGAGACATCTTTTAAAGACCATGGCAAAGGAGGATGACCAGCCCATCAGCTGTTTCCAGCCCCAGCCCTGGTGCACAGCAGCGGCCAGCTGGAGAATGCAGATGCTGCACTGCTGCCCGCATGAGGAGCATGCCCTGGAAATGCAGGAAAAGAGGGATTTTTTTAAAGTGTGAAATGCACCAGTGTAATACTTTTAGCTTCTTCGGAAAACGTTAGCATGTATAGCTAGCATTTCATTACTTGGAGTACTACTGAGAAAAGCGCTAGCCATTGAGCCGATCTATCTTAGTGAAAGCCACATGATCCATTTTGTTCTTATGTGGATATTATTGCAGTTACAAGAGACAATTTGAAAATACCTGTCTGTTTCATAAAGCCAATGTACTTGGATTCACAGCAGGTACTAATTTTGCATGCATCTGCTGAGCTGTGCATGGGATCAACCTGGTTTTAATTACACCTGCATGTCAGGCTCAAAATGTGTCTGTGAACAGGAAAGATGAAAGGTAGACAGAACAGGATGTCATGTATTTCCCATCACCTTTCACTGGCTGGCTGCCCACAGAAAAAAGAGGAAATTCCCTTCTTCCATAGTGAAAATGTAAAGATTTACTAAGCTTTGCACTGCCAACAACAAGGTGTAATCACCACTTCCTTTAGGAAACATGCATGTGTTAACAGGGGTGAGAAGGGGAGCTCCAAACATCTTTCCACACCTTCTCTGCCACTGATCTGTAAAGGGCCACAAGTTAGCCCTTGCTTTGTTGTATTTCACTTGTATTGAAATGTCTAAGTTAGTTGACTTAATATCCCAGTTTCACTGTAAAATGAAATATGTGAGAGCACGGGTGCCCAGGGCTTTTTAATGGCTGGAGTAACAAAGAAAAAGTTAAACAACACTTCTCTCTTCTATTATTTCATCCAAGTATAGTAAAAAAAAAAAAGAGTTGAAAAAAATTTATACACGATTATAGAAATAAAATAGTTCAAGCTACAGCTAGAGATGTCCATGACTCTTGAAACACTGGACAGAGTGATTCAAAAGCTGCTAGACAGTAAGAAGAAATGTTTTTCCCTCTGAATGAAAAGTACTAAGCCATTCATGATTGTACCTTCTTATTCCTGCCATTTGAAATTGTTTCTTTTTTTAATTGCATTAAAAATTGTGCACTGTAAAAACCATAGTGTGTGCCAAGAATGTGTATGAGTAGTAGGAATATAAAACACGAGAACAGGGGAAGAACAATTGCTTTTGTTATTCTGGAATCCAGTCAGTGCTACCTCAACCACTTCACACTGAAAAACAGCACTTACAAATCAGCAACGGTACATTCAAATTTCAGAGATAAAGAAGTAATTCAATAGCCCCTTCTATTTTAGCAGAAGTGAAAGTTGTTGAAATGTTTTGATCTTATTGCTTATTCCTACAGTATTTCTTGGGCCTTGGGGGTCTTTCAGTAGAATCTACACGAATTAACCAGTGATAAAAAGCACCCATGAAATCAGCCTGTCTGGCAGCCTGGGGCTTGTGTGCAGGTAAACCTTGAGCCCCTGGCTTTGGTAACCTGGCCTGTGCTCTGCATAGTCCAGGCTGATGCAGGAGAGCATCCCTACCTCGCCCCCTGGCAGTCACCCCTCCGGCAGCCCCAGGGTGAGGGGCTGGGAGACACTCCCTGGTGTCTGCCAGAGTTAGGGGAGGAGAGGGGATCAGGGCCAAGGCATCTTACCGCTTAATGTTTGTGTCCAAGTTTTAATGAGTTTAGTCAGAGGCCTTGGAGACCGTAGTCCCAAATTCCTGCTTTCCTCAGTCAGGCACCGATCCAGTAGAAGCTGTGGTTGTAGCTGCCCTGGCACCATCTTTGCTCTCCTGGAGTGCGATATGAAAAAAAAAAAAAAAAAAAGCTCTTTTGCAGTAGAGGGAAGGGTCTTTCAGTACAGTTCAAACTTGAAGTGAGAGAAAACAAAATAAACCAGAAATGAGTTTGAGATCCAGACTCCTGAATGCCTCTGCCCTCAAGGTTTCCCTCCTTTGTAGCCCCATGATCCAAATATTCCTTGGATTTTTTGCATGCCTTTTCAATTTATGCCACCAGCTGTAATTTCAGTTTCACGGCAACCAGGCAAAATCTCACCACTCTCAGCAGCACCCTGCCAGGTTCTACTCTTTATGAGCCCTAAAGTTTACAGAGGTGGTACCTTTACCTCTGCCCGTTGTTGCTGCACAGATGCATTTGCCTCTAAAGGTTAAAAGTGTACTGCTGTTTTTAACGTTTTATCTTAGTTACTTATTTCATTTGTCAGTGGATGTAAGTCTTACCTAACACTTTTTTTTCTTTTAGTTAAACCACTATTTTCATTGAGCACTTTCTTTGTTACCTGAATACATTTTTTTGTGTACTTTTTTTCAGGCTGCAGGAATCCAGACAAACAAGTGTTAATTCCCCATGATGTTTTCCAGCTGACAGGCCTAATTGATTTGATTTCCACTGTTTTCACAAGTGACCCCCCTCAACCCGTCATCACCACTTCTTTTGATACCTGAGCTTTACTTTCTACTCTCACATTCCACTTCAACAAGCAATAAAGAGCTTATTAGGAAGGAAGAATCTCATTATTTGTTTTCTAAACTATGCTCTATGTGCAGCAGATTCAGTGGGTTATAGCTCTGTATTATTGATCAATACAAAACATTTGCTTCTATTAGTTACCAGCATCTTTTACCATCAGACTGAAGTTAGGAACCCGTTTCTTTGTGTTCTGCTACCCACGCTCCAGCTAGACTAGACAGAGATAAAAGACAGCTGAGTAATATTTTCCTGAGATCCCTGATGATGCACACAGATGGCCTGTAACAAATGAAATATGCCAGGTGACGGCTGGAGTTCTCCTCACTCCAAGTTCAACTTTTATGGCTTAGAGAGTATTTCAGTCCTTACACCGCAGCTTCATGGTAGAGAGAGAGATTTGAGAGAGATATTTATTTTCTTATCTGTAACGGGATTTGTGAACCTTTGCCATTAATGGTTGCAATTGGAAGTAGCCTAGTACTCTTACGTACTTCTTGCTTTCTTCATTAAAAAACAGCTGGGAAAAAATGTATTAAAAAGATCAAAAAGGCCATGTGGGGCTTGACAAATCTAAAGAGGAACACTGGAGAAGTTTGTTATCTGCATGACATGAAATACAAAGCTGAAGAACCTTATTAAGGGGTTTAGTATATGTAAAAAAAAAGCAAACAAACAAATCTGAAATATTAAGTCAAGTGAAAGATTACATGTTGGTAGCACAGAAAAAAAAAAAAAAAAGCCCTTTGGAATAAACACAGATCTCTTTACAGTGCCTGAAAAAAACGATCGTATTTGTTCTGTGTCTTCTCTGAGACAGCCTTATCAGATCACAGTCCAGCTGGTGACCGTCCCCATCAAATTCACTTTTGCCAATGTATTAAAGAATCTGACCATAATGCCTGACTGTGGATCATAGTCTGGTGAGCAGAAATTCATCCAATTTGAAATGAACATAGTTTTAAACACGTAACTCCTAGCCTTCCTAACTCCCAGTGTCTTAGCTTGGTGGCAATCATCTTAAAACAATCCAAATGTTTTCTGCAAGAAGCTAGAGTCAAAAAGTGACTTAGCTCTGTTAAACTGTAGTGGTGAAGCAGAGGTTCTTTAACTGCTTATGTGGCCTGGACTCCAGCAAGCCAGGAACAGCTCACCACCGTGCCAATGTCTGTGTCCTCAGGAAACTGCATGTGCAGAGACAGAAAAATAGGGGCGGGGGGGGAACCCAACAAAAAAAACCACCCTAGCTGCCACCCGGGAGCTGTTGCCCTCCCAGGAAAGTGATTTTATGTATTACTTCACTGGGGAAAGGGTGGCCCTAGACAGCATGTGGCCATGCAGAAGACCGCTCTGCTATGGGGGTGCCCCACTCCTAAGAAATGCAGGGCACCTTCTCCAGATCCCAGGACAGAAGAGGACAGTGGACAGCCCAAGCTACAAGAGGTGCTAGGTAGCTGGGGGGTTATGGGACTGGGGACCTCCACAACCTTAAACAGAAACTGGGCCCCAGACCAGCCCTGCTGGTTGCAGTGCCGGTAAGAACAATAAATTGGTACCCCGCTAGGAGTGGTAGGATAAAGAGTAGGTGAGAAGATACACCTTTGAGAAGATATTGTGGGAGCAAAGGGGGACCATAAATTATGATACAGAGATGCCGAACAGACCAGATTTGGTGGCTTTGGGTGACTGCTGAATGGCACATGACCCTCATACCATGCCTGTCATGTCTTCAGTCTGACGGGAAGGAATCTCAAAGTTTCCAGATTTGTCTTTTCTGCGTTGTAGTAAAGCATTTACATAGGTGTGTATCTATTTTGCAGCTTCAACCAATTATACAGTGATAGTTTTTAAACAAATCGATACGTTATGTATGCATATAAAGTATACTGTATTTCTATATATAAACCTAAGCCATTTCCTGTCTATATGGAAAGTATGGCTATTGTCTGCTGTGTGAAAAAAGAAAAAAAAAGGATATGCTCCACTTTTTCCATTTATTGTCCAGAACATACCCTCATATCAAATGGTTTCTGATTGAAAACAGCCTCTTAATGCATTACAAGTAAAAATAACCCATTATTGTGTAATATATGATATACCCTTTCCTCTTTAAGGCAACGCAGTGCTTGCAAATATGTCTAGACAGTGTGATGGAAAAGCACAAATTGGCCTCTAACTATTGCCGCCCACTTATCAGACAAACCTGGAACAAAATTTAAGATATTACAGTCTCACTCTTTGCACGACAACTATAAGGGTGAGTGTGTCTCTGAGACGCAAAGGCTTCATTGCTTACTGCAAAGCACAAGTATCAAAAACTGTCAATAAGAGTGTGACTAACACACCTTCATGGCCTGATGAGAATTGCCAAGTGACTGAAGTATGCCAGTGTTTCCTGTCAGTGGTATGTCCTATGGATGGGCAGTGTTAAAGAGTCATCTCTCCATGCTGCAGATGAATGAGTCACCTGCCAGCAGTCCAGACACGGTGAGAATTCAGAATCTATTTGCCACATTTTGGAAGAATGATTTTAAGTCCTGACTTCATCCTTCTACCCTGCACCTGATCATTTTTTTAGAAGTTTTTTTAACTCCCTGTGTTTGTGTCTGGTAACAAAATTGCCTGCGATGAGGTTCTCTTTGTAAAAAGATCATTTTCCTCCTCTGGCACACCACACCTCCTTGCTACCTTGTCATGGCAGGAAATCAACTTTGTACTTGTGCTGATGAGTCTCAGGATGCAATGTACATCTTGGGTAACAGCCTTTGGTTTTTGTTATTCTTCTGTTCTTCTCCTCACCTTTAGACAATAATGACAGGGGAAAAATAGTAATGGAAAGAGCAGCACAAGGACAAGAGAAATCAGGTGTTCAACCAAGAGTTTTTATCTGATGCCATTTATTTCCCACTTACAAAATACTTTATTAAACATAAAGCATTAGTCTTGCCTATGATGAAAAGAGAAATGGTTTATCAACAAAGTGGGTGATTTTTGTAGAAAGGGTGTGATGGTTGATAATTATCCAGTTTGCAAACACTTGCATGTTTTCATCTGTGTATGTATAGGCTGTTGGTGTGCAGGAAAAGTGATGGATTCTGGTCCCAGAGAAGTTACAGAAGCCTTGTCACGTTTTCATGCCTAAATGCTCAAGACACTGTGGTGGTGAGAGCTGAGCGTGGGTTGGGATGTACAAGCCCTGTGTAGGAGCAGGGTACTGGAATAACATACTGCCAGCTGCTTTAGTCCCTACACAGAGTTATCCCTACGTAGGTCAATGGACAGGTATCAACGTCAAACTATGTTTTAATCTAACACCTACCAATGAATGAGCCAAACAGTCAGGAAGCTGGATTTTTTTGGGTGAAAGAAGAACCTAATAACTCTGCAGGCACCTGTAGCCCATGAGTCAGCACAGACTAAAGTCCTATGGACCAGGAAAGTCTCTCCTATACACATATATGTGCACCCCACACACACACATGCACACACAACTGAGAGGTAACCTAAACAGGACCGTTGTTCCTTTTGTTTTGGAAAGCCACTATAAGGTTTCTTCTGAAAGAGGAAATAAGGAAAATGCCACATACAAAACAACCATCTTGCCCCATACAATCAAAACACTGATGGACTTTGCAAGCATCACAGTAGTTCTGACACAGATGCCCCCGTAAATTGAGCCATGAAGCTGTCGCTTCATGATGCACCAGAAATACACTCGCTGTTTGAGCTCCCAACTCACCCATTTGTGTAAGTGAGGTTGCAGCTGTGGCTTTGCTGCTGGGGCAGGCAGAAAATCAACCCGTGGAATAATCTGCAAGACAATCAGGAGGAGGAGGCACGTTCCAATTGAGTTTTGAAGTTACATGCTTTCTGCCAATGTGCTTTGGATTTGCTCTGCTATTTTTAAAACTGTCAGAAATGTCCAAGCTTCTGCCCAGCCCTCCCCCTTATGCTTGGTGCACTTACCATGGTTGGCATCCTGTCTGAGGCAAGAGATCAGTCAGGAAGTTAACCAGGGGTCCAGATGCTGCTCTTGGAAATGCTCATGCCAGAGCCAGGCTTCCACGCATTTCAGCTGCCAAATTCCCTCCACACAAATGTCCATGGTTTCTGGCTTTCGCACTGGGGTAGTTAGAGGAAAAGCCTGAAGAAGAATGTTTTCTACTCTACAATTAACAGGGAGGAGCAGTGCCAGGGGAGTAATACTGCTGACATACACTGGCATGCTTTGCATTACAAGTTACTGCTTTCCAGCCAGAGAAAGTTCTTGTTTGATGATGAAGATTTGCACACATGATGGGACAGGGAGTACACTTGGTAAGCAGTGCCCTGAGGAAAGGAATTTGGTTAGACTGCTTTCCACTTACAGGTAATACTGAAATATAGATGCTTATACACATTTGTATGTTAGATATTAGATAAATATTGCAATCCCTACCCCTCCTTCCTAGAAAAGACACTAATCTTACAATAACTGCTTACAATGTAGACCATGGTTGCTACCAATCTAGCAATTTATTTTCCTTCAGGCTCCTGAAATCCCGTTGCGTCAAAAGCTAGGACCATATTTCAGGCTCTGTATGATATCAGAAAACTTCACATGCTAAGAATGATTTTTTTCTAAATGGGCCCTGGTTCAGCAGGCTGTGAGGCTCTAATGGATGCCTCTGCCATGTGGGGGATGCCTGCTTTTTGCTGGAAGCCTAGCTCTGCAGGAACTGACAGGGCTTTTCTTCAGTCACAGTGCTTGAAGGCTAGGGCTGCTGGTGGTGAGCATACACTATGCTACCTACTCATAGTAGGAAAAACAACTGGAAAGCCAAATCTGAATACGTGTACATTCCCCCGCCAAGACCTCAAGCTATGTTTAATCATCTTGCTTCAAATAATTTGTCCTCTTAGTCCCCTGACATGAAGGTATCTGAGACTGCAGGATCTATGAACACCATCAGCATGGGGCATCATTTCTTTGGACCAAACCTAAGCATTGCCAGAGTGCCCACATGCACATGTCCCTCTTGGGACAAGAAAGTGTGAGATTTCAAATCCAGTCACATTAACACTTTCCAGGCCATTGATGCTTTTAACATTCTGAACCCTGGATTTTTTTTCTTCCAATTTTAGATTACTCACTGAGACCTCTATTGCAACCATGGACTGTGAGCCCATAAAAAGTGATGTGGGTAGTGGACCCTTACAGATCTAATTGTCATCTGAGGCCTGATTTTGTTTCACAGGTCTCTTTCAGATCCTTCTGGGGTGTCTCTGTTAGTTCTGAGGGTTAGGGCTGCATTTCAAATTACACCTAATGGATATCCAAATGATTAAAAAAGAAAAAGGTTATTCAATCTAACATGGATTTATTTTTTTTTACCACAGAAGTAATATCAGCAAATGTGACAATTGTAATTACAAAAAGAATTGCTTCCAAAAGCTTTGAGCTGCTAAAAATGTAGCAGAGAGGATAAGGAGGTAGAATTTAGGACAAAAGCTGGAACTCATCCTTCAGTATAACAGTAAGTATCTACACTTACTGTCATAAAGATCTTCTTATCAAAAGGATGTGATAAAAGCCCCAGTGCACACAGCACTTCACTACTTAAACTGGCCTATTTAAGGCCCATTTCACTCAGTATACCCATCGGTAAGACATGGTGGCAGGACTCACTTTTTGCTCATATCTCTATATGAGGAGGCAGCACTTCTCACAAATGCCAGTAAAGGCTAGGGCATTTCATCCCAGATTTTATCTTTTGTTTAGTGGTATTTTGGCTTTAGTTTCACTGCCCTGCTGACAAAGACATTTGAGCATTTTTTTGATTCAGAAATCTGGGCATTAAGACTCATCTTTATAGTTCACCAAAAAGTAAATGTTTAAAAATGTAAAACTCCTCATACAGCTTTTAAACTTTATAGGCTGAACACTGAGTGCTGTAAAATGACTTTTTTCAGTCATGGAAGCTCTGTTTTATAGAAAACAGTAACCATTAATTCTGCTTGGTAAGAGCAAATGAACAAAATCAGACCTGCTCTATGAAAAAGGAGGATTTGGTCACTGTAATAAAAGTACAATTTTTCATATCCTCTGTTTTCACAAGACCTGCTCTTTCCTAACTCATGGGTTTTACTATATAGTCATATGTTAACAGAGGAATGATTTTGCTCATTTTAATGCATTTGGAATGAAAAGTGATACAGGCGGAAATGGGAATGAATGAGGGAAAACTTGGAAAATAGTTTTTTCCTCTTCTTCACTGTAGTACTTGCGTACTACCTGGAAGGAACTCCGGAGGTTATCCGCGGTAGCATCAGCTACATCCTTGTCCTTCCTGGCTGCTGTTTTCCTGTTCTTAAAGGCATCCAGTGGTGGAGACTCCAGAATTTCTCCAGGCAATCCATCACAGGGCTTCATAATCATACTGTCACAAAGCTTGAGGTTTTTTCCCTTAGTGTCTAGTAAGAATTTTCCCTATTCCAGCTTAAGCCTCTCCCTACCTCTGCAGCTCACCACAGGCTAACACAGTTGTATTCTCCTGCCATTTGTTGTAATCCTTTAGATATTTAAAGATATTCTCAGTGTTGTCTCCCATCTCCTTTTCTTTACAGTAAGCAAATACAGGTTTTCCAGTCTTCCCCCCACAGATACTGTTTGAAGCTGTGGTGATTGCTACAGTGCTCTGGACCTTCCCCAGATCATCTGCATCTGTCTTACGTGCTGTGACCAAACTGAACCCCATGGGGCCAGATTCATCAATAGTCAAAATATCAGTGCCACCTACAGTCTTCTGGCTCTTGAATTCTTTTCTGGCGTTGGTACTGGGCACACCACAGCCCCCAGACTGTATGACTTGCATACAGCATCTGCATGACACCAGACATGCTCCAGCAGCTTCTAGTGTATACGTTCAAAGGGAACTATAGGCCTCTTGACTCAACTATTTATAATGATGGTGTTTCAGTGAGAACCTGGCCCCAAATTAATCTTGTTTCCCCTTTTTACTCCCAGACCTCACAGCCACACAGGACAAGATGATGCATCTTGGCACTCATTGAGCTCTCCTTGTCTGCAGAGAGCAAAATCCTTCACATGAGGAAACTGCATGTGGGAAGGATTGAGAATTCAGCAAGTTCTCCTCACATAAATCACTTAACCTTTCTCACAGTGTCTTTCAGCTGCTCAAGAGCTTATTACCCCCATCTTCCTATTCTACATGCTAATCCTGTGGCTTTCTTGAGAAACTTATCGGTACTGAACATCTATGGAGCAGTTACTTGGTCATCTGTTCCTTTCTTTGCAAAGCATTACATCCTTACCACTGTCTCTAGGCTTGGTGGAGCTTTTGGGAAATTGTTTTTTGGTGTGGCATCTTTTAACAGACTTGAGCCCCGTCGCCAAAGAGAACAGCTTCGAAATTGCATGGGGGGATCAGGCATGTGCAGTCACTAGAGGAAGGGAAAACAGTAGTGCACTGTCCCCTAATGACTGATTTTCAGATCTGTCCCACGATCTGTGTTCTCTCTCCCTGGCTATGAAGTCTGGTTGCAGGAATTGGATATCAGTTGTGGTGGCTGAGGGGAGTGTTTGCGGGGTCAGCAAAGTTGTACTGTTCTGGATGGATGGAGCAACAGAAAGCTCAGGGACCAGGACTTCAGGTGAGGGTGGGCCAGATACACATACTTCTTAAAGAGCAAGGTATAGGAAAAGATAAGTAATTGTCTTTGGACCATCTAGGAATAGCTGCACTTGTGTGGACCTAGTGCGGAAGCAGGGCAGGCTCTGAGGCTGCTCAGTCATAGGGTGCTCCAGAATGCCTCCACCTCCACACGGGGTTAGCATTTTTATACCTGTACCCACTACTAACTGCTGAAATGCCTGGATTCAGCCTCTGTCCAACAAGTCAGGCTGATTCCTCAGCATGGACATGGCCTAAAAGCATCTCTCATTGGTTCAGACATCCTTTAATTTTGCTCAGTCCTGAAGGTTAAACTAGCAAGATGGCCAGAGAGCAGCCCATGGTGTACTGACTATGCAAGCAGACGTAGGCAAGTAGACCAGAGAGCCATAACAGCAGAGAGCTGGCATGGGTGGGTTGCCAAAGTACTTACCCAACATGCTGGCAGGATTTTTGAGCCCTTGCTGGTGTTACCGATGCTCACGCAGCTGAATTTAATGCTGCCTTAGAAATTCTTCCTGAGCAGTACTCATATTCATGAGGTATGAACATATTTTGGGAAGGAGTAAGATACTTTGAAGGGTACCTCCCTCTTTTTCCTTTGGCTTATGCTAACAGCCTTCCAGCTCACCCCAGTCATCCCCCAGACGGCAGTCCTTGTTCCTGCCATGCAGCCTACCAGCACTCCCCCTTAACGGCCCAACTCTGCCGTAGCAACGGAAGTCGAAGCCAGTATTTTCCTCCCAGGATAATCGGGAAAAGAAGAGCACTTCACCTTGCATTTAAACTCCCTAAAATAAGGCCTAAATCAGCTTGAAAGAGACTGCCTGGTGCGTGCCTGTCCGTGTGGGAGCAGGGAGCTGGTGGGGTGTGGGGGGAGGTCTGACTGACACAAGTGCGCACCTCCCTTCCTCATCTGACCTGGAGTCACTGCCGAGGATCGCCCGGTACCCAGCTCCCTGGCGGGATGGCATTCTCCCGCAAAGGAGTGATCACATTACCCAGGCCCCTTGTGTAATTCTGGTTCCCAGCAATTGTTTTCTGGTGACCTTTTATTGTTAACAATTAGTGCTGGAGCTGGAGCACAACTGGTGTAAGCATATTTTACATCCTCCTCAAGCAAACAAAAAAGCTGGGTGGGCACGGGCTTGTTTCCTGGTTCACACCCATGACTCCTTTGTGTCCCAGATCTCCTCCCACCGTGTGTCATAGTCAGCAAACTCACTCCCTTACCTTTTGGCTCCCAGACCAAGTGACGTTTTCAAGGGATGCGTAGGCATGCTCCGCGTATCCCATTCTCCTCCCACATCCTATAAGAACTCGCCTCTCCCAGATACTCAGCCTTTCCTTATCCATGAGGCCAGAAATGTAAATCCCAGTGCAACAGAGCGCAAAGAGCGAGTGTGAAGGATGGTTTCTATTTATTTAAATGTACAGACCATAAACACCACCCTCCAGCGCTATGTTTTGGATGCTTGCGTATACTCCTGTACAGTATATGTCTTAATAACTGCTTCCCTCTGCTCAAGCCCAGTGATATACACATGCCTCTGGAGACACAAACATATCAACAGTCTGCTAATCATCATCTGTAATAGCATAGATTTTCTTCTCTCACCCCACTTTATTAAACCACATTTGCAGAGAAAAGGCGTAGTTGGCACCTGCTCCAAAACGGACAGCACTTCAGACCTGTGGCAGAGCAAGACTACGCCAAGTTCCTGAACTGAGGACCCTTCCCAGGTGTGTAACACACTGCCAATAAGTCTCTGTCTTTCCTGAGGGGGAGAAAGGAAGGTGGGGAGGCAAAAAAGCATGGAAATACATCCTGGTCTAATCTTGTTTCCTGCAATATGGCACATGTGTGTGAGGGGGAGCATGCAGGGAGTGGAGGGGGACACACTGCATTAACCAAATTGCAATCCCTTTAGGGTGCAATAGGTGATTAAAACCAACTTGAATTTATCCTGCAGCCTGTTGGCAGCTAACAGCTAACTCATTCTTTCTGTGGGTAGCTTTACTTAGCGGGTCTGTGTCATAACTAATGAAACCACCTCTCCACTAGTGCACTAATTCCAGACCTTTTGGGAAGGAGCCCGGCTGCAGCTTGCTGCATGGCCCTCCCCTTGCAGGCTCCTTATGGCTACCCTGCAGGTCCCTCCCACCGCCTGCACTGTGCTCTGGAAAAGTGTGAGAAAATATTTCTCCCTTAAATCTGCTTTAGAAGAGCTCTGCTTTGCAATGACATTTAAGGACAGATTTTCTGGGGCACTTCTTATTTTATCTGAAACATTTGAAAGCCACTTCCTTGGCAATTTTCTTGCCTGCTCCTCGGTGGCACGTAATCTGATCTTGCTGTACCCACTGGCTGTGGGGAGAGGCACACATTTCACCAGTAAAGTCATAGTTAAACTAAACATTAAACTGTCCAAGAACTGACTTCCTCGACAGCTCTGATTCAGGCTCCCAAAAATGCTCTGCACGGTGAATCATGCTTCCTTCTGGAAATGACAGAACTTCCTCATCACGGTGTTCTAACTTGCCCTCTCCTCGTCTCCGGTGCTATCAGGAAAGGACTGAATTGCATGCCACATTTTTTCCATGGTCAGCAGGGAGATGCATCCTTTTTGAAGAGGAAGAGTTTCTATGAGTCAAAGGATGACAAACTGAAAATTAGTACCAGCCACAGAAATAAATGACAAACTACAACATAAAGCCCTGTAGAGGTGGCCAGTGGGTGTATATTGGATATTTGCCTTTCTGGCAACTTGAGTTGCCCAACTATCGCGAGGCAAACTTGCTCTTCACCACTGAAGGTTGAAACAAAGTTGAAAATGCTAGTATTAGCTGCCTGCCTTTCTTTCCTGTGCCTCGGTTGACAGGTCTTGTCTGCTTGTAAATCAGCTAAGGCAGTGTCGTGCATGAAAGGTCCCAGCATCCAGCCCAGCTTTGAAGGACGATCACATTTGCCATCCTCACAGCAAGGGTGTGGGGAGGGGGAGGAAAAAGGGCAGTGCTTCTGGGGGCTTGTTCCAATCAGACTTACACAGCAGACTGGTTCACAGCCATGGCAATGACAGCAATTTACTGAGACAGTTCGCTGCACAGAACTTTAAAATCAAAACAACAACCCCCTTCCTTGTCCCCCACCTCCCGCAAACCCCTATGATTTACTCAACAACACGTAGTTGGGATAAATACCTTACCATATGGTAAATGATGACTTGCACTGGAAATCAGATTTTAAGCAGCTCTTTTTGTTTCTTTGTATACAAATTTTTAACTCCCTCGAAGCCAGGGTAGGTATAAACCACAGATGTCTAGTTGATATTAGTTGCCAGGCTGTGGGCATTCCTGGGATGAAATCCTGTTCTGACTGAAATCAGTAGCAAAATCCCATAGGAATAGACTTTTGATCTAATTTAGCCATAATATAATGGGAAGGGTTGGACATCAAAAACTGGAGAGTGGTTGAATGGAAATACAGGGGCAATGACTACGATTTCCATAGAGCAAACTTACCTTCCTTACCTAGCCATGGTCCACAGTCAGCAAAGCAGTATGTACTTGACAAGGGAGAGGAGCAAATAATACTAAAATCTGTAACTTTTCATGCATTTTATCTAGGTGAAATGCATTTCTTCAAGACTAATTTAGGAACACTCATTGCTGTTGAGACCTAAGTTTGTATTCCTGCTCTTCACATTGTCCCTGAGAAACGGTATTATTTCTGTATTGACATTTCATTTTTTTGACATGGTTCACACTTGCTGCCCATTGCAGATGAAGAACACTAGAGGCGAGAGTGAACAAAAGAAGAAAAACAAATGCCTAGTCCACCTTAGCCTTTGTTGTGTTCCCTCTCTACAAAGTAGGCTTAAAGCACTATTAAGGTGGAAGTCAGGGAACACAGAAGTGGAAGAAAACCCCTGAGAAACTTATGAAAAAGTCATTCTCATAAATGAGTCAAGTTCTACCCTGAAAAGAAGATGATCTGCTGCTTCTTGAAAGGCTACCCCAAATCTTACTCCTCCAAGTTATCTTTTTCTGGTTTCCTCCACAAGTTTCTTTGTGGCCAGGACAATCTTTGTGGTGTCTGTTGTTAACTTGAAAAACACTAGTAACATCAGTCCATTACAGAAATGTAATGCTTCTGGGCAGCAGCTGATTCAATCACAGGAGTAATAAATACTCTTAGTAATGACTAACCAGCAGTCCTAAAAAGGCATATACGGGCCATGCAAAAAGCCCTGTGCTGGAGTAGCGCACATAATAAAAGCTATGTGCTAATTCCTTATCCTGAAACCATGGACATTTAGCAGACTGATCTGGAGCTGCAAGGCATGGGGATAGGTATTGAATCCCAAGGACTGATAATGCTCCGCAGTTTTGCAATCAGACAGGACCTTGCCAATTTGCTGAATCATTTCCTTTGGTCCCTCAGAGGTAAAAATCAGAGGTCTAATCCCACTGCCACTGTACAGGGTATGCCTCATCGATGGTGTCCAAACCAAAGTAATCTGAATCTAATGGGAAAATTCACACATCAAAAGTATGTACACTCATACACTCATGGAAACATAATTGAAACAACACTCAGAAAGAACATTTGGGTTTTTTACTTTGATTGGTTTGAAAACTGCAGTCTTAATGCAGAAAGGCTTATTTTAAACCACAAAGGGAGAGCTGTGGGAATCAGAAATTATCTATTTTCAGCAGCAATGTCTGTTGCATTTTTTATTCATCTGTCTTTCAGATGAGGGTTTGAGCCCAATTTTTGTACAGCTGTTAGCAAATCTCCCCTTGAATGCAGTGGAAGAGGCTGATTGTTCATCTTTGGAAGATACTTCAGATGTCTTCTGTCACACAATAAGCGCATGCAAAATGAACTTGTTCAAATCGGATAGGCTGCGACGCAAGACCAAGGACTCATTCCCAGGAGAAGGAAAACTCAGTTTCAAGGAGGGTGCAAGGCTTGCATGGGCAGGAGAGACACAGCAGGGTGAAAGGGGCACTTTGAACATGGGAAAATGCAACAGACCAGTACCAGCTCTTGCCACTGTGGTTGCAACCCAAGATGTGCAGGCAGCAGTGGGGGCCAGAAGGAGCTTTGGAGTTGGGAAAACACTGGCTGGAGTGCGGAGTGGAGGACATACTCCCGGCACCAAAATGTCTCCTTGTAGCTCTGATGGCTCATATAAAAATGCTCAGTGTTTGGGTAATGCTTGGTTGGTTATATAACATACAGTACTTATCAATGGTGACATTCATTAATGTAACTGCATACAGTGATTATGGATTTAGAGGGCCTGTTTTCTCCCACATCCCTTAACATCTGTGAATACCACAGCAAGTAGAAAAATACCATAAAAAGTCACAGAAAGGCTTTTCTCAAACCGCTACCCTGGAAAAGAAATAATTCAGCTACTCTGTGAACTGCTCAAGATGTAGTGAGCTATCTTCAGATAAACTGTCGAAATCAAAATCACAAAACTTTTCTATCACTTCTACTGAACAAGCTGGTCTCTCTCTTATCCTACAGATCCACATGTGTACAAACACATAATCATGGTTATGAGCTCTATTTTCAAACAACTCCTCCCCTTACACACCCCCTTCTCCTCCTGCCTTCTCCGCACGCACGTGCTCAGGCTCTTTGCTCTTCTGCTCACACAAAGACTGGCCCTGGCCTTGCAGACGCACAGACGTAACATGAAGTGCGACCCCAGGGCCAGCAGCACTGCTCAGTGCCCAGCCATCTGCTGACACCCAAGGAGCCTCGGGAAAGAAGCTACCGCCAAACCACGGCTCCTCCTAGCTATCACTGTGCTGCTGACTCCTTGACTGTGGACTCATCCGCTGCAGCCCCATGAGACCCCACCAGCTATGCAGGGCTGGAGTAGGTCAGCACGTGGCTAAGACGCCTTCAGAGGGTTGCGGCATGTACTCCTGGTGACTCACTAGGAGTTCACCAAATGAACCAGATCCCAAGCACTGAGCAACTCCGCCGACCGTGCGCAAATGGAAGAAAAGGGATGGAGAAAGTTTTGTTGTTGCTCTTTTTCATGGTGATTCATACTAAGTCCAAAAAAGGGCTCCAGGATTAGAGAGGGGAAGCTAAGATCATTTGAGACATAGAATTTAAAAAGGATAAAGCCAGCTGGATGGGAGCTGGAGCCCACCAGACACCATGTTCTTCTCACTGTAGAAAGATGGTTGTGAAAAAATCAGAGAAGGGAGTGATGAGTGGTGGTAATTTTCACTGCAAGAGTAAGGATGTCCAAATAGCAGTGCAGAGATACATGAAGAAAAGAGAAAGGAGCTGTGTAAAGCAGTAAATAAGAGCTGATGTATGGTTGTGGAGGAACTAAGCAGCAAAGAGAGTACCACCAGCGCCCGCCATGTTATTGAGTATGTGTTGCTGGAGAGGAAAGCGGGGACCTAAGTCAGGAGCTGTGCCTCAGAAGTACATCTGTTTTGGTGTTCCCCTTGGCTGTATGTTGATTGCCTTACCCTGTTCTATGACGTGGGAACAGACGCTGGGCTGGTGATTTGCAGAGCAGGCTATGATCTGCTTTTTTTCCACCCTGGCTTCTCACTAGCCCATCCCACTATTTGCTGTGGGGAGACAGAGGGAGAAGGTGTCATGGGTAGGCCTGGTGAAGACTGCCTTCCTTAAGGAATGCCTCTTAAGCAAGGAGGCTGCTTTCTGCTGGCTATCAGTGAGCTGGTCATGGTCATTTGTCCTGCCATGGTGCTGGTGGAGACTACAGAGGTCCAGGGTGCTCACCGGGGTATTCCCCGCATTAAGCAGAGTTAACGCTCAGATCAGCTGCAGGCTTTGGTGAACTTGCAGTCCTTTGCCGAGGTAAGGTTGCCAGGTTTTACATGCTAGAATTCAGGAAAAATAAGTGTAGCATAGCATGCTAGCACTTCCAGTTGTGCGTGCTAACTGCGTTACTGGAAAAGTGATCCGCTGTTGCATAAGTACCAGAAAGTTGCAGGCTACATGGTTTTTCACATAGGATGCAAGACATGCTCATACTACATTCAGCAATTCTAATAATACATCAAATACATGCCCAGAAATTAGTTTTTGAGATGCTCACGTTTTGAGCAAAAATCCTTTCAAAATATTTCCTCCGGCAACCTGTAGTTTAGGACTGAAGAGTTTATCCTGGTTTATTCTGACTTTTAAAAGAAACAAGATTGTGGGGATCGGATCCCTAGGTGCTGTAAACTGGCCCTGTTCCACAACCTAAATAAACTTTTGAGTTCATACACTTGGCTAGAGAGAGTCTGGCCCTGTTCTTCAACTACCTAATCCCACAGATTTTCACCGTACCAGCAAGAACCAGTTTGGTTTGAATGAAGAAATACTAGATGGTTTTCAGCTCTATCTTACTGTCAAGTTGCTAGCACTAGTGCTTACGTCCAAGCACTACTTGTGATCCTCTGTATGATCAGTGTTTGACATCTAAGTGCTAGAATGGATTTATCAAGGAGACAGCTGAGACTGATGCAGGAATGTTAATTTTTGTATCTAAAGAAGCCAGTCACAAATACCTATTAAACAAATGTACTGCTGCTGGGCAACAGCTGGTGGAGAGTGATAACTTTTGCTTGGCACTATGTATCTTATCTACATTATTTTCTGCATGTTTTTCAAACTCTTTAATAAAGTGGACACTATATAAGATCTTTGGTATCAAATGTATTGCTTAGACCGTATTTCCTTTAGTTGCCAAGGAAAGGAAAAGTGGGATAAAGAGCTGCTAGTAAAACGATTTCCAGGATTGCCTATTTTTTCTTGCTTGTAAAAAGGTTCACTTCAATTTAACATTAGTTACTAATGGATGCTTGGCATAGGGGACTACTGCCTTGATTTACGCCTCCTTGTGATGTACTTTCGGCAATTGTCCAAACTGCTTTTTTTTGTTAGTGCTTCATTGATTAGTGCAAGGATGCAAATTGCTAAACCTTATTCCCAGGAAGTCAGAAATGCTAGGTTTGGTATATCCCGTTTGTATATGTAAATTTGTATTCCTGAAATGCATCATCCCTTTGAAAGGCAGCCTCACTAAGTCTGTATTTATGAATGTTAATTATCATGGAGGCAAAGCTCATGACTTTATAGCCTGATGTGAATTTGGTGCTTAAAACAGGAATTAAACCATTTCATTATTTTTGAAGTATATAAAGCAACCTCCCAGAATTCACAGCATTTACTTGTTATATGAAGAATGAATTTTCTGACAATTGACATAGCAAAGTATGAATTACTGTGATTTTGAAAGAAATTATTAGACATGCTTTAAGAATTTTTTTCCACCTCTGTCAGCCTATGAAATCCTAACGTATTTCATACAATTCAGCTTCAAATTACCATGTGGCTACAACTCTCTAAAAGTTATCTCTTTCTTTTATCTGAAGATTCCTCTTCCAAAAGAATTAAATAATACTATATTCCAGAAATTGCCACAAATAACTTTCCTCTTTGCAAATAGCTGTTGCTGCTATTATTGTCAATGACAGCACAACATAGGAAAAAATACTCTCTGTCACAATGATCCCTACTTCCAGTCCAGTGGGAATGAAACCTAAACTGCCTTGGGACCATGGTACCATTAGAGACTGCATTCTCAAAAAACACAAAAATGGTGTGCTCTTTGGGAGTTATGTAAAATGAAGACATTGTGGACATTTTATGTACAGCCTCATAAGGGTGTATATGCAGTCAAGGGGCTGGCTGGATAGGGAGATGCCTGCTTAGGCTGGGAAGGAATCCTGAAATTAATGTTAACCCTGACAGCACAACCAGGGTAACACTAAAGTTACAGGACACTTGCATGATGACTTCCTTGGCAATGAGGACTGGGCACAGAGGAGTCTGTGTTTGTGGATGCAGCAGTAGGGTACGTACTCTTAGATGCCTTGACTCTTCATGGTTTTGTTTTTATTTTCAGTTCTTATGCTAACTGTGGCATATATAGAATGATTTTAACATACAACATAAGAATTTTTATTTGTCTGAATTATAATACACCATATGTGAATGCATCTGTTCTTCACTGTGTTACATTTATTATTTATACTATGGTGGGGCCTCAAGTTTCCACCTCAGATCAGGGTTCCAACTTGCTAGGCAATGCACAAACACATAATGGGAAACACTCCCTGCCTTGAGAAAAACATACTCTAAATTGACAAAAACAACTCAGGGTGGGAAAGGAAAACAGAGCCAGAGTACCGTTCCATGGTAGTTTAACCCCATCTAAACTGAAGTTGCCACGGTCACACACCTCCAATCCAGACCCCCGATAGCCCATTTGGTGACTTAAGCTGGCTCACGGCTTGAGTAACTGCATCCCAGCAAGGAGCAGAGTAGGATCAATCTGAAACAAATAACCTGTTTTTGGTAAAGATAATGTAGCAGAATTACCTCCCAGAAGTGACTCACATGGCAGCAATATGAGCACCAATGCTGACATGAGGGGAGGGCTATGGCGTGTCAGTGGAAGAGCAACAGCCCTGCCCTAGGTTGGTGTAAGTGGCCGTGAAAGCTCACAGGTGGGGAGGCTGCACCTGTCCCATCCCTGCAAGGTCAGTGCTGAGTAGGAGAAAGTGTGCAGTGTCGCAGCTCCATGCCACCACACTGCTCTCTGCACCATGCCCCTTGGTCAGGGGTGCTGCAGACCTCACCTGTCTTAACCGCCTGGTGACAGCAAAACACACTAAGAAGGATCCTGCAGCCAGGATCAGGCCCTTGCCTACAAGAAGTAGGATACCCAGGGCCGGACAGGTCAGGCACAGAGGAAATATTCTGGCATGTGCTAGCAAGCAGGGTTTGCTCATGAACCCAATTTGTCCCACTCTTTCTCCCCTGTGTATGCACGTGTGCACGCGCGCGCACACACACACACACACACACGCGCGCGCACACACGCACACACGCACACGTACGTACACACACACACACACACAGAGACACACAGACACACAGACAGACAGACACAGACAGACACAGACAGACAGACAGACAGACAGACAGACAGACACACACACACACACACACACACGCGTACACACACACACACACACACACGTACATACACACACACACACACACACACACACACACACGTACATACGTGCCCACTTGATGGTCCGGAGGCTGAAGGGTGGCATAGGATGGTCAGCATTTCTGGATCTTCAGAGCAGAAACTCAAGGCTTCTGGGGCTATGCTGACTTCACCAAGCCACGGTCAGTAGACACCATTTATGAACCCTTCGATATTAAATGCTGTGTAACTAACAAATGCTGTGCATTACATGTGTTCGTACCGCAAAAAACGATGAGAATGGTTTCCATCTTCAGATCTGTGTGTGCTTTCTGCTCCTCTCATTTTCAATTTGTGCTCTTGTTTTTAGAAGTCCACTGGGGCTTGCTCCATCTCAGCATTTGGTTTCTTTCTTTGTCCTCCTACTGCAATCCACTACCTCTTGTTATCTAGCATTATTCCTTTCTTTATTCCTTTATGTGGTCTTGCATGGTTGTGCTGCCACCAGGAACAAGCTGCCTGACTCCAAGGGCATATCTGTTTGGGTTTTTTTTATTCTTATTTTAAAACACATGTTTTTCCTGTATTTATGATGCAAAATTGTTCTGTCCTTCTCTGCTATGGGCCATGAAGAATGCTTGCTTTTAATTTACCCTACATGCTGTGCTGTTGCATTCTTCTTGTCTGTAATTTATGCCACATACTGTGCGCTCCCTTGTATTATACAACATAAAGTTGCCAGATGGGTGAGTGCAACGCATGCTTTAAAATGAAGGCTTTAAGGCAACTGCTTAATCCAAAGCTGCAGAACAAGCCAACACCAAAAAGGAAAAAGTGTTTGAAAACATACCCAAACGGGTCAGTAGCTATTATATGGGGCTAGCGCTCTGAGGAACACTTGCTAATTAGAATATCATGCTATTAACTTTTCCTTCAGATTTATTTTTTCCTGGTTGCTTTTCATGCTTATGATGGCAAAAGATGGAGCCAAAAACAGAGCGTTAATGGCAAAGAAGGATATTTGGTCCTAAACTAGGAGCAGTCACTTTTCAGAATGAATTGGTGCCCAGCACTTGGAGATTTGTTTGGCTGTGTTAGTGGGTCACTTTGGCACTGCACTTTGCCAGGCTCTGGGGGAATCTGTGGAAGATATTCAGCATATGGAGGTTTTGTTGTTCCTGATCTTTTCCTTTCTTTTCCTAGTAAAGGCCGTATTTTATGTCCCTAGGGTTTATTTTATGCAGCTTGGGCTGAATAACTGAGGAGCTCCAGCGCCCAGTTGGCACTGCTCTACGCATTGCATGCTTCCTGGGGCATACGTTGTCATAGCAGCTGCATAGTCCTCATGTTCCATCCCCAGCTCCATTAATGGGAGAGCTACATCCAGCTGCTGATCTGCAAAATTTGCTCTGCTGTTGCTGACCTAGACCACACCATGCAAGACTTGGCTGCACTGCTGCAGTGCATGCAGTCTGGCTTGGACCTGGAGAAAGCTGGTGTGGCCACAGAGGGGTCCTGTACTAACCACTCCTATCACCCACGCTGGGATTACATGTGTGCTTTTGCAATACCTTGTGGGGGAAGCTGAGATATCCTGGGTGAAATCTTGGCTCTGTAGAAGCTGACAGGAACTCCGCAAGTGTTGGCTGTGAAACAAGACTTTCTCCCTACTGATGAGCTCAGGAGGCCGTGGTCACTGACACCTGTAAGAAGCAAGGTGGCTTGTTCAGCCAGTGCTCCAGCAAAAGGAAAGATTGGGGGTATCCATGCATTTCAGGTGGGCTATTGGAAACCAGGCTGGGATTGCTAAACAGATGGCATAACACTAAGCTTCAGCACCACCACTCCCTGCGATGAGCATTTTCAAAGAAAAACGTGAGGATGGGGAGAAAAATATGTTAGAGTGTGACAGAATCCTACTGTGCTATGGAAGGGCCAGTGGGAGGAAGAAAGATGTGGAAAGAATCTGTCTACATAGTAAAATGAAGGGATAGCTTATCTATGCTAGCTAGCACTGAAGCAGTGAAGATGTACTATCACGGGCTTTTAATACACTGTTCAATACAATACAACAAAAATGCAAGTTCTCATCATTATACTCTGGTGGCAGCCTGTACTGAAGCCTGCATGGCCTCACCTTGATGCTCCTGCAACTCAGAGTAGCTATCCTGAGCTAAGATGGCCACGCCAGTGCACGCTGCAGCAACATCTTAGCAGGCAAGGTGCTGGATGGAGCAGGAATGAGGAATCACCAAGAGGAGCTGGATTCTCTAAACAACAAAAATTCAGCTGTGAGCTCACAGCTGAGAAGTGAAGATGCAGGACCATGATTTGTCTTCTGCCTTCTCTGTTCCCTATGATACCAAGGGTGTAGCTAAGAAATGGACCTTTAACTAGACTATGTTTTTCAAATGCTCCCTGCTGTCCCACCTTGCGTAGCCTCAACTGCTTTAACTATCATACCGCTCACGTTAAGAGAGCAAGTCTGGCAGAACGGGGTAAGATTGGTGCTGTGAACACGTTTAGTGCTCTCCCAGCACGTGACATATATGCAGTAGCTTGGAGATGTTTCAAGAGTATCTCTTTACCATTTACATTCAGATGTTTTAATTGTCAGTCAGAGCTCACTAACATAGGTATTTGGCATTTTAAGTTTCCTCCTCAATTTTTTAAAAATTTCTTCACCACTCTGAATGGTGATGGATTATGTTTGTGCTGCAGATTATGTTAAAAAGCCCATGAAGATCTTGTCTCTGATACAATGAATTTCCTATTGACACTAAACCGGCAGTGTAATGGAACTGATAAATACATTTCACACTTAGTTGAACATGCCTTTAAACAATCGGGTTAAAGAACTGAGAGTAAGTAAGAAGAACATCTAAAATAGCTGCTGATATTGTTCCTTTACTTTCTGTAAGGCTTGACTTATTAATAATCAGCCCAGTTCTCCCATGCATTCTCATGTACTTGAGTAAGTTGGACACAATCCAGGCATTGATTGACTGTGCCTTGCAGCACTTGCTAAGTTTCTTTTTCTTCTAGAGGAAAAAGAAACTCAAGAAAGAGAAACTTAGTGCAATAGTGCCTGAAAAAAAGTATTACATCACAGAGCCTGAAAATAACTGATATGTGCCTGTTGGTCACGGGTATGTTTCCCCTTTCTGTATGACAGCCATGAGATGAGACACGTCAGTGAAGCCAGTACAGCAGCTTCTTCTCTAAGGATATATACACGTGTATCTGCATATATTTAACTTCTATTCAAAGCTTAGTATCCATCAGTACCTAAATTTCAGTTGCAACTCGGTCGTGTTATGTGGGAATTGGACGCCACAGCACAGTGTTTCAAGAGTAAGAAATCAGAGCAGTGTTTGCCAAATCCCAAATTTAAAAATCTCATTTTCTGAGCTTTGCTAAACACCTTTCTTTACTGCCTATCACAGTCAAAAATTCTGCACCGGGTCAGGTGCTCCTGACTTGGCATTTCCCAGGGGAGAGCACACTGGAAGATCCCAGACACTCAAGGAACAGAGAGGACAGAGCTCTCTTTCGAGCTCTTGGTTCCTTTCATAAGGCCTGCTATGACATTTTATGCAGTGGTTTGCTTCTCTGTTGTAGTGGTCTGAGAACAATGTGTCTCCTTCAAGCTTTTCATTCTTTTGGTTTGGGTGTTTTCAGTGTCATCAAGAAGGATTGAGGCTGATATATTAATTTTCATACCACTAGGATATAGTTTTCAAGAGAAAAATCTGTCATATGTTGAGAGAAGGAAAGACACATACTGGCTTATTCAAGATGAAAAACTTCTGTTTACATGACTAAGACTTAGTCACATACCTGGGACAGGGTTCTGTATTGGCCTTAAAACTGGTGTGAAGGGAACATCCTTAGTTTTGGCAGGGGTGGGAGTTCAGTGCATTTTTCAGGGATGAAACTCGGAAGAACAGAGAAGGTCAGTTTAACCTTGTGGTTGTGGTTACGAATGAGTTTAAATTACACTGGAGGACAGCTCCTTCAGTCACAGGAGCCCGTAGTGCACTCTAGATCCTTTATAAATAATTACGAGCACTTTGTGTTTTTACAGCAATAAGCAAACTACCAAGACACAATGACTAGGTTGTTCTTATTTAGCTTTGCTGATGGTAAAGCTCCTTATTGGTTGCTCAAGATTACAGCTATGGAGCAGTCTATAAACAGAGCCACCATGCATCTTTCACAAGCGTAATACAGTAGTTTTTCAGCAGAGCTCTCTCCTGCTCCCTCATAATTTTAAATGATAACCATCGAGCAAAAGAGAAAAGACTAATTACATTTGTGTTTAATCAATCCAACAGCTCATTCCAAATCTGATGGATTCTTTTGCACGTCTGGCTGAACTCAGCAAAAGAATTGGTTTTTCTTCATAAGCAACTCATACGTCATGCACAGGATTGCTTGGACATTGATTTCTGCAATTTTTCCTCAGAACTTTTCTATTTCAGACATCTGAACATTGATGGTCGAGATTCCTTGCTCCACTGCTCCTGGTTCACCTTGGGATCAGCTGCACTTTTGATTATTTCTGTTCCTTTCAAAACTCGTCTCTTGTACCACGGTCGACACTGCAATGCTGTTTCACGAAATGCCTGCTCTCAGAAATCCCCAGATGTGGTTTAGTGCTCCTCCCTGTCACTGATGTGCCCCGGTGTTTTGCTGGCCGATGCTGGTTGGCTTGCTCAGCGACACTGGGTCCATCCAAACCTCCCTGCGTTCCTCAATCAACTTTTTCTAAATTGTTCCAGGAGCGGCAGCCTTTGACTGACTCACTGAAGCCCTATTAACTGAATAATAGGACATTTCCCACTGCTTTACCTGGCATCTGCTTTCCTTAAGTAATATTAAAGTTTTAATTAGTGATATAACCAGAAGTAAATAGAAGCCTGAAGTCAGTAATGCTCCCGCTGATTTATGTCACCAGTTGTAAGAAAGATCTGCATCAGACCTTTAATCTTTATTAGCCAGGTGATTAAGTACAAAATGACTTTCTGGGAGTGAGAGCAGATGCCCAAGATACATTTACCAAAAATTTAGGTAGAAAATGCACTCCTGTTTCAAATGGCACCTCATATTAGGTGGCATTTACAAAAAACATGTAACTGTACAATGTTGAAATGATAGGGCAGCCCTTTAATAAATCCTGTGCAGAAGAGGCCTTTTGTAAAGAGAAGCTGCACTTCAGGCATATTCTTATTATTACTTAAACCTAGAGTCAACCAAAAGGGAAAAGTCTCATTGCCAACTGTGGCAGACTGCAGCACTGCACTAACAGGGAGGCTGTTTTAGTTCTGAATTGGGAACTGGATTACTTATTCAAACAGTAGTTTTCAAAACTGCAAACCTATGTTCTTGTTCCCTTTGCAGTATGTTCCTAACTGTATTGTTTTCACTGCACATTTCCAAAGGATTGTGCCTTTGCTATATACATACACAGCACCTTGGTTTCTGAAATCAGTTTCCCCCGATTTCTGGCTGAACAACCACAACTTGTTTCCCCTCCGCCTATTTCAGTAATGTTCCAGCAGCTGACAGCAGGCAGCTTTGGACTGGGCTTCCCATCAGCCCTCACAATACCTGCCGGGAAAAGGACAATAGTTCTGAGCTACAGACGGGTACACCTGCCGTGGACGTTACAGTTTAGGTTCATGCTGCTGCACTACAGATACCTGCAGTGATTTGCATGCGCTTTGGGCTTCATTCCTGGGTGGGCTCAAGTCACTGGGAAACGTGTTACCAACTTCCTAACAAGTGCTGTCTCTTTAACGGGCAGTACAGATGTCCTTCCTTTTGTGCAGAATGGAAGTACTCTGCTGCTGGAGAAAGTCCTTTTACTAAAGGAACCAAACAAAAAATTGCAATAGCATGTAAGATAACAAATAGAGAAATTTTTTGAAATAGAGAAATGATGCTTTGAAAGGCAAATGTTAAGGGCACTTTTGCCATCTGAGCTGCAGTCACTGGAGTGAAAAGCCTCCTGAGGTACCTTGCTGTGAGGGTAGGGAGACTGAGTCTTTAAACTTCTCAGATGGGAAGGGCAGCCAGCCAGTTCTTCTCAACTGCTGGAAAGCTGGAGGTGCTTTCTCTCCACAGGAAGGATATATTCTCACACATCAGGGGACATATGACCGTGCCCTATAAAATCAATACAAAAAAATTCCACCCATGTTTCACAACATACTCCAGTGAAGGCTACTGTCCTGTGAAGTTCAGTATCCCTAGGACCATCGCTGCTGAGCCTGGGCAGCCTTGGTATCGTGAGCATCATCTGCTTGAGGGGTCCACAGATGCCAACCCAAAGCCCTCATCAGCCTCCCACTGCCCTGCCTTGTGAACACAATCCTTGCGGGGGTAAAGTTCTGCTGCACTTAAATGAAACTTGACTTGCTTACTTGTTCAGACAAGCTATGAGTATGTATGACTCATCGTTCCCCTACTTTGTTTTGCCTGTTAAGCAGCCATCAGCATTTACATCACAATTGATCATAAAAGAGCAAAAACGATGTAGCAGTTCCAGCCTCACCCCCTGTGAGTTACTACAGGAAATTTGCTATCCTCCCCTGAACTCTCCACCTTAATGTCCCCACTTTGAATATTCAATGGAGAAAATATTCTCAGAGCTCTACATTTCCTGTACTTCTTGCCTATGACTTCTCTGTGGCTTCCCAGTACTAACTCTCAGTTTTAGGGGAACAACAAAAATGATGATCTATTGTGATGGGCAGACTAGCACAAATAAAAAAAAAATAATAAAAAAATAAAAAATAAAAAAGTTTATGAAACTTAGAACTACCTAGACAGAGAGCTCAATGCACAGACACAAAAGCTGCTTCTTACTCCTTCAGCCTGACCCAAAAGCTCCAACTACAGCATCACTCTGTAGCCAGGTAGCACCGTGATACAAAGATGGCATGGTGAAATGCCACATCAAATTAGCTTTAACCACAGCAGTTTACCCAGCTGGGTTACCACAGCTATGTAACCCTGGGTGCATTTCACCTTGGTTTTGTCCTGTCTGCTAGAAACACCCTGCACAGTGAACTGCAGCCACCGCACAATGAGGCCACAATAAGGCTGAGATATGACAGCTTGCCGTAGCTTTGGTGTGGCTACAACTGGCCCTGCAGAATGCTCAACCCTCCTTGGTGACTACAGACTGCCGTTGCTCTCCTCTTTTTGGGGGAGAGAAGTTTTCCTAGCAAACACAACCTAAGCAACTTGGATGCAAACACAATTCGGAATGGCAGGAGGAAGGGTATGAGGGACTGATTTGCAGCCACAGCCACAAGGAGCCCTGCATGGATTTCGTAACTGTGTGATACAAATGGTCTGACTGCAGCCCTTCAACGCCGCAACAATCTTTGCAAAAGTCTTGTTTCATTTCTCTGGCTCCCCATGCTTGTCAATACATTTTAAAGTAAGTTGTTACAGTTTGAAGGGTTTTTTTGATTTCGTGTCTCAGAACGAAAAAAAAGGCTACTTTGTGCTTCACAATCCCAAGGGCTCAAGGCATGGTTTTCCTTTAAAAGTTTCACTTGAGAGAAGCTCTTATATTAAGAGGACTACAGGTGCTGGGATTTTCAGGCATGTACTATACAGGACTTGAGTGCTAGCTGTCCTGTGCAGATGTTCCTCAGCTTCCCCCTGCCACACAGTACACGTGCATTAGTGAGCATGCAACTGGAGCACTGCACTTGATTTTTCTGAAAGCACCCGTCTGCCAAGGAACCCAGGAGAAGCAGACAGAAAGTGCCAGCATCTTGCTATAATCAGCAGCTGGAGAGGGAAAGAGAAATTCCAGTGAAGAACGAGAAATCCCAGTAGCAGCATCACTTTCTGTCTGATGACAATAAGTGCCTTAAGAGCATCCCTGTGCAGGGAAGGCACAAGAGAAAGATTAAAAGGAGCAGAAAGTGCCAGACCTGAAAGCAGAGAAACAGATGTCATGGAAACGGGAGATGTCTGGAAAGCATGCAATTTATTAATGATGTTAATTAAAGCCAGGTCTGAAGAAGGGTTTTGGTGGCCTGCAACTTCCCATGATGTTATGGGTTGTGTTGTAGTCAATGTCAATGTTAAAAGCGTGATTTAAGCCTTGCTTGGCGGTTACCTATTTTTGGAAGTGCCTGTCTCGGTAGGCTCCTACGGCTCTAGGACTGCCCATGCCCACCTCCCTCCTGGCTTCCACCCCAGCCAGGAGGCAGCATCCCTCTCCCCCAGAGCAGCAGGTTGCGTGCATGTCCCCTGAACACACTAACCACCATTGCTCTCTGGTGCAGTAGTAAAACGTTAGGGAGCTACTGAACAAAACAGAGGTGAAAATGAAATATTAAGAGCCTGCCCTTGACTTTAGTGACTATGAGCAGTAGAATATTGTAATGCTACTGGTGACAATGCATTTCTGCTGACGTGCTACTGCAATTTTTCCTAATTAAACAAAACCAGTTAATTAAATATGCAGAAAAGGCAATTCACTCATTTTCCATCACAAATGATCACTAGCTGTACTGATTATCTTTTGGGTAAAAGCCACAATAGGAAAGAAAAAAAAAAAAAGTTCGTGTGTGGGCAACGCTTTAATATTCCATTGCTGCTTTTGCTTCCTTTTTTTCTTCTCCAAACAGCAAAAATTTAGCATTTTCATTTTCTTTAAATAATCCCTCTTGCCGTTGGGACAACTCCCTTTTAAGGCCAGTTTTTTGCTCAGAGGGAATGTTGACTGCACTTATAAACACCCACTTCCTCGGGTTTATAATAGTAACAGCACCATAACCTGAACTACAGTTTCAGCAACATGCGGCAAACACGTTCAGACTAAGGCTGGCCTACCAGCTCTTTGCAGAAATTATTCAGAAGTGTTGGCAATGCTACCGTGGTTTTATTTGCTATCCTCACAAAGTCACATCTTTGAAAACCTCCCGTCTTTCTCCTTTCTTTTTTGAAAGTAGAACCCTGTGCTTCTTCCAGCTCCAAAATGCACAGTGAGAGTATTTGGTTGGGGCAGCAAACACCGAAGGAGGAAAATGCCGCCCTCTTTGTAACTTAGCAATTTTAGGTGAGTGCAAACTGCAAACACAGAGAGAATTTCCAAGAACTACAGTGAAGACCAGATTTCACCATATGTGTTATTCTGCTCATATCTACTTTAATATCCAGGGAAGGCTGCAAAAAAGCCTAATGACTTTTCAGCTGTTAAGACTGCTATCCCTAGTGCAACATACTGTAATCTGGTTAATTAGCTTGGTACTTTGGAAAAAGATCTGGTGTAATAGGGTGAAATAATTTTCACCTTGAAAGTATGCAGCGCAGTTAAAAAAAAACCTCCAAAAAGATTTGACGTATGAACGGCAACCTCCAAAAGTACCACTGACTTCCAAACATACCCTGCACTAACATTGCCATCAGCACTGAGCCAGGGAATGGTACTAGCAATCTGATCTTTACTGGCCTTGCTAACGGCTGCAGATACATCAAAACTTTCCAGTCATGCAGGTTTTGCATTGCTACCTTGTATTTAAGCTATTGCCTGTGTGTTCATGTCACCTCTCAGTATTTTGCTCCATGACCCCCCCTTCGCCTGGAGCGGGATGTGTACCTTCAGTGCAGTACCAGCTGAGCAGATCCTAAGGGCCTGATGCTGAACTTGTTCACGTGGTCATAAATTAGGAGCAGCTCCACTACTGGTGGCAACACCAAAACACACAAGCCTGGACTGGGGTTCTTCATACCTGTTTGCATGGCTTCTAAGCGGATGGCTGGGAGGCTAAACGCAAAATGATCCACCCCCATCCTGGAGGGTGGGGGGGTGACGGGGCAAAAAAAGGCATCAAAAAACCAAAACAAACCCCCAACACATGGAAACACATTAAAAAATATGTAGGGATGGGGGGGGAGGGGGAATCCTTGCTGAAAACAAACCAATCTTGTGCCAAACGAGTTGTCATGGCTTTACTATAACGTTCCCACAAAGAAGAACAGAATTTTCTTTATTGTGAAATCTTCGTTGTGAGCCTTGGTGCTCCTGGGAAAAGTCATATGTCAGAATAGAACAGTGTTTCCAAATATGACTAGTCTGAGCAGATAAACAATGAATGTCAACACAGCACTCAAGGAAGTCTCTATCTGTGGTTAAATTCCTTTCTGAGGGAGTTTAGGTTCTTGTTCTGGTAGTACTACACATCGTGAATACCTATAGAGATGTTTGCCTTTGTACTACAGACTCCACTGAACTCCAGCTGGAGTCCCTAGGGTCCTAGTTACGGGCAGCCAAAGCATCAGCTGTGTCTGAGAACATGCTGCAGCATTATCTGCTGAGTCCAAAACTTTATGTATTACATTTGATTTGAGACTGTGGTGCATAAGAAACTGACAAAATTAATATTGTTGTTCACTTAGGGTTTTTTTAAATGAATAAAAACCTGATGAATTTTCAGATTCAGTCTCTTGTACCTCCCAAATTTTGGCAGCGGTCATACTCCCGCTATGGTTGTTCTAGGGCAGGGAGTAGCAAAGTTCAGAGGATCATGAGGAAGCAGAAGTAAAGGAAGATTCCAGTCCTGTGCCCTCTCTCACTTGCAACCAAGCACATCTCATCCTTCAACAGAGGTGAAACCAAAATGTATTGTTAGGAGGAGGTCCTTGAGAAGCAAAACACCATTGCAACAATCCTGCTCCTGGGGCTGCTGCATTCAGTAACTCTTTACCGCAACATGCCCAGCGGTCTTGTGGAGCAGGTTTTCTGCTGCAAGCCACCCTCTCAGTCATGCATGTTCTGACCACCAAATCACAGTTGTGTTTCTACTCTTTGGATGTATGAACTTCCATATCTTTGCAGTTACAATGTTACTTTATTAAAGGAATGCATCCCTCTGCTGCCAAGCAGACTAAAACTTAGGGGTCAGAGCAATTTGCAAGTAATAAATTTGGGTCTCCTACCTCCTTGGGTTCTACTCTAATTTATATAGGCTGTCGCAGTAAAGGCAAGAACTCTCTCTTCTGATCAGCATCCAAAGCCTTCCAAAACCCAGATCCTCTCCTCTGCCTTCTAATTTCTTTTAAATGTAGACAACAAACTCACGTTCAGTTCTCTGCAGGTTTTGGAGACGTGCCTTCCTTCCCTCTGGGCTGAGAAGCCACTCAAGAGACGCAGCATTTCAGAGACTTTCATTCAAACCTGATTTTCACTTGGGAAGTGGGGAGAGGGGGAAGGCTGGCCCTTAATTTCACTGTGCCTTAACTCTGCAAAACAGGGACATTATGGGGCAGATGAAGATCCCACACACTTAAGAACACGTATTCTGGACAGCAACTTTCTTTTGTGGTCCTGCAACACAGCAGAAGTTTGGATCCAAGAGAGCACATTAAATCACACTGTCCTTGTTAGGGGAGAATTGAAGGGAGTTTGGCCACTGGAAGGATTTTGTTTTTCGTAGCACTATTAAACACAAAGAAACCCAGAAGTTTGGCAGCCTATTCCACCATGTAAATTCATGTCTTTCTAAATTCCCAGAAAGTTCAATTGAGGTGAAAACCCTCTATGAAAAACTGGCTTCTGAAATACCTTCTAACCAATATTTCGAATGATTTTTTCATCATTATCCACCACATGTGAATCAAAAAATGGAGTAGCACTAGCCTTTGAGAATGGCATAAAAGTTTCATGGGACTGGTAACAAGACAGATGGTATATACACTGCATGATTAACAGCCTTTATTGCTCAGGAAGCTCCAGTGAGTTCCATGTTGCTGCCACATACCGCAACCATCCCAGGACTTGTTACCTCTCTCTCACTGTGTCAGGTAAGCCACGGGCTGTTAACAAGCGCCTATGCTAGTTTAGTTTAGCAACTTAATATGCCTTAGCCTAAAAGCCAATAGCACCATTTAGCAAGCAAGCGAACTCTGCACAAAAGAGCACCCAAAATGTGTGAGCAGTATGCCAGCATAAACTGTACCAACAGCTGAGAACAGCTAAACAGCTGTTAGCAGCAAAGTCATGCCCCTTGGGGAGCTGTCAGACCCAGGACTGACACGTGGCTGAAAAGATCAAGAACCTGCTCCAAAGCACGCAGAAAGGCCAGTCAACAACAGGTACTACTTACCTTCACATCTTTATCTATCTAGCTAATCTACCTATCTTAGTAAATAGACAGAGATATTAGGAAGGGTTGTCGCAATTCCTAATCCTACAGCTCATGAGTCAGTTCTGTAGTAACCATGACAAACACCGCCACCGTGCTTTTGCAGCAGTGCCTCAGGCTTACAGAAGCAGACAAAAGGCAACAGCAGGTTTGTTTACTTTTACGTTCATTCATTTTTTGCTTATTGGAAAGGCTGCAGCTACAAAGTTGAAGTATTATTGGCTGCGCTGCTGTGATTTTAATGTCTTTTATGTGGATGTTTTGCAAAACTGTAATTATCCAGTTATCTCACTGCTCCATGTAAGTCTACAAGACAGACCCTTCTGTGTATTGCTCAAGCAAACTTCATGGAACAGAGGGAAGTAACGGCAGCTCCTGGTCTCAGTATTAATGATGCCCTGTTCAGCTGCTGACAGTCTTCTCAAAACAGGCACAGCTCACCTGCCCTGACTACACAACCAACCAGGGAACAAGCACAGGCAAACACAGGAAGAAAAACACAAGAAGTATCTGGTATAGCACATACGTCTAGTGGAATAGTATATTGAATATCTAGATGTGGGGGAAGAGAACATACAGATCCTTCTTTCTAGGAATTAAAACCAATTAAAAGAAAGGGAAAGTTTCCTATACTCTTCATCAACCCTTCCCCTCACATCTTTCCAGTGCTTGCCCCTTCCTAAAATCCTCAGCGCCTACTTATTGGGGTATCGGCTGGCCTTGGGGCACAGGAAAACTATCCACCTAATGATTCAGCCCAGGTCCCTTCAGAACTCAGCACTTACAACAAAACTAAGCTTGGAAGAGACATAGTATCAATTTGTTCACTATAGCGATAATGTAAGCGTGCCCTCTGCAATTTACTTCTTCCATAATTAGCATGTGTTTCAGTAGATGCTGTTCTCTTGTAGCTAGAAAGAATCGGAGATTCACCATATTAGCGATTCTGCAAGTGTCTTTAGATGGGAGAATTAACACCTACAGCAGGCAACATGATTGATTTGAATCACAGCACCACTACCTTTCAGGAGCTTGACAGACCCTAATTTTGGAAAGGTGTTTTGCATAGAAGACTGGCATTCAGAGCACATGGAAGATCAAGTATGAGCAGGTGTTACTTAGCAACCCACAAATGAAAACTTTAAGAGTAGCTAGAAAAATTACCAACTTACAAGGATAAAGTTTTTTAATGTGTAGGAGCAGCAACTGTTCCTCAAAGCCTTCAAACTAACCTGCTGCAGCCACTATCATACTAGCCAAGCAGTGGTGTGCCACTTCCTTAAAACAGAGCGGTCCTCTCATCTCCTACAACAATTCAGCATCTTTGAGCTACCACTAAATGCTGTAAGCCACACAGCAAGAGAAAACATCAGTACTAAACTGGATCTCAAGGCTTTTTACAATTTTGGTGAAGTGCTTCTATGAGCAGCCAGTTAGCCATGGACAGGACACATTCAGAAGCTGCGGGGCTCTCCAATGCCAAGGACCACTTAGCTCCATGCTTTTTCAGTGGAGCTTTGTTTTGCATACACCCACAACCAAGGTAGAGTTTTCCAGTTTGTTGTAAAAAGACACATCACAGCACAAAGCACTCCATGGCAGGCAGGCTCTACAAACGCTGTAGCACTGCCTCTAAGCACTTCGATGCCAGAGGGACTTGTGTTACAACCCTATGCTAAAGACCCAGATACATACAGTACAGAGGTCTCAGGGCTATCCATCTTGCCTGTATCATCACTTCAGAAGACCAGTTTTCACTGTTAACTCAGAGGAGTATTTATGGAGTCAAAAATTCACATTCCCCTCCCCCCAATATCATTCAAGTCAGATACCAAAGTACATTGTTAAAAGGCTACTTCTGGTGAGGAGTCCCAGGCGTGTTTATGCCTTTGGAAAACTGCTTGCTCACACCGAGGGAAAGAAAAAAAGTGCCTTCTTCAAGGTTTTCAAAAGACTGCTACGAAACCCAGACTACCTTCCTTCTACCCTGACCCTCCATAGATAGGTCCTCAGGGAATTCCTTTGTGCTGAGCAGAGGTGGGAAGACAGCCACAGCCCAGTCAGCCCCCATTAACTAAAGAGCCCCAGAAAGTTGTGCACAAGACACAATCTGCTCAGTTATTCAGGACAGTAACAGAGGTCCAAATTACAGGAAGTTTTCATAGTTTAATTACAAGCCACCTGTTCAATGGATGCAGCTCTCCCATTAGGAATTACTGTTCGCATCTCAGGCAACTCATTCACTATTGTTTTATTTAAAGCACGTTTGTTTTTTGGTATGCTACCCCCACACTCAGTATTTGTTATTGCTGTTTTAAAAACTTAATGACTCCAGTTTTTTTGAAGAAACTTACAGAATGGGTTTGTCACTATCTTATACTGATTGGCAGCATGTGCTGTTAAGTGCATCAAGGTCAGAGCAGATGCATCCTTTCAGTACTTTGAATCTTGATTTACACAGAAAGAATAAACATAGCCAAGAAAATCCAGCTTAAGAGTTCATAGAAGTATTCATCACAGAACAGAGAAATAGCAGGCAGTGAGGCTTTCCTAGTAGTTATCTGGAGCCAGAAAGTAAAAATATTGTTCTTCCTGGTATTAAGATTTAAATAGATATTCAAGTCAATTCTAAAAGGGAGTCAGAGGACTGGAAAAATATCAGCGTGGAACAGCATTACATAAGCTGTGACAACAGAAAATGCAAAACTATGATAGTGCTGTGATCTTCTCTGATCTACTAGTCCAAACAGATCCAACTGCCACTGCTGTTGTAGTTCCCACTATTTACTTAGTAAACTGTGCTGAGAAGGGCGTGTGTGTGTGCACAGAAAGAAGCCTGAATACCGGACTCAAAGTTCCCCCTCTTGGAAAAGGGATATAACAAAGTAATTTAGCAGTTGTGTTACCATCTACTGCCTTGACCTGGCCTCAGAGATGCTGTGACAAGACAGACAGTTCTGGCCAGGCAAAAGCCTGCATCTCATTCTTCCCTCTGAGAAGCAGCATGCACCCTAGTCAGTCCTCCCACCCATGAGTATCCCATCACAGAAGCATCATATAAATATGGCCCAGGTTCCAGTTGGGATTGAAAGCTCAAAGAAAATGGAAACTCCAAGAACCCCACTAAGGTTGAACATGTGGAGAGCAGCAGCTTAAACAGGAGTAGCAATGGTACCCTCAGCGGGGGGGGAGGGATAGGTGTTTATTCATGCCAGTTTCACTGAAATCCATACAGAAGAAAAAAAAACCACCACAGTACGAGTGACCACTTTTACATGCTTCTATTAGCTACACTACACTGAAAATAAACCAAGAACCTCAGAATAAGGTAACAGAGAAGGGTATGTGCTTTTTGTTTTTAAAGGTGCCTGTATACGAAGGCAAGTAGCATGACAGACAAATAAGAGGAACCAGAAGTACCTGCCCACAAAGGGGATTTCAACATCATAAGTTTAACTGAAGCACAGTGGGGAAGTGAAACTGAATAGGAGAGGGGCTTGATGCTAAACATTAGACTGATCCGCTTTTGAATTGCTTTATTGTACTTGCTGAATAAACAGTTGGGGTATATGTACCTTATTCTGACATGAATCCTTAAAAGCAGAGTTGAACAACTATAAACACAGGAACAAAGCAATGCTGTAAAAGATGCTGATATCTTAATCCTACTGAAGCCAAATGAGCCACAGAAACTTTGCAGAGTAATATATTGCCTTTTATGACCAATCTGCATATGCTGGTCAGGACTCAGAGGGCTACATGAAACAGTATCAGTAACAATGCTGAGAGTGCCAGTTAATTTAAGGAAAAAAAAAAAGACTAAGCTATATCTAAGTCTACCAATTTTATGAAGTCAGGGACCTAGATGCCAACACACCAGCATTGAGGAAAGCAACATAATGGGGAGGATAAACACTTGTTTAACCTTAACAAGCAGCTTTCAAAACTGTGTAGGCAATCCAGTTATTTCAATGGGAAGTGATATGCACTAACTATTGGCTGTAGGCAGTTGTCTGTACATTTTTAATTAATGTAGAAATGTGGAATTGAATGCATACTTCTTGGGCACACTCAGGCCGATGCAAGTATTGAGGGGCTGTCTACACTAGGTATTGTAATGAACAGCTTTTATTCCATTGGTCCTAGAAGACTGTGCAAACCTAGCTCGATAAACAGGAAAAGACACACAATTCTTTGTATAAGGAGTTTTATTTGTTTTATCAAAAGCAGTTTTGAAAAGCAGCACTCACCTCTGAACCCTTCTGCCTCCTGAAGAATTGCCCTTCAAGAAGAAGAGTTCTGGATGCCTGTTGACCTAAAGCCACCCATATATAGTCCAACACACAGACAAGCTTAGCCAAATCGTATGCTCCTTTGCTCTTCAAATGCCCATCACAACACTCCCAATTTCCACAGCGAAAGTGCAAATGGCATGGAGCTTGCCAATGAAGGGTTAACAGTAGACATATGCTGTACAAGCTTCCCCATTTACTACTGTGACTGTAGTCCAGGTCTGAAAAGACAATTGTCCCCTGCTATTCCAGGCCTAATCTTCTCAAATTGAAACTGCTTGTTCTGTCACTGCGTGGCTGGATGTAGTGCACAAATGAAGCACACTAGTTTTGGTGCTGCTCAAAAAAGATCCAGCTGGTATCAGCACTCAAGACATTATCTTTTTCCTCCCCAGTTATTTCTAGGCACTTCCTGTGTATAAACCATGTGTGCAACAGAAGTTTTAAAAGTCTGACTCCCTTTTCCAAAAAATTCCCTACCTGTACAGCACACACATACATAGCTCTCCATCCAAAGTAAAAACGTGAAGCACTACTACCACAGCAAACTAATAGTTACATAGGTAGCAGGAGTTGCTGTCTGCCTGACTGCTACTCATGCTCAGGTGTGCAAACACTTCAATCCCTTGAACTTTTTTCCTAACTAGTTTCAGATCTACCCTGGCTCCAAGCTCTAGTTCACACCAGCTGGATCCCTTGTGCAAGGACAGAGGGGGAGGCAGCAACTGGACATCAATTGCATTATCTTCCTCAGAGATGCAAGGGAGGTAATGTGACCAAAAAAACTCATGCAGATAACCCTCCACTTTGTATTTCCAGGCAGCTGGAAACCCAGCAGACAATGTAGCTGTTGCTTAACAAACACAGAAATCTACATTGTATGCCAGGTTCATGCCCCAAACCTGGACAATCTTCCCATACAACTGAAAACACAGCTGTGCACACCTACAGTTCACAGTATGTTTGCTCCCCTAACGGACAGAAGTCATACTATCAGCCCAGATGCCTGTTTCAACACCTATACTTTGCAGGAGAAGTTAAAGAATCTTCATTGATAAGAATGAAGTCCAACTTTGATCTTGGCTCATAGCTGCAAACACTCTCATCAGTTTTGACTACTACAAGCCCCAAGACTAGGCTATAGAAAAGAGGTTGCTTTCCAATACACAACATCCAGGCATTTAATCTGATTCCCACTGTGAAGTAGATCCAACAGGTATCCAATCCTTTATTTGGGGCCACACCTCAGACGTTAACTTGTTAGCACTGTGAAATTGCTCTGCACCCAGGAGAGAAGATAAAAATCCAACACAAAGTCTAGATAGAAGATATGAGATGTCATCAGAGACCCAGTAGCCAGATGTAGCTGCTGATTGTAAAGACAGAATCTACACTGACTACTGAGCGATTGATGGGCAACTACAGGTTCCGGGTTGATTGATCCACAGCATTAATCCGACATGACCTGCAGAAATAATTAGAAAAAAAAGAAATCAGTATATGGAACAGTTCTGCAGACAAGCCTGCTTTAACAAAGCATTTTCTATAGTTTTACAGATTTCTTGTGGACAGCAAACAGAATGGTGTGTTGCCAGAACAGAGTCACCTCAGGTATGTAGTCATTAGCTTTTATAATTAAAAAGTACTCAAAGCATTTCTCTATCTTTATTCTGAAATAACCTGTTTCATCCTGCCATGTTAGTAAAGACCCGCTCCCAAAAGCAGATAAGAAATGTTCACATTTGTGAAGTAAAATAATAGCAGAACCAAAAGTCACTTAAGTTTCTCCTCTAATTCTCAATACTATATGAGAAACTATGAATTATTAAAAAACAGGCTGTCCTTACCCCATCAGAAAAGGTATTCAGTAAATAAAAGCAAGCTTAAAAGCACAGAGGTAATCCTGAAATGGTGAAACATCCCACATTGCAGTGAGGAAAAAGTGCAATTCCTACATAATTTAAGCAGAGAGAAGGAGGGGAGCTGCTTAGCATTAACTTTATTAGAAAACAGTGCAGCATTTCAAGTCTTTGCATAAAAACTCCCATTCATGGTGATTCAAAATCCTTTCATCTCTGCTGTCAAATGAAGGAATCCCAGCTCCTCTCCACCAGCTCAGGAACTGCCATAGCATAGTGCAGCACATCTGAGAAAAATCCCAGTGGATACATGCCTAGCTTAGCCTTCCAATGGTGCTGAAATACACCCTAGGTAATTCCTTGAAGTCTTTGACCAAACGTTAAAATTTTACATTATTGATACTGACATATTTCTTGCAAAGACAAACAAAAAATGGCCCTCAAGTTAAAACCTCTCATTAAGTACTTCATGTGTTTAAATAAAACATTTATTTAGGAACTTGCACGGCTTTCAAATTTAGCAACAGTATTTTAACACTATCACTGGCCTGGCAATTGTTTTTCTAAACACAGAACCATGACCGACTAAGAGCATTTTTATGTTTTTAATATAATTTTTAGAGCAGTTTTACAACTAACATTTGACAAGAATATAGCAATAATCAGCGATTAAAGACTGGACTACTGGAAAGCAAGTAACTAGAGCAGCTTGCTATCAAATGCTTCAGGAAAAGAGCAGTTGCGGTTACACACCCATTGTAAGAGAAGCACAGGAGGTGCATCCATGCCCTGCTGAACTTTTCCAAAACAGTTTCACAAACAGCATTTATTAAGCATGAATCAACATTATTTAATCCCTATACAGTACCTATGCTAACCTCTGGAGCTTGCACAACTGGCAGGTTTGCCAGGAATAAGCATGTACACTGAAGCACGAGAGCAGCAGCACTGAAGTCAGGAAACAAATGGCATTCCTCAGCTGGAGAGGTCACCTCAGTGATTTGCACAATTAGTTTACTGCAACCTGTCCACTTCTCTCTCCTTTTGCAAGCAGCACTTTTTCACTTCCCTGGCTTCAATTGTCCTCAAGACAAGCCAGCATAGCCCTCTACCGTACTGCCACCGTGCTCCAGCCTAGGCCTAACCACTCCCAACCTCAGAGCAAGCAACAACCCCAGCTTCGCTCTCAGGTGGGGCCTAGCAGCATGCTGGAGGCAAGGGTCATCCTACCCCATCCCATATGGAGAACAACAGGCACTTCCAAGGAAGTCGGAGGGAATCTCTCCCCTCTGATCCTCAATCAAGCAGGCTCTGGGATAAGTCAGACAAAGCACAGTCACTGGGTCTTCAAGGAGAAGCAGAGAGGCTCAGAGAGCAGACTCACAAGACTCTTGGTGTTGCAAATGCTATTTGTAAATGAGAAATTTCTGTTTTAATAAAGAAATTACATTATCAACTATTCAGTCATTTGTGAGTTTTAGCCAGACACCTCGCAACTAAAGAAGGGAGGGGAGGAGGAGAGCCTCAGACCCAGACACCCTCCCTCCAGGGCAGGCTACGCGGAGGGGCAGCACCAAGTGCTGTTTCTTGACCACCCCCAGACCACCAGAGCAGTGGGGTACACTGGTACACCCATGCCAAGAAAAGGCCAAACCAACCCCCCAAGACAACAAAGGGTTTGTCACATCAAGTTCAGAGCTCTTGCAGGACAGGAAAGGGAGGTGGTTTGTGAGCGCCTCTGATGTGGGAGCTCTTTGTATGTAACATTAAGCTGTAGATCAAGCTATACCATAAGCCTGGGCCATGGATCCTTAGATCTTGCAGAGACAGGAGTCTTACGGCTTCTTGAGTGCAAGAAATACCAAGTTATGAGAAAGAGACACCATCTGTCACGTATAAAACCAACAGGTGAAGCTTTTGACACTGGTGAACTGTATGAAGGTTTACTGCCAAAAACACAAGAGGCAACTGAGGCCCATGACCAGATCAAGTAAAAATTAGAAAAAACCTACTAGATTGTATTTGGTGCACAACACAGCAGGCAACTAGAACACTTGGGAGTCACCTAACAGACTCCTACCTTCACTTGCTGAATCAAGTTATCTCTAATATGACTGATTTTTTTTAAGTAGGTCAATCAAGACAAGAAGGGTTAACTAATACATACACTGCTGTACTTTTTCCAGTTCAAATAAACTATTTTTTATCAAAAGCTTAGCTGCTGAATTAACAGGAGAGAATAAACAGGTCCTCATCAACCAGCTTTGCAGTGGGAGTATGTCATACCATAGGCTAGTATGTTTTAAGGATAGGGATGGCACTGCCAAGCATTAAAGTCTAAGGGAAAGGGAGGGAAAGCTGTTCAGCCTCAAGACCAAGGAAGGAAAAAGGGAAATTCCAATCACTTGGGTTTAAGCAACAGTTCCCATGATTTTATTCAATTTGGTAAAAATTTTTTGTTCCAGGCGGTGCTGCCACAGGTGTCAAGTGAACTGAACAAAGAAGTAGGTGTCATTACTAGTTTGCTTATAAATATCACAATATGGATTTTAAGTGGGGTAGGGGGATGCTTTCAATGAAGTCATTACCTGGATGTTGGCTTCAGTAACTTCCCAAACAAAAAGCCAGCATCTCTGCAAGTTCAGAACTGACAGTTTCACCAAGATTTAACACAGCCATCACCAGGGACAGCCAAAACACTTAAATTTCAGTGCACTGGCACTGCAGTTGAAGAAATATTTCTCCATGCTTAACACACAATACAACAGAATTGCAGTATTTACCAAGCATGCCAGGAACTTCTACTTACCTAATATGAACTTCAGCAAAAGAGCCATTATGTTTTAAGTTCTGACTTCAGTAAAACAGACCAGTGCATTGTTTCAACTGAGCAGGCATACCCTTTATAAAGGAAGTGCAAAACTGTGGAGCTCAGCTATGCACTGCAATATGCACTAAATGAAATGGGAAAGTTAACCAAGCCAGTAATTTTTTCAAAAGCCCACAGTAATGCTAGAGAAGGTGCAACTAGCATCAAGTACAGGTGTCTAATTAAAACACATTCTTACACACATGAATTCCTCTGCAGTTACATAATTATGCCAGAGCCAGGATATCTCTGCAAAGCATGTTTTCAGTGATCCCAGCTCCTGCATACCTCAGACCCTGTGACTGTAGTGGTCAAACCCATTCAGACCAGCTGATGGTCATTTGACTCTCCGCACTATTTATACATTGCTCCATTAAGTGAAGCTTCTGATTGGGCTTAGCAGATTTACGAAAATCCTGCCCAAGACATTTTTAAAATTGCTTTGCCAGAGAACACTAGTACGAGCAAGCCTAGGGAGGTATAGACTTGGCACAGCCTTCTAAAAGCACTTCCTAAAGGCAAAACCACTTGCATTCTCAGAGGCCAACTAGCTAGATTAAGTTTTAAAAACTTAATTGCTGATAAACACAGTTACCTTTAACCAGGACCTATTTTTGAATTAACTTCAGTCACAGTCATTGAAGGATTTGATACAAATAGATAAGAAACCAGCCTAGTTGTAAAAAAAAAAAACCCTAAAGGATGCTGTAAATAATTACTCATTCTAGCATGCAGAGAAAACCCCTACAGATCAACTCAGAATAGGCAGAAATAAAATATGTTTGATATGGAGTTAAACTATCTGTTCACTGAAACTGATGGAATGACGAATAACTGAGCCTACAACACTGGAGGGTGGCACGAAACTTCCATGGAAGGGTATAAGCAGGAGTTAAGGTTGTTAAGCCAGCAGCTTCTGTATGGTAATAAGTAATGCACTTTCTGTAATGCCTGCATTAGGACCGCACTGCTCTGCAAGCAAGTAGCATTCAGTTGTTAGCTATTGTTAGTAAGTGCTCATACCCCAGCGTGCTGTAACTATCCACTGGATGGTAATATAATACAAGAAAATGAATTAACTTATTCACCAAATCACAACTTTATGAGCAGTAAGGTAATTTTATATAAAGACAGCACACAGCACCAGTGAAGTTTATGTTTAGGTCCACAGTGTTAAACACCTTGCCAGAGGACTCCAGCTCAGTTCTTTACAAAACATATGGAAGGTAGCTTTCTGCACACTAATGGTATTACAGAAACACCTACAGCTAGATCTGCTTGCATGGACACAAAACCAGTGTTTCTAGGAGTAAGGCACGGTTACAGTGCAGGAGAGTGACAAAGCTGGAAAGAGAGGGGAAGGCATAGTGAAAAAACACACTCCCCCCTCCCAAACACATGTGCCCCTGGGTTCCTCTCTTTAACCCAGGCCCACACAGGACATGAGACACAGACTGTCGACAGCCCCTGTGTGATAGGTTGGCCACACTCACTGCACATGGGTATTATGGGCATACATCAGGGTAACAGTACATATATGGAAGAGGCAAAGAGCTGGTGCTCACAGCGTATCAACATTGCTGTAGGCTGTAGTAGAGATAAGCAAGATCCAACAAGTGTCAAAGAATTATCAAATCTTTAGCTAGCTTAATTTTCTTTTTCTAAACACCATGCCTATACCTTGCAACAGCACACCCCCTGTATGCCAAGTATTAACAGTCTGAATAGCAATCCAAGTGAAACAAATACAAACTAACACAAAACACTATGTTTACTGCAGGCAGATATGATTCAGCTGAGATTAAGACTAAACACTACACTAAGTTCTGAGGCTGGCTGAAGTTACACAAACAAGCCTCTCTCGATACCCCTAGAGCACAATCTTTGATGGCTGGGCTCTGAAAGCTCTACTATGTCCTTACTATGCAATTCTATTCAAGCTACCATGTAGTTCAGGCTTGCATAGTACACAGTCTGTGTGGGAAACAGGGCCCCCTCCATCTTTAGTAACACTGTCATTTATTCATGCTGGGTACCCAAGTGTGGAGAATATCAGGGGAAGAAAATATCAATGTCAAATGGCAGACTAGTGAATAAACGAAAGCATGGCAGGGATGAGACAAGTTTGATCCAGAAGTCAGATAAAAAGCCAAGCTGCAACAATTCCTAATGCTAATTCCCAGGACTGACAGCCTGATCCTTCTGTATACTCCTCAAGGACCTACTTTAAAGATAATTACTCTTCCAAGTGCAAGTTAGTACTTACCTGAAGAGAACAGCATTCATATGTTACTTGAACTTTGCAACATAAGGCACTTGATTATTCAATTACAGAGATGATGCTACAAAGCCACCTGGTCCTGTATCACACCCTAATATGCAACAGGAGGGTGGTGAATATAAAAATTGTTTACTGTCCTGTTCCCCACCCTCTCTTCTTAATTGCCTTCCTATGGAGTTAACGCAACTGGAGAAGGCAAACAGCCCTCCCCACCCCACATTCAACAAGATGTAATATGAGGTTTACCACATTTATGCTGTGAACTTAAGCTGTTTCTGATCATCTCACTCTTCCACAGGGAAAATAACTACACACCCCCTCCCCACCCTCTCCAGCAAGATTATACAATGCCTACCTAGATACAAGTTTTAATCAATTAGTTGTAAGCCTATAGGATAGGGAACCTGGACTACAGGCATCATTTTTCCTTATGACTGACTCACCTTCTCACACCCTCTGAGACACACAGCTGAGGTGGCAGTCACCTTCCTTCTCCTGGTAAATGCTAGACCCATCCAAACAAAAGGAGAAGTCCACCCAAGGTGTCACACCTGTTGCCTTATACAGCACCAAGCTTTATTCTGGAAACACAAGGGGCAAGTTACACTTATTAGGAAGGTTTGAGTATTACATTATCCACATTTAAATTAAGAAAATGCAGAGTCTACAACTTCAAGAACACACCTTTAGTGTCAAGGTGAATATCTAAAAAACATTGGAGAACATTAAAGCCCTCAGGAGCCTGGAAATCTCAACACAGCAGCCAGATTACAGTTCAGATGCAGTTAAGGTCAGAAAATTTGAAATTCAACCAGAATTTGTATTCTAGATAAGTGTTATCCAAGTTATTTAGAACATGAAGCTCCTCACAACACCAAAGGCTCACAATTCTTTAAGTGTAAAGAAATATTTACAAGAGAAATCTGAAAGCCAGGGACATATTTTATCTTGCCTGAAGATTAACACACAACAACAGCATGCTACTATGCCAGAGACCTAAATTCACATGTTCATCCCACAGCTCACATGACTTTGCTTCCTTTAGACCATAAATGGTGAAGAGAAATATGCCCAGCAGAAAAGCAACTGGTACAATGTCCTAAGAAGCTTCCCAAAATAGACAACTATTCTACAAAACCAGGATTAATATTTACTGATATTAAATCTGCATGAAGTAATACACATCAGCAAGTCACATGCAGGTTACAAATACCAATTCACCCAACTCTAGATAGGCAGTATTCTATATTTAACTTCAGAGAAAACAGAAATAGCGATGTGTAAGGGACAGTGGCACCAATACTGATAAATACTTTTAAAAGATACGTATCTTACTCCAAATTGGTACTCCCAGGCATATTTTTGAAGAAGTCACACAGACCTAGCTTTACAACTTCACCAGCAGAGCAGTTTTAAAATACACAGAGGATCAAGAGTCCACAGGGAAACAACTTTGTATCCTACTGAAAGAACCATTTAAATGAAGATCCCCTGCCCCCTCCCCATGTATAAATATACAGGCATACACACACTTGCACTGAAGTAGTAAGATTAGTTAAACATGGGCAAACAAGCACATTGGCAGGAGAGCTAGATGGCCGTCAGTAATACTTTACCTTCTTTAAGCAGGAAGAACCTATTTGGATCTGGGCCTGTACTACCTGGGCCATCAGCTGAGGTGTTTAATAAGGCTATTAACATTTGAGTGACACACACAAGTCAAAGCCAGACCACCCTCTCATGCTTGACATGATACAGATAATTACGACAGGCAAAACAAGTGGCTGCATCCATCAGTGCAAAAACACTCTGTGACTGCTAGTCTGTAAGATTTTAGAAGATGTTGCAATAACTAAGGTAAAAATGCACAAAAGCCTGGGATAAGTCTCAAGGATGCAAGAGATTCTGACAATACTACTACTGCAGATAAATTGAAGGTTACTTGTAACATACAAAGACGACTAATACTAGAAGAGGGAGATAAGTTTGTGGCTTTATGGCTTTTCTTCAGTATCCCATTTAATAGATCAAAAAGTATGTGACCACATTGTAGGATGAGGATTTAACTTCTACTTTATCCCTTTCAAAAAGGAAAATACAAACCTGGAAGAGAAGATTGAAGTTGTGGAAATATTTCGTGCAAGTGGTAACCACCATTAAACAGAAGAGATGTGGCACCAGCTGGAGAAGCATCTTCTCCCACAGTAGATTCAATCCCCAGGCTGTTTTACCTGCTCATTTTCTAGTTTTTCCATAACATTAACTGTTTTTAGACCACCTTCAGGTCAAAAGTTAGCCAAGGACTGCTGCTGTGTAAAATGTAACTGGAAAGAACCAAGGAGTGGCTCACGTGAGTATCGAATTCATTCAGATGAGATACCTCAGGAATATTCCCAGATTCAAAAATACATCCACAACAGACAAATGGGAAGCAATACTGTCCGCCACTAAGGTGATCTTTCGAAAAGGCAGATTTATTCAGGGCAGGCAGAGACTACAGTGACAGGAATTCACAATACTAAGAATAGGGACTAGAATACCAGTGGGTTTGAAAAAGGACTCTTGAAGGGAAATCCTGAATAGTAAGAAGTATCAGTAATATTTAGTTTTGTACAGATTGCTAATAGTTTCAGGTTATGACTGACCAGTAGACTACACCAATCACAAGGTGGTCTCAGTTTTCATCTGTATAGTAAGCAACACCTACTACTGAAACTTTGAGATTTATACTCCACTACTACCGTGTGTACTGGTGAATAAACTCATCCTACAATTTGAGAAGCTCTTCTTGGAGAGCTATGTATGCTGCATTACAACAGCAGATCTTAACTGGAGCTTCCCATGAGGACTCCCAGCCTGGTCCAAATAAGCACTACTTCAAGGGTGCATGAAGTGCCCATAATACACACAAAAAGGATTTCAGTCACCATGTGGAAAACTGCTGAGAAGCCATGATTCCTCTCCTAACACATACTTAGAAAAACTCCTCAAAACGGACCATGACTAAAGGCTATATTATAGAAACAGCCTATACCTGACTGACTTAATCCAATTTGAGTTGCTGCAATGGGCACTGATTAGTTACAATTAAATTCAGCTGCCTAACAGGACATCTTATCTTAAATGCAAGCATTATTCATTTCTACTTCTAACACGATTGCAGAACATGAGCAAGTCCCAGGTATTCCTCTAAGAAGTTTTATGAGTTCTGTGGGATTGTTTGTCCCCACCCCCCGACCCCAGTATTTTTAAGGTATTCAAGTACTGCATTATCCACAGTAAGCTAGAGGAAACAAGAAAGCCTTTTTGAATCAGGCCTACTCTAACTCAACTTTCTGCCCAAAGGGGGTTTTTGCATTACCAAAGATGCTGCATGAAGAAAGTGGCAAAGTGTAGTCTAAAAGTAGAGTTTTAAAGACCAAGAATCCAGGCAGGACAGTGAGGACAACCAGCCAAGTGAAAACCCTATTGTTCATCTGAACACTACAAACATTTAGAAAGCACAAAACTCCAAGCCAACTTAAAAGTAAGTATGAATTACAGGAGAGGACACAGGTGTGTTTGCATCAGTATTGTGAATGAAGACTGCACTTCCGAGCAAGTGAGGGCATCTCCATCTCTCTACAGCTGCAAGACATACTGACTTCAGTGTGTCAGTACACATATTGTTTAATTGTTAATATTAATAATAAACAACAAATTAAATTAAAAAAATTGTTAAAAAGCAATCTTTGTAGTAATCACAGAAAACAAGTGGCAGAGCGTTCTATCTTCTTTCACAGTAAGTAGTCTAAAAGCAAGGTTACCTGAAGAAGGAATTACATTCACAGCAAAACAAACTGCACAACAGTCAGGAATGTGTCAGATCTATTAGTGCAATTAAATTTAACCTTTGAAGCAGAGCCTTTAGAACTAGATTCCTACAGGTCAAATGACATTAAGAGAACTTAAACATGGCCATATTAAATTCAGATCTCACACTGTATACTTTCATTCTTAACATCAAATGAAGAGAAAAAAATGAAAGATGTCTTTAAACTGCTATTATACTAGAAAATTCTAACTATTATTAAAGGATATTTTAAAAAGACCAGGTAGATTTGCCCTGATAAGCCATTTGGTATATTTGATACACCTGATATTTTGTAATGCACAGCAGTAATACAGGAACACTATCAAACAGCTGGTCTCATTAACCCTCACTCTAAAGGTGAGGGGGAAGCCCAAACAAAGACACACATGAACACTTCCGAGAGGCAGCAAGGATGACAGGCACAAGTATTGACTTTCCATTCTATGCTAGTGGCGTGCTCAGCTTCAGACTGTTTTACTTCTTTCTATTTCTCTGCCCATAAGAGTCACAACCACTGCTGTGAACATCTGAAGGCACGAAACAATTCCTTTTCCTGTCAAAAACTGTAAGGAAGGCTGAATCCCTTACTAATAAAGCAGATTCACTCATTGACAACCTGTAGTGTTACAGATATAACACAGCTTTCCCACTCAAATTGTTTTCTGCCTATATAGCAGTTAACACTATATATAAAATGCACAAGTTTCCAGATAAGAGACAAAGACCTGGGAGTTATATTTTTTCCTACACACATTCAAAACATTTTCCCATCATCTATATAGTAGCACTTTGTTCTAAATGAAGTGCACGTTGCCATTTGGAGACTCACTTCACCATCCCACTGTAGTAGCCTTCTGAAGGCTCCCAGGGGAAACATCTCCCTTTTGTTGGCAGAATGCCTCATGCAGCATCACTGGGTAACCGACGGGGAAATCCAGTGCACTATACAAATACAAACATCAGCACAAGATAACAATTAGATGGCAGAGTTGCATATATCAATAAACTAGAGGAAGTGTATTAAAACAGTCATTTTGGAGATAACACCATTCACAGCCTAGATCCTGGTACATTCATAGCTTGTATAATCTGTACATAATCACAAGTAGTATACATAAAAAAAATCCACTACATTAAGTCAGGAAGACTATGGTAAAGTTGTTTAAAAATAAGCCATTCTATATAGACAAAGATCCAGAGTACAATACAAACATTTTCAGTTAAATTTATCCATCTGACAGCTCAAATAAGAGACCCCTTTGAACAGTTCATGCCTTCAAGAGAGCTTACTCAGCTAAAGCTATACCTTAAATCCTAACAGGTGCAGTACAAGTGAAGCATTTTGTACCACATCTTGCCATAACTGGGAATTGATACTACAGGTTCTAGTGGGTTTAACTGCTTTCAACTTTAGTGTACTGAACAATTAAGCATGGCCTAAAATTTGTCAGAAACTATTTCTAACTGCATGCCTGGCTGACATACCACCAGTGGAGTAGTGAATCAGTCATACACAGACACATCAGTGGAAATTCTCCTGAAAGTAACTGGGCACTTAGTCTCAAGTCCAAAAAGCACAAATTGCAAGGGAAAATGTAGACTGAAGCAAACAAGCATTCCCATCCAGTACTGCTCAAGTTCTGTTAGTGACAGGACAGGGGAGTTCAAAGTTCACTTTCACAGTTGATGTGGGTTTCCTTTAAGATGCCTGGAAAATGACTATGTTGACCACATCCACATTCTGAAAAACTTTTTTGAGAACTCCTAACGAAGCTTCAGCCAAAGGAACAGGAACTGACTCATTTGTACAGTACCCATCCACTGCACAGTCACTCTCAGATCTGTGCCCAAGATGCACACTGGCAGGATTAAAGCAGTCAAAGTTCACACTGTATTTGAGAGACCTCCGTTAGAGATTTTGTATTGACATGCCAGCACTTGGCATGAAGGTGTGTGCACAATGCATCCTTATCACTACAGCCTGCCGCTCACCATCAGCGTCAGCTCTACTATTGCAGAACACTAATTCATGCACAGAACTAAAGACCGAACCTAAGCTCAAGACCATGAGCTTTTCACAGTGTATTTTACTATTTTCAACTCAAACTGGCCATGAACAAAGAAATAAAAATACATGACCTAGAATGCTATTACAACCTATGTATAGAATAAACTAGTGTACTATTTCAAATGGACTTGACTGTACATACTGCACATGAATCAACTCATCCCTAGTTATGTTTTACTGCATGATAAGACAGTTCTGAAAGTGAAATTTGAAGGATCCAACAAATCATTCAAATATTTCCAATTTACTTGGCAATCTTCAGTGCATGGGAAAACAGTATGCAGTAAAGGAGGCTCTGTACAGGACATGTGTACTACCAAGTATCACCTTGCGGCTGTTAGCTATGTATAGACTTGCAGAAAACAGGCATCCCATTTAGAAGTCAGCTTTCTACAAAATAGGTGTGCCACTAAGCCATTGTTTAAACCCACCGAAACTGCACTGAATCATTTCCCTGAATAGCATCACAATGAAGTGGGTGTGTTGTTTTTAAATCAAGGTGTCTGCTAAGCAAGTTTTTAAACAATTTTTTGGTTAACAGCACATCCCAAAAGCATAAGACTATCTTCTAAATTCCATAACAGTTGCACTTACAAGCACAACATGCTGAAGAAGCAACTCTGCAAACAAAGGAACATAAATGCTGAATTCCAGAAAGAAAACCCCTTTGGTCTGACTACAGAACAACACTGCTCAGAATATCCATTACAACCTTCGCTACTCATATCTAACTGGACTTTCAAATGCAACCCTTTCAATTAATCTGACATCCCAGGAACAGGCTTCCCCAATGCTTTTGGCTCTCCAGATTGTCACAAAGAAGCAGCTTTATCTGCAGCATAGAAGTATTTTGTCATGTCCCCCCGCCCCGCCCCAAAGGAATATTTGACTAAGCTTCCCTGCCCATATCTAGGCACCTTTTAATTGAGGTGTACTGATGTGGTATTGAATTGCATACTGCTCCTCCACCACAGAATGACATGCTCTTAACCTCAGCCAAGAAGTCAGAAAGTTCCAGTAGGCCAGTTTATCAGGCAGCAAAAGTATACTCAAAGTGCCCAAACCAAACCAGTCAGTTTCTGAAGTTACACATTATCAAGGGACATTCTGGCTACAACATGCACCTCTTCAGGCAGAAACTCTGGGGAAAATACTGCACTGGAATTGTCAAATTAGCTTTTCCCCCCCCTCCCTCCCAGATCAGATAACCTAAGCAGATGTGTTTTGTGCCTAACAGGAGAGCAAGATATACCACAGTACTTTAGTTAAGAGGCAATTAGTGATTTGTTATTAAAAATACAACAGCACCTTCTGTACTCATTTTCTACTGTATGATCCACATCTTTCAGAGGAATTTTTCTATGTAACAGTGCTACCAAAATACAGAACTTCCAAGAAAGATATATCTCTATAGGATAACAGTCATAAGGGGTTTTTTTTGGCTTCAGAAACAAGTGATACCTTTATGTAGTAAAAACTGAAATGTATCGCCTACAGTAACCTTGCTGCTATTACCAATGTAACCACTAGAACACAAGACATTACCTTTCACATTCAGGAGTTCACCATTCCTCCCCATTATTGTGCCTACCAAAAATGGCTGAACAAAGCCAGCAAGGCAGTTGCAGCTTTGACCATCATCCTGACTGCACTTCCACTAAGATTGCACGTGGATTTCAGAGTCCCAGAAGTTCATTCTTCCTACAGCCATAAACCAGTGATGAGAAAGCACTTCAGTTTTCTGAATGTGAAGTGAGATTTTTGCCTTCTCCAGCTGCTGTATTACAGGTCTTAGTGAGACCTGTTTGATATTCCTCAACAGTTTCTAAGCAGTTCCAGAGGCAGGTGATCACCCAGCTAGAGCAGTATTGCTATTAAGAGTCAAGCTCACACTGGACCTGTTAGATCAAGTGCAGTATTTATGTCCTGTATGCTAAGATGGTGAGCCTGAGTATCAGCAGTCATTTCAACCTCTGACATCCAAGCATCACAAAGCGGAGCTAGGTTCCTGGAGCTGACAGCAGTGGAAGAGACAGGACAACTAGTAGCATGCAAATGAACTACTCCCTTAAAAGAAAAAGGGGCCAACAAATCACAGACAACTTCCACCAGAAGATTGCCCATGCTAGGCAACAAACCAGTGGTAGCGTGGAAACAAACCAGTCACTTGACTTCTAGTTACTCACCCCAGCCACAACGCACATCCTCTTGCCTACTTGCACCAACAGTTACTCCCAAGTGTTAAGGACGCTGCACTGCAGCATAGTTTAGCTGGCACCTACTAACTGAACCTCAGAAACCTTTTAAAGGTGCTCAGAAACCAGAGGAAAAATTCCCTTAAGGATGGATCAGGGCAGTTCCCTGATAGAACAGTTTAATACTGTCACAGCCCATACTCCAGTTTTTCCCTTCTCCAAGCGCATCAGTTTCCAACACTTCACTCTCTCTGCATCCCACTCAGGCTCTCCCTATCGCAACTGCAAATACTATTATGCAACTTACATGAGTGCTACATTTCCTATAGTTTCTGGAAGAAAGAGTAAACATTGGATTTCATCCTCGTTCCACAGCTGCTTGTGGGGAGGGAGGCCTCCCGTCCACTCCTTCCTTCCCTGAGGAATTTCAGAGGAGGGGCAGAGCTCTCCCAGCCAGGCTCCGGCCCAGCTGCAGCAGCCCATGCCTGCTTCAACTGCCACCCACCAAACCCCACCAGGAGTATCACTTTGCCCGCATGTCATTTTGTCTGATGAAACACCTGCACATTTAGGGAGCTGGCTTCTTGAAGGCTGGTTTTGCTGCTGTTAGAGGTAAATTGGAAGCACCAATTATTGACAATAATATCAGTATTTCTTTTCATTTGCTAGGGACTATGTCAAGTGCACACTTCATTTTTGAGGCTCATTAGTAACCACAGTGCAAACTGATTGCTACTAGCACACATACTCAAAGCACAGACAGTATCCATCAGAACAGTTACTCTTATTTAGAGAGGTCAGTGCTTTATCAAGCACCTAAGGAAATACCCTGAAACTTTTGAAGAGACATTCAAATGATTTAGAAATAATTATGCACTGGTAAGTGATTGGTGGTACTACAAACACAGGCATTAAGGACAAGTATCAACGTATTGCACCTCTCATGAATTCATTCATAAGCTTAGCTAAGGCCATAGGTTTGAAGAATTAAATATTTGTTGATGCTGCATGACTATTTCCCCCATGCAAAGGCTGTCATCTTACAAACTAGTGAATTTGGTCAGAACTTTTCCAACTCACAGGATTTGCCCGAAAGCTTAATCCTCCAGCATGCTAACTAATTTAAGGAAGCAGCTCAAAAAAAGACAAAATTTTCAATTCTCGTTTCTCTAGATGCCTTCTGAAACAATCAGGATGGTCAAACATCCCATCTCATGACATCCCTGAATTTTTCACTTTTCTGTGAGTTTACTAGCCTCCCCTTGCAGGTGGGTATTTGCAAATATCTCCTGCTTTTATACAAAACCAGGACTATTATCATATGTTCATAGTCACACAATCACCTCCCATTCAAAGCGTTCAAATCCCACCCCGTAAAGCGCACTTCCAAATGCTGAACCTTCCTTATCACAATGTCATACCTTTTAACTAAGCCCAGAATTTGAAGTCAGGTTGTATACAAACATTACAAAGTGAAGTCTGACTTTTTAAAATATTTTCAATGGCATTATTCAGGTGTTTATTTAATGTCTGCCCCCCCCCCCCCCAATTCAGATGACAAAGCAACACAGGCCCCTCAAACACAACTACTCCCAAGTATTTTCAGTGAAGATAAGACAACATTTGCTAGCAGAAACCATCTAATGTTTATTGCCCAACCACACACTTGTTAGGCAAGGACAGCAAAAGATTAGTGAATAATTATTTGTATTTTACAAGACCTGTGATGTTTTCCTTAAGGTGTGAGCAGCTGGCTGCAAAATTTACACCAGATGTTGCTCTTAAAATGAGCACTGATTTATAAACATGCAGTTTCACCGTGACCAAGACAGTTACAAAACTGCACAACACCATGCACCTATTTATAGTAGGTATTTCTGATGGTGAAGGAAAGTGAAACATCTGGTTCAAGATGATTATGAAACAGATAAATCTCATCACATAATAACTACAGAGCATAACTTTTCAATAGCACAAGCTAATGTGCAAGAAGGACCCCAAAAGTCTGCAGAAAGATACAATGTATTAGGCATAGTTATTGTAAAAACAGACTTTAAAATAGCCATTAGAAGGCCAACAATTTTTTTTCAAGCTGTTGACTAACATGTAGAGAATAACTCAAAGTCTGCAGATTAACTGGGAGAGCGGCATCGCTGCCTAGTGCTAAAAGCAAGCCTGTATTGCTGTAACACAAATAATCATTCATATAATCAAAACAGAGGGATTTTTTCCTCCCTTCTCTACAGAGATCTTTGGAGACAGCCATAAATTATCAACATGGATGCATGCACTAGTAAGTTTGGCATGGCTGGCTATCAGGGCAAAGCCAAATATTTTAAGTTCTATGCACATGACACTAAGGTAAAAACATGGCTTCTGAGTGCAACCAGTAACGGAGCAGCAATATCTGCAACAGAACTACTCTGGCTGAGAAAGCTTACTTTATTTCTTGAGTGCACATTAGAACAGATCAACCATCGTGTGCTCTAACAGAGAAATTAAGCCAATTTTATGAGTAGGGAAGACTCTGAGCAGGGGTACACAAAGTAGGCAAGTATTTCCATTTGAGAAATATATACTGCCTGCTCAGTGTTTCTGGGCAGTAATTCTGTCAGATAGTTTCCCTGGTTCAGTACCCCATCTTATAACATATAGCATAAGCTGTGCCAATGCAATATACTTTGGGAGAACAGCTACAGCTTCTTCCCTGAACTTAGATGCTTGTTATCCAGCTATCATATACTATAGTCAAAGATGAAAATTTTCACCTTTAAAAAAACCCAGACTCATTAGAAACAGAATAATTTCTACAAGATTACAGACAGTGCTCTCCTGTGAACCATACCCAGTCCAACCTTCCCCAATCCCTATTTAAGGAACAAGATAATCTGATTCTTTGAGACAGTGGGGGGATATAACAGCGCACAAGCATATCAGCTTGAAAAGGAGGTCTTAGCTGTTCTTCAGTAAATAGCTGCAGTTCAAATTTATCACTAGGAGTAGTCAGGTTAGGCAGCACCTTTATTGTTGGGCAAGCTTTTCTGCAGGGATTGTACAGTATGCCCATGCCGGTTATCTGCAAGAAGAGGTCAGAAATAGAGCCATCAGGATTTGCTTAAAAACAGTTAGCCTAAACCTTTGGCAAGGATGATGGCCCAGAGAACCTCTTATGCACCATATAGTTCTTTCATTTTCACACCTATTTGTAGGTCATCACACCATCATCAACTTCAAAGCCATGCAGTAACTCTTCAAGGTTTGAGTCAATTCATTCTTAAAGCTTGCTTCATCTATCCAAGCCATAAAAAGCAGATTCTGTCCTGTGACTGCTAAAATTCTAAGATAAGCTACTTGTACCAGTAAATCACTTAAATCTTTACTGCTCATCAGCCTTTATAAGAAATACAACACAGTCACAGAAATGAATTGATGATGATGATGATTTGGCATTGTGAACTGATGCCACTATCACTACGTTTATCATCTGCGTAGGAGACAGGATTATTTAGATATATACTCCACCTCAGCCTGCCCATCCAGCAGCTGAGGTTTAACTTCTTTGGTGCTGAGAATTTTCAGTAAGATATTTAAAGCAATATTAACAGCCTACCACAAGCCTATACAAGCGCTCTGCCTCATACGCATGTATTTTCAAAGGTGTTTCCTTGGGATTTTTGAGAAAGGGGAAACAAGTAACATCAGCTCAACTTTTCAGCTCTTGCTGTGAGAAGGAAGTTTTAAGAACAAATCAAATCAGGCATAGCAACGTGATCACCCCCCAAGAAAACTACTGCAGTCACATTACGCTGCATTTCCAACAGGTACATAAGAACAATCTGTACTAAAGTCAGATGGATGAACAAAGTGTCTCTGCTTTGATATAGAATGGCTCACACAAAGAATCCAGTTTTCAAACCTCAGCACAGTTAGAGCATAAAGGAGAAAAAACCCGTTACTGCTCAAAGAACTGCAGTCAAGATCAGTAAACTAAAAGGGAACTCCTCCTTCCCTTTATTATATAATAAACGTAACATCTTCAGATACTGGAAGCAAGTATCCTTGCCTATTAAAACCTTTCCCTAAGTTAAGGCTATCTAGAGGTATAACAACTAACCCAAAAAACAATTCCTGAGTGGGCAAACTAGTAATGTTCTAAGAGGTGGTGAACCATCGTACCAGCAAAAGCAATCCCCTACTGCCACATTTTAGGGGAGAGAAAAAAATAATCTATTCAGGCATCAAAATGACCTATGTAATCTAACCAGTTCAAGAGGCTATGGGGGTGGGGGCACACCACATGCATTGGAAGTTTCCATAGGTCATTGTAGCCATTATTTCTTATCTCCCTCACTTGAAAACCCATTTGTTCGGAAAAAGCTATCTGGATCCAGGAGGTGGGTGTGTTATGTGTGAAACATGAGAGAAGCATGGCATGCACCGGCACATTGTCTTAGAACACCAAAATTAATAAGGAGTCCAGAATTTGCTGCGATCTGACAATTCTGGGTCACACCATGCAGTGCTGTTTTATCACACAGGCAAGCATCTCCATACAACCAAAATATTTTACAGAATCCATCCACTGCTGAAGTGCTACCAAACGATTGAATAAACCTGGGACAGAAGCGAACCAGCCACATAACCCTTTCAGCATCTAAGGTGCTAGATGACACAGACTACCACTGTCACCATAGAAAAAAGTGCTAGTTTTATGCATTTCTCATGTCTGCACTTCTCTACATCAGTTAAGCACCACTTGCAATAATTAATAAAACACAGTCATTATGATACATAGCAGTTTAATTGTGGCAGTTTAAATTTCTGATTTTTTCCCCCTCCCAGCATTTTGTACTTCCAAGCGTTCTTTTTAGAACAAATATTTTCATTACATATGTTAAAAAAATCAGACAGCAAAAACATACTAACAGAATAAGCATAAAATGTGGTTTTGCATGAGATCATATACTACAAAACGTAAGGGTTTTCTTTAATGAATAAACTGGAACAGTCAACAGTATGACACAAACCAAAATACAAGTAACAGACATGATCTAAACAGAATTAGACTGGAACATGTTTATTTAATTCCTGAAATTTCAGTTTACACTTAAATCAGTCAGCCTCCACCTCATACAAGCATTTCAAAACAGGTGAGTGAAACCCAGTGGGAGGTGCCCAATCATTTTATTAATAGACAACACATCGACTACAGTTACATTTTTTTCAAGCTTTGACTGTTTAAGCAGAGTAGTACATGCTTTTTATTTTGAGGAGAGTGGGGGGAAGGGTGCTGGGGGACCTCTAGCAAGAATGCTAACCTTATGAATTCTTCCTCTGGAATTTTAATTGGTAAATCTATAAGTAAAAACGTACCCAGCTGCAGGGAGGGAGCTGCTCCCCAGCCCCACCACAAACACAGAACCTCGGAGCTGTTTGCTCAAGCCTTGAAACAGTCTTCTCCTTAGGTGGCATCCAGCCACACCTGAGCCAAGAAGGAGACTCTGATATCAGAAATTAGGTTATGCTCTCCCCTATTTGCAAAGGCATAGCACCTCTAGAAGACATGCTTATCTCAAAATCTATCCTTTTTATTGCTTCTCTTATTAGACATCTCCTACTCGTTTTTGCAATAAATTTAGCTACACAACAACCTTGAGCTCTATTTTTACGTACAGCATTGTTCAAAGAGCTTCCGAAAATTGTATTAGGAAAGAGAGAAAGGCCTTTGAACAATTAAGACAGAAATGCAATCTCAACAGTAGCTGCTTTTTCTCCTTTCCACAAAAAAATCTTCATATGGGGAATAGGCAGATGAAAGCAAGAGATTTAAAAATAAGACCACCAGTGTTTTATGCACCAAGACCAACTGAGAAGTGCATACTCTAGGTGACACCTTTTAACCTGCAACCAAAGTGCTTTCTAAATGCATCTTGAAGAAGCTGCAGTTCAAAAAAGAAAGTAAAAATAAAGCTCAAAGTTAACAGCAGATTTGAAACAGAGTGAGTTTCCACATAATATAGCTGCTCTTTATCGATGAACAGGGGAGGTCAGCCATCTATTACAGGCACGGCTTCCCATCTGACTCGCAGGCAGCTTTCCCTGTGCCAACTGATGGGCCCTATTGCAGTGGAATGGAAAGAAACGTCCACACCGTAACTTGGTTTCTTCAAGAGTCTAGTGAAAACCAACATTCTGAATAATGATATATACAGCGCTCTCCCTAGGTTTCTATACCTTGAAGAAAATAACGTCTCTAGACTATATTACTTTTTTCTAAATACTTAGAGGACATTAAGTAACAGGCACGTGGGCAGCTACATCTAGTTTTAACATGCAGAAAGCAAGCGGTTTCGCCTAGCTAGTGATTTTAAGTCACTTGAGTTTCCACGTACGAAAAGCAATGGCCGAAGGACCCCCGCGCTGCCTGCGCCCCCCCCCCCTCCCCGGCTCCCACCTGCGCGCCGCGCTCGCACCTCGAGGGAAGGAGAACGGGGCTGACGGCGACGAGGAAGTGGCGGCCACACGTGCTGGAGCTACTTTTACCCCGACAGGGTTCCGAGAAACACCTCAGAAACTTCCCCCTCCGCGAAAAGGGGGGGGGGGAAGGGAAATCTCTGGCATCCCCCCGGCCCCCAGGTGCGCTGCCCCCCCAGCCCGCGCCCGCCCCCGGCGCGGTGCGGCGGGAGCGCACGGCCGCGCCACAGAGCCCAGCCCGGCCGCGCCGCCGCGGGCCGGCCGCTCCCCCGGAGCCGCGCCGCACTCACCCGTGCTGAGCCCAGCGGCGCTCCCTGATGACAGGCGGCCCCGCCAGCCCGAAGCCCAGCCGGCCACACCGCCGAAGCGGCGGCAGCGGCGCCCGAAGCCCACCGCCCGCCCCAGCAGCAGGAGCGGGGCCAACCTGGGAACCGAACGGCGCTGCGCGCCCGCCGCCGCCGCACGCCGCTCTTATAGCGACCCGCCAATTAAGGGCGGCCAATCGGCGGGCGGCAGCCACGTGACGGGGCAGTTCCAATTACCGCGGAGAATTTTCTGAATTAGCGGGGTTACACAAAGGACACTCATTGAGGGGGAAGGAAAAAAGGGCAGCGAGCGGGAGCGGGAACGCCCAGCCGGAGCCTGCTGGTGATTTAAAGCAGGAAACTCCCTCGCCTCACACAGACACGGCCGCATTCAGCGCCGGCCAGCGGCTCCGCGGGAGGAATGTCTGGCGCACAGGACGCTAATCCTCGCCCCCGAGGCTGGGTTTACACGGCCATCGCCTCCCTCTTCCCCCTGCCGAGGCGCTGGACGGCCAGGGGGAAAGCGAGAGCCGGCACCCTCCACCTCACCGCGGAAAGGAGCCCTGTTTGTTAAACATACGCAGATATTTTCGAGTGTAAGGTAGAAATGGCTCGCAGAGCAAAGGCTGGCGGTGACCGGTGTGCCGGCACCGCTCTGAAAAAACTTTTGTGTGCAGCAGATCATGCGAGTCGCTGAGAAAGGGAATTATTGCAAGGCGTTGAAAAACCAGCAATTACCGGCTCCTCGTGCCAGAAAAGCCTCCCGCAAGAAAAACGCGCCCATGCTCACACATGCTCCACGTTCTTATTTTGAGGAATTGCTGCGAGAAGAGATGAACGGCACATAAAGTACCAGGCTCTCACTTAAAAGCAATGCTGAAAAGCCTTACCTGCCCACAAACCCTCAAGGAACACAGCCCGACACCTCCCAGCACCTGCCTGTGCTGTCCTTCGCCTCCGCCTCCCCACCCTAGCGGACTGCGTACGGCCACCAACACCGCCGGGGTACAACCGGCACGGCGGCCAGGCCGCCTGCCACTGGCGAGCCCTGCCAATCCCGATTTATGGGCAGGAAACGTATGCCAGGACAAACCAGGCGAGATGACTCAAATCACCTCTCCCCCACCCTCCTGTTCCACAGAACAACAGCCCTCTTTAGCTACGGGGAGTAGGACCTCTTGGAGGAATGACTCAAAGCTGCTCTCGGGGGGTAGGGGAAAAAAAGCCCAGCAGAAGAGAAAACACCCAATCCCCTCCTTCCCCCCCTTCACATTATGTTCATTAAACACAACAACTGTCCTGAGGTAATAAACACAATAAAGACAAAGAAGTCTAGTTTTACCGCAAGATAAGTTTACTGAGGTCAAACCCAAGGGAAAACTAATCTCACCACATTTTCAAATTGTTTGGAATATTCCATAGCCCAATGAAACCATAAAATGACAAAAACATCCTATCCTAGAATAGTATGAGGATAACAAAAAAATGTTATATTTAACTAAAGGCAGATGACCTAATAAAAATTTCACACTCACATATCACACTTTGTGCATAAAGACTTGGTACCATTTTTTCATCTATTCCAATATTTTTTAAGAAAAAGATCCTACATTTTAACCTTTAGGTGGTATTTTTTATCTTTGATTAAAGTGATTTGATTAGAATAAAGATATCAGAATACTTAAAAATTTTAGTCTTTATCCTGTCATGAGCATTAAGCTGGTAAGTGTAAGTAACAGATAGATAGATTAGCTTATGGAGAGTTACCTGTTCCATCTTCTTGAGGGACAGTGAATAAATCTCTCTCAAAACAGCCACAGGTTTTCTATTAACATAAAAAATGAGAGACAAACTGCCCACTCTTACTGGAAGTTTAATAATAGATAACCGAATTGAAGAAGAGACTAGGACAACAGACACAGCTGAAGAAATTAGGAACTGGAAAGCAAACCAGCCAACACCTCTCTGATGACTTTTTGCACGTGTCTGTATCTCCATCTTCAAAAAGCTGCAGCTCCTCCTCAGCTCCTGCCATTGGAAGGTTGTTCCAGAAGTCGCTTCTGATAGTTGGACCCTTTTTTTCAAAATTTCCATCTTAAACTTATTCAGGGCCAGCTTGCTGGCACAACATCAAATCATCAGCATTGTCCTCTCCTTGCTAAAACAGTGCTTTTCCTTTTCCTGTGCTATACCACAAATGCCTCCGTTCTTCCATTCTGCAGCTTGCTGGTAGACAGCAGTTGTATCTGCCTTTGACTCTGATGAGATACTTAAGCCTAATGATTTTATCACGCTGCAGCTCTCAGCTCTTCCCTAAGCATTTATTATGAGGTTCTTCATGAAAATAATTTAGATTAAAACAATCAAATTACTTCACTGATCTTTTTGAATGGAAACCGTGACTCAGATGAGCCAAACACAAAATATTCCACCAAAGTATTCTATGTATAGCATTTGTGTGAATTCGTGTGGCTGAAGCCAGCCAAATAACGTAAGTACTCCATAATGGAAAAGCTGATTAACCATTATAAATACTTCAGAAGTACATTTTAAGGTAAAATCCTCATAATATCCCTGTGAAATGGTAGACTCTAGTCTCCATTAGAAAATGAGAAAAGGAGAGGCCAGGAATACTTAAAATGTCTTGACCAACATCAGAGAAGTTTCCATCAGGAACTGAGCAGCACCTAAGGAGCTCTTGGCTCCTTGTCCCATGCTGCAACTCTGGGAGTGTGCTGCACATCTCATTCCAACCTTGTACCGAGCTGGATGATCTGTAGTCACCTTCTATGTGGCTAAAACATAACATTCAAAAATGATACCAGCTGGTGTCTAATGGGGTAAGACGTTCTTTCATTGTTGACCTTGTTAAGAAAGACTTCTCTGGTAGAGTCAGTGTATTTTATGGTGATAGTATTTCAGCTTTTGTTAGAGGGATTTGGGTTAGAGGCTGAGACTTTTGTCCTGCTGCAGAAAAGGAATGCAGAAAGGTGCATCACTGAATGCTGGCAACAATTGTCTAATTTCAGCAACTTGGCTATGTAAGCATGACTGAAGTTCAGCTGGATTCTTCCTGTTGTACTTTCTGGGAGAGGGGTACTTCATTTTAACACAGAAACCCAGTTAGAGCAGGAAGGGAGAGAATGAGGAATGTGAAAGGGAAGGCTTCTCTTCACCCTACTCTGTGCACCTCACAGACAAAGTTGAGCAGTGTATTTGCCTACATTTTTCTCTGTTGACCATTTCCTCAGGAGACTTTTCTTTATTGTTCCATCAAAGCCTGTTTCCTGCTGTAGTCAGCAATTCTCCTCTCCCAATAAGGAAGTTTCCCTATTTTTCCCTTTTGACTTTCTCACCTTTGTGTCTCAGTCCAAACGCAAGGGGTAAACTGCCTGATTCCTTTTAAGATGGTCATCATTGGTCTTGGACACAGGGACCATCCAGCTGATGACACAAGCAAGAGGGCTTGATCCAGGTGGGTTTCAGGACCCCACAGTGCTGCCGAAGGCCACCGCCTACCACACCTTAGGTACTCCTGTTCCTCAGGGAGGTAGACAGCCCAAGCTAGATAGTTCCCATCTTGCATAAACCAGTGATGCAAGAGAAGGATGGGAAAAGGCCACAAAGAGACCACACGGGCAGACCAGTGTTCCCTCTCCAGGTCAAGTTTATTCATAACAGTACTTTGTGACCAGGGCTCAAAAATACGCAAGTCACCTCTGGACTGGGGAAAAGAGCAGATGCTCCATCCTTCATGCTTCCCTGAGGAAGGGAGTGAGCCTCACAGTAAACTGACACCACCCTTAATGCTAATTACACTGAAGGCCCTCCTCTGCCAGAGGGGAAGAACCCAGCCCACAGGGAAGCACCCAGCATCACTGGGATGTGTGAACTAGGTGCATAGTCACAGACCACGGACCTGTGTGTATATATCCTCCTTACAGTACCTATACAGAAGCAGGGGATGTTAGGGAGGAGAGGAAGAAATTAATTTCCTCTTTTCCCTGCTGTAGATCCTCTTTTCCTTGGCGTATCTCATGCCTTTACTGAAAAAGTAAAGATTGTAAGCACAGAGCTAATGAAAGATACATCATTCAACTAGAAAGTTACTAAATTAGTATTATCTGGGTAAACAAGTGATCTTAGGCTCCAAGAACATCCCCCCTGTCGTCGTCATCCCCCCCCCTTTTTTTTTCTAAATCCCCTTTGATATCTATCCTAAAGTATCACCTATTTGTGTCTTTTAGTAAGAGTGGAAGGGCTGTGTGAGCATACTTGGCTAAAAATACACTTTTCCACCAACTTAGGCAACTTGGGGTACCTATGTGACTGATTCTTAGCATCAGTGTGCATGAAGTCCTCTGTGCTCAGTGTCCTATACATAAACGCACGTGCCAGCTTTCAGAAGCACTGAGCTCCTAATTTCCACTGGGATTGCTGGACTGCATCACCTCTACATACCAGATCTCCATAAACATCTCTTTTTCATGTATAAAAAATCTCCTCTGAATGCTTCTAGTGTCTGATCACAGAACTTGAGCCCTTGGCTCTGAGGAACCATGGCTTGTCAGATACAATGGCAAGCAGAACCATAACATTTATACTTCCAGCAGCAGGTGAAGCCAGAAGACTGCCATCGCCCATACAAAGAGGTATCCGACACAAACTGTAGAAAACAGGACACACTGCTATACATTTGTGAAATGAAAGCAGTGCAGCTTTAATCTCTTCTTGGGGAAAAGCTTGTTATGGTCTAAAAATGGTCTAACACTACTTAAGAAAAAGACAAAAATAATACCAAGGTAAGCTCTTATGGTACTCCATTTCAACAAGAATCTCCATATATGGTTTCCTCAAAGGTCTTTTTTTTTGGAAAGACAGACTTAGAAATACAAGAACTTGAGCAATTTTAGCATCGCTTGCTGTAGGCTTTGCTAAACTGCTAAAAGCAATCACGTTTCAAGCCCAATACAGTACTGCTGTCTGTTAAAGTAACATGAAAAACGGAGTGCTGCTGCTGCCTCCATACCACTTGTGAAAAGGAAGTCTTATTAGGCTCGTATCAACATAAGTAAGCAGCTTGAAGAAGGATTTCATTTGCTCTGTTTTTAAAGAGCTACTCAACTTTTTCAGACTACAGTGACATAAATATACAGTGGGTGAGGGTGGGGGTGGTTTGGGTGGGAGAAGGGGAGGATGGAGGAGGACAGGGTTTTATGCCAAGAGCTGAATCATAACCATGTGAGTAATTTTGCATGGTTTTTTTCTTTTTTTTTTTCTTAAGGGTATGAATCAAATTAAATTTGTTTTGCTGTGGGTGAAGGAAGAGAGAATATAATAGCATGAATCAGAGCTATCATCAAATATGTGGCACAGACTAAAAATTAATTACAATTACTGCCTTCTTCGAAAAAGTTTCTGCTGTAAGATGCAGCAATTTTGTTAATCAATATAATCTATTTAAAAAATTCTTAGGAATTAAAACCTTTCAATTACTTTCATCTTCCTGTTAATTTTTCCCTATTGTAACAGCAAAAGATTAGCATCTTTCAGCAAAATCTTGCTTAATCTGTTAGATGCCCTTTTGCTCCAGTGGCAAAAGAACTGCTGCTAATAATGAAAAGTAGATATTAAACCACATGTAATCTCATCAGTCAGGGCTATCTTGAGGATGAAAGTCCACAGAGTACATGCTTTACCTCTTTAGCACAGACACTTTGTTAGGCATTCTAATAAAGACAACTTATTTAATGAAAAATGCAAACAGAAAAACAGTGGATATCCCTTTGTCTTTTCCTATAAAGGTGAGATAAAGTTGTGGAAAAGTGTGTGTTACACTGGATTTTTTGCACTTTGGAACAGCCGTTTAAGTATGTGGTACTGGGAAACCTGTAAGGGGCTCAGAACATAAAACTTTCTAAAGAGGCCAACATAGATATTTGGAAAGAAAACCACACATTATTAATTATTAGCTAGATAGATAGCCAAGGACATATGTATTTTTGTACTAGGTAAGAAAACACTGATTTTGATAACTGAAAAGGTATTGAGTCTTTGCCTTCAAGTTCCTAGCATGGAGAAAACGGTGCTTAATTCATTGTCTGAATAATACAATGAAGCTACAGCAAGACATCATTTGGAATCAATTCCTCCCCCTAAACAACTCCAGATCTTTCCCACAGTAATTCTCTTGCACGTGCCCAGCAAAAATCTCTACAGAAGGGGCTGGTATACAGCATGTTTGGGAAGTGAGCTGAACCACGAGCCATGATTCCCAAATAGACAGAAGACCTCTGTGGAAGAGCAGCTGCTGTGACTTTCCAGTGGCGTATGTGGGGGAAGGAAGAAAATGGAAGATCTCTCGGGTAACCTGAGCCAAGGCCCGAGAGGAGTAACGTGTGCGTGTGTGTGTTTTACAATCCCCATTCAAACTGGGCTGTGAACAGGGAGCCAACACCCGCTCTGAAGCCAGGTCTTACCCTCACCCTGCTCTTACACCAGCCAGAGGTCACAAGCACTGGTGGAAGCGGTGGCTGGGGCTCCTGCCCGCTGCCAGCTGATGCCACCCCATTGATGTTCAAGCCAACATGCAAGCCAACTTCATTCCTGCTGACATCTCCTAGCAGTCTTCAGAACAGTTAATCTATCACTTAAAAACTGAAACTAAATGGGTGCTATGGAGACCTGGTGGACAGATGATCTTCCCACAGGTGGTCAAATTTTCATGGCCAACAGCTTAGAGTTCCCTCAACTCTCCTGCTGGAAGGTCCCCTTTGACCATCTCAAACATTAAGTTTGCTGGCCAGACAACTTCCTTGCTACCTGGTGGAAGCTGTCCCTCCCTTTTTTCAGTATCACTCAGTACCCAATTTCATCTAAGCCTCCATCAGTTGCCAGGTAGTACGAAAACCCAGCCAACTTATCAGTGCTTGGTGAGAGGCATATTTGAACATGTCTCATGCAAATTATCACAGCCTTAAAAGCACCTCACAGTCTTACCTCACACGTGGGATGTAAGTGGAACACAGTAACTTGGGACCGCTTTGCAATAAATCACCCGTGACTGAAGAATTATTAGACAACAGCATTCACCTGAATCACTCTGTAAAACACAGCAACAGAAAATCTCCATCAAAATAGAAAATCTGATGCAAAGAGATCGGTGCCACTCTGTAGCCACTGGTATTTTGAGACTGCTTACTGGTGTGGTGGTATTATAAGCATGTAAGAAATTTTTCTTTATATTCACACTCTCAAGAAAGATCAGTTCTCCCTCACTTTTCTCAGGACAAAAATCACTGATGATCCCTAATTATAGCTTTTACTTGCAATGAAGGATAAGCTCCAAGTAGAAATAAAATGCAAGTTGCCACAAGTCGGTCAGAGAAGATGCTGAGTATCTCATTGAAGGACAAACCAGTATCTTTACCATATCTGTGGTCATCTTTATTTATAACACAACAGTACAGATTACCACAGGTGGTGTTTTTGGGGTTTGGGGTTTTTTTGTTTGTTTTTGGTTTGGTTTCGTGTTGGTTTTTTTTTTTTTTTTACATTTCTGGTTAAATAATTTCCTAACTACTAATCCAAACTCCTCAAATGCTCCTCCTCCTTATTTTGGTATACAACTGTCCTCCAGACAATATATGCTGCTTGGTAAAGTTAATTCCCAGCTTTCCATAGCAAATAGCTGCCCTTTCTTGAAGGTGTTAGATAGCTTCAGAAAGGAAAAGAACACTTTTCTTTGGCAAAAAATCACTCTGTATCAATATAGCTCAGAACAGTAACATTCCCAGCTGCTAAGCAGAAAGCTCTCACACCCCAGTCCCAGATACTAATCATGATTTGAGTAATATTATTATTATAAATAATATAATTTTGTATATTTTCGCTATGAGGCTTTATACTAGTTGCTAGGAAGTGTCTTTCCTACCAGCTTTTCTCAATTGTCTCATTTTGTCAAATTCAAAAGGGAGCCTGCTATTTAGCTCCTTTGGCTACAAAAACAGATCAAGGGCAAAGAGTAATTTTTATCCAAGTACAGAAAAAAATATACTTATGCACTTGGCAATGTCATTAGGGATTTATCTAAACACCACTGATTTTGGTAGAACACATCCTGTAAACTCAATGGCTTTATTGTTTAGTACATACATTACTAATACTTATTTACTTCAATGGCTTGAGATATTTCTGAAAGTACCTACTGAAAACTGAAATTCTGCTTTGCTTTCAAAAAGTCACACATCCTGTACGTTTCTAGAACTGCTGAAACTGTTCAAGAAAAACTGATGGGAAATTCCATTTGAAAATGCCAACATTTGCAAATAAAATTTGAAGCATGGGATGGGAACGTGATCAAAAACAAAGTTCATATATTTCTCCATGATTGTATATTTTGTTTCTCTGATCCTATAAGGAAAACTACAGGAAGGCTGGGAGGGTGTGTGGATGACTGAGGAAATTGCAGTTGTAGTCAAGAACATTATACATCACTAAACTCGTAATAAAATATAGAGCTTTTTCCCTACAAAACTCATAAGGCACAGTACAGCCTTGGGTACACACTATTGCTTGCCCTCCATGGCAATTCATATTTTTTTTCCACTGCTCTGTTTACTTGAAAAAGGAGTCTAGGACTATGTTTTTTGGTGAGTTTGGAATGGATGCACAGGTCAGCATTTAAATTAACCTGTGATTCCTGAAACCTGTTATGTGAAATTTGTTTTAAGGCATGTTCCAGGAGAGGTCTTAACACGGAAGAGAGACAATTCTGATCTTGCACCTTATACACAGCTAACAGGAGGCATTTGATTTGCATGGATTAGTGAAGCCACTGCAGGCTAATTCATATGCGTACAATGACTTCTGCACCCCAGAATTACATCCAGAGGAGGGTCACGATACTAATAAACACAAAATTAATTTCACACCTCCTCAATTACAAGGCAAGTCTTATCAGTGTTAGACTGTAAGCTTCTTGGGGCTGAGATGGTGTTGTCTGTCTCTCTTGTAGAACATTAATCATGCTGTGGGTGCTTATGGCAAATAAGATGCATGTAAATCTATTCTGATGTGGTTTTTTGCCACTTCACACAAAAGGAGAGTCACACACACAGGCGTACTCTTCCCTCTCTACCTAATGATACACTACTGCACCTAATTGAAAAAAACAAGTCCTGATAGGAACAGAAAGAGTTTGTTTTTGTTTACGCCACCCAGACAGAGTCTGTGGCTATACATTGCAAATAGTTGGCAAAACCTAAACCACAAGTATGCAACAGCACTGTGAGTAATAAAGATAATGTTTGTGTTTTGTTTATGAAGAGTCTTAACGAACACACTAAAGCAAGTGTACTGAAACCAAACAATACTCAGATCTTTAGAAAAACTTCAGAGGATCCAAATAATGCAATTTAATCACTTTGTTCTTTAACAATCTAAACATCACATAAAATGTACAAGCAGTAATTCCAGATAAGTTCCCTAAGTTGAAAAATGGGATGTAGCCTGTTGTTCTTTTCTATCCCAACTATTAAAGTTCAAACAAATGAAGGTCTATTACTGAGAGAAAAACAGGAAACACCTTAAAAAATTCCCTTGCCCCAAAGGTTGAGAAACGCTGTATTGCTTGGCCACCATGGAATTCCTCCATATCTAGAGTCATGTGAAAAGTATGGTATCTCATAGTTGCTTCATTGGGATGAACAATCTTCATATGACTTTGACAACACACTAGTACTTTTGTGTGGAGTGCATGGGTAAGAAATGTCTTCTATATCTCTCAAAAAAACTAGAATTCAGAAAATTTTCCCACTGAAAAAAAAAAAAGAGTAATAGGAACGGAAGAAATGCTGAGGTAAGACTTCTTCCTAAAAGATAAACTTCCAATTGGCTCAGTATCAGATGCTAGATCAAAATATTATTATTGACAAACATGTTATTTTAATGTAATACAATTTAAACTAATTTTATTTCTATTTCCAGATCTACACGGTGTTCTCCCTTACCAAAAGGTGGTAAGAAAGAGCTTTATGTCACACCAAAAATAACAGCAGGTTTTCTTCCCCCTCTTCATCCATCCTTTTGACTTACTGCAGCAGTTACTCCCGGAGCCCATTTGAAAATGGAGGCATATTGAAGTCTTAGGGACCAGTGGTCTCACCCTGTATATGGGGCTCAGTTGACAGAGAATTCAGAAGGGGATCCCCTTCCTGCATGCAGAATTTGCAGGGTTAAGAGGCAGTGTTACAGCTCCTCCAAAGTAATTAATCAGTTCACTCATCCAACAGCATATTTCAGACAGCAGGCAGACTGCACTGAAGAGTAACTGCAGGGTAGCGGAGTGGTGTTCGCTAGGACCAGTGAGCTAACAGCAGTCATGTCCTGCTAAGCATGGCTGCATTTCCACTACCCTGTTAGCATGCTCCCAGCATGTTCAGGCCGAATTCCTTGACCATACAGAGTCAGAGACATTCTGAGAGTACCCCAACTGGAAGGCAGATGGAAAGCCAAGGATCCGACTGGCTCCTCCCCACAGGGCACACCAGAGGCAGTCTGGACAGCTGCACATCACAGACTGTCCCTGAAAAATGTTGACCAAAACTGTCAACATATACCTTACAAGGCAGTGTAGCAGAGCCTGGTCTATAACAGCACTCTTTCAAACACCTATGTGTCACGTAAGTATTCCAAAAACCCAACATACTCATCCCTGAAAGAAGTTGCCCAACAAAATGTGGGGAGCCTGGCTCGGAGAAGTCCCAAACAGATTCCACCTAGGAGAGAGATGTACAGCCTTAATCCAAGTCACAGCCAGCCTCCTCCAGCACAGAGCTGAGATGCTCAGTTTCCCAGTCCATGGTTCTTAGCCTCCACAAGCAGCCTGGACACCTCTGCAGATGGTGCCAACCAAGAATCAAAACCAGGAATGCCAGGTGACCCAGACCTGCCCAGCAATCAGGCACTTAACCAGGGACAATACTGGCCTACCGTTATCTGCCTGAACAGCCAGCTCTGGGTACATCCGCCCGTTTTATATGTTGACTGGTATGACACGTGACTATGGCTGAAAATCTGCTCTGGGAGAACTTCTTCCCTAGCAAAAAATGTCCACAAATGACATCTTGAAGAGCCACTCCACACACACACGTGGAAAAGCTCAACAGAAATATTCACTTCCAAACAAAGAGCACTCCAGCAATACTAAATCTTCTGCTCTAAGCCAGCTATCTTATTCTAAGGAAAATCTTCTGGAGATCTGGCTAGGAAGGGCTTGCAGAAAGAGCTGAGATTGCCTTATCCTCATGCTATCCACTCCGCAATCACCAGTGTTATGAGAGGTTGGGTCAGCAGGGTACTTGCTTACTGGTTTTCTCAGGGAGAGCCTTGGCAAATATGGCACTAGAAGATAACATCCCTTGTCTGATTATCACCCACCCACACACAGGGACAATTATGAAACACTCCTATGGAAATCCTATCACCTTGTAGCTGGAGAGGAAGGACCAGCATGGATGTATGTGCATGTAGGAGAGCGCATGAACAGCAGAGCAGCAACTAAAGACAAAAAAACCTCCAGGAGTAACGAACAGGTTTGCGAGGATGACTTCCCTGCTTCCATACCCCTAATGTTTTCTTTCTCTTACACACCCACACCCTTTCTAAAGGGAGCCATGCCACAATTGCTACTGCAATTAAACTGACAAACCTGAATCATTCCTTAAGCCACTGCGAGCTCCGTACAATCTTTGAAGGGTTTGTCTGGCCTGTAGTCCCAAAAGCGCTTCCTTGGTAACTTCTCATCAAAGCTCTTTAAGCTCCTTGTTTGCTCAACTGCCTTAAGATCTCATTCACAGACCTCCACTGGGAAAATGCATGCAAACAGTTACTAAACCCTGCAAAGGCAGACAAAAAATGACCAGCATACCTTCCCTCCTTCATGTTAAGAACACCATCAGTTCTGTTACTGAACGCCCCCCGCCCCCAGCACCCAAACTGCTCTCTTTCACAAGGGAAACCTTTCAGTTAAATACCTCCCAAAGCCAATTCCAGGTGTCACTGCACATGCAGTATCATCACTTGGCGCTCACCCACACCCGTGGCCATGAAGGGCATGCTGGCTGCAGATTCAAAACCCACTCATAAAGAAAGGTTGCACGTTTAGGTAGACCGAGAGCTCTGCTTCCACCTTCCTGTCCCACAACAGTCCTTTCATAAGATGCACTTAACATCGCACAGATGCAGTGAAGTTTGACAAAAGTATATATACCCCACACCCAGGAATCTTTTTATTTCCTGCAAGCTCTGACTGTCCTGCATTTAAGTCCAGGACAGCTAGCCACTTACACGCCTCCACAAATAAATGTTCTCGGAAGCAGGTTAGATTAAAAATATACTATACCCAACTTATTTTAAAATGTATCCTCATTCAAGTCTAAAAGACAAGTGGTGCTAGTACATTAAAGTATTCCTGTTCACATGGTACCTTAAAAATACCTGTTGTATTGCTATTTCACAATATCGTGCCTAGAGCCAACACAATCACTCTTACTTCTCTAGACACTGAATGGACTGCACAATACAGTTCTCAGAGCAGTACTACTTCATTTTTAGATATATTTTTTTTAGTTTTAATCCAAGCATGACCAATTAGGTTATTTTCTCATCTTAATAAATTATACAAAACCTCCAGACATATGGTAGCATTTGTATACATCCAGGCAAGCAGTGATAACTTTCAAATGTTACTTCCCCTCCTCCTCCACTACATGAAACAAATATACTGGAACCCATTTAAATCTTAGTGGCAAACACATTTAAGAGATGCTAATTTCAGTTGAAGTTTCCAAATGTCAGATGTACATGTTAAATAATTATATTAACAAATAAAGAGCAGACGAATTCTCATTCTCATCTTTGGTTGATAAAGTGCCTATATTTTTCCAATAAGGATTAAACAATCTAACGAGACAATACTTGTGCTTAAATTAGCAAGGAATAAACGAATGTCAGCTCATATTTATAGGGACACATGACAAGTATCATTCATACTAAGTCAACAAGATTTGAGGATTGCTGCTGCCTCAATTCAGTTTTGTAAGTATCAATCCACAGCTGCTTCACTTTTTTTTTCTTTTTTTTTTCTTTTTTTTTCTTTTTTTTCCTAAGATCCATAGCAGGGTTCAATTTTTGAACAAGGTAATGGTTACAAAATGGCTGCAGACTCAGGGTAAGATTTTTCAGAAGCAGAAGACACCAAATCTCAAAATGAAGGTATGGTATCACATGGATCAAGGTGCTTAATTCAAAGGAGAATCCACCTCTTAAGACTTGGCCTGTTGTTTTCCTTGGAAAACAAAGCTGCGTTTCCCCAGTGGCTTTTTGCATTTACCAGATTCTTTCCTACTTTTGAGAAACACGTATGTCCTCCCCAAAAGTACATAGCAAAGTTGTAACGGAATGGTTCAGGCATCCTCTCTGACTGAACGTTATACTGTCATCCATATTACTCAAGGCTGGTCATAATGTGCATTAACATTTATAAAGTTGGAATCTATTCAGCCTGTCCACCCAGTAGCTGACTAACTGGACATTATTACTTGAAGAATAAACGTAATAGAACAGGAAAACAAAATAATCCGAGTATTGTAAACCACTCTATGCCTGTATTTTCTCAAAAACATGCGGTACTAATACTGAAGAAATTGACAGGTATTTAATCTATAACAACTTTAAGCTTTTTACAGAACAAAGGGAGTGAAGAGTAGGCAATTAATATTATTTTGGACTTTAATAGCTGAAAGGAGAACTTCAGGCGAATATTTTCTACTACTTAGAGGCAAATTCTTGTTATTCCTTTAAATTAAAAAAATGTCGTGTGCTTCTGGGGGAAACAAGCACCAGTAACAACAAGCTGTTCACCACTTTGCAGCCAAAGTCTTGCAAAAATCCTGAGTGCAGGACACAGTCAGAGCTGCAGCAAGACAGAAGAGTGAACAGAATCAGAAGGGGCAGACACACATCTTTCCTCACCTTGGCCGAGGCTAAAGAGAACAATTCTTACCCCAAGATGTTACTTATAAGGCTCTGCTCCCAGAAAAGTGCTTTGACATAAATGTGCATGAAGTTAATGGGGAATTAAAAGCATCCGACCAAAGAAACGCATTGCCCCTGCATGGGAGCCGGGGGGTGGCGGGTTAATGCCGAGAACCTTTAGATTTTGCCCAGAATTACTTCTCTTTTTACAGCGAGGCGAGCTATAAATGCCGAGCTTGTCTGCGAGATGAGCCTGCAGCGCTTGGCACGGCCGCCGGCAGCGCCGTGGGCTGCACCTTGACAAGGTGGCAGAGGGGAAGCAGCTGAAACGCTGCAATCCCGCCCCCGCCCGCACAGCCGCCGCACGCCGCCCTGCCCGGCCCGGCGCGCTCGGCCACGGGAACCGGGGCTGCCCGCTGGGCCACGGCCCGCCCCGGCCCCCCGCCGCCCCGCCCGGGCACCGCTCCCCCGGCCGCCCCGCCCGGGCACCGCTCCCCCGGCCCCGGCGGCGGGGGCTCGCGGGGGCAGCGTGCAAGTCCCGGCCCGGCCCCCCCGCCGTGGGTTTGGTGCGGGACAAGCCCACCGCCCCCCTCCCCGCAGCCTGTGACAGAGCTGCCCGACACCAGCAAAGCCCGCGGCCACGCACCGGCCGCTGCCCCTGGCCAGCACATTCCCACGGTGGGTCGCCGGGCTCAACTCTTTTTTTTTTCCAGCCAGGCAGGTTTCTCGGGGGAATTTCCCACCACCCCCTTCTCAGCCAACATTTACACCAGTATCTACAAAGCAGTTTTTTTGAGTCTGATGAGAAGTTCCAAAAAGAGCTTTGTCTGCAATTAAGGAGAATATTCAGCTTCAGCATGCAATGTACATCCCCTATCGGGCAATGGTTTGCATGAGAGCTACCCACTGCACAAAGCGTTCCATCAAAAAACTTCAAATCTCCAGCTCATTCTTCCTCAAACAAAGAGGAATTCGGTGACCTGATGAACAGGTTGGGCTGCGGGGAAGTCTTGCTTCTTTACATCTTCATAGTTGTCACAACAGCACTCGGTAAAGAATTCATCTATAGGAGACCCTTTAAATTTAGTGAACCACTGAAATGAATTTCTTCAACATTCTTTGGAGAAATACACATTTTTCATATGGAGCAGTCAACAAGAGATCCCACGTAACCATTGCCCAGAACCAACTGTACCATTTGAGCATGGTTTTTGGAGATTAATGGAGATTAAAACACAATTAAAACCATAGCTACCCATTTGCAAGATCTACTGCAACACTTCAGAACTGGCCTCTCCTCATGAGCAAATGTCCTGGTCTGGAGAGAACAAGACTGCATACCCCGCTCCAAAGAGCAGCAATTCCTACTCAGTAGTTCCTAAGCAGTGAGCAGTCGTATTTGGAAAAGAGCAATCAATTTGTATCACATGAAATACAGAGGTTAGAGGATTAAAACTTTTCTATCATGCAGTGCACACTCGGATATATAATAATTACATAAATGAAGAGAAAACATTTGGAAAAGAGGGTCTCGAGCTTCTACTGCTATGACGATGTGCAATAAAAACAAGCCTTTATATTTTTAAGGAAAAAGAAATCCTCAGGAAAACAACATCTTGAGCAGTGGCACTGCACAGCACAAACTATATTAACTTGTCATAATATGTTGCTTCTGTTAGTATGCATTTTGATTGAATAACAAACTAAATACGAGTGTCAGGATATACAGTAATACTAAAGAGCTTGGAATACAGCCCTTGGGAAAGCACCCCTAATGTGGATTTTCTGACTCCTCTTGTTAAAATGTAAATGACTGCCAACCTCAGCTGCAGGTCACCATTTGGGGGCTTACGCATATTCTCCTCTTAATAAATGACAAATCATAATGCTATTTTTAAAATAGCACACACACAAATAAATTTCTCAGAAAAGGTAAAGCTTTTAGCTGTAAAGCTAGCTATGATCTGAAAGAACAAGGAAAAAAAAATCAACCAACAGAAAAACACCTTATCAAGGTCGAGTTTGCTTTATTTAAATTGCAGCTTTTTTTTTTCTTCATTTCAGTCTTATTTCGCTTTCCATGAGCAAGCACTGAGCCCTGATTTTGCTGAAGAATTCTGAACATCATTAACATCACTTACTAACTTTTTGTACTTCCTCATCTCTAGCAATTTTATCATACGGGACATTTATGATGCTTGTTATGGCACCTTCTGTGTTCAGGCTCAGAAAAATCTTTCTCATCAGTTTCCACAGAGCACAGTCTGCTATTGCTGGTCAAAGTTGTACATGTGGTGGCAGGAGGGGGAAATGGTAAGCTGCCAGTGACAACTCCCATGTAACCAGTTTCATACAGCTAGCTCTTGCATTTTATAGAGTATCCACTTTATTCTTAGGACGCTCCAAAGGTAGAGAGGCATTCTAATATCAAATTTAGTTTCTTGCTTATTTCTTTCCCATGGTGAACTGACTGGATATTCAGTCCATGTTACTGAGGTTCTGAGCATGTGCTGCAGTGACAGCTGTCAATTGAAATAAAAGCATGTTGTGGTAGGACTTTCACTTCTGAATAATCATTCATCAGAAAGAGTGATTAAATGTCAGAGCTCACCACTATTTTAGAAGCTTGTTACTTCTATCAATGCATGTAGCCATGAGAGATACTTTTTTTTTTTCTTCTCAACTGCTAAGGAGGAAAGCAAAATTGATTTGGGAAACAGTTCATGTATATTGATGCTAAATACTAACACAAAGCACTTGATTTAGGAAACCTTAGGTATTTCTAACATTTTGTTGTAGTCCGTCAGAGTCCGGGAAGTGTTACAAACTGCATTTCCCAGTCAGCCAGCCATACTACAAAGGATTCTGCTTTTGCATCAAGACTAAATCTGGACTGCTAACAGTAACGTCACATTTCAGTAAACAGAGACTTCTTAAGAGCCTCCTTTCACTGTTTCAGAATAACACCAGGTTTTGTCGAGGTGGATGGTACCTTTAGTACGTACGTCCTTGCAGACAGCTCATCGCGGCTTGCAGCGCGTTATTTCACGTGATCTGCACTGACACGGCAAACGCGCACAAAATACCGGCGAGAAGCGAGAAAACTACAACTGGAACTTGCCAGAGCTGCCTCTAACAGCCTCCCGTTTCTTCTGGGGAGGGCGGGGAAGGCCCGCAGCCCAGGAGCACATGACTGTCGCGCTGCAAGGCCACCGGGGCGGGCGGCGGGCAGGGGCGGCGCAGTGCGGGCGGCCGCCGCCGGGTGGCGACCCCCGGGCTGGGCTGCCAGCCCCGCCGTAGGGCCAGCGCGGCGGCAACCGCAGGCCGGGAGGGAAAGCCAGTAATTGCACTGCTCGGTTTGCAGTAATAACAACGACTTAAGGCAGTAAGCCTTCGGACTATTTTAAAATTAAAACAGCGCAATAAACTACCAAATAATACGTCTAAGAGGATCTTAAAGGCACAAGAAGGATTTTGCCTGGCAATAGTAAAATTTCACGAGGTTATTTGAGTTTTAGTGTGCGACTGAAGCCCTAAGAGATTCATGTGAACAATACCAAAAACGTCTAAGCTTCTCAGTTCCTCAGATGTGGAAAATCCTACTCCAGATTGATGTCTGTGCTCATAAGTCTGCTCGTAACTAGGAAAGAAGCATTTTGGTTTTAAACAACTAGAACACTGTCCAACAGAAATACAAGTGGGCTGTACCCCTTCAGTAATGACTCTTTTGGTGTCAAATTAAGCCCTGAAATACAAGTATAGAGGTCTTACTAAAATCAGTAACTGCAGGGTCTGCTCTTTCTCTGGTAATGAAAAACAAAACAAAACAAAACAATCTGTGTTTTTTGCTCTCCAAAGTCAATAAAAACAGACTATGAGAAGATGTATAGTAAAACACTTCATCATAATAAATATTTCATTAAAATAATGTGATTCAGCTATTCTTTCTTGGGATTTTTCTTGACTTGCTTAAACTGATTCTATTTATGAAGTAAGCATCTCTCTATTTAAAGGTGTTAAGAGCTCGTGGTCTTGCAAGTTTACTCAGTACAGCTGTTGAACTCTTAATTCTTCTTCCACTACTCCAAGGAAAATCAAATACTGCAGATGTTATCCTTTATAACGCCATATACACAGAATCAGTTCCTCATTTGCTGGCAAGTTATTTATTTTTTCCTACTTAGCTTCAAGGCAGTCATGATCATTAGGCAATGCCAGGGTTAAATAAACATGACCTAAAGTGATCAAAAGTCAGAAGTTATTTGAAAGAGATTATGCTCACATCAGTAAGTGGAAATCTAGGAACCGCACTTGAAATATTTTAAACAAACCCCTCTCTTCAGATGCAAACATATTACAAACACAAATGAAAAGGCAGAAATATACCTGAAATTAAAATATTTCCTATCTGTGAGATACATTTGAACTAGACAGGCTACCTTGCCAGGAGTTTAAAGATGCTAGTGCTCATAGACAATCAACAAATCAAAGAAACCTCATAGGTATTTTTTTAAAAAAAAAAGCAAACATACAACAACAGAAAAAAAAACCACTAGAAAAAAAAAGACAAGAAATCAGTACTCTCTGAAATACTTTTATATTTACCCATTCCAGTTTTACATGTCCAATCCTTTCACACCACAGCAGCACCCATGTGTGTGAACTGTCTTGTTCATGCGTGTGCACTGACAGCATTTCTGCAGCGTGCAGCCCAGACAAGCCCACCTGCCAGGAATTCCCCTAAAGACAACTGTATGAAACCTAAGAAGGTTTGCATCCATTCATAAAAGATCACTTTGCTTAGGATGAAGCCAATGTGGAACAGCTTACAGTAACTTGGGGTACTTTCAGACTTGATACCTAATTTCTCCAGAGCCTAAAGCCTATGCAACTCCCAGTTCTCATTGAGAAGGGGAATACTGAAGAGCAAGCGCCTCCTCATTGGCCCTCATGGCAAGTAGACAAGTCTCTTCAGAGCAATTGCTGCTAACCACTCATTATTGCCTGACACTGTTTCACTTCACTAATCTTTCCTCACCTCATGAAACCTCTCCTTCTCCCATCCCATAAAATGGGAAAAATATGTCTTGAAATCCTTCAGTAGAGAACTATTGCCAAAGAGTATCTGAAACCTAAGAATGCACTCTGCGCCGTGATCTAGTATGAAAGCCAACTTCACGGCTCTTATCCCTTTCTGTAAGTACACTGTTACCACTATCAACCTCTTTGATGCTTCCCATGCTTTTTGCAATAACCCTCCTAGTCTTGTCACTTGAAGCTGGGTGTTTCCTCAGGGTTCCATGTGATAAAGGTCCCCCAAAGTCAACAGACACAGTCCTCCACCTATCCCAATATCCCATCTCAGTGTCTCCTTTGCCCAGATTAAACCTCAGTATGTCTGAGCATCTAAGCATCAGCTGTTGTTGTAAGACAACATCAACATCCCACAGGCAGCTTGTCATGGGTAGAAATGCTTTTAACAATGAGAAAAGAGAAACATCACAAAATTGAAAGTAATTGGAAAGTCATGCATCTCTCTCTTGTGTACAGCATCAGCATCTTATGAAACACTGCATATAGTGATGGGAAAAAGTATGTCTCAAGTAGTTTTTATTTAAATACTGCAAAATAGTAGACAGGAATAAGGTAACCAGCAAAATACGGAAATCTGTATGACAGCTTTTCAAAATAAAATTGCCTTCAACCCTAGACCACAAGGAGTTTTTCAGAGCTACAGGTGGGAGTTGGAAACACTTGTCTGACTTTTTCATCTTAAAAACTCTTGAACACATTTTTAATACAAGTAATTCAAAATTTCAGAGAGTATATGAGATCTTTTAGTAAAAAGAAGCAATGGTAAGGGAGAACACATGACGCGGTTATGTTTAAAGAGGAGAGAGTGTGGCACACTAGCCAGGCATAGTAGCAGTTGAAAACCACTTTTATCTGTCACACTCACGAGGTATTTTTATTTTGTAATTTTTCACTTATAGTAAGTGTACTTATTACTGGTTTCTGTTTTCTTTTCTTTATAAGACATTATATAAAAGGAATTAGGGAGCCAGAGCCCTTTGAAGCACCCTCAGCACGTGAGAAGACTCTTTCACCAGATTCTTAGATACAAACAATGAAAGAAAAGATGCATGAAAACGAGAGTGCTCAAACAAGCCTCTTCTCCAGTCATCTGTTTAGCCTTTGCTATGTATGTTCTGGGTTATCGTCAGCAGAATTGTTTTGCACATCTCCAGGATTTTTTTAAGACATATTTAACTACCAACACATACAAAAGCAGCTACCCAAGCCTGAACAGTTTTTATCCTGAACTGTTGTACTGGTCCTTTAACTTTTTATGAGTCATAGTTTAAGTATTTGGGAATTCCCCTCTAAATATGAGTTTGACACACTTACGTTATGGAAAGTTATTTTATTCAAAAAGTAACAGAACGCAACATTCATGCAATACCCAGGACTATATTTAGCAACACACAATTGGTCTTTTTTTTCCAATAAAGCTTCTAATTAAAGACAGATTTTTAAAATTAAAAAAAAAAACAACCAAAAATGCGAGAACAAGACCAACAGCAAAAGCAGCAGCATTGAAAGAGACAATCACTGTTACACACCCAAGCAAGTCAGGAATATTTTTTTTGAAAAACTATTCAAACAATGTTAGGGCTGTTTATCTTCCCCTCTTGAGACTGCTCAGTTACACGTAAAGAGTATACAGCTGCTCTCTTACCTGTGCGCTGAAGTCCCTTCTTGGTGGGCTGACTAGTCATCAATGATCACCTGACTAAACCCTGGAAAAAAAATTAAAATAAAATCAGCTGACCACCCTTGCTCACTGGCTTCCAGCTTAAATACTCCTCTCCACAGCACTTTGTCATGTGAGGCAGGACAGAACCAGCTGTCATTGCTTCAGAAAAAGGGAAACGGGCCCCTCCGTTTCCACCTCCTTCCTTCCTCCTCTCTCACTCTTTCCTATCTGTCCCTGCCTCCAACCTCCTCCCTTTCTCATTCTTCCACTTTGCTCATTCACTGCCCGCCCGGCCGGGGTCTCCCAGGGGAAGCTGCATTCCACAACGTACAAGCATTTCCCCTGCATCTTGAGGTTTCTCAGCAAGCTGCCTACACACTTCTACTGAAAAAAAAAAAATAAATCAGAGAGAAACAGAGAAAAGGCACCACATTCCACAACCCTCAGTCAGCCCTGGCAGACTACGAGGCATTTTCAGTCACACAGCACAAAATGCATTAGTCAGAGCTGAAAGACCACACACTTTGTACCACTACCATGCTAACAGAGAATGGTCTGAGCAGAGCTACAGGAAAAAGGAAAGGAGGGGTTCCTATCGGTGCTTCCATTTTACATGGGGTAGCCACCTAACTATATGAAAAATTCACAAGGAAAAGGCCCAAAGTGGACATTCCCCAGCAGAAACAATGCAAATGTGGGCAGTGGCGAAAGCTCTCCACTCACGGAGCACGACCTTTGCCAAAAGGACTCCCCCTCCAGCAGAATGTGTTATTCCAAAGACTGCAAGACATTATCTAAATCAGAACTTCTATCTCCCCGATGGTTTGTTCATAGGAAATACAAGCCTAGAAAAAGTGAAAGTAATACTGCATGATTCAGATTCCCCGAAACCACATATACTTTCAGTTCAAACTTCTCTTCCTCAACGCTCCTTATAGTTCTGCAGCTATAGCCATCTATGGAGTTTTCTTTTCTCTACTTAGACAGTTTCAACCCTCCGTGTACGCAGAGAATCTGATCAGCAAGGAATGAGAAGAGAGTTCAGCACAAAAAACCCTCCATCCTAATCCAAATGACCTAATCGTTCATCTATCTGCTCACTGCTTCAGTCCCCCACACGCACTTATCTATTGCTTGAAGGCATTTTAGGAGTACGTATATGGCTTAGGAGAAAACACCCCTTTTTAAAATCACATCAGAGAGAGCAAACACACTGTACCAGAGCACGTGCTTCTGTCCACTGAGACCAGTATCATGGAGTCCCCAGCCCTGAATTCCCCGCTCCACGCGGGGACCGTCCCTAATGCACCCTGCAAGACTCAGGGGCTTAAGTCAGCGTCAGGAAAGCGTGGGGAGGTGGAGGGGGAAGAGGGGGGAGAACCCTTAACTGTCTGTACTGGAATTTCTCTTTAGGAAAGTCCATGCTTTAATGAAAGACTGATACTAGATACCACAAAGAAACTTTTATTTCTGTACGCACATGACTCAGATACATTTTCTGTGTGGGTTATGTGGTTATGTTATGTTTCATCTTAAGAAACTGTTTCAAAGAGACCTTTAAACATTAGTTTTAAGAAAAATTTGATGTGTTTATGTACAGTGAGTGTTTTTACACTGCCTTTTATTGTGCAGTACTATACAAAGCAGACACTGATGTCTGTTTTCATTATAGATATAATTTGCATCTAATACTAAACACAATAATCTGTAAAAATATTTATTTTAAATCATTTCCCTAAATAGTTCCCAGAAAAGTAAACAAACTGAACCCTTCAGCAAAACAGACCTTCTTAGTTATAACACTGTTATTCTTCCCCTTTTCTCATTTTCTTGATCATGAAAATACATTTACTATGTTATTGACTTGGATGCATTAGTTTCTAAAACAAACGGTAGCTGCTGCTGTGCGGTATTTCAGCAGAGGAAGGCTATCCAGAACTGCCTCAGAGACTGAACACTGTCACCATTATAACAAAAGCATTAAAATGAATAATTCATGAGCAGAGGAAGTACCCTACCATTAAAAGGCACCGACTATTCCATGAATTGTCCAAAAGCTACCCCTTTTACTGCCCAGTTCCTCTAACTAATTAATTATTCTTCATTTTTCTAAAATGGCATAGAGTAGTAATTAGCAGAAACACATAGACCAGTTCTAGGAGATTTTCCAAAGGAGTAAGAAATGAAAACTGATAGAAGTAAGTCGGGGGGTGGGGGGGTGGGGGTGGGCAGGGGGCATTGTTTATGCTTGATGATGGATATATTAAGGAAACAGAGTTTCAACAGTAAGTTTTCCAAATTGCACTTCCCAATCTCGAAAAGGCAGAACATAGCAATCTGTTCTTTGCCTTTATCCAGCACCTTCCTTTTCAGGATCTCCAAAACATCATGAAAACACTCAGGAATTAAAAGGCCTCATTAACAAGTACTTGCAGAACTTTTCTCTGATTTATAGGTGCAGAAGGTAAGGCCTCAAGGAGACTAAATGATTTTTCTCCAGGTCATACAGAAAGGCTTGGAGACTGAGGCAAGAACAGAGCTTCATCCCCTGGTTATAGTCCTGTGCCCAACAAAAAGGCTAACATCCTTATTTTATACTAACAAGCATCACAAGGTTCAATAGTGCTGCAAGTTTCAACCTAACAAACTGTGGTGCACAGGTATTTTCTGCAGGGATAGGGAAACCATGGGATCCACTAATTCAACTTTCACCAGAATAATTTACAAACTTAGGTTCTGAATAAGATTTTTCAAGGAATCTGTCTTAGAATAGCAAAGTACATCTGTTGATGTTTCTCTGCTGCAGGAAAAGCACATACTGTGCCTGGAAAGAGATTTATTTATAATATACATTTTTAAAGTTTTCAAGACATTAAAAACTGGTACACTAACATTAATAAACTTGTCAGATTTCATTTGAACCAACATCTAGCTCTTAAAAGAGTGAAATTCAAGAAACTGTATGTCTAAGTCATTTTGCCGAACAGACAGCATTCTGTAATGTTGAGCAAAAGCCATCCTAAATATCTTTACATATGTGGGTCTCTTTTAGGTGTCCTCCTGTCTTGCACTGTTGGCATGAACTCAGATGCAGTTCTTATTCCAAGGCCCCCACTGCAACTTGAACACTGCAATGTTCACTGATTATGTGGTAGCAAGCCTATTAATACTGAGATACAAAAACATGTCCCCAGGCTAGAACATTATGGATGGAATGATAACATTAGGTGTAATTTTGCAAGATGAGATACTGCTAGTGGTCAACTTAATAATGTTCCTGGGCTTTTTAAACCAGTCAGCTTGCTTGCAGAGCCGTGGTAGTAGTTTTTCTGATTGTGACTTTCAAACTTCTAATTCTCAAAATAACATTTTTTTATTCCAATAGCATCTATTTGAGAAAGATGCTCTCCTGATCTGGTATTAGATGGATGACTTTCATTCAGCCAAAAATTTGCTCTTCAGTCAACTCAGAGCTGCTCCTGCAACAAGTCCTTACAGGAATAAGGAAATGCTCTGTAGCAACCAGAACAATCCGTACAGTTAACCATATTTTTAGTTTGCAGTCCCTAAGGAATTGTGAGGAGAACTGAACTACAAAACATATATAAAAAACCCCACACTCGGTTCTTAAAGATAATTAATATAGCCCAGCTCACAGCAAGCAGGTTAACTGTAAATAATAGACTATTTCAGACAAATGACCATTAACAGTTTGATAACTTGTGGCAGGAGGGAAGAGGAGGAAAAACCACAAAATATTTATAAAACTTCCAAAGATTGCATGACAGTTCACTTTTTAAAAATTGCACCCAAAAAAGCAGTTTAAGAAATAAAAAATGCTACAAACACTTCAAATTTATCCTCTTCTAAGTATTTATCTTCAATCAACATTACAGGAGAAATTCTCTTGTTGATGTAAAGCAGCATGAGTATGTCCACCAAACTAGCAACATTCATCAGAGCATCCAGGCTACCGAGTCACTACCTAATCACAAGTGTTTTGGAGAACAAATAGCATAAACAAATTACTTCAGAGACAACAGTGTCACAAGAGAAAGATTATTACTAATTCTACCTGGAGGTAGGTTAAAACAAAAATAAAAAATCTCTTAATGTCCATAAGCAGGACAACATTTCCAAGTGCAAGGAACTAAATCAGCATTTTGCTACTTAGACAAGCAAGGAAGGCTGGGTGGGAAGAGAGGAGTAGCATTGTACCAAAAGAGACTTTAATACAGTAATAAAAATCAGATTGGTACATTGTTCAGTATGCATCACTGTCTCAAAACTCAAAACATTATGGCCTTAGGCAAGAATGAATGGAATTTTATATAAATACACATCAAAGTAATGGTAAGGTTAACAATCAAGTGCAAAAGGAAAATTTAAAGAAATCAGAAAAATGTTCAACTGTCCAAGAATAATCCATCTTATCACAGTATACCAAAAGTCCGATCAGACAATGTATAAAAATTTGTATCTAGGAGCTTAGGTATGTTTAAAGAGTTTTGATATTTGTTCTGCCTCAAATGGTAGCTGTTTTCTAACAGACTACAGATTGAGTAGACATGTTCCACAGAGCAGTGGTATTCTGCCATACTAGCTGTTGTTTGCTTGTATCAGCAAGTATCAGGATCATGGAGACTGTAAAATGCAGCACAAATATAGCAACTACTCACAGACCTTTCACTACTACAGAGGAACAGTAGAACTATTAACTATGGCTTTTAAAAGAAATAGTAACTTGCAGACTTTAATATAAATTAATGTCAAAAATTAAAAACAGCTTTTGGAAGACATTTTGAGGGCTAAATAAACAGAAGCAGACACAACAGTAGTGAAGGGCAGCAGAATGATAGCTTCCACCTTCTTCATTGGTAAAGAACAGTGGTAGAGAAGGTGTGTCACCACAACTACAAGATCAGGACTGGCTGAGGTTGGACGGGACCTCTGGATATCATTTGGTCCAATCTCTCTGTTCAAGTAGGACCAGCTAGAGCACACTGCCCAGGATTGGGTCCAGGCAGCTTTTGAATACCTCCAAGGGTGGAGACTCTATAACCTCTCTGGGCAACCTGTGCCAGGGCTCAGTCACTCTCACAGTGAAAAGGTGATTCCTAATGTTCAGATGGAGCCTCCTGTGTTTTGGTTTGTGCCCACTGCCTCTGGTCCTGTCACTGGGCACCACTGAAAAGAGCTCTGTCCTCTTTGCAACATCCCTTTGGGTATTTGAACACATCGATGAGATCCCCCCTAAGCCCTCTCTTCTCCAGGCTGAACAGTCCCAGATCTCAGCCTTTGCTCAGAAGAAACAGAATCATAGAATCATTTGGATTGGACAAGACCTTGAAGATCATCATGTCCAACTATTAACCAAGTCCATCACAAAACCATGTCCCTAAGCAGCGTATCTACACATTTTTTAAACACCTCCAGGGTCTGTAATTATACCACCTCCCTGGGCAGCCTGTTCCAATGCTTAACCACCTTTCCAGTGAAGAAACTTTTCCTAATACCCAGTCTAACTCCACCCCCCAACACAACTTGAGGCCATTTTCTCTTGTCCTGTAACTTGTTACTTGGGAGAAGAGACCTACCCCCACCTGCCTCCAACCTCCTTTAAGGTAGTGGTAGAGAAAAAGAAGGTCCCCCGGAGCCTCCTCTTCTCCAGAATAAACAACCTCAGTTCCCTCAGCTGCTCCTCATGAGACCTGTGCTCCAGACTCTTCACCAGCTTCGTTGCCCTTCTCTGGACACGCTCCAGCACCTCAACATCCCTCTTGCAGTGAGGGGCCCAAACTGAGCACAGGATTCAAGGTGCGGCCTCACCAGTGCCCAGTACAGGGGAACGATCACCTCCCTAGCCCTGCTGGCCGCACTGTTTCTGATACAAACCAGGATGTTATTGGCCTTCTTGGCCTCCTGGGCACACTGCTGGCTCGTGTTCAGCCGACTGTCAATCAGCACCCTAATGCTCCAGGTACTTCATCATCTTAGTGGCCCTTCAACAGACTCTCCAGTTACTGTCTCTCTTGTATTGGGGAGCCCCGAACTAGACAACATCACTCCAGATGTGGCCTCACCAGGGCTAAGTAGAGGGAAAGGATCACTTCCTTTGACTTGCCGGTAGCAATCCTCCCAATGCAGCCCAGGATACCGCTAGCTTTTTTCAAGGCAAGGGCACATTGCTGGCTCATGTTCAGCGTGGTGTCCACCAGAACCCCGAGACTTTTCAGCAAAGCTGCTTTCCAGCCAAGCAGCTCCCAGCACGTACTGGTGCCTGAGCTTGCTCCTCCCCAGGCGCAGGGCTTTGCACTTGCCCACGTAGGTCCTTCAGATGTACAGGTTTTTCAAGAAATTATTGAAAGGTGCATACTTCTATTAAGCTGCATACTGCTTTCATTAACATCATTGTTTCTTACTTTCAACTACAGGCTGGACTTTACGAAGGGGATTTTACCTTCCTTCCCTCCTTGACAACCTCAGGCTCACTACTTTCTTCTCTCTCTCAAATACAGAGTTATTCCCTGGAGTAAAAGAGGTAATATTTTAGTGACAGTTCAATACTGTTACCTTGACATTTTCTCCCCCTTACTTCACCAGTTTTTCAGCATTTTGGGAGATCAGCCTTAGAATAGAGAACTTAGAGGGGAAAAATACATAAAACATTTACATAATTAAAAGTAATAAAGTTCAGGTATTTGTAGGATGTTCTTATGGTGCTTTCAAACAGAACAGAAGCAGCAAGAGCACTCTGAGTTTGATGAACTAGTAGCATCTTACTGCAGTCTCTGAAGTGTCAAACTGTCATAGGAAGCTAAGGAGAGTAGAAAATATTTCCTTTTGGGTCTCATTATCAGCCAATCTACTGCCAAATGGGCTAGCTAGTTACAAAACAAGACATTTCACTGATAACAAAAACAGTAACCACAAGTTCTCTTCAATTTTATTGCTTTAATTCAGTTCCTCCAGTCCAAGTCTCCGGTGCCATGTCTCCCAACCTCCTGCAGCCAGTCCTCTAAACTCGAAAAGGTTCAAGATCTGCATGTCCCATGCTGCAGCACCTCAAAGAGCACTAGACAATGATGTGTAGGCAACCAAACCCCACCCTAAGCAACCCAAATGACAACGTGACTCTTTTTGAAGCACATAGTTAAATAAATTGGGTGAGCTGAGTGTGTGTAAAGTGACACTCAGTCCTATGTGCTGTTAATCAACAACAAAACAGTCTAGAGAAGACAGAAGTCGAGAGTGACAGAGAAGAGTCAGCTGACTGAAGCTTTGTGCTCCAATTTACAACTGACTTCCTCCTTTCCTCCTTACTGCAGTAATCCTTCCCTTTATAAAAGACAACAAAACCTCTTTATTCACACAAGTGTATATTTTGTCTGTCCCAGACCAAAAGCAATTATGTTCAGCAATAAACTAGAAACTACTTATATTTCAACAGGGAATAGAGGAAAATCTAGGCCATCGTACCACTACATAAAAAGGGAAACAAATACTGAGACCTTGTGTCTTTTCCTATAGTGCAAAGTTCACTGAGGACCCTTCGAACACTGGTATCACAAACAAATCAGCCAAAACATAACAGGGTCCCACACCTGTGCCTCATATCACTAATGAAATTTCATAGAATCTGTCACACAAAAATAATTTCACTGCTTGGATTTTCTTCGCATCTTTTCCAGTGCTCTCCATATTTTCAATTCCTGTTTTATACTCTGAAATATTTACAGATTCATGATCTTTCTAACTTAAAAAAAAAGAAGAAAAAGGGAAAAGTATCTTCAAATATTTCTTCTTTATTATCAACACACTTCTTAAAACAATAAAAGCATCTCCAGATCACACATCTAACGAAAAGATGAACTCAATCACTTGGCTCAGAGAGGCACAGGGGTATTGTAGCTCTGAACTGACTCCTCAGGGACTAGCAGCAGCACAAGTACATTGGCATGTATTCTGCTTCCTCAGAAAGGCCAATCAGACACACAGTACCAATGATTATTCTCATTTCTTTTGCAGTGTTATCATAGCATGCTGTAGTTTCAGGCTTTTGGTGTTGTGATCTTCTGTTTGATATACAATACTAATTTTGTGATTGTGGCATCCTTAAAGCCTCTGTTTGGGGCTTAATGGCTATTATGTGACATACTTGTGAAGAATCTCATTCTGCTGTATGTAAGCACACAAACATGACAAAAACATCTCTCTCATACCTGGACTGTTCCTATGCAAGTGAATGTTTGTTCCATGTATACAAAACCAGGAAGAATATCTGTCTGGCATTTGTCTGCTGGAACACCTGATCAGTATTTTTCAGCATCCTAGTATCTTGTTATGAAATCTCAAGCAATGATTATGGGTTAAGGAGGATAGTGTTACAGATCACTTATGTGAACCTGACACCCACAAATCCATGGGCATCAATGGGATGCACCCCCGAGTGCTGAAGGAGCTTGCAGATGTAATTGTGAAGCCACTCCCCATCGTCTTTGAAAGGTCACAGAGAATAGGAGTAGTGTGTGAGGAATGAAGGAAAGCCAATGTCACTCCAGTCTTCAAAAAGGGCAAGGAGGACACAGGAAACTACAGCCTGGTCAGCCTCACCTCTGTCCCTGGAAAAGTGATGGAACAGCTCATCCTGGATGTCATGTGGAGCAAAAAAGGTTATCAGGAGAAGTGAACGTGTATTCACCAAGGTAAAAACATGCTTGAACAATCTGATAGCCTTCTATGATGGAATGACTGGCTGGAGAGCCGAGGGGAAGCAGTGAATGTTGCCTACCTTGACCTCAGCAAGGCTTTTGACACCGTCTCCCATAACACCCTCATACATAGGCTCAGGAAGCGTGGGTTAGGTGAGTGGGCAGTGAGGCGGATGGAGAACTGGCGAATGGCAGAGCTCAGAGGGTTCAGTCATCAGCAGTGCAGAGTCTAGCTGGAGGCCTGTAGCTAGTGGTGTTCCCCAGGGTCACTACTGGGTCCAGTCCTGTCCAACTTATTCATCAGTTATCTGAATGAGGGGACAGAGCAGAGCATACCCTCAGCAAGTTTGCTGACGATACAGAACTGGGAGGAGTGCAGATACAGGAGTACAGGCAGTACACCAGGAGGCTGCACTGCCAGTCAGTCAGACCTGGACAGGGCAGAGAGCTGGGCGGAGAGGAACCTGATGGAGTCCAACACAGGCAAGTGGACGGTCGTGCACCAAGGGAGGAACAATCCCCCCACACACCAGTACAGGCTGGGGCTTGACCTGCTGGAAGGCAGCTCTGCGGAGAAGGATGTGGGAGTTCTGGGGGACAGCAAGTTGCCCATGAGTCAGCAGTGTGGCCTGATGGCCAAGAAGGCCAAAGGGATCCTGGGGTGCATTAGGAGCAAGGCCAGCAGGTCAAGGGACATTATCCGCCTCCTCTACTCTGCCCTGGTGAGGCCCCATCTGGAGTGGTGTCCGGTTCTGGGCTTCCCAGTTCAAGAGAGACAGGGAACTGCTGGGGAGGATCCAGCGGAGGGCTGCAAAGGTGATTAGAGGACAGGAGCATCTCCCTTATGAGGAAAGGTGGAGAGAGCTGGGGCTCTGGAGAAGACAGAGCAGGGATCTTATCAAAGTCTACAAACATCTTAAAGACGAGTGTCAAGAGGATGGGACCAGACTCTTCAGTGGAGCCCAGCAATAGGACAAGGGGCAACAGGCACAAACTGGAACACAGGAGCTTCCATCTGAATATGAGGAAGTGGCAGAGCACTGGAACAGGCTGCCCAGAGAGGTTGTGAAGTCTCCTTCTCTGGAGGTACTCAAAACCCACCTGGACACCATCCTGTGCCACCTGCTGTACATGAACCTGCTTTAGCGGGGGGCTGGACTAGATGATCTCCAGAGGTCCCTTCCAACCCCAACCATTCTGTGATTCTGTGAATGATTATACTCAAAAGTCCTGCAGTGATTCCCAGTAGAAGAGAAGGTGGATATCAGGGGCTCCCTGTTGTTCAGTGTTACGTCACCAGGATTATTCAGGTTAACAGCATAAACACGTACTGATGACTAGTAATCAAGCACCCTAGTCTCTGGACTTGTTAGACCAAGCTGTCATAGCTATTCAATGCTATAATTAATAAGGAGTGGCATTCTGCACAAGACTACACTTGCTTTTACTGGCACTGTATCAAAAAATTAAAGCATGTTACATAATATCAAGAAAGTTGTCTTAAAAAAAAAAATAAACCAGTTGAAGTTCTCTGGCCTTCAAGAAACTGTCACTAATTTTTCCCCCTCTAAGAAGTTTCAACAGCTTATTTTAAAACCTTATCCTCTACAAATGTGAGCCATTAATTAAAATTCAAATAGCTTGTTCACAGTTTTCATGGCCAGAAGCCTAACTTTTTCAATAGCATGTCACTAATCAAGTCCTGTTTAATTGGAGAATCATGGGAAAACAAAAGAAAGGAGGGACCTTGGCAAACCAAATGAAAGCCAGCTTTCAAGCAAGGATGCAGAGGAAGAGCAGGACAGAGACTGAAGAGTTTTCAAGTGCTGTGGAATATAAAATTTGCTTATGCTAGTCTTTAAATATAGTGTCCATTACACCTAAACAATAGGATCAAGACCCACAATTTTTAGAAAGATTATCTCAATTACTTTCTAAATGTGTCTTTCAGGTTGTTGGCCCAATGGAGGTACATGTGGACTTGCCAGGCAACAAGCTTTTTAGAACTCTTTTAAACAAATTATGTTAGGTAAACATTATCACTGAATTAGTATTCCCAGTTACTTACTGTTTTTATGGAATTATTAACAAGGTAAAAAGGCATACAGGTCTGTAAAATACTAGTACTTCTAAAAACATACAGTGTACATAAAGCTACCTTAAACAGCATGAAGCTGAGCACTCAAAAGGCAGGTGGGGCCAGTCTGAAGGACCCTTGTGCACCTTAAAGGCCATCTTTCTTCACATGTGCACACAACATGATATCAGTCTTCAGTTATTGTTCAAAACCTAGGGTTTGGGGGTTTTGCCTGTACAGGTCCATCTCATTCTGTGCACAAGATCATTATCTGTTTGTTCAATGAGCAAAATGATATTTCACTTTACTCTGCCTTTCACCACATGGCCATACACTTCCCTGCTGTATCATATTTAACTCCAGCTTTGAGACAGTAAATTTCTTCACAGGCTTATCACCACTGTATGTATACTGTAAAAATTATTTCCATAATATTTATAAGCACGATCTCCCTATAAAAAAAGGAACAAGAATTATCTTCATTTCACACCTGGGGAATTGAGGTGTAAAGATAGTAAGGCTCAGATGACCACAGTCATCCGATTCAAGCTATAGCAAAGAAAACGAGAAGTGGTGCCAGGTGACCTTAACAGGCTGAGCTGTAAACTGCAATGGTTCAGCAGCTCACTCAAAACCACCTCAGCCATCCCCACAGCAAAACCCTCCAACGGCTCTTCGCTAGGGGCAATCACCTCTGAATAAGCTGTGTCCAGCCACACAATGTTGTGTGTTGCAAGTCAAGAGATCTTGAAAATGCAGCTATCACTGACCTCACTGAAGGAAAAGACTGCTCAGCACTGCCAACAATCACAGTCAGACGCTCTGAAAATGCCATAAATGGGGGAAGTAGGGAAACGAGCTTTTCAACAGTGGTAAGGGACTCAATGGAGGACATCTCGCAGACCTCTATGATAGAGGCAGGAACAGTGTCCCTGGGCAGCACTCAGTCATCCTTACCTTAAATCATTCTTTCTTTGCAAACTTCTCTCATTCACAACACATCTTTCAGTCTATAGCTGTCAAATTTGATGCATCCCCATGCAAATCCATCTGAAGCAGTGAGTGGAGGAAGGGAGTCCTGTGGAATAAATACTATGGGAACATGTAATTAGATCTTCTGTCGTGGCTATATAATCAGTATTTCTGTGATACAAGACAGCATTGCTAAAATTAATTCTGAGTTTGGATAATCTTTTAACATCTATCTTATTATTTTACTACCTTATTAGTCAATGTATTTTTATTCAGTATATTTTTAAAGCCCTAGGGGGAAAAAAAGTAGAACAAATATTCATAGGAAAATGGCCTGACCACAGTGTGGTACAGTTGGATCCACACTACAACCTCTATGGTTTGTATTAACAGAGGAATAACCACAGAAATAGGATGCTCTTTTCCACGTAAGTCATCGTTTTAACAGTGGGTCAGCTACAAAAGACATCTAGGAAGAGATGGTAGGCCATACTCAGAAAACTTTGGCTCTTCACAGCAGAGAGCAGCATACTGGAGTTGCACACAACTTCTGACCCATTTCCTCAGCCTAGATATCTTCTGCTTTTACACCTTTTGTTTCTTCCTTACAAGAGTTGCTCTTCATTCACTCTTAAGCTTTCAGACACTGGCCTTCATCACTATTGTGCTCTCCCACTGTCCCCAGTTCCTCATTTCATCCCAGACTCTAGTCCATGAGGTTTCCAAATCCCAGTTCTCATCTCCCTCTTGGGACTTCTTGCTTAAAGTCTCTATTTTCCTGCCCAAGTGGCCACCCCTCATCTCCCCAGTTCATTTCACTTCCCTTGCTTCTTCCCCATCTCAGGTCTTTGTCCTGGATTTCTCTCCTCATGGTCTTTGCCTCAGTGTTCTTACACAGATGAAGTCCAGACCCCGTATACTTTGTCCCCATTAGGAGCATTCTTTCCCCACTCTGTACTTCACAATACATCTTATGTCCCCACTGCACAAAAGTCAGGATTTTTCTGGCAAAGCTATAATCTTATCTTAAAGAGGGTCTTCGACCTCAGTTGTAATAGCCAGGGTCTGCATTACTAGGTACAGCAAGCTGTTTCCACATTTAAGTATACTTGCCAAGAGCAAAGTAAAGGGACACTGCCTCACCTCCAAGTGTCAAATCCGTATCTCATAGTACAGGCAAAACAGCACTAAAACTACAGAAAACAGTCACAATTAGCTGAACATATTTCAGCCAACAATTTAAATCCTCCTCCTCCTTACCTTCAACAAAATGTGCCCAGGGCAGATATGTGACATGGACAATTTATGTGGTATGGTACAGTCAGGCTCTAAAGGAGAGCAGACTCCTGTGAGCAGAGATACTGTCCATCTATGCCTCTTTCCATCCTTTACCTCCCAGCACAACCAATTCTGCTCCACACCCTCCAGCACAGACAAGGAATGAAGCTGGCACATTAGCGAGGGTCAGGTGTAGACCTTCAGTACAGTTATGCAGCTCAGGAGTTTTGTCTTTTACATCTGGTTCCATCGACCAGACTCAAGTGAACGGCAGTGATGGGCCTTCAAGTGCAGCTGAACAATGCAGCATTCAGAGGCATGGCTATTAAAGAGTGATGGATAAACGTAGTATCGTAGCTACATGGAAAAGAAAAAGCCACTTCTTAAAATTTGGCTTTTCCTGGTCCTAGAGCACAGATCTGTTCTGTCCCTCCCACCGGACTGCTTGGTCCCCAGCCCCACCTTTCCCTGCAGAGGGTTTCTGAATGGCTGGTGGGTCAGGGTGATCTGGGCATAGTCCAGCCCATGTCATCTGGATGCTTCACGCTGTACCTCTTGATAAGCATGGTGGGGGAGAGGAGAGGATCCTCCCAAGCATCAAAATGGAAACTCTGAGCTGTACAGTAGACTCCTATTTCTTGATTTGCAGGATCAAACCAACAGAGGTGATTACAACTAAATTCTAGAGGATGTCTATAAATGCAAAAGGATGTTTCCCAATTTTATGACTGAGATTTACACCGCCACTTAAAGAAGTCTTTTATTATTTATTTCAATTTTTATTGTGTTTTATAATCATTTTGTATTACATGTATTTTTGCAAAATGCAGCTATTTTACAGTTTTTAATGTAAGGAAAAGCTGACTTAAAAGTTTACATGAATTAAATTATTCGGGTATAATTACACTTTTATTCTTTTTCAACAAATTCTTAATCCACTTGACAAAAAAAATCTTTTTCTTTTAAAAAACAAAAAGACAGAGCCAAAATACGCAAGATATTGTGCTGGCATTCCACTTTTAAAAAATAAAAGTTAAGTATATTTTTCTAACAAGCTTTCTCAAATTACTCCTACTTTAATTAAATTCCTCTTTGCTGGAAACTAACAAAATGCCATTATGAGCACAAGACAGTTTTTCTCTTTCAGTCTTTTTACTTTTTGTATAATACAACATTACCTAAGTTTCAGCAATTCTCGTTGCGTTATCCACTTCTCCTTCAAAGAAAATACTCTGTAACCATAGCAATACTTTCCCACCCTGGTATTATTTCCCGCTGGCTTGTTCCAGGCTTTTGCACATAGCAACCACAGTAATCTTTGGTCCAAACTGTCAACTACTTCTTGGCAACTCTTAGCAAAATTAGTGTATCTGTAAACTACCAAGTATGCAGCTTTACATTTTCAAAACAAGATTAATATATATGTTCTGAATAAATTGAGTATTAAAATTGTAACACTACTGTGTATTATATTCTAATACCACAAAGACTAGATGGTGATATTCTAGATGCTAACTTCTACTTGTATCATTTTGTACAGAGCAACGCATCAATCTTTCCTTAGATAACAATAAATAAGCAGGATTGTAACATCTCGTTATTACTCACTGAATTCACAACAAAACATTAGGTTCATGCTTCAAACCTAGCCCATTTTTAAGTGAAATCACATAGAGGAACGCCAGAATTACACCATCTACGCTTGATCAGTTGGACTCAACAGATGCAGCACCAATTCTGCAAGGCCTGAGACATATGCTTTAATTTTGACATCTAAGCACTCATACAGGCCACATAAGTCACAGTATGGACCAAAGGATTGGACAACTATGCTACAGAGGGCTGATCTTGGCCACATGCATAACTTCTTAATGCTACACACATAAGCAACCATACTAGCGTGACTTACATGTGTAGTTATTTGCACAAGGACATGCGTCAGAAGTATAGCAAGTCCATGTCAAACAGCCCCAGATTCCTTGTATTATTTCACTACTCTTCATCATGTAATGCCATTAAGTTTAAGTCTGTTTGGTGGCAATGGTGATTTAATGTGCTAGCTTATTACTGTGCATCCTCTCCCCACACATTCTCATCCTACTGGAGTCAATAGGGCTTTTGCCATTGACTTCTGTGTCAAAATTTTATCCCTGCTCTTTATTTGATCATATGAATCACCCATCAATATTCCCTTAGTATGTTCTCTGTAGGGGTAGTTCCAGGAGGGTAGTTAGATACACAGGACAACTACATTTACAAATCACCTACTAAGAGAGGCATTTCCACTGAAGACAAGACATTTTGTCTCAGTCACAATGACAGAGACAGAGGAAGTTTTATAGGTATCATATATATATCCGTGTGTATATATGTATACACCCTCCCATATATTTATATATGTACACATACATATCCCATATATATATTAAAATATATATATATTCACACATACATAAAAAGCATATGGGATATATAGCAAACAAATATTCAAATGGTCTAACAAATTTGTGAAAGGTGGAGAAAAAAAAATAAATTACTCTCTAAGCCAGTATCAGCCTCCTAGCTTTTTTTTCAGTCTGAAATGCTACAAAAGAATACAATGGTTAAAAATAATTTTTATAGAACAATTATTCCAGGATGGAGAGAGAAAACTACATGCCTACTCTTTTAAATGTTGTTTGGTTAAAACATATTCTAATTTATACACATGCCATTTCTCTACAACGAGCCAGTTGGGGCTACACACTAGATGGGCCAATAAAGGAATACAGGATCACATTGCCAATGAAAAAATCTTTACATCGTTGTTGCTGGTTTATTTTTAAAAACAGGAGTTAGGTGTTTAGGCATATAGAAAATAAACCAGAATCTAGATTTGGAAATGGAAAGGAAATGAAATTATATAATTACTTTTATGATAACATCTAAAAAAAAAAAAAAAAAAGACAAAATCAAGTTATACTTCCTTATTTGGGTACTTTGCCTAGCAAAGATATATTTATGAGTAATCTTCATGAAACTTACTTAGGCTTTCTTTTTAATGAAAAAGGTGAAAAACTGAAATTAGTGTTTCTTATGATTTAGCTACGATCACTAAAAGATTAGCAGAAATACAGAAAAGAAATGGTAATTTTGTCCCTAGAGAGTGTCAAAATTAAGACTGTTAAAACCAGCAGAGTAGAAAAGTGCCTTATCACTGTAAAGCAAAATACTGCTTTGTACTTTATCAGCTGTTATGCTCAATTCGTGGTAGGATTTCCAGACAGAATCCTTCAGCTGAGGGTCACAAATTATCAGCTAAAAAGGAGACAACTTCATTTTCTTTTTCCATAAATGAAAAAGGTAATAGATCTATTAAATTAGAATTCAAATCATTTTAATGTGTTGATCAAATGCATCACAAACCCCAAACACTACTTGCTTTGTTTATGAGGATACAGTGGGAAACACTATTCTCTCCCATCAAGGATTTTCCGAATGTATTGACTTCACTGGTCTATTAAAAACAAATGCAATTACATTTTTTTCTAAAATAATCAAATATACTCTTTCTTGCTATAAAAGCTATTTTGTATTTAATGTATACATTTTGGTTTTCTCATACCCTAAAGACACTATTTTCTAGAAGTCACCATCCTCATTTAGAAAAGTGTGGCATTCTGTTGACTCTTCATTTGATTTACAGAGAGACTTAAAGGGAATGGAGCCACTGAGATTTTAAGTTTTGAAATTATAACTCAATCCACAAGGCTAAAGAAAACACACTTTTAAAATATATTATTTTCTGTACACTTATGAAGGATTTACGATATTTTAAAACAATAACATTTGGCCAAGGTGCTCTTCCCCCAGCCACAAGAAATAACTTTGAAAACTTTCAGGAATTAGAAAAAAACAAACACAAAGAAACAATCAAACCCAAAACCCCAATGTCAGTACTTTTCCACTGGAAATTCAGATGAAAACAATGTATCTTTTAATATTGTTTCTCTTTATGATAGTTCAGGTTCACATGAGTTTAGCAAGACTTCAAAAATTTTGTTAATATTTTAGGTACATCTTGTGTGTCTCCTATAGATAGGTTCTTAATTACACTATTCCTTGCACAAAGGTTCCCTTTCTTGTTCTTCATTCGTGTGTTTTAGAGATGTTTAATATTTATCCCTGCTTTTAAGAGGATAACTGCCCACAGGTCTACCTTTTGGAAGCTGTGGAAGTCTTTAACCTTTTTGTGTTTTTTAAAACTAGCAAATTGTCTTTCTTTTAATTCTAAGAGCCTCATTACAGTGAGCTTCCAGACACAATTTAAATGCTTCCCCATAAATTAAAAATGAGTAATGCTAGTCTAGTTAAAGGATGCTTTTTCCTTTGCAGCTTTCCTTTCCAGTCCCAGAACCCTCTTTCAGAAAATCTGCTGTAACTGGATCTCATACAGGGACAGCAAATGAACCAAAAACCACTGGGGAAAAAAAAAAAAATAATGATGTGCTAAAGGAATCAAAATGAGAGTAAGCTCTGTGCAGATATCAGGTATTTGGGAAAAACAGAGAATATTCTTTCCTTACAAATCCATTCCTTAAAAAAAAAATAAAATTCTTTGTATCCTGTTCTTACTGGAAATGTGTGAATCAAACCCCCAAATAAACCAGCTTTGAAACTTCCAGCCATAAATATCAGCCGAAGGAAGATACAGCCCTGTTTGGGACATACACATTAACCATTGTGGATGCAGTGTTGCTATTAGAACGTATTATCACACAGTATCCGAGTTTATCAGTCCTGGCCTCAATTCAAATATGCAGTTAGATGCCTTACTAAGTGCTTCGCTAAACTGAGCCTTTAATGCTATTTAAAACTAACTTAATATAGAAGAGAGCTATAGATTAACTGACACATTTATTGCCTTTTTTTGTTTCAATCACTTCTATTTAAGCACATTGCTCTCTGGGGAATATAAAAATTAGTGGAGGTGGCGGGGCGGGAATCCCAGTAAGTTATATTTGACCTGAAATTGCAAATTCAAACACTAGGCCATTCCAGACCTCAGGCTGTCTGATTTTTCCAGACTCACATACTCTATTCAGTAGTTAGGTCTCACTCCCTATTACTCCTTATTGTTCCTTTTATTGAATTCCTCAAAGCAAACCATCTAAAACTGGCTTTGAATGACCATGTGACTCCTGGCATTGATTTGGAAATCCACAAAACAAGACACACACCGGCATTTGAGCAGTTGGCCAGAAATTTACAGCTACATGTAGGAACTCTGTGGTACAGGCAGCAGTGCCTGAATTCAGCTCTCTCTCATACCATCTGATGTCTTAGCCATGAGACCCTCCTCTGTCCTTGTCCAAAGCCTTGTCATTCACACCTTCCCACTCTTGTGACAAGAAGAAATTTGGAGATGAGATGTTCCCAAAGTACAGCACACACACCATTAGTGGGATGCTGGCTACTTCAAAATGATAAATGAAGGCTGTCCACACAGCACAGCACAGCACATCCTTTGAAGTACATGGCAAGCTTGTATGAAGCCAGGAACTGCTACCACACTGCTGGCTCACTGCAGGGGTACAAAAAAGGGAATCCCCTATACCTCTAGGGATTTTCTAAGGGAGGGCACTAAACATATGTTAAGTCCTGGAGGCTGCTGTTGTCATGAGTGCTGTTGCCCAGAAGTGGGGAGCTGCAGATAGAGGCAGCTGGCAAGAACCTCCTGGGAAGAGAAAGTCGCCCAGGGCAGCCCAATGTCTGCTATGACTTTCTGCAAGCAAAGCATCTCAGGAATATCTGTGATCATCTCATGCACTACACAACCCTGATTTATCCCTGAAACACCATCTTTTCACCACAGGAGTGTTTCTTCTAGGGGAAAAAAACAAACCAAAAACCAACCAAACCCCAAAAAACCACCAACAGAACCCCACAACCCCACCCCACCCCCCAATACTTACCATTTATTAGAAGATCATCCACCAACACATACATCCAAGGAAGCAGAATTAAAGTAACACATGCAACCTCGATTTCAGCATTTCCCAGTGCTGGCAGCCTGGCTTTGCCCCCTTAACATGTTTTTTAAAGTGCATTGTGTACATGCAAAGTTTCTTCAACTATAGAGGGAAAAATAATGATCAAACCAGGCAGTCAAATTGTGGGTTTTTGTGGCAACTTATTGACAATTGCACACCTGAGAAACTGAGTAAAAGCATTAAAACTCAGCTCTGTTGCTTGAGTCAACCAAGAAACCAAAACCAGTGTGTGGGTATCATCTTTTGCCGTGTCCCAGACTAGGAGAGAAAGAAGAACCCAGGATCTTGTGTTCCATGCAGTGTACTGGAAAGCAAAAGCATTCAACAGCTAATGACCTCCCCCTGGCTGTCCCCCCTCACCTACTGCCATCTTGTCCTCACTACCAGTCAGTCTTAATGTTTCCCTTTCTTGTGTTCATACAGCATCTCATGAGGATCATTGAGTCCAACTCCATTAAAGGCAAACAAGTACGAGAACCACATGAAGGCCAGAAGACAGCAAAGACACCCAGCCTGACCCCACCAGAGCATGCCAGCTCCAAAGCATGGCACAGCACGTCTGGCCCTACTTCTTGTCTGTTATGCTGCTTTTACTTGATATGTGAATCAGAACTGCAGCCAACCTACACTCACTAATCTTCCTCTGCTGCAGGATGCTTAGGAGTCTGCCAGGGGCATGGACAAGCATGAGAGAGTCTACTTTATCCATGCATCCCATTCTCCGGTTCAAAGCAATGGGACACGCTGGTGCCTCTGAGATCAGATGTGCTAATACACAGCAGTATGCAAAATACACATGCATACCCAGTGTTTCTTCAGCCTCATGCTTTCTACCTTTAAAAGAGGCTTAGCTCCCTTTATTTTTACCCTGTTTTCTGTCCCTCTCTGCCAACCAGAAGACACTTTCACAATCAAGTAACTCCATATCCCCCAACATACAGATTGCATTTTTTTGAGGCAGAACAAAAGAAATAACTTCTTCCAAGTGGTGCACAGTGCAGTTCTGGAGTCAGGGCAATTAGGCCTACAACTGACAAAAGAAAATGACTTCACATCCCAACTGAAGAAAGCAAATGGAACAAAATGTAATGCAAGAATGACACAGCTGAAAACAAAACAAAGACATGTCATTTTTCATAACAATGCAGACGCTAAGATATTGAAAATATTTTTAGCATGTACTAGGGAACACAAAAAAAGAAAAATCCTATTGGGAATAGCAGTTCAGATCTACATTGTTCCCCGATTTTTTAGGACATATACAATAGTGTGATTTTTCCCCCTTCTGTGAATTTAAACACTTGGTTCTGAAATAAAACTCTTCATTTTCCCAGAAAAATATAACATGTTCACAAATTATTAAATATATTCCACATAATTTTACCTGAAACAACTGATTCAACTCTCTGCAGCTGGTCTGCTTTGAGAGGCTTTAATAGTCTATAGATGGACCTCACCTCAGTCACAACCATGTCTGAGCTTTCACACCCCACTTCATTTTTAGTTTCAATTTCTAGTATGCTGCACACTTAAGTCTCAAAAACTTAAAGTAACATAAAGTTTATCTTCTATTCTGAATTTGATTTAATACTGCAGGAGTAGATTGTGTATGCTTGCTCCATTGTTTGTTATCTTCCTTTTCCACTGCCCTCTCCTCTAGAAATTAATTTATCTATAGCTGGGCAACCTACACATCCTGCAGTTGCTGAGAAAGGTAACTGCTCCTTTTCATTTGTATGTGACCTGGCCTTCTGCGTGCACACCAATAAACTATACATAAAAGAAGACGACCCACTACACCATGGCAGTACGGCTACAGTGCCAAGCCATACCCCTTAGTGAGACCCTGTGCCTTGCTTAGTGTCTCTGGGCCACCTTGCCTGAACATACCCTGCGCAACAGACCCCTGCTGTGCAATTGTCTTTGTCCCTTCCCAGCTCCCAATGACAAGATCAGTTTCTTGCATTGCAACTCCGGTCCCTTTCCCCAAAGGTCAAAAATAAAGCAAAAATTCAGCGTGGTGGGGGTTCTGAATTCCCCCACCCATCCAAAAAACGGTTTTCTAGGGTAAGCAACTTCATATCCCAGGGGAACAGATAAGGGAGTCCCAGTATTCCACTATAACTTGATTCTCCAGTTTCCAGTACTTCCTCGAGGACTGCTGTTCATGGTCACCTAACAGACTGGACTAGCTGAGGAGCATAGACAACACCCCCAGCCTCTCAAAACCCTGCTCCACAGTCAAAGAGATGTGACAGCATGGCACTGCCAAGCACCATGACGCTAAGCCTCCTGACCCAGCCCTGTGTACGTCTTCGTGAGACCCTAACAGCGTCACCCTTCATTCGCACACAGGGGCTCTGCACATCTTAGCAGCACAAATTCACATAAGCACACCACTGCTTGTGCAAATCCTGTATGCTCCCTCGAAACATCTGACTTCCTGAACATACCGTACACAACAGCCTGTATCCTCACCTGCCCTCTGGGATGGGAAGACAACTGCCAGGAATGGGCAATTACTGGTTAGATAGTTCACATCGCTAATAGGCAGCCTCAGTTACCCCCAGCAACAACTCACGCATACATAAGGCAGGGACCTACACAAACTGAATTATGCTGGTGGTGACAACCCATACGCAAGCACAGTGTTTCCTGAGGAGCAATACACAGAGTGACAACAGAGGGGCTGCAGGGAAAACAGTGGCAGTAACAGGCTGCTATCTCCAAATCCACAGTCTGCACTGAAGTAGCCTTTGGGAAAGAGGATTACATAAACAGTCCTGTCAAGCCACATATAGACTTCAGCAGCTGCACAGCCCCAGTCTAGTTTACATTGGATAGGAATACAGAATAAGTTTTTGTATGAAAAAAGTCTTTAGGCTGAAGCTCTATAGTCGTTTTTCTGGGAGCATAGCTTGTTATGGGGAACCACCACACACCAGGAACACAGAGTGGCTGTCAAAGCCAACCATTATTGCAATGTGTAAGAGGCTGAAAAAAAGGGTTTTAAATGGACAAAAAGTACACACATGGAGGAAGCTGAACAGCTCTGTGATGATCCTGATTTGTCAGTTGCCCAAAACAGATCAATAGTTCCAACTTTATTCATGCAAAAGCTAACATTTCATATCCCATCATAAGGGAAGAAATGTTGTTTGCATCTCCTCCCAAATTTGTCAGGCAGCTCTGCTAGGACTTCTAGGACACTGCACAGTTAAAGAGTCTCTGGTACCTATTTACCTACCACTGCCATTATCCACGAGTCAGGGGGACATACGAGACTACTTATACAAGACAAGGTGCTTTGGAAGCCCTGGTTTAGTCTGCCTGTGTTTAGTTACTAACAACCACACATGGGTTTCAGAAAGATCTGCCAAGTTCAACCAGGAGGCAAAGGACCTGTGGAAGAGATGAATGCCTGCTTTAATTTAAGATGCAATTACATTTCCAAAGTAATTTCAATTAACCAGAACTTTAGAAGAGTTATTTGACTTGTAAGCAGCTCTGAGCAGGTTTTGAAAGGCTCCAGAAAGTGGTTCTATAAATACAGAGCATAACCTTGGTTAGTACAAGGTGCCAGACACTGTGGAGTTACTTCATAAGGCCGCTTCCCAAAACATAGCTTATGTATCAGATATGAACAGAAGGCATGATATGCCAAACAGGCATTTTAACTCTCCTTCTTCCACAGTCAGGAGACAGATGACTGCAAGCCATCAGGCCAAATGAGGCCTGAACACCAGGCACTGCAGCTCTCATCCCTTCAGTCTCCAGATAAACCTGCTTTTGCAGTCAACCAGCCAGGCAGCCAGGCTAGCACCTGTACCCTCTAACAAAGGTACCACACATATGTGACTGCAGGTGATGAAGGTCACAGGAGAAAGCGACAGTAGCCTATAAGGGCATCCTCTAGCTTAGGGAAAAAAACCAATAGTCTAACTTAGCAGAAAGACTGAAACAGATAGCAAAGGGGCAAGTTGCGAACAGGGGAGTTCCTAAGAGCTCCTACAGTCTGCAGGGGGAAAAAAAAAAAAGTAAAATTTTTCTAGTTTTTCCCTGCGTAAGAGGAAACTACAGTTTGACTTAATTGCAAAGCATAATGTTAAATGTGAGTAAGCATACATGTAGACAACTCATTTTTAAATAATTACAAAATGCAAGGAGTTACAGATAACACAGTTTAGCACCGTTTCTTTACTCTCAGGGTTCACACAGTACAACCATGTCTAAAGGAGTGCTACAAGACTCAGATACCCTATATAAGCAGACATCTCCAACCACGCTTGGTAGGTCCCCAGATTTCCATCTGCATACACAAATAACATACAGCAGAGGCAAACTGTAATGCAAATGCAAGGTCATACTCCTCTAAGAACACAGAAAATCGGTACACGTCTTAAACCATAACCCGGACATCAACTACTTTCATGGAAGTGTTAGATCACTGAAGGAATCACTTTACGTGTGCCTTGCAGGCAGTGTTATGGCAAAAAAGAATTAGGGCAATCTCTAGACACCTAACAGAAATAAGCTTGCCGATCTGTATGGTGAGATCAATACTAGAATACATAAGACATCAGAACTGTATGCAGAAGCTGCTAAAAAATGTGGATAAGAAATAGAAACAGCCCCAAGTGATTTAAGGGATAAAAACCAAGTGACTTCAAGTGAGACTTAAGGATTTAAGTCTGTATAAATTATCAGTGAGGATAATTTGTTTGAACAGAGTACCAGTCCAAGCAATACATTCTCTGTCATTCCTTTTAAGTTTTTGCAAGATATTGAACACAGCAGAATCACTGCTGAGCACACTGCTGTGTCCTTTGGCATGCAGGTGGGTTTAAAAGATAGTGTGAGGATCTTTCTGGCCTTGAAAACAAGATTCTGAGGGCTGTGCTAAAGCTGAAGACTGAAATCTAAAGAAAATAACATTTTAAACAAATAACATATTTCCTACTTAAAGGAAACTACTTTTAAAGACCAAGCATCAAGAGTGGGGAAGCACAAGCATTTCCAAATGCCAGGCTAGTATGACAGAAATTTTAAGAAATAGTTTTATTTCTATGAAATATTTTCTGCTTATTCTGTAACTGGGGAAAATTCATGTGAATGTCAGTCTCGCCTCCTACCAACTATGACCAAAATATTGCCTTTTACTTCCCATCAGTGACACATGAGTACTGGCATTTTTATTTCAAAATTTGTATGTGAGGACAAAGCGAACATCTTAGTAAAAGGTTGTGGTTAGTTAGGTAAACTCCCCATGGTAAATTTAGTTATTTCCTGATCTCACAACTTAGTAAGACAGGAAAGTCTTCTGCCAGTCTCTACCTTCTCAGCAGATGGCAACTCATTTCAAACCAAGAAGAGACACAAAAAGCTCCCCTTTTTCAATAAAGTAATTAATCACCGTCTGTTAACATTCTTCCCTGCTTTTGTTTCACTTTTTAAAGGAATTCCCCATGTTCTTATTCTAAACTTAGATTTTACATATAATATTAAGCAAATTATTGGCATCAAATGAGCCATTTAATTCTATGCCTCACAAGGCCATGGTTCTCTGTACATCTCTGCATACTTCAACTGCCCTCAATCCAATCCCAGTATGTATATAAAAACTAACTCAGAAAATGAAAACATAAAAAGAAAATTGAAATACTCATAGAAATGTAGGGCTGAGTGGAATCTGCAAAAGAATAGCAAGGTCAAGAAGTATAAACATTAAACCCACTTACAGAAAAAACTGAGAAATGCAATTAAGTTAATCAACCTATTGTTTAGGTTTAAGCTATGTCTTTCTACATGAATTACAAGAGATACCAGTAACAGAAATATTACAGATGTGAGCTTGGAGTTCAGCTTTAAAATATACAAGTACACACATTTGAGGTAAACATTCTGAATGAGATTAGATAGACTAACAGCTGATATAATGGGGAAGAGAAAATAATGAATTAAGAGAAACAGCACACAAAAAAGGCTTCATCTGTTGTCTAGATTCTTTTGTATTCTACAAAAAAGTTATTTTAGAGCAGAGGCACCATTTTCTTCCAGATGTCCCAAAATCTATGCATTGTGAAGCATCAAGTATATCCTTAGTAGCAAATAGTAATTATTGATCTAATAGCCTAGAAGCAGACCTCATGCCACCACACATAAAGGAGTAATGAACAAGGCCTCTGGGGTCTCAAAGGTAGCTTTGTTTCCATAGAACTCTCAACATTTTCCACACTAAGCACAAAGATGGGGACATCCTATGAGAACTAAATTTCTTGAGTTAAATATAATTCATTAGTGACAAGTTTGTATCAGCACCACATAGTATTTTAGCCACATACCAGCTTCAAAAAGTCTGTTCAATTCAGGGAAGACAGATACACAGTTTTCTGCATGGCAAAATTGGACAGATTTTTTATGCTGAAAATTAATGACTACAATACGAAACCAATGACACCAGCCACCAAGTATTTGCTGCATGATTATACGAGAAGCACCCTGACAAAATCCCAGCTAAACTGTTTGGATCTCTGACTTCCAACAGTCACCAAAAACGGAAACACAACTCCAGCATTGAAACACTTTAGGGTATGTTTTTATATCCAGCGTACACTGTAAGCTGACATAAACACCCAGGCCCTGTAACCTAAAAAAAAGATGTAGTTCTTAATTATTCATCTTATTTCTCCTCTCCTGATACATCCAGCTACCATGGGCAGGCAGACCTAGCTCTTCACCCGTGGCCATCAAATCCATACTTGCTGCAGCTACAGGAGTCAGAAAAGAGCCCCTGCCCTTCACTTACAGGACTGCAGAAAGAGCAGAAGGGATACTTCAGCTGGCATCATCTGCAGAAGCCATGGCTTCCTCTGGAGGGCAATTTAGAAAAAAAGCCTAACTTGGAAACTCAGAATCGCCCTAGAAACCCCAATCATTTTCCATTAGCCAGGGAAGAAACAGTATTCCCACTAGACTAAAAGCCTTTGTGAAATGCCCCAAAGTCAGCAAAGCTTTTTCCCTTCAACTAATACTCCAGCAAAAATTAAGACTGCCTAAAAGAGGCGGGAAAAGTATTGCCTGACAAAGTAGGAACATAAAATGGATTTATCAGAGGGAGAGGAAAAGGATGATAATAATGAACATTTCAGTAAAATCGTAAAATCACCTTAATAAGAGAAAGATTAACATTAAAAAAAGTTAATCAGAGAGAGATTAACATTCAGAATAATAAAAAAAAATCACAGTAAAGTGACTACCTTGGAAGAGAAAAAACATTTTCAAGGTGTCATGCAGGCCACCGGTAGAGTTGGTGGAAAACCCAGGTAACTAAACAGTAACTGAGGAACTAGCCTGTAAAATAAGAGAAGCTTCTTTGTAAGGGTCTTAAGAGTAATACAAGCTGGAAATGAAAAAGGTAAAAGAACATCTGAGACAACTAGAGTAGGCAACATGAAATTCAGTAACAAGACAGCAGCATTTCTTTCATCACGTAACCAAGAAAACACGCAACTGTCACTTGAGGAAAGTCCTGTGCTATTTCAGAAATGTTTGGCCTAAGAGACAAAACTTTTTATTAGTTCTGACACACTTCTGTATAAAATACTAAATTGGAGAGTTGAAGATCCATAGCATTTTTTTTAATATTTCCCAGTTCAAATGCAGACAATTAGATGGATATAATTTGCCAGAGCACAACCACTGAAGAAAAATTGGAAAAAAAACCTCAGTAATTAGGTAGCAGTCAAAACTCAGATGAAAAATGGGAATCATGTGTATTGATTCATTTGACAAAATGATTGTTATATGGACCTTTTTAATAATATCTGTTTAGTTACGGAGCCATTATGTCTTTGGCCTGGGCTGCCTTCTCCTTTTGTTTTTTACTCCCTAGACCTTTTGATAAATTTTTGTCACAACCTCTGACTGCATTAAATGTAAAGAACCTGATGGACGTGAGTTGTAGGCACACATTCCTTTTTCCCACTGAAAAATTTAATTAACCTCTACTGCTAGCTTCAAAATTCTTGCCTGAGTGCCACTGCTCATCAAATTACTTAATGTTTGTGCTTTTGAGAATGGCTACATAGTTTTCTTTCTAAAACTACATTTTTTTACACCATACTACTCCCCAAAAGCCTCACAGACAAGTTTGATTTAATTCTAACTACCTAAGAACTTTCCAGCTTCCCAGCTGTATACCATCCACAGGTTTGATCAGCTCTTCTTATGTTCAAGACATTACTTAATGAGAAGTAAAACAAAAGGAAGTTTCTGTGGGACAAAACTTTCTTCTAACTTGAGTCATTAAAATGAAATAAAACTCAAAGTGATTATTGAACCAGTCACAGCTTATGAACAGCTCAGCAAAGTATTTCAGCAAGTAGTCCATCTGGCTTCAAATTCTTATGAGCTTCCTACATTTTGCTGAATCAAAGGACCTATAGCAGACTTCTTGGAATGACTGCTACCTTCTGAACATTTTAAAACTCATTATGAGCACTACTACCACTCTCCTCCATGCCCCAGCCCTCAAAATGCAAAGCAATCCTTTTTCATGTTGAAATTTTCCAGGTCTATCTATGAAAAGAAAAAAAAAAAGAATTAAAAAAAGGTTTAATTTATTTTTTTTTTTAAAAAAGAGTGTTTCTTTTCACTGAAAGACTTTGTGAAAGAAAAGATTTACAAAAGATCTTTAAGATCATCAAATCCAACTGTTAAACTAGCACCGCCAAGTCTACCTCTAAGCCATGTCCCCAAGCACCACATCTACATGACTTTTAAATACCTCCAGGGATGGTGACTCAGCCATTTCCCTGGGCAGCCTGTTCCAAAACTTGACAACCCTTCTGGTGAAGAAATTTTTCCTAACATCCAATGTAAACCTCCCCTGGCGCAACCTGAGGCCATTCCTTCTTGTCCTGTCATTTGTTACTTGGGAGAAGAGACCAACACCCACCTGCCTACAACCTCCTTTCAGGTAGTTGTAGAAAGCATGATGACTTAATCAGCTTCAGCACAAGCTATATAAAGCCTGTGATGAGGCCTTGTGTGTGTTGAGACTGACAGCTGTTACTGGGGTTCATACACCTCCACTACTTTTATTACTTGTGCTAGCTAGTTAAAGCAAACCTAGTTCGGACACTCCCCTAGCCCTTCTGGCTACGCTATTTCTGATACAAGCCAGGATGCTATTGGCCTTCTTGGCTACGTCGGCACACTGCCAGCTCATATTCATCAATTCAATAATTCTTGCAATTATTTTTTGGTTCTGTAGGACAATACTGAAGCTCACACTTGAAAGTTACTATTTTAAATAGAAGATTCTCTCAACAATAGAGCTGTGTAATTCCATCCAAAAGAAACTGGTCCTGATTTAACAATTTTAAGGGGGAGGGGGCAGGAATACACAGAGCAAATGCCACAGAACTCTTCACAGAAATCACCAAGACTTCAAGCCCTGAAAAGTCTTATTTACATCCTTACCTCCATCCACCTTAGTCCTAATGTCCCACTTCATGTGAAATCACAATGACTATGCTGCAATGGGCCAGCTTTTGCATGTTGGAGTCTAAAAGTGACATTTGGCAGAACTGTGAAATACACCTCTGATTTCATCAGATCTTCTCCCCTTGACTGCCCAATATTTAATTATAAATTTTAATTCACAAAATTACACCTAACCAGTTATATTTTTTTTTGGTAACACTCACATATAGACCAAGTTCAAGCAGAAAGGGATGTATGTCTGTTCTGCCTTCCCATTCTCAGTTGCCATCTACAAGTCATAATCTGTAATGATGAACTAGAACAAAAAGTTACTGCTGCAATGGAAGCATCAACGAACAAGGATTTACACAAAATCATTTGAATAATGGTAGAGCAGATTTCAAGTTTTAGCTGGACACAGCATAGAGATGTGACTTACTGGCAGTCTTTGTGAGTTAAAAATTGAGAAACACAAGGCTGGTGAAAAAGGATGAGGAAACATATTGCCCCAAAATGTCTCGGGATGCTGCAGCTCCTCGAAATTCCATCTTGCTGACACCAGTCCAAATGCTAGATTAAATACAAGGCTCCGATACAAGCCAGCACAATGGCGCTACCTGAGAGCAGAGCAGCACCCAAAGTTAAGTCAGAGCCCTGCAGTAGATAGATGGAATCCTTATGGAGGCAGTGGGAAGAGCTAGGTCTCAGGATAAACCAGAATGCCTGGCCAAAGCTGGAGACAACCCAGGCCTAACCAATCTAACCCAGGCCCTAACCAAGTAAGACACGGATCTTAAACCCTGCCTTCACCTGGACTCCGTGCTGTAGGCCAAGGCCTTGCTTCCATCTGCCATCCACAACTCAGAATCACCTCCCAAGGGCCCAATGCGCCCATTCTTTATATATATATTTATATATATATAGCACGCCTATCACAATATTCTTTCAGCAGATGAGTGGGACTCCTTCCAAATGGTCTGAAGGGAAAAACGGGCAAGAAGCTGAGGTCTCCCATCTCTAAAGGCGCTAACCTGACACCCAGGACAGCTGCTCTGCAGGCGAGCAGCCTTGCCCTTCACTTGCTGCAGAAAATATACAGCAAAGAAGTGAACCATAGCAAGCGAGAGCGAGTGGAGCCATGGCTGGCACTAATGTGGAGAAATCAGAAGATTCTTGAGGTCTTTGGTCTTTAGTATTTTTCAACAACTGTGTTTGCAGGAACAATTCACATTAAACCAAGCATACAGAGTTTATGACTTACTTATGCTACAGCCTTAGAAATCACAAGCCTCCACACAGAAACCTCCCATTCAAAAACATCTTCACCATACTTGACAAAAGCTTACGCCTTTACAGATCCCTAATTTAACATGCAAATGCCCACATCAGCAGCAGATAACATGGTTTAAGAAGTTGCTAGTACTGACTTGGTCTCTGTAATTGATCATATGCATGTTTATCTGGTGAGGTAAAATGTGTTAAACTGAATACCCATCACAAGGCTTTTGCCATCAGAAAACTGATGCAGCACACTACCACTCATGGTAGCCCAGCTTGTTTTAACTGAACTTCTTTAAACTTCATAAACTGATCAGATTTCAGTCAATGGAGAAAGCACTGTTATGTCTGTATCTCCAATATGCTGTTAAATATTTATTCCAATTAGAAATTGTTTGTGCATTGAGTAAAGGAACGAGGGAGATAACATTTACAAGTTTGAAGAAACACTGAGATAGGTCAAAATCAGAAAAAAACTAAAAAAAAACCCCACCACCAAATACCCACCAAAACTGTAACATTTTTTTAATTGGACGATGATTAAAAGTAAAACTGCAGAGAAGCAAAGAAAAAAAACAGAGAAACAAAACTGGAAAAGGTGGAATATCTAAAAGGAGAAAAAGCAACTGACAACAGGCTCAGGCTCTGAAATTAAAGGACTTGCAATTTCTTTGCATTCTCAGGAGCCAGCAAGATGCAAAGCTGTAGGAGGTGATGTCAGAATTTTATCTGTCCCTGGCCACTGAGCTCAGCAGAGACCTGATAACCAGGTTTTTGTTTTACTTTGGGCTCTGCCTTCCATTTTATAGAAGGTATTCGTAAGAATTCATAACCTTATTTGTGAGGAACACAGACTTCATACAACTGAAATCTGAGTCAGGGACAGCATGTGACTTTCCTTTTGACTTCAGAATTATTATTATTTTTATTATAGAGCATATAACCACCTCAATTATCAGGAACACTAAGAACCATCCAGATAAAAACTAACAAGTACAATCAACTATTTGTAAAGCGTTAGAGAATAACTACAGAGCCAGCCACTCTCCCCAAAACAAAGAGAAATACAAGTCTAGTTGATATTAAAAAGGAAAAAAAAAAAGGTGCATACGCAGAAGTTTCATAATACTGAAATATAGAACCTGTCTTCTCAGAGGATTTTGCATTAGAAAAGTGTAACTGCAATACTTTACAAAGAACTGATTTCATTTAATTAAAAAAAAATAAATATATATACAGCAGTGCCCACTTCCTGAGATAACACTGGCATAAATACTGCTTGAGAAGTGTGTTATGGCTGGTGAATTCTCTTACCTATTTAAGACCATGTGTTATGGTTTAAAGTATGGGTTTAAATAGATAGGAAAGTCTAACCCTCTGAGTAAATTACCAGCAAAGTTCTGTTCCATGGTGTCTGGAACTAAATTACTTTTAGAAAAGGAAAACCCAAAACTTACTGTCACCTGTGCTGACCAAAATTTCCTTGAATGTCAGACTGCCAGTGGTTCAGCTTCATTACCTAACTACATTAATTACCAAATAAAAAGAACAAGATTTTTCTTACACTTTTTTTTTTCCTTTGGTATCATATCCCATTATAGGAAATCAGAATGGAAAAAAATTACTCTTAAAAGAATGTTTTGAAATTGATGAACACATAGGAAAACTCTAAAGAGCATTCAAGGAAATCATTAAAATAGCTGAACTAATGAGAGGACTAATTCTTCTCCCTCCTCCATTCTTGAGAGAGGGGGGATGTGTCGGGAGTGTTTGGTGGGATACATAATTAACCCTTTCTTTCAAACTGGCTCTATTGCCTAACTTTTGTAATTTAAAAAACATTGTATGATCTCTTTCTGTATGATTTATCTTTTTATTTCAGAACCAGGGTTCCACAAGAACCCAAGACAACTAATTTTCCTAGGTTAGAGTTAACCTTTGTATGTACCCCAACACCCATTCCTGTAACTCCTTACAGGGTGTAGCACCGTGTTTGCACTGATTCTGTACCTCGTTCACACAAGCTCATAAGCCTTACCACTGGGAGACTCTCATTTCATTTGTTACTGGGCTGGATGACTACATAATTCTCGCTTCATAACCTCCACATCCTTTTAATATTTAAATGTCATTTTCATGTCTAACAGCCAAGTTATCCTTTATTCTTAATAATGAATTTTCTCCAAGTCCTTATTTAGTCCAAGTCTAATATAGCTTTGGTCCTTGTATCTTTGGATAAGGAAAGAACCTATGTGTAATCTCACCATATTTATAGGGGAACAGATTCCACCTTCCATGTTCATGACTCAAAAACTGTATTTTTCATTTTATTATATAGGTAAGCCTATCCCCAGCTCTTCCAGTTTATTTTTGCTTTTAGGTTTTTAATTCAGTCCATCTGAAGATAAACTGCAAGGAGTAACAAATGCCCAACTTACTCTGAGCAAGCACAGAATTAAAGACGACTGCTGACACCTTAGAACAAACAATCTCAACTCCCTTGTATAGGCACTAAACTTCATGTATCAACATGGTATAATGAGGACTGGTACAGTCTTCAAAGAAAACTAACTTTTTTTTCCTTCGGGAAGTTATTAGGCCCAAGAAAAGAATTCATCCTCCTCAACACATTTTCTTCACCAATAATTTGGTTATGCATCTGGAGTGGCATATGGTCAGCATTTTCTTTAGGGTACTGCAATTTGTCTTCATTTTACATACTAATAACCAAAGATACATCTATTCCCATATTGTGTCTTTAGCATAAGCTGAGTGCAGGTCTGGGAAGGAGCACTAGAACAAGGAAGGCTTGCAAGGATGCAGGTCAAGATCCCTCCCCAGCCTTCAGGGACTAGGCTTTGTGTTTTTCTAAGCAAGAGGTGATGCTTTTGCACTGAAAGCCCACACCTACATACATTTTTAGTATGTATAGCAGCTCACAGTTACACTACACACTATGAAAAAAATACAACCTCTTACTACATCTGAATCTGTCACTTGGTAATTTTACTTGATCCCCTCTGGGTCTTGTACTACGAAAGGCAGTTAATGAGCACTCCCTGTTCATTTTTTCCATTACGCTCCTATACAGATTGTTATCATTTTCATCTTTAGCTATTTCTTTGCCAGGCTGAAGATTCTCAATCTATTTAATTGCTCTTTATCATCATTGCCACCCATTTCCAGTTCTATTATCCCTCCTTTTCCTCCCCTCACTCTTCCTTTATATATGGGGATCAGAACTGCACCCAGAGATCAAGATAAAAGCACAAGCTGTTTATACACTGGCATAGAAGACTTCTGTTATGTTGGCCATTCTTCCCTATTTTTATTTTCTTCCTGACCAGTCCTAAGCACAACCAATGCTTCAATTTACCATGGTAAGCAGTCTACACCGTCACTTCCTTTGGTGCTAGTAGTTAACAGTCTCAATAACAGCAGGATTGTTCTCTCCTACATGCATTACTTCATAGTATCAGCAGCAAGCTTCATCCCCAGTTACTAAAAATCACAAGATGCCTCTTTGGCTCTTCATAATTAGCTTTCATTTTTGCTACCCTAATTAAGTTAGAATCACTCCGCACTCACTCTTCCAGATCACCAATACATACACCGACTAGCGTTAAACCTAGCACAGATGGTACGCAACGCCACCGGTGATGTCCGCCCCCCTGCGAAAATAGGTCATTTATTCCTACCCCATCTTTTAACCAACAATCAGTCTAGAAGAGACTTTTCCTCTTATGTCAGAGCAGTTTCATTTTGGTCAGCACCTTTGGTGAGTACATCTCAAAAGACTTTCTGAAACCCAAGTGTACTGCATCAGCCAGATCACACTTACTCACAACCTCAACAGTGTTTTCAAAGAACTCTACCAGACCTGTGAGGCTGTTCTCTTTCTTGGTATTGCATTTGTCCATGAATCCCTTAGTTTTCTTCACTATATTTACCAGCAAATTGGCTGGTATAAATGCCAGTTATACTTGACTTGTTCTTTCCTATAGGCTTTCTGGAAGCCTTTTTAAAAATTGGCATCACCTTTGGCACTTACAACTTCACTGCTACCCCAGCAGTACTGTGCTGTTAAACACAATTACCTGTTCAGCAATTTTACACTGAGAGGTCCTCTAGAGCAGGGGTCTGGCGCGTGGATGAAGTGGCAGGCAGTCATCTGCAGCTGCTTGGTTTCCCCCCCAGCCCCTGGTGGGGGGGGGCACGGGGGATTCTGTAAATACAGGGGCCGGATTGAGGACCCTGGGGGGCCGTATCCTGCCCACAGGCCATAGTTTGAGGACCCCTGTTCCAGAGGATGTGGGCACATCCAGAATTTGCTGTAACTCATGTGTATAATTTTGTTCTTAAAAAAAAAAACAACTGTCCCAGCATCACTTCGATTTGGAACAGGTGCCTCAATAGGACCTTGTGCTTCTCTCCCCACAGAGGAGAGATTTTTGTTTGGAAATCCAAGCTCCTGCACAGTGAACTCAAGTATCTCATACCCTTCCAGCTCCAGTGCAATATTCTTTGAGCTCATTGAGATCTTAGTTATCTATCAGCCCAATGGCCCTCCCATTTCTGATGTTTTTGAAAGAGTACTTATGACAAGCTTCTATGCCTTTTACAAATAACATCAGGCTTTAGCTTGTTTTACTGTACATTTAATGTTTAATTTGCCTGATTTTCACCTTTCTGGGGGGGAGGGGCCACACATCAGGTTTTGAAGGATATCTTTCTGTTCCTTACAGCCTGCTCAACAAAGCTAACTGTTTTTAAAATCTTTTTCAAGGGTCAGAGAAGCAGTTGTTAGGGGACATGCATTTGTTCTGAGTCTCTCCACGCTGGCTGCAAGCATTTTACTTTTTTGACTGTTCCTCCTAGCAGGCTTTCCACAGAAACCATAGTACGTTCTGATAGCTACCTTCTTTATGATAGACCTATACGGTAAATAGCTTACTTTACAACTAAGCATTCAGTCCCTCCACCTTATCTTCTAGTATTTGCATAGAAACATTGCTATTTTGGTCTGATTGCCTATTCTTCTGTTTTCCTGCCTGAACTGGACCTAACTTTTCAGGCAGTTTTTCCTTGTTTTCTACATGACCTTCATCAACTTCTTCCATATGTACAGCAATATTATGGACTTCAATCCCAGTGCCTGTGTCATCTTGCCCCACGTGCCCTTTCTGCTTGTCGTTATGCAGGGTATTGAGATTACAGTGCAGACTGATGCTGCAGAAGGCTAAGAATAAAGACCTCTATCTAGCAACTCAGGGGTTGCTTCCAGCACTATTTTAGTAGCCTTCTACATTACCAGCACTTCTCTACCCGCTTCTTAAAAGATAATCTAGGCTCCTTCTGTTGTAAGCCACCTTGGCATGTAGTTGGAGAGTTACTATATGCTCCCTTCCAGCATCATAAATCTGGTTAGTTGCACTCCACCTAGTTAAGCGGAATGCAACTCCACCAGGGGATATTCTTCTATCATCTAGAATCAACACCATGCAATGGCATTCCTAGAACAGGATAGTTGGTCATTGCCAGAGAGCAACGTCTCATCTACAGAATGTAATTTCAGGATAACTTCTCCTCTAGTTTCATGTCCTCCTACGCTAGGCCTTACTTCTCATAGAAGCCCAGTGGCAGCCTGCCTAGAGAGAGCAGTGGGACTACTGCCTGGAGATTTACTTTACACATTTACTAATTAACATTATTTTCCTTACACATACACTTAGCATGTTGTGACTTTCCCAAGAGTCCACTTCAGTTATAGTAATACACAGTGGACATCTTGCAGTGCTATAACTATCCCTTCAGTTTGACAGCTGTATTAATACTGTTGGGAGTAACAAAACGCTACTCCTTTCTAAGTGGAGATCTGATATCAACCTCTAGACTGATAAGCCAAAGCATCTAAGCTAAATAGCCTCACACAGACTCTGTTTTAGACTGCGCTGAGAATAAGCCTATCTGAAACCTTCACTTGGTGCCTCCTCCTCCGGAGACCGATTCAGACCATCCTCATCTTCCTAATAGACATTTTAATGGTTTTCTAAAAATCTGCCTTTGATATTGGACTGGCTCGTGCCTGTTAACGTTTCACAAAATAAATAATTTTTCAAAAAAATCTTTCTCTGCCTTCCATTCAGCATTGTTAATCCATGGACCTAGCACATTCTCCAGGTTCCCACAAACCATTATCAAGACAATCCTACAGAACCATTATGGAGTGAGAAAGTTTATTTTTCTTTTGTAAAACCCTGGTATAATTAACAGACATTTCCAATAACTGCCAGGCAATCATGATTTATAATCTAACAGATTACAGCCATCTTTATGATAGCATGAAATGACTGTGCAAGCCCTTAAACACAGCTTTCTTAGGACAACAGAACACAACCATCCACAACTTTCAGTTCAAAACAGAAGCACGAGACAGTTTTCTGAGATGCAGCATCTGATGCACTGTTAAAGGGAGCTGTACTTAGAAACACATCCTGCATCAAATCAAAGCAGTATTCTGTATAACTCAAGAGTTGCTGATTCAAAATGGGACCTTACACATTTAGATTGCAAATTTAGATTTCTTACTATGAATTCTACTTTCAGTTACACCAAGTCTGCTATATTTTATTAGTTATAATGTACACAACTTTTCAACACAAAAGAAGTCTTGAGGGTTTCCCACACACACACTGATGTACTTATAGGCAAGATGGTTAAATATTTGCATTTTATTGTAAAGGATAACTTTTACTATACAGTAAAAAAATTCAATACTAACTGATTCATAAAACAGGCCTGATTTTTCAGTTGATTGAAGATGGTTCTTCTTCCCTTTCCACCATCAAATCTAAAGTAACACAGCGTGGTGCAAATACATTACATACTTCGTAATCTCCAGTAATGGCAGGGAAACTCATCATAAATGCCAAATGGTATGAATCACCTTCTGAACACATAACTGCTATACATTGCAAAAGGCGCTTTAACAAGTAGTTTCTTTCATTTATGTCAATACTTCACAATTAGCACAGAGAGGTATCTGTAAATTGAACTCTTGAGCATCACACTGCTTAGCTGGCAGGGTTTTTTATTTAGTATTTTCAACACATGAAGTAAAGGAAGACCCCATGAAAATTTTGTACTAATGTGTTAGCACAAACTAATGAACTCAATGTTCAATAAAGCCACAAGCATATGTTGACTTGTACTACACAAACAGTCGAATTGACTTTACCAGGGCTATTAATGTAAGTTCTTAAAAGTATACTTAACTGTTTTGCTCAGTGAAAGATAAGAATAAAAGAACTACGCTGCTGTATAGAAATTGACGCTTATGCTGTTTTCTCCCTAGGCACATCTGAGTGGGTCCTCACTCAGAAGTAACAGGCAAAATTGGAAGAGCTCTCCCCCTTAGAACAGCCCTGAAGATCTAGATCTATCCACTTTATTTCTTTTAATTGAAGTTAAGAGCTGTGATAGGTCTTCAGGATACTCTATCCAAGGCACATGGTATTTTCAAAGCATTATGATGGCACCCACAAACCCCACTCAAGAGATCAGGGTCTTACTAACCACCAACAGATACACAGCCTCTCTACCAAGAGCTTACAGTTTCAGGGCTTGGGTGCCCACAAAGCTATACCTGAAGTATAGTTTACTGGATAGTTTTGTTTGTTTGTTGGGGGGGGGGGGGGGGGGGGGGGGCTGTTTGGATTTTGGTGGTTTGGTTGTTGGGGGTTGTTTTTTTTAAACAACAGGTATCAAAAAACCACATTTTATTTGGCATCTTGAGATTCTGGAATCCAAGCTACTATATTTTAACAGTTTATCAGTTACAGCTGGTCAGTTATACCAGATGGGATGTATGCTCTTAGCCCATTCTAACAGTGAAATAAATCATTCTTTCTGCAACTAATATTGCAGCTGGGTATAACAAGAAGTGTGCCCAAGGCCAGTTACTGCAGGGCAGCTGACAGAAGGCGACTTGGTCATCTGTTGACATTTGTGGCATAACCACGTTCTCTCAGAAGCAATCTAAAGGTTTAGACAAAAAGCCATCTTAGACTAGAAAAAGAACAGCCATATGCAAGAGTAAATATATTCATAAACACAGTAATAATTCCACTTTGACACTTCTTACCAGGATAACTTCCCACTCATCAGTTCTAAAAAATCCTCAAGCTCCAGAGCTCCGAGTTTGTCCCAGCCTCAAAGGCTTTCCAGGAATCTTGGAATTCAGACCCACGGTTTAATTTCTACAGGCTCTGCACACCGACGTAAACATACAAGAAAGGCTTTGCCTCACTCTAGCCTTGCTAATTAATGAGAAAAATTAATTACTAAGGTAATCTAGTATTTCCCTTTGCTTTGAAATATGGGAGCTAATCATGAGCTCTTATTATGTACTGCTTATTTTTACTTTTCTTAAATAGAGAAAAGTGTGGTAACTTTGTATTTTATCTTAACAATATTTAACCCTTAACAATGTATATGCATCACCGCTGGACAGTTATGTGAAATGACATCATAATTCTGTAATTCTCCTCGTGCTTTTGATTCTTCAGTACTCACAAAAGTAGTACTGGTAAGACATCCAGACAAGAAAATCCTTGTGTTTATCTAAAGTTTCTCCATTTGAAGTATATTCAGGCCTATAACTGCTGCTAGATTTATCAATATGAGATCTATTTATTTAAAGGGCAAAAAAAAAAACCCTTCATGCAACTTACTGCTGATTCTTTAATCATCAAAATAAACGGGAAAATCCCACCTCTCCTTGCATACTGCTTTCAAATTATTTTTGCTCCTTTTAGTAATCAAATATAGACTTTTCCATGACATTTTGATTAGGCTCTTACTGTGAATACATTAAGTGATAATTGATCCAAAAATACCTATGGAGCCAGGAACATCAGACTACAGCAAATACTGGGAGCACCATAGGCAGTTGTATGAATCACTTCACATACCTGTGGTTTTCCAGGTTCCTGTGCTTAGTCATGAGTACACTCTTCATTTTCTCGTACACAGAATATTATTTCTGCCAATTTTTGTTCTTGGCTTCTACACTGCCACCTGTAGTCATACAAGAGAAATTAACCATATTTTATGCTGCAAATCCTATTACCACAGTGTTTCAGCTCACTTGTTTTTTCTATACAACCATTCCAAAGCCCTTTGTAAAAGGTGTGTTAAGATACTCAGAGTTATTTGTCATTTTCCCTTTAATAAATTTCAGGAATAAAGAAAAAACCCACAATCTCAACCCAATTTAATGCAAGAGAACATTTAAAACTCTTGAAGACCGATAAGGGCTTTATGGATTTTTATGTTATCCTTGTTGCTTAGTGGACACATCATAACCTTGGCACAGCAGGGTGAATTCCAAGTGGCAATACTAAACCATCTGCACTTAATTACTTTGTAAATACAAAAACCCCTAATTTGATCGGTTCTTCCAGCTGAAAAATGAACATAGTTTTACCGAAACGTGATTTCCATGCTAGGCTTCATTAATTTATGTAGGTTTTAAGGAAATGCATGCACACACAAAAAAGCTAGCATTTGGAAGAAGATCTTACAGAACTAAAAGCCATCTTGAAACTTCTTCATACAATGAAAACCACTCAATTTATTCCAGGCTTTCTGCACTTTGAGCAACGTGCCACAGATTCTGCCAAATGAACCGTTTACACCAAAGTAAGACCTAAACACACAGTACCCTGAGCCCTCACGTTAACCCTTTCCTGAAAATAGGAAAAAATAAAAGATTCAAGGCTTCCTGGAAAAAGCCAAGCGTTCTGGTTTTCAGAGCAGGGGTTTCACCGAATAGCGAAGTTTCGGAGTACAGGCTCTGGGGGAACAGCGGCTTTCGCGTGCACACGCGCTCCCCCGTGTTCCAGCGCAGCACTGCTCACGCCACCCCGACAGCGGCCGCCCGGGCTCCCGTTACGCCGCCCGGCCCGGCGCTCCCGGGTCACTCACGGGCAGCAACTCACTCGCGTCCCCTCGCCGCGGCCGGCGCACGGGTGACCACGGCCGCCCGGGGACCCGCGCCCCGGCGCTGCCCTACGTCAACAGCAACCGCAGCCACAACCAGAAATCTCAAACTAGAATAGAAACCTAAATTAAACGCGATTTCCCAAGAACAAGTTGCTCTTAAAAAATAAAAATGTTAATAAATAAAACCCGAAGCGCCGGTGAGGCTGCGGGCGCCCCGAAGCACACGTCCAGGTAACCCTCTCGCCCTGCCACGGCGCCGCCACCGCCGGTCACCCCCGGCCGGGGCGGCACCCGCGGGGGCCCCCCCACCCGCCAGCGGCCGCTCAGGTGCGCACCGGGCGCCGCCCCGATACCGGCGTCCGCGGCCACCCGCCGCCGCGGTTCCACAAGCACCGCACCCCCGACGCGCCTCACCCCGGCCAGCCCTCACCCCGCCAAGCCCCTGACGCTCCGCACCCCGCAGCCCCGTGAAGCCCCCCGCCCCAGCCCCACACGGGAGCCCCCAGGGGAGGTGCCTCCCGCCGGGACGGTGCCGGAGGCGGGGGGCCACCGCTAAACCGCCGGGCCGAGGGTCCGAGCTGCGGAGAGCGGGCGCTGCCCACCCACCTGCGCTCGCCGGGCTCCTCACGCCGCCGGCCGGTGCCGCAGGATGAGGCGGCAGCGGCTCCTCCTCACCAAGCGCGGCTCCCGCCCTCCCGCCCGCCGCCGCCGCGCAGCCCAGGGGAGCCGCGCGTCCCGGGCGCCGCCGCGCCGCCCGCCCGGGATTCCTACCGGAGGGCGGGCAGGCAGGAGGAGGCTCGTCGCTCGGCACAGCCTCCCGCTCATTCTCCGGCACCCTCCCTCCCAGGCACGTTTCTGCCGGTGCCGCCGCACGGCGCCCCAGCGGACCCGCAGCGCGCACCTTCCGCCTCCCGGCCCCCTTCCCTTTTTATCGCGGGGCCGGGGCTCCCGCCGCGCGGGGGCCAGCGCCGCCCGGCATTCGCGCCGCTGCCTGCCCACGTCCGGCCCGCCCCCGCCGCCGCCGCCGCCGCGCTCGCACACGCTCGCTCGCTCCACCCGCCCGCCCCCCGCCAGCCCACCTGTCCGCGCCCCGCCGCCGCGGCCCACGCAACCGCCCGCCCACGCGCCGCCCACGCGCCCGCCGGCAGCGCCCCGCCGCCGGCCCCGGCCCCGGCCCCGGCCCCCCTCACCGCAGCGGCCCCGGGCGGGGGGGAGCGGGGCGGCGCGGCCTCCGGCGGCGCGGGGCTCTGCGGCTCCCGCCGAAAACCGAAGGGAGGCGGCGGGGCGGCCAGAGCGGCGGCGCCCCCGCGGTGGCCGGCGTGGGCCGCGCTGCGGCAGCGGGGCCGGCTCCCACCTGCGTGCCGGGCTGCCGGGCGCCGGGGTCTTGCCGCAGCCCCGGCCGGGAGGCGTCGGGGAGGCGCTTCGGGAGCGCCGGGTGTCGGCCGGCTCCGCCGCCGCGGCAAGCCGCGTCCTCCTGGCCCGCTACACGGAACTGAGACGCTGAGGAACATGCTGGAAGCGCGGCTCCTGATGGCTCGCTGACAGCCGGTGGTGAGAGATGACCTCGCTGGAGGGGGTCGGCTACCAAAAAATTTCTTTGCAGTGCTTACAGATTTTGGGAAAGCAGCCGGTAAATGCATAAAAGTGTCAGGGAAATGCCTGTCTTGCCGCTAGAACTGCAGCTGAACTTGGGGCTGCGTGCGCTGTGTACGTCCCAGCTCCCGCACTAATGGGGGAGCGGCCCGTCCCTTGCTAACAGGTCTCTCATTTGCTGTCTTTTGCCTGATGCCTTTGCATTTTCAAAACAAATGATGTGTTTAAATTCTGAGGTTTGTATCTTTTTGTTCAAATGGGTTTCCCTGTCATACTGACATTAAAAGAACGTGCTGGCACCATCCAGTAGCCCAACCAAGCTAGAAGAGGGTTGGGAGGAGATGAGTGCATTGATGAGGTGTCATACTAACTGATACTGTTCTCCAATTTGTATAATAAAAATCTGTTACGTTCATTCTTTTCACGGTGATAGATTCCACTTTAGCTACGACAATCTCTACCTTTCCCAAACATTTAATTACAATTCTATATTTTGGGACACAACCTTTTCAAGCTAAGCCAGAAATCCATGAGGCCATGTTATAAACTCTGCTGTCATGCTGCAGTCTAGTGATACTAAGAAGTAAGCTACAAAAATAAAATCACTTGCCTTTTTCTAGTCTTCCACAGAATTGAGGCTACTTTCAGTTCCTCTTCTTAGGTCTCATAAGCGAGACACCAGACTATCTGAATATTTAATGACCAGTAAACCAGAAGTCTGAATGTAGTAAAAGTAGCAAGCATAGCACGCATTCTTTAATAGCAACATAGGCAGGTACTTCTCTGAAAAAAGCTTAAACAATTTAATATCATAAAATTAATAAACATGAATTCTATATAAGCACTTCGCAAACTATTCATAATGTAAAAAGATCAAAATCAAACAAAGCTTTCACCAAAAACGTGTGAATAAACCTGCAGAGACGAGGATAAAAATTGGTACAGGCATTTGGAAAAAGCATTTTGACTCTACTCCAACCAAGAAAACAACTCCAGTCGTTCACTCCAAACCCCAGCAACCCAGTGGCACCAGTAATTCAGAAGACAATGCGAACATGGGAAATTTGGGTGCCGTACCTCTGCTTACAAAGGCAATTGTTACAGATACAGCACAAGATTTTACATCTAAGAAGTAATAAAGAATATTTTATTTCTAGATTATTTTATCTCTAGATTGATTGTTTATCCTCTTTCTCTCTGAGCATATAATACATGATATGCATTAAAAAATACGATAGCTTTTCCTGTTTTGCATCCTCAACTAAATTTTTATTAAATGTAACCAGCAGATATCAGAGCATCACCCTGAAAGTCCATAGTTACCTACAGTAAGGTCTGCCAATGACTTCAAGGACCAGCTTGTCCAACTGTGTCTCTTCAAACAGTACATCAGCAATAGAGACCACATTGACATGCCAGCAGTCTAGAAAAATTCAGTAATTTTCCACTAATTCCTCCATAAACATATTGTTTTGTCTGCAGGTGTCTTTCCTATAACTATTACAATTATATTAAACTCTAGCAGAAAGTTCTTGTCTTTGTCACTGAAGCACGTCCGCTGCACAGGCTGTTCCCTTTACCAAAAAAAGTCATCACTCCTTTCAGGTCTTACATAATGCTGCTCTTAAATCTAGCCCATATCAGGAGAAATGCTCTCTTTATTGTGATTTTCAAACCAAGAAAACAAGCGTTTGGTCACTTCACAATTAACTATTAATCAAATGCCATCATATTTGCCTTGAGTTTTGTGAGATGCAGAAAATTGGATCAGTCACGTGCAGACTCTCTTCTCTGCCCCTCCACCCCACCCCACCCCCCCATCCCCGTCCTCTTTCCCACCCACCTCCCAGACAGCTTGGCTTTTTTTTTTTTTTTTTTTCCCCAGCAATTCAGGTTTGTAAGAATAAATTCCATTGTTACAATGATTCAGAGATAAACCAAAAGCCAAGTGAAATATTGTTCTCCCAAATCTGACAGGAAAACTTATAGGATGGAAACACCCAGAAGATAAAACCCACTTCTTTTATAATATGCTCCAAAAAGCATTACTTGTCACTTTCCCCTTGCTCCCAGAATATATACAGCAACTGCTGGGTTGCTGTAGTACTGAAAATTTCCAGTGTTCCAGATGATGAGCTGTGACTCAGTACTCCTACTGATATACCTCAACAAACCATCCATTTGCTCTATGTGGTGGTAAATCATCTCTCGCTTTCCTTCCACCAGAACTTATTAAACACCATCTTGCGTCTGTGCGTCTAATCTACCACACCATGTTCTACCTCATCCATCTGAGACCAGATCAGGTAAAAGATTTTCTACTCTAGCATTTTTCTAGACCAGTTTTTTATTTCAGTTGCTACCCAAGTGTGCTTATACCTCCGAGAACATGGGCTATGCAGGTCATCACCTTAAAGGCTGCTTTCTCCACCGTCCAGCCTGGACCACACTTCTGTTTTTTGGCTAAACAAGGCTGAGTGGTTGGCACAGAGCTCTTTCACTTTGTGTCAAGGTAGCCTCTAGAAACTACTTCTGGGAAAAGTATGTTTTTTTCTCTACATGCAAAATCCCTTTGAAGGCTCAGCAAGGTTTGAGGTGACGAAGCAAATTTTGATCCATTTATAATCAAAAAAATTATTTCAGTCTATGCTATGGAAACCAGAATTTGGCATAATAAAGCCAACAGCTGGTTGAGGAAGAATAGCAGTGGGGGCTGTTTGATGTTTGCAGATGAACATGCACAATCAAAGATGCAGTTAGGATAGCACATGATGGTTCTGAGCAGTAGTAAGGAGTTAAAACACTCTGGTAAGTACATTTACCAAGAAAATATTTTCTTACAGGAAAGCCATTTCATTTATTGCCCATAGTAGCTGCAAAAAAAGTCATATAAAACATTTAACATGCAAAAATATTATGCTAATGAGAAGTCTTTGTTAAATAGCCCTTATGAACTATGCATTGCAAAATGCATTGCAAGCAGCTGGAAAGTTACCCTAACTTCAGGCACACTCCTCTTGCTTCAGTTTGTTAGGTACAGTGAAAACCAACACAGTGCAATGAGGGTGCTTTAACAACTTGGACCATTGTGAAGGCTCTGCAGCATTCCCTGCACATTCCCTGGACATCAGAGACAAAGGAAAAATGGGCAGAGCTGTGGCAATCAAGGTTAAAAATGCTGTTCTAGTTAAAACTATTAATATAGCATTAACATCTGCTTAGAAGCATTCATTTGTCAGTAAGCACTGAAATTCACCCCTGAGAACTGCAGAATTGGAGACAAGATTATGTTCCCTGTCACAGGATTCAGAAGAGCAAGGGAAATGAGCTCGCAGTGGGAAGGGATGGTTCAGGGTGGTAGTAGGAGAAGTGTGGCCAGACCTCTGCAAGGGTAAGAAGATTTTATAATCCTGCGTGCCACGTCTAAGCAAATGATGCTACAAAGGCAGTGTCTCCAGCCAGGGCTAGAAAACCCAGAAGGCAGCAGCTGAGCAATCCCCTTAGAACAAGTTCTCCCTCAAAGAGTCTGCTTTATCTGAAATCGCTGGGAATGAGTAACAGTTGCCTGTAACAACAACCAATATCCTTTACCTTACATCTTTCCTCTCAGGTTAAATTATCATCCTTCTATTAATAGGACCCTCAAAAGCCTTTTTCTCCTTCTTTGGAAAAGAATATCTGAGAGTTATATTCAGTCATGAAATGTTAAAAAACCCTACACAACATTTTAAGAGACTAGGCTTTAGTGAAATTGGCTGGTTTGATTTGATGTTTGTACAATCTTTCCAAACTCATTGTTGCAGAGATACAAACTCTCCAATTATCAACTCAAGAAAAACAGAGATTTTCCTTCATATCAGTTTCTTCATCATGCTAGCAACCATCTATCTTGAGCAAAGTAAGGCTGGAGTGGCAATTCCATGGAAACACAATCATTTAGTAAAATTCTTGTATTTCATCTGCTGTCCTTTAAAGTGTTTCCTTTGCAGTCTGTGTAACAGGTTCATACTCACTGAAGCTTGTGAATTAAACATATGCAGTAGAATCAATATTATTTCTTAGAATAGTCTTCACCACGGGTCTGCTCAAGCCCTTACAATGCTCTTCTCCCAGTGGATTTCAGTAGATCCCAAGTCACTTTTTTCCACAGAAAAATACATGGATTTTGCTGGAACCATCTCTAAGAGGAAGCCAAAAAGCAATAGAGTTTACATGTAGATTCCAATACAGGCTTTCAAAAAATATATTTTTCATGTAAAATAGAAGAGCTCAGTTCCAGAAAACTGGGAAATCATTAGGTTTTTCAATCTATTTTGCAACTGATCATAGCTAGCTATGGATTTACAAATTAGATGGCCGTGGCCATATAACTCCCTTGGAAATGTATCCATTTTTGTCCACATCAACAGCTGAACTCATATTTATCTCTGCATTTATTAATCTGTTTTCTAATGCAACCATTTCCCTGGACTAGACCTAGTTAGAGACACCATTGCTTATTAAAAGCAGCAGCAATAAAACTGACATGTATTTCTAGAAACTGCTGTGCAAATCAATATAATGTCTTAATTGGTTAACCAAATAGCTGCCACACTAATGAGTCACTGCAATTCTCTGTAAACAACTCTTTCTGCCTGGTTACACTTCTTTAGCAACTCCATAGCCAGATAGAAGAGAAGTTACAGGGCCCCTCTTTCTGCTCTCTGCAGTCATTACATCTCATAACACTGCAGTTTGTGGGCTGCTTGTCTTCCAGTGGTTTGGGTCTTTTTACAAGTCTTTAGTGTACTTTCTTAAAATTTATTTCTAATGACTCTGCCTCTAACACTCCATGCAATATATACATTTATAAAGTGAGTATTTTATAGTAGCAATGAATAAGATAATCACATGATTAACTGCCTAAAGAAGAATTGTAGAACGTCTTGGGGGGAAAGCACTAGAGAAATCCCACATTTTATACAAGCAAGTGCCAAACTTAATTATGGGTCAGTTTGATATAAGCTCCCAGCTCTTTCTGTGGTAATGCTCTGAACTTGCAAGGTTGTGAAACTGAGTTAACTCCAGTGCAATGATATCACTTGTGCGAGTACCAAACACTTATCACCATTCAATAGATATCTTCCAAGACATGAGTATCTGATGCTCCTAAATGATAAGAATAAATATCAAACACTGAGCCAAGACAATCTAATAGAACTCTTACAGCTGGGGTGGCATCTCAAATGATAAAATACAGCCTCCTCACTGGCAATTGTTTCAGTTAGTGGAAACAGTTTTATCAAATATATGGTGTTTTGCCAAAAAGAAAAGGCACTGATACAGCTTTTTATAGTTTCATACTGGATAATTTGCCACTGTTTGAGGCAACACAGTATATATCTGTCTTATTTTTTCCTCTGTCAATTCAACCTCGTTTGCTGGGGTTTAGATTTTAATTTAGCCCGTTCAAGAAGGAAGTGTCAGCCACAAAGTTCAGATTGTGACTCGGATCACAACTTCCCCAGAGTTTGCTGAATTTCTGTATTGGTGCGTTTGGTTTAGGATCTTCTTTAGGCTTCCTTTTTCCTATTCACAGTCAGAATGGGGCAAAGAGAGAGGTGGTATCTCCTATTTTGATTCTGGTCAGGTCGAACTAGGGTTGCATTCCATTTCCTTGCTTTCCTTGCATCATCCATGATGAAAATAAGCTATGGACAAACATCTATTAATGCTACCTAAACAGAAGCTGGGCTTCAGATTTAAGAGTGGCCCTTTCCTAATCATGGATTTTTTTCTTTACTTCTCCATGCTGAAGGATTGTATCTTAAATATGCTAATATAGATGGTACTCCTCATGTGAAGTGAGTAATTTCATCCCTGGGTCTGATACAGGGATGAAATTATTTTACCACCTGCATTTAATCACGGATTTATATACACCAATTATTTCACAGGTGCACAAAAATATTAAGATTAATAAAATACCCTACACGTGGTTCAGCATCCTTTTCCAACCCTGAGTCTTCATTTGTTTTTAGAAATGACTGATTTTAAACAAGCTACAGTAGGAGATGGAACATTATATTGCCAATTATAAGATGAAGATGAATTATAAGACTCCTAAAAACAAGTTGGCCAAGTTACAAGGCACTAGCTGGTAACCACTTTATCAAAGAAGAAAATCAAGACACACATATACAGACACACAGAGACAGACAGACAGGCAGACAGACAGACAGACACACACGCACACGCACACACGCACGCACGCCTGCGCACACACACAGACACACACAGACACACCCCAACCAACCAGGAAGAGCAACAACTTGCAATTGCTCTTGGAAATTGAAAGTCAAAAGTAAAATCTTCAGGTTCTGTTCCTCTCCTGAGATTAATTTTCATAAAGGTTAAATCAATACCATCAAGGGCAAAAAATAAAAGCTGGACAAAGAATGCTATCACCATTTCTGTTCCTTGGAGTTGCTATGGATCATCTAATTATTGTTTCAACTAGTGTAGGAAAAGTAAGATTGTGAATGTCATAGGAATGTCTGATGTTCTGTTCTATTCCCTCAACACAATAGGATTCCATTCCCCAATGGCCCTGAGATATTACCGCAATGAACTTTATTAATGAGAGCTAATAATGCACAAAGATGACCTGTCAAACTATGTATATAGGAGCATAATATCATATGTCAGAATAGAGGATCACAACTCTTCCTTTTTGGTTTTAAACTCAATGGGATAGCTTAGGAACTGATTCCACGAGTCTGTCACCATTCAGGTCATTTGTGTAACTAGAATATGTTGGAAATTGGGCAATTACACATAAGGATTTCCTGAGGAGCCCAGAGAAATAAACATTTCCATGTTCAAACCTCTTGATTTTCCCAGAATCACAGAATGGTTGAGGTTGGAAGGGACCTCTGAAGGTCCTGCTCAAGCAGGGCCACCTACATCCCATTGCCCCCGGTCCATCTCCAGGCAGCTTTTGAATATCTCCAAGGATGGACACTCTACAACCTCTCTGGGCAACCTGTGCCAGGGCTCAGTCACCCTCAAAGTGAAAAAATGTTTCCTGGTGTTCAGTTGGAGCTTCTTGTGTTTCAGTTTGTGCCCACTGCCTCTGGTCCTGTCACTGGGCACCACCTAAAAGAGGCTTCTCTTCCCTTCAGCTATTTCTGGGATGCCCCTGAGCCTTCTCATGTCCGGGCTGAACAGTCCTAGCTCTCTCAGTCTTCGCTCATGGGAGTGATGTTCTGGTCCCTTAAACAACTTTGTGGCCCTTTGTCGGACTCTCTCCGGTCTGTCCATGTCTCTCTTGTACTGGAGAGCCCAGAACTGGACCCAGCATTCCAGGTATGGCCCCACCAGGGCTGAGTAGAGGGAAAGGATCACCTCCATCCACCTGCTTGCTCTTGGCAAATGATGGTTTTACATGAACGTTTTCTGTTCCAAGTGTTAACATTAATTTGAAGGGGTCTTGGTATGTTCTAATCCTGGGAAAGAGTACAAAAGCGAGATATCAGCAATAAACAGGGGTGAGCAGTGTCAGCGCAGGGAACACCAGAGACTTGACTTTGTGGAACCTCTGGAAGAAATGAGGAGGCTGCTGGCAGCTTCATCACAGCCATCTGGGTACCACTGACTGCAGAAGATGACGGTCTGCCTTGCTCCCTGTGCACAACTGTACTGGAGTTCTCAGACAATCCTTACAGTGTTCATTTAGGGAATTCATATTTTGCTTCTAAAATGGTTTGGGTTTCTTTCTCTTTTTAATTTTGCCTTTCCTTTTTTAATTTAACAGGAAAGCCAAGGGATACAGCATTATTACCTAAATGTCTCCTTCATATGGTATCTTTTTAAAAATTGCTTGGGCAGGAGGGAAGATGTTTATATACATAGACTTAATATATAAAAAGATTATAAAAAGCACTAACAACTTCAGCACAGGGAATTTTCATGGAAATTAATGACTAGCTGAGGTTAATGGCCCTCAGCTTCACATTGGCCCATCAGCTCTCCCAGTCAGTCATTAATTCCCAGGAAATGCCTTGTGCCTTGATTGATATTGCTTTAAAACATTAAATTCAAGTTAAAGGCTTGACTTAATGTTTAGCTACTATAAAGTAAAACACAAGGAGATATTCCCACTGGACATATTCACTGTCAAATATATTTTATTTACCTTATTTTCTATAGGTATTTAAATAGAGGAACTGAATAGTCATTTACCAGTTTTCTTTGTTTTTACTGTCCAAAACACAAAAAATTATCTGTAAAACTTTGTCATTTATTTAATATTTCATTAAAGCTATCTTATCTGAGTTCAAATATGACTGAATGTGCAAAATATAGAGATGACTATATTAAATGATAAGACGAAGACATTAAAAGTTGATCAGAACTAGGTTTTTTGTATCTAATTAGCATCATACTAGTTTTATTTTTGCAGAAAAAAGACACTATGATTATTTATAAACTCCATCAGAAAGTGAAAAGTCAATGACTCTTTTGGCCCCAAACCAATTCAAAGTTGGAAATCTGATGCTGCCAGTTGTTCTTGTGAAATTTCTGCCATTGTGACGTCCCTCACAGAAAAAAATGCTGTGGACAGGATTTTTTTCTGCCATGTTCTGATAAACCTGAGTTGCATTTTTAAAAAATCAGCCAACAAATGAAACAAAAAAAATCCCACCTGGTTTTAGAGTGAATTCTGGTCTCAAAGCGTGTTTTCCAGCACTGCTGAAAACGTCCTGGTTTTTTTTTTTTTCTTGAGTCATTTTATATGTTACTTAATTACTTTTCAGATGTGCTTGGACACATTTTTAAACACAACCAGTTCACTTTCCTTCCACACATGAAGAGAACAGATGAAGAAAAACCTTACTTTCTTCAATATTATGCTCAAACTGTTGGTGTTTCTATTCCTTCAATGGCCAAATAATGTACTCTTTCCACTGTGGAAAACAGTTGCACATGGGCTGAAAAACATGTTTCTGAAATTTACTTTAATATTTCATAGACAAACCTAGTTTCTGGTGCCACTTCATTAAAGCCAACAGAGTTACGATGGGGATAAATCTGACTTACAGTAATGTGACTGTATACTGAAGTGAGGTTTGATTCAGTGTGTACATAAAAGCACATCACAGTCACTACTAGATTTCTGCATTAAGTTTTCAGGGGTCTGGTGAATGTCACGCAGCCATTCCCATGCATTGTTCAAGACAGTATATACTCAAAAGTCCTTGGGATGTCAGATGATGCTAAGTCAGGCCAAAATATGAGACAAAAGCTGCTTATAAAGGGATTCAGACAACTTTGTCTATATTTTGACTGATACTCACCTGATAAGTGACTTTGTGTAAGTCACCTGAACTATCTTTGCATCAGTTTTGCTAGACTGTAAAATGAGAAAAATGCTCATAAGGTGGGGGAGGAGGGGGGAAGTTTATTGTCAGTTGACATTTGATACTCCCCCAGCTCAATGATGCAGATATGCAGAGGATAAGTCCAGAGAATAATGCATATAAAAATACCACTTGGTGGTGTGGGTCGCCAACGGTTTTGCCAGTGGGAATATTTCTAATCTGTGGGGACAGGGCCTGGTCAGGTACCCCGTCTCAACCGGTAGGAGGACCATGCACACTGGGTAGATTGACAGTGTTTGTGCCCAAGATGGCAGAGTTATTAAATTACACTTGAAGCAAGAAGAAAAGAGAGCGACGAGATTTAGGGGTGTATAAAAAAACCTGAAAATCAAAAGTTCAGACTTGGGGAGAAGCCTCACGAGTGTTAGCAGCCATGTTTAAGCCCCCATGTTGCGGTAGGTAAAGCATTAGTAGATATAGATAAATTAGCATGTTATATGGCAAAGCAAACTAACTTGACAGCAAATATGATCTCGCAATTAACTGTAGATGTAGGATCAATAAGACATACAACGCTTCAAAATAGAGCAGCAATAGATTTTTTGTTATTAGCACAGGGACATGGGAGTGAGGATTTTGAAGGAATGTGTTGTATGAACCTTTCAGACCATTCAAAGTTGATTCACAGTCAATTACAAAAGTTAAAGGACATGTCAAAGGACTTACAGCATGAACTATCGGGAGATTGGTTGCGGAATCTTTTTAAGTCGTGGGGAATCACCAGATGGTTGCAGGAGCTTATAGTATGCGGAGGAATGTTGTCATTGGTAATTGTAGCTATATCGATGGTTGTTCCCTGTGTGTCGAGTTGTATAAGATCTATGATTCAAAAGCAGTTTAACCTGTATGTTGTTTCTGTTCAAAATAAAGAAGGGGGAATTGTAGATTATCACGTCAGGGTCACCAGCTGCAGTAAAGCTCTCTATGATACCCCACACTGACAGTCCTGCCAATGCAACTCTTGTAGTGTGATTCCATGCTACAATCAATTCCCCATTCTAGGATCAGGGGCTGGGACAAGTTGTGCATTGGGGTCAGGCACATGTTGGAAGCACAGTGCAGAAACACCTACACTGTTCATCTATAGTTAACTCTGAGTTGGGGCTAAGGAGGCTAGCTAGAATCCAAGTGGTTTATGCAGAGCCGCTGGCCATCTCTTCACCCAGTTATAGACAATCTGGATTACTCACCTCACATAATAGATGGCTGGCTGCAATAGTAATGTGGTAAAATATCCCAAATGGCCCAGTCTGGCTCTGTTAAAACATGCACAATAGTAGTCAGCCTATGGTCCTCCCATCCCCGCAGGACGGGAACCAGCAGAAAAAGCCACCGAGAAAGTAGAAAAGTGGCAGGCATCCTGAATGAAGATGGTTTGCAGCCACACTGATCCCCCCTGCACGGGTCTGTTTGCAGGCTGGGGCAGGTTTCAGTGCATTGGTCCCCATCTGGCTCTCATGTGGACAGCACCTTCAGAGCTGGGAAGAGCACTTGGGCTGCATGTGAACCAAGTGGTAGCTTCAGCTACAGTGCGTAAATGTGAGGAACCTTATAAAAATCTGCAATTTTGCATCTGCTTTCTTGACTGAATAATCTCACATACAGAACTGCTCTAAATTCTCCATTCTTGAAACCACTGTTTCTTGCCTTTTCCTGATGTATTGGGTAATCCGTCTGGACATTTACATTACTGGTGTTAGCTATGCCTCTTTACAAATCTGCCAGCTCTGCTTCGGATGTGCCACCTTCCCCTTACTCCGTTGGCTGTTCTTCCCCCACCTTCAATACCATCCTTATCACCGTGCCTTTGCTCAGCTAGGGAACATGATCATGGAAATGCATCACATCATGGCACAGAGAAGGGGACAGGTGGTGGCTTTGTGCCACGTTGTGAGCTACAGGCTGTCTTGCAGAACTCAGGTAAGCACCCTGCAGGAGACACATGTTCCTGGCTGCGTGTCTGTCGCAGCCTTGCTCCACTCAGCAGATGCACCAGGTTCTGTAGCAGAGGCAGGAGATGGTCCTCACATGGGGCTCTGAAGCAGGGCAGGGCTCTGGTGTTGCAGCTGTGCAACAAGATGTGGAAGCAAAGGTTTGGGAACAGAGGGTACAGGAGAGGCACAGAGGAGAAAGTTTCTAGTGAGAGTGGGGAAGAAGTTGACAACAGGGGGACATGGGTCTCTGAAGAAGTGCAGTGAATGCAACGAGTCATCATGGCTCTCAGCACCTGAAACTTGGAACTGGTTTGCAGTGGGAAAAAGTGGGACTATCTGGGAACTAAACCATCGTTTCCATCGTATTTCAGACTCTGCTTTTTGTAGGGATGGAAGCAGCTTTCCAGACAGTAGCTGACCAGGAGCCTGGCACAGGGAAATTATGCCTACCTCTTCAGACAGCCTGAAGCGAGGGTTCTGTGTGGTCATAAGCTGATCCAATTGGTCTCAGTAGGATGTTTGGGCTGAAGGCTAATGACGATGATTGATATGTCAACATTAGCTATTTATTTGCACAGCAAACAAAAATAATCTGTATAGCTTTTTTACATCTATAAAAATAAGTGTTTCACCTACTGTAATAGGTGGATGCAGTGTCAACCAATTGCTAGAACTGCTACAGCTCTTCACCTCAAAACAGTGTGTGAATCAAGGTATTGCTTTATATAAAAAAAATCCTCAATTTTCCTATATATACCACAAATGTAAACATTTCATAGCTGCTAAAATTTCTTGCAATCCCCCCAGCCAGCTGCAAAAGTATTCACATGTAATATTTTTTCAACAATTGGTTATTATTTATTAAAATATTATATAAGAAATTTTAATAATTTATCCTATAATATTTTACTTTATAATAATTTCTACAATATGATGAACTCTTCCTCAGTACAGATAACGATGTCAAACCAGAAATTGAAAAACAGGGAGCACTCTGAGGTAGGTTACATTGAATCTAATAAAAGCTAATAACAATAATAAACAAACAGCACAGCTATTCTCTGAAGGCACTGGGTTGCATAGGGAGCAATGAAAAAAAGCCATATGTGAAAGCCTGTCTTGTAATTCTCTAGTTGCTCTTAACATCAGCTGTGGCCAACATGTTGCAGGGTTTTTTAGAGAATACTGCTGTGTCTAATTAAAGCATAGTCCTGGCTGAGCCAAAATGGGGAGATTATTTCTCAGGGCACCATGGCCATCTTGCTTTGGGGGAGAAAACCCTGGGCCACAGGGGTGAAATGATGGCAGGCGTAACGGTGCAGCGAAGGGCCTCGCACCAGCAGCACATCCCTGCCATCACCCAGGGGTCCATTTCAGCTTTTTAGGAGACACCTGTCGCAAGCACAGCCCTGGCACACTGAGATGCAGCAGCTTCCTGCCTGTTTTGAAGCCAGGCTGCTGTGATGCCGCCAAGAGTCTCACCTTCAACATCTCGCCTGGGCCCACAACACTGTATCCCACTGGCCCCGACAGCTGTGATGGGAGCTGATGGGCTGCAGGTGGGACCGGCTCTCCTCCTTCCTTTTAGGTCAGGAAGGAGATCGCCACCACATGAGTCATGCTTGCAACTATTTTATTAATACAATTTAAAAACGACGACTACCACAACCCACTCACTCCCCCATTCAGTAACACACCATCAGACACTTTTCACACCCTCCCTCTAATTGCATCCATTCTAAGTATTTCCAAAAGATCAAAAGCTGGTAACACTGCTGGCCCAGTCATATTTTCCTCTTGACAGCTAGTACTACTTACTTAGTAGACATACGGGATTGTATCTGCTCTTCTTTTTTTGTTTCAAATGAAACTTTGCTAAATACAGCCTCAAGTTGCAAATAACTTGCTGTGAAGCTATAGTAAGCAGTTCAAAAGAGCATTCTGGCAGTAAAATTATTTTCAGCCAATTATGTTCTCTATCTCTGTCTCTCTTATTATTGCCACCGCTCTTGAAGGAAGCTGCTTGTCTAACGTTTTAGAAGTAGCTTACAGAGGCCTTGATGTGGTTTAATGTGCTCTTCAAGGTCTCTACCTGCAAGTTCTGTCTGCATATGGCTCTCGGTAGGCTAGGTCACGCAACACCAGGGTACTGTGCAGCTCACCCAATAGCCTAATATACATTGCTTTACGGCTTTGAATTATGGTTTTTAGCCTGTGTCCTGCAGCCCATTACTGGGTGCCCACCCAGTAGGGAAGGACTTTCTGAGGATGCCAGCACAGCGCGGTTGAAATCTGCTTTGACAGATTGCCTTGAACAGGGTTTGTCTTCTAGGATCCATAGAACCAAAAAAAAAAAAAAAAAAAAAAAATTATGTGTGCTCTTTCTAGGTGTCTATACTCTCTTCGTTTATTTGAGCTCCTGAGTTGCTTCTCTGTACTGCAGCTCTGCCTGAAACTTCCTCACACTGTGCTGCACTTTGGCAAAATTCAAGTCTGATGATAGGGAAGCTTAGCCCACAGTGCGTGTGCGTGGGGAGCCCAGTTCCCTGGTGAAATTCTGTTCAGTCCAAAATCTCTTCTCATACATTCGTGTTTACACAAAGGCAGCCTTCGTACTCCTAATTCTGTTTGATCTTCCGCATTGTCCCTCCACATAGCTTAACTCCTTTTTATTCAAATCCTCTCCGGATTCACTTCGTTTGTACTTTGTAGGTGAAGTCCCTTGGCATAATGAACTCTCTCACAGCTGTAGAAATTATAGTTGAATTGTTGTAGAAATTATAGTTGAATTGTTGGTTCTCTTTAAAATGTCAGGATTAACTGTTACCCAGCTGGTTATCTGAACAGGAAGAACTACCTAATGGGCTCATTTGCTGCTGCCTGGTGCATGGGAGACACGAGAGATTTCTGCAGGGCAGCACCATGGTTTGGTAGGTTGAGAATGAAAACTCTGGCTGCTTCCTTTCCTGATTAAATGCCACCTCTGCTCTCCAAATATATAAATGAGAAAATATGAATTTAAGCCTAATCATAATTTTCCATTAGTAAGTCAAGCTCACATTTTGTACAGGGAAAAAAAAAAAAAAAAAGCTAGGGCTTTAGTGCTAGAAATAAATTGTTCACCAAAAAAAAAAAAAAAAAAAAAAAAAGCTGAGACTTTTCAGCTTCAGGATCTGTGCCTTTTCAAAACAAATATTCCAGTTTCACAATACTTGCAACACAGCCTGATCAATGCTAGCATGCAGCTTCAGGTATGGAACACTGATGCTGAAACTGCTCTTGCTGGAATTTTTTGATCCAGTTCTACTCAAAGTCCATAAAATGCATAGAGAACCAGAATTTTGAGACCAAACATTTCTGAAACTCGGGAAGCACAGGTTTCCGGTTTGGATCCATACTCAGTCTAGAAAGAGCATACTAGCTGTAAATGGATTGAATAATGCCGTTAAAGTTATTATAGGCTTTTGGTACAAGTAAGTTCTATAAATCTTATAGAGTTTCATCTGCTGCCAGTCTTACTGTAGCATTTCCTCTCCTAGAAAAGAGATCGTGGTTTTGAGACATTTGTCTCAATTAGTTTGCTTGCCAGTTTAAACACTTTTTCCCATTTAGGATAATTATGTATCATTTTAAAATAAATTTACGGAAAAAAGTCCTATTAAATTGTTTGCCATTAATTTAAATAATTAGCCATAGCTATTATAACGTTAGACTGATACTATCTGCAGATGATATCAATTTATCATTTGTTGATCATGGTCCAAAATACAGGAAAGATCCCAAGAAATTACAATCCAGTGTTAGGGGTATAAAATTGTATTATTACAATTGAACTGGAGTGCTGGGATTTGCCTACCTGAATTTATTCCTGGGAAAAATACCAGCCAAAACCCATAGTTGGGAGACCCAGAAGATGTTGCTTGCTGTCACTTATTTTAGGTAACACAAGGACATAGCATAGAGATTAGCCTGACAGAAATGTAGGAAAGTATTAAGGTCAAGAAGACTCCTGTACTTCCCAGGGAAAATGTTATTTATAATCCACTGGGAAGAGCTGAACTATGTCACAGCCCCACATGGGGCTGTATGGGCTCAGTCACCTTTGCAATTTACTAGAGCCAGTCTTTAGAACCTGTAGGGCCAGGATGGCTTTTGCTGATCCATTGTCTCCATCCCGAAATATAAACATTACACTAAAAAAAATAAACTAAAAGCTGAAATGGAAATTTGTAGAGTCTGTTATTATTGCTAAAATGGAAATTTAATTTCTCTCCCTATGCATCCCTAAATAGTGTTCTGTTCTGTCTAATTGGCCTGAGAAGCAAAACAGAGTTGCTTGCTAGAATAACTGTTTTTCATGTATGTATTAATCTCATGGGAATTCCATTTAATCTTTATTTGCAAGACTTCACAGACTGGTTATGAATTGTAACTTTTAAGGAAGTGCTCCTATTAGCACCTTGCCAGTGTCATGTTCCGCTGACTATGAACAAAGACCCTTCACAATGATGCTGAGGGTGCAGCAATTTCCATCATTGTATGCAGAATCGGAAGAGCACAGGGTGTCCTGCATTTTAGGGTACCACAGTGTTTGTCTTCTAAAAGATCTTTTCCAAATATTTATTCCTTTTAAAACTTTGTGCTTTCAAAATGTAGCTTTCCATGTTTGCTCTCGGATGTCTTCTGTTTTGTTTTGTTTTAATGAGAGCAAAATCTGTCAAATATATTCTTTTAGTCTCAGATGTGTGAAAGTTCTGGTAAATCTTGCCAGCAAGGTATGTATAAATTACCACTGATCTTAATTTCCTCCCTTTCTGGAACACCAGGAAATCAGTGAAATAGCGACTGATTTTTGTTCCATCATTTCCTTTCTTGGCTCATCCTGTGATCTTCCAGGCCAAAAGCAGGTCCCTGATACTAAAAAAATAAAGAACTCCTGCAGTTCTGTACCTGGGTGTTAATGTTGGTTCCTAGCTTTTCTTTTGGAGAAAGAGGATTAAATTCTGGCTGCATTGCAGTCAGCCCCAAAACACCTGCTAACCTCAATAGGGCCAGAATTTCAGCCAGAAATTTCACTCCGTGCTACCTGTGAAGCTTCTGCACTGGGGTGCATGGTGTGCCCCCAGCTGGCCCTCCAGCTGCTGCGGTGGCAGAGCTCTGCGGGACCCCGGCGGGAGGACTCCTAGAGTAAGAAGGGCAAGGCATGCCTTTAAGCATTTTTAGTTTTCTAACCTGTAAATGGATGTAACTCAGGGATATTGCTACAGCAATACCTCTTGCAGCTTCTCTCTTCTTGCCTTTTCTTTAGCAAGCTAAACCTCAGTATGGATTTTAATCTATATTTTTTAATTGAAAGTGTATCTTCTATCTACTTTTCCAAGTATAAAAAATTAGGTACAAATACTTGCATGTTCCCCCAAATTTAATCGTCTACGTCAAGTGCTTCAGCCTTTTGCTGCTTTTTAAGGAGAAAAAAAAAAAAAGGAGACGAGCTTATTTGTGGTTTGTTGTTTGGTTTTTTTCACTGTAAGAAAATGGAATTAAAATATATCTGTATTGAATAATGCAATACTCTTGTGTATATGTATCTGTTCATGTGTATGCATATATATATGTATATATACATATAAATACACAGGCATGTGATCTGAGTTTGCATGGCCAAGCATTAAATCGTGGGCTCTCTCTCTTGAGATAAAGCTATTTTTTGACCTTTTTAAGCTCAGGATGATACAGCCTTCACACGGCTGTTGAACTGAAGGAATGTAGCAGCAGTGTCAAGTCCGTGTCATGCATACATCATGGGACTTAGACTGTCATTCAACCCGCAAGAATAGCTTACTATATGCTCTACACTGTAGAAGTGTGACTGTATTGAAGCAGTGATTTTTAAAATCTTTCTGTGTCCAAAATCCACTTTTTGATGGCAGTCCAGCCAAGGATAGCCTCATGATCATACACCTCTCACAGTTAACTTTCTCTTTGGTGGAGTCATGACACCCAGCTGAAAATGAGATATTCTGTGGTTTAAGAACTTGTTCAAAATTTAGGCTGTGCATTGTCAGAGCCGTGTTTTAAATAAAGGATTTTTGAATTCTGCGAAAGCATCAGTTCCTGTGTGCCTCCATTCATACTTTAGGGGCAGCAAAGTCCTCTTCAGGTGCATGGCTCAACTCCAGAGGCAGCTGGGCAGTGGCATGGGGGCAGCACCCAGGGGCAGGTGCACTGATCCAGACCAGCCATGCCCTCTGCCGCGATCCTCTTTCCACTCTGCCTCTGTCCATCCAGGCTGCAAGTGAAATGTATTTACAAATAACAGATTTAGCTGTACCATGTGATTAGTTAAACTCTTTCTAAAGAACATGTGGGCTCTCCCCCTCTCCACCACAACCATTATAAATAACTTGCTTCCTGGCTGTCGTGTTGACAAACTAAACTCCTTCCACCACCTCCACCACCCCCACCTTCTCCCTTCACAAACACATGCTACTTCTCCTGGGATTTAAAAGTTTATTTCTCAAACACAGGGGGGGAGGGTGGGGGGTGGGGCAGCAGGGAGGAGAGAGGAATAAGTGTGTTCGCATAGGTCAAAAGCATCAATTAAAACCAAATCATTTCTTGTTGTATGATGGCACAGGCAGGAACTAAGCCCCAACCTGTTTTGAAAGTAACCCAAAATATTAGCACAGAGATGCTCCACAAAGATTAGAAACCCTGAACTTCAGAAATCCTGCAGTACTGTTTAGGTGACCCTGAAGTGGACTGAAATCCTTTCAGGTGTTGCACAGAGGTAGACACCTCCAGCCTGCATCTTACTTAGCTGTCTCGGTGATGCTCCTTTAAACTCCTATTCCAGGGCTTTATGTTCTTGCTATAAGGCCAGCTAATGACTGACCTCGTGAAAAACCCTCTTCAGTGCCAATGATTCAATCAGCAGCATGTTGAAAAGTAAAATATTCCCCAATTTAGATGCAAAAGCTTTACTTTACGGTGCATACACAAACATAAAATACCCTCTAGCAAGTGCTTCATGCCCAGTGCTTGATGCACGGGGCTGAAGGGCTCTCTTTCTGAGTTGGAGTCATTAAGATCCAGAAATAAGTAATGAGAAGTTTCAAGTTACCCACTGCAAGCACGTAGCAAGTGAACAAACTCTAGTGTTAAGGAGGTATCTCTGTCTCTTGTTCAGGAGTCTCCCAAATGCTGACTTGTTTTTTACCTATACAAAGCATCTGATGTCACTTTTCTGTGTGGGTGGAAAATGCTGTACAAAGGTTAAACAAGTTCTTTCATCCTTGCTCATGAAAGTAAGCTCATATTGCATTTCCAGTAACTAAGTGCATTACTATAACAGGTTGGGGATTTACTTTATGCATACGTGCGTACCTCTGGTGACTAACTGCCCATGTGCTCTCTCCTTTCCTCTTAATCTTGCTCAAATTATTGCTTCATCTGAATGCTCTTTTGGCCTGAGTTAATAAAGATAGTGCAGCCAACGTTTCCAGCTATCAGTAAGTAAGCTTCGTAGCAGAGGACCACAGACCTGTACCTGCTCTGCATGCTACAGAAAGAAGCTTTTTAGATATTAAAGTGTAAAGACTTATACCCCATAAAATGGCCTATTTCTTCAGCTGTTGCTGAGTACAGCACAGGAGCATGCCTTTGCACTTGAGCACAGGAAAAATCCCACTGGCAAGAGCTTAATACTGAGCAACTGATTATGAGTTTTGTTAGAAAAAGCTGGAATGGGTGGAGTTACCTCAGCGTGTATAATGCACTAGCCTTTGATAAGGTGTTTTTTTCCAGTAAGGCTCTTTAACACACATGGCATACTGGAATGCTGGAGAAATCCTCCTCATGGATGAGATATGAAGGCCATGAACAAGTTGCCGTCAGAGGCGCAGGTGAAGGTTGAGGAGCTTTACACAAGTCATTTTTTGCTAGCACAGTTCCCGTACCACAGGAGGTAGGTGTATCAGCACAGAGATCATCACAGCTACCTAACGCAGGCTGTGCAAACCAGGAGGGCTCACAGCCTCCCACACTACCTACTGCTGCCAGCTTCACCTGAGTGAACAAGTTCAAAGGCAGCTCAGATGTGCCTACATGAGCTCCAGTAACAGCTCTGCACTAGCAACTGGAGCACAGTATAGAGGCGTGAAATGAAGAGTAAGAACAAACAACCTAGATGGCCTGGCAGAAAGTGAGGCAGGCTGTCCCCTATCTTCCAGCAGGGCTGTTGATGGGAATGAACCCAAGAAAGGGCTTTTACATGGGAGCATCTGCAGAACACACGCACGCAGGCACACACATATGCACATAAAGTATTGGCCAAAAATTGAGGAAGAACATGGTGAGGACCCTAACAAGGCCAGGTGAATGGCAGCTCAGACCATACTGATCAATAAAAAGCAACAACCACTAGTAGAAGTGATGGGAAAGTCACTTCGTGACACTCTGGAAAAGGGTTGGATCACTCCTGATGACAGCTCTGCAGGAAAGCTTCTGTAGAGATGTCATCTATGGGAAAAGAAAAAAAAAAAAAAAAAGGGCAAATGATGTATTGTGAGGCATAAGACACCGGGTGGAAAATACATTATAAACTGTATAATGTGATAGGTAAGTGAATAACACATTGCCAGCTGGGATGCTGCGTTCAGTTTTGGTCAGTGCTTTTGTAAGAGATAATACAATAACCGGGGGGATTCAGATAAAAAATAATTAAAATAAGTAGAGGAATGAAGAATTTTCTATATGAAAAGATAAAAAGGATTAGGTCCATGTAATTTAAAGACAAAATAAGAAGGAATATATTAAAGGTTGAAGTATGACGGCTCTAATACAAATGAAATATCCTGTGCTGCTATTCAACATTTCTCTCATTCAAAAACTGAAATCCATAAAGAGTGATAAAAGACTGCATTTTTTCACACAACACAAATACAAAATTATTCTCCAAGACTCTTTGTTCTAGAAGGATTAAAATGGACTGAATGCTTATACAGAAAACTAGAATATGCAAATTAATGAAGTTCAAGAAATATTTTTCAAGGAGTTGTATACACCATCTTTAGTTTAAACAGATCCTGGTCTGATACCATATACCAATTCCAGCATACAGTCAGAAAAGGAAAAAGGAAGTACAGTATGAAGAATGTCACAAGAATAGTTTTTCTATAATTAATGGCATTACTACTTCGGAAATGATATCTCATGCCCTGTTGATATTAGATGCAAGAGTCACAAGTTGAAGGTAAGATTCATCCTTTTCCAGTGGCAAAGCTTCTGGCCCTATCCTTGCATTGCTGTAAGCCAGTGAACTTTAAACTCTGCACGTTTGCATGCGGAGAACCCACTGCTAACACAGACCTGAATCACACCTGCCCTGTGCCTCAGGCCAGAATAACACACAGGAAAAAATCCACTCTGGTGTGAGGAGGAAAAAACATTTTCCTGAAAAATGATTTAAAAGAAAATAATAATAGTGAGAGTTATTTGTGACTGTTTGGAAAAAACCTGAACAAGTCCCAGCAGAGACAGACTGGCAGGCAGGGAGTGGAGAAAATGCTGCAGGGCTAATTAATTTGTTACATAAATCCATGGCTTATCAAGTGATTATCACTCCATATAAATGCCATGAGCGAAAAAGGAACATTAGGGCTTTCAGTAGCATCTACCAGCATCCTTTTGGGAGGGTAGGGCTGGTGTAGTATTGAACCTCCAGGAGTGAGTGACTCATGACATGCTGCATGTATTGGCCAGAATTTTCCAAAACCAGAAGCTCTTCCTTAAAAAGAGGAAAAACAAAACAGCCCCCAAAAATCCCCAAGCCCACAAACAGTACAATGAGAGAGACAAAGAAAAAAACATTAAAACCCCTGGTCTTTGTAACCCAGTTCCTCCTACATGCATTTCCCACAAACTGTCAACATCCCACAGGAATCTACCCACGTTACACATCACAGCACAATGCTCCCGACAAAGGCATCTCAACCCATGATGTTTCAGGCAGCCTTTCAAACCGCCTTCAGTGTATCTAGGTTCACCAGCTCTGTAATTAGGTGTTAAGTTTAAGCAATCCAGGAATTGATGCAGGGAGATACTTCTTTGGCTGTTCAGCGTGATTTATGCGTGCATGGTCTAGCAGGAATGAACAAAGGTTCATCCCATGAAGAAAATGAGACTTTCCATACCTCTAGTAGGCTCCAGTTCAGTGAAGCACTTAAACATGTTCAGGTTCATCCCTACTTAGAACAGCATTTAAACAAGCATGGGTAGTAGCTCTGAAGTCCTTTCAGTTCCATGGGCTTTAGTAGCATGCATGTAACTGCTCTCCTAAACAGGCTTTACTTTATAACAACATCAATAATAAAGTTCATCATCATCATCATAACAACATCTACTCTGTTTGGCTTTACATGACAACACCAGACTTCAGAAGTGAACTATGATAAATTATAAGCACAGGTTCTTGCCATAAACAAAGCAGGAAAGATAACATTGTGAATAACATTGACCCTTGCCAATACAGTTTTCTTTGTTACATGCCAGAGTGTTGCAGGGTTAAAAGGACCATTCAAAACACCTCTTCGATGTGTGGTTAACCCTCAGCAAGTGAATGTTGCTACTGACCCAGGGAACTGAAGGCTCTGTCATATATTTCATTTTAGTTTCCAACATCAAGGGTTAAGACAAAAAAAGATGAGAAAATATCATGCTAGGAGACCAGGAGGCAAAAGACAAAACACAACAAAATGTAAGACAGAATTATTGGATCATGTCAGCAGCCAGTTCTACAGGAGGCTGCATAGCATGTTTTCAGATGTTTCTGCTAATCATTACACTGGTATGTGTTGAGAGAGGTGATGTTAATTAATGACTCTTCTCATATTCCCAAATCTTTGCCCAGAATGGGAATAACAACAAATTTGGCAATCAATTCTTGAAGTTTCAGCACCGATCATACCTGGCATAACTCACTAATCTAAACATGCATCTGCCTCTGTTTTCACCACACATACCTTAATTGCCACAAAACCTGATTTACATTGTTATCTCTTGGATGTATTAGATGACTTCCTGCAGCCCCTTCCAACTTTTCAGATGAACTTCAGATACACTGTGAGCCAGACAACACATTGTAGCTCTAAGGCTTCCAATGCACTATTGGTACTGATACTCTGACATTCCCTTAATGTTATTTAATTTACCTTCCTATGTATTTCAGTTAACAATGTTGAGAAAAATATAGAGCCATTAGCATGCAGACCTCAGTAGTATTCAGGGACACCTGCCACACTGCCATAGCTGTAAGTGACCATCCAACCGCACTGTGATAAAGAATAGTTACTGCTTACTGTAGTGGTATGTTTTTCCAGGTGATTTTTTTTCCTAAATCTAATCTTTATTCATGCTTTCTTGTCTTTCAAAGAAAAATGACATCATTTTATTGCTGTTAATTCTCTGAAGTAACCTCACTTTTGCAGTTGCATTTGAAACAACCAAAGTCTTTGCGCTTACCTATATATGGGTGTGTGTATAAATACAGATATACACATAATAAAGTAAATTTCCTTTTGCCAGGAAATATTCAAAATGACAAAATAGAAAATGTAGTGATCGAAAGACTCACATATGTCAACTGGTATATGGTGCAATTTTTCCATTTGATCTTTTCTGTGACCTTATGCAAACCACAACATTTCAGGAAATGTTCTGATCTTTCTAGTCAGTGATTGTGAAGTAACATTTTAGAAGAGAGCTTTCAGGCATATTACCAGTTTCTTATTCCGTGGAAATGCAGGGGAGGAGAAAAAGCACTCTTATCTTACTTAGTCATTCAACACTGATATTAATGATATGTTCATATACATAATAACTTTCTGGGTTTTATTTGTATGTTAATATTGATGTAAAAAGAATAAAAGACAAATCATCAAAGTGGGAATTTTTTAGTGTCTTGAGTCATCACTGAAAGGACAGAGTGACAACATATGGATGGTCTACCAGATGGCCCCAAGCTTCTAAGCCTAAAGATCTGCCTGAGTGCAGCACTAGATCTCAAGGTTCATGACAAGTGATTGAAACATGAAACATCTGTGTTTTTGTACAATTACCTCTAAAAAGGCAAGCTTGCAACCCTCTCAAATATAAACACTTAGTTTTGAAAAAAAAAAAACAAAACAACAACCTGTCATATTTTTTAATTGTTTAAAGTACTTTTGCAATACCTTGAAATGAGAGAGGTTGCAATAGATCCTTGCCCAGCAGACATGCTTAGGAGTAGGGTTTGGGGCCAAACATCTCTGTGTCAGGTTCTTGTAGCTCGGTAGCACTCTTAGCATTGTGGGTTCACATCCACTGGGTCCTCTGACTTTGCCAGCTCAGTTACTGCATCCTTGCGAGCTGCCGAGCAAGAGCACAGGGCTCCTCTCCCCCTCAAACCAGGGGTCTGCAGGCAGCCAGGCTGGCAGTGCCTGGCGGGAGCAGGAATAGTCAATGTCACTTTGGCAGGACAGGAGAAGGCACAAAGCAGGAGGAAAATATGGCCAGGGCTCGCTTCCCTTTCTCTTCTGTGAAAGTCAGCCCAGCTTGTTTGCACTTCTCAGACTTGCATTAAAACGGTTATTTTAAAAGCTGCGTTCACTTGCTTTGCAGGTTTCTCTCCTTCTGAGGCAAAGAGGTATAAAAGCAAAGATCTCAGCCCCATGTGAAGGAGAGGCACCTCTTCATGTCCGTATACATGCAGTCCTCCTCTTGTGTCAGGATGCTGCTTGAGGATGTGGCACAGAGGGAGGAGGGGGTAAGGAGGGTGAGCTCCAGTGCATGCTCACGTTACATTCTGGAGAGGTGCAGCAACACCTGATAGACAGATACGCTCAGCCCACAGCTTTCCCATAGTGTGGCCACAGCTCACAGAAACCAGAAGGGGAAGGGTCAGGTTGAGCAAAAAGAAAGTATACAGGGTTGTCAACCTGGTTTTGATTGTTTGCTTTTCATAAAAGTCATGGTGGCATAAAAAGCCAACATAAATTACAATTACCATATCCGCAGTTATGAAGAGCTGTTCCTAGTTTCAGTCCTAATTATGGTGCTAGTAATTTTTGATTCTTTTTTAACACGGTATGAGGGACTGCACAAAATCTGCCCATGAAAACAAGCAATGACCATAAAGGTGTAAAATAAGATAATTTTAGTCTGAAACAAAAGAAAAAATGTTAGTAATGAATTTTCTCAATGATAATTAAAACTTAGATAACTTAGGCATCTACTTAGGAACAGAAGCCATTTTGTTCCTTGTTAGCCCTAATTTAGATTCCTACAACAGCGCTGGGATATGAAGGCAGACCAGTGACCAAACTGAAAAGCCTGCATAGTCTTGAAGCAAAATATGCTCAGGATTTAAGTTCCCTTAGCTGCAATACTGTTTTTTTTAGGACCAATAGTCTCTTTTATTTCATTCAAAACAGGCACAGAAGCAACCAAGTTCAGGTTCAAGAGTCTCTTGAAAGGTTCTTCAAGCCCACGTACCTTTCTCTGCCTCTGTGAGAGCAGTGGACACTTCAAGCTCTCTCATGCTGCTGCGGCACGCCATTGAAAAACTCCCGTGGGAAAGATGAATGGCAAAGCTGCTTCCATTTTTCAGGTGGGCAATAGTCTATTGTCAACAAAGTCCTCCACAGAAAGCAAAGGCAGGAAAATCATTGCCAGAACAGCGCTGCAGAGCGACAAAGCCCTTGCCCACACCAGGTACAGCATCCCTTTTTGGGTAACGCTGAGAACAAAACCCTGAGCCTTCATTTTGTTGCTTTCCTCGGAGAAGGCATGTTGGAGAGTTCTCCAGGAAGGCTGGAGCCTTCTGAGTGCATCGGGTGGGACCAGCCCATCCCGACTGCGGGAGAGCCAGCAGCCAGCCTGTGGGTCTCTGCACCGGCTCCCACCCCACCTGCTTTTGCAAAAGGAAGACAGCTGGGGCTGCACAACGGGCGAGAATAAGGAAAAGGAGGGGAAAGAGAAATTATGAGACGCAATGATCACATCCTGATATATTTATTTACACTTATTTTCATAAATTCCACCGGCCATGTTCCTAATCCCAAAGATTCTGAAATATGCAGCAGAACAGTTATTTTCCCTGCACGGGATGTGTTCATCAGCCACAAATGATTACTTGGAAACCCCTTCACAATTAAGCCTTTATTAAGACTTTTCAGGATAAATAGTAGATAAAGTTATACCATGTTCCCTCCAGTTTTTGCCAGTAGAAATGCAAGGCCTGTGTGTCCTGAGGGACAAGTAATTTGTTGCCAATAATTTAACAGAGGGCTCCTCACAAAAATATTCTTCCTTAATCTGTAATAAGGTCCATGTCCCAGGTGTCTATGTTCGCCCACACTGCTAAAGTGGACAGATGAAGAGCATGGGCAATCTGTTTGTTTGGGGTTTTTTTCCCCTTTTAAACAAAAACACTTGTAAAATGAATTAATCCTAAAAAGAAGGCAATACCTTCTCCTTTAATACCATTAACTACAGGAAAACAAATGGCTCCGCAGAACATTAGCAGCAATCAAAGGGCAAACAATCTATAGGCGATCAAAATAAACATAACAGATGACACAAATCTGCTTTCACTTACAGGAAATGAGTGTATATAGATATCTACATGGGTAAATAAGCTTCTCAGAAGTTTCTTCTGATGAAAACTCATAAAACTTGGAAATGCCAAATAGATATCTTTATGTCCCACTGTGCAGTTGCTTATAAACTTCATGTACATTTACTGTAAAAGTAACACTGCCACTGATTATTACTGACTGAATGCAAGCCAAATATTTCTTTGAAACAGTCGCATAAGGAATACATTTGCAATATTTCAAATAGCTAAAAGTAACCGATCATAGATGCAATAAAACAAAGCCATTTCTTACTGTATTATTTGAACGTCCTGGTACCAAGCAAGGTGTACTTTTCTCACAATATGCTAATTCCAGTCACACTGGCCCCCTTTTCACAAGTTCTTTTCCTGCATTGTTCTAGCCTAGCAATCACTCTGCATATTGACGTTTCTGTTCAAATAAACACGCTTAGAAATGAGGTTCCTTGGCATTTCCAGAACCTCAGAGTGTTTACAAGTGCACTTCCTAATGCCTTTTGCACCTGAGAAAGCCTTGTGTGTAATTTTAAAGAAGAAATATGAATTCTTATGACATGAAACATATGCCTTGTGAAGAATATAAATTTTGCAACATGTGGCATAACATCCACTCAGAATGTGCTGCTGTTATAAAGAGGGTCACATGCTTGTCTCTCTTGAATAGAATATCATTCTGTGAGGAAGTCACTGTGAGTCAAAAGGTCTCCGAAACCAATAAAGTACTGTACAGCAAGCTCAATAATAACAGCAGAGGGTTTGAAGAGCTACAAGCATTAAATGTTGTGCTAAGATAGAGATGGTCAAATATATAAGGTTTATATTTAAGTCTAGAGTATTTAAGAAAATTTCAGCCTGGTTAATTACTTATTAAAGACATTCTAATGCTGCTTTGCAAGAGGCCTTTATCTTACTGAAAATTAGCTTTTCAATACATTTCTGTTGCCCCTCAGGCCGGATCATTGCAGTAAAACTGCATTGATCAAGAAGTATAATGATTGTCTTTCCCTGCACCTGACATTTCTACCATTTCACTTTTAGTAGGTTTGTCTTTGATTTGCTCAGTCATTAGCTGGTTTTATGCCTGTGAGAGTGTGCAACAGAACTGAAGGGATACATACTTCGTGATATTCAGCACAGCTCTATCATACTGGTTTTACACCAGCATAAAATCGGTGTAATACAGTGATAAATCAGGCCTGTAACAGCTACAAAAAGCATAGTTAGTCTGTTTTTTTAGGTACTCTTAGTTACTGTCATTGTTGCTTTTATAGTGTTTTTGTTTTTTTTTTTAATTACTGTTCTGTTTTGCCAGTCCCTTGCATCTTTTGAAAGCCTGTGTGATATCCAGTGTACAGAAGCCTGAATTTGCTTAGTTTTGAGAATATTCATCAGACTAGGGGATCTGGTTTTGCAGATTCCCTGTCAGAGGTATCTCACAGCTGTGGCTTACTAAACCCAAATGCTCACATTTGTTCATCACACAGAAGAAAAGACTGAATTGGTATGTGTAGCATAAGAAGTAAGTTTTTATAAACCAGATGCAGAAAGACAGTTCTGGCTTCTGGGATGCCTGTGTGTATGTACGTACAGAAAAGATATCTCCCATCATGTCAGGGTTTGACGACTGCCACCGCAGTGCACCTGACTTTTTCAGCACTGTTTCAACATCTAGGCTGCCATTACTGTTAATGCTGCAGTTTTGTGATAGCTGTCACATACGTTTTGTTTTCAGCTGGCTTCATGTGTTTTAAAATCAATCCACAGCTCTTGTCATAAGGAGACATTTGTTTCTTCAGAGGAGAATGTTGTGGATGTGGAATGATGTGGGAAGAGAGATGTCATGAACACTTCCAGGGGGGCTCTCACAGATACGATTTCACGGCTAGATCTCACGATTTCCTCTGGGTATCTCAGAGGCACTTCCAAAGCAGCTCAAGCCCATCTGCGTCCTGCCTATCTGCTGTGGTCCCCTGCTCCTGCCCTGCTTGCTTCCTTCCACCAGGGTGGGTGGGCCATTGCCTGCCTATGCAGCAAGTAGGGTAAGGCATTCCTGCCAATGCAGCTGAAAACAAGGACTGCAAGAAAGCATTGAGCTTTCTGCAAAGTCAGCTCCTGCAGCTCCCGAAGCTGGTGCAAGGACAGGACAGGATTGCATCAAGGGAACAGGCAGGAAGGGCATCAAGATGCCAGAGCTTCATCTTCTGGTTATGGTTTCACATCTCGCTGACTCTTGCCAAGGAAGAGGGAGGAGATCCTGCTCCTCATCCTCTCTCCTCCCCTAGGCACACGCCTCTGCCCTGTTCCCCTTGGGATGGCTCTAGCAGTCAAGATAGCCCTGGGGCAAATCAATTCAGATAATTGACCCAGTGGAAATCTAACACTGTGTATAAATAAATATGCAAATAAAAGAACAGTTTTCTGCTAGATATCTCAACCTGTCAACTGAGCTGACTCACCCTAAGGCCACATGATTGCCAAAGCCAATATGAGGAAGGAGGGCGGTACCTGCAGCTGCAGAAAGGGGACAGGGGAGAGGGAGCAGGACCTTCCTTTTCAGTGGAAGGTAGGTGCTGGTTGACAGAACTACTTTTAATGTGAAGGCACCCCCTCCAGTCTGTGACACCTGTGATGGAGGCAACCTCCTTTGGATGGAGTGGGGCTTAACAGGGGAAAAAATTCACAGAGATGAATTTCAGATCCTGGAGGTTCATCCACCAGGGTTGATCCTCTAATCAGTGGAGGGAAATGGACCTGTCTGGATGAGTGACTGAGGATGCCCTTTCTCATCTGTGATCATCAAGAGAGCCCAGAGTCATTACTTCCTCTAGGGACAAGGTGGCCTTTATGAAAATCTGTAATAGCAATGATTTTCAGATTGTCTCATCACAGATCCCTACAGTCTTCCATTGGAGGGCTGAAGGCTGGTGGGATGAGGTTTACCCCACTGGCCAGGGGCTTGCCTGGCTAACTCACACCCTGGCAGCTCCTGCAGAAGTCATCTGTGAGCTCAGGAGTCTGTGGACCACAGTCAGAACCCCTCAGCCCCACCACACTACACGCTCGATTCCCTCTGCACAGGTGGGACAGCAGAAACAAAAAGGGAGCAATAATGGTTCTGCACTATTGCTGCCACTGAATTAAAACATAAATAGTTAACAAAATTGTTCTTCATTTTTCAATATGTGTATTTAAAAATGTATATCTGTATTTAAATAATATGATCCATGTTTTTTTCTACACACTCATGATGCTTGCCTTGCACTTTCCCTATGACAACTTGTATGATTTATTTTGACAAACCGCTAGCCCTAATAACAGCAGACACAGATCTTTGGCAGGAAAATATGCTACATATTTTAAAGTTATTTTATACTAAACAGGTATATTTTCAGTCCAATGCAAGGTAGAGACAATGCCTCCGATGTTTTTCTGAATGGGTAGGGTCTTGATAAGTTAAGAAAAACAAAAATCAAATTTCTGAGCCTTTCGTACTAAAAATAAAATTGAAATGAACTTTAAAAGATAACCCCTTCTTAAATATTCTCCAGAGAAATTGCTGTATTTTGCTATCATGGAATTTTCACCAGGACTCACTGAGTTCTCTTCCATTCACATAACCAGTCTTCTGTCCTCTAGTTTGTAATGGGCTGAATTTACAGGGTCAGCTACCACCTTTTTCTGTTACTGAATTCAGAAAGATTCCTCTTTAAGCAATCTTGCCTGTTAAAAACATATTCTGAAATAATTTAACTGCCTATTAAATAAAATAAAGATTTCAGGATTGCCTTCCATGTGCAGTGTATCAATAGGTTCAATTCTCTATACTTAATAAAATGCTGTAAATTTTATGCACATGTATGCACAGGAGGAATTGAGCAGTGGCTCCTAAATTTTTGACATTCAGAGAGTGAAAACTGTGATGTGTTCCTGTTTTTTTAAATCCTTAGGTTTCAGCAGTCCTATCTCATCTGTCAGTATAGTTTAACTCAGCTGACTCACTGTTTTAATTAGTGAAAAACTCGTCAACGGTGCTACATGCTAAAATATTGATAAATAATAGATGTGGAAATTAGTTATTATTAATGTATAAGACAGTGCTAGATTAATATGTTCCCATTATACAGAAGGAATTTGTATAATTAAGATCATTTATCTGTAAAAAGCATGACTGTTTGAAATCGCCCATGATATGTAACACACAATCATAAGAAATTATAAATAAAACCCACACTGAAAAAAACAAACAAACCAAACCAAACCAAACCCAACAAAAAAACAAGGAAAGGATTCATTTCCCTGCACAGGCAAGATAATGGAACTTTGGAGCTTTTGAAACTTCTTAAATGCTAGACACTCAAACAAGATACCTTCTTTATTCAAATTTATTATCCAAGATCAATGTGAAGACAAACTGAGAATGTTATGTGAGCAACTCAGTGAAACTTGCAGGACACAGCATCATCTTATTTACTTTGTTTTAAATGTGTGCTCTGCTTAACACCATGAGTACGCAAGACCTGTGCTTTTTTTAAAGCTCTGCTGGATAATTCAGGGCAAGTAATTTCATCTCCTCATGTCTTCATTTTCTCCTGGTGATAATACACCTATCTCTGTGTTAAAAGATACTGGGATGTGGTACTGAAACTATTAAGTGTTTGATTATCCCTTTCTGAGCATCACTGCTTTTGCCTGAGGACAGCACAGAAGAGAAATGACAAATACACGCTGTTGTCCAACTTTCTTTGGCCCTGCTTAGGAAAAAAGTTTTGTTAGTTAAAAGGAGTTGCTCACTGACATGCCAAATACTAGGGGTTAAATTCTAGTTTCATTATAGATAGTGTGGATTTTGCCATCATCCTTGATGGAGATGGGTTTCATTTGTATTTGGCAGGATTCTGCACACAGGCTCATTTCAATTTACACTTATGTATTTCACTAATATATCAACTTGTAAGAAAAAAAAATATCTTGTCTGGATAAATGTTACATACAAAGAAGGCTATGAGGAGCAGCCCTTTTATCCAGAAAGTTGAAGGATGGCAATCTGGCCTAAAATCTGCAACAGAAGTAAAATAGCAACCTAAACTGTGGACATTATTTTGACTCTAAAATATGCATCTTTGCTCTATGACTTGGTTGCCACTGAGGTATCAGATTTTTAAAATGTTGCCCAAGAAGAACAAGCAGTTTATTGCTGTTTTCTGCCTCTGTTTTTCCCAAGCTGCAGCAATCAAATGAACAAGAAAAGTCATTTGTCCAAGGTGGAGTAGGTATCTGTTAACATGCATGCTGATTTTATGGTGGAGTAGAAGGAACATAGCTTTACCGCTCGGTGAAGAACACTTTCAAACTCGCATTTATTTACATAGCATCTATGGCATGTAGCTGGCTGAAGAGAATTGATTAGTAAGAAGGCTGTTAAACAGCAGTCCTATAGCAGGCACTCTACTGAGGATTAGAGGTTTATTTCACTAATTGGTGCCCTCCTGTAGTCTTTATGAGTCAATTCTGAAAAATAAAGGAGCACTCCGAACTGTGTTTAGAATAAAAGCAGAGTGATGCTTTTCACTGCACAGAAATCCCCTAGCTGAGCTCTTTTAGAAACCAGTTTAGGATTTTTCCAGCCAATCTATACCTCTCCGGTGAATCCCTGCTTGCAGCGCTGTATCCTGGTGACTGCTGCTCTGGGAAACCCCAGGTAGCCCGGCACGGTGAAAACCAGACCTGTGGCTGCCATGGTAGGTATGCCAGCGCCTGAAATGTCCACCACGGCCCCCATGTCCCCACCTGGGATGCAGGACCCACCTTGGTGAGAACAGAGCCCTGGCAGGGCCTGGCTGGGGGGCGGGCAGGCAGCAGCCCCGCACACGCAGCAGCCCCGCACACGCAGCGGCTCCGCACACGCAGCAGCTCCGCACACGCAGCGGCTCCTCACACGCAGCAGCCCCGCACACGCAGCAGCCCCAGGCAGCAGCCCCGCACACGCAGCAGCCCCGCACACGCAGCAGCCCCGCACACGCAGCAGCCCCAGGCAGCAGCCCCGCACACGCAGCAGCCCCGCACAGGCAGCAGCCCCGCACACGCAGCAGCCCCGCACACGCAGCAGCCCCCGGCAGCAGCAGCCCCGCACACGCAGCAGCCCCGCACAGGCAGCAGCCCCGCACACGCAGCGGGCCGGCATAGCGGCCACCCCAGGGTACAGCCGTGCAGGCTGCGGATGGTGCCGGCCCTGCCGAAGAACGCCCCGCGCCCCCCGGTGCCGCCGTGCCGTGGCCGTGCGGCGGTGGCTGCCCCGCGGCACCGGGAGCTCCCGGCACCCGCCAGGGCGCGTCTCTGGCAAAGAACCGACCCTGTACGGGGAGGGCTGAGCGGGCAAGCGGGGTTCGGCGCCTTCCCCCGTCTGTTCGGAGGAACGTTCCGCCACGGGCAGGCGGAACCGCAGTTCGCACCTCGGTGGCGTTAACAGTAACCGAGCCGGGGGGGCGCGCGGGGGGCCTGGCGGGCCGCGGCGGGGGGCCGGGCCGCGGCGCTGCCGCCGGCCGGGTGGGGCCCGCACCGCCAGGGGGCTCCCCGGGCCGCCCGCCCCCTCAGCCCCCCGCCGAGCCCTGCCGCGGCGTTCGGCTCGGCCTCGCGGCCCCACCGGGGGGGCACCCCCGCCCCCCGCCCCCCGCTCTGCGCTGCCCTGCGTGAGCTGCCCCGCCGTGTGACACCGCTGTGGCCTGATGACAGTGCTCGTTACCCGGCGGCCGCTACCGGGCGGCAGCGGCAGCACCCGCGGCCCCGCAGGGGCGAGCGCAGCGGTAGCCACAGCGGTAGCCCTGTGCCGGGCAGCGGTAGCCGTGTCAGACAGCGGTAGCCCTGTGCCGGGCAGCGGTAGCCGTGTGTCAGACAGCGGTAGCCCTGTGCCGGGCAGCGGTAGCCGTGTGTCAGACAGCGGTAGCCCTGTGCCGGGCAGCGGTAGCCGTGTGTCAGACAGCGGTAGCCCTGTGCCGGGCAGCGGTAGCCGTGTCAGACAGCGGTAGCCCTGTGCCGGGCAGCGGTAGCCGTGTCAGACAGCGGTAGCCCTGTGCCGGGCAGCGGTAGCCGTGTGTCAGACAGCGGTAGCCCTGTGCCGGGCAGCGGTAGCCGTGTGTCAGACAGCGGTAGCCCTGTGCCGGGCAGCGGTAGCCGTGTCAGACAGCGGTAGCCCTGTGCCGGGCAGCGGTAGCCGTGTCAGACAGCGGTAGCCCTGTGCCGGGCAGCGGTAGCCGTGTCAGACAGCGGTAGCCCTGTGCCGGGCAGCGGTAGCCCTGTGCCGGGCAGCGGTAGCCCTGTGCCGCGTATACCGGGGCTTCGGGAAGCAAAGAAAACCCCCATAACTCTCTTTCCCTTCCGCTTTCCCCATAGAAATGAACCACGAAGAAAACCTAACTGGGAAGAAGGCAGGCACCTTCCCCAGCTGAGGGATTCACACGCATCCCGGGTAGCAGGCTGCCAGGCGTGTGAAGATTTTGGTGTATTGCTTGTGGGGTCACGGAGGTTGGCCAGCCCTACAACAAGATATGAAAGCTATTTGTGGCAACTGGTACCTAACGCTAACTACCCCTAAAACACACTTCTCATAAGGATCAAGATTTACCTCTGTTGATAGGGGAGAATACAAAACCAGCATCTTGGGTTTTCTTTTCCCCCTCTCACCACCATTAGCCCCAAGGACCTTGTTACTACATTTGGCGTTGAGAGTAAAAATGTTCTAATATATAGCCCCAAACTACAAAACGTGAAGGCAATAATCACAGGAGTATTTCAATGCTAACTAAAATGAATTTCCTTTTTTTCTGCTCTTTCTTTTCCCTTTCCTCTCTGAAAGAGGCTGCCAAGGGAATTATTATGATTACTCTGCAAGTTTTGCAGATGGTTGGCTGCTGCACGGGGCTCTCGAGAGAGGTCAACATCCTATAGCATCCAGCTTGGATGCTGCCCTCCACACCAGCTGAGCTATGGAAGTCCTTAGTCAGCAAAGCTTTTGCTGACGTGCCTAATTGAAGTCTCTGTGACAAGTCACCTCCTCAAAGCTCAGATTGAAGTACTTTCCTGAGCTGGGGCTTGATTCTACTCTCCCATTAAACCCAGTGTAAGTACTCTCCTTGCCAGCAATGGAAGTTGAATGGGACTTTTAACTTTTTGTTTATGTTTTTATATACATACATATGTACACAAACACACTTATACACATCAAAGCTGTAACTCTGATGTGCTCAGAAGCCATGCACAAGGATGTTCTCAGGGGTTTCAGCTAAGTCTCAAAAGTTTTCTTCTCAGGGATACTTGAGACATGGACATTGGTTGGATCATGCCAACAGTGTGAGGCCAGGAAGCTCTCCAGCCTTTTGGCTCTGCTGTATGTCAGTCAGACAAGTGGTTCGAAGAGACCAGTCACAGGTTGGTGGGAGCAAGGAGTCTGTGTGTTTATTTAATCTATAAATAATTGATAAATACACCTTTCTGGTAGCAATCCACAGTGAAGGGGAAGAGAAAAAGGGGCAATACTGACATAATGCTTGTAGGGTCCCCCCTTTCATATATATGCTGGTAATGTGGACAGACCGTATTTAGCCCCTCTCCAGGATTAGACAGATTAAGGATGAAAATAAGGCTAGCAACTGCCCAAAGGCTCTGTTTGGTTAAGGTACTCATGTCCACTCCTCCCTTTAAAGAACGAAGATGATACAACAAATCCAGACTCTCAGCCCCAAAGAAAGGTCAAGGATCAGTTGCTGCAGGCTGTCTTGGGGCCAGCCAGCCCACGTGGCTGTGGACCTGGGTCAGGAACAAGCACTGCTGCTTGTGCTAAGACTTTGCCTCTGCCCAGGCAGACATGCTGGGATGGCATCAACTCCAGCTGCCCAGAACCTGAGGAAAGGCTCCAGGGTTTTCACCCTGGGGGAAGACAGAGTGTTCCGCCATTTGAGGTCCACAGAAGACCATAACTGCATTCTCCCCTACATGCATCCCAAAAGAAAACTGAAAATCTGTGTTCCTTACAGCAGTATCATCCTTCAGGACAGGACCCTGTTTCCCTGACACATCTGTTTCACAGGGACAAATGCATGGAGGTGAATATGTTGAATAAGCAGGCTGAGATTTGTAAAGCCACCTTGAGTAAAAACTGGATTTTCACATCCTTCAGTTACTTAGACTCTCTGTCCTCATTATCTGAACTGCACCCACACAGGCAGTCTCTGTATATGTAGCATTTTACAAGTTTGGGTTTCAGATTTATTGTTCAAAATTGTTTTGGAACCAGTGACTTACAACACAAATATATCTGCTCATCCAGGTCAAGAAGTCATAGTTCTTATAATCTGGGGTTGTATGAGTCTTAGATGCCTAAAATGCAAATTATGTATTTATGCTAGAAATTGAGGGATCCGCTACAGTTTATTTTGAGATGGGCTTTTTCATTTTCAACATTTTTCACAAAGATGCATACCACTATTTAAGTATGATAAGGTTAGCATAAACCAACAAAAGCAAAGAAATTGTAAGCTAAGATTGATGATACATTCCTAACTCATACTGTTGTGCCTACTTATTGCAGGACTGCCAACCAGCTCATGATAATTACATACTGCAAACAGAGCTGGTGGGGTGGAGGGGAGGAATCATTGTTTTGGGTTCATATTACTTTCACTGAACTTTACTGGCATATTTGATTCATATCTCCTTTTTATGTTTTGAGCTCATGGAGCCTGCAAACTCAAACACAAACCTCCTGATGGATCAGGAAGAACAGCCCCTCCAGACTCTTGTCTGAAGCACGATGACAATCTTGTCTCATTTATTACCATGAAAACACGCTGTTCTTGCTTCCTTTGCAAACTAGTCTTGACCAGCCTCGTTATTTCCAGAAAAGACACCAGCCAGACTTGTTCTGTTTGTAGATGGCATATGAGAAGGAGGGGGCTTTGGAGAGCACAGGGAAAGAGCTGTGTTACGCACAGTGACTGCAGGTTTCTGTTGGTCTCTTTTTTGCTGTTTCCTAGAGTTCAAAAGCAAACGCTTCTTACCGTTCTCTTACTGGATATGAGTTTCAATCCCAGAGCGACAGTATCAAGAGAGGAGTTTAATCATTTTTGCTCTATCATTTTACACTCATATGTCCTTAACCCAATTTAAATGGTCGAAGCACTCTGGGCCAGTGATTTTCATTCGCTCAATATGTACATGGTCCCTAGCACTACAGGGTCCCACCCCAATGGAAAACATTAAGTGCTTCTCTGATATAAATGCTAAATAATTGATAGCAAATCCCTAAATCATACAATGCAATGTAATTTCTTCTCCCTGATTTTGTTTCAGTATTATTTATATCAGCATATGGTATTGATATAAGAAATTCATAATGAAGTCCCAGAGATGCTTTGATTTAATGTGGTTACAGGGGCTATCATTGCAAGTGGGAACAAATAGCTCTAATGGATTTTCTAGTACCTTGTTTTCATCATCCATAATAGACTCTCATCTGCGCTGGTCGGAACTGTAGGACGCCCGTGTGTTCTGCACCCAGACTTTAACAGATCTATATTTTATGGCCCTACAGTAAAAGTAATTGCAGGCTTTATAATGTCTGTGTACTGCTCTGACTGAAAGCAATCCATTTAGAGGCTTCTGGAAAGCTGAGGTGTTTCACTTACAAATGCATGAGCTGAGATGGGCTCCGGCCGCATAGCCAGCCATTTACCAATCTCCTTTTAATGAGGGCACATTCCAGAGATCTAACTTTCTTTTCCTTTCCCTACACCAAAATAAAAGAAATTTTGGAACACGAGGGGTTTAAGCGGAAAAAATCCCGCCCCTGAGTTTTATCAGTTCCGAGGAAGTGCAGAAACTTGGAGGCTGGTCCAGAAGATGCTGACAGCTGGAATCACCAGCAAGGGCAGCACGCCAGTAAGGCCGCTCACCCTTTTCCCACAACAGACTCTTCTGCTGCAGCTCACAGTTGACAAAAATCAAGAATTGATTTTGACTCACTGTCTGACCTCAAATTAGCTTTCAAAAACCATGCAACTGTTCTTGACAATTCACCGTAGGAAAGCAGGAACTAAGGCAATCAGAGAAAAACAAAATTGCTTTTTTTTTTGGTTTTTTTTTTTTTGTGTGTGTGTGTGTTGAATGGCAGAGTAATTATACTGTCTACCTGAAATTCAAGGGCTCTGCCAAACATTCATACCTACACAACCCTTCACAGGGCTGCCTCCTGCCCCCATGGTAACAGCCAGCTCTGCAGCAAGAATTTGGTGCAAGAAAAAGAAGGTAACAAGGGAATGGGGCTTTTTAAAGGCACAAATGTCCTCTAGACGCTAGTTCTGCCGTTTGTGCCTCTCAAGACCAAGAATAACTTGGTCTGAATGTTTAACAGTGTCTTTTTACTGTATGTGATGAATGGATTAATCCTGCTGTTATCAGAATAATTAATCTTGCTTGACACTCCAGGCAAAAAATCCAATATGTTAGATTCCACAGATGTGGCAGTGCTTCATAATATTTTGTTATCTTTTCAATGTGTAATTAATAAGGAGAGTAGGGAATTCAGGAAAACCAGCCAGCATTAAAATAAGCAGAACACAGAAAGTTAAAATATCTGGAGTTAGGTCTCAACCATTTCAATGGCAGTATCATTTGAAAGGAAAGTCCCCAACTGGGAGATGGATGAGATCCACTTGCACCTGGCAATGACACAGATGCCACTTACTAAATTATCTGAAACCATTTTTCATCATGAGATGAATTATATGTTCTTAGTGATGAGTCTAATTTTAAAATGTTATTGTTTTCACAGCATACTCTTGACTGGACTGGTCCAGATGTATGAACTGGAGAGAAGAGGATAGCCAGCCTAGACCAAAAGCAGCCGTTGGCCATGAAAGTCTACTCATGGCTAAGCAGGGAAAAAAGTATGCTTAAGTGTCATGGGTAAGCAGTTAAAGAATTCCTGTACTAATCATTTTTTATTTTCAGAATGGCACACCAAAATTACGGAATTTCGTTAACCCAAACAATAAACATTCTTCCTCTCTCTCTAGAAAACCATGTGTATCAGTTCAAACACTGTATTACTCGATGAAAAAAGTACTTTCCCTCCCAACACACACACACACGCACACACACACACACACACACAAAATAAAAAAAATCTTCTGTGTTGTTCTTTTTACCCCAGGTTAAATACTCACTCTGAGGTTGCACAGCTGACCATAAAAAATTTGTTGCATGCTTGATTCAGCTCACTACTCGAGAAATAAGCAGTAATGTTCTGCTTGGAGCTTCTACACTGATCAGCAGGGGCTGCCTCTGGGCTGCAACCTTCACTTGGCCTGGAAACCACTAACCTGCTGTCCTCAGCAGGGCAGGCACCAGCTCATACTTTGTTGAGTGACAGCAAAACTTGTATTCTGATTTTGAAAAAAAAGCTGTGGCACTTCAGGAAGAGCTGCTAAATTGTGTGGTCATTTTGCAACTTCCCCAGCTGAATGTACCACAGAGTGATTCTGTGTCACTTCAAATTGCTCATGAGGAACTGGTGTGCAGGTACGTAGACCTGATATGGGACTGTGGGGAATTAACTCCTACATGTCACTGAATCAATTCCCGAACAAACGTGTGAACTCATCCTGATGAGGAGGGAAAACGTGTTTCTACAGCTTTTGCAGCTGGAACACAGAGGGAACAAACTAAAATACAGCTCCAGAAAATAAGCAGACAGTACGTGTACTTGTGAGCACCAGGTTAAATTCAGTCTTCTGAAGAACACAGTCAAGATTTGAAAAAGTGTGATGCTTGGGATAATCAGGACCTGATCATTGGCTTGTGCCATAAATATCAAAAGAAGAATGTCAGAAGTGGCACAAACCAATGGGGGCTGGAGGTGGGGAAGGAGACCACAGAGCCAGATGTCCCTGAGCAGCTGTTGGTGCCCCTGACCAAGCCACAGGGCTGCAGGCGTGTGGCAGCAAAGCTGCCCCATCTGCATCTAGCCTTGCTTTCAGGTTGTGCAGATCCCAACACTAGAGGAGCAAGAAATGTGTTTGGCATTTTATATGGGAGTGGGAAAAATGTGAAAAGGAGCTTCTTGTCTTCTAAAGGACTTGCAAAGTTGCTTTGTCACCTTCTAATGCTCCGTTTAAAAGCACTGTCATTACAAAGTGGCATGATTTGTTTCCAGTGGAGCCTACTACTGTGGTAGCAGTCTACCAGCCACTGGAGTGGGGCAGTCTTGGCCATGTTTCTGCTTGCCTGGCTTGCACACAAAAACAAGACTCTTAGCTTCCCAGGAGCTATGTAAGGGACTATAGGGAGAAGAACTTGGACAGTTAATCAGAAAAAAACCCAAATGGTGGCACTGATACTCAGTTGTAGTCCCTTGGCATGGTGTCAAAGACTTCAGCTGAAGAGCTTTATGCAGCAGCAGCAGCAGCAGGGTCTGGTCCCTTGAACACCTGAAGGGAGTGGGAGGAGGACTGTGAAGGAGAAAGCCATAATCGCAGGGAAAAAAATGTTTACTGAGGAGTTCGGTGTGTTCTTGGGTCAATGTGAAAGTGTGTTACACTATACAGAGATATAAAAATTACATACTAGAGCACCTCCTTTTGCCGACTAACCAAACCCCTGTAATACATTATTTCTGTTTCTCATGAATGGCTGATGGCGGTATGCCATGCTTTACCCTGTTTCTGGTGCTGCTGACATTAGCAGCTCCTATAACTCTTTCTCACACAGGACCCCGAACCTGGATATTACCAGTAAGAAATGTGTCCAATTCACTTCTACAGAAAGCAGACTTTATTAGGAGGTTTTCATGAGCTCATGGATATCCTTATGTGTTCAAAACACATTGTGTAATCAATAAGGCCATTCTCTTGTGCTCTTTTGTTTCTTCTATTCCCTCCACCCCAGTTATTTTTGTAATGTCCGCTCCATATCTCCTCTTTCTGAGCTCTACTCAGATTTTACAGTTTGGATTAAATGCATTCAAAATCCAAGCTGTTGCCCAGCATCCATTTAATGATAAAATTAGCCTTAGAGCTTGAGAAAGGCACTCCCACATCTCTTTCCTAACTGTGATAGCTGCAGCTTTTCTTGCGTTGGCTCTTGAGCCTTGTGTGGCCCTTGAGAAAGGTAGCTCATCTCAGCAACCCATCAGGACAGTGAACCAGTAGAAGCAAGCAGGTGGAGAAGAGGCTGCTCTCTTCCCCATGGCTCAACTCCACCTGCTCCGAGCAACACTTTTGACTCAAAGATTTTCTATATGTAGATTACTGCAGTGGCCCTGCAGTAGGTAAGGCCCTGCGGCCTTTGAGACCACCTTTTGTTTGTTAATTCTACCTTGATTTGTTAATTTCTTGTTGTGATCTGTTTTATCTAAATGTCACTTCAATGCCTGTTTCGGTTAATCACACCTTTCCTGTTCACACCCAACATTTTCAGGATTTGGGAAAGGGGAGATTCAGGAGGGGAGGGGAGTTGCTATTTTACTTCGCTTTTTCTACTATCTCCACTCCTTTTCTTCTCCTTGTCTCTAATAAAGGATACAAAACTTCTCAGTCCCAGTGAAATATCATCTTCTACCTATATATTTTCTGTTCTATGTGGTATTTATTTGCTAAGTATGTTCCTATGTATCTCAATCTGAAAATTCAAAAATCATTATGCTTTGTTTTCCAAATCCTACATCTCCTCAATTTCCAGTGATCTCACAATGTAAGTACTGATAGCTACAAAAAATAAAATTAGGGAAAATCAGTAACCTTACATCAGGTACAGCTTTCTGCAGCAGGGCAGAATTGGATAATTTTTTAATGATTTTCTTTTTCCTCAGTGCTGACTTCAGCATTAAAACCTTTTACCTTGCTGGAGTTTGGTGAAGGAAACCAATGACAAGAGGGACAATACATCACTCCTGGATATCTACCACCTTCTTGCAGAGAGATAACCAAACATTTCAAATATGCGTCGACTCAAAGACCATGGTAGTTAATGGAAACCAGCTGACATTAATAGTCAGACCCTTAATTATTTCATTTCAAGCTAAAACAAAAAGAATTAATAAATCCCACAATATATGAAGAGGTCATAGATTGTTAGATGAATGGCAGGACCTTGAAAAGGGTTCTCACCATCTCTGTGGCACCACGCACCCAGCTGCTGATGCTCACACCAACCCAGTCTTCTCTACCCAGCAATGTAGTTTTCCCTCACCCAGCATGCCTCTCATCAAAGATGGCCCTTTCAGTCTTAACGGAGCTCTCATGGAAATATACAAAGCAGGATCACTGCTGCCCTTTCAAGGCTTCCTAAAATCAAGTGCATTTTGCAGCCCACAAGGTCTATCAGACACTTGGAAGGGGTTAGACACATGTTACAATTAGAGATCACGTATGGGGTTTGTATAGAAAGATTTTGGTAGCATGGGGGCTACAGGGGTGGTTTCTGTGAGAAGCTGCTGGAAGCTTTCCCCATGTCCAATGGAGCCAGTGCCAGCTGGCTCCAAGACAGCCCCACTGCTGGTCAAGGCCGAGCCCATCAGTGACGGTGGTAGCACCTCTGGATTAACATATTTAAGAAGGGGGAAAAACTGCACAACAGCAACTGCAGCTGGAGACAGAAGAATGTGTGAGAGCAACAACACTGCAGACAAGGTCAGTGAAGAAGGAGGGGGAGGAGTTGCTCCAGGCACTGGAGCCGAGATTCCCCAGCAGCCCATAGAGAAGACCATGCTGAGGCAGGCTGTCCCTGCAGCACATGGAGGTCCATGGTGGAGCAGATACCCACCTGCAGCCCATGGAGGACCCCATGCTGGAGCAGGTGGATGCCTGAAAGAGGCTGTGACTCCTGGGAAGCCCTCACTAGAGCAGATTTTCTGGCAGTACTTGTGACCCTGCAGGGAACCCGTGATGAAGCAGTCTGCTCCTGAAGGACTGCACCCCATGGAAGGGACCCACGCTGGTGCAGTTTGTGCAGAACTGCAGCCCATGGGAAGGACTCACATTGGAGAAGTTCATGGAAAACTGTCTCCCATGGGAGGGACCCCACGCTGGAGCAGGGGAAGAGTGTGAGTCCTGCTGCCCCTGAGGAAGAAGGAGCAACAGAGACAAAGTGTGGTGAACGGACCACAACCCCCATTCCCCATCCCCCTTGCCACCCAGGGGGAGGAGGAGGAGGTAGGGAACTCAGAAGTAAAGTTAAGCTCAGGAAGAAGGGAGAGGTGGGGAGGTGTTTTAAGATTTAGTTTTTATTTCTGATTATCCTACTCTGATTTCATTGTAACAAATTAAGCTAATTTCCCCAAGTCAAGTCTGTTTTGCCTGTGACCGTAACTGCTGAGTGATCCCCCTGTCCTTATCCTGCTCCACGAGCCGAGAGTTTTCTTACATTTGCTTTCCCCTGCCCAGCTGAGGAGAGGAGTGATAGAGCTGCTTTGGTGGGCACCTGGCCTCCAGCCAGGGTCAACCCACTGCATGTCATCAGAGTTTTCCTAGAGAAAGCTTTGTCAACAGTGAAAGATGAACCGAACCCCCAGATAGTGTCTTCTCAGGTAACACTGGGAGACTAAAGACACAGTTCGTACGGGCTCTGCCTGGACTCTTGGCACATCTCCGAGGATTCCTGTGCACACAGGATCCAAGGTATGCTTCTACTGTTTTCAAGACATGCTGCTTGGAGACAGTCATCCATGGGACTGAACTGAAGGTCCTGAAGCTCTTGATATAACTGAGCTCAAGCTCTGCAGCATAACTGAGCTCAAGCTCTGCAGCAGAGAGCTTGGAAATTTCTGAAACCTTTATTTTAATAGTATCTCTTTGAGTGGCCACGTACTTACCCATGGGAGCAGGGATGGATTCTGGGAGTCCTCTCCACAGCAGTGGACATGTCTGAGGCAGCTGGTCTGAGAGGCTCGGCCCACTCTCAGTGCCACCATGAAGCAGTCTGCAGAAGTGTGCTGTCGGGGAAGGACAGGACAGGGATCACAACCACCAGCCACAGAAACAGTCCTGTCTTGAGCAGCAACAATCATGACATGCAAGTTCAGGTTTCCTAGTACCCTATTTCAATCATTCTGCAATCATTTTTCCAACTGGTTCACAACATCAAAACTTCTGTTTCTGTTTGACTCTTAAATATGGTGTGAAGTTTGGGGGGGGGAGGGGTTTAATGAGTTTTTTTGCAAACTAGAAATCCTGTTTTCAGCTGTGGCATTTGCAGAATAACCCAGCTACTGATAGCTACAGTATTATCTCCTGTTTATGCACTCGTTTCGTTGTCTCTAGCCGGTATTTCTCATTGTACTGTTCAGTGAGGACTACCCTTCAGCTTATTTGTGTACAGGGATAGCCGCAATTGGGCCCTGCTTCGTAATTGTGTTCAGGTAACACCCAAGGCTCTCAGCAAGAAATAAAAATAAATGACATGACACAACTGTGCTGAGTCACACCTTTTTAAAGCCCAGCTCTTTTTGAGGGACATGAGAGCACAGGTAAAAACAGCCACAGGCAGCAAAGAGCCCCTTCTGAAAACAGCTCCTGGTAACTCATTCAAGTCAGTGGTCATAAAGGACAATAGCACAGCTGTTAGATAAACGGGACGCTTACAACTACACACAGAAAACCTGAAAATTTCAGCAACAAACCCATTAGCTTTTACTACATGAGTGGTACAGGACCTGCTGTTTCAGTAATGCTCTGCTGGGTCACATAAAACCTGTAGAGAAAACAGAGAATTCTGGCATCTATCCGTTCCTCCATCTATCTGACGGCAGCTGGGAAACTGCCCCAATCAGTCTTCAGACTCAGGGATCTTCTAATGCGGCAGCCAGTGCCAGTGTATGAAAACTGTTACATGACCAACGTGTTCACAAGCCTCAGTTTGCAATGAATGCCTTATGTCATCTCATTAACAATTAGTAGGTCTATTTTATAACAGCTGGTTCAATCAGCCCTGCTCCTAGGATACATGTTCCTGAAATACTGAAATCACAGATCATCAGCACCACTTTTGGATCATCTCATCAACTTATGACCATATCTAGAACAACCCTTTTTAACAGGAATTTTATAACTGTTCTCTACCACATTGCAGTGGCATCACTAACCCACAGCTCCACGAAAGACAGTGGAGAGCATATTCTGAAAAATACGTGGCGTACGTTAAAATCACATCAGTAGGGACACATCAGAACATAAGGCAAAGACATCATGAGCCTGCAACTACTGCTTTTTTCCTGAGGGTTTTGTTTGAAGTAAGGTGGGTTGTTTTTTTACCTGCGCTACATAGTCCTCCTAATTTGTTATGACTTTTAAAAAAGAAACAGCCTGAGAATGAAAGAATTAGATTAAATCCTTCCACTTAGTTAATTTCCATGATCTAATATTCCCCTCATGTTCCAACACAGCTCTGTTCTCTGCTGATGACATCAGGACTGAGGAAGTCTCTTAGAAGGCAGTTGCAATTCAAGGGCAAGGCAGACCAGAGACCACTTAGTTCCCCAGGCAAAGTACAGTTGTTTAGTGTGCTTGTAGGTGAGCCAGAAGCTGTAACGAGAATACTTAGGAAACTAAGTCCCCTTGGATATAGCTGATCAATAATGTTCTCAACAAAGATGAAAAAGGTTCAGAACATGGTGTCTCACCAGCTTGTACTGTAGTGTTTTAGTGTAGTTACTGTGGTTCTCATTTCTGGCAGTATCTTGAAACAGCAATCAATGTTTGCCCAGGGTACGCTTTCCCTGCCATTTATTCGGTTACCCAGCCAGTGGCAACAACAATCGTTTAACATCAACTGATATGTTGCTAATGATGAGTATCTACTGTAGCAGTAACAAGGATCAAGACCCTACCATGCTGGGTACTACAGAAGAAAAGATGCCCAGACACTCATCGCTACAGCATCCAAGGAAATTTTACATTAAATGAGCAGCAACAGGAAAGTCACCAGTGAACTTCCTCCCCTCTCATCCTGCAAATAAAAATGTTGCCATGAAGATAGCAGAAGCTAAAAAGAAATGGACTATCTATCAAATGGGCTCAGCTTGTATGGAGAAAAGATGAGAGACAAATATTTCAACAATATGGGGATTAGGGTTTTGTAGCAGCAAGGTAAAAAAAGGTTGATTTTGTGGGACTGACTCCTGGTATGTGCTCCTGATGTTTTTCTGTTGGTCTGTATTTTATGTTTGCCAAAAATGTCAAAGTGTGAGATGTAAGATTTTATTTTATGTCCACATATAATGAAGGAAGTAAAGCAAAGTAATCCATCAATCCAGTGGCTAACCTCCTTTCTCCCTTAGACTTGTGTATGTCTGCTTCTCCTGCACTCCCGAGAAACCGTGAACTGTCTCATCCCCAGGAAATATAACAAACCTTTAACTGCAGAAACAGAAAGTCTTATTGAGCATTTGGGAAATGATCTGAACAACGTTGCCCATCTCCTATGGCAAAATGTTGCAGCAGAGACAGACGCAGTACTGGTGGAAATGACTGGCAGAGGGATACTGCAAAATACATGTGACTGTAGAACTCAATATGACTAGGGGAGCTGAACACAGGAACACACTGAGGAAAGCACTGCAATGTGCTGGATGGGCTGGCATTGCTGAATACTGAGTAGCAGCAAGAACAGGGCATATGCAGCAAGAGGAAAACAAATGTATCATCTGAAATAATGAAGCTGAGTTATATATTAAATGCTTTTGGGAAACTGGTAGATGTGAGTAAAGAGCAATGCTATCCTTGTGCCCCAAACCAGCCCAAGTTTTTGGTTTTCAGATCCTTCCTCACAGAATTCTTAAACGAACTTCAAAAGAAAAACAATATCTCTATGGTGAATGATAGAAGACGCAGGACTGAACAGAGTAGCTTTGCCCAGCAGCTGAGGACAAGGAAAGGACTCAGAAAGACAATCATCAGTTAAACTGGAATTAGCCAGGACACAGCAATAACGCCCAGCTGGTGGCTAGATTAGTATACCCTTACACTATGATTCATCTAGATAGCAAACGCATTTGTAAACAAACTCTGAGTGTTGCCTAAGTTTGATTTCTTGGCCCCAGCTTTCCCATCTCAATGGGTCGGCTCCACCAGCAGGAGCAGCACTGGTGGAGTGAACATGGATAAGGCCCCTAGGATGGTGTTACCTTCACCAAGCTGCTGCTTCCACTGCTGGGAACAGGACAAGACACCTCCACTGAAACAGCTGCAGGGACCCCCCTTGGCAGTCGCACCCTGCAGCCCGGTGGTGCTGCACAGGGTGCTGCAGGCGTGTTCAGAAGGAGCTCTGAGAAACGTCCCTGCCACCCTGCCTTCTCCCTGGCTCTGACATGAAGTGTGAAAGGGAGGACTGAGCTGCATGACAGTGGTTCATGTCACCTCCCACCCCACCCAAGCGAGCAGCAGATGGAGGGCAGTTTTCTCACTTACCTGTGGGAGAACGGTTCTCCCTTCCCTCCCCTTGCACTCCCACAGGCATCCTGCCACAGGGCATGGTCTGCAAAGCCCATGAACAAGCTCTGTGCACCCTCTTAATCTCCAAAGCAGAGACTTGCCCATGAAAAAGGGTGCAGATGCTCTTGCCCAGGCTTCTCTGGGGCACGTGTAGCCCAGGCCCCCAGCAGAAGGCAGACCTGAACGGTGCCGTTGCAGCAGCACTGAAGCATTGCTCTCGGCAGCAACGCTGTCTGAGCCACGTGAATTTTGTCTGTGTGATTTCCTCTAGCTTATAGTCTGATCTCTAGCCCCCAGTCAAACCGAACCGTAAGGGTTACAGGTGAGGGTACGAAAAGTGCTTTGTTCTCCCTTTGCATTCTTCCTTCTTCCCACCTCCCAGTCTCTTCCCTCACCTGAATCAATCCAAATTTACCGAAGTAGAATCAAAGTCAAAGAGCAAAAAATAGGGAATATGGAAAAAGCCTGTCATAAAATGAGATTACTCATACCATCATGAGGAAACAGGGCGATTATACACACTTTGCACAGAATGATAGAGGCAATAGGATTACTCACACAATCTCAAACTCTAATGAGGTGCATCAGTTACACTCCCACAGCAACCTGGAGAAAGAAGGAGAGTAAAATCTGAAGGAGCCTGTACAATCTGGTTTAACCTAATAAGGACCTTGTGAGAGAGTCACAGGTATTGAGAAAGTCACAATTAACATGTCCTACTTATGGTATGCCACAAGCCCGCTAACGACTGCAGTCCAGGGTTTCTACATGCACTCAGCAGCCCAGTGGAGTCCAGGAGAGAGCATAGGCATGGCTGTTCTTCTAGCCATCTCCAACACCAGTGTCATCCTTAATGTAATCAATTCAGGACGAGAAGGTAGGTACAAAATCTAAAGAAAAAGTTCGCTGGTAGCTATATTGAAACTTTGATGAATATACCTTATATTTCATTTTAAATCATTGGTGACACACTAAAAAGCTATTCACATAAAGACAGAGGAACAGGACAGATCTTCTTAAATGCACTTCTACCACCAGACCTCTTGAAAAGAGCAAGCGCTGGATTGATTTGATGTGTTTATGACTGTGAAGGTAGTATCTGTAAATGGTACCAATGGAAACATACCGTCTGAAATTATGCCTGTAAAATTTTGTAAGACTGATTTTTGTAAATAGATTATGTACTACTTGCTAGATTTCCCTTCTGGATGGACTTTTTTGTGTGAAATTTAGAAAACGATCGGGAATCTCCTGGGCACAATTCATCCCATTCTATCACAGGGGTTTCAGCCAGGTGAACAGGACTCTCCTTGCCCAGTAGCCACACAGGAACCCCGGGGTAGCTGCACTGCAGGTGCCCACAGCAGTTTGACATGGATCTGTCCCACTTTTCCGAGGAGCTGAGCTTCCTTCACAACTCCTTTTATACACCTGTTTGACCCTTCAGATAACCACAGCACTTAACTACATGCTCAAACTCTCCTTCTCCCAGGCAAAGAATTAAGCGTGTGTTTAAAATCTTTCCAGCACAGAGATGATTTCCCACTGGAGACCCACTTCATGGGAAAGTCCAAGGCTTCAAAATCTGCAATCCTTGATTTTGTGTGAGATTGAAATAATTTAAAATCAGTGGTTCACTTCAGACTTACAAAAATTCTTTGTTGCATCTTTGTATCATGTTGGCCTTTCTATTCTAATTTAAAAAGAATATATCTAAAATGTAAGCATAAAGATAAAACATAAAGTGAACATCACACACCTTAATTGTGTTGAAATAAAGCAAAATTTTTTGTGAAGATGTTGGTGAAATCATTGTGTACTGTCAAACCTATCAATTTGTGTTGAATCAGCACTTTCTAAGTGTTCATCCAACTCAAGACTTTGTATGCTTGTTACATCTATTCCTTTTCAGCAGAAAAGCTTTCCCAATGCTTTTGATGGCACCATGATAACTCCTTTACAGAATTTCTATTTAAAATTCCCTTTACTTACATTCAAAAAATAATTACGTATCTTTTTTTTTTTTTTTTCTCCTTGCCATTAGAGCACCATCATCTTCATAAGAAAGCTGGTTTTTATCTGCCTGGAGCTCTTCAGTATGAATAATCTCAAGGAAAATTATGCAGAAGACTCCTCAGTTTGCATTTCCCCTCCCCCGAGTGCCTGAACTCTCCAAATGCATGACTGGAACATGGACTTCAACCCAAAGTTTTTGCAACAGCCCATTGGTGTTTCTGGTTATTTTCATGACTGATGTTACAATACACCCTTCTTGTAGGAAAAACAGGGTTTAGTTGATGAAACAAGAAAAACAAATGCTTCCCCAAGGCAAAAATTCCATGAACTGTTTGGATGTTTTCTATGTAGTTAACAAGCACTTCTGTCAGCATTTGGAAGTCTTAGACATTGGGTTTTGAATGGACTGAAGTAATGAGACAGTTTGAATAGGATTTTACAGTTTCAACATGCTTAAGTACATTCCAGACTAAAATATTACTGTTTTATAACATTACTCATAAATAAATGAAGTTTTTAGGATAGACTTTATACTCAGATTAATATAAATCTTAAATTATGTCAGTACAGCTAGAATAACAGAAGAAGAATATGGTTATCTTCTAAACTTACAGGGTAGAGTGACAAGACGTGCTCTTGAAACCTCCTTTTTATATATTTTCATTTAATGTGACCCTGTGCAATCAGACTACATGTGGAAACACTAAGTGCAGCTTTATGGACTTTTGGGGGCTCAGTGCAGCTGTAGGGATATAACCCACAGATGATCCAAACACAGGGAAGGAAAAGGATTCAGTTTTTTAATACCAACATAATTTACTGACTTCATGCTGACATAGTGTAGGTGAACGTAAGACTGTCAAGAGGAGGACTAATTCTTGTTTTTCCCAACAGAAGGAAAAATATTAAACCAGCATTTTCATTGTCAGAAAATCAAATCAAATAAAACAAAACAAACAAACAAACAAGGATAGGAAAAAACCTCTTCAATTTTCTGTGGGTTTGGGGTAGCAGAACAACTGGCAAGCTGGAACTCAGATTCCAAAGCCAATGAATTCTTGAGGATGTCTCAGCACTGTCGTCGGATCAATGAATCAAAGACATACCACTGTCTCACAGGCAAGTTCCTCGGTTTTTTCCTTGCTGTTCCCCCTAAGGGGGAAACATTCCAGGAAGGATGTTGTTCTTTACGTAGAAACATGATACAGTGAGCCTGGAAGGAAGAGATACCTGACTGGGACAGGTTTCAGTTACCCAAGAGCTGATGTTTTTCCCATCACATCTGAGATGATCTATAAGTGCTCTGATGTGCATGATTATCTCAAAACTGAATGTTTAATACCCCCAGTCAAAATATGAGATGTTTACATGTGATTTTAATTTGATCAAAACCAAAGAGTATTGTTCCTAACTCAGGAGTTTGCTGTGGAAATTCAGATAATATTTGGACCATATTCAGAAAATAAATATGGAATAGTAATCCACATTGCCCAATCTGTACAGTGCCAGGCAGAGTTAATCCTAATGGATTGAGTTATTTTGAATCCTGATTTCCCTAGGAAGTTTTGATTATTTCGGTTTACCTATTACATTTAACGTGCAAGATTTTAAAATGCCAAATTCTACCAAGAAGCAGTTATGGCATGAGGTTTAGTGACATAAACTCCTTGATACTTTGGACATCTGCAATGCAACCAGCTGTGATTATAGTTTTTAATAACATGGGAACTGCTGTAACCCAGGCCTGTTGTGAACAGACCCAACCAAAGCACAAGCCTTTCAACCCTTCCCTACTGCCAAAATGTCCTATTTGCCTAAATTGCAGACTTCAATTTCTCAATACTGCTTATTTTTGGCAGAGACCTAGAAAATCTAGTGTTCTCATCTGGGTTTTGGTTTTGAACAAAATCAAAATTTGAGGTCAAGTGTTGCCCTCGACTTTATTCACATGCACTTGTGTCCATGCTTCTACATGGATTCACCTTGGAGGAGCAGATGGTCTTAGGAAACCTGAACAGAATTTGAGTGGTAAAAGACTACTCACCTCAATGTCAATAGAATATTCTTGCACAACTATTAAGCAGTGAACTTAAATTAAACATCATAATCATAGAAAAAAAGCCTTGAATAATTATGGTTTCCAATTATTTGTCACTAACTAGAAATTAGCAAAACTATCAAAATGCCATTTGGTTTTCCATGAAGGACTGGTATATTTGGAAAAATATTTCCATTTAATTTGGATTAAGGTTAATGACAGGATTGTTATTTGCTTCTGCAGCTATTTAAAAGTGCAAGGTATTTTTTAAGTAGTAACAGAACCCCTAGAGTATTACAAATTTTAGCTCAAAGGATGTATATCAGGAAATTCAAAGCCAGAAGTGTTTTGCTTATAATTTTCTTGTTTTAAAAGCATCAGGTAATCTGAATGAAGAAACATAATCCTATGCAATCTGTATGACCAGTTATATAACCTGAGCTGGCACAGGTATGCAAACAGATGAAGAACAGAAAGCAAAAACTAATAATTTGAACTAAATGCAATTAATTATTGAATAATTAACCCTGATACCAACAATACCGATACCAAGAGACTCTTCTGCTCTCTTTGTAAATTCTGGTGTTTTATTAGTGTTGGGTTTGTCCCATATAATTCGGAGTGTTCTCAAAGTCAGCATGTTTGGCTTCAGAGTTCTATGATATGAAAACAAGAAACCTTTGCAAAATTTGCAATCCAATTCAATCTTGAGTTCAGATCACATCTTCCAGAGGCTGGATGTGTTCAAATTTACAGATTAAGTTTTTGGTTGTGGTTTATATGCAATTAGAAAATAATTAAGTGAAAAAATGTTCTGTAAACTAGCTGTATGAGGTTTCCCAACACAGTTTGTGAGCTCTTAAGGGCAAATTCAGTTCATCAATATAGAAAATTTTTTTCAAAAGCATTTTCAAAGGATAACAAAAGGAGAGTGTTGCTGTGTCACGGGCAGGATGTTGAACAAAGATGTCTTAGTGGTGATATTGGCATACATCTTTCACCATATCTCTTTAGTAATTATGCTTAGGTAGCAATAAAAATGAAGGATGGATGATTATTGATTATGGGACAAAGCCCAGACTGGTGTCTGAACAGTTAGTAATCTGAACTATGTAGATTGCTAGATGCTCATCTGCAGTACCGAGTACAAGCTACGGGTTTAATGGAAGGAGTTGTTATAAATATCATCTCTTCTGCTTTATCTCAGGCGGAATAAGTGCAGTCACCACAGTAAACCAGTGTCATATCCTGACTGAAAATGCTGCTTTGATTATGCCTAGGTAAATTCTGTCTGTTACCTGAAGTGTCTGTGAAAGAATTCTTAGTTCATGCAGTTCCAGTTTATTTGGAATTGAAAATAACATTTGACAAAAAAATGTTATAATTCACTCTCATATCTTATTTTAATAGACAATAAGTGTCATTGATTCTGCATTTTGTTCTTTCCCAAATGGTCACTGTATCTCTTTCCCTTGAATCAAGAAGATTTTACTTTTGTTGCCATTGGACTCAAAGATACTCACTACACACTTTTGAGAAGTACCTCGCTTAGTTTTGCTGTATCATCTACTAAGTAAATCAGTTCGAAGGCATGTCTTCTTTACTTATTTAAAATGCATATGTATTGCTATCAAAAGACTTCTTAGGTCTAAGAGCAAATTCTAACTGAGGCATCCCTACACTTCCACAGTTCCACTAACACCATGAGAGACACATGAAGGAAAAGTAGATACTTATCCAGGTACGCAGAAAACTAACTGTGTCTTTTAAATTATTTCAGTTTGGTTTTACACCATTTCAGATGTATATTGGTCAGTGTAGCCTACAGAAAATTATTATGAATTTAAGAAAAAAAGTCATGGCATCATTTCTGCATCCTGAAATGCCTGGGGAAATCTGTCTTCACGTCTCACTTTTTCACCTGAGCATTGAATATATAGAGGAGTTTTCAAAGGCGTAACAAAGGACTTGTTTATTAATAATACAGACTTCTTAGGCTTGTGGAGAAAGTTACAGGCATTTAGTTAACTACAGCATTATGAATAAGCAGTTGTAAGATGAAAGCGTAAGTGCAGTCTTCATATAACAGTGCTACTGGCTTAAGACTGGATATTCATCCAAGGCTTTTTACTTGCCAAGGGCCAAAATCATGTCTACAGACACATTTCAATCTTGTCCAACAGCAACACACAAATAAAGAATGTGTCTCTGAGTCATATAAAGGGAAACTGAATACTATAACTGGCTGCATCTTCCTTCCCCTACTCATGCTTTAATTGTGCAATCAATAGTAAAATGTTTAAATCAATAATTTTGAAGTTGTAAGCTCAAAGCTGACACCAGTGGAGGAGGTTCTGCAGTGCCAGAGTTGCATTTTTCTAATAGCTGTGTCTTGCCTTGAGTGCATCAATCTATGGATCAGAACATCCGAAAAGAAAATTCACAGGATTCTCCCATGGAAGGATATCCCTTTTCCACTACTTTGGACTCCATCTGCTTTTCCATCTTGACTTCAATTCCATTACAGAAGATGAGCTTGCTCAAGGAAAAGAACACCAAACCTCACAAAGGTACTTCAATCTAGAAACAATACAGAGAGAGCAGAGCTCTCGGAGCTTTTCTGGCACAGTGCTCTTGCCTTTCCCTATGCTCAAATTGTTTTCAAATACAAACCACTGAAATGGCTTGTAAATAACTGCTGTTGCGAGAGAGAGAGAAGCAAAGTCTGTATAAACTGAGCTACATGAGGACGGGGTGAAGCAAAGGGCTGAGAGGTCAGTCCCTGCCCCAGCAGCATCCCCTGGCTGGCTGCAGACCCAGCCTGTGCTCTGTGGTCCATGCAAGGGGAGAGGCTGCAGCCCCCACGCAGCCTTCACACCAGCCCTGATCAGCCAGCAGCTCTTTTGTTGAGTACAACGTGAGTCAGACTGCTGCTGAAGGAAATCATTTTGTTTACAGCAATGGGAAGGGAATTGCTAGAGCAATTAAAATAATTTCTTGTTTCATAATACAAGCCATACCAAGAATGGCTGTTAGCTGTGTTTCAGTCTCAGGTACTTAAAACCAAACAAACAATCCATCAGAAAAAGTAGGTTCTAATTTCACAGAGGATTGTTAGTAAAAAGCAATTTTTATTTAATGCCCTCAAATCTTAGATGTTGCTGTGCCTGGCAGGCGCCCAGTCCACATTCTTGTTACTGAGGAGCACTCCCTTCCTGGCTGGCTGGAGGCACTGGGTGGATCAAGATACACACCAGGGGCTGGGGGGGGCTGTCCTGTGCTGCCCACCTGAGGTTTTACCAGTTGCTGAAGGCTGTGAAGCCACTGGGCGTGCAAGGAGCAAAAGAGGTGAAATGTGGACGTGTCACCCGGTTTTCCTTACTGAGGCAGTTGTTGGCAGGGTACTCTCAGACCTCTGGTGGGACACAGAGACATGCTGCAGGTGCCCAAGGCCAGCCTGGCTCCAGTAAGGTGCATCCGTTTCATGGTTTGTCCACAGGTTTCACCAGTAAACACAAGATTTGTAATGGTGATGTTCCTGGGCCTGACTGGCCCAGGAAGGGAAAATGTGGTGTCTTTTGTTTCAGTTTGTTGAATTTTCTAACTGTGTGTCTGCATGGCAGAGCTGAAGTCCAAATACATTCCACCTGCTGATAGTACCCGTCAAGTCCAGAAATAATACTGAGATACTGATACAATCCATCACAGTCAATATTTCTCAAGACCCAAATGTTTACAGGGAACTTTCCAAGCAATTGGTTGGGAAGGAATAACAATCTCTCTCACATACACACAGAGAAATGTACGGTTCCATGGAGTAATTCTGAAAAGCCAGGTTAAATAAAGTATGAGCTGCTCATGGACATTTTGCAGCAGGAAAAACTGAAATCCAGTGTTACATATTTCACTGTGAGTTATTTGTTCAGTCCCATTGTTTGTTATCTGTTTAGAAAAGTAAAGTAATCTCCCCAAAGACCTTTCAATGCATCTGGGGTTAAATAAGGAGAAATATGATATCCTTTGGGATGGAGGGGCAGAGCATGAAGATACCTTTGTCCTTGCAGATAACTAAACTGAAGAGATGTTTTGCACCTGCAATTCTGAGTAAACGTACAGGTAGCTTTTGTTGTAGTTGTTTTAAAGTAACTGATAATGGTTGGCAGAAGTGCTGATAATTAACATTTATCAGTTGCAGAGGATTGTGGTGGATTATCCATCACTGGGAATACTTAAATCACAATTGGATACTCTTTTCCCCAAAGATACATGGTAATTAAACCAAGAATCAGTTCAAAGTCTTGAGACCTGTTACTACAGGCAACCTAAAGAGATGATCACAATAGCCTTTTGCTATGATTATTTGTACCATCGAGGCTTCATGGAGCAAGGCTACCCTGCCACAGGCACAACATCAGAAGCAGAAGTTGCTCTGTGCCTGAAGGGTTTTTCAGTGTAAAACTGAGATAGGAAGCAACAGAGGGATACAGGACAACGGGGCAAACTGAACTACGCAACAATACCAGGACGTAATTCTGAATCTGTAAATGCATTTAAGACACTGTGATCCTCTGAAGGCTCAGGAAAGTTCAAATATTCTGTGAATGTGATATATCAGTATCAACTTCCTAATGTTTTCTTTCTGGGGAAGGAAGGAAAAAAAAAAAAAAAAGAGTTAACTGAGACAATGCAAACTATTAAATAGTAACGTTCCAATTAATATGTACAGGAAAGTAAATCCAGTAAGTCCTGTGAAGGCTTTCTTTCAGTTTAGACTGGCTATACCAACCAAACCCTTCAGACATCAGCAGAATAAAAAGATCTGCTGTTTTCTTTTGCAGCCTGACACCAGAATTGCATTACATCTCACAGTCTCGGTAGGGCCAGGTCTGGAAAACACTTGCAACAAATATCCATGGCCTTCAGAAAATAGTGTACGTAAATGTTGGTGGTGACATTGCACTGGCTAGAGCTGGGAGAGGCCCCTGCGAGATATAATACTGAAGACCTGTCTCCTTGGTGTTCTTAAGGAATCCATATCATTCTTGATCTCTTTCCAAGAAGACTTCAGCCAGGTGGAGGATTGCTAATGACTGCCTTACCTGCATTTCTTACGCCCTGCCAGGTTAATTACAACAAATCCCACAAATACAATATTCCTATGAATCTGCAGAAAACAGTTTATATCTATCCTAAAAGGGACAAAATTGAATTAGATGTTAGCTTATATTCTCATATGTAAATTATGTAACAGGATTTCAATTTAACTACCAAAATATTAGATATGACAGAATTAAAAAAAAAATAGTTTAAATGAAATGTATCCTCCAGTATTCTTTTTTATTTATAAATAATTATGCAACTATGAATCTCTGAAACTAGTTTTAATTGATAAATATTGCATAAGATCTGTACTAAATGTCTTTTCTAGAGATGATCTGCATTTTAAAACGGACTCTAACTCTATAATGTGGGCTTATTTATAATAAATATTTAAGCAGACACATATCTTCAGGGATTAAATATCATTAATGGTAACGGAAAGGACACAGCTTGTGAAATGTATTTGGAAATCTCTTTTCCATATGGGAAAAACACTAGACATAGGAAAGATGGTGATGAAGTCCAGCCTAGAACATTGCAGCCTGAATTCCCAGCATTTTAGGAAGAATGTCAATAGCATTATTGCCTTCAGTTAGATTTTTAGAGACCAGCAGCAGTGATGTTGCACCTGTTAACCTGCAACTGGGGCAAATTCAGGAATTATGCAGAGCTTCTCCAGACCTAGCATCCAGCTCCCCACCTGATAAAAGACAGCTGGAGGTGTTTGTTGCTGTACCTCTTAGTCTGGCACACACATCTCTTAACACACGAGAGCCTGGATTTCCTCAGCTCTGGGTGCAGTCTGAGGTTTACCTATTTGACAGCGTGGATATATTTAGGGAGAAGCTAACTTGTTAAAAGACACATCTGTAGCTTGTGTTCCAAGCTCAGAAAGCATTTGGGAATCATTTAATTCATCTCTTTATTTCCTGTTGCAAATCTGACGATGTTCCTAAGCGCTGTTGGAGCCCTATGCCCTTTTGTAGCTCTCTGAGTACAAATTCTCTTCATAATGAAAAAGGCAATTAACAAATTGCAAAAGAAATATTCCATCATGGGAAACATAATTCTACATGTACATTATAGAAAAAAGGAACAAAAATCTGATCTCGACTGTGGTCACTTAAGTTAATAACGCTATTTCCATACATAGCATTAATTACTTGCTTCATATAGTTGCTGGATTGGTGCCTACAACCAAAGGAAAGATTTGAATTCGAAGGAGCAGTGGGAAGGCAGAATAATAGAGAGAAAAAGAAACACTGTGTATTCTTTCCTCAAACATTTGTTGCTTTTCTTTCTTTTTCCCTTTTTCTTTCCCTCCTTCTTTATTTAGGCTTTCCTTCCTATAATCACCAATCTAGTCCACTATTTTAGTAACTCCTATCTTCAATGGATAGAATTTTCTTTCTACTTACACCCACCAACTGCGACAAGAGAGAAAAAAAAAAAAAAAGGTTTATTTTGCCTCAAAAAGCAGTACTGTTGTGAAAAAATGACTGTAAAAGTGAAGTCCTCACACTGAACAAAACTGCCTCTCTGCATGAAGGGATATTGATTTTTTGTATTTTTTTTTTATTTTTTTGGAGAGCAGCATACAGCTTTGCTTGATATTTGTAAGGGAGAGCTAGCAGAGCTAAAGGAGTGAGCTCAGACCTCTGCTCTGTCTTGTGACTCATTAACAAGGCCACCCGCCCGGCCTCACGGGGTGACGTTTGCTGCCGACCCCATGAAGGGCATTGACGGCACCGCCGTCACATGGGGTAGCTGAGGGTGCAGCATGACCCAGAGAAGATACTGGAGTGGGCACAACTCCTGCTGGTGAGGGGCGAGGAGGGACCCAGGGGAGGGGGGGACTGAGCAACTTCCGAGTCGCATCGCATGACATGAGATGGCTTGATCTCACTAGGCATGTGATCCCTTTCCTCTAAGGGGAGAGGGAGGTAGACCATAGACCTCGACACCAGTTTTCAAACCCTGCTCTGATTTTATCTGTGTTTACTGCTTGTGATGACAGACAGGATGCAAAAATCTCAACTTCCTTTGGAGACTATGATAAAACTGAAAGGTCTGGCAGCCAGTCATGCTGCTTTTTAACTGGTAAGCCAAAGCTCTTTATATAGGAACCATTAAAGCCATAAACATGAAACTCCACAGTACTGTTTTTACAGTCACCTTTCAGAGGGAGCAACAATCTAAAGTTAAAGCTTTTTGTAAGGGGGCACTTTATGAGTCTTGGACTTCAGTCTGTTTAGTTTATCCCCAGAAAGGTAAAAAGTGATCCGAACATGGTCTGTAAATACCTCTGATAGCAGAGGGCTTTTTAAACTAATGGAAAAGGGTAGAGCAAGATCCAACATCTGGCAACTATGCTAACTACATCCAGGAGCAAGGGCATGCATTCCTAATAGTCACGATCTCCAAGCAAATCACTTGCTCAAGTGTATGATGGATTCCCCCTTAGGTGAAGCCTTAAAATTGAACCTGTGTACCCTACTAACAGTTAAAGGCTTAACAAGGAACCCAGTTGATAAAAATCTATGACTTTTGTCAGGTGAGATGATCAGAAATAGTCCTTTCTGACATTAAAAATATATGCCTGCTGTTTAATTCCAGTGGTACGAAGGCAGCAGTATTTAATTTGGAAATTGTTCAATGAAGTGTCTTTCTTTTTCTTTCTCTCTCTCCCTCTCAAAACATGCCTCTTCAGGAAGAAACGTGACATAAACACAGTGTTCATACAAAGGTTTACCGTTCAGTAAGTACTCCTATTCTTTGTTCTCCAGAGGAGTTAGTAGTTGTTGAGGGTCTAGACTTTTACCAGAACACTCAAGTCAGAGCATAAAAAAAAAAAATAATTAAAAAGACTAATTAGACAAGGGTTGTGAAAACATCTGTTGTTGGGTAAAAATAGCTCAGGTCAAGAGTGAAGTTTTCATTTTACCTGTTCTCTCACAAGTATAACTTACTGACTGTCTTTTGAGGTCATGTGCAAATACCTGTGGTCTGAACCTCAGACTCTCATAAATGAGTTCCACAGTTTGTGTGGAAATGTCATTCCTGAGATATTTCAAACTCCTGGGAGCACTCTGAAAAGTCCTGAAATTAAAACTGTTTTCATAGCCCACCATTAGAAATAACCACATGTTCTTGATGTCAGAGATGCAGTGCCAAATATGGTCTAATTTTTCTCAGGTTGCACTTCTATAACCAACAACACGCTACCTTTTTCAATATTTTAGGTTTCCGTACTTGATTCCATATACAACAGCCTCCTGTGCTCTCTAAAAGAGTCCAACACTATCGGTATCTCACGTACAAGTTACATGGGTGTTGCGGTAAATGCTTTGTAGTAGAATTAATCATCTATAAAGATATCTAGGCCTTATTACATAGATTACAACAACCAACTGATATTCCTACATTGTTACGACAGATTAATACAGAAAACAGATGAAATAAGGTTTTTAGTCAGGATAACAAGAAGGTCCTGTAAGTGTGACCAGAAATTATCTCACAGCACAGAGATCTGCGGGTTGATAACCTAAGAAGCATAGCTTGTAAACAGTATCTGCCTTGTCCTGCTCTTCTCCATCAGCCTTTTGCCATTTTAGGATCCCACCTCTTTGGGAATGGATAAAAATTGCAGTTACGCTGCGATGGACAGGAGGACATTGGGCAAACGCCTGCAGTCTAGTCACTTTACAGGCTGTAATCCTCCACACGGCAAGGAATCACACAGCAGCCATTTTCGCTTTTGCCAGCTGCTCTTCCTGCAGATGTACCTAGTGCTGGAGGGGACAGACATCCGTATGCAAAAAGGCTTCCACTGGCTTTCTCCCAAAGAGCGCTCATTCAGCGAGCAGCCCGTATACCTGGGTACAACGTTTTAGGCAGCCCAAGCCCATAGCTTATTCCACTTCAGACTGCAGATCATGAAAACCACAGTCAGCATTCCTAGCAGCAGTTCAGCACTAAGCCTCACATTCACCATCCTGCAGGATGGAGTGCTAATTATTCACATGGAATAATAGCTTTCTTATGAAGTAATACATTGACTCTCCTCCAAAATCTAGCTTGGAATTTAAAAGATTATGAGCAATGCCAAGAAAACTACTCCAGGGCAAAACAACCCTGAACCTTCAAGTTTAGACAAGAGCCTTACTATAAACAAACAAAAGTGGGATATTGTTTAAACTGGTCTTTGAAATTGTCAGTGGGAGACCCATTTTTTTTTTTTTTTTCATGAAACCCTCCAAACAGGAGGGGAACTTTTACCTTCATATTGCAAAGTTAACTTCCAAATATTACCCAGGGACCATTTCATAAAACATGCTGTGATATATGCATTCTGTTGCGCAGATATTGAAACAACCACCGCAAGCTCTTTTCTGTAATTACCACTTAAGGATGTCCTTGAGATCAAAGAGACTTGGCTGCTGGGAACTCAGAATTTCATTCCATCTTTCACTGGATTGACTTTGAACAAACCATTCTTTGGGCCACCAAAGCCAACCTCTCACTTTGTGAGGACAAACAATTTTAACGTAGAGTGTATTCTTCCCTCATGCTCTCTGTCTTCATAGCAGCGATTGAAGAAACAGCTTGTTCATACCAAAAGTTCATGACAACTTTCTTTGCACAAGTGCGCCATGCAGGAAAATCCTGATGCTCACAGCTGAGATTCTCAGGCACACAGTACTACATCCACCAAAATAAACTGAACTATATATATATTTGTATATATTTTAAAATCTTTATATCAATTTGTTATATATTATAAATATTATAAGTATATTTATGTAAGAAACATAGGTTGCTGAATTTCCTATTCAATGCAACTAAAAATGAGACTGAGAAAGAAAGGAACAAAATAACTTCTGTCATAAGGCTGCCCCAGTCCTGGCCTTGCCACATTGTTTCAGTGGTGACATGAGTCCACTGCTGCACCCAGGAAGGCAGATGCTCCGCTGAGGCTGTTCAGACCCTCTGCTCTGGAAGGGGCTTGTTGGGGAGCAACGGCTTCGATGGAAACTGCCTACACGTTTTATACTGGCTGCTGCACTGGAGTGTTGGCCTGTTTTCCTGGGAAGCTTTGACAGACATATTTTCCTATATATAAAACAAAAAATTTCAAACTAGGAGTTTTCATCATGATTTCACTTTGGAAGAATAACCAAAATGATGCATTTTGGTAGACTAAGTTCTTTCTTGACCATAACCATGAAATATATTTTCAGAATGCATTTCTTCAAGAAAACAGTTATTTTTGATATTTTTACTGTTACATCATTTTGCTGTTTTCCGTATTTTTTATCTTGGCTGCTTATGAATGCTTTGCAGACCAAATGAAGTTTTAAAATGATCACTGAAAACTTAAAAAATGGGCCAAAGCCCATTTTTTCAAAAACACTGTTTTATGTGTGAAAGCGAGTGGCATGAAAAATCTGCAAAATCTGAATTTTCTGTGGAATTGCAATGCCAAGTTTGAACAAGCATACCTGTTTCATCTGAGGAGGACAGACTGATGCTATCAGGGATCACTGGTAAACTGAGTTGACTTTGAACCGATGACATAGTGCCATTTTCTCTAAATGCACATGTCAAGTGACATCATAACTGGTTTCTAGTTCAGACCTTGCTGTGATCTTCCTTTTTGCACTCATGAAGTTATGAGAATTTCAGAAATACTGGCACAGTCACAATGATTTGCAATTACTACTCAGTTCCTTTGAAAAGACAAACTTTCCCATGTCTCACTGACTCAGACTGCCTCAGCTATGGGCATCTTCAAATATCAATCCAGTGAAATGATGCAGTAGTCTAGAAAATGTCATTTCCTTGTCACAGAAGGATTTTCCAAGGTGCACCATCTCCAGCTTCAGCTGGTTTTCAGATGAAGTTACAGCCATTTTGTAAGTTCTAAGGTGCTGAACTTAACAATTATGATTCATATTTTGGATACGGTATTTGGTTGCCTTATGATGATGTGTGCTTTAACTATTTTACCTTGTCCTGAGATTACTCAGACATTTATCCAGTATAAACAGTAGCTTCAATAAAGTTATTTTGCCTCATCTCTTATTAGAAGACAAGACAATATTCTCAAGCCTCACTCGTTTCAAGTTAAGATCAAAACATGCAAATCACAAAATGACTGTCTCAATCCCGCAAAGATTCGTATACATGGAGGCTGCCCTGCTGACATCAACAAGGCTGCTCATCTGTTAAGCACATGTACATGGTTTTGTAGGGTAGAGAGGCACAAGTAGTTTTATTTCCAAACATGTTCCATGCATGTAACCCTCACTGACTCCCACACCTGTCTCTTAGTGTCTTTATCCACCAGGCTACTTGTGGAGGTGCCAGTCTGAAAATCTGATAGCCTTGACTCAAAAAAGTTAAGTTAATTTTAAATTAAAGCTGGGATTTTGCATGAAAGCTACACCCCAATATACTGCTACACTGACCCGGAAAGGCAGCATTCTGCACTGTGGAAGTTAATATACCCCCTTGCTCTACCTCTCTGTGTATAAATTAGAAATTAGCAATGGGCAATTATCTCCCACCTCATCATAATCTCACTTGGGAGCTGCCTCCTGCTGGGAGTGAACTCAGAGTTCAGTAACAACTGACTGCTGGTTTTTCCAAAGAAGACAAGTAGGCATTCTTTAAATTATTTTCTTCAGTCAGATGCACTATATCATTGAAGATGTAGTAGCTTAACACGAAGCATAAACATCTACATTTACCACTGATGTGATGTAGTCAAAGAAAGAACTATTTTTTTATCTTGTGTCCCTTGGTTAAAACCACTGGGAAAAGGAGTCATTTCTACTTACATATATCATGATTCGCCTTGAATGTGAATACGATCAGGTATCTTTGTGTGCACATGTGGGTATAAACTACATAACCATCAGTACAAGGATTTTTTGATTTTGATTTTTTTTGATTCAGGCCTTCAGATAATATAAAATGTCAGTACTTTATTTGACACAGTGAAACTGCAGCCTTGCAGAAAAGGTGTGGAGAGTTTTTTCTGTTTCTAAATGATAACAACAACAACAACAATAATAATAATAATAACAACAACAACAATAACAATAATAATAATAGCCAAAGGTCTCTCACTAATGGGACAAAGCTTCCCAAATAAAAGGCAGTTTGCATACGGAAGCACGCAGGTCAGCTGGTGCCTGCTCCTACAAGGTGCATTACCAGGGAAGAGGTGGGGCCTGATTCCAGCCACAGGATACGGAAGAATGTCAGAAGATGACCAAACCCCATCAGATTTCCACAGCATGCAGAGCATGTGGCTAAGCCTGATCTCAGATACCCTAACAGGAGAAACATGTCATTGTTGTAGCTCAGAAAAATATAAAGGAAAAAATAGGAAGCTACAATCTGGTGGTTGGAACGGAGCACTTCCACATTACATTATTCTTTCAAAAGAACATTAACAAGTGATTGGTTCATTGGTTTTCTTTAACTGTGAGTTTTTCTAAGGGAAAAAGTCTGTCCACACTTACTCAAATAGCATGTAAGTAAAAACTTCTCAAGGACGCAGGACCTACATATTGTATGTATGAAATCCCAAACTGTCTGGTTTTCCTAGATACTCTGTTTGAAGTAAATACTAGTTTATCAGTTCCATTGCATGTTTTAAAGTGTATCATGAAACAATCCTGTATCATCTCGACTTATTTGTAAAGTGTCTTATGGGGAAGTCTTTTAGTCTGAACATATTCCCAGATATCCATGTCCAAGATTCCTCTACTTCTCAGTGACTGCAAGTGCAATTTTTTGCTTTATGGATGTCCAGCCCTTTTCAATTCCCTACAACTAATTCAACTATATAGGTCACTTTAGAGCATATATGAACTTTCTTTACTTATTCACCTTTTTCTGAATACTAGAAATACTTTCTGGACCATGAAGCATTCATAGACAAAGAGCTGAAAATGATGGCACTGTAGGAAAGAGTTATAGCTTAGGAAATCTTCAGTAAAAAAAGCCATAAAGCCAAAGAGATTTTTTCAGGAATGAATGTGGAAATTTCCTATATTCAGGTTCTATGGTTTAAGAAAATTGCCTCCTTTATTATTATTTACATTAGATTAGCACCTACATTACAATTGACATTGGCAGAATCAAAAAGACGATTAATTTTTCTCCTTTTTTAATATAGGAGTAAATAGAACTATTGTCCTGAGCTTTTCACCATCTGAAAACTGGACTTACCTCACCCTTATCTTATCCATTCTCACCACCAGAATCCAATTCATTAAGAAAATCCTCCCTCAGGAGAGCAACACAGATAAACGCAATGACTTTTCACAGACTAGCGAATAACTGGCATCTCTGAAAAACTCTCTTGGCTTTGGAAGGCAGAGACCGAGCACTTGTAGATAACTTTTGGGTTCTCCCAATGATGGTGGAAATGGGAAGAGAAACATGAAGTAATGTTACAGCCCTCTGGCCTTGCTTAGTGTGAGTTGCCAGGAAAATATCTAAAGCCTACAATTATGCATTTTTAAAGACCCACTGTCTCATCATGGAGCATTTGGAGGTGGGGAAACAGTCTGTAACAGGCAGTTACCATGCTGTGTTTACACCATTTAAGAAACACTGTGTTATATCTTTTGTTTCTTTCTTCTTCCTTCCTTCCTCCTTCCTTATTTGTTTGTTAGTTATAGTCCTTTTTGCAAGATCACAACTGGTGGCTGTGGAAAATGACCACAAGATCGTTAGTAAACTATTAGATCATCCGAAATGGAACACTCCAAGCGACTAGTTCTTCCCCTTCCCCTCATCCTACAGAATTTGTATACAAACAAAACCAGAAGGACATTCAAAACACAACAACTAAAATTGCCTCCAAAATTATTATTTTTCAAACTTTCCCATAGATAGGCATTTTCAGATGTTGCCTTTAAAACACTGCAGCGCTCATAGAAGGGGCTCTGTTAATAGTGTAGAACATCTATACCGAAGTTTGTGTGCAGCTAAAAATGAGACTGAGAAAGAAAGGAACAAAATAACTTCTGTCATAAGGCTGCCCCAGTCCTGGCCTTGCCACATTGTTTCAGTGGTGACATGAGTCCACTGCTGCACCCAGGAAGGCAGATGCTCCGCTGAGGCTGTTCAGACCCTCTGCTCTGGAAGGGGCTTGTTGGGGAGCAACGGCTTCGATGGAAACTGCCTACACGTTTTATACTGGCTGCTGCACTGGAGTGTTGGCCTGTTTTCCTGGGAAGCTTTGACAGACATATTTTCCTATATATAAAACAAAAAATTTCAAACTAGGAGTTTTCATCATGATTTCACTTTGGAAGAATAACCAAAATGATGCATTTTGGTAGACTAAGTTCTTTCTTGACCATAACCATGAAATATATTTTCAGAATGCATTTCTTCAAGAAAACAGTTATTTTTGATATTTTTACTGTTACATCATTTTGCTGTTTTCTGTATTTTTTATCTTGGCTGCTTATGAATGCTTTGCAGACCAAATGAAGTTTTAAAATGATCACTGAAAACTTAAAAAATGGGCCAAAGCCCATTTTTTCAAAAACACTGTTTTATGTGTGAAAGCGAGTGGCATGAAAAATCTGCAAAATCTGAATTTTCTGTGGAATTGCAATGCCAAGTTTGAACAAGCATACCTGTTTCATCTGAGGAGGACAGACTGATGCTATCAGGGATCCCTGGTAAACTGAGTTGACTTTGAACTGATGACATAGTAATGAAGGTTTGAAATTCCTGAGCCATCCAACTATTAACAGCTCTTTAAACTTACTACATACACACTGATACTGATCTGCTTATTACTGCAGAAGTTCTAAACATAAACATTATTATGAAATCTTGTTTTAGCCACCAAGAAGGGTGAGAGACTGAAGCACTAGACTACTTTTCTCTGCCTGGTATTCCACATGTGAGATTGGAGGTAGACATAACAGTCCTGTAACCTGCTCTGGGAGAAAAATAAGCCCTTATAGGACAAAATGGCCAGCAATTATGCAAACAATTCAGACTGAAAGGGCTTAGGAAAAGGTAGCTGGGAAAGAGGGAAGGCAAAACATCACAGCTGAGGGAAATACAGTACAGAAAAGTGTGGTAAGGACATAGATGTGTCTTTTTGTCAAGCCATGGTTTCTTTCTTGGAAGGTCAGTTAACAGGCTATTGTTTTTATAATGTATGTAGGCACTAGCAGGCAGAAAGGGTTGCAAAACCAGACAACCGCTCCATCCTACGGGGATGAAGATGAACCCCTGTGACCATAAACAATTTTGTACTATCAGGTGTTCCTATCAGGCTCTTTTTCCCACTTCGTTTGAAGCAAAGAACAATTATGCTGCCTGTGTGGAATACATGCCCACTTTCCCTGGTTTGTTTAGATCACTAAAAGTGGCTGCTTTCCCTCTTTCAGTTTTTGTTTCTGGACTGATTGTGCACTGCAGCCTGATTTCCACTTGAGTCCACTCAAGAATAGGATGCTGAAACATGATTGTTTCCACTATTGGAGGCTGCTGGTTTTCAATGCCACACACTGCCTTAATGAGCTTCACCCCGAGCGCACGACTCAGCTGGCAGTGAAAAACAGGAAGCGTTTTGGCACATATTTTCCCTTTGTGGGGTGAGGGAGGAAGCAGACGCGAGGCCTGGCTCAACAGTGACACAATTAAAATGGAAACAGAGAGCTGCCTGGCCCTTGATGCGGCATGAGATCAAACCCGGGTCACCCCTGTAGGCTGACTCGCTGCCCACACCCCCGGTTTGCGTTGGAGATATGTGAGAAACATCCACGTTGAAGCTATGTGGTCTCCAGAGGCCAGAGCCAGCAAAGACAAGGGGAAGTCTGCCTTCCGATTCCCACAATGTCTGGATCAAGCCCTGTCTCTTCCCTTCTAGTGAACAATGATCCTTCCAACTAAGTAGGTAGAAAATTTTGTCAGGTGAAGATTGCTTCTGTATTTGATGCTACGAGAATCTCTAAATGCCTATAGCTTAAAAAAAATAGTGGCATCTGTATTTACACTGAGCCACCTGTCCCATGTAATTTACAAGTGCAGATATTCCAGACTTGAAAAAGCAAGGTATCTTTTGGTGGTAATTCTTATAAGTGGGCCCATTTCATCTGTTGGCAAACATAGGATTTAATTCTCCCAGCTGTCTAGGTACTTTCCAAGTCCTCTTCATAGTTGTGTCTGAGTGCCCCAGTTGTTAATTCATCTTCATCATTCCCCTCTGAGAGGCAATCAGGCTAAGTACCTAATGATGATTTGGTACATAAAACTGAATGTAACCATGAGGAGAAGAGGGACTGACTGTCTTCTTGACCAAATTAGTCATTTGGGAAAATACCCAGCAAAATGGTATTTAAGTGGACAATTGGACTCAAAAAGTTCCAAGGTTGTGTTCCACTAGAGAGCACGATAAAGAAGAAGAGGTATGTCCCACTGGGTTGCATATTGCTTTCTCTGACTGTCCTCACCTACACGTGATCACACACAGCCTGCTGGAAAACCATGCCCCTTTCTCCACATGGGACCGCTCAGGTATGTGTACATTTACAAAGGCCTCTGCAGCACTGCCTGCATACGTGAATGAAAGAACAAGCTTCCTCTGTAGCCTGCTCTATCAATTGATCACAAAATATCACCCTCCTCTACCACAAATATCGTACCCTTTGGTCTACTTGCCTCTTCAAAGAAGGAAAAGCTGATGATCAGTGTCAGGAATTGCTGTGCACCAGGAATGGAAGCTTTTGCATATGACTACTTCTGTCCATGCTGCTCCCAGTTCCCTGCTGCAGGCAGCCTAAGAACAGCTGCCTTTTCTTCTTCCTACCTTACAACAGGCTAACACTTTCCCTTCTATAGCTAGTAAGTGTCTAGATGGCTGTTGAGAATTTTTGGATGTTAGATTTCTTTCTTCATCTGGGATATTTTGTAATAATAGCAAGCACCAGGGCAGGCACAGGGAGGCACTAACCTTTCTTTCTTTCATTGGTAAATGTCATTAAAAGCAATTTGGAAGCCATGCAGTTGTGAGAACAAAATATGATCCAAGTCTACACCTTGGCATATTTTTTTTTTTAATGCAAAGTGACCAAAGGTACATGAGAGAGCACTGTAGCATGACAACATTAATCTATGTTTCATTACGTCTGTCAGAACAGGATTCACGAGGATAAAACCTGTGATGAGCAAGAGCATTCTCCTGAAACCACAAATATGACGTTTCTGAAAGACAGCAACGTGAAGTTAAAAGCCAAATCCTACAGTCTTCACCAGTGGCCAAACAAAGTTTCTGAGGTAGTGCTACAGGGACACTTTAGAAAGGTAGCAAAATGAAAACTGATGTTGGTGCTCAGCACAGTCAGGATGTCACCTCTTTCTAACAAAGGATACTCTTTCCACCATAACATCATGGACAGTGCTTATCCAAGACAGTGTTGTTTCCACAGCCAATTATTCCCACTTAGGAAGCTGAAACTGCAAAATGAGATATGACGGTGTTTCCTGAGTTGCAAAGGAAGAAGTAAGTAAAAAAAAACTCACCAGGTAATGCTCATCAGCTTCTACACATGGTTCAGGTGAATGCTAAATGTTATAGAAAACTCTTCACCTTTCTCACCACAGTGGTCTGCCTTCATCTGCTCTACATGCAAGGACTGAACAGCCACCAAGAACTGTTTAGTGATTTCTCAGTGTAAATAAAAGAAGAAAGCATTTTTTCAATAAAGACCTTTGCCATCTGTAGATCTCCAAGTAACATACAGAGGAGTCGATATCTCCGTCTTGCAAATGGAAAGCAGAAACCAAAGATGAACTGACTGACCCATGGTCAATCAGCAGCAAAGCCCGGAGAGCCCTAAAGTCCTGACCCCTAACAGAGGGCTGCATTCACAAACCCAGATGCAGAAAGAACGTTTCAGGGATAAATTCCAGCTCTGCTTTCCATATCATAACAACTATCTCCTTAAAAAGAAAAGTACTGATCAATACAAAATAAGACAGGTGGATGAATGGTGGAAAGATGACATTTGATCACCTTAAATAGAAAAAACAAGCAATGTCGATGGTCTGCTCATATGTCATTCACAGGTATGAGTCTATACAAGCCAGTTTTGCAAGAGTTTGTAGATCTTTTTTATGATTGTGTTTCAGCTTCAAATATTATTGGCTTCTGCCCACAGACTTGTCATCTCTGGAAACACCACCTTATGCTAAGTGAAGCCCTATGAGGTCTTTGGAAACACATGGAATACAAAAAAGGCAGAAAAGAACTGAGGAGGGAGAGGACGCAGAAGACAAAGCAGGAAAAGTAAAGAAAGAAAAAGAAATTTGAGAGAAAAGAAACAGGAGAATGAAGAAGGTTAAGAGAAGGGAAGAGTCACAAGAAGAAAAATAGGAAGAGAGATAGGGAAATTCGGTTTTAATTATGTTTATTGTAGTTATTCATGCACAAAATTACAAAGTGAAAACAACATAAACAGCTCTGCTGCAGGCACGCTAGGAAACTATCCATAAAGCAAGAAAACGTTATACAGGAGCTTGTAGTGAGTTACTGCATTATTCACTACATAATAATTGCCCCAAAAGAAATTCATGAGTCTTTTTTCAATTAGTTTGGCAGATAACTGGAAAGACTTACACACTTTTTTGCTGTAGATTCTTTACCTAAATAAGAGATAAAAGGCAATCAAGATCTTTAGAAGCTGGTTGTAAAAATAACAAGTTAGATACGCTCTGTGCAAGAGAGACACCCCTGCCCCAGAGCAGGACCCATCATGGAAGGGAGGATATATTAATATAGTAGGAGACAATCCTTGCTCAGAGAACTTGCAGAAAACAGTGGAAGGAAGAAACAAGTTGTGCTGAAAAGCATGAGAATAGAAGATCTAAAAAGTTCAAACCCTGAATCCCAGCAAATTCACAAATCCACCTATAAAGCTGGCCCACCTTTCGGCTATTCAGATAGTACAAGGGACATGCATAACAGGAACAGTCACATAATTTAGGTATGACAAGTTTTGACAGGGTAAAGTCATGCTGTCCAGAGGACTGCATCCTTCTCCCTGCTGTTTAAGGCCAATGAGGACCCAAATACCACAACCTTTCCAAATCTTCCCATCTCCATTCCACATTTAGGGTTTCCTCCCATATTCCTAAACCCATGCTCATTTTAGTTTGTCTCTTGAAAGAAAGAAACTTCAGAAAACACTTTGACCTGAAGGGCTGAATGGAGGGTACCTCCTATCTACAGCAGATTTCTTTATTTTCCCCTAGAGTTTGGATGGTGATCACAAAGATTTTTCTTTCCATTTCCTTATTAGCTGTTTCTACCTTTGAACTTCTTTAATTTAGAAATCCATGATTCTTCATCATCTGCATCTCAGATCTCTAGCTGCTGGATCTTCCCTGATAGCAGCTAACAAGGTTGGGATCATTAACCAAACGATCAAGGAGAAAATCTAGATACATGTTAATAGGAGGACATTCTTTCTCGTTATAGCTTTGACAACATATCTTAAAGTTTCCTGTCAAAATGTCCTTGAAATCTGCTGAGTGTTACCCTTGCCAAACGCATAGTCACAAAAATTCTGCTTGTTTCTAACAAATGCCTCTGAACTGGTTGGTACAATTTCTGGCTAAAAATAATAATAATAATAATAAAAAATCAGCAAACTATCAATACATAACAATGTAAAATTATAATGAGGGGCCTACATTCCCAAAGGATTTATGTGTGTATAGGTCTATCTCTGTGTGCCTATGTCCTACACAGTGTGCCTTGGCACTGAGCTCTGAGCAGCTGGCACACCTGCAATGTCAAGAGTGCAGCACATGTCACAGGAGGAGTTTTATGAGTCATTGCAGCGATAGCGATTAATTGGCACAGTACATCAGCAAAGCTCGGACCAGCCCAGGACTGCAGGGATTGGCATACTGTGCATCTTTTATACTGCCAACTGCCTCCGACACTCATTAAACACGCCTGCCTGAACGACCAGTTGAACACAATTGATGCATGCTACTTTCTGGAACAATCTATCTTCTCTTATGTCCTTAACCTGTTACACTAATATTGTATTTCTCTCCTAAAACCACTTCTCAGAGCAAAGGGGTGTCCATGGAAACCTTTCTTGTTTTATACTAGCTATGCAGTCTGTTGCTACACTTTCACATCAGATTTCTTACTGGTGCTTATTCACTTGGAATGAAACAGTAAACTTGTCTGGAGACGTCCTGAATTATTCATAGACAACATGTACAAAGATAAGTCAGGGCATGAGATGTACCTCGGTGTTGAAGCCAACGTAGTATGTAAGAGTGAATGATGCTTGCATGGCTTTGTGGGAGAGCTGCGTCTCAGCCACTGTGAATGACTAGGAATTGGGTAACAATCATTAAGAGCTGCAAGCCAATTTGCCTTTGACAATGGAAGTCAGGGGAAGTTTTGATACAGCAAATGTCTTTGCCTGACTTTCATTGTGAACACAGCGTTAAGGCTTGAAGTCACTTCCAGGTTTGTATTTAGACTTTCAAAGGAGCAGTTTTGTGGCCACACAGAGGTAAGTATATCTGATAGCACCTAGAGAGCTAATTACTTCATTATGCCTATCAAGGAAGTAGTTAGATGACTAAATATCATTGACTATGGCTCTGGAGCTGTAACCAGAAAACTATACATGGAAGTTGGATAAATCAGCCAATTCCAGATTTGTTATCCAGCATCAGCTTTGAGCTCATTTTTCACACAGTGAAGGTATATTTACCATACAAATATTTGTGCCTCACAAACAAAATCTGCCTTCCTTTGAAGTCTGATACTGGAAAAGCCAGAAGCTAGTATTTGTGAACCATTAGTGGACCTGTTTTGAAAATGCTGGGTCTGGTTCCAGTTGCACATCACTCCAATGTACATCATGTGACTTTGATTTCTAGTCTGAGTCTGTAGGATCAAAACCAGGCTCATTTATAAAAGCCATCACTTCATCAGGTGGTTGTGCTTTTGTAAAAAAACATTTACATCTATTACTCTGAGAGAATCTTCCCTTGGTGATCTCCATCTGGGGTATGTGGACTGGATGGCATGGAAAGCTAACACCAGCCTTCACAAGCCTCCAAGAACTTGTCCATTGGTGTCTCATCAGCACTGCAATGACAGGCAATCCATGTCTGAACAATGGAAAGACATTATATTTTCATGGAAGCTAAAAATGTGAGATGAAGTGACTCTGTACTGAAAACATTGCCGTAATTATTGGATGAAATAGTCAGTTAAGCTATTGTGTTCATCCTTGTCCAAAATGGGAAACTGTTTTTCAAATCACAAAATCTTTGAGTGAAGAGAAACTTGGTTCTGACCAAGATATAGCCATTAGCAGACCTGGAAAGCATCTTAATTTGAAGATGTTAGTCAGAAAAGCAAGGTCCCACATGCCACAGCACAAGCTAATGAACTTAAAAATAAGAGAGCTGCCTTCTTAAACCACTGTTGGTGGACCAATTTGACCACTGGGAAGAGACTTCTGTTTATAAATGACATGTTCCTATTTAAATTAACTCAAACTTCCCACTGTGCTATCTTTGTTTTAAAATCAGATTTATACCAGTTAGCAATTTTTCCCTAAAGCAGCTTACAGATCTATGCCATCACAGTTGGTGTCTGACTTTAAGCTGTCAGTAATGTAGTAGTGCAAGATGTTTTTAACTTGAATTATATATATATATATATATATAATATTTAAATTACTTTAAAATTGTGTATAGAGCCTTGTTTTTAAACACTTGTTCTCTTTCTGGAGATTGTGTACACGTGCACAGTTTGTTAGGAATCCAAGAATTCTATGATTCTAATACTCCCACAGAACATGACTAAATAATCAGCAATGCTTCAAATTAACTTAATGCCCCACCCCAGCAGATCAGCTCTTCAAACAGCCTACATTCCTTCACCTGGGAGTGGAAGGAAATCACGAAAAAAAAGTAAATAAAGGAGTGAGAGATGGGAAGCATTTTTGCTGTGTGATTATCCTGATTCTTAACTTGCACTCCCTGACAAACAATAGTGAAGAGCAATGCTTGAAATGTCCCTTCGTCGTGATAGGGAAAATTTGTTTACAGATCAGCACTACTGTTTGTACTCACATTGACCAGTATCTTATTCTGGCAGGCCACTGAATCCAGAGAGAGATTCCAATGCCTTATGTTTTAAAAGCATAATAGATACAAATGAGATGCCCCTCACAGCGCCAATTCTGCCAGGCTCTCGCTGGGGGCTGTAGCAGAAAGGAGAAAGCATTTTCAGGACATCTTTCCCATTTTGCAGAACAGCATTCTTCTCACTCAGCTGGTTTCCCCCAGACTACTCCATAAGGTAGTGCTAAGCTTGAGTTCCTGGCTTCCACTGTAATTTTCACACATAACCTACCTATTTGGGGTGGAGGGTTGGTGGGGAGCATATCTGCACACATGCATATTTAAGAGTACGCCGGTCCACCTGAATTGACTATCTCATACTTACTAGGCAATGACACCAGACCTTCCTTCCAAGCTATCCAGAGGAAATAACACCAAAATTTTGCAGCACTTTTCCTTTCTTCCCACTGTAGTCATTTCACTACCTTAACCCAGCCTGCTAGCAAACTGGTGGATTTTGCCCCATGCTGAGCAAAGTCTTGGTGCAGGGGCCGTATTTTGCCATTTAGCTCAAGACAAAACTCACATGTTTACCAGTCATACTAGGGAGCATTACTGATCTTCAGCAGATTTTGCCTTCTGAGGCAGCAGTTTGTGTTCTATACACCCTCTGAATCACATTCTGCTTTTTAGATTTTGGTATGAAATGATGACACAGCAAATTACACCCTTTTAATACAAAAGGATAATACTTTTCTAGCAACAGCTCATAAGGCTGTGACCAGCTGGTCCAAAATGGTTAGCAATGGTACATTCTCAAAGGGCTGCTGGTACTGCAGCTTCTCAGAGTCTCTAATTCCCAGGTTTTAGGCTTGAAATGAATGGAACATCTTGCATGAAGGCATTCTATTCTGGCTCATGCAGTAGTGGGAGTTTCAGAAGAGTATGAGTTTCCTCAACTGTAAGAAGCTCATCTTAACATCTCGTGTCTTGTTCTCATGATGAGACAACATCTTTGATGACAACTATGTATGTATGTAGATGATACGGGGAGATAGGGTCCCTCTTGAATTCTCTGCCCATCCAAAAAAGAGACAAATGTGAGCAAGGGAAACTCCATTGCACAGCATATGCTGCTACTTACTTTCTTTGACTTGACATTGATGGATGCATTCAAGTATTTACAAGCTGCCTGATGAGATGACTCAGAGAAAGTTTGAAAGAAACAGCACGGCTGACACCCCTGCTTGAAGGGGGAGGAAGTGGGAGGGAAAGATTGCCTTGAGATCAGAGTTTGTGGTTTTTTAAAATGCTGCTGCCTTGCAAGCCCACTCTTTGTGCTGGAGTAATTATGTGGGTGTACTAGGAAAAAAAGCTAAGCAGCCTGAGAAAGGTCTGGCTGTGGGGAAACCCAAATTTAAAAAGCTTGAAGAAGTAGAGCAGCTCAGTAGTCCTGGAGGAGGACACGCAAACCACCTTTGCAAGAGCCTAGAGCAGTTATTGGGACAGCCCGGGGATGCAGGTCAGTCATCCATGGGCAGAAAGCCCAACTCCTCCCTGCTGAGGACACCTCCCATCCTGTGGCATTGCATGGGATGTAGACCAGCATGTTTCTCCCATAACTCGACTGCTTGAATTGAAGGCTTCTCTGACCACGTGGAGATGTGAACAGGAGTAGGGACTGGAGGGTCAAAACCCCATCCAGACATCGTCCTCTCTCTCCTGCAGTGTGTGTGGCTGGGCATCAGAGATGTGCCCCAGTACTCACCAGCACCAAGCCCTCTCACTTGGAGGCAGGCTGGACCCATGGCTAGGTACAGAGCAGCCACCCTGGAGATCATGTCTATCACCACTGACTTTTTAATGAGCAGAAAGCAGAAAGAAGTGTGCATCCTGTTCTGAATTACCATTTTTGAGCTGTTGGGCAGGAAATACCTGCATCAAGCTGGGAAGACACTCCCATAAGCCATCACATTTAACTCTTTCCCTCCATTTTCTTAACGGCTCATGCAGGTCACAGACCAACAGTATAGAAACAAAAGGCAGAGAAGCTGGCTTTCTCCACAGATCCATATGGGAGTGATGCACCTCCACCTGTCCTTATACCTCCTCCCCAGGTCCCAGCCCAGGGAGGGGAGGTGCCCTTGTGAAGCCAGTGGTGCAAGGGAAGAGTGCGGTTAGAACTCAGACTTCATCCCCATCCTCAAGACAGCAGTCCTCATACTGTAACCAGCATGTTAAGAAGAATGACACACACACACCCCCCCCCAGATAAAGAGTTGGCACAGTTCCCCGGCATGAAAAGGAGGAAAAAACCCATTTCAGCTGCATAGTTTATGCTACCCCTTACTGAGTCTTAACATGAATTTTCTAACACACCTTTGTACAATGACAAACCAAGGATGTGAGCTATTTCTTGTACACATTGCTGTTTTGCTTCATGAGGTAAGCTCCCTTCAGAGTCCATTTCAGGCAGCTTCAGAAACAATCTGGCAATATCTAGAGCATCTCCTGTCTGTAGCTCACACCAGCATGCCCAGGTGAGCTCCACGCCAGCTGTGGGGGCCTGAGTAGAGGTGCTGCTGTGGAAGTGGGAGCTTGGTGTGGATTAACCACCCCAGGACCTACCCAGGCACTGCAGCAGAGGCATACCTTAACTTGCAAAAGGAATGTGTTGTATAAGAACTATTCTTCACCTGAAAAAATATCTCATGCTACTATTCTTTTGTATCCTCTAGAGGCCTGAATACTTCTGGATTCTTCCTGTTCCGATAAGTCAAAAAAAAAAAGGGGGGAGGTGGGGCAGGGGGGAAAGAGAGATTGAGAAACTACTGGAAAATCCTAAAATGGCTGTCTTGTTCTGAAGAAATGAGAGAAATGAGGGTATTTATCTCTCTGAAAAGTTTTTTGTAAAAATCTCTAATTGCATTATAAGGTATTTTATTTCCTTGGAATTTCATTTTTCTGTCAGACTTCACTGAAAGGGATATTTTTCTTGTCAAATCTTGTGTAACTACAAAAAAGACACATTTTCCTGAAACACTACCATGGTGAAATATCATTTGGAATGAAAGACATTACAGGAATGTATGTGGTGGTGTTGTTGAAAATAATTTTATGTAACAGAAAGTTGATGGACTTGTAGGTCTTTTTTAGACATAAGATGTAGTTACTCATTTCCCAGTACTCACAGAACTAGTTGCCCCGGCTAATGCCAATGGGAGAACTTCAGTGGACTGCAGATGGAACTGGTTGGGCCACCGGTACCTCAATTTAATTCCTCCTTTCTTTTAGGAATACAGAAAAGCAACACTCTGACTGGCAGAGTGCAATAAGGAAATTAGCTTAATTGCTAAAGCAATAATGCTTAATAAAAAGCATGACACATGAATAAAAACCGGGAGAAAGGAGCCTCTAGCTGAAAAAAAAAAAGCTATACGAGGCTTTAAAATGTTCCCTTGCGTGTGTATATGCAGTGTTTTGTACAGTAACCATAAAAATGACATGGTTGTTTTATACCTTTCAAGCACAAGCAACCTGTTTTGACTTTGTAGCACTTGGTGAGTCATTAGAGAAACCGATCTTACTAAAAGCTTTCCCATTTCTCTTGTTCTTACCAAGATCACAAAAAAAAAAGGCTTGGGTAAGATACATGCTGGAAAAACAAAATAATGTGCATATTCACTGTCTCCCAACCCCTGCCATGTGCCAGCTTGGGTAGCAGGCTTCCTCTCTCTTTGCCATCACCAGGCTAGGCACTGGTTCCAGAGCCGCTCATCTGAGATAGAGCTCCACTGGATACACAGTGCTCTTCCTCCCTTCCTGCAAGTGCATGGGGAGGGGAAATGAGGGCATCTTTTTGCTTGTAAATAGGCTTAGACACTACACAATCTGGTGTAACTGGTGGCTGTGATGGCACCTGGCTAAGCTCAGTCCACCTGGCCATCCACCAGCTTCCAGCCACGGTGTGCCTGGGTACGCTATGCCTCTTGAGTCAGAGCTGCAGATCCAGGCACTGTGCCCATCACAAGTCCCTAGGCTCATCTCCTGCCCAGGACCTGCCTGATAAGCCGTTCTGCCCTGCAGAGCCCCTGTTCTGTGCCATCCTGAGCCCAGGCCACCATCCTGGCTGGTGCAGAGCTTCTCTTTGCAGCCGAGCTCTGCATGGGGAACAGCACAAATGAAAGCCAGAAGACACCAGAAAGTCTTTGCCCAGAGTCCACAATCACACCATTGCTCTCCTTAATAATCAGCCACCAGAAATGAAAACACTTCACAGGAAAAAAAGCAACAACTAACCTATAAATAAAGCATTGCATTCCTTCTCAATGTATTCCCCCCCCCCCCCCCCCCCCAAGCAATCAATTAATGTTTCTGCAACAAAGAGGTTATCAACTCTTGAGTGTGAAAGGAGGGGTCTGATGTGAGTGTGAGAGGGTTACGCTGCAGATGACATACCGCAGAAAGAAGTGTTCTCCACATCCACCTCTCCCACAAGATGTGGCACATTAAATCTAAAAAATGGGATTGGTCCTTGCACTATGGGATCATCTTATCTCTGAATCCAAACAGCTGTGCATTTTATTTACTTATTTTTGAAGGCTGAATAAGCAGCTATGTGTGCAGAGGGGCAGCAGGGTATTCATTTGCTTTATTGTGCATACCTTCAGACTTACCCTGACTGGTTGTGTATGGTATTTTTCCGCTGTGTACCAGTGGACTCTTTCATGGCATCTGAAAGCTCATCAATAAAAATAACTGCAACAAGACAGGAACAGCTTTGCTATCATGCGGCACTTTCAAGTTATCTCTTGATAGCAAGTAGTCAGATGTCACCACTATAAAACCACAGTATTCTGGGATAATGTATAACCCGAATAATAAATCCAGTATTGTATTCCCAGTCTTTCACATCAGATATGCAAGACCCAGTGTCACTGCTTTTCCCTTCAGATTAACCAGGGTTGGTCTGTCTGCTTAAGCTGAATGTTCTTCTGACTCCTACTCCTTTCTAAAACTAACCCACTTCATCTGCTGCCTGAATAAAAAGCTTCATGTTAGTCACGACATCTTCCTGCACTGTTTTATTCACAAAGTTTGACAGAAAAATATGTGTTATGAAACCAACTTTTAACGCTTGATGGAAATAGGTCCGAACCTGCCTGGGCAGCAGCCCTTCTGTGAGACTGAAGGCAGCGTTAAGGGCTCCAATGCATTTTTCCCTACTTGATGTGTTGCCAGGCTTAGGTACTGACCGATCAGACCAAAGACCATCATGCTGGCTGGTCCAAAGGCTCATCAAAGCCAGTACTTCACCTCTGACAGTGGCCAATAGTAGGTGCGTTGGGGGAGAAGAGAAGATGACAAATAAACTGTGGGTTTTATGTTCCCATAGTATGTTCCCACCTTGCCTCAACCTGCTGCTTACAGAATTCTAGAGCCAGACATTGTGCTCACAGCTTTAATAGCTCTGGAAGTGTTTTTCTTCTAGGATTTTGGTCATTTTATGAAGCAATTCAGACTTTCCACCCCATAGCATCCTAAGCAATGGAACATATGCAATGATCATGCAAAGCATGAAACACTTTCTTAATTTTCTTCAAATCTTCTGTCTGATAACACTGGAAGAAGTTCCCCGAAGAGGCTGTAGGATCTGCATCCTTGGAGGTATTCAAAACCAGGCAAGACAAAGTCCTGGTCTAAGCTGGCCCTGCTTACAGAGAGGCTTGGACCAGATTACCTCCAGGGGTCCCTTTCAACACAAATCATCCTGTCTTTATAGCTTTTCAGGGTGTATACCACCTTTTTTAGCAAGAAATAGTCAAACGTATCTTTCTTTTCACTTCTTTCTTACCCATTGACCATGTCATTCATGATCCCACAAAGCACCACAAACCAACAGCCCCTCTCTGCCCTTGTCAGGTCTCTCTTTTCCAGACTTAAGGGGGGTTATCCTTTCTAGCCTCTCCCAACAGGAGAGGGCGAGGTATTCTGTACCTTCACTCATACTTGCTGCTCTTCTCTAAACCTTTATTAATTCTACTTAGTCCCTTCCAAGGCAGGGAGGAGGGACCAAAATTCCCTGCAGAGTTTAAGAGGTGAGCAAACCATGCACTTCCTACTATAAGAAAGTGGTATTTCCAGACTGTTAGCCACACTTCTCCCAATAATCCCAGTCTGGTCAACTTTTTGAGAGCCATGAGCCACAAACCAACATTTTCTCCATAAGGATTTCTATTTCTTTCTTTTGAATTTGTTCTTAATTGTAGTCCTATCTTACAGCATCCTCACTTCTGTCCTTTCCCCATGACTCCTCTTCACCCTTGTACTTACCCACCAGCTGGGGCAACTGGTGTTTGTGGGGCTGTATGGTAAACCAGTAAGTCTCAGCAGCAGCTATCATGACACCAGAAAACTCTTGCTGAGAGGGGAAGGTGGTGGCACTTTGGCAACCTCCGTCAGCATGGCTGCTGGCCAATGAAGCCACTTCTGCTGCCCTGCCCACTGGCCCACATCCCTGCCTCTCTACTGCAACACCTCCAGGAACCCTCTCACACTGTCCTGCCATGCTTCAGAGCGCTCCTCAGCAGAAAGTATCCTCACAAAAAAAAAAAAAAAAAAAAAAAAGCAATGGGAGTTTTCTTCCATGTTAACACCTAAAAATGGCTCTGCGAAGAGGCAGCTAACATCCAAGCCAACACAGGGGATGGAGAGGGACTGTGGGAGAGGAGCAGACGGTGGCACTGCACTGCAGCAGCAGCCGTTACATCAGCTTGGGCTGCCGTGGGACTGCAGCTGTGTACACGCTTATCGGAGAGGAGCCCGTGGAAGCTCATAGCCTGAGGAAGGAAGCTGCTAATGAGCATCTTTCCTTCTTCCCTTTCTCACATGCAAAAGTACAATCCTTTTAATGGTAACTGATAACAACTATAATATGTCATGATTACACCACATTTTTTCCCAGCAAATCCTTGTTGGCTTTACATAAAGTCTGTCTTCACAAAGCCTGTGAGGTATATAACATAGAAGGCTGTCTTACAACTAAATAAAGTGAAGTTCAGGGAACTAAAACTATGTGATTGAATTCATACAGTCCATTAAGAACAGGCAAGAAACAGGACTTAAGGGTCTCAGCCTTCATTAATGTCTTTAACCACTAGAAAAACTGCTCATACAAAAAGAAGAATTCCTCCCTGCAATACTGCTGGGAAGGAGAGTGACAAGAAGCCTGATGCAGCTGTCTGAAGTATACACCTAATTCCTTTTTGTGCTTTTCAGGTACCTTGTCAATAGCCTTATCTTGCAGTATCTGGAACCTTTCTTCTAGGAAAGACTGGATGGCCCAGGTAAGATGCCTCACGCAGAAAAACAATTTTCTGTCTGGGCCAGACTACTCCCCTTTTTCAGATTTCTCTTCAGAAATCCCTTCAGAATTCTCTTCTGATTTCTCTTTACAAATCTGAAAAAAGATAAGCCCTGCTTTTCTAATAGGTAAGGGGACATCCTCCTTCCAGCCAAGGGTCTCTGCTCTCTGACTATGGCCCCTGCTAGCAATTTTCACGGGACTGAGTCAGGAAAGTATTACATCATTTTAATAGATCTGTCCCCATTCAGGAAAGCACTGCAGTCAGGAACATTTGCACTCACTTGCAGACCCCCTGTACTGTCAATGAACTCTTGCAGAAAATGAGTATCGTACCCACAAGACAATAAAGCAGCTTAAGTGTAACATAATTGGAGGGACTTTCATGTTTGTCTAAGGTTTCAAATAGTCCATATTTTTATATCATATGACTTCAAAAATGGTATTTGTTCATGTAATTAGAGACTGTACTGTCACAAGGGAGCCAAATTCAGACTCTGTGTGCAACCTGAACATTGTCGTTTCCTGGCATCTGCTTAAAATATATCCTTAGTGCACTCTTTTATAGGTTTCTTTCCCCTTCTCCTTATTCTAAGGTATTTTAAATACAAAGAAAGATGCACAGAATAAAAACAACAACTGTTCTTCTAACAACAGTGGCAATGCCAATCCTACATACTTCTAAACATCAGCAGGAGAGGCCTTTTTCTGCACTCTAGGAGCTATAACCACACCAAAGACAACATCAGCAACAACTTTCTAGCTTTGCAGAACCTGATCACAACCTGAGCTGCCATGAGGAACTTATCCCACCAAATGCTTTTCACTGGTAGGTCCCAAAGCAAGTTTGGAAGAAAGGCAAGTATTACTGTCCCCATTTCACACTCACACAAGAGTGCTGGTTTCCAGGGAAGCGAAGGGAGATATCCTGAGGAGAGAGGGCAGGAGCAGTAAAGTCATGGAAAAGTACAAGCTCCCCTAAATCCCAGACCAGAGCATGACCAACCCCTGGGGTATGCTGCCTCCTCCACCACCCTGTTAAAGCACCCCACTCCATTCCAGTAAAAGCAAGCAGAATAAGATGGAGGCTCTTCTCTTCCTTATAATTTTTTGTTTCTTGCTCTGTAGCTGATGTACATGTAAACTACAGGCTACTTTTGCAGCAGCCGTTACTAAAAAGGTTGCCACTTGTATGCTGAGCACCATAGCTCTGACGCAGCCCAGGCTCACTGGACCTTTAGACCGTGACTGCTCCCTAAGGCAGCAGCAGGGCCTCTGATGGACACCCGAAGCAGGGCTCCAACCACGCTGCAGTACCTCTTTCACTGTGCATTGAGCCTGGAGGACATGACGATGGCTCCCATTGCTCCTTCAAAATGACTGGGCAAAGACAAACAGCGTTTCAGTTTCAATTTCATATTGAATTCAGGCTGCCCTGCATGTGACTACGCATCGTACCTCCCATAAGAAAAATCAAGAACTTTCCCTAGGGTCTCCCAGGAAGGCCTTGTTCTGAAATCATTGCAGAGAAGACAGCTCTACAAATCATTATTCTATTAACAAAAACATGATGTGCAGAGCAACATGCTTGGCTCCAGAACCCAAAGATAAGGCAGGATGCGGGAATTACCTCCTACCCTGGCCACGAACCCAGAACCACATCCTTTCTCTCAGGAACCACCCGCTGTTTTTTCCTCTGTTGCCTACTACAGACCATGAGAATGGTGGATATCCTACTGCAGCCTAAAAGGGATTGTTTACCCTGTTACGAATACCAAGCCTTGGCAAAGTGGGATTTTTTAGCAGCCCACAACTAGTCAAATCACAGCCTTTGTAACTGTAGTGCAGAGATGCAATCCTGCTCTGCAAGGGCTTACTTCCCATCCCACAGCAGTTTTCTGCTTCTCATAGTTCAACAATGTGCTCTTCAAAACAAAGAAATACAAATGCAACCACTTTTCTGCCCCTCTTGTTTTTAACTAGACAATGGTCTTTTCATATCCCCCAGATTAAAAATATGATGAGATGGCTTTGCTTAAACCTGTACACTAATACGCATATTTTCATGCTGAGACAATGTTTAATAACCTCAGCCTTGCCTAACCGAACAACTTCTATCCAACAGGCATTGCTTAGGTAGGTTCACAGTGATTAAACCCCAAACTTGAAAAGAATTACCTGGATACCCTTCATTATTATGGCTGCATCCCTAGTAAATAGGGAATCATAGTTGGAGTTATAACAACACCATGTTGATCCCATCTTCCTCTATTAGCAATCCCACTAAAGCCCAGGATAAGTCTATCCTTAGGTGAGCAACTAGTGAGCACTCAACACCACTGGCATTCAGTCAGCAGCTCTCGTGCAAGCTCTGGAAGGGCTTAATTTCTACAGTGAGTATTATTCTTCCTAAAATAGGGCAAAACTTAATGGAGAGCAAGACTTTTTACAACTGTGATGGAGTCATGCTCTCATCTATTCTAACAAAAGGATGAAGCCCAGAACAGTCAGAGTTGACAGTATGAATTAATCCCTCTTAATATTTCTTTGGCAAATCAATCTCAAATGCCACTAACCTACATTTTTTTAAAAAACAATCAGCTGGTCTCTTTTTCAATAGTGGGTTTGTATACTCTAGAATCAATTTTCCCTGTTTGTACACTCTTCCATCCCTTCCCAAGTTTAATTGCCTTATTTAAAAATGTGCAAGAACTATATATATCAGAAAAAACAAACCGTTCAGCCATGAGGCTGAGTGGAGACATGCATATCAGTAAACACACTTCCTGAGTAATAGCACACTACGCAGTTTGTAAAATGCAATTACGCAGTAGCAGCTCTTATCAGGAAACGTATTTACACTGATTCCTTGTAGCAATAGATCAAAGAACTTATTTTACTGACCTATATCTGTATTTAATTGTACAGCAGTTTCTTACATAAATAAGCAAATTGTCTTCCTTTTTCTGAATAATTTCCTACTAATGGACAGCAGTTTTCCTGACATAGATGCTCTGCAAAGATTAATTTTTTGAAAACTAAAACTGGTGTCTGAATTTAATATAACTCATCATTGGAAAATCACAGACATCTGAAACACTGGCTGCCTGTAGAGGAAAAGAAGAGCGGTACACACAATGAGGCCATCCTGAGAAGAGACTAGCAGGTGGTCTTATCAGAAATAGCTAGGGGTTGGGTTTTTTTCTCATCTATTTTCTCTTTTGCCTCTACCCACCCACAAAAATGTCTAGAAAAACTTAAGTAATACCCACCCAGCAGAGGAAGACTGAGGAGCATGAAAGGCCCCCAAACCCTGGCTCCCACTCCTTTAGCAGCCAGGGTTGCACCAGGTTTCTTTACTTCCAGGCCATTCACCCAGATTGCCATTGAGACAGGACTTCCAGTACAGCTGAGCAGCCGATGGCCACTCCTTTATTCAGGATTTAAAACACTTTGTTTCCATTCTACTTTAAAAAATCCCCAACAGTCAGTGTAAAGGCTCCCCAGGCAGGATATCATCTCTGGACTGCTGCCCTCCATGCAGCCCTACTCTTTCAACGCCCTGAACCACCTGACTGCTTCCGCACAGTCAAGAGTACCTGCAAGCACATTTGCAGCCGTTAGCAGCATGCTCCAAACAGCATCAGCTGTGGTTTTCTGTGATTATTTGTGACAAGAACAGCTGGGCTGAGGCTGAGCAGCCACAGGGATGAAGCTTTATTGAAGACTGAGTAAGAATGTCCAAGTCCACACAGCAGCCCAAGAAACCAGTCCTTCTATCTCCTACTCTTTAGAGCTGCTATGGAGATTTCTTCAAAATATTATTTATTTTTTTTTCAAAATGCTGACTTGTTAAAAACAGAGGTTCTAAGGGAAATATAGCTGTTAAAATGAAACTTTCAGTAAAAATGACAGTTTCTGTTGCTCTAGGAGCCTTATCTGCTCTGCTAGAGTTGGACTAAGTTTTAGTTTCAGGACTAGGTGTGCTCCTGACCAGCATCATTTGATGGGATGGAGAAGGCATCTTCTCCAAGCCTACCCACTGGAGTAATTTCCACCTTTTATAAATAAAAAACACTTGGAACTGGAGCATGCATCTGAGTCTCCCTCATCACAGAGGAATGCTCAAACCCACACCCACACAGACAACATCTCTTAGAGAAGTGCAAGCAACTTTTATGACCAGAGATATTTAAGGAGACCCATCACAGAGCAGCTGATGGTCTGGTGTCCAGGGAATTCCTCCTGGCACATGAGAACCCAGCTCAAGCCAACTGAGGGTTTAAACCTGTTTCTCCAATAGTCCCAGTGTGAAGCACAAGCACCAGGCTACCACCTAGTCCAGAACAAACTTGCTCTTCTCCGTTTGGAGAATACTTCTAGAGATCTTCTTCATCCCAGAACAGAATGGAAACATTTCTCACCTGGTTCTGTTGTCTAAATTTGTTCTTGAAAATGGCAGAACTGGGTACACTAAGGTTTCCTTTGACAAATTTAAAAGCAGAGTGGTAAAATATATCTTGGATTATATCAATAATTACAGCTAATTCATTACAGCTAATGCAAAAATGCAGGACATTCACATGAATGTTAACTCATCTTTCAGGCAAGGAGTTTTCAACGTGTGGCACAGGCTTCATTTACATGGAAAAGTCAGTCCTCTAACTTGTTTAAGTTATTCACATCAGAGGAAGAAAATAATCAATGCAAGTCCAAATTGTGAAGGAATTTTGTGGATTTGAAATAGTTTTACATACCAGTAAAACCACAACATCATCTGCAAGCTTCACAAAAACCTAAAGTCAACTATCCCTAGTCTGTGGTTATTATGGGAAAAGACATGATACATTTATTATTTGAATTGCGTGTGGAGGTTGATCTGTGTCAGCAGATACTGCCATATGTGGCTGGCTTTCCTGTCATTTCTTACATAGATGCTCTGAAGTCTCTGAGTGACATTTACCAAGCTGTGCAGGAAAGCATCACGCATGTCCCATTAATTCTAAGAGGAGATTGTCGCTGCACTTTTTTTGAAAACTTCCATCATAACTTATGTTGCCTAAGCATTTTGCATTTTCGGTGAGTGATGACACAGAAGTAGAATAAAAACTGATTATGGATAATATCTGAGCTTGCAGAATGTTTGAAGAAGTTATTTTTCCTTGAAAGAAGGAAAAAAGTTGCCGGTCAACAAAGGCAACCACATTTTGGAGTGCTGAAGAATAGTTTGCATCTACCTATGTCAAGCAAAGATCCCTTTTAGTGTTGTTCTGGGAGGAAGGCTGGTTTGGGAGGCTGCTTTATTGCGTGATTATTTTCTGTAACCCAGGATATTTCAATGTTTGCATTACAGACCCAGAAACATACACTTTGGAGGGACAGGAGCAATTTCCTATTTTGGGGGTTCTGCAGTCACACAGGAAAAGCATTCAAGAACTAAGGACAAATGTCACCAAATGTGTGGCACTCCTCCCTGCCCTTGTAGCTGCTTCTTGAAGGAAGAAGCAGCCTCACCTTAAGTACCACACTGGCTCTCATTTCAGGGGAACATGCTGCTGATGAACAACAGTTACCAAGAAAATAAAAACATTTGGACACAATTTCTCTCAGAATAAGGAAGGTCATGTAAGCTGGAAAATATGGCCCAGTAGTTTTAAGTAAGTGGAAGATGATTAAAATATTTTAGACATTGTTTAAAAGAACTTGTCAAATTGTTTTGGTTTAAAATCAGAAAGGTGGCCACTGTACCTCATTATCTTCTACACACCAGGCTGTCTGGCCATGCTCCCTTCATGCAATAGTCTTTACTACTGTTATTATGAAGTAAAGACTTTTTTTGATTAAAAAAAATATATATCCCAGCAACCAGAACATTAAAAATAATACTAGTTACTACTGTTGATAAAATGAAATTATGTTTAAAATGGTCTGCTAATCCATATGTGCTAAACTGTGTTTTGAAATGTGTTAATGTGAGTTAACTAACACATTTTGAAAACACCATCATTTATTTTCTCAGTCCACATATGTCCTACGAGAGTTAATGAAAAAGAAAGGAGGAAGCCCAAGATACTAAAAAAATACAACAGATGCTGATGGATATAGCGTTCCCAAAGAGAGGCCACTGTTGTCCACACTGGCTGTACATGGCTTAAACTTCCTTTTAGATCAGGACTGTGGGGAAAGAGAGGGTCTCTGAAGTGCTGTGTAATTTAACGTCAAGCAAATTGTAGCCTGTTTCTGAGACCAGCACCTAGCATTTTTAATAACCAGGTTGTTCATTTAACATGTACTGGCTTACTAAGTAAAGTAAAGACTGAGGTGGCAACAACGATAAGCAATAAATTTGTTCAGTGGGGAGCTGAAATGTGTCGGCTCATGCCTTGATCAAGTTAAATTGAGAGGTTTCAAAGTACACACAGGAAATGCTCCAACAGATAAACTTTGTCCCTGGAGGCTCATCCTAGCCACTTTTCAGCCTTCTGCACTCGTGTTATCTATTTTGGCAATTCTGTAACTTTAAACCCAGAGAATTCATGGAGAAAAGTGACAGTGATAAAGGTCAAGAGTTGACTTCTAGGGTGATGGGCAAAGTAAAGTCTTGGTTTTAAGAGACAGGCTATTGGGCAGTTGTTAGTCCTTTCCAAAAAAATAAATAAGAAAAAAATAATTAATGGTTTAACAAATGGTATCCTCACTTGCTGTGGAGATCAGTACTATGAAGCCTAGCTCCTGAAAGACCTGAGCCTCAGACTCAATTGACTTCAGATCAAAGAAGGAACAACTTTCCCTGAAATGCTCCCCATGGACAGGAGTTTATAAATAAACGTTTTCTTGTAAGTGGGTTCTCTGCTGTCTGAAATAGTGCCTGTTTGCACTGCAGCCTACCCATCTGTGAGAGCAATACCTGGCAGGTTATTTTTGCAAAGCTTGTAAGAATTTGATTTTCTTGGAGAGATCAATTTGTTGAAATTTGTCAATAGGTTCAAAAGATTTTGGGGGTGTGGAAGTGACGGAGATACAAGCATACGCAGCAGGATTGCATAAGCCTCATTTCTGCAGGAATCAGGATAAAAAGTTGCAGCAGTATGAAAATAAATAATTGAGCAGGCAAAATACCAGTAGCTAGCCAAAATTTCATTCCTGCTGAGGGTGAGGGTAAAAGGAAAGGGGCGAGCTGTCATTTTCCTTAGTGTTTAGGTATTTTAGCCTGTGATACCTACTTCTTGAGAAGTGGGGACATTTTACACATAAAAACATTTATTTTGTCTCTGAAATAAGGAACATAGGATCTTCTTCTCCTATAAGAAAACAACAAAATCTCCAGAAATTGGCAGAAGAAATAGCATTTTTCTGTTGCTAATCATTCATTTACTTGGTGGTAGCAATACAGATCCGTTCATGGAACTCAGTGCTACTAATGCTGACTTTTGTCCATCATATGCAGTGTTTAAAGCTGACAAGTTATTTCACTGTTGGGGATATCAATGCAAACAGAACCACAAAGATCAGAGGTACCTACGTCTGTATGATGAAATAGTCTCCATGGCTGTAATACTTCAGAGTGCCCCAGCCTGACCCTAAAGGGAGCTAACAGGCAAAACCACACTCTAGTTACTAATTCTGAATTAACTACCAGCACAGTTAATACGCAGCATTTCATATGTAATTCAGAAGCTAACTTCTATAAAATCCCTTGCAAAAATACATCACTGAGGTGGGATTTTAGTATATTTGAAAAGGATCTAGTTTATTTTTAAAATAATCAAATATTCTAAGAATAGTAAAGGTAGCATTTCTACAGTATTGAAGAATATAATTATTTCTTATTTTATTGATGACCTATGGCACCACAGAAACAGAATCATTTTCTCATCAATATAGGACCAGCTAAAAAATCCTGCTGCTTGGCAAAGCACAACACCTAACCCAGAGAAGCGACCTATTGACTGAAAGGCAAGAGTAAAGCTAACTGGTCTGCTAGCTCAGTTAATGTCTGTGATGTACTCCCTTTTGTTATAAGTTAAATATTAGAAAATTCAAGTACAATCCCAGAATCCCACAAATACCTGCCTCTCTCGATTTTCGGTTTGGTTTTGTTTTTAAATAGTATTGTCTTCCCACGTATCTTGTAGCCTTTAAATCCTGTCACATGTAAGACATTTCCCTTTAAAGAAGAATACATGCACAAACAAGAATTTTTCATTCTCTCTGGTAACTTGGGGTGGTGACCATGACTGCTGCTGATTACTGTGCCCAGGATAATATGCCTTGGTGGATATGGTACATATTTGTCACGGAACAGCTAGGTTAAAATTCAAATAGTTGCTGCATGTGTCTTCTCTTTAGTAACTTTATTTGCACTCCTATCTCTACACAGTCTTCTGGACAATCCCTTTGTGTTTATGGTTTTCCTGACCTCTTCATTATCCTACATTAACTTCTTGTTAAAGACTTTCCTGCTGTGAAACCTAGAAACTTTCTTCCTTCCCCCAGTGAGATCTTAACTTAGAAAGAACAGTTATAGCAATAATTCAATTGGGGGGAAAAAAAATAGCACAGCTGCTTAGCCATGCTATTCAGCACTAGTCTATATTTTTGCAGGCTTCTTAGTTAGAATTTTCAATTTTTTTAGGAGTGGAAGCTGTGTAGAGCAGAAATTTTCTTCTTATCTTTGTTGAAAACATGTAACACTAATTATTCATGCAAAAGTAGCTCTAAATTTAAATGAAAAGTAAGCCATAACCTGAAATAATTTTTATTTAGAGCTAACTATCACTCCAGATAATTTATAGCAGTTTTGACTGGAAGTGCACAAGCTTAGCTTCTTGCTTGAGATAGATCAAAAATACTCCCCAAATAAATTTTCCTACAGTATTTCCATCAAAACCATAAAAAGAGCTGGGGATGAAAACTCTTCAAAGTCTGTTGCACCAAGGCAAGAGGTCAAAGTGCTTGTACAAATTGGTAAAGAAGTCATGTTTTATTAGTGACACCCCAATTACAAAGGTTTGATTTCTGTTTGTAGGACAAGGTCTTCTCATTGATGGAGAACCCACCAGGCACGGGAAGAAAGGGATCTTTGTCTGAGCAGCAGCACATGACAGGCATCCTTGTGACCAGCTGGCTGATGCAGCCCAGGCTGCCGTCGCTTGGGCTCTCCCGGCTTTTACTGCGCTCCGCTCCTGTGAGCTGGAGCCTGCTCAGCTCTTCACCAGAAAAAACACCCAAAAACCCCCAACCCACAACAGAAGCCTTTGAAAGAGGTGGCTGTGTTCAGGGTCAAAATTAATAAATAAAATAAAGAACAAACTACAGCCCCCTGGACAGTGCTTGGCCAGGCTGTTCCCAGAACAAACTTGTTTCTAGATTGCAGCAGGTATCTTTCTGAGAGCTGAAGGGCTCTCCAAGGAAGTGATTTTTTTTTTTTCTCAGGCGTTTCAATGGGAAAGTTAGAAATAAATGAAACAAATCAAAGCCTTTTGGCTGCGGCTGTTTCAGCTGATGCCTCCTCTAGCAAAACACAGGCTTGATATGGTGCCTGAGAGCTCTTCACAAAAGAAAATGGGTTTCTCCACACAAAGTTTTACAAATGCAGCCTTCCCTCCTTATGACTTTGAGTAATGTTTTGCTTCTGAATGTTTATGTTTCCCAGCTATCAGTGAGTATCTGAAACAGCTCTTCTGTGTGGTAGGAAGCGACCTAACAAGCCTGAGATCCATGAGGCCACCAGGGGAGGGTTTACAAACACTTGGAGAGCAAGTGCAAGAGCGACCCAGGCAGATGGTACCACTCAAGGGAGTCCTCTGCCAGAGCTGGAGACAGCACTGGGCCCAGAGAGGAAAAGGCAACCAACGGGAGCAAAAAGGGCACCTTAACTTCCAGCTGGATGTAGGTGCCCCAACCTGTGGTCTCAGGTGCGGTCTTGCTCGGTCTGAGGGAAAAATCTATAGGTGAAAGGGGGTAAGCTGGACTGATCTGGGATTTACAGGGATGGTCTTACCCAATTAGGCACTGCAGGAAGTGGGTGAATGGAGGACTAAATAACATGTTAAAACAGTAGAGAGTTGGGAAAGAAAATCACTTCCTTGGGGTTAAAATTGTATCAAATTCTTGGTTTTATCTGGGAAGAGAGGAACAGAATTTGTTGGCTAGGGACAAAACAACATTGGAAGAGACTGAAGGGACTAAAGATGACTTTCCAGGAGGAAGAGAAACATCAGCAGACAGGGGACAGAGCTAGAAGAGTCTAGCCCAAACACAGTCTCCCCAAAGAAATTCAATTCAGCTCTGGCAGGGAGTGGAAGTTTGGCTCTCCCTCTGAAGCAGAAGCTAAAAGAAGGGCTGGAGAGGTGCATTGCTCCATCAATTACAGAGGCAGAAGAAAAAACTATTGTGTGCATGAGATTCCCAGCCACTATAGGATGACAGAATGAACACCACATTTATAAGTGGTCCAAAGAGAAGCAAATAATTATGTGAAGGAAGCAAATGGCAGAGTAGTGTTTTGACAGCCTTCTCACACTAGGTATTTTCCTGTGTTTTTGCAAGAATAGAGGCACAAGTGCCATTAATAAAAGCCCACTGCCACCAGAGATCATGTAAGGATGAATTTAATACTTCCCTTAGGCATTTCACAGGAAGCCAGAACACATTTTTAATGGCATATAGTAAGGGGACTTACATACAGGACATTTTAATAAGAAGAGAAACGGAAGAGTACAGCCAAAGACTGCTGCCCTGCTGGTCAAGGCACAGGTACAACGTTTATCATTCCACAAAATCTGTCTCACTGTCCAAAATTTTAGTCTGAGAGTACTCAAGACCAGTTCTGTGAGCAAACTGTGCAGGGATAGCCATTCCATAAAGTATGCAGCCCTTAACAGACTGCCTGAGAAACAGAAGTAGTTGATGAGAAACTAGAGATCAGGACTGAGATGACAATACAGACAAAACTAATTTGGCCATGGACATCCCCCAGGGATTGACCCTGTCCTCCCACAATTTTACAGCCCAAGTTAGGAGGTGACATCAATTACATTATGCACACTAAATTCCCCTAGGAAACAGCATGGCCAAGAAGAAGAGGGGGCATTGGCCTTAGTCTATAGACTGCCTATAGGTGATTTGTCGCCATTGCCAAAATGGCCCCGGCAAATCACCTTCCTCTTAAGTTGTTTTCTCCTATAGCTGCAATGGAGGAACAAGAAATAGAATATGAGCTTAGGAAAAGCCTGGTCTTTTTTAAAGCACAGAGTTCCCAAATGCACAATTTTGAAACTGTCTCAAAATTACATAGTAAAAGAAAATATCTGCCCAGATATGATTTCTCTGAAGGCAAACAAACTGCAGACATTGTTGCTTTTTCACATATGGATGGACCTGGATATGCATCACTATGCTGATGGGATGCACATCATTCTTTGATTATGGAGGCAGTCCTTAAGCAAACTACACTTGAGAAACTTGTCAAAAGCAAAACAAACTTTGCAACCCAAACTATACATATACACCAATGCAGAAGGGAAGACGTTGTTCAGCCTCAGAATGAAACATGGAAAACATTGATCACAGAGCCAGCTGAGGACAAAACCGTGTGCAGGGTCTTCCAGGCTCCCAGTATGGAGGCTGTGATGGCAAGTTTCTGGCACTGCTACCCAGATAAGGGAAAGCACTTAGTGCTAGACAAAGCTGTGTTCAGAGACATGGGATGGCCATTAGGGGAAAAAAACGGTTAAATAGCAGTTACAATGGTTAGGGACTGAAAAATCAGGAAGTTCCAGAGGTGTTTTACAGCAGGCTTGTGTGAAGATCAGGACTGAAGGTGCTCTTAAGGTACACAGCAAATAGCAAAATGCTAATCGAGACAAGCAAGAAAGGCCATGGGAAGTTGTCCAGGCCTCCAACTCTCCATTTTTCACCCCAAACTAAGACAGAAGTACTCCTTATTTACCCTAAATCAGGGATTCACATAATTTTGCAAGGTAGTGTTATCACCAGTGGCAGCTCCCTGTCCAGGACTGCACACCTCTTGGAAACAACTTGTTTATGAACTCTTGCCCTCAATTCCCTGAGACAGCTTCACTACTGCTAGCCTCGTAGTTATATGTAGCAAATCCATTTCTGCCAGATGTGGTCAGTCTGACAGAGCAGGGCAGATAGCCACAGCTCTGCACGCAAGACGTCAAGCAGTTCAGGGTGCAGTATGGGACTTGATAGGTAAGGACTCTGCCCCACTGCTTCTGCGTCCCATGCATCTGTGAAACAGTGCCAACAGAACACAGCACCCAGAAAAAGCAGACTGGCCTACGCTTCACATGTGGGATCACAGAACTGACTCAGAGGAGGGGACATGTCCACCAGGAGGGGACACGTCCACCACCTCAGAAAGACCAGGGGTCCATAGGAGGAGGCAGCTGAGCCTGGCAAAGGGACACATCAGAACCAACACCAAAGAGGCTCTAGGTCACCACGAACACCCTCCAGAGACTGGATGTCCTTCAAATGGTTCTAATTTCCCTTCAAAGTTATACCCTAGGTTCATGCCTGTTGGCCAGAGAGGGAAGGGTGATGTGCCCAGTGGTATCCTGTGAAGGCCACGCTGGTCAGAGAGGGGTGCTGGGCTGGGCTTCTCACACAGTGCTCAAACTCACCGGGCACAGGGGGACCGACAACTGGCTCCTCACCAGGACACCCTGCTTGACCAGCCTCCAGTGGCCACTAGCTCATCCTGCTTCATCACCACCTGCCCAGCTTCTCAAACGCAGGACTCGGCCAGGCAGTGCCCAGGGCATGGGGCTAGCTCATCTTCTCCCCAGATCAGTCTCCAGCTGTGGGGTGTTCCTCTACCTCCTTCCAAAATCCCACAGCGGTCTAGCAGACAGGGAAAGCAACATGGGGCTGGCTAGCCCCAGGCTTCCTGGCCCTTCAAGAGGAAGGCAGCAGGCCCTCTTACACCATCCTTCAATAATTTACTAGGCAGGCACTAACAGCTTCCCCCTCTGTTGCAACAAGCAAGTGAAAAACAGTACAGCAGAAGCATCCATCTCTGACATTCCTGCAGGTTTTCTGTAATGGATCACTTTTGATTAATTAGAGAAACAAGTTTGAAACAGCCTGCAGGATACTTGGTGTGTGCTTGTGTCTCAAACTGGAACAGGAAGCCGACTGTCTCCATAAAACATGAACATAAAAAACTTTGCACTGATTGCTTCCACTTTCACAGGGGTACTCTTTTCTCTGCTGTCCGTGTGGAAATGAAAAAAATATCGAAAACACCTTTGTTATAATGCTAGACATAAAAATGCAAAGAATTTTTTTTGGTTCACCTTTCCATCTCTGACCTGTGAGCGCAGAGCTGTTGCTTGACAAAATGTGGCCCAAACACACAGCATATAATTTCTTCCGTAGGTTAACTGTCTAGAGTTTCATCAGTTAGAAACTGAGCCAGCAACTGGCTTCCTGCAGCTGGTTACCATTTTGACACTTGAAGACTGCTTGTGAGCACAGATTACCTTTGACAAAGTCCCACAGTGATGAATGTGGTACCAATCTCAGCCTGCACATGCGACACCAATTCTGGAGTCCTGAATGGCAGTACACACAGTGAAGCAAACGTCTTAAGATGCTCACTCAGAGACTTTTTATTAATTTTATTATATCTTGCCCAAACCACAAAAAACTCAAAAGGCTGTTAAAGACAGCAACTTTCTCCATTTTTTTCCTCAGGAATTAGTCTAAGGCCTTGCACACTTTCCCACGCTCGCAGATTGCAGGTTATAAATGCGTGGGAGTAATGCAGTTTCGATCAGTCAGGTAGGCTGGGTTTCTGTTAGCTGGCTGCATACCTTTGAGCCCTATCAGCACACAGTGATCAGTGGAATTCCTGGCATTTTTGTCATAGCATCAGAGGCAGTACTTTACAGAGTAAATACCAATGACCTGCTGTTCTGTCAGGGCTCTGTACTTACCTTTTATTTTCATGTCAAAGGTTAGGCCTATTTATGTAAATCCTCAGCCATGGGCCAAGTAATCTGACCTCCTGGTTTTCATTCTCCTAATTGTTTCAGATATTTTTCTTGAAAAGTTTGGTCAGTTAAAACTAGGGATCTTTTTTAAGGCGCCTTTGAAGGGCTCCAGGGGCTTTCATAGGCCACCCAGTTTGCAAAGTGGAAACATCAGTGACCTGATGCCCTGGGCACTTATTTAAAATTCATTACCAGGAAACAAGGTTTTGATATATAGCCCCTCCATTCTGAAGAATATCTTAGGGAACATATGCATGCCATTTTTTACTTTGGATTATGTGATCTCTGAAGCCACATAGAGAGGCAATAATAAATTATACTCCTGTTTGCCCTTCATTTCTGGTACGAATGTTATTCAGCTGTAGATAGTTTTGACTTTCCACATGTTGGCCACTGCTTATTGCTCCTTTATTACTTTACACTTTGCCATGTCATTTTACCTGTAAAAGGGTGTCCAAAGCCATATAAGATGAAAAAGAAACTTCAAGGTTTTCAACCTTTTTCTCCGAGATTCAGCACCGGCTATATTTTAAGATTAAAAAGCAAGATCACTATCTTCTGAATAAGAGAGAAATACAGCCAGCTTACTCATACATAAACGAGTACAGCTACTCCAGATTAAGTCCTGTCACCCATGGACATAAGAGCTACGTATTTCCCATATGACTAGGAACAGCCATAGATAACTCCATTGTGGGAGTTATTCTCTCCCTTTTTCAGGTATATTAGGATTTGTAACCCTTATCAGATCATTACTTCCTCTTCTGACCATGGGTAACCCATATAAAATGCATGCTATCACATTTCAGCATTTATTTCTGCCCTATTCTTGGTCCCTGGAATGCACTGGGAAAGGGTAATAAGTATAAGAAGAGTATGTTGCTTAAATGGCACTGGTACCAGAGCTCATGCTACCATCTGAAAGCAGCTGCTCTAAACTGGAACTTGGATTCTGCGTTTTAGGTCTGTAGGGACTGAATGCACAATCAGAGAGCTGAAGTTTTAACTTCTGAGCCGTTCATTATATGGCTAATTCTCCAAGTGTATTCCTTTTAATTATTGGAATAGTCATTTGTTGGCTGCTGGTGAAAAAGAGATTGCAAGAAACCAGGCTAAGTGAAAAGCACCGTTTACATTCTTCACTGTTATGTGCTATTGCCTTGAATTACAATGTTCATTTTTTCAGCCCTCAGGTAACTACAACCTCATTCTGAGGGAAAAAAAATACTTCCTGAATCCCATACCCAGCAACAAAGGAACACTGAGAAAACATTAAGGAAGGAAGGTCAAGTCCCTCCATCTGAAACCATTTGTAGCTCAAACATGTGGGCTGTGCTGGAGCTAACAGAAATTGCTAAGGCAAACAGGTAAGAAATGGATGCTTAAAATAATGACAATGGCCCGCAAGTGAAAATAGAAGACAAACTGTCAGAAAAGATGAAATTACAGGCAGGCTCTCAGGCCTTCACAAAATGTGGAACCCACACTTAGGAGAGGAATCATTCGTTGGGACTTCTCCCCACCTTTCAAGATTTCACGGGCCACTTCCCACGCTCAGCTACAATTGCTTAATATCTCCACAGCAACTACAACTATTACATGCCAAATTTTGAAAATACTTTTTCTTTGAACTAAGGAGTCAGTATCTTTTGGCAAGGCAAGTTCCTCGGAGACACCGTTTGAGACCTTACTTTGAAGCACTGCTTCCTATTAGTAATCCCAAAGTGCACATTTTTATTGATACTTCTGGACTCATTAAAGGAAGAGACAGGACCAAATCATTACCATACTGACATTAATTGCTTTTTTCACATAGCCGTCTTCCTAACATAAAATGGAAGTGACTGCATAGCCTACCCATGACCAGAGGATGAGTGATGTTATTAAGATTTACCACAAGCACTTTCAGTACCTGCAGTCAAACTCTCCATGCCTCTCTCAGCCTTGTCTCCACCAACACTAAACGCATAGTGTATGTTGGGCTACAAAACAGCCGAGGACAGGGCATAGAAGAAAGCCCATGGGGTTGGGGATGGTAAGACCTTCTCTCCTGGAGACCAGCCAGCATAGGATGAGGCTGAGACATTGATGCCAACCCATTTGCCTTCCCAAGGTATGCTCAAATTAATTTAGCATCACCCCAGCTGCACTGCCGTGTCTTTGTACCTCTCTCTCTGTCTTTATTACCTTGACCTGAGTGGAAGCTGTTGGGTCAGTGGGATTTAGGCCTTCCAAGTTGGGACCTACAGCATTTCACAAACCCAGGTGGACACATTATGCTGCTGGGTGCAAAGTCCAGCCTTTCTGAGGAAAGTCTGACTGTGAAGGAGAAAGCAGCTCCAGCAGTATGCAGATGCACTACAAAATACTTCCAGTTAGAGTCCATACTCAGACAAACTTGGTTATAAAATATTTAAGGGGACAGAAGGTCTATAAGAGGATGCAATGGAACAGGAGGAAGGGTAAACTGCTGTAGGTTGAGGCTCCCCGGGGAACTCAACTAATTCAAGTCCTGCCATTTCCTTCTCACCCCAGCCACAAATTCCAACTAGCTCTTCTTGCATGCCAGCACTAGGCCTTGCTATGACCCTGCTGTGAGCTGGTTCAGGGAGTTAAACCAGGTAAAAAGTAACTCTGCAGGAAAAAGCAGTAGTCTTTAATCAGTTTAGCTCCCTGAACTGGCTCATGACAAGATCAGGCAAATACCAGTGCTGGCAAGGAGAGAGGAAGCAAGGTGTAGGACCAAGCTGTGATAGCTCTGACTTAGATAGACTTAAATCACCTTGTATATGTGACCCTAGACAAAGAACTAAGCTAGTCTTTGTAACATTACAAGCACAAAATATTACCCCAAGATACTGCTCCCATTTCTATTTACACAGCAAGCCCTTGCTTCAGAAGGGAAGAGCGCATGTGGACACATCTTTCTGAGGCAACATTTTTCTTACGTGCAGAAAACACCACCTTATTCCACACGCCTCTCCAACACAAAAGCCAGCTAAGCCCACAACCTGCTTGACCCTTCATTTTTCCATTGGGCCCCTAACCAGACACAAGAGCTGAACTCCGAGGTCTGTTCAGCAGGGCTGATCAGATCTCTGCCAACTTTTGCAGGCTTGTTGAAAGACAAAAGAGCATTCCAGATCAGCTCAGTTGGACTAGCTAAACCACAGCATTCCCAAATGAGTCCAGCAGGTTTTGACTCAGCGCTATTGTTCGTAAGCACATAGTAGACACAACTCTTGCTTGTTTCTTCTGTTGTTTTGTTTGGTTCTAAAGCATTGCTTCTCATTCCTCTCCCATTCCTGGGATTTTGTGTTTTAAACACACGGCTCTCAGAACAAAAAATTCTACAGATATTTCCACTTTCCTCCATAGACATCCCCTTTCTCTTTAGAGACAGCGAGATCTTATACCACTCTTGACTAAAAGATATATGATCCCTGACAGCATCTTGGCCTTACTCCAGAAAAGCACACTGTTGTACTTAATGTCAATGTAAGCTTGTCTGGAAGTCACAGATAGAGACATCAACCATTTTCCATTGATATTTCATTTACCAGTAAAAATTTTTACTGTACTTACCTCAAATGTCCACCTCCACACTATAAATTAAGATTTCCTACTTACTCTTCCACAAGGCTTTTGATTTTGTTACGTACAAAGCTAGTTGTGCATACAATGCACCCAGCAGCCTACCAATTGATGTGATCATCTTGTTTAAAACACCACCATGATCCTCAGTGCTTTTATATGGTGTTTACTACCAGTTTTGTTTTCTTGGTTAAAGGCACAGAAAACATATCCCATGTCCTACTGCAGCCATAATATTTTGTACACTTCCCAAATACAGCCCAAGTCCCACGATTACAGATTACAGCCTTGCGACCCCCATTCATGCAACTCTAAGAGTGCTACCTCAAAGCCATGTTCACTGGACACCGATGCACTTGCAGCCCTGACCCCCTGGCAGGACCTCTGGCCGCATGCTGCCTATGGGACACTGAAGTCCCCAGTGCACCTTGCAGGCCTGGGGCCATAGGTGTCCTCGTGAGCATACCTGCTGCACCTCAAATCCTTCTCTGCCTGTGTGCACCCAGATTTCCCTCTCAAGGAAAGCAGGGTACCCACTGGCATGGTGCACACCGGCACGTCCACACAAGCAGACATGTAGCCAGAAGCCATAGCTGTGTGGTGCACTGCAATGTATCCTGCAACGTACAAACAGTCTTTGTGTTTGGGACAAAAACCTTCCCTCGGAGAAGGTGTGAAGACAGCACAAGTGGAAATACCTGTGCAAGCTTGCACTGCTGCCTTAACCCTACGGCACAGCCTCTCTTAGTTGTTGATGTAAACACCCTTCTTACTTCCACATGCCTTTCCTCTCTTTCACTTTCTGCCTGTGATCTGAACAACTAGTCTGGGCTTTAACCAGAAGTTCATACGGAGGAGAGATGGAAGGGTTTCCGGCCCTGTCTTCACGCCGTTTGGCTAGGGTGTGAAACAAGTCTTCATTATCAGGGGAGATATTTGGGTCACAGTCAGTGATGGAGATGACCTACTTCAGTGTCCTTGGGAATTACTTTTACTCACCATTTCTTACTCAAGAGCCAGGCCCAGGCAGATGTGTTACCGCAATATTGCAACCGTCCCAGTAAAACCTGCCAGCCCTAAGTGATCTTGACACACCTCCTAATACCCCTGGAAACATTCACCCCTTCTGGCCGGACTGCTGGCACGGGAATAGATAGAGCATCTTGGCAAGCCACAGAGGGCCATCCTTGCCCTTTGGTACATACACAGGATCAGCCCATCACAGAGAGCCATTTCAGCATATGTAACACAATTATGTCAATATCAAGACACAGTGGATTTCTCTCCAACATAGTTTCATCAAATCAGGAAAAATGCCCTACTTCCTACAGCAGTAAGTTGACTCCCTTCCTCCCCAGATACAGCATTAACCTTCTCCACTCCAGCAACCTACACACCAAATTGCTGATAGCTACTAATTAAAAAGGTTTTCAACTGGCTGTGGAACTGGACTGAGTGAAATGATGAGCATCACTGCTATATACATGAATTTTAATTTGGATTGCTGAAGTAGGCAATCACACTTTATATACACATTTATATCACATATATATCACATACATATATATACACACACACCACATCTTTACTTAGATGTTTTCGCATATTACACAGAGCATGACCCTCATGTGTGTGGGTATAGAGAGAAAGACACAGCCTGTAAATTCAAAACTCAGATGCCAAGTGGAAGCTGAAGAATTTTTAATCCTGTAAAAATGCTCCTTCCACAAACTAGGAAGAAGTCAGTTTTGCAGGATTGCCCCAAAGAGGACAGACTACCTAAGGGACATTCCTTCCACCCTGGCCTCTTGTTGACAAGATCATGGCTCTGGACCCTGTCAGCTGAGACTTTATAGTTGAAAGTAGCTATAGATTTGAAGCTCAGAGGCAGAGATAATAAGACTTTAAAAAGAGGAGCTAGTGTCAACTCTCACTGGATGACTCAGGACATTTCAGTTTTCTCATGAAGAGCTTTGGATTTAATCTGTTCATGCTTTCACACCCCAAAATGAAGAAGATTCAGAAGCTGAAGTCTGGTCTGAATGGCAGCAAAAAATGCTTCAAATGCAGCTTGAGTGAACCCTAGAGGCTCAATATACAGAAGGTACCTTCTTCAGTAGCAACTAAAAATACTATGCTTATATTACAGAAAAGGTGTACTCTTTGCTTTTTGAAGACAATTTCAAAAATAATTTTTCACCTAAGAAGTAAATGAGAAATTTTGTGAAAAGAAACTGCAATTTGCTGGGACCTGGCAGAATTGACTTCAGCACTGCACAGACATATTCTGTCCTGTTTCTAAGAGACAAGATAGCCTTACTCCATTCATTTCTACGCAAGCGTGGCTTACATGCCCCTTCTAAGGGCCGAGGCTCATTTCCCCAAGATATTGTTCTGCCTTCTCACAAGTGAAGTACTTTCCCATTTACTTCCCCTTTAAACAAATAAACAAACAAATCAAAGGCAGATATTTTTTTCTATATTTGTTTTCTATCTGGCTATGAATTAATTGGTTTAAACTGATAGGCCAGAGGCAGATTTTTGGTTTTCAAAGATCTTATCTTTCAAATCTTAGTTTATACAAAATGAACAAGAGAAGTCAACTACGCCTCAGCCATCAGGGTTTTCTTGGGGATGGGAGAAATGGGGATACTCTTCTAAAGTCTGGTTTTGATTCATCTCAGAGGCAAATTAGTTCTCTTTCACTCCAGGAAAGAAAGGTGTAGAACCATTCCATCACTGGTCTCTTTTTAAAAGGATTTCAACAAGAAATAGGAACTGTGCCTTCGTTTTCAATCTATAGAAGAGCTACAGAAGTGTTTCTTTAAAGGAAAGAGGCGTTAAGAAATGTTATTGAAATGTGGGAAAATAAATAACTTTTATCCTTCATGATCAATATCACTAAAGGTGAGGATACTGTCAGAAGCATAAATCTGAGACAGAGCTGAAACTCCCCCTGTTGGCATCTGGCAGGCAAGCAAGGGCAATACCTGAAAGCCATCTTTCCCATGTCTTCACAAATCATTTCGGATTTTTTCAAACGAACAGGTACAAATCTTCAGTTATTTTCTCCTTAATGCCAGCCAGGAGAGAAAGTATCCAGATCCTTTAAAATCTGTGCCACTGCTTCTCACTGCGTGCGCCTCGTGCTTGGCAAACTGTGAGATCTGAAAGTGGAATATACCCACATAGCGGTGCAGCTGGTGAGGAGAAGCTGCAAAGTAAGAAGGAAAATTAACCACAGGGTGCAGTTCAGTGAAAAATAAAACATTAAAGGGAAAGGAGCCTCAAGCCATCCTGAGAGTTTGGGGAGGAGGGGGCAATGCCTGCTCGGTAGAGATGACAGGCATCAGGCAGTGCTTTTGCTAACAGCCTGTGTGTTTATCCTTAGGTTCACAAGGCGGCAATGACACTATCAGTCAATTAATCCATCACCAAAAATTCCCCCACACAAATAAACAAATTGATCTATGGAGCTGGTCCCTACCCAATGGCAAAAAAAAAAAAAAAAAAAAAAAAAAGAAAGAGGAAGAATAACAAGTGTTAGTCTGGCTATGGGTAGAAAATTACTCTAAAGTCATTGAGTCCACTTGATAAACCCTCTCACTTTGTGTCAGGAAAGCTACATATCCTGGAGGGATTCTTCAGGGACTGAGTTTCAGTCATTCTGCCAACTGCATTTGCTGTCATTTGGAGCAAATTCCTACAGTCCTTTCTTTTTTTATTTTTTTTTTTTTTTGTGCCTGTCATAATTAGCTTCCCAGACCATCTTTGTACACATGGATTAGGGTTAGTACAGGCAGTACTGTTCGCCTGCAGACTGAACATATGCTGTGGGTCTTCTTGTTCCTTGCCTGTATCTAATGGTTCTTCTAACTCTCGAAATTCAGAGGAATGCATCTGAGGGTGCCAAAGACAAGAACTAACAAGACTGTTAGCACTGCAGAGCCAATACAAATGTGAAAAAACAAATCAGCACCTATTCTGCTGTGTGGACCACCGACACCTACATCTGCTAACCTGCTGCATGTAGAAACATTACTTTTGACATTGACGTCAAAACCATACAGATACTATTTGATAGTCAAGTGTTTCCAACATTGTTTGCCATACAGAAATGTAGGCACGTTGCTGTTCCAAACTTGTTGTGGAAATGACTGTATAAAAGTCCTCTTTATATGAAATAACATCACCATGACCACGGTTGAGTGGGGAATTTATGTGACTGTGGAAAGGGCTGGACAGCACAGCCTTGTGACATGAGATCTGTGAGGAGACATCCCACCCCTTCTCTCATAAAAGCAGGAGATACAGAGTATTGCCTTAAACTGTGTTTCCACATTGTTCTTTCCAAGGGAGGGAGCAATCTGCAGTTAGGGTCAATCTCTATGCCTCAATGCATACTGAATGTCTCCTTTCTTCTACAGCAGTCCTCCTGACCCAAGTACAGACCCTCAAGGAGCGAAGTGCTATCCACAGTGACTACAGATGGCAGAATCTCATTCTGCTGGAGCAACCCTGCTTTCCTGCAGTCCTTGCTGTAGCTCTGCTACACTAACGGAAGGTCTGCTCTGATCTTTCTCTTCTTGTGAAATCATTATCCCAGGAAAAGCTAGCTAGTCATTAAATATTAAATGAAATTAAACTCAGCACATGTAGTTGTTCTGACAATTCATTTTACTGACAGCAAAATTTTGTTCCCACTTTTCAGCTAAAAATGTGAAGAGACTACAAAAGTGGTTTAGCACTACAGTAAGAAGCAAAAATCATTTCTGTCTGTTCACCCTGTGGAGGAAGAATTACTCACAGGCACACTACCCCATAATGTACCACATCATGAGCAGGAAGCCAAGTCCAAGCATCCTTTATACTGTCACACTACTCACCAGGACAGAGTTTCTCACCTCAGTGCAACATCCCTTTGACCTCCCTTCCTCTCAATTCATGTTTGCAAACCAAGGGGAGCACACACAGACTACGGGCACCTGACACAGCCCTAAGGAGCTCACTCATTGCTCCCCTGCTATGGCATCTCTGAACTGGAGCAAACCCCCTATGAACCTTGCCCATGATTGAAATCATATTTAAAACAGTCATAATTTTATGATAAGCCATTCTGGACAGTGCTTGGAGGTCCTACTAAACCCCTAGAAAGTACAAGGATGAAAAAGGCACTGGAAAAAAAACGGCAGATGGCAGCAGGCAACTAGTGTAGGAAGTGGGACCACCTGCAGAGCAGCCCCTGGCAGCTGGATGTCCTGAGTAGAACATCCATCCAGAGTGTCCTGCTGGGGGCCACCATACATAGATGCACTATGCAACACCTGTAGAAGCATTTGTTAGTCACCTGATTTCAATTCAGAGGTGTTAGCAGTGGTTGTCCCAAGACACTGATGTACTAGAAGAATGCCATCTGCAGCACTGCGCTTTCCCAATGCCATAAGACACAGAGTGTCCACCAAGAAAAGCAGGGCTGTGGGCAACACTTACAGCAGGCCCTGTGTCCACATGGAGGCTACTGATCAGGAGTTTCCTTCTTGGGTGTCAGCTGCAGCTGAGCAGGGTGACCCAGCACTTTACTCAGATGTGAGGTGCTCACCCAGCCCCATGACACTGCTCCCCTGAGAAGAGCAGCAGTGAAGAGTTGAAAGCAGCAGCTTCAGCAGTTCTGCTGTGGTCGTGAAGGTCTGCTCTGAGCAACAACAGTTCATCCCAAGACTGGAATAGCAGCAAAAATTTGGAACATGATTTCACGCCCATTCATGAGCTGCACACAGTGTGAAATATTTTTTTGAGCATCGCTTGCATCCTTACACAGGAGTCCTAAGGCAACCACTGGCTTGGCTTCAAGACCACCTGAGCATCTACTCTCATTTCTCAAACATGTTTACAACCAAATACCTAGTTTTACTTTAGAATTGCTTGGGATTCCAATGTATTCATCTTTATTCCTTTAGAACCAATTGTTTGTATTTTCATGGGTTTTGCTCTTTTCTGAATATGCTATCTCTAAATGGATTCTTTACTTTTAGCCTCAAGTGCTTCTGTGGAAACATTTCAAAGTGAAGGAACCTTGGAAAAATAATTTTCTGGAGTCCTTCAAGAAAACTGAAAATCACATTAAGTGACTTTGAATTATTGCAATGTATTAATCAACTTAAATGCTTAAACTTGGAATTTTTCAAGGTTCTCCTAACTGTTCAGAAAGAGAAATGTATAACATAATACACCTTAATGCTTTCACTAGTTCTTTAGTCTCAAATCAAGTGCTCTAAGTTATTACAATGCTATGCTTTATTCATAAAAGGTGAAATTCATTCATTCTGCATAAATCCTGACTCATCAATCAGGGCAACAAGTAGGAAATGGAGGGAAGATAAACTGCATAGTTCAAAATAAGCAGACTAGCAGAGTGATTCAGAGCACTTAAAATTACACTCCTGTTCTGAATCACACTCTAGAGAAGTCTCTCTTTCTCCGATGAGTACAAGGGGAGTTTAGGAGACAAGTCTCCTTTGGCTGAAGTACGCCACTGTGAATTATCCCTTTCAGCCAGACCATCAGTTCCCTCACAGATCCATAATATTCTGCTTGTGGATCCTCTAACTACACAGCTTCTCCATGGGGTTAGGGGAAACAGAGGGCTTTTTTTGCCAGTCACCCACATCTAGAGCAAGTTCTCATTTTCCTGAATGTTGCAATCATCCTTGAAAAATGTAGCACACAATCAGCAGGGGAAAAAAAAACCCTTGCAAACAAAGGAAAAAGAGAGAAAAGCTGAATAAACAATAAAAATATCAGTGCCAAAGGACATTGGTCTTTGTTGTCTGTGGCAGCACGACACACAGGATCTTTCCCTTGTTCTTACTACAATAAATGATGAAGAAAAACCTGCCTGCAAATATTTATTCATATTTGAAATACATTAGTTTGACCATATTTACAGTTGGTATGTATCCACTTTATTTGATCATTCAAGCACCCACATTCTACTAGCTATATATTTAACAGGAAAATTCACAATTTGCACTGATCAGTGTGCTACAGAAGCCATTCAATCAGAGAATAGAAATGATTTGACCACAAATTTGCAACTGTAAATATTTATATCTAGGCATTTGTAAATGATGTGCATACAAGAATAATTGCCAAATCAATTCAAAAGGCAAAACCGAATAAATTAATGGGTATGAATTATTCATGAATTTTACCTTCTTATATACCAACTTCATTATCTCTCTGTGTAACCAGTAAGCAGCTAATATGCCTGAGTGCATTTAAAATATCGATTAGTCTTCTGGATACACTCTTCAGAGCATTTAATCAACAGAAGCTTTCAATAAATATTAAACTTGCATTTGGGAAAAATATAAGAAATCTCAGTTTTAGGGATAATACAGGCTTATGCCAGAGTATAAGGGAAAAGTATTTCCAATTTATCTAAAATATCAAGAGAATTTTCCATAGCTATTGAGCTCAGACGAGTGTAATAATAAAGTGCTTAAAAATTAATTGGCCAGGAATCTTGTGGACTGGAAGAATTGAATTCCAGAGAAGAGATTTGATTGATCTTGGGAAGATCAATCCAAAAGACAGACCCTAAGAATATTCCAATCAGCTATACTCTGTGGAGAAGCAATAATTTTCTCCAAAGGTCAGAGAAATCTCACGTTTCTCTTGTGAGAACGAAAAGTGACAAGACGCACTTCTTATACCTTGCCTAGCCTGAGAAACCCTGGGAACAGCTTGGTGGTAGGAAATGACAGCAGCTTCTGCTGGGAGGGGTTGCTGTTCCATTGTGAGACGGGGCTCAAGGACAGACCAGAGAAGCTGGCATCAGCTACTCCACTTGGCTCACCCCCACAGCTGGGTGTGGGTTTCACCCCACAGCCGCCACACAGCACAGCCCCTTGCTGGCCATCAGGTGCTGCAGCCCAGGTGTAACATCTGTGCTGGAAGCGCCCGTGAACCCAACACATCTCAAGAGCTACTCACCACTGCCTTTAACTTTCCTTGGGGACTCCGCACATTAAGGGCGACAGTTTAGAACAAAAGTGCTGTAGATCTATGTAATGTGTGCACTACTTGTAAGAACAAGAAGCACAATAGTCTCTCTGGTTACTAAAGTAAAACCACCAGGAACAAGATCTGGTGTGATGGCCGTTTGTCGGTTGAGTCAGTCAGAAATGCTTTTAAAGCTTTGCAGAGGCTGAGACAGTTGATAATAATTTCATATTAGATTGTTTTATCCCCATTATTTTCACTTGTTTTGTCATGTGCTGTTTAGCTGTGCCTGTGTTTGAGTGAGAAAGAGGAGGAAAAAAGGGAAAAAAAACATTGCCAGGGACATTTAGCTACAGCAACAGAGAAGGTCCAGTCTCAGATTTTATCTTCAGAGGGAGATACTGTTCTAAAGTTACCCCGTGCAGCAACATCAAAAAGCAGATTGCTGATGATAGATTCTGGTTTATGAGACCGGATAGTCCAATCTTATAGATCAGTTTATATTATGAGGAGGTGTGTACATCTGCTCTGCTTACAAACTTCAAGTATGGAAATATTTCCAGATAAGACAAACATCTCTGCAAGAAAAGCAGTGAGCAGAGGCTGCAACACAGAGGATGTCCACAGACAGACAAGATGTAGTAGCTACTAGATTTTGAATGTTTCGTGCATTAGCCTGGTTCTCCATGCTTTGCTTAATTTTGATGACTCATTCAGATTAGCAAAGGAAACATTTTTCAGTGTGCACAAATCTACAGGGAGTTTGAAGAGGTACAGCATTACTGCAGGCAACGGAAGTAAAAGAGTCATAGAAATTAAAGTCCACGATGGGTTTCAAGGATGTCATCTAGCCCAGCCCTCCTTTGATGAGTCAGGACTAAATAGTAGTATGCTACACCTAAAAGGGCTTTGCGAAATTCCTAAAAGAAGAAGTTAGTGTTGAGATGGACCCCAAACTGCCCAGTTAAACTCATTCCATTCTTTCGTCATACAGGTTGTTCTGCCTCCACTGAAATCCATCTTAAATTTCCTTTTGCTGTAAACCAAGCTGCTATTGTCCCGTCCTTTCTCCAGCAGTTGTAGACAACCACTGATCACCATCTCCTTTTTAAAAAGGTCTTCATATCTTAAAATTTCACCTGCTTCCCTTTTCATTTCCCTTCTCTAGACTAACAACTCTGGTTCCTTCAGCCTTCTTCACAGGTCATGTTAGCTAATCATACCACCAGTTGCCTTGCTCTCCTTTACACTTCTGTTTGCTTAAAGTAGTATAACTCCAGCTAGGTATACAGCTCCATCACTAGCACCAATTGAGGAAAATGATACACTACCACACCTGAAATGTGTCAAGGCTGTCAAGTCATCTGTGCATCCATAACTGTCATCGGGTTTATTGTTTTCAGTAGGTTGTGGTGCTAATGTGGAAGGGCTTAAACAAAGCTTTGAGAAGCTAAAATGAAAAGATACACTGTTGGCGAATTTGTGCAATACACAGTACACAGTGAAGTAGTTTTTTTCTGTTTATGTGTGTACCAGCTGAAGAGTTATGTACAGAGGAGGAAAGCCCTGGGAAACTAAGGAAGATTTCTGTATTCCTTGTGCTTTAAGAAAAAAGAAAACCAGAGTCTATGTGTAAGACCATTCTTGGTTGGTCCACTCTGCTGTTAATAAAGTGCAGAATTTAGATTAATTCAACGTACAAATCGTGTTCATTATTGATCTATGTCAGTCAAGTCATTTGGATAGATGCAGTCGCAAAAAAATTACCTTAGCCAGGGTGGGTTTCCCTGGGCTCCTCCATAGATTACAAGAGTCCTAGGAAGACTCCCTGGGATGTCCTCTGCAGCACCATGTCTCTCTCCACTGAACAATTCACTCTCACAGAGCAAGTTTAAGGAGACAAGGCACTCCACACTACATATGGGTTTTATGAGCTGTTTTACACTGGGCCTGTACCAGCTAACTCAAAACAAATCTGGAGATGTCTTTAAGCTGACTATCATAAGCTGACGTACCTAGTTGAATGCCTTACTTTACTCAGAGATAGCTATAATGAATGAGTTGGCTTTTTAAAAATAAACGGAGCAGCTATGCAAAGAATAAGTGGCCATCAGATCGAAATGAGGCATTTATCGCAGAATTACTGGTAAAGGACTTCTAAGACTACCGAATTATTTAAAATTCAACTTCAGCCTAGGGTGACATTTCCATTTTTTGCAATACCATGTTGCTGACTAATACATACTGTTGTTCCATTCTCATGTCTAAATCTTCCTCTGCCATACTGCTGCTTAGCAGACACTACCCACCTGACATTTGTATTGCCCTTCCTAAATGTCACAGTTGGTACATTGAACATTGTTCAGTCACCTATTCATCTCTGCCTGACAAATTCTCAATTCACCTCTCTGCCTGACCAAGTTCATTTTGAACTCTGACCATGTCCTCCTGAGGATCTTGCAACACCACCAACTGAAGTGTCAAATTTTAAAAGCTTCTCTTTCATCAGTCAAATTGTTTGTAAAAAAGAGATATTTTTGCATCTCATTGTACATCAGAAGTGGCATAAGGTGTATTAGAGGTCTTCCAGCTTGATAGCACTTACTATCTTCTCTTCTTTGAGAATGATTTCTAGCCATTTGTGAAACTGGCTGACAGTGATTATTGTTTGGCATTCCCATCAGCAAACTAAAAATCCATGGTCATATGGAGTGCAGACTAGTTGTATTTTTCATAGAGTCTGGAGACTGTTCAGGGCAGGAATGTGAGGAATCTCCTGACTGAACTTGATTTGTGAATGTGTTTGAGTTTGCAAATCCCTTTTTAAAAAATGGACCACATTCTGTCATCACCGACTCAGGGCAGAGGTCGCATGTGGCAAGTGTGAGGAACAGTTTTGCATGTTCACTTGAAGAAGAAACATAGAAAACATTCAGCTGTATACTTGAAATTTTAAAAGCTCCACACAATCACAGAAACAAGACTTCAGGTTAACTTTAAGTTGCTGATAATGTATATTGATGACAAACCATGCATGTAGCGTCAGTGCAGACCCTTCAGTGGGCTCTTCCAGTCAAGAACCATTTTATCCCCATGCCCTGGTCAGGGGGAACAATAACAATGCAGGCTCCTCCCTACTCACCTTCAGTCTACACAGCTAAAGCAGGGGCAAGAGCTCCAGATAAGCATTTGAAAAGCACAAGTGTTTGTTAAAGCTTTTTTAAGCTTCACTTTTGTTCAAGGGCACAGCACAGCAAATCTCTGGAGCACTTCCTTATTTTGTTCAGGCTGAGCTTAGCAATGCAGGGTTTCTGGAAACCTGCAGTCCCTGATGAATACCAGGAAGATTTTCAAGTTTCCTATCAGGCGTGTATTAATTTGATTCAGTCCAAGCTTTGGGAAAAGTTTCTAGGCACCACAAGGAAGAGCTGTAGCTGTCATGCACCAGTTTTCCCACTGGCATATCCAACACTCCAGGCAACCCCAGGCTCCTGCTGGTCCCATTGGTGTAATGCTCCATGTCCTCACTTGTGTGGGGTGGCCAACCAAAGTTTCCCCACTCCACAAGTGTCAAAGTGGAAAGTATTTCTCACTTGCTTTCCATGGTATTGCTTCTGCACACCCTGCTGTACCTCCTGCACTACCATCACCTGCATTCCTCAGTCCTCTCCGCAATGTATGCAGGAGGATACCAATCTATGTAATCTGCCTTCTCCCTATAGTCCCATCTTTTTGCTTTTTATTTTTTTCCCCCAAAGTTTTCCAGGCTGCACACCCAGAGAAAAGACAGAATGATAAACAAACTCTAAATATCTTACCAAGTGCAAATTACTGTAAGAGAGAGATATATTGAAGGAAGTGTTCATCTGATTTATCACCCTGCTCCTTCATTCCTATTGCTCACTCCTACTACTAAAGCTATACCGAGCCAGCAATCTCTACAAAGAAAGAGCTTGACCTTTATATTTCCCAATAAAGCATGTAGTGAGCTTTGGTGCAATATCACCAAATTTTGTTCAAATAGATTATCCCATCCTTACAGACACAATATGAGAACCCAAACCACCATGAAAGGGTTTGCTGCTGTAGATTGTTAATAATGGGTGCACGCATGCTGAAGACTGAGCCAAAGCCGAGACTATTTACCTAACCATTAATTTTTAGAATTACTGAAAAGCAGTTTCAAAATCACTAAGAATCACAACACTGACTTAAAAAAGGAGAACAAGAGTCGTACTATCACCATGGATACAACTGATGTGGACTAGGATTTAAGAAAAAAACCTGGAACTACATATTTATACTGTTGGACAGACTAGCTCATTTAATGTTAATAATATTTAGAATATGTCCTACTGATAAAGAAAATTGTAATCAGAATCAAAATACAACACAAATCTTGCTCTGTTTTTTCCTGGAACACAAGAATCATGGAAGCATTCATCATTAATTACTTCATTTTTATGCTTGTATACTGCCTGTGACATCAACACAATGCAAGACAACAGTGAGGTAAGCTGATGTTTCGAATGCAATATAACCATTTGATCTTTTAAATTTTTTGAGAGTAACTATTACTTTCCAACATTACCATCAGGCCCAAATATCAATCAAATCACCTCTGTGATTTAACACAAACACTATTCATTGGCTTTGTTGTGACCCAGATTATGAAAATACTCAGACACCTTACTCACAGAGATGTACGTATTTGAATGTCTTTAATAATGCAGACCCTCAAGCTCAGTTTACCATCAGTGATGGGCCAAACCAAGTTGAATTTCAATTGTTATTTGGTCTTGTTCAGGCCTCAGCACTTCTCACGTCTCTATCATTTTTCCTTCACTGATGCCTTCAGAGCCTTGTGGAAGATCTCAGCTGCAAGAGCCGGTGCAGCTACAGACACACAGTACTAACTGCAGAGAGCAGGGCATAGCTGAAGGCAAGGCAGAAATTATTTTCTCTGGTACCTTCATGTAAACTTTCTTTAAAATAGCATTAAAAGCCAAGTTTTATCAGACTGAACTAAATATTCTTTCACCCCAGTATCCTGGCTTGGACAGCGACCATGTGCGTACAGAAAGGTATAAGAACAAGGTAAAGATAGCATGGTATTACTTCAACATACTCTCCCAGTCTCCAGCAATTTCTTGAACTAAAACAGGTTTTGCTTACAGTTCTTGACAAGATCATCTTCTGCGATGTCTCTAACTGCTTTCTGAGCATTGAATTAGCATTGTGCCCTGTAACAGGGAGTGTCACACTTCATCATGATGTGGAATCCAATTCCTTAAGAGTGGGCTTGAATGATGCTTCTACTTATCCCAGGTTGATGGTCTTCTGCACTCCAATATAATTTTTCATAACCAGTCATAAAGAGGAACACTCCGTAATCACACATCGCAAACATACATATTTCATGGAGTCATAGAATGGTTTGAGTTGGAAGGGACTTCTAAAGATCATCCAGCCCAACTCCCTTCAATTCCTCTTTCAGGTGCCTTGATTTAAACCCCTGAAATCACGGACTAAGTCCAGCTACCCAGATGTGTTCAGACAAGGGCTAGCAAGTCTAGCCCAGAAGCCATGGTAGCTACACTTGCTCAGCATAGTATCACAGACAAAAAGATCCTTCTCTGTTTCCTTTTCCCCCCATAAAATTTCACCTGGGACACAAAAACAACCTTCTGGATAACAGATATTGATACATTGCTACAAAATGTTTCAGCCAGCCAGTATTTCTGGCAAAAACCAAACCCAAACCTTTTTAGTGAAGAATTTCAAAGTAGCTCTAATGAATGACTTAACTGGGCTCCCCAGGCCTTGCTGACAGTTCAATATATGTGCTGATCCCTGCTGATGGCATTTGGCTTATGTTTGTATCCCTAAAAAATAAACAGTAGGTTTGCCAGTGGCTTCAGAGAGAACAGATTGAGGCTACAAAGAAATCAAGACAATTTCCTTCCGGAAACCAGTAGCTTTCTGTTAATAGAGGAATCAAGAGAAGAGAAAGCAGTGTGACCTGTGGAAACATTTCATTATCTCAAAACATCCAGCCTTTTGAAATGGAGGAGGTATAATTAAAATGCAGAGTTTGGAAAAAAAAAATCTCTCAGTATGCACAGTAGCAGCCCTGGAAGCGGCTGCTGTGGGCCAGGAGAGCGAGGCAGGGAAATGGCGATGGGCATTGAGCCATAAAAGTGCTCAGAGGTGGGCAAGGGAGGGCCGTGCTGAGCGCTCTGCCTGGTGTCCAGCACCAGCTTGGCTCACACACTTTGGCTGATACACATTTTCTAGGGCAAGTCTGATGAGGAAATGAGAAAATAAGGATATTTTCTAAAGTCCCCCACATCCATTTTCAATGAAACAAGGAAGCCAGAAACCTGCAGCTGCTGAGTGTCTGATGAATTAAATCCAGGACTGATGGTACAGCTTTTTGCAACTTTTTTCTAGCTTCATTTAACACTAAAAATAAATTATGCCATTTCCTAAAAGGTTTCATAAATGCTTCTAGTGCACTAAGAAGAGAGCAACTCTCTTTATCCTGACACACACAAGTCTCAGTTCCTCGTTAACCTTTCTACAGGACGTGATCGTCTCTAGTTCTGCAGAAGAGACTTTTCTTGGCTGGGGAGTTCTTGTTTCCTGTTACTTCACAGCTCTACAGGGAAATAACTGGCATTTTCAAAGAAAAGAAAGGAAGTAAAAATGACAAGGGAACAACAGAAGCATCTCTATTGTTTTTCTACACTAGGTTATCTCCAGATAGCTGTGCAATTGCCTCATATTTAAAGGAACCCAAGGGAAAATCAAGCAGTTCACACACAGTCTAAAATGCTGTGTTAGATTATATCTGAATCAGACAGTATTTAAACCCCATTACAGCTAGAATATGATTACACACATACGCAAGCATCTATATAATTTTTGCAGCAGCACAGTTCCTTCACTGCTCTGCATGATGGGGACCACAAGCCCAGGAATGCTTCCAGAGCAGGAGAACAGCAAGGTGACCTCACTACTGCATCACAGAGCTCCAGACAGGGCTGGCCTCTCCACAAGGCAGACCTGCGCTGAAGCTAACCCTGAGAAGCCTCCTTCCCCTCCCAGGTGTCTCAACACTTTCAGGAGGCTGTGAGAAGAGTTCAGGCCCATCAAGTCCCCCAGTTCAGTCTATGAACTGCACATAAACCAGCCAGATGCTGTCTTTTGCCTACTTGTCGCATCCTCAGCCCTCTTAACCTCTTCCTGAAGGTGTGTGTTCACTACTTTATTCAGCTACAAAGGGGTCCCAGCTCACCTTCAGGACCTGTCTTGTCCTCCCAGGGATACTATACCATCAGCCTACCACAGATCCTAGTTCTGAGTCCCAGGAGACATAAACATGCCCAGGACGTCGGGCAGAAGTGGCTTCCCCATGCCACTACCAACCCACTTGCTCTCCGCTCACTCCCCAGCAGCTCACAGTCACTTGGATTCTTCCCTCCAGCAGCCAAAGCTCAGCAGGTGAAGCAATTGCTGCTAAACAAGCATTCAAGTAGCTTTGTTCTGGTAGCTTCATAAGACAGTTTGGGAATTATTTGTGGAAAGGAATTACTCATGATTGACATATGAACAGTGGCTGTACTATATGTTGTTTCCCAAGCCAATTACTGGCTGTAAACAGCTGTATGAAGTGAAGGAGTTGACAGAGAAAGGGCCAGGCAGCTCATCCCTCTTGTCTGAGCTACACATCCAGACAATTAGCCAGTGTGTCACATATCTGTAATCTGCACACAAAGATATTTTACTTATTAAATTTCTGTGGAAAGTAAATAGAAAAAATACAATAAAACACTATAAGCAATCTTACTGTTATTGTGGTTTTTCACATTTTCTCATACATTCATCAAATATTTATAAAACTTATTCAGTGATAAAAAACCCATCCAAAATGCAAGTGCACATGCTGTTTCCAAAAACTGCTTTGCCACTTTCTCACAGCCTTCTGAAAACAGTGTGCAGGAGGATGCTCACAGGCACCCAGCAAAGAGCCGCACCTGGCTCTTGCCTGGGGTGGGCTGCTGGGACATACCACAGCCTGAGCGAGGAGCTGGCAGATAAATTACAACAGAATCCAACCCAAACATTTTAAACTTTATTCTTTATGGCTGTAGCTCATTCTTCCTGTCTAGCTCCACTATTCTAATCTTTTATGGTAGGACTTTTTACCATCCACAGGCAAAGGTAGCAGTGGATAAATGTTTGATTTCCTCTCTAGCCAATGGGCAGCTGCTGCCTAGGAAGTGATAAATGAAATTACAAAGCTGTAATCAAAGTTGTTGTATATTATGTGAAGAGTCATATATCAAAGCTAGGTTCTGAGGTTTCCAGTTTGAGTGATTTACTTCATTTTATATCTTTCTTGGTCATAAAAGGAACCTCAAAAGCCTGAATCTTACCACACTTCGCCTTCTTGACATCCTACTGCATTGTGTGATTTTTGTTTTAATAAAAACATAAAACCTTGGTAAAAGACCATAGGTGTTGTCCTGTAAAATCACATAGAGCATGTGGAGACAAATTCCAGAAACAATGAGAAATGAGAATATTTTTCAATAGGGAACTCTTGAGAGTTTTTTGACTGAACACACACATAAAACTGAAGAATTTTTGGTATCTTTTGGATGCCATTTAAAATATATTTTGAAAAAATATATAAGTAAGCAACCAAACTCCTCATCCTTTGCATATACTTGTAATGAAAGCAGTATCTCATCCTGTTCATTTTCTTAGGTTGTTTTTGAAAACTGGAAATCCTTCCTGCTAATGGGCACAACTGAAAATGAACTGTTTGAGCTCAAATATTTTCTAAGCATGCCAAGAACAGACCATAAAGTGAAAACAAAAAAAAACAAACAACAAAAAAAAGCCCCAAAAAATAAAAAAGAAAGAAAAAGAAGAACTAATTCGTTTACTTGTCTCCTGGAACTAACCTAACAAACAAAACCTTTAAAGAACACTGTTCAGAAATACTGATATCAAAGGAAAATACTGCTGATAATCCTGGATTCTTTTGAAATGATTTATACCATATTTTATTGCACAATTTATAAAGAGAATTGCAGCAATTGGAGTCCTTACATTACTACAAGAGATTAAAAGATTTTCTTATCAGACAATTCAGAATTGTGATGATTCACACCTTCATTATTCCTTGAAACACTCCAGCTTCCTCCACAAGTACAGCAAAGGTTTTGCATGACTACATCCCTTAAACTAAACACTTCTCATGTCATTTTCCCACGGTGCTCAGAACAAGCTAGGGGTGAAAGAGTAACCCTTTCAAGCCAGTTAAACAACCATCATTATTTTAAAATAAATGAAGAGGAGCCCAGTTATTTATGACTACGTGCTCATGTTTTATGCATGCCTTACCTTGGAGACATTTGATAGCCCCCTAGAACACTTTGTTAGTTGTAGTCTTCTACAATCATTTGGTAAGAAGGTCACATTGGCCTGTTTGCACTGAAAAGGTGGAGATTTGAAAACACAGTACAATAACAGAACAAATGGAAAGACACTGGAAAATTATTTTCACTGACAGGGTTTCCATGCAAGCATAAAACCTGGGTCAGGGAGAGTCACTTCAGTTAAAAGTACATGCCAGTACTTCTCACTGCCAGGTTAAATTAAGGATATGCCTAGCCAAGCTGTGCAGGGTGGAAAACCAGAATGAGAATGAGCCACTTGCAAGGAATTTCTTAAAATCAGCAAAGAGGAGCCATCATACATACAGAGAGTTTGCTGGATGCTCCAACCAAACACTAGCGCAGATCAGACTGTCCTTACGTTCAGGTCTGCAAAAAAGATGAAAACTGAGACCCAGACAGAAGGTAAGCACCTGAAACTCAGTGAGGAGGTCCAGGGGAGACTCTTCTGGTTTTCATCCACTTTCCTGGTATAGGAGACTTGAGGGCCTGTGCTCAACAACCAGCTGTACACAGATGTCTCATTCTTCGCACTTGCTCCACAGCATCCTTATATGAAATTATGTTTTGGCTCCGTAACAGGTAGGCATCTTCTCCACAGATGTGGCTTTTATCAGGAACATTAGTGCTTCCTTGGTAAACTGGGGCAGGGTACCCATTCAGGCTTGTAATGGATGATGAGGTGCTGTGTTACAAGTCTTGATTTAAGGACTGTGTGTTTTAACCCTGCATTTCCCTCATCATTAACTTCAAATTATGGCCCCAAAGAAGTCAATGGAGGAGCACCTATTCACTTTTGTAACATCTCCCTTTAAGCAATACTGAGAAGAAATTAATTTGGATACCAGTGATCACACAGAAGTTGCCAAGTCTGATTGCACAGACTCAGAGGTGACATGCTTTCTTCTGCACAGAGCCTTGAAGCAGGAAAGATGAAAGCCCTCACTATCCCCTACAACACACACACGTGTCCTTCATTCAGGAGGTTGCAGGTCTGTTTTGAACACGAAGTGTACCTTCTACAGAAAGCAGTGACTGCTGGTACTTCTCCTGTTTGTAATCTCATTGAACTGTGTGGCTTATGGAGGCTTGCAGTGTTCTCTCCCTTGGATGTCAGTGCACAAGAAAACCACATCTCTGTATCACCTTTTATTCTGAGGAGCCCTAAAAGGGCCCTTCAGTGACTTCCCAATCTCCACTTAAAGGTTCTCTTTAACTGAGAGTTTCATGGGTGAAATATTTAATAGAATGTGAGCCCTGTAGCTCATTTAACTTTGTAGATAGCATATTGTGCTTGAGTATCTCATCCATTCATTCACATGGATTACATCATAAAGGTATTTTTTAGAAATAAATCAAGAATAGGGAGGTATTTTTTTCCAAGCTTAGCTATTAGCTGGAGATTAGAATTCAATTGAACAGTTTAGTTAAATATGGGTTTGTGTGTGTTGATACAGTTACCCATTGTCACAGCAGGTATGAGATATTTGGCAGTTTCCCAGCTTTGCTCTCCAGTGGGGGTTCATAGTGATGCAAAAAAAGCAGTGTCCCACCTTTCAGTGAAATAAAATATTCTCAGAAAATGCTTATTGAAATCTTGCCAGTTTGAAGAGAGAAATTTGCCTGGAACTATTCTTGTTTGTTGCAAAGCTTTACATTTTTTGACAGAAATGTCTGGGTTTAGTTGATTATTTATACATAGTTGGGGTTTGTTCCCCCTTCAAGCTAGCTCTGAGGAAACAATATTAGAAGAAGAAATAATTAGGGAAGCCAACAGTCAGCTGCTTTCTCTGAAGAATATTGGGCAGATGACAAACCCACTACAACATTTGGCACAGGATTTATGGGCAGGGAATTTTCATGGAGAAATAATGCTCTACAGATCATGCTGAAGTTTTATGATAGTTTCTCCTACTAAAAGTGAAGGACTGGAATGACAGACAAAACCAAACAAAATTCTGTGCTTTCTCCTTATCACGATGGTAACTCATATATTACTCTAGGTGAGATATCTCTTTTTCTGAGCAGTAGCAACATTAATAAATGGTACTTTGAATGTGAGATTTCTTTAAAATAATCTATTCCAGGTTAGCCTATCATTAAAAATCAAATTTTAAAAACCCCAATAGAAATAAAAAAAAAGAGCTTTTTTCCCCACTAGTGTAGCTCTTTTGCTCTTTTAACTCTCAAAAACACAAAAAGTGCTCTCAGAAATGTTCCCAACAGCCTTTCCAGACCTGATCAGCTCTCTCGGTATTAATAAAAAGTCATGCTTAGCTATGCTGTTACCAGTGTACAGTGATCATATTTAGCATATTAAGCCTTGATTACATGGTAAAAATAGATAGTCAGACTTTAATATCTCCTCCTGCATTAGGAAACTCCATAGTTAAGGTAAGTCCTGAAGCACGATAGTAGCAGTGCCGCTTGCTAAATACACAAAGAAGAAAAATACCCCAAAGCAGTGGTCTGTGTCACCCATGAGGCAACTAGTGCACAGTGCAAAAGGGCACTACGGCACCGTGCAGGCATGAACACTGTGGCACCCACCTCAGCAGACCCTGAGACCTGAGGGATGGCACCATGGCATTTCTTCATGTCCTCCGTGACCTCCCTATGCCACAGCTCTGCTTTACCCCTGGAAGTCTGACCTTGTGCTTGTGAAAGCGGGAGCAGAAAAGACACCTTGATTTCAATAATCCCAGACCAAACTCTAAAGGCAGGTGATGAAGGCAATGCATGTGCACTTACAGAGCTCTGCAGCATGGTGAAGCTACATTTCCAAAAGATACAGATCACACGCTGGTGTAGTGTTACAGACGCTGCACCAAGAGATCCTTTCTGCCAACATCTAAGCAATGGCAAAAAAGCACGACGATGCAGGTTCAGCTCTGTGTCCTGCCAGAAACCTGGCTTCACACACTTGTCTCCTCTATGACCCGACTAACCGAGCAAGTGACAGCCTCGTTATAAATATCTAAGAATCATGAGGTTGTCACTTTCCCACTGTCACAGCTAATTAACTTCTAGGAATAACTATGGGAACTATTTTATTTTGCCATCCCAAACATAGGTCTGGAGTCAATGTGTGTATCTGCCCTCTCTGAACTGGCTGAGAAAAAAAAAAACCTCTGCTAAACACCAGGGCAGATCACTGCCTGTGGGTATGTGCCATGTATTCAAGGCTCTGTAACTGGCTAGAAGCAGCCCTGAGATTTACACCACCATTTTCAATCATTTGCACATGGTGGCACTTGTGGACAGAGGAGAGATAAAAGAGCTCGTTTATGTTAAACGCTTGAAAAGCACATGCATGCCTCAAAAAAAAAAAAAAAGTGTATATAAACTGCCATTTCAGTTTAGAAAAATCTAGACATAGCCCCATAATTAGGAACAGCTAAATTGCCTGCTCTTTAGTCAACAGCACAAGGGGAAATTTATTTCATTTAATAAACTGCTCTTAATGATTACTGTTTGTTTGCTTTCTAAATCTCAAAGTAGTCATGTGCTGCAAGTGCAAAATGCTAGCAAGGGGGTTTGTCTCCCAAATCCAAACGACAAAAAAAATCTCTTCAGTTTTCTGGTTTGAGGGTAATCTTTCCCCAGCAGCCCTTTACCACTGACCTGTGAGCCTCCTGCCAGCTCCTGGTCAAAAAGAGGGAGGGCTGCCAAGAACATGAAACCAACACCTATATCTCAGGGACACCAGAAAGCTGTAAACTGGCTGTACATAGAGCAGCAATTGTTTTATAATAATTGCTATACCTGCATCCTGTTCCTGTTCCAGGAGTTTACAATGGATCAATGTACCCAAAGTGTTTATACCCAGATCAACCTGCACTAACACAGTTTAAAGACCTTTTCTTCCCGTCAGCTGGACTGCCCAAAGAAAGCAGCCCCATAAGGAATTTGTTCTCCCCTCAAAGAAAGATTATGAAACAGCAATGATCTCTGGATCATTCTGCCTACACATGAGCACTGGAATACAGAGAGGATGGCACAGGTATGAATGGCAGGAGGGAGGCCATCTCATTTGTGATTTCTCTTTTGCAGTAGCTTCTGGAGCTACACAGTGACTTTCCAGACAGCTTTCCAGGAACTGCCGGTTGCAATGCCAATGCGGAGAAGCTGTGCTTTGCACAGGGACATATGTGCACTCACATACATACACAAAGCCTCTGAACTCACTGCAGGAAAGGGGTTTTTTCCAAACAGCAGAATAAGTAATGTGTGGAAATTACCCTATCATAAAATCCTTGTGAAGGTCAGCCCCTTCAATTTTACCAGGGTAGCAAGGTGATCCCATCCACAGCTGGGACAAATGCTATTGCTTTCACTTCACTATCTGGTGGCAAAAGCTCTTTTAAATTCATAGACAGAAAAAAATGACAGAGCCGAGAGGCTGAAGTTAGAGTGAGCCAAGAGTAGGAAGTGCTGCACATTGTATCCTAGAAACAGCTTTCAGTTCCTCGGTCCTTTTTAGTTATTCATTATAGAAGGAAGGTTGGAAGAACTGGTGCAGATAAAGTAGATATCAGGTGAATTTTTTGCCAAGAAGTCATTAATCCCCAAAATTTCAATCATATTTTCACTAAAATTTAACATCAGAGACATGCCCTGAACTATACAAACACCACTGAGTTTGTGCTTCAGGAATGTATTTACGTATACATGGATGGAAGGAGTTGCCTGAGACATTGCCTCACCTAGTCATGAAAAATAAGGCCACTCAAATGGTGAAATCATATCATGTGCTTTTTATCTGTAGTTTAGACCATGAAAATGTGTATGTGAAAGACCTAACACATTAGGATCTCAGGAAACATCTTTACCCAGATGAGGATGAGGATGAGAATGGTTGTCCCCAAAGAAGAAACCTGATTTGTTTCCTCATTATGAAAGAGACTCTAGTCATGCTTTTAATGGTGCTGTGAGAAAGGGTGCTTTGCCTTGGAGAGTTAAACAAAGCTGAATGAGAACCCAGTAGATTAAAAAGCAGTCTCGGAATGATATGCAGATGCTAGTTAAGATGTAGACATGTCTGAAAAAATACCCAGCTCCTCCTCAGAAATCTTCCACCTTCCAAAACATATATCAAGCTTAAAATAGAGCAAAAGTTCTGCACATCCTTACTGAAATCTAAAGTGACAAGGAATTCACCTGTTTTCAGATTTCTCTCCCTTTTGAAACTGACTCAAAATATGGTGAGAGGAGTTGGCATGTTTTCCAGGCTTGTATCTCGTCCAATGGGGAGACGGTGATTAAAAATGCATCGTCCTCCTTGGGTTTTGGTTTATCCAAGGCTGAACCTTCAAATAGAGATTCCAGTATGTATGAGGGGAGGAAAATCTAATTGGGGAAAGGGAGAAAATGTAGACTGCAAATTCAGAATAATTCCATCAAAGATAACTAGATTGTCTTATTCATAGCAGGAATTAGAAGTGACAGATGGTCTTGTTGCTGAACCAAAGGTGTAGAAGTCCTGAGATTCAGTCAGTATGTCTGGCTCTGAAACAGATTTCCTGTGCAAGATAAGGTAAAAAAAAAAATGCAACAATTCAGTAATGGCCAGCTTTTGCAGACTTCATCTGAAACACCTAAGACCTGATTTTTAGAAAAGTGGACTAAGAACCCCAGTTTACTTTCAGTGGGAGGGACAAATGTAAAGCCACTCTGAAGAGACAGCTTCTTTCTCTCAGATTGGATAACAAAAGCTGAACATTTAAAACTTTAGAAGTAATGCCAGATCTTGAAAACTCTGACCAGCAGTCTGAGTGGTAGGTTTTTTATTTGTGAAACAGAGACATTCTTGCATTTATTCTCTTCCAATATTCCTGTATGCCTGCAGAACAACGCGACCTCAGACAAGAGAAACAGAGCAGAGGTAACACCAACAACAATACTTACAGGTAAGACACCTTTTACATTTTCCATTACATAAACCTGCCCTCAACTACATCTCAACAACTTTGTTCATATGCACTGAAATTGCCTATTATGGTGCTGAATTGCATTAAGCTGAATTTGAATTTTATTTCTGTATGCGGATATATTTTTAGTTGGCTTATGCATTTCACTCGTTTCTGAAAATGGTAAATCAGCTTCACTTTTTCACTAACCTCGACACTGAAGTAAATACCACCATAAAACTAAACCTCTCCAGTAACTCTGTGCTTTTGACCAGAGATTCAAAGTTCACCGAAGACGTGGGTGAAACGGGTGCTGGTATTTACAACCCATGCGAAAATCTGCTCAGGTTCGGCTGTACGAGGCTCTGAGGGCCTGAGATACTCAGATGCACACTCATAGCTGATGGAGCTGAGCAGGACTCTCCTGCTCATAACATCTTCCAATAAGCTGAGGGTGCTTCAGCACCAGGCAGAGCAGCTGAAGCCCAAAGTGCCCCCCAACGCACTCTGGCCACCCCCATCCTGGTGCTGCAGCACGGTGGAGGAGGAGAAGCACAGCTAGCATGGAGAAGGAGCTAGGAAGAGGCTCAGGGACAAGAGGGGAGCGAGGGGCTGTGAGGGAGCAGCCCAAACTGCAGAACGGAGAAATGGAAACATTCAATGAGGACAAAAGGGCTATGGGGAAGACTGGTACAAGAAAAGGTGCAAAATGGATCAGCTGAGGAAAGATGGTACTAGGAAGAAAGTAAAAACCTAGACTGAAGCCCAGTATTTCTCCACCATCATCATCAGACTGTGAAGCACAAAACCAAAACATAGGCTTCTCCATCAAGTTCCCAGATAACCTCATGGCTGATCAGTCTGTTACCCTAATTGATAAAGATCTCTGCTTTACATCTACATTTTAAAGCTGTTAAAGGAACACGAAGGCATAAATTTAGTTCCAGATGAAAGATTTTGTTTCATCATTTTGCTGCATTTTAAAACTGAACATTTTTTAGAAAAAGATATGGCTATGAAAACAAGTGCTATAAGAATTTAGTCTATGCTAGGATTAAAGGTCCTTGTGCAGATTTAATCTGACATCCTCAAATGTGTATTTTGACAGTCTTCATTCTTTATGTATCTGAAAGTTACATGATCTCGCACTATCATTTATATTGACTGAAAATACATTTTTTCATGTTCATATTATTTTTGCATTTTCTTGTGTGAAGATTTTGCATAGATGTTGTCATATAACATTGCAAGGACATATTTGGTGAAAATGAGCTTCTTCTGCTGGACTTCTTCTCTGCCACCTTCAAAAAAATTCCATGCACCTTCGTATTTTTGCTGAATTCTAAAGCAAAAATAAAAACCCAGAACAAAATCTCATTTTTCTTTTTGCACTATAAAAAAAAAACCCAACAAAAAAACCCACTTTTCTTTCTATCAGTGCAATTATTTGGAAACAAAACCCTTTGCAGGACAAGTAAAAAAATTACAAGATAAATGGAAAATAAAAGTACAGTCTCCTATCTCTTTATGATACTTTGTTAGTGTGTCAAAGAGAGAAGCTGAGTATTTGCTGCCCTCAAGTGGTGTCCAATTTTTTCTTTCTACAGGCATTCACAACGCTGCTTCATCCTTTTTATAGCTCATGTTCGGTGGTGGTGGGCATTGAAAGAAAATGGAAAGCTTGGAGCAAACAGAATTCAGCCTTCATTCAGAAAACATGGGTTTTGAAATATATTTTTTTTTCTCTTTAAATACGAAAGAGATCTTTGAAAGGCCTGGGTTTGGATATGCTTCATCTCTGCCCTACTGTATTGTAGAAAAGAAGGATGCTGACATATATAACCACACAAAATGTGGGCTCCAAAAGACCTAAATATTTCTGATTATTATTTTGTGGCTTTGAGTCTTGGGCTATGCAAACCAAACCAAGAGCATGGTCTGAGAAAAATGTTCTTCTTAAAGAGATCATTTCTAAATTGTAGTAGGGAAAATTCGAGTTTGCCATATCTTTATAGAAAATCATGTTGAATTACTGACAATGAGCTAAATCAGGGAAAATGGGATTCCTACCACACTTCAAAGGTGGGGTATAACTGATTTAGGAGTTAACCCAGTTGCAGGTCAAAGACAGCTGGATCAGATTCTAACTCAGCTGGAAAGAGCGGTAAGAACTGTATTTTCAGACTGCATCATATGAGAAAATATAACTTTACCAAATATATTCCAAACAGAAACCATCTGTAACAATCTAAATGCCTTACTACAGTCTTCACTGGGTTTTCCAAATGCCAATTCCTATTGCCTCAAGAGTGATGGAGAGTTCCCTGTATTGGAGCTTAGTTTTATTCACACTCTGCATCCAGGAGTACTAAGGAACTGCAGGAGTACCCTAGAGCATCAGACTATTAATGTGTGCCATCAGACCAGTCAGAGGCCATGAGTGCCAGGTCTCATGGTGGTATGTCATACCGATACAAAGTAAACAGATGGTGCCTCAAGGATAATACTCACTCTTGGTTAGAAGATGGAACAATCAGAAAAAAGCAAAATTGGGTAATAGGAGCAAGACAAAATGAGTGAGGAGAACAAGTTCTGCATGGTTCCCTATGTCTTTATGTAATACAACACATCTGCATATTAACATGAAATAACAGCTCTGGATGCATTTATGTTTTCCTCCCTCTCTAGTTTTATCCTAATTTCCCTGTCCCTCTCTGACATATGTTGCAATCCTATTGTGAAACCAGTCATTTTCTGAAATGTCTGAAAAATAGCAGGTGGGCATGACATGAAATGACTAAACACCAATCATTTAGGACTGGCTCCAAAGGAGATGTAAATTTCACATTAAAAAAAAAGGGGGGGGGGGGGGGGAGGAAAAAGGACAGGAAACAATGCAGTCTTTTCTATTTACTTTGAAGATCACACATACCCTGAAACTAGCATCACTGCATCCTTCTGGACCCCTGACTGGACAACCCCTACTCTTGCCCCTCATTGCTACTGGGAGCGTGGCTGGTGCCAGGGCAATGCCAGAGAGGTGTCTCTGCTGCTCTGTGGAGCCAGCACGACATGCAGAGCTTGACAGAACCAGCACGATACACAGAGCAAAACGTTTTGTCAGTGTGCAACTGCGCTGCCAGTACTGCAAGCTGAGAACCTCAGCCTTGGCTGCCCTCTCCCCTGACTTACTCCTCAAAGCCCAGATTTAACCCTTGTGTTTGGCTTGTCTGCTTTTTACAGAGCTCTCTTTCCTTTCAGTTTCTGAAACCACACCATCTTCTGTGTTTATTCTTGAAGTCATGCAAGAGCACATGTCCAGTCACAGAATAGGCCTGTCTTCACAGCTGCCAAAGTGAGAGGTGCAGCAATTACATTCTGTGTTTGCTTGGTAATGTTGGCACCTGCTTCTCTTACATTTCTTCAGGCCACTGCAGCTCTGTTTTAGAAAGCCCCCAGGTGAGCACTCCCACTCCCCGTGGGCGTGCGAGCACAGCGAGTAACAGCAGCACAGGCTCATCTCTGCAAACACCCTCTTCAGCTGAGGGCTGTGGAGGACACAGGGCAAACCTGTTCCTAGGCCACTTCCCACAGATTTCCTTTGGTTCTCATCAGCTGTGTCTTACCACGTAGCCTACCTATGGCATCCATGCTGGGCAGGACATCAGCAGTGTTTAAAAGGCTCTTACAAAGGGGCCGCAACGATGCCTGGAGTTTGGTCTGTGCCAGGCAGAAAAGCGACAGAGATCTCTTATCTCCCTGTGCCCTGCCTGGATCCAGCAGTACTTGCAGAGATGGCATCTTAGGGCTCAGGCCAGCCACCCCGGGGACTTCTCAGTGCAGCGAGCTGTCAGAGCATGCCCAGGGCAGACACCTGGACCATTTTCCTCAGGGCTGACCGCACCAGAGGTCTCTGGTGCAGTGGTCTTGTACGGCCTTGATCTGTCACCACTTATTGCCAGAAAAAAGCTTTCCTCATTGTGCTTGCCAAGCTCAGGCAGATGATCAGACAGAAGTGGATACAATAAAGGAGCACAAGGACTAGAAATATGTTTGAAGTTCCCAGGTGGGAAACCAGCAAAGCAGAGCCCATCTGAGGCCTCAGCCAGCCTTGAAAGGAACAACCAACTATGCAGCACAGAACTCCCTTTGCAACACTCACGTCCGCGCAGTGAAGGATTTGCTGGGAGCGGAATTTCACAAAGATTTTCCTTGAAATGTGTTATGTGTTGGTATTCCTCTTACCTATGTGACACAAGGTAAACTGATTTATAGTTGGATCTGTTCATTATTAGAGAAAATTTTCCAAATTCCTGGTCTGCAGAAGTTGCCATCTCTACAAATTAGGCCACTGTAAGGCATTGCATTTTTTCTGTCCAAACTTTTTTTGGAGTTCATCTGTCAGCGATAAATGGCTATTGATTCAAGGTAACAAAATTCTGAGGAGTGGTGTATCACAACATAGCTGCAACAGAAAAGCTCATCATATTATGTGATGAGAAAACTTCGGGGCATTTCATGAAGCAACCAAGTGGAAGAGCCAAAGGGTGTAACAGAACGCCTATAATTCCAGTCATTTTGTGAAAACATCCAAACTTTCATTCTAAATAAAATACAAACGCCTAATCAGACTTACAAATACTCTATCTTTTAACTCCAATGCTTTATGCTCCTATGACAGATTCTAAGATTATATAACTTGTCAAGTAACATAGTCCTTATATTTGTCACACCACACCTGGTTTTCTGTACTAGCAGATGTCATGCAAGTATCAAAAGATATGCATGAGGAAAAGAGCCCAGCCTAAAATGCCATCAGTGGGAAGATCAGCATAGCATAGTTAAATCTTCTGAGCTGGAAAAAAAGGCGATCTCCAGAGGTGCTTTCTTGCAAGGAAGCCCTCAGGATTTGCAGTGTGTAAGGACAGTGCTCTTGGAGATGTTTGTATCACCTTACTTTGTATCCAGCCCCAAAGAATCTTTGTTCAAAGACAGGAGTAATCACAAAGGAGTTTGTTTTGGTTTTAGATACTTGACCAGTATGTGAAATATACTGTGTCTAATTGTACATGAAGAAGGGCATAGTTAGGGATTTTCTGTAAGTGCTATCAGTGTTAAGCACCTGTCAGTTGAGGGACAAGAAACTGAATACACAGGGGAATCACGATCCACTACTGAGGAACATTTTTACATTTTTCTTCCTAAATCCTTCAGTTCCTAATTCAGGCACCGGCAATGCTGTTACCCTGGAAATCTCCACACTGTAGTCAGCACTGCATGGCATTCACTGCTTTGTATTCCCACTCCTGTTTTTACCATCACTCCCGCCATTAGTTCACTCCTGTGCAGCTTCAGCCCTTCTGCTTTAGAGAGGAAGGAGCTACAGTAAGGACTCCACTCATCAGGACCTTTAAATTTTTCCTGCTATATTATAAAACTGTAAAACCCTAAATGGAATAGTTTGATGGAAGTGGCCAAGAAACCAGCATGTGTGCATATCCATGTGTCCATCAGATGGAAAGCTAGCAGTACCTGCAGCACCTTTGTAAATAATTTCCCTGGCAAGGAGTGGATATAGTTTCAGAAACTATGGCTTTTTTATTATTCCCTAATAAATGTTATAGAAACACAGCACCAATGGTCAGCCAGGCAGAACACACACCAGGACAGAATTTATGATTGAACAGGCAAACCAAGCAGCACTTACATGTCTGAGTTTACAAATCTGCTCAAGCACTGAGCAAGCAGTGTTACTCAAGCAAGAGTAACAACAACGAAGCCCATAAACAAGCTTTCTGATAGGGAGCAGGGCAGAGAAAAGAAAGGAGGAGCTTTTGCTGTCTTGTGGGGAAGAAAGGACATAAAAACCACATGCTCTTGCCAGGAGTTAACGCAAAGCCAGCTGTGAACTGCCATGACTCCTTTGACAGAACAGAGTTGCAAAGAGGCCTTGAACTAGAAGCTAATCAGCAAAATATGACCTGCATGCTCATGTTGTTGACCCAAGAACTCGCACACCAACACATAACTCAGAGATGTTAAAGGTTGCTTAATTAAGGAACGGCACGTTTGTGGCTCACTTATTCCAGCCAACAGGAGAGGTTCCAGTTTGTAAAGCAGGCAGCTGAGATCCGGTCGAAGGGCAAGGCACACAGACAGCAAGAGGAGCTGAACTGTTGCAGGAGAAAATTGTACTATGCACAGCCACTTGCACAGATCAGCAGCTGGCTGAGAGTGGAAGTATCACAGTACGAAGCACCACCTACACAAGGCAATACAAAAAGCAAGGTGAAAAATACTTGGCATACAAGCAACAGAGGCAAGGAGCCTGAACAGCCTCCTCTGGTCAGAAGAGGCAGATGCAGGCATAAAGGCAGGGGAGAGTCATCCTGAACCAACTATAACTTATTGGAAGGCTTTCTTAACTCAGTGCTCCTGGGCTGTGATCCCTTCTTTGGGGCAACCCAGTCCTGGGACTACAATGCCAGGATTTTTTTCCCTCAGCAGCAGCAGCAGTTCCAGGTGTAAGCAATGGCAAGGATCCAGCACCAGCCAAGCCCCAGACACAGGCACCTCCCTGAAGCAAAGGAGCCCCAGCCCCAGGACACTGCACCAAAATGAGAAACCTGGGTCCAACTATCAGATCAGCCAGCACGCAATGGGAAAGGTGCCAGGTAAGTCTGCAGTAAGACACAGGTTACAGCAGGCAGCCCCAGCAACGAGGTTAGGAATGAGGGTAAATGGGAAGTGGAAACCACCAAGCCTGAGCACGTAGACAGGCAGTCTGTGGAAAATGCAAGGCCAGGGAAAACCACCCCAGCTACTCTGGGCTGGAGCCATCAAAAGAAGCATGATGCATCAGCAACATGAAAGCCCCGCAGGACACATGTCCTCAAATGAAACAGCAGTCAGTTCCCCCACCAGAAAGGAGAGGCAATCAAAAGTCTCCATGCTGGAAAGAACAGGAAGATTTAAAAGCCCATAACTGGGGCAGAGTGAAAGTCCACGTTCCTCAAGTCAAGATGGTGCCCAAATACCAAGCAATCAGCAGCAAAGAGAAGCCCAGAGCACCTCAAAAAGCAGAAAGGTGATTTAAGTGTATAGTTCTACTTTATTCCTTGTCTTCATTTAAATATTTAATCCTACTGTTAATAGTTTAATTATGAAAAACAACAGGGTTTCTGGAGAAGACACTGAATGAGGACAATGGTTCGATTTCTTATCTCTTCTACTGTCTTGAAATGTGTTTGGCAAATGCTTTTCTTTGCACTATTTCACCTGCTAAATTCAGCTATTCTTGCATACTCAGATAAGAGAAATTTCCAGTCAAGCTTTCCCTTACTGTGAGTTTTTACAGTGCATAACACAATGGGGCTTTGACCCTAACTTAGACCTCTAAGTGCTACTAAATTAAAAAATGGTCATCTGTGCATTTTACAATAAGTAAATGCATCCACTACTGCCAATGGAGCCTCATACTGTTGTAGAAAAAGTAGATCATTTTACCAAAGAAAGATTATTTGTAGCACAGGCAGAACCAGCCAGCTGATGTGACAGAACACCACAATACAGGGTCTATCACGATTACTTACATTAAAATGGTTATTATAGACTTATGAAAGAAACTGGAAGCAGATGCCTTATTCTGCTTCAACCACTGTGAGGCTAATGAGCCCAGACAAAGCAAAACGTGTTTGATTAAGGGTTAGTTTGTTATTAGTACTCTGTTGTTTCCAGAATTCTTCACTTACTCATGGCATTAATGTAACCTGTGTATTGAGGACTGTACATGATGATTTCCACTTAGATAAAGTGATCCCCAAAGTCTGTTTTGACTGCAGAATGGAAACTGTTGGTTTTAGCTAGTAATAGCTGAGCTGTAAGGAGGATGAGGAAAGCCACATTCCTGCAGGGCCAAGGGAACTTCTGGAGATACCAAGAAGACAGGGTACCAAGTACAAACAATAAGGGAACACAGTCAGGCTGAAGGCAGAGGCATCTGCGCGTTCCACCAGAAAGCAGATTGGGTGGTACTTCTACAGCTCCACTCACCTTGGTGGAGATCTCCTACATGAAGGTGTACAGTAGCACTTCAAAATACCTTTTTGGACTCCATAGAAAGCCAGCAGTATATGGAGTGAGGTGGCTAGCAGCATGTCTTTACCATGCAGTGCGGGAGCATGCATAGGGCTGCAGCCTTAAAGCCTGTACACAATGTATGGGACAGGCACCAGCATAACTTTCTCATCATGGCACTGGTCTCATTAGTCCTGCAGAGGGTTCTTGGGGCAGTGCCAGGCTGACACTGGATCCAGGGGGCAATTTGCTGCCTGTGCTGCAGGGCTGGTTGCACAGTGTACGGACATGTATTCAGTCCCTGAATCTGCACTACTGCTTTGAGTTTTGCCAATGGCTGCTCTCCTTTCAGGCTGTGGTGGCTTTCCCATGGCTTTCTGCATGAAGGAATCCCCAAAGTACCTTTTGAAACAGGGACCTAATCGCTATAAAGCAAATTGCTTTTAAAATCTCACTTTACATGTGTGAATCTTGGCCCAAATCTTGAAAATAATAAAATATTCCTAACAGTGCTAATTATTATTTTTCCACATACTTGTAGGAGACAGGGTACCAAGTACAAACAATAAGGGAACACAGTCAGGCTGAAGGCAGAGGCATCTGCGCATTCCACCCGAAGGCAGATTGGGTGGTACTTCTACAGCTCCACTCACCTTGGTGGAGATCTTCTACATGAAGGTGTACAGTAGCACTTCAAAATACCACCATGGGAAACAGGAAGATGGGTGAGGAAACAAATATGCAAAATAGGTAAGTGGAAACCAGATGAAAAAGCAGTATAAAAACACAGTATATCTGTGGTCTCCAATGTTTCTATTCCTCTTATCTATCTGTGACAAAAGGTAAACTGATTTATAGTTGGATCTGCTCATTATTAAAGAAATTTTACCAAATTCCTGGTCTGCAAAAATTACCATCTCTACAGATTAGTCCACTGTAAGGTATCACACTTTTTTCCCACTATGGAGTTCATTTGTCAGCGATAAATGGCTATTGATGCAAGGTAACAAATGCTCTACTCTTCCATGCCTTGCCTAGATCACAGGGTAGGTGACAGAAGAGGGGCAGGTGATAGGGATTATGGACTGCAGCAGGTCAGTGAGATCCCTTGATATGGCAGAAAGGGTATTTCCAGAATAACCAGAAATAAAAAGGGGATTTCTGACGTAGTGGATACCATTTCAAATCACTGTTGTATTTTTTTTTAAAAAAAAAATCAACCACACAAAACTCAAGAGACCTCAAGGTCTGCCAAGGATTGATTTGCTGTGTGACTGCAACCAAGTTCCTTCCCTTCCAGCTGCTTCTGTTTGCTTTGTCTTACCCATTTCACTCTTTGGGGCAGGGAATATTTCCTTGTCTGTGTTTTCACAGAAACTAGAGCAAGGGCACTCCAGCCTCAAGTGATATCCTTGCTGATATTTTAATAATGATACCTGAAGATTCATTTGGAGCAGATGGCCTCAAAGTCTGAGACTTCAAATAAGCAAGAAAGTTAAATGCTGGTTCTGGTTAAGAGCACTTTGACTAAATGTAGGACTCTGAATCCACAGGCAGCTCGACAGAACCAATTTAACCACTGGTAGCCCCTCAGGTGAGAAATGCAAGCTGCTTCCATAAAGTGGTTGCAGCAGTTCCTTCCACACAAAGCCTCCAGCTTTGCTGCCTAAAGTGACTCCTTACTAGTCTGCACAGGGCACCGCTGACCTACAGATGCTGCTGAGTCTAGGGGCCAGTGAGGCAGGAAAGTGACACTGAAGCTGATGGGTAGTAGAAAAGCTACAAGAAGAAAACAGAAACTAACATTTCAAGCAAGAATTTTTTAAAAAAATATTAAAGCAGGGAAATGACGGGAAACGCAACATTCCAAGGGACCCGTCAGGAGACAAGCAGAGAAAGTTCTTTTTTGCCAAATAGGTAAAAGAATAGTAACTATTTTGAAGTGGAGACTTAAATAATAATTCAACACATCATACATTCAGTTATTTCATGCAGTTGCCAAGCCCACTTATTTTATTACCAACAGAAAAGTGGTGGGATTTGCAGCACTTGCAAGTATAACATATCTTACCTTTAGAGTACAGTCATAGGGGTTTCTTTATTTGTGCCTCACGACTGATTCTTTAAAGTGTGTAATATATATAGTTACTCATTAAAAATGCTGGTTGACTAATGAACATATATGCAACAAGGGTCAGGGGAGGGAGGGAGAAAGAGATTTTACAGAGCAGTTGTCATTTTAGAATTAGCTTTCCCAGTCTAGGTTTATCTCCCTATTTTCAATAGATTTCCTTGTACACATCCCACTAGTTGCTCATTCCTAGTCCCAAAGCAAATTCTGTATCCATTTCACTTAATTGCTTCACATGTTTATTCATATCAATACTATTTTTTCACTTCTGACACTTTCTAAAACAATATTCATTGTTTCAAGGGATGTGAATTATACCATTCATTCTGCTGACCTTTACGAAAGTAAGAGGAACCTTCATTTTTACAAGTCTCCAATTAACATTCAAAATGTCTGTGCCGCAGTTCCTATAGCCATGTAAACGTGGCTGAGAAGATTAAATGGTATAGTTAATTTGCTGATTCCAGTGGAATCATTCAGACCTACTTAAGGTATCCACATTTAAATCAAATGATTCATACAGTGACAGTGAAAACCAGAGGAATTCCTAATTATTAGCTAAGTGCTGCAAAGTGTTAGTGGTAATGTAAAAAGATTATAGATTGTTTTAAAAGGAATTTTAGCTTGTCAGGTCAGCCTTTTTTTGCATTAAAGCACTGTAACAAACCACAACCAATAACTGTGCTTTATTAGCTACTTCTGGTTTTCAACCACTGCAGGTTTCAGTTCTCAGCCTCCTTCCTTGCCCCACAGATTGAGACCAACTAGATTGGATACTTCTGTCAGAATAGGAATTTACTTTTAGCTGCAGTTTCAAAATAGCCACTGTATTCTTTCATTTGTTTTGTTTGCTTTATTCTGAACTTCTTTCCTCGTTCTTCGGTGGGTCTGAAATGACCAGTTTTCCTACAAGTGGGTAGTCAGTCTCCGTCACATCTTATGGGATCATACCTGAAAACAGACAAATTGTTTCTGTACATACATATGGGGTCTTGCAATATCACTGAGAATATAAAATACTCTTCAATTTATACACCTTTTCTCACAAGCATCAAAATAAGAACACACTTCACTGCAATACTGAAAGTGATCAATAAACAGAGATTCGATTTCACCCTCTCCTGAACTGGTAAGAAGTAATTACAGCTAACTGTCCTTTCTTCATATCACACCACTTGGTCTCTGGAGGATCAGATAACCCTTTAGAGAATTATTTTTCTTTCCTGGAACGCTTTAAGCAAAGCTTCTAGGAGAAAGAGACTTGATATTAGTCAAGACTTACATCCATATCTCAAGCAGACAAACATCCTAGCTGGAAATTTGGCTGAAGTAGCTCACAAAAGCTGTGTCAATAATCAAACAGAAATCCCTGGACCCAGTGCAAAGGGTACAGCTGAAGCTGTGTGGCGTGCATTACACAGCCTCAGAGCAGATGCCTTAATGGTTCAGACGTTCGTGAGAAGATTGTGTTTATGTCCTCACAGTCTGGTGAAGACAGGCACCAACTTTCTTGTCCTGGCCCTTGTCAGCTCCCACACAGAGGTGGCATATTTATAGGCTGGTGTTGTGCTCAGCCTAACAGTAACAAGGCCAGGGAGCAGCAGCAGCCAGCGGTCAGACACACAGGCAGCCCGACGTTCCTGAAATCAAACCTACATGATCAGAAATCTCACTAATATGAAATCCCGCAAGAAGGATTATGAAGATGGCTGGGGTAAGACAGCTGTCACAATATTTACTTTACATATGAAATAAATAACTTCTTTGACATTTTTAAATCATAACAGTTTAATTTGATAATTGTAATTTATAATAAACATGCTGATAGAAGTTTGAGAACAGGATATTCACAGAAAGAATCGGGTTGCATGGGACATTACAGTTTCAATAGAAATAAAATGTTATTTAATGAATATAAAGTAAATCAAGTCGAATTACTACTGAAGCCACATACAGTGAGTTTCAGCAGAAAAAAAATTCCTAACTTCTTGGGGAAAAAAAGGCTTTTAAGGCATGTATAATGAGAACTCTAGCTTCTCCAGCACAGCCAGTTCTGGTTTAGTTTGTGCTAAACACATACATATATTTACAAAATAATACCTCTGTTGAATACAGATACATTAAAGAGAAGGGTGGGGGGGAAGTCTTTGAAATTAAGTACTCCAACTGAAATTGGTTTTGGCAGGAGGTAGGCAGGAAGCTTAAAAGTATAGAATATACCACACAAGTCGCATTTAATAAATTCCTTAAGTCTGGTATGCAGGTTTCAGTCAGTTCAGAACGTCAGCTGAGACAGACTCAGTTTGCTTCCTCCCACTTAGCCTTGATGAAAAAACATCAAGACAAACCATTTCCCTGCAGGAAAATTATCATATTGGTATATCTCTACAAAGACTGATTACTCTCTACTGAAAGAGTGTGTTACCACAGAATCAACCTCTTCTATTTAGGCTCATCAGAAAAGCATGCAGAAATCATAATAAGCACAAGCCAAATAATCCATGTAAAATTACCAAACTGAAGGAGTTTTCTCATATACAAATCTGATTTGCTTGAGATTTGAGAAGTTTCAGGTTTTTTGCTTTGAAATAACTTCTCAGCCAGGAAATAAGAGGGCCTATAAAAAACAGCACTTTTGCATATATATCTGTTACATGTATTTTGAAATACTTTACAGAGAAATCAAGACAAAAAGAAGTGTTAGTTCCAAATCAGCAGCAAGTATCTCTCACTTATTCATCAGTTTTAACATGTGTTTGGGGAAACATCCTTCTGAGACACACCAACACCTTCCCTCTTTCCCCTGCTTTTCTGCTCTTTAGAAGAAACTTCCACTCTTTTATGCCATTAGTAATGTTACTCCCAAGCATCTGAAAGATCAAATGGTCTCATGCCCCTTGATATGTATTTTCTTCTTTCATCCCACCCTGAATAAACAAATCCTTTGTCTGGTCTATAATATTCATGTTGCCTGAAGTTCTTACTTCAAATCTCCTCTTTAAGCACAGACACATTTTTTCTGGGTTTCGGGTCTTAAAATCTTTCACTTAACAAAGACCGAGAACAGGAGAAAGGAAAGAATAAAAGCTGGTTTGTTCCACTGTTGAAATCGCTCATACTCTGTTGCAAGAGGGTCTCCTGCCTAAGATATTTACCAATTCCAGATGTTTCCGTGAGAGGATTAATTCCCCACCCCGGCTCCCCAAAATGAACTTAATTGTTCTATAGTGCCCTGCAGGATATGGAGAGAGGAAAAAGGGGGTATTTTCTTCTTGACCCTTAGCTGCAAAACAATTTGTACCCTGAATTTTGGAACAGACAGCTTCTCCAGTGCTCCACAGTGTAAACACATGGGCTATTCTCTGTCTTCAGGCTCTCTCATTTCATTAAAGACATCACATTGGCTTTATTCCATGATAAAACATCAGTGAGTTCCTAAAATGCCCACTTGTGTTGGCTTCCCTCCTACATTTTCTTGCATATCAACATGCATTTGGAAGGTTTTTAAACATCAGGCATCTACAATTAACTTTGTAAAACAGTAAGAGCACAGTGAGACAAACAAAGTAGTATACGGACAATGTAAATCTGACTGGTAGAGCTAGCTGGCAATGCATAATGCATTTTTTCATCAGGTACACTCTAGAAATCTTACTCCATTTATTTCAAGAACACACTGTGAACTTATTGAATGTAGCATATATCTGGAGCCAGAATACACTTCAGGGATAACTTAATTAGCTGTGCTGTTCAAAGATACAGCTCAGTTCAACAGAACCTTATTTATAAAAAAAAAAAAAAAGGTGAAATTTAAGACACTAAAGGAAGGTAGCAGCATGCTTTGGTGCTGATATTTTTTCTTGTAACATATAAAGAGCATCATATGCTGTGATGTTATATAAGTGTTTAGCACCAGATAATGAACTGACGTGGTTGAGCTATCTTCAGTATTTTTAAAAACCCAACATTATTCCTCTACCTGCAATCTGTAAAACTTCTTAGCTACATATATTCCTTCCTGGGTTTCTTCAGCATACAGCTACCCTGTATCCCCAAGCAGGAATCACAAAACACACTGCAATCACCCAGGCTCCACAGGAATTCCCTCGCCCTCACAAATTCAAGCTACCCATTTGCAAATCAGGCACATTTTGAAGACCAAAAGGCGAGGTTATCACAAACAATAGGGGTAGTAAGAGCAGGCTTTAACTTCCTCAGTACAGGCTTTTCCTTTAAAAATTAACTTACATTCTACTTCCCAAATAAATAATCTTTAAGAAGCGTATATTAGGTTGTAGAACATGGCTGCTTTTACTGAATACATGCTTCTGGGAAAGTAGCTGCCCCAGCAAGCCACTTTTCAGACAGTTTCAATTTTCTCTCCCTCCCTCATCTGGCCTCCATTATTTCGAGGAATTTGTTTAAACAAATGCTGATCAGTAAGAGCTATTTACCCTAATTTCTCATGAATTAAGTGCAGAAGTATAATCAGTTAGAAACACTAAAGCACAGTGTAATTGAGTTATTTTATGTTCTTTTCCAAAAAAAGGGCCAACAGAAATAAAGAAACCTACAGACGGGATTGGAAAATAATTAGTGATTTTGGGTTCCCAAAAGGAAAAAGCTTAAAGAAGTCCATTATCATTTTTTCTCTGTAAATCATGTTCTTAGAAAATCCATCCAATTAGAAACATGCATCCAGGTGGAAACCCTTCTCTCTTCCAGATTTATAAATAAAAATGCATAGCTGGATCTAAATCTCTTTACCTTGCATCAGTAGAAACAGCTATTAGAAACAATTAATTAACAAATTAATGTTACAGCTCACCATTAATAGCATTTTTAGTCTTACATTCAGAAGTAACAGAGTAGCAGATTAGCATTCTGTTGCCAGCAGAGCACCAGAAAGCTCTTCAGAAGCAGTGTGAAATGTGAAACTTCACTTTTTTACCCAAGGGGTGTGGTGGTTCCCCCCACCCCATTCCTACACTGGTCAGTACTGCAGAAAAGATAAATGTGTAAGACACAGAATCACTATATTGATTAACTACAAGCAATCAGACTGCAACTTCCTCAGTATGTCGCCATTCTGCAACTGGGTACTTGGGTCCCAGCTCTGATCTCAGAAGTCAGGAGGAGAAATGTCATTAAACCCAGAGGAATTGCCTCAGCAGAAAACCCAACAGAAGAGCATCCCTCCCTTGGCACCTACAACTGCGGCCCCAGGTTGGGTGGTGAAGAACAGCTTCCCCTAGACTGGAGCACAGACTGCAAAGCAAGACAGTTTGGAGGGGAATGTGGGCTATTTTTATTGGCTATTTAATTTGGAGCCCTTATGTTTCATACTTTCAAGAAAACCTGAGTGTTTATATTTTCCTTGTATAAATGCAAGCTAAAATACACTATCACATGACACCAAGTCTCTGACATCATATAGATCATGTGAAGTAATGAGAGCTGTCAATGCTTGTGCTATATTTGTACAAAATTTTAAAATGGCCTTTTACAGAGACATCTCACATTTTCACTGCCACATGGCTCTTCTCCTTTTCCTTTTCTTTTATATATTCTAACATGTATAATTTACTTTCCTGTCTGAATAAATCCTAGCCTTTATTTAATCCTTCTGGTTGCCCCTATAAATAAGGACTTCATTCAAAGCAGCACAACCGTCTTTTTCTCCTTTACTTGTTCAAGAGCTGACTGTAACACCTAAATGACAGCATATAAGTTCCAAACTACCTACTTTTAACCTTGCACAAATTAAACAGAAAAACCTCCACCCTCATACATGTTTATTTTTCCCTCATGTAAGGCAAACCCATTCAGCCTGTGAACTATCAAACAAGCAGAGTTCCTTGGTTAAGGAAGAAAAGAAATAAAGTTGTATTGTGCTTTGCCAGGATGGCAAAGCAATGTGGTTCTCACCAATTCTAAAACTTAAAAGCATCTTACTATTCCTTGTATTAAGTTTTTCAGTGTTTTATGATCAGCTGTGGAAATTACTCGCCTGCATACTCATATTCATCTACATTTTCTTCCTGGGGCAGGACCATCTTTACAGTGAGTCCAGCAGAAGCACCACTTGAAGACTCCCTATACTGATTTTTAAAGAGAGTTTCACTTCCATTATGGCATATAAATCACCCTTCTATTCCCTAAACTACTCACATTGCTGTTTTATGTTCCAAAGGATATAACCAATAATAATTTGCTGCAAAATAGAAGAGATTTGAGTGAATTCAAACAAATACGTGCTCTAGCAAAAAATACAACTTTCTTTTCAGTTACACATATTAGGGAACATTTTCCCAATTGCCTGCAATTCCCCAGAGTTAGAAGACCTGTCCCAGAACAAGCCATGGATTCTCATCGCTGCTGGCAGGGTCATCATTGCTCTGCAGTCCTTAAAGAAGGTGGTTGGTGGAGAACAATCTAGACATGATGATCATTAAGGCTTTAAATCAAAAGATGTGGTGAGGAGATTTACTTAATTCAGTTGAGAAACTTCGGATGTCCATATCCATAATTAAATGGGTCTTGCCCTCATACATTTGCCTCCAGATAAAACATTGTCCTTAGCTCCATTTTGTACCACTGCAAAAAGCCCACTGCTGAGATCCCCTGAAATGCATTTCTCTGGACCCATCCTTTACAGTAAATCAGTCATGGGCTTCTTGGAGAAAGAGAAGGACATAGGAGTAACAGCAACATGCCATGAAAAATACTGGTATTATTCTAAAATGCAGTATTACAAAGGGCAGCACCTAGGCAGTATGCAACAGTGTTCCTTATATAAACAAGATCCTTAGTTAATACTTACATTCCTTCTTTCAGAAGTGTCTCAAGCTAAATAAATTAGGTGACATTGTTTCTTAAATTTGAACAAGCTAAAACTCACCTGCCCATATCTCTGAATTCACAGGGATCATGAAAATCCATTAGCTATGATATAGGAGAACTTTACAGATGTTGTATCTAGTTTGGAGCTCCACTTTTACTTTTGTGGTTTGATATACTGCTCCTGCAGCGCTCCCCTGCTTTCTAAATTGATTACATCACTGTGACTGATAGCAAAAGGGTTGGGACAGCAACACAGACACTAGTTAGACTGAGTAAAACTCACCAGAGGAACATTTTGTGACACACCAAATACTGACACTGAATGCATACTACATTGTGGTGCCAGTTAAAATTTTTCGAGTTGTATTTCTCAAAACTACACCTACAATAGCCCCATTTCCAGTTGAACAAACAAGTTGGGTGTCATAAAAAAGCCATTATGGGAATGATAAGAAGTGCAAGAAAAATATATTGCTTAGAAAAGCAAGAAACTGCCTCAGATTTGCAGGAAGTACTGCATAAGAGCACCTGAAGGGCAGATCATGAGGAAGAACAGCACTGCAGAGTCAGAATTTGTAGTATTTGTTTACCGCATTATTCACAAACAGCTGAACTGCAAAAGTCAGGGCACATCCAGGTTGTTGGGACAACGTTACAGAGGTTTCAAATGCCGCTTTTCCTCATCTAGAAGTTGCCGCTTCTCTCTAGAAGGTGAGAGGTAGCAGCTGATTGTATGATGGCTTCTGCTTTGCTATGACAAAAATAAAATTGGTTCTCCTAGTATACTGAAGATCAGGAGTTTGCCAGCACTACAGCCAGCACATCTTGGTGGAGCTGACAGTGACTGTTTCACAGCCTTTTCAGCCAGGAATAGAGATGTCCATCCAATCGTAAAATAGTTCTAGTTAGCATTTACCTAAATTTCATGAGATACAAGGAAAACCATCTGAGCATCAGTGTAACTCCACTCTTTCCCCAGGAGCATGCAAGCAGCAAACTACCTTCCTCTGCAGCAGGCAGATGGACACTGGTTTAAATGGCACGGCTCTTACTGTAGTTCTAACCTGCCGTGTGAATTTAACAGCACGCTTATAGCTACCTCTGCTGGAGCTTTGTGTTTAGCTTAACCTGCAGGTTATGTGGTTTGTGGTGTGTTTTCTAGTCGGTCTCGTACGCCAGCTCCAGGAGGCAGTTTGGTGGAAACCGCTAACAGCAGATGTTGCCAGTGACCAGGTATACAGGAGAAACCCCTGCAGCCGGGGAGGGCGTACCAGGGGGGAACTGCCGGGGGAGAAGACATGAGCAGGACGGGTTGAAACCACATCCCAGATTACTGATGAAGAGACAGTCTGAAGGAACAAATTTCCAACAAAAACACAGCAATACAGAACTGGCAGGAGCCCCCAGTGTCATCCAGTCAAACTCAGCTACGGTAAGAGGCACCACAGAACACCACGCCGCTGAGAAGTCTCAGGTTGTCTGCTTGCCATGCCACCACATATGTGTAATAAAATCATAGAAAGATAGGGATAGGGGGCACATCCACAGGCCATCTAGTGTCCCTTCCCTCCCCCAAGGAAGGATCCATGCACTCAGACCACATCTGGCAGATGTTTGTCAAACCCTCTTTTAAGACTCCTGTGAAGGAGATGCTATGGCAGGAGAAGCAGAACAGTTGGCATAGTAGTGTTCCCATGCAAGCAACCACTCTCTCCCAGCCAAAAGTTCTGGGCTCCAAACCTGAACAACAGGATGAGCATTTCGGAAGGCACATTGAGAGATACCTTCAGGGATGTTCCAGTTCTCAGTGGTGGCATTTCCCCCCCTTTCTTTTTCAGCCAAATAAGAATTCTCTTGTTAGTGCTCAGAGATTTCAGAACTCAATTCCTGTTTTCTAGCAGGAAACTAAAGTTTTTGGCGGCTTTCCTTCAAACTCTGAGCTGAAGTTTCTCAAAATCTAGCATTTATTTCATGGGAAGTTCCGTCTTTTTCAGTGACGTTGTATTCTAAAAGGGAAAGGAAGAGAGGGTTTCCACATTTTCCCATAGAACAAAAACTTTGAAATTTGTTTCTTTAAAAGAGAATAAGTAGGAATTTTCAAGCATTTTTTAGAAATTCTCTATCACTTTAACGTCACAGCACTCTCCAAACAATCAAGCTTCAACAATGTCTTTTACCATCACACTCTTCATATTAGTCCCTCTGCTGCCCTCTCCACATCTCATCCAGGGCCCGCTCTCTCTTCTTCTTCTTCCTCGACTGCTCTCTCTTCGTTGGCTCTCAACCACTTAACCAGAACCAGCCACAGCTGCACCTGATCTACATTGGCCAACCTGCCGCCCCTGAAGCCAACCCACAGCTGTATATTGTCAATGCTAATTAACCCAGCTTCATTCTTCTACAACTTAATTCATATATACTGTTCTCATATTACTTCTTGATATGCCAGGAACTGACTATAACTCACATTAATTCATAAAAAAATTAATTTTTATTCAGTTTTGAAAATCATTAATGACAGTAGTTTCTGAAGGTTTCGCACTTCTTTCTACACAAAACTTCTTTCTCTGTGCTGAAAGTTTCATCACATTTTTACTAACAGAGCATATATAAAAGATGAAATAAAATTTCAAGAAAATATGCAATTTATTTTTGCACCTTTTTATTTTTTTGAAACATTTTCTGAAATGGAAAAATGTTTTTTAAATTCTTTGTGAAATTTCTTTGCTGTGCTATGCAGGCATATTTCTACATAAAAAAATTCATCGGATTTCTTTGACAAACACTTATCCACTTAATTGCATTGGGATTTTCATGAGGAGGGCCTCTAAAAACCTCACTGGAATTTGGTTTCCTCTGTATACTTCCTTTTGGGAGCTTCAGCATATATACTTTCCTAGCACGGACTTCTCCTTCTAAAATTAACCTGTTTTCCATTTCTCAGCTAAATAAACCATTAAGAGACATATATTAGGTTGCAGCAAGTGGTTGCTTTTATTGAAAATACACATCCAGGAAAGGTGCCCCACCAAGTCCCTTTACAACAGTTTCAATTCTCTGTCTCTCATTCATTTTATGAGGAATTTGTTTCTGTGAATGTAAGTAGTAAAAGCTATTTAACTTATTTACTCCTTATCTTTCATGGGGTTACCCCTGAGGAACTGCAACCCAAGTATGGCCCACACCAGGCAGGCACACTAAGAAGGACAGCAGCAGGAAAATTTGAAGATGCAAAAAGCAGCCAAAAGAAACAGTTATGCACATGGCCTCAGCCCTCCCGCAATGCCCAGCACCTTGCTGCAGGGACTGGGGTGGGCTGAGGGTAACCCACGGCAAAAATGCAGGGCGGTGAGACTGAAAAGGAGGCACAATAGGTGTTTGGTTTCTGCTGAGCTTGGGGAAGGGGAAGGAAAGCTGTTTCCTGAAGTTTTTGTTTGATTGAGTTTTTCCTCCTTTTTTTTCAACACCAGAACTGGGGTGATCAGAAGCTTGTGTTAATTGGCAATAAATTCAATTAAATAAAAATTCCCGGAGTAGGAATTGTTTTGTCTGTAACAACTGCCTCAGTTATGCTTCTCTGCCTGCATTTGAATTTATGACAAAATAAAATCAGCCTTACAAGCACAATAACAAAACAAGCCATAATTTCACTAAGTAAACACTCACCACTCTGCTAATAATGCTAATATGTATGTGTTAAAATGAAGATCCTAGAGCTTTTACAGAAATGTAATTCACATCTACCTAGTATAAACATCAGACTTTTTATACCATGACAAATCAAAATGCACGGGATGCTTATTCTTAGAACAAACAGGTACTCAACATTTCTATCACAGATGATTAAACAAAATACTAGATCTAAGCTTGTCCTATATTCATGTGAAATTATTTTTAAGATTTAAAACAGTATTTTCTTACAGACAGAGCTCCTTTTCCTACTTCTCTGCTTCCTGACTTGGCATTAATTCATGACCAAAGTAGCACAACCAACAGCAGGAGCTTGGCATACGCCTGCTCTGACTGGAGGCACATGCACTACTGAAGTCCGAACTTCCTAAATACCAACTTTCACTTAAGGGATCCTGATGGTCTAAAGTACGTATTTGGTATGTCAGAAAATCAGGCTGCCTCGCACGGTCACATCGAAGACTTTAAAGATTTTCTGTCATCTCAGATCATCTCCCACAGAAGGCTGTCATGGGCAGCTATGTACAAACTGAACCAAAGCTGCAGTCTCCAAGGCTGACCACCTGCAATGGCTTACATGCTTACAGGAATGAGGCAGGCAGAGTGGAGTGAAGGACATCAAAACCTCAGCCTGTAGGACAGCAAAAACCTATGCATTTTATCACAGTTGCAAAGCACTGATCCAGGCAGGATCCTAAGGTATGCAATAGGCCCCATTCCCATCTCGCTCCTGGATATTTTACAAAGGCAGAACCTGTGTGAAGAAATGTTTTAGCTGAAATTTAAAATCACACTGGTTCCAGATCTGGAACAGAAAACAGGATTTCTCCACTGCCTCACAAAAGGTCAGAAATTATTCTGCACAAGACAACTCCTCAAGCTGGAAAATCAGATTTCTTTTCACTACAGGAGCATGAATAAGAGGGAAAAAGCCTGTCTTCCCTGGCAGATCCAGACAGAAGGAAGGGGAAGGCTATTCACGCAAGTCACCTTCTATGCACCAGGCTGTAGAACATGGCGCAGCTAGATGAGAAGGGGCCATGCGCCCAGGTAAATTGGGAAAATGCCTCAGCAGCCATCCTGGTGTGGGTCAGGAGCAATGCCTTGCACTGCTGAGCAGGGAGTCAGGACACACGCAAACACAGGGTGCAGCGGGGCACACGGGTCAGTGCAACGGAGGGGCTGCACTTCCATTAACCAGTGGTACAAAACCAAACAACCACCCTGAGCGTCAAGCTTGAGCCTGAGCTGAGGAAGCATTCATGCCCATCACGTACAACTGTTTGTGACTTTTCCTCTGAACCTGAGCTCATCTAAAAGGAAGAAACTTCAAATCTTAGTTCTCTGTATCTAGAGAGAAAAAGGGAGGTAGCAAAGAGAAGAAAGCAGATATTAACATGTCAGAGAAATCTCTTCAACTTTCATACGAACTCCTTTATGCATTTTTCGAAAGAACATTTTGTTAGTTAACCGAGGGGTTTCCTACCCATTTTACTGTGTTCTCATGTTTGTTTCTTGTGTTTTGGATTGTACAAAAGTAAATTCTGCTTCCTCAGCCAGTGAGGAATTAACAGATATCATAAATTAAGTCCTGAAGTTTGTTATTTTCTCATTCTTGTTATCAGCTTGGTATCTTCCCTCCCTCCTCCCATCTTCCAGGTTTATGAAGGAGGCCGCTAAGTGGCAGCCCAGTACCAAAAACAGAGGGATGACAGGGTAAACAGTGTCCCTGTGTACATTTATCACCACATTAAATAGATAGGGAGCAAATACTCAACTCCTTTTGCTGTGATCACAGTAACCAACAGTGACAGAGACACGATTACTTGCACTGTTACTGAAGAAGCACACTCCATGCAGCTGCAGTCAAATGCTGTGCTAAGGATCTTCTCTCAGTCACCTGTCCCGGGAAATACTGTGCAGAATAACAGATCTGATAAAACTGCTTTGCGAAGTTCAACTTGAAATTCTCTTTCTTAGTATCATTCCTTTTTTTTAATGTGTTATTTCCATATTGTGAATTCCCCATATTTCAGTATAGGATTTTTATAGAAAGGTGAGTAACATACTGACTCTTACATAGCCACGAATTAACTTCTAGTACCTTCCACTACCCCGTATGACAAGCACTGCACCTGATATGATGGTAACTTTAAAAAATAAACAAGTCCACAAAAAAACCACCAAAAAACAAGTCCACAAAACCCAAAAACTACATTTGTGAAGGAGACTTATGCAGGGAAAGCACCAGAATCAGTGTCAGACAGAGTATTAGCATAATAGTTCAATTAAAAGACCCAAAAGTGTACCTGTGTATTCTCAGTTCTGAAGTGTGAATGATGATTTCCCTTTGGAAAATTCTGAAAGAAACAGCCTGAGCTGCAAATCCAGGTGCCCTGCATCATACCTCCCTCTACGTTCTGTACAAACAAGCAAGTGTATGAAAATAGAGCTTTTTTTCTCATTGCAGATATGCCCTGATATGACTTTAGCCTCTTTAGCTGTGATCTCACCTTACCTGGGTGAGTAGATATACATGTCTGATCACTGTTTTGATGGAGACAGCCAAGGAAAACATCAGCTTGTACCACAGCTCTGTGGCTGATTCAGTGCATGGCACTCTCTCTTCTGAGTCAGCACCGAGTCACCGGTGGGGCCTAGCGCTAAGGGACATGGTATTTCCAAAGAAACCGTGTTTCCATTAAAATACAAACTAAGATCCAGTTGAGGACTAAACACAGTTCTTGCCAGCCAGGACAACAAGCACAACAGCTTTCCATGTGCAAAACTTCAGAAAGCCAGAGAGTCTTATTTCCTGTCCGACAGAGAAACTAGATGATTTCATCCAATTATGAAAAATAAAACCCTCACATCAAGCAGTGGCACTGCTCTGGCTTCCCGGGGGACCAGTCTCCTCACCACATCTGCACGCAGAGAATTAGACCTCTAGTCTTACTCCTCCCACTCACATTTGCCTTACCAAGCAGAGACATATATAGGCCTTATACTCCACCACATCTCCTCTTCCCTCCCTGCAAAAAGGAGCTGGAAGCACTGGACGCTTGGCTGTATTGGGTCTGGCTGAGATGGAGTTAATCTTCCCCACAGCAGCCCTCACAGTGCTGTGCTTTGTACTGGTAGCTAGAAAGGTGTTAGTAACACACCAGTGGTTTTGCTACTGCTGAACAGCGCTTGCACAGCATCAAGGCTGTCTCTCCAACATTCCTCCCCCTCCAGTAGGTTGGGGTGGGCAAGATCTTGGGAGGGGACATAGCCAGGAGAGCTGACCCAAACTGACCAAAGGGATATTCCATACCATGTGATGTCTGCTCAGATATAAAAGCTAAGATAAAGTAGGAGGAAGGGGAGGCATTTGTTATTTAAGATATTTGTCTTCCAAAGCAACCACTACCTGCACCAAAGCCCTGCTTCCTGGGAACTGGCCGGACATCACCTGCTGATGGGAAGTAGAGAATAAAATCTTTTGTTTTCTGTTGCTTCCACATGCATGACCTTTGCTTTTGCTTTATTAAACTGCCTTTATCTTGACCTATGAGGTGAAGGTTTTTTCCATCTCATTTTCTTCCCTCCTTTCCTACTGAGGAGGGGAGGATAGAGCACCTGGCATCCAGCCAAGGTCAACCCACCTCAGTGGCCCTAGCTTAATGGCATTCAGGTGCAGAGGAATGCAACGCGATGTAAACCCAGTTTTCCTCTTGAAGAGCCTACAGCCGCAGTAACAGGGCGTGATCTGATGTGAGGGTAATGGTAGGAAATGCTGCAGTCTTCATGGCTCACTCAATAGTTAAACACTTTCCTGCCTTACCACACACTGGTGTTCCTACAGAGAGCTTCCCGATGAAGCACAGGGTGAAAAGGTCTCCATCTACAAACTCCTGCAAGAGTGCATTTGTGTTTAAAAACATGTGTGAAAAATGCATTTTTTTGTTGGAGTTCAGATTCCTAAACACTGAGTAGTACATCAGACCCACAGGCTTTTGTCCATTATATATGCCAGAACACCAGAGGAGAAATTGCTTTAGCTGTTTTCTGGTGCCCAGGGCCAGGCACTCCATTTTGGCCCTGATTTCACCTAAACCCTCCCATGCACTCTCCTCTGGAATACCCAGCGGAAGATCTGGTGGGGTTGGCCACAGGCCACGCTGCCTCACTCAGCCCCAGACCCTCCTGCTTTTCACCACCACTCTGTCCCTCCTGTGGTGGGCACCGCTCCATCACCAGCACAGCCTGCCCACGCCAGTACCATAGGAGCTTGCCCAATAGCCTCTGAAACATTGTCAGGTCTCTGGGTGGTCCCCAGAAAAGCATAGCTCACAGGCTGCAGAAAGGGCAGTCAGTGCTCAGGACTCTGTGACCCGGTACTAGTAACCAACTCTTAAATCCAAAGCAGAAACCAGATTCCTCAAGTTTTCCAGCTGTAAGCGCCACGGTAGCAAGCATACAATTAGAAGGTTTTTTTAAAAGAACAAATTCCACAGGGAAATGCATAGGACTCACAGCTATCATGTTAATTTGTTGAAACTCTGAAAAGATGAAGAGGGTACAGATGTTCTCACCATAGATGGCTTCTGCTTCTGCTTTGTCTGATGGCAGCCTTCACCTGCACGGTAGGGAAGTATCCCGATGGTCTGCTCATTCCAGTGCTAGCTTTAGGCTGACAGATAACTACGCAAAAGTCTTTAAGGAGACTTCTAGGTCATCCATAGGCCCCATTTTAGAGGTCTGGTGTGGTTGCCTAACTGTACGCTAGATTGTCATATATTTACATATATTTACAAAGTACATGTGGCTTTCTCACCAGTACAGCTAGGACTGACTGAAAAGCACGCTCACTAATTTCTAATTTTAACTCAGTGAAACGTTTTTCCATAGGAAAACGCCAATTCCCGAAAAATATGCATATATATTCTGCAGGAACAGATTGATTGAATCAAATCTTCTAACAGCGACCAGACACACTTCCTAGGGAAACCTGGCTGGTTTCCTGCTAGCTTGCTGGCCTCCCTGGAAGCCTCCCTGGTGAGCAGCATGTCTGGGCTCGTGGGCTCCCTGCTGTGATCGTCATGGGGAGCCCTGTCCTTTCCTATTTAAAATTTTGAAATAAAATCTTTCTTCCGTTAATTAAATGAAATTTCATATTCCTGCTCTGTGGGAAGTGAAAAATTTCAAGATATTTAATTTCAATACAGAGAGAATGTGAGAGTGGCCATAAACTTGGCCATTTCTCCCACTGCAGGAATTTGAGGTTCTGACAAGCCCTTCTCACACATCAGTGCTTACTCCATTGCCCACTTCTGGCTGGGTAAAGAGAACTGGTGGAAAACCAAACGTGATAAATTAACATTTGCAAAAAATTAAACTAACCAAATGTTATGAGTTTAACAACAAACGGGAGCCTAGATTCCCAGGAGACCAACCATGGAGAGCAGCTGGCAATAAAACTTGATTGCATGTGGAAGTGGTTAGGAAAACAAAACAAAACAAAAATACAACTCCAGCACGCAAATTCAAACTTTTATTTTCACCCAGGCCTTGGGAAAGAGAAAAATAATCAAGTGGTGAAAAGACCAACTCAGTTTTTATACAGCGCTTTCAATCTGTGAATCCTGGGAAGTTTAATAAAGAAGGTCCCCTTTTACAAATCCAGTACACACAAAAAATAAATGAAGACTATCAGGCCAGTGACAGGTATGTAATTCAGGTTTCCTAGCCACAGCCTCGCACCCAACCTTCAATCGTTTATCAAGGTGAGTTTCAGATCCAGAGCATAAACGTTTTGCTCTTCTTCTTCGTGGTCAGCCACTGCCTTGACCCCTGGACTGTTCTGCTCCCACTGCCAACAGGCAGAACAGCCGCTGATGTTAGCAGGATTTTCAAATCCAGCAGGTTTTTTTCAGCTGGGCTGATACTAATATATTACCTTCTCCTTCCTAAAGCTAGTTATATGAACTCTTCCTCTTTAGGAACATCTCGTATGTCTGATATCTTCATCCATCCAGGTGAAGATGCAATCAAGATACGTACTTTTGGTCTTGTGTTAGCCTGTGCTCCAAGCACAGGTTTCCCACATGGGATAATGGCAGTGGTTTGAACTGCTAGAAACTCAGCAGATTCACTCGATTTCCTGCCTTTTCCATTAAAGGGACAAATTTTCATGGGGCCTCAGCAACTGGTTCAGAGTATGCCATCTGTCTGGGCTGTGTACACATGCACACTCTTACACAGAGAGGTTTGTTTGCCCATCTCAGAGCACAGTCAGAAAGCCCAGTCTTCTCTGCCCTGGATCCTAAGGGAGCATTTGAGCTGCAAACATTAGAACATCTAGGCCAGCATGAGATAATGTTTTGGCTATTTGATTGTAGTAATTTACACAACAAGCCTATGATTCTTTTGTGGCTGGTGTTAACATTTCAGATTAGGGCTATAAAGTGTGTCGAGAGAAATGAACTAGACATCTGGTCATACTGTTGGAATTTATGTGGGAAGCAAAAGAAGCATCTGCAAACCACTGAAAAACAAACTTTAAACATGAAGAAAAGGAAAATAATGTATTTTAGCAGGTATGGACAGCAGGTAAGAGGAGGCTACTCCTGCTACATTTTCCACCACGCTACCTACTCCACTGCTAGGCAAGAAAATGCAAGGAGCATTTCCATGTGAAAAGATATGGAGGAATTAGCTAAACCACTCGTGGAGAGAACAGCATGATTAGATCTTGTATGGCAAGAAACAGACTTCCAAAACAGATTAAAACTGCTCTTAAAGACCAAAGCTCTGCCTTGACACAGCCTTGCTGCAAGCATGACGCATACACCCCCCCTTCTAACAAAGGCATTAGGGTAGGCATTGAAGGAAAGCTCAGTATCAAACATCAGCAAATTAATTTATATCCTGATTTTTTTCTGCATGGAGGGTCATCATTTCTCGGTTTTGTTGCTGCTGCCTCTTCTTTGATGCAATAGCTGGGAAACCTGTGGGAAAACAACCCAGGTTTTCTTAGTTCCAATTCAGCACCTGAGCCACCAGTTCATAATTCCTTTCTGCAAAGAAGAGTCAGTTACAGACACAAGAGACATGTTCCATATGAAAATCAAATCAGAGAAGAAACTCAACGGCTACAAATTTTGTTGCCAGAATTCTGTTTTTCATTTTTTGGTAATAGGGAGAATTTTGAAGGGAAGAAAATGTAGGGGATTACAATGACAGCATAGCTGCTCTTTTTTTTTTTTTTTTTTTTTTTTTTTTAATTCTCAGCATATTTAAAAGCTCGCAGTTCACACTGCTCACAGAAGCAGCAGTTCCAGCAGCAGAGACATCTTCCAGCCCTAGATGTTTATTATGGACATTACTTATTGTTTGACAAGAAAAAAGTCTTCCACTAGAGGACACGCTACCAATTCTAAATTTGTAGCTGCCTCTTAAAGGGAAGGAAGGGTTTCCCTGCAGTCCTAACTTTTTTAAATCAGAAGTCCTTACTTTTTTAAATTGGTAGTCCTACACATAACTGAGGCAGAGCAAATTAACGCAATCATTAAGACCTGTGCTTTGAATGGTGTGTTATTTTCATCTGCAAGGAAACATCTCCCACCTTTGGGAGTCACAGGTCTGAATTCATTCTTTTAAAGTTAAAACTCAACATGAACACCTTTCTCACAAAGTGGATTTGTAGATTTGATAGGCAATACAAATAATTCCCAGACAGAGAAAGGAACTGAACCTAAAATTTCTAGCACCTACAGGAATGCTTTGAGAATTGAGCAATCAACTCCAGCAAAAGCAGCCAGTAGCCCTGAACTTATAATGCCTGATCAAACTAAGAACCAAAAAATCCCAAAATGTAGGCAGTGGAACATCTTGTCTTGTAATGCAAAAAGTGAGTGCTTGGAAAACTTAATGTAAGAATCCTTTGAACCTTCATATTTTATGGGAGTATATATCTATATATCTACATATCTAAATATAATATTCATATATTCTTGCGTTAGGAGCAGGTGAGTTTTGAAGATCTAAAACTTTGGGCTTTGACTGCGTAAGGTGCCATTAAATGCTTCTCATCGCTATTATTATAGTGAGCATGTTCCACCAGTTAATAAGGTAACAAACTTTGAAATGTAGGCATATAGACAGCATGAGAATTCAAGTGAACTCATGTGTTTCTGTGGGATGGAACAGCCTCACGCCATCAAACATGAAAATTATTAATTACTAGAAGTCCAGTACCTGTTACAACACCTTTATTCTCTTTCACATGAAAACATACTCCATATGAAACCCTGATAGGAAGCACGGCCTCATGAGCTCTACTTAGGCTGACAGGATGCCCTGACCATTTCTGTTTGGCACCATGCCCAGCCTCCAATTTCACTTATGAAATGAAGTAGGGATGCACGGTACTTCAGTAAAATACAAACCTGATACCATCATGTAATCTTGTACTTTTCCTGCTTTTAGACCAATATTTAATAGTTTAGGGAAATCATATTTTTAAAAAATCAGTATTGATTTCTACTTTAGACTTTTTCCTTTAACAGCAGAACACTTAGCTAACTAGACTGTTGCTGAGACTTATTTTGCTTTGCAACCACTTGGGAACCTGTGTTTTGTAAAACGGCAGGTATTTATTAAGGAAAAAAAATAAGCTGTTTTGAGCTTCATCAGTGTCCACTGTGATAACAATAGTCACAAACTCCAACAACAAGCAGAAACAGAAGATCCCTCTCACCTTGAAAAATTTATATCAGATTTGCAATAGTTTTTCTTCCAAGACTGCTACTTATCTCCAACAAACTAACTCTTTGTAAGAAAAGGTGACAGAAACTACAACATTGCTCAGAAATGTAAAATATAACAGCCACACTTGTGTCTTAAAGTCATCACTTGTTAAAGTTATCACTTGTATCTTAAGTGATCCCACTTGGAATTTTTCTGGATACACTTTTTAATGTACAAAGAAAACATTACAAACCCATTGGGCTCATTGAGGACTCTGCCTCACATGCCTTCATATTTTAGGAACAGAAATTGTTGACACGTGCGCACTCTGATGCCCCAGTGAGGCTTAAGACAGGCGATTCCTCCAGCTAAGGTGGCTGTATTGCTTAGGGTGTGCAGACACCTACAATAAAAGGACATGAAATACACAGCCATGCTTCCAAGCACGGGTCTAGTTGGAGACAGGCTTTCAGAAGCTAAGCTGGCACTTTCATCACTGGTGGAAAGGACAAGACGCAGAATTAAAGGTGGAAGAGAAAGACATGGAAAGGAAGGCAAGGGGAGAAATATACAGGACGGTGAAAGCACTGAGTCAAAGAAGCTCTGAGGATAATGAAGGAAACACTATGTTGCCTACAGACAGCCAGAGAGAGGGGGTCCTTTTTCTGAATGTGTGCAAGTGAACGCCTCTTCACAACTGCCATGCAGCCTGAAGGCTTCACCCTATGTTATTAGTATGGGAAAATTAATTAAAAGGTTCACAGATTTGTTGTTTGGAAACCTTTCATGACTTTTTAACAGTTAGAATTAGAAACACTGGTACAGTCCAAGGGACAGTGCAGCCACAGCAGTGCTGGACAGTTGTACAAATGCACCTACCTCCTTCAAAAAAGAAGAACCACACATACATAACTCTGCTGGTTAAAAAAAGAAAAATACCATACCCCGAATTAGCTGAAAAAATACGCAAAGGACAAGCCCTGGGAGAGAGTTGCAGAAGCTGAGTTAACTGATATTTGCATGGATAAATTTTATCTTGAGGGTATATCCATTAAATAATTGCCGTGGGTGTTGTTCACCTGACTTGTTATAGACCATTCCATTTATGCTATTGGCCATAAACTACTTTACAATGTACTGAGAGAAACAGGCACCTCTAGGGTACAACTGCTCTCCTCCTAAGGGAAAGAGCTAAAGCATGTCAGATAAATCACAGCCTGCAATGCCTGTTTCTCTCCACTGACTGTAATTGGAGCCCAGTGAGATTAATTCAAATAAAGATATCCTCTGCAAATGTCTGAAGACGTGAAGAACATGCAAGATGATTCCCACCCTAGCTAAAGGCTCCAAGAGACCACAACAAACCAACTGTTGCTTTAAAACAGAAATGTCACACTTCAAGGCAGGAGCTACACCAATAATCAACTGAGGCAGAGTTACCAGACTACTCAGTACATTCACAGGGCACAGCTCCTCCTGCTCCACCAGTAATCTCTAAGGCTTTTGACCAGACTGCCTGTGTGGCAACAAGTTGGATGACTCCTGGGGGATACACCACATCCTGTCACTGGTCAGGAAGAAACCTGAGGATTTCCAAGTCCCTTGAGGACAAATTACTCAGAGAAAATTCTTGAAGGGATTTTTTATTATTATTTAGAATCTAAATGCCTTAAAATAGCATGACCAGGAAGGGTGGATTCAGGGAGTTGCCATCTCACAGATGTTGGTAGTTAAGAAAAACTCTTGAATCCAGCCCAAAGACCCACTGACTGAAATAGGCTTGACACCCAGATCTAACCAGTAAAACAAATGCCCAGATCTCTCCATCCTCTGGTGCCTGGGTGCCAGATGTGTCAGTGTCTAGTCAACAGCAGAAAGGCCACAAAGTACTTCCTCACTGTTACAAACAAAACCCAGTCCTGGCATGTGTCATTTAATAAATGTGCCTTTCAGTGCTTAATGTTGTGGTTCCCAAAACAGCCTAAGCAGCAGGAAAGGAGGATTAGTGTCTTTCCAGAAAGGACACAGTGGTGAGTCACCATCTCAGCACTGCTGTGAGTCACTTTGACAGTGCAGCTGACTGGCTCGACTACGAATATAAAATGACAAAACATTCCCTTCGCATTAGAGATCATGGGCAAATCCCCAAATCCAGATTAGAAGATGTCTGCGGTCCAACTCTGTATCCAGATAAGAACATCCCCTCTGCTCCTGCTCATTTTCATGACGATAGGATGCAGAGAGGAGCTGAAACCTGAGATAGCTGGACCATAGCTATCTTCGCAGCTCTGCCCCACCACCCACTGAAGCAACAAGCTACACCAAAGTCCTGACTTTTCACTTATGCAGTACGTGCTGCTTCCCGAGATACAGCCTGCACTTTACAAAGAGTCTGCTTGAGTCAGTATCGTGCTGTGAAATCCGGTGTCTGCATTTTCACCAAACAAAAGTTGTCCCTCTGCATGGCACAGGCCCTATGTACAGTTAAGCATAGGAGGGGAGAGGTGAAATTCCCACCACTGGCACATGACCAGGCAGTTCAGGTGCTTAAGAGGGTGGTGGCCGCCCCCTCCAAACCCCACAGGTATAATCCCACTGCTGATGCCCCCCACAGCCACTGAGCCTGGCACGAGAGCTTCTGCTCTGCCCTTGTGAGACGAGCGCATGTGCCTGCTTGCGTGAGGCTGCTTTCTCCGACTGGCTCTGTGTTCTTAACATGAGCTTCAGCAAAACCCTTGGCAGTCATCCCTCACCTCACAGGGAGGGTTCCCACAGAGGCAACCCTCCCCAGGCCAGGGGTCACAGGGAACAGGCAGGAGATCTTCCTTGCCTTCCACCAGGCAGCAAAAGTCACCTTCATCGGGACAAATCTCTAATAAATATCTCTTTGTCTAATCTAGCTCAAAACATTATGCCGGTGTCGGAGTTGCTGTCTTCCCTGTAAACAGGTGACTTCCCTGGTCAGAGGGTGCACCTTCCCTGGAAAGCCTTCAGCTGTCAGGCAGCAAGGTGACATAACTTAAGCGCTGGTCTTAATTGGCAAGGGGATCTCAGGAAAAGGTGATCCTAAAGACATTGCCGGCTGAGCCAACCAGACCGTCCATCCCCAGCCATTTCTCTCACTTGTATCAGAGTGAAGCAAGGTAGATAAACCCGGAGGCTTCCCAAACCCGCTGCAATGGTGCAATGTGAAATGGGTCCTGTAGCCAAACCTAAACCCTTGCATCAAGACACCTCCAGTGTTTCTGAGAGGCTTTTCTGTATAGATAAAGTAGCAGCTCCTAGTTTGACGAAAACACAGCAGCTCATGGCATAATATAATTCAATAGAATATCTGGCACTTAGATGGACACCGAAAAACCATTTCATTATACAAAATCTTCCAATCACAAACACTACCTCACACTTTCAGATTACATATTTTTGTGACTGAGTAAAACTGAGCAGGGAACAAACCATTCTCACTAGTAAGAGACTTACCTGGATGTGTTATCCGGTTACTTCAGGATGTCTACAATTTGAGAATCTGTTGCGTCTCAAAGTCAAATTCCCTTGGAAGAGGAAAGAAAAGCTTGCATGCAAGAAAAAAACATATCTAGAAAACAAAGGTCTGAATTCAGATAGTGGACGAGTTGCATTTTCCAGCTATTCCTGTCAATATTTTGCTGGCAGAAAGCCCTAATTCTTTGACTCCACTTCTGAAATCATATTTTTAACATAGAATTTATGGAAAAGACAAAGGAAAGAGCTGCTAAAACCTTTTCTTTACTATTAAATTTTCAGCAAGGTACATAATAGTTCAGCGAAAGTGGTATCCAAGCAACACGTTTGAAAGGGGCAAAGTATTAAAAGATTGTTCAGTCAATTATCTTAGCCTGAACATGCTGTTAGCTGGCATAATTGTCTTTGATGCAAAACACACTTTCTTCTTGTAGTTATAAATAATCAAAATATATCCAAAAGTTGTATTATTAATGAAGAATACCATCTCTTGGATTATTCTCCTCACATCTAGCACACGCTCACATACATTTTCTCCTCTAGCCAGAGCATCATATCTCAGTGTAACTAAAAGCTGCCACCTTGAAGCAATATATTAATTTGCTTTTCAGTTAACTATAGCCAGAAAAGTGATACCTCTTCTGCATTCATAGCATACTTAATGTCAGATCTATCTGTCTTAAAGGACTAAAAATAATTTTCTACTGTTTTATTCCCTTAGCTCCATTGAACTAACGTAGCTGAAAGATCATGAGTGGGATTCTATATAGGCATTATTAAAGAAATAATGAGTAATGTAACACCACACTGCGGAATCTTTTTGATCAGAAGAATGTATGTTAACTATGGCCTAAGTGTTCCCCTGTGATCGCTGAGTCAAGGTTAGGGGTGATGATTCATAAGCCAGAAAGAATACGGTTTGACTTTCAGAGTTTCCATGGCTGGCAGATAGTAAAAAGAAATCTTTCTATTCCTGCAATGAATATATTTGATGGAAAGACAGCAAATGGATAATCTTAGCATGCTGTATCTGCAGAACTGGGCAACAGTCCTGGAAATATTCATCTTTAACAAGCACAATGCTGTTCACACATGTAAAATGGTGTGTGTGCATATGCACTTGGAGCATTAGGCTTTGGTTCAAAAAACAGAACTGCACCTTATGACATGGCAACGCTCCTTCAAAACTACCATAGATGAGGCTGCTTCCCATACAGAATTAAAAACGAATGGACTTCTCCCAGGGGAAGATATCTGGCAGCACAGAAGTGAGCTGCTAGAAGACCAGTTATCAGGCAGCAAGAAAGCATCAGCAAGGAGATACAGCTATTTACCTTTTCTCCCTAATCCAGAGCTACTCTGGCAGAACCTGAGCCTTCACTTTGGCACACCAACTATTCGGGCATAGTTTATGAAAGCACAGAAATTAAGAAGGGCATATGGCATTTGCCTGGTTCCTAGAAGAACTTCTCATCTAAAACCTCTTCCCATCTCTACTGCCCTCTACCAGCAAGATCCTGGGTACAACGTGCTGATGGGGAGACTCCTTCATTGCTCCCAGCCTGCAGATGAGGCCATGCAGCTCAGGGCAGGAGCGCATCGCTGGGTCTTGGCAATACCTCCATCTCAAACTGGCCACTGGGCACCGAGTGGCCCAATACACCTCCCTGGTGATTTCACCAATTCTTTGTGAAGGGGGCAGCTGAAAAATAATTCAACATAAGGCAGACAAAATTCTGTGTCTGTCATATCAATATGTGAAGTATAAGCAATGAATTACACTTGGAGATGAATAAGACACATGCAACGACAGTAGGCCAGCCTCACAGCTACCTCTCACCCTGGTTTGGCTCCAAGGTGATGCTTGTTTTTCACTCAGCTAGTTCAAGTCAGCTTAAGCGTCAGGACAATTCACATAGCTCCCAGAAGTGGGAATCATTTTGTGTGGCAAGCCTCCTCTTTTGGAAGAGGCTTTCCAAAAAAGGTTCTTTAATGTGACATAAAGGATTTCCTTCAGTCCTTCATTCTTACTTTAAAAGGATCTTTCCAATAACTCTCAATCTGATACTTGATTTAGAGAGGAAAACACCTTAAAATGTTCCCTGGCATAAAACCTCTGTCTGTGATGGGTTTGATCATTATTGTGTAAAGATGTTTTCAAAATGCAAATTCACACATGCAAGATTCGGCAAAGCTTGCCACCACCTTGACTGTAAACAAATGTGTTCACACAAAGCAAACATCTATTCCAGCAGAGAGGTAAGTAAGGAAGAGTTGCATGACTTGTATAACATGTATTGAAACTAACCTCCCAAGGCATATAATTGCTCAAATGCCTTTTGTACAGAGACATCAATAAGAAGAAAGAAGACAGGCCATTGTCAGGACTTGATAGAGGCGAGATACAATGTTTAAAACAAAGCTGGGGACAACAATCACTTTGCAGTAGGTGACTGCAAAATATAGATTACTAACAAGGGCTGAGGGATCCATTGTTCAGAACCCATGTAAATAAAGCTATATAGGATTATAAACTAATTTGCGTGTGATATCAAAAGTTGCAAGAACAATGAAGGTGTATTTACCAGATAACAGAGTCCTTTTTAGTTATCAGCTAAGACACGCTCTCAAACAAGATCACACAAAACGTGTTACAATAGTACACTTGTGTGCCTATCCTGCTTGAAGCATACGGGACTGTATGTTCTGATGAGAATTCAGGACACAAAGAACAGGTCTCAATAAATATCTTGTGGATACAATCCAGCCACTCTTGTTTTAAAAGTCAGTCTGAAAAATGTTAATAGTATTCTTTAGTTCCTTCTGTGCCTTCAGCGGCTGATGCACCACCTCTTTTAAATACGATTTTGCCACCGAGCTGTGCATTGGTAACTGATTTCAGATGCAATTTTCCTTTGTTGATTACAAAGTCATTTTAAGTTAGAACTTCTGAATTGAGACTGTGTACTTTGTTGGACCTTAAATTTCATAACTTTTCATACAATTCTGAAAGCAGATACAAAATAATACACAAAGTGGGTGCCTCAGAACTAAACGTAAATGAAGGACAAGACTAACAGCTCTATCCTAAGCCAATAACCAAAAAGCAGTTGGCAGGTGCTGTTTGAGCTTGCCACCTACACACACAAAATTTCACAGCAAAAGAAAGCCAAGTAACGTACTTGTGTTTAACCTCAAGCCCTCTGAATTCACTGTTGGGACTGACATTTGGGAACAGATTTTCAAAAAAACATTTATTCTGGTGCCTAAATTGGAGCTAACTTCTTTTGCAAAAATGTGGTATGTTGAAGTAATCAGGAAGCTCAGTACTTCACTCAGCTGAAGTGGTACACCAAACTTTCTGTACTAAGAGAAGAAAGTTATAGCAAAGGATTTAGCGTGCAACAGGGATGTAGATGGCACCAGTTCAATTCACTTCTACAACTTAGATATCCTACCTGATCGTGAACAAGCTCCTCTATCCTTGAATCAGAGATCCCATCCTTAAAATAATACCACCACCTCACAGCAATGTTGTAAAATAAATATACACAACCGAACATGCAGCTGTCAAAACTATGGCAACAGAGTCAATAAAAGTATTTTATATGGATTCACTAGCTGACCTTCCATAGTCATCCTCCCAAGAGGATGCTTCTTTGTTTCAGCCTGCAAATTCCCTCTTCTTTCTTGCTTTAGATGCCTGCAGGTGATAAAGCTTCCCTGAGGTGCAAGATCTCCCATCTTGCTATGCAGGCTTAATGAAGTCTCTTAGGACAGCTCAACTGTGAGAACAATCCAGTCCCATAGCATACTCCTGGAAGACAGACCAACCCAGCTCAAACCTCCGTACAAACTTGCTGAGTCAAGTCCATTCTTGCGGCTCAGTGCAATACAATGCAGTCACACAACTGCACGACTGAGTTAGTGAAGGAGTGTGGTGGGAAATGGGACCCCTCATGTTTACCAGCACCGCCTGGGGCTGTTTGGGCAGGGAGTTGGAGGAGCAAGCATACCAGGGCATGGGGCTCCAATATACCACTGCTAGTTCAGACACCAGTAACCAAAATTTTCTCCACTACCTTCTTTGGCAGAGAATTAACATTTTGCTTACAATAACAGCTATTTCAGAAACCTCGTTATTTCCTAGTTCCATATAAGCCTACACTTGAATTGTACTTCATTTCCTTAATGCAGCGTTAAGTCTTCAACGTTTAAAGGTTGGAAAGAACATTAACTGCTTTTTATATATTTTTAGAACACATTTTGATGCCTTTGTATCTTAGAGCTCAGTTAGACTTCTTTTTCTAGAAACAACCAAGTTGTCAACAATATTAAAATATAAGTATTAAATTCTTTAAAGCATTTAGATGAGTTTGGATGGGGATAGGAGAGTGGTTTTTTGGAGACACGGGATATTCAAAACTGTGCTACGGTTTAAAAGCTAAAGATAACATTTACTGAGAAAAGGTCACTGGAATTTCACAACCCGTCTACAGGTCCAAGGCTAGAACCCACTAAGAAAACCATAAAAATATTCTTTGACACCCTCAACACCGTTCAGACCTTAAATTATCTCCTAAATATACGTTTTAAAATGTTATCAGTTATCACTCATTTCCCTCAAATATGGACAATTCATTCATGTTTGAGAAAGAAATAAATAGTATTTGAGCAAGGAAGAGATGCAATAAAAGATTAAACTAAAGCCATGATTGAAAATCTAACAAGTTCAACACAAAACCTGTTTAACACATTTTGTTCAGATGTAGTAAAGCACAGCACAGCCTCTTTCTCTGCAGACCCACAAAGCTACAGGTGAACTTACAAGAAACTTGGGGGGCCAAGCCCACAGATCATGACTCAAGCGTTAGTCCCTATAACACAAACGTCCCTGTTCCTTTTAATGGTTTTCATAATGTGAGTAAGAATTACTTTCAGAAAACAGACTCCATGAGGAATGGATACTAAATGGCAGTCTAGCTAAGGAAATGCTAGTACAGCTCCGCAACACAGCCACGGTGCCACGAACGCTGCCAGAACATTGCGTTCCCCTGGAAAGCGCAGCAGAACACTGCTTTCCTGCAGCTGCATGCGGGGTCCCAGCACTTCCAGCAGATCGTGCTGCGAAGGCAGGCAGTTTTAAAAGAAAAATCAGCTTTTATGAATCTAAATTTGACAAGCACCAACTAGAAAATATCTTCAGTGAAGATATCAGAGTAATAGAATAACAGAAAAGAATACAACACGATGAAAGGGCAATTTCCTCCCTAACTCATTTGTTTTCAGGTGATGCTGCTTTTCTTACAATAGCGCTGCTTTGTTTCAGGAGCACAAGTGCCAGTAATCACAAAGTGATCTCCTCATTACCTGTCAATATGTCTTCAAGGCATCATTCCTTCTTGATATTTCACAGATTTGCCTTGAAGGCAAGAACAGTTCAAGTCATTCATCTATGAAACCAAAGACAATGTTGTCAGAAATTGTGAAAAATTTGGATGCATGATTCCAGCATCTCCTCTTTTCTTTTTGCTTGGCAGCATAAAATAGTCTAACTGAATAAATCTTATGCTTGATATTTTTATATTATCTACTTAACAGTTTTCAGAGTAGGACCCCTCCTCAGAGCAGGGTTTCAGCATGTACAGGTGCAGTCACACAGCTGCAGTAGCATGGAGCACAACATAAAATAAGACTGCAACAGTGGAAAGCAGGAGTGGTATCCCTAGCAGAAGAAACTGGCAATAAACCAAATCAACCTATTTCACTTCACTTATAGCAAGTAAAAGAATTAAAGGTCTATTAATCTAAAAAATATCAGTGTCCTGGTTCTGGCTTAGAACCTGGGATAGAGTTAATTTTCTTCCCAGTAGCTGGTACAGTGCTGTGTTTTGGGTTTGGTGTGAGAACAATGTTGGTAACACACTGATGGTTTAGTTGTTGCTCAGTAGTGCTTGCCCTAAGCCTGGGACTGTTCAGTGTCCCATGCTCTGCCTGTGAGCAGGTGCAAAAGAAGCTGGGAAGAAGCAGAGCCAGGACAGCTGACCTGAACTAGCCAAAGGGATATTCCATACCACAGAACATCATGCCCAGTATATAAACTGGGGGGAATTGGCCAGGAGGGGCTGATCACTGCTGGGAAGCTGGCTGGGCATCGGTCAGTGGGTGGTGAGTGATTGTATTGTGCATCACCTGGGTTTTCTTGGGTTTTGTTCCTTTCTCTCTTTTTCCTTTTCATTACTATTATTACTATTATTATTGTTACTATTATTATTATTACTATTATTATCACTATTATTATATTTTACTTTATTTCAATTATTAAACTGTTCTTATCTCAATCCACAAGTTTTATCTTTCCGATTCTCCTCCCCATCCCATTGCAGGGAGGTGAGGGGGTGTTAGCAGCTGCATGGTACTTAGTTGCCATTCGGGGTTAAATCACTACAACGAGGCTTACATGGTCAGGATGGCTATGAAAAATGACTGCAAATTAAAATGTGGGCCACAGCTTTAGCCTCTCCCCTTACAGAATGAAAAAATTTCTACCTAATGATACTAATAACTTCTTTTAACTTCTGCCTTCACAAACTTCTACCTATTGAAGATTCATAAGGTGCTACATGAGCTTTTACCTTATACTCTTACCTTGCACTGCAGGAAGAACTAACTTAACCATGCTGTTCTCCCAGAGCAGAAGGGTTGTTCCAGGAGCCTGAAAATCTTCAGGACTTTGCTTTTTCTATGGCTTTGTCCAAACAAAAGCTTTTCTCTGGCTTTCTGGCACCAGGTAGAGAGGAACCAGGGCCCAGCACACTACCTCTGACCTACCACCTACCAGCCCTGAGTCCTGAAGCCCCCCAACAGGCAAGGGAATCTGTCTCCTTGCTCAGAGTAGGGGAGAGATCCCCACCATGTGAGCGGCACTGGGATGCACAACAGGGACATGCCAGGGCCAGTCAACATGCTCAGGTCAGCCTGGGCAACACTTACTGATCCAAGGCAGAAAAAAACACATCTATAGCTAAAACATAGATATTTGGTGTAAGTTTCTACATTTATTTATTTACAGAAGTTTATTTCATAACATGTTTGCTAAATCAGGAGCAAAATCTCCCTACAAGATATAATAGCGTATGCAGTATGGGCTTCTCTTTTTGGCTTAGGAACCATGTCAGCTTTAATTAAATATTTAATCATTAGATGCCTCTGTGAGGACTTTGATGACCTGAGTTTCCTGGCCCAGCTCAGGCTTTTGGTCCGTGACAAGATGTTCCAGCTGGCAGGAGGGAGAGGTATCAGCAGCAGGAAGGGCAGTGCAGGCCCCCACTGACCAGAGGCAGCTTTGCTGGGCTGCACTAGCAGGGACAGGTGAGGCTGTGGTGAAAGAGAGGAGTGAGGAAGGTCCTGAGCTTCTGGTACCAAAGTAAGAGCTGCTGAGGGTGTGTCTGAGAAGCGGGGTGGAGGAACTGGAGAAGGATGGGAAAGAGAAGGGGGCTGCAGTATCCTGGATGGGTGCAATCTGGGAAAAACTGGAAACCAGTAACTCATGATACCACACCACCAACCCTGATTAACACCTCTGCACATCAAACACTTACTTAGAGTATGAGCTTGAGACTCGTGTGTTGGTTTGGATAAGCTCAGACCGTCACTGTCTGCACACAGGAGCAGGATTTCAGTCTCACTGACTGCCAACACACTAGGTTTCAACAACACTAGATCTTTTTAAGCTAGTCTGTGTACGTATGTGAGGAAGTGGGCATCATTTCTCCCTCACTGATCAAATAGCCCATCTTTTCCTGTCCCTTTTTAGACACAGGTTAGACCAGCTTTTAGGACATACATTACAAAGCTGTTCACCTGCATGAACAGATTTCCAGCGGTACATTTTAGTATTAGTCACTAGCCAGCTGTTTTACATCAAGGTTTTTTCTTTGGCAACTCATTTCACAATGAGAATATTCAGGCCTAACTTCTTGTCTTGCCCCAGCACCTAGCTGCAGGCAGAGAAAGGGCTGCAGCGGCTGGTAGCAGCCGCAAAGCAGGCACCATTCAGCAGGGATGCTTTGAGCCCGTGGCACAGCTCCGGTGGCAGCATGACTGATACCTTCCGGGCTCTGGGCCTGGGTTAGGCCCACCACCTCCATCCCACACTGGGTCACAGAGCAGGAAAGAGGCCACGGCAGGTGGGTGGGATACAGGCGGGGAGGATAGGGAGTGAAGTTGTGGCTGGATGGGTGAGACAGCTGTGCAAATGAAAGACCCACTTACGACTAATTAGTAAGAAAGCCCATTCAAGTTAGCATGCAAATGAATTCTCTTGTTGCAATCAGATGTCCCAGTTGCAGTGCTAACATGCTCTGTCTATCATTCATGCGGCGGTGGCTCATACGGTGTCTCAGCAACAGTTCCAGCTGGAGAAGGGATCTCCGCTTTAGCTCCCAAAGATCTGCGGGAATTTCTAATGTGGGCCTGAACTCTGCTGCTACCCCAGCTCCATACTAGGTCAAATCAAAGCACAAGCCCCAGGTACCAGATGTATTTCAAGTCATAATTAATTTATTTTTTCTTTTTCTCTTTCACATAGAGACCATATCTGGGTTTGACAGAAGAGTTTACTAACACTGTTTCAGTTTCCTCTTACAGTTTAGTTCCTATTCACATTAAATACTTGTAACTTCTCTCCTTATTGATTTATGATCAATATGAGAGGAGAACAACCACACACCTCACTCATTCCAGAAGAACACACATTTATTTGCTGTATCAATAGAACAATTCATTTTTTGGCTTAGCAGTCATTTAGTTCATATGATCTCTCACTCATCATTAAACTTTACTCTGATGCCCTGCTTGATATTAGTGGGAGCTTGAATCAATAAAGGACTGTGAACTCTAAGCAAGGTCTGTTTTCACTAAGAGTTTGTGTGGTTTTTTTTACTCTCGCCTGTGAAATATTACTGTCTGTTTCAAATTGAAAGGTCCAAAATTATAATGAGCTTGTTTTCTCCTAGCAAAGCACTAGTTTTGCACCAGTTTCATTAAGATTTGCATGCAATCTGAAGGTTCACCTTGATAAATATCGTTGTCAATCCCAAGTCTTTCATTACTTTGATGAAGAAAATATGTGATGTATCATTTGACACTGTTCGTGGATTAATATTTCTATCATCTCCACTGCAGTTAATTGCCTACGTTTCTTTCTCTTGGAATAGTGGCTAGAGACAATAGGTCATGTTGTAACATTGTATATGTTAGATGTTATCTGAACTGGAACTCATGCAATAAATTGGCATTTACTTTCTGCCTCAGTTTCTTGGATGTGGGCGTTTGTTTGGATCATAGATCAGCGGGAAAGTATTCTCTCATTCCACTAGAACATTCTACCTTTAGTCTTATTTTATTTTCCTTCCTCCTCGATAACATCATTGCTAATGGCTTTTACTACTACAACAGATCCCTCCACCACAAAAAGTAACACTTTTCCTAGGACATTTTACAGAATATGATGGGTATCATTTCTCTTCTTACCACACCAAAAAGAAAAACCCTGAAGTGTGAGCAGCAGGCAGCGGATTTAGAAAGTTTGCTCAACAAAAAAGGGGTGCATTTTGCAGCTGCAGAGCACATTTCAGCTAAGGGTCTCAAAACATAAAATTGGTTTCACAAGAGCCTTGCTCAGATAGGGTTATATGAGGTTTATTTAATTAAGGTTTAGTTGATAAATGAGAATAATATTTGGGTTCTGGACAGGAAATCATGACAGTGACAAAACCCTCCATTTCTCATTCATTATGTGAATTTTGTGATGTTTCTGAAGCAGAATTCTATAATAAGCTGGGAAGACAGCCATGGATAAGCTTTTTCAAACCAGAAGATGTCAACAAAACTGCAACCGTATTATGTCAAGCCATAATTGATTTCATACCGACCAACAGTGTCACAAATTTGTGTCAAGGCACTGAGGAGCAAAACACACCACAAAGGCAAAAGAGAGTAATTGTGTGGAAAATAAGTGACAGGATTGCTGAACCAACTTTATCTGATATTGCATGGGAAGATGATTTGCCATTCAAGCAGAAAATACGTACCAAAAAAATTCTTAAACTAGGAAAGCTGTTAATTAATACACTCAAGTTCACAGATGTTTTAATCAAGTGCAGCCTAGATGATTAAAATTGTAACTGTTTGTTATCTTGAGTAAAGGACATCAAAATAAATGTTCAGCATCAAATCCTGCCATGAATATGGACCTTCTAATAACACAAAGATTTATTACAAAATTAGCATAGGCATTTCTTGATAACTCAATTAACTTAAAGAAATGTATGGTTTTGTGCAGATCACCAACAATCTATCTCTGTTAGGAGCTAAAAACCCCTTTACATTTACCACTAAAAATGTAAGCAGTGCATACCTCAGTCAATACGTAAATTCTAATGGCTCTATTGCCATAGAATATTACCAGATGACTAATAAAATGCATGTTGCTCTTCATGCTTATGAGCATACAGATAGATAAATGGATATCAGCTTATTTTAAAAAAATGTTTAGGGACATTTGAAAATATTTTTGACCATTTCATGTAACAATACGGTGTGTAATCTTCATCTATACTTTCACTACATGGTATTCCTACTTGTATACCCCCTATGTAAATTGGGAACAACTCCAAGAGGGAAAACTTACCTTGTAAATAAATAGCAAATCTTCCTTCCCTCTTGCTCCAACATCTCTGCTGGTACTACCTGGGGAAAGCCTGTGCTCACTAGGAATGAATCTACAAATCTGCCTGGGAGCCCCCCTTTCCCTTCCAGTACACCTGATGGCATGGGTAGCCTGCACCTCTACATCACAAAGCACCATCCTAGTCCTGAAAACATCATGGAGGAGCTGGAGGAGACGGAGCATCATCTCTCCGACTCAAGTCGGCAAAATTAACTGGAGCTTTCCAAAGCCTTTTAGAAAGTGGAAAGCCTTCGGGAGAGCGGAAATGGAAGGGAAGATAGGGTCCTATTGCGTGGTGTATGCGGAGTGGGTCTACTTGAGGTCTGTCTTGATGTCCTGAATAGTCATGGGAGATTCATGCCACAACCCATTAAAATGGAAGCATACGTCCAGTGAGCTGCCCTGCAAATTATTGGAGCTGTCTGGCTAAGGTTGCATAGTGGAGAAAATAAAGTTTCCCATTCACTCCGGAAAGAGGGCCCATGAACATCAGTAGACTACAGCAGGGTTTAAAAACTGGGGTGATGAAAGAGGGAAAGTTAAATGTTGTGGATGGTGCCACCCTACAGGGAGCACACAAGGCCGTGTTAGTGCTGTCAAGTCAGTCAAGGGCTCCCACTAGTGTTATCTTTTATTTCATTTCCATCACTCGAAAAAAGGAACTTAAAAGAGAGGATTATTAAAGAGAAGAAAAAGTATGGTAAGAAAAAGCAGCTGTCATAATGGCTGGATCATGGATACTTTCACATTTGATTCATCAGTTTTAAACCTGATCCATGCTGTCCATTCCTCAAAGCTTATACAATCTGGAAATTTCTTATTGAAAGTAATCAGATGCCATTGTCAGTACCTAATTAAGAGCTGCAAAAATGCAACACATTGTGAAAAACTAACAGTGATATAGTTGTTAGCAGGCATCTTCAGAACAGGCACTCTGGAGAAGGATAGAGATGGAGGTGATCTGTCACCGCTGTCTGTGGCTCCTTTTAGGGGCATCCATGAGCATGCTACATCTGCCCCTCAAAATACATGGTGTTGTGATGAAGAAAAGGTCTGAAGCCAAGGAGAAATCTGTCTGGCTAAAAACATTTAATGTAGGGGTGGGTGGCAGTGGTGGTGGTGTGGTTTTTTTTTCCCGAATCAAAACTGCAAGTTGAAGATCCTGCTCGTAAAAATAAATCATGCAGGTTTGGATGTTGGATTGGGCAGTACAGGTAACATTAGAAAATTCAGGTCTTGGGAGCAGCGTTATAGCTGATGTACCTAGAAGCAGATATTTCCATAACTGACTAGTTAGGATGGTTTGTATTAGTCAGCAGTTTGCACTGTTTGATAGTAACAAGTACTTTTAATGCCAGATATTTTTGTGTAACACTGAGCATTTCTAATGTTGGAGCCTTTCTAATGTTCCAGCAAAGTCCACAGTTTTAGAAATATATCTTCAAGCACACTGAAATACATCCCTGCCTTGGCTTTTCTTTTCTAGCAAACATGATAAGCATGCACTAGTAAGAGCTACTAACTGGGCAGCTATGAGCTTCTCAGTTTTTTGGTCTACATGGAAAAAAACTGGGTATCTAAATAGGAAGGAACCATGGGAAGAAACAAATTTTTACATTTGGACTAGATATAGACATAAGGCACAACTAAATTCTTTGTATTTTCATTGAAATCTGCATCGTCTAGCAATTTCCAGGCTCACATCCTGCATCCCTTAATAAATAGAGACTTTATATTCATTCCCTGTGTATCACGAGTGGTTGGCGTGGCTTGGGAGAGCAACCAGACTGCTTTTTGCTAGCACTCAGCAGACCACTGAGAAAATTGTGAAGTACCAACTGTTTTACATTAAAAAAAAGCTTGGGGAAAAAAGCCATGAGGTAAGTCCACTAGAACATAAAAGAGAGAGATATTTCTGGTTTCATATCCTTTGGCTTACCTAAGAAAAGCACAACCAATTGCACAGCTCAGAAAGAGAAAGCTACACAAACCCAGACGAGAGACAAGTATTTTGTATGTAAACATACTGCAATGATCTACCTAGAACATGGCCAATTTTCTGCACTTTTTTATTAAACTTTTAACTCATGTTTGTGCACATACATATTTTTAAGCACCTGGTATTCACCAAATATATTAGGACAAATATATCACAGGACAATTACCTGTGGGACAGCAGTTAGGTAAGGACTAGGTAAGAAGCCATGACTTTAAAACTCCAATTCCATTTGTCAGTAAAAAATTGAATTCTACAAGTGGCAGGCCAAAATTTACATTTTTGATACTGTAGGTGCTGCCTCATTCACATTTCTATCGAGGCCATTAGTTTTCAGTTAGGTATTAAAATAATGGAAATTATTTGAAGATGATTAAAAGACAAGAAGAAAGAAGACTACTGGGCCCCAGGAAATCTACCAGCTCTGCCTGGGGCAACCTTTGGACACGTCAAAATCGGTGGCAAACCTTGATTCCTTACTACCGGGGGGGCTGGCACAGTGTACCATGCTGCCTTTTGCCAAGCGCAGCACACCCCAAGTTAAAAACCTTCCCTTAGCACATGCTGCCTTTCTACAGGAGGGAAGGTCCATCCCAGGGAAAAGTTGTGAGAATGAGCATGAAGAGCAACCTGATGTCCTGTGAATGTCCAGGGGAAACTGCTCAGTGTTTTTTCCTTTTCTCCAGTAGGCAAACTGCCCAATTTTGAGGATCATTAATCTTCCTGGGTGCTCTATATAGGGTGCAGCCTTTACTTCCTTGATGAAATTACATCATTTTAAAAAAATATGTTTCCTGCCTCCTGAACCCCAAAGAAATGGTGATTTTTTCTCAATAATCCCCCGATACTCAAGGCCCTAACCCAATGATGATTTGAGTTAGAGTTCTTTTTTGGAAAAGTTCTTATTTTCTGGAAACTGTCTTAGGAAATAAAATGAAACATAAAAGTAGATTTGTGGACAAATGTAGCATTGCTGCCATTAATGGAAGTTCAAACTTCTTTGTGCCTCCAGGCCTACCATATATCAAGTTTTGAATAAATAAATAGCATTTTCTCTTTTAAGCTTCCTGGAGATGTGTACATTTAAAGTTACACACTTTATCAAAGACAAGATACATACCAGAACCTTCAGTTAAAAAAAAACCAAACACCACAAACAAACAAACAAATGAAAAAAAAAAAAAAACGAAGGAAAAAGGTCATTCTTGGGGATGATTTTAAAAGGAGGAGAAGTAAAAACTTAAGTTGAGCCATTCATGGAAATGGATCTGTACAACACCGAAACTATGCTGTTTCAAATGAACTGGTGCTACTGCTTCAAGTAGTTGGGTGCCCTTGACACATCTGTGAAAGTTGAGGCTATGAGTAACTAGCTATGTTTATGGATCTATGCTTGAGAATCCACAAGCTGCTAAAAAGAAATAAGAAAGAGCATGCACAGCTGAAGTGTTGCTATGCCCAGCCATCTGAAAGAAAGCTGTTGTTTTTTGATATATCAACTGAAAGGGGTGACGTTATTACAGAACCAGATCAATCCTACACTGTTTTCCTTCATCTGTGTCTTTATAATAAAGATATGCCTTTGTTTTCAAAGCAGATCTTGCACTCTTTCTTCTAAAAAGAGAATCAAGGTTGATTAGCCTTGAACTTTCAGTTACCTGTTTTGCAATCCTTTAAAGACATTTTTCAAGTTAAAGAAGGAAAAGCCTTCTTTATACCCTGTTTTTTATACCCTGTCCTTTATACCCTGTGCTTTGTGCCCTGTGACCCAGAATATAACTCCTATATTAAGTGTACACAGGGTTTCTATTTACAACACCAGAACAATGAAGATTCTCCCTAGCAATCCTTCCAAAACATAAATTGTGGGGTTTGATGACTAGATGCTAATTTTTATTTTTTTTTTAACAGAGTTAAAAACGTTACTAAAGAGGATTTCATCCTACTGGAATCATCATCTTGTCCTTCGCAAACACCTTAGGAGTACAAATCCAGAGGTGTCCACAGTCAGTAGTTACAAACCAGTTTCAAAGTGGAGGAGGAGAAGCCTCTGCCTGCTCCTGCCCATTCGCCCTGTCCCCAGGAGGGGGAAGCCGAGCTCCGCTGGTTGCAGAGTTAGAGTTGCAATGAATTAAAGTCAGCTCTGGGCAGGATTTTTTTTTCCTTAACATCAGTTATCCCTGTACTTGCTTCCATGCACAGAGTTAAAATGCTCCTAGTGGGTTGTCCCAGGGACCCTCACTGTGGGCAAGCTTCTGTCTAACCTCAGTTGATAATGCTCTGAGTTTTGGGTCAGAGAGGAGGGGTTTTTTTCCAAGCAAATTTCCTCTTGAGCAACAGAAGGTCAAGCTGACATGAAGCACACTGTCTTTCTGGCTCTCCTCTCACCCCCACAAACGCACCGCTCAGAGCTTTAATGAGGAGTCTGGAGCCCAGGTGTCAGTTCAAACTGACGTAAAATGCAACTGTTCCCGTTATGCAGGGCCAACAGCCCGTCTGCAGTGGTGGTTCTCCCCACGGAAGAGGATCAGCTACTTTCAGATAAGGCCATTCCCACTGCTGGAAATGAGGAGCATGACTCAGTTGCCTGAACACCCCCACGCTGTTGGAGACACCCCAGTCTCTGGGCAGGAGCAGACTTCCCATAGGTCCACATCACACCCCCAGACCTGTCTCAGATACCCGGGGCATCAGCCCTGGCAGAGCTGCCCACCTTTGGGCAGCCAAATCCTCCCCTTGGACGTGCTGCCTGTCCACCCCACACAGGCAGGTGTAAGGGCTGAAGCCTGGGATTCGGCTTAGAAAATGAAACCTTTTCACGAAGTACAGTAACCGCAACAAAGTGCCAGCTGTGTGCTTACCTCCAGCGTGTAAAGCCATTACTTCTCCAGTCATTGCCTAATGTTTCAGCTGCTCCAAGAACATAAAGATGTGGTAACTGTTTTATGCACTTCTGGGGCGGTGAAGAGCTCCAGGTGACAAAGGACAACATGTGTTGGGTGGATCATTTAATTAAGGAAGAGCAGGCTGCCTGCAGACAGGGAGTCAGTGCCCCACGCAGAGGAGCCAGCCCCACCACCACACCACGACACAACCTCCGTGTCAAGTACCACTTCAGACCTGTCCTCCTGGGGAATCTAAATCAAAAGCTCATGCCAAATGAATCTAATCAAATGCATATAATTATCCTCAGTGGACAACTTTAAGTACTCAGACAATTATGCAAAGCAATTTTTTAATTCAAAGCTGAATCATCTTGAGAGATACCTGCCTTCATCTGTCTGAGGGCAAAAACCCTTTTGATAAAAACCCTTTTGTCCTTTCCCTTCTGATAATATTGAAAAAGGTGAGCGTATCTGACAAGCCTTAGTGTCAGCAAACAAGCATGGTATGAAATCATGGATTGACTGATCAAATTCTTCCTCACTGGTTTTAATGAGGAAGCAGTGCATGCAGTAGAAGCACATCTTACTCCTGCTACACTGTGATATGCACACAAAGCTGTCCCCCTTCTAATGTGTTACAGCTAGCCTAAAAAGATTGACTAGAAATCAAAAAAGATTTTTTAATAAAGAATTATTTAGCAAAGTTCTCCCACAATATAGTATTTCTAATTTTCCCAGGTGTATTATCCCTGGACTTTTTTATTCAGCATACTTTCAAGCCTTCCTCAAAATGACCAAAAGCAAGTAAAGCAAAAGATATAAACAACTTTTTTTATACAAAAAGCTTGGAGAACATTTTTTGCATCCTAGTTCTCTGCTGTACCTTTCTGTGTATTTGTATAACGCACAGCCTTTTGGTTCTTGTGGGAAATGCCAGTACGCAAGCAGTATATAGTATGGTTGGCCCAGAATTTTTGGAGATTCTTACTGGAAAGAAGTCCCCTTATTGAGTATACATCATCAGGGAGCTGAAAGCTGGTTCTGTGCTTGCCATTTTTTGTATAAAATGAAAGAAAATTTGGCAGTGTGATTTGTATTTCCAATATAGCAGCAGCTGCTTGAATAACAGAGTTTCTAAGTGTATACACGATTTAATGATACAGAAGAGTCACTGCAACCACTTCCATTCCAGCGGCTTATATTACCCACCAGGACTGCTAAATATTTTCTTCCACATTAGTACAATTCAATGCAAGAAAAATTACTCTGTCAGGCTGTTTTTTTAATTATGGCTGTTGGAAAAAACCTTACCTGTACAGAAGCTCTGTTAACATTGTGCAATTCAGTATCTGACCACATGCATGTTCATTACCCTGCCAGTGTCAGTGCCAATGCCCACGCCAATGCCAGCTCTGCAGTGTAAACCCTGCGCATTCAGTTCTGTGGCACAGTAATTAAAAATCTGGGGTTCTAGGTAATGGTGGTATTTTTATGTCAGTCCTTCTACTGGTCCACACCTCTCCTGGCCATGTTAACAAAAAGATGGCAAGTGTGGGAATGGTACCAGAGCCACAGCACACAGTCCTCTCTCTCCCTCACTTTATTTTGCAGGGTCTCTTTGGAGTGACTCACATACAAACTCAATTAGCCCTATACAAATCTTAGCTTGCGCATTCTTTTGTACTTGCATTTTTATTAATCCTTGTTTTCCGTGTCTGCAGACACCACCAGGTTTCAAGAAACTGTGTGCCATCTGCCATTCTGCCTGATGCTGGGGACCATGTGTCGCTTGCAAATACCGCGCAGATCCCAAAACTCATCTCAGCCTGTCCCCTGATCTCATCCAGACCTGGGGCCTCAAAGAAACCTGTTGGAAGCGGCTGCTTCATGCAGTCTGTGGCCTTGGGCTGGCCTGGAATGTCCCCCCCGTGTTCTCTCTCCAGCACACATCATTAACCTGAAGTTACAAATATCTTCGTACATGTTAGAAGCAGCACATTCACTTTCAAGCAACTTCCACTGCTGTATCTTTCTGTACTCGAAAGTGAGGATCTAAGAGCCCCTCTCCACCAGCCCGTCAGCAAGCCCTCCCATCCCCGTGCCCTTCCCACCTCTCCCATGGGCTGGCATGTCCACCAGCGCTACCAGCTCCTGGCACTGCTGAGAAAGCCGCTCCTTTAGGTGTTTGCGGATAATCTTGTTTTAATGGGCAACAACAAACAGTTTCTTGCCTGTTTAAAGTACTCAGGAAAGCCGCTGCTTCCCCATGTCATTCATGCTCACAGCTGGGTGGGTAGGTCTTTCCTGGCTGAAGCCCATTTTGTCCTTCAGGCATGACAATGTTTTCTTTCAAAAGACAGACCCAGTTTATTTCCCTGTTCTTTAAAGCTCTCAGTTCCTGGACTAGGTGGGGGCAGAAGCCTCTGTGGTGCCTCTTTCCAGCCAAAACAGTGACCATCCCTTTAGAGTATAAAGATGAAGAGTGGGTCTGAGCTCGAACCTACCCAAAGTCTGAAGCAGAGGACCTACAAGGATGAGAGAGAGTAAATGGCTGATGTTGGAAGTCTGGAATCCGTCTTGCACAAATTAAATGCAGACTATTACACTAGGATCCAGATCTGAACTTTCTCATAGCTGTGGGAAGTCGTAGACAAAGTTCTTGGCCTAGGTCTGTTACAGGTTAATGCTAAGTGACTTTAAAATGGCACACATGCGACCATGGAGTGCGTGCATGCCACAGGTGTCCGGCTGGTTTTAGTTTTGGTGCACCAATCATTACATACGAAATAATAAAATGAAAACATTCAGATTTTAGTATGCCTTGTGTTTATCTCTTTACAGCACCTATTTCTTCAAGAATTTCAATGTTTTTATGAGAAGTAGGTGATCCTAATAACACTTCTTCAAAACCAGAAAAAGCTCTGTATCTGATACTGAAAGGACCATAACCATACATGCAAGTAAAAGCACTATGAATTTTTTACTGCTATTACAGTATCATCCGTTGGAGAAGCCCACCCCCACGGCTTTGGAATGCTGATTTTTAGAAAGCATGAGTGCCACCTCTTCATGTTGACTTCAGCAGCAGTTGCTGACATTTTGTCCTTGGATCAAGGACAAACACTATCACAGCAGTACTCTGGGACAGCGTGGGCTCAAAATGACAGTAAGAGGGGTCATTACCTGGAAAATTACATATCTGAAGCTTAATTTTGAAAAACAACATCAAACATTTAAGATTTTTTCAATTACTATAACACAACTTTTGAGTAATTACGTAATTATGTCTTCTTGAAGAACCATAGTCACATTCCTTTTGTCTCCCAGTCTCTGGGGTAAAAACGACCCTCTTTATGTGAGCTTGCCTTTTTCTATAAAGTACTGGCAAAGATTTTTATATGAAAAGCCAGCATTTCTTATCATGCTAGGATGTGCTGGAGGACCAGATTACAAAGTCTTGATTTCCTTACAAAAAACTAATGGGAGAAGAGGGATAGAAGGGAAGGCAAATGACCCACCGAGGGTGCAGATACTCACTAGAGCTGGGGGGTGGGGGGGTGGAGAAGGGTGGCTCAGGGTAATGGCAGTTAAAAAATAACCACCATTTGTTTAAAAGATATTGGTCAACTCAGTAATGTCAGAAACACCATCTTCTTTATTGGTCAGGGGTTTAGTTGACAAAAATGTCAAATTTTCACACATGATTTTGAGTTATAATTTTGTTTCAAATTATAAATGTTCCAGAAATGCCAAATTGCAAAAAATACTGACCTGCCCTCATTTTTGAAATCGAGAGAAGAAAGTTGCCCTATCTAGCCCACAGTAAGAAGACTATGGCTAATAGGATCACTGCCCCACATGGTACTAAAACATGGCTGTGATTGTAGCCTAATAATTGCAGACAATTGTGTATTTTTCTCTTTTAAAATACAAAGGCTTTGACCATACAAAAAGGTCATGTGGACAGCATCCAGAAAATTATAATCATGGGAAGCAACAAATCACCTGTTTAGTGGTGATCAGTGAGGAAGTTTCTGTATCTTTATGAGTCCTCCAGACACTTACATGCTTGTTATTATATCTATAGCTGTCATGTATATGAAGCCAAACTTGGAATTCAGAGTTTGGAATCTCTAAGAAGCTGTTTAGATGTGGATAAAATGCGTTGCCATGACTTCAGTGGCTTAATTTGAAACAGATCCTGTAAGACAGCACCTGAGAAGCTGCTCAGCCATATGGGCTCAGGGTCTAGAGCCAACAGAGTGGACTGTATCTCACTTCTGGCCTCAGTTTTTCTGGTTAAACACTCATCTACTCCTATCATCCTCCTAGCTTTAATATTGAAGAACAATGCATACCCTGTTATGTGTATGTACTTTAGCACCATATTAGGATCTGATCTTCTGGTAGACCAGGTCCTCTAACTTCCTTGGTTTGGAGCTTTTAAAATTTTTCTTACCTCACCTGAAACTTTATAGTATTGTCTTCAGGATGAAAAAGCCAAACATACCTCTGCCATCTCCATTCAATGGTAAGACACCAACTATTTTAAACATATATACTTTCCAATTATACATAATGCTTCTAGGAGAAACACAGCCACTAGACAAGATTGTCTCACATTTCCTGCATTCCCAGAATCTTTTTTGCTCTTGAGAACAGCCTCTTCCCAGAACCATGTTTCATAATGATTTAAATTAACACATAAACTGCAAAACAGGTTCCTCATCACTGCCCTTAGCTTGGTATACAATGAAAATCCTGTTAAACCATTTTGAACTCTTCCCTCAACAAATAAAATACGTGTATTTTAATTCTTCAAAGCTGGAAAAAGACAATAAGGTCACATTTTTATTTAGCTAAAACACAATCATGATAAGCTTCACCACAGTCACTATAAAAACATCCTTGCACCTTTTAAGAAAATGGTAAACATTCTTAATACAACAGTCATATCTGATAACACTGTCTACTGGCACACTTGAAATACAGATCTAACAAAGTCTTCCCTTGCTTGGACTAACAGTCGCCTCAGCACTAAGGGAACTGCTCAATTAACATTTGCAAGTACAGTGAAATCGTAGATACATAAGGACTGTGTAGCCAACACTACTAAAAAAGACCGCCTCTCAGATCAGGGGCTATCCAAAATTTATGAGATTTCTGAGGCATCTCAGTACTGATTTCATGGTCCAGAGCTCACTGAAGTAAATAAGAACTTCTTGTTGACTCTGAATGGCCTTGACTCAGATCTAGACTGCAACTTTGCTTACTCACGTTTCTTCCATGGTGCTGTAAAAAAACCCAACATTTTTCCTTCTGTCCTGCTTTCAGCTGGGATAGAGTTAATTTTCTTCCCAGTAGCTGGTACAGTGCTGTGTTTTGGGTTTGGTGTGAGAACAATGTTGGTAACACACTGATGGTTTAGTTGTTGCTCAGTAGTGCTTGCCCTAAGCCTGGGACTGTTCAGTGTCCCATGCTCTGCCTGTGAGCAGGTGCACAAGAAGCTGGGAAGAAGCAGAGCCAGGACAGCTGACCTGAACTAGCCAAAGGGATATTCCATACCACAGAACATCATGCCCAGTATATAAACTGGGGGGAATTGGCCAGGAGGGGCTGATCGCTGCTGGGAAGCTGGCTGGGCATCGGTCAGTGGGTGGTGATTGTATTGTGCATCACCTGGGTTTTCTTGGGTTTTGTTCCTTTCTCTCTTTTTCCTTTCATTACTATTATTACTACTAATACTATTATTATTATATTTTACTTTATTTCAATTATTAAACTGTTCTTATCTCAATCCACAAGTTTTACCTTTTTCTGATAGTCCTCCCCATCCCGCTGAGGGGGGTAAGTGCGCGAGCAACTGCATGGTACTTTGCTGCCAACTGGGGTTAAACCACAACATCTTCCACACCCGTATTATTTTCTTTTCTTTTTTTTTTTTTTTTTTTTTTTTTTGCTATGAGGCTGAGATTTGCTTTATGCTGTTATGTTAGCTACACATAAAGAGTGTATATGTTACTCTTTGTGATGATTTAATAGAGCACTGAGGTCTTGATTTGTAAATAAATACCTTACTGGGGTAACCCCACTGAACCCTGTACGTACTCAGTTATAAGACTTACTTGCAGGGAGGATGGAAAACTCCAGCAGTACCCATCAGGTCTTTTGCATAAAAATTAGCATATGAAAATATTTTTCTTTTTAATACTTTCAAACACTTACCTAAACAACGTTTACTTATAGCTAAGAATAGCTAAATGTTTCTCTTTCTGAAAAGACCTTACAGGGCTGTGAATCTGAGAAAGGAGCAGGATTTCTCAGTGCACGAGTTTAAAGCTTTATTTTGAGTCTTAGTGAATTAAAGGGAAAAAACATACTGTAAACATACTTGAAAGGATTTTATCTTGTTTCTAAAGACATATTCCAAAAGTTTTGCACATCTTAATAGAAATATGATAATAATCAGAAAAAGTAATCTCCTGAGAGCTGACAGGAAAACAGAGAATAAAGCCAGGGTAACCACTACAATCCCATCTGTGCATTATTCTCTTGTTCTGGGCAACCTCAATTCACATCCAGTCTGAGGACAGATGAGAGGCGGACACAGAACCAAAACCACCACGTGAAATTATAGTCACGCTACTATTTTCTGAGGTGATTGTCAGAGATAACCACATTCAGCACTTGAGGAAAGGCCACACAGACCACTCTCAAAGCAAGTACCGTAGCCAGCTGGGAGGAAACTGAGCATTGCTGGCACCTGCTAGATGTCAGCCCCAGACTAATCCAGCTTGCAGCCTTGGCCCTAGCTCAGGGTCACCCACTTCCTTGGCAAAATTGCTGAGGGACGAGTGCAGACAGTGAGCGCAGCCTCACCAGACCTCATTCTGCTGCACCCCGTTGGCAGAGTAGTAACCCTGCCTGTCTCTGAATGCAGCTTCAAAGGCAGCCCAGCCAAAGAGCCAACTATGGATTCAACACCTGGACCTCATCCTACTGTACAAACCCAATGAAACACCACCAATTTCTATAGCACCCTCGTAACAAGCTTTTAGACACTTTCTCAGTTTGCCACTGATCAGCAGAAAGTTAATCTTTTCTACAAAGTATGACTCAGACACAAAATGCTCAGGGCCATGATACTAGAGCGGCAGATATCCTTTCCTGCAGGACTCACTTTCTTTTTAATGACCTTCCAAATATTTTTTTCCCTTCCAGTGGGAACAAGAATGCCAGATGGTTATCTTCTGCTTGGGCAAGACCATACTGGACTGGTTCCACAGCTGTGAACCAAAGATAAGATTCTCAGTGAAAATTAAAACACACTGTTAGGAGGTAATGCAGGAACCAAGGTACCTAGGAGCCACAGGGATATAAGCAGTAAAAGCAATTTAATGAAGTTTATAGATGGCTGGCGAAAAAAACCAACTTACTGGCACAAAGTCTTATTTAGAAATGTAGAGAGTAATGCCTTGATTAATCCCAAGGAGGTAGTAAAGTTACAACCACTTGTAATACATGTCAGATATATATCTTATACTGTGGTCTAAATAGCAGAGCTTTCAGAGACAGAAATATCCCAAATACTCTTCAATGATTTCTACAGCTGACAAAGTTAGCAATATTTCTGTTAAGAATGGATGCTGTCCGTCAGTCTTACAATGAATGATTTGGGCACTCGGACACTTTTGCAGATCCTTGCAAATAGTGGCTGTAATTATTTAGAAGTGTGGAGTGTTCTGCACAACATTTTCCACTGTGTCACAGAGTAGCGACTACACCATTTTTGTCTGGTTTTTCACAGCCTCTTCTGCTTTTGTGGTTGTGTGGGTGGACAAGCATGGGCAGTATGTGCAAGTCACAGCAAGAAACCCGTACGCGTGTGAGCGCGCACAGAGGAAGTCACCACGCATGCATGCTTCACTGAGACCCTTCCAACTGTGATTCCAGGAAAACCTTGCATGGCTCCGGATGGAAAAGCAGGTGTTTGGGTAGTAAAATTAGTGTAATTAGGGAAAATGGACACTCTTACTGTGTATCCTCTCACACTTTTTATTCTGGCAAATTAAAATCTGACTGGAAATCTTCGTATGGCATGTAAAGAACAAAGTAAAAGATAAACATCTACTGAATTTTGAGCTGCCTCAGTGACCTGTATTGTGTTGCCAATGTATTCCTGTGGTTTTCATTCCCAGCACTTTCTTTTCTATCTTCCTATGCTCATGGATGGAAGTTCTCACAAAGGAAATGGTCAAAGGACTGATACAGCATTTTAACAAAATGTCATCTACCTGTTTTGTGGATCCATGCTGGCCTCATGCATGCATACATATGTGCATTTCCCTTGCCATAGTCCTGGTATTCTGAAAGCAGAGCACAATGTAGATAGCATCTGCCGGACAGATATATGAGCCACGTGCAGGAGAAATGGAATTCCTTCCCTCTCCTAAAATATAATCTATACATAACCTGGTCTATTTGAGAACCAAAAATAAATAACACCTTAAAAAAACCTCAAAACTTTCTCTAGAGCAGTCTTATGAGCTGTAAGGGCAATGGTCTTTTTGACCAAGCATGATATATTATACCCTGAGTTGGGGTGAAAACCACTAGGGCAAGTTGCCTTGCAAACTTCTCTCAGGAATGCCTCAACCATCTGTTGTCTTCTCTCTTGGAGGCAAAATATGCTAAATTCTAGCGACAGACTTTAAAGAGACACAACAAGTCTTCAGGAAGATGTGCAGCAGCACAAACTCCTAGCTATCCTACTTTTGGAATGAAGTAGGACTGACTGAAATAGGGGAAATGACCTCTGCTGAGAAGAGATGTGTCAGTCCCTAAAACAATCACTCAGAGAATGCCCAAACATCACTTAGTAGCTTTTTTCTCCTAACAAAACTCCCAGGGTTTTGATAGGGAGGACAGATGAGGGACACAGCTGCACATACATCAGCAGTCCTTTACCTTGCAGGCTGACTGCATGCCAAACACATATACATGTACAAATGTGCACGTGGAGAATGAGGAATGCACATTTTTGCACCCCAGCTGAGGTATAGCAGGAGAACGCAGTATGTTAATCCTGTTTGTTGCAGAATGGCAGACTTAGATCCTGCAAATACAAACATACTTAAAGAAGAGAATAAAAGGGATCACAACTCCTCAGACACGCTAGGGAGAAACAACTTATAACAAGTGCTGTAAAGAACTAAGCCTCTAATCTCTTAAATATTCAGAATCTGATCTTAAATCATCTGGTGCAAGTTGTCTTTCAGCAACCCCAGACCTCAAAGACCGAATGACTGTACAGTGCTTTCAATAATGAAATAAATGCTTGTCTTTTCAAAGGCAGTATCTCCTTGTTTCCACTTAGAGCTAACATTAACTGCTACAAAATAACACACTTTAAAAACCCCCTTCAAATAACACACTTTAAAAACCCCCTTCCTGTACACCCAAGAACATTTCAAACGTATGTACTTAAGACCCTTTTAAAAAATGATCTGTCAGTCCAGACAGCAATTTATTTGCATGTATTTAATAATAAAACTGGGAACCACAAGTACAACCATAGCAGGATTTTTTTTCTGAGGCATAGTACAAATGTGAAGATGATAGAGGAAGGCGTGAACTCTAGCCCATCTTTCTTTTCTTCTCACAAGATCAGTTCCTACAAAGTTTAACTTGGAGCTTCATTTGGGTGTATTTATGCAAGTCATCTGGTCTTAAAAATGGGTTTGCCAGGGTTTTGGTATGTCTCCCTGCCTGCCTTTCTGTCCTTCTTTTTACATTTTCCACTTAACATTTTGGAATGATCCAGTCTGTTAAGGTAAATGCAATGAAGACAGCATTTTAAATGCCCTGCTAAGAAGAGGCAGAAGTGTTCATAGGCTTAAAATCCATCTAATATGTAGGTCCTCTGATGAAGCAGAGGTAAAGGACTGATTCTGCACCTCTAGAGCCCATCAGTCTTTTTATGCATCGTACTAACTCTGAATTTGGTTTCTGTTACACCATTAGTTGCAAGGCTGTAAGTGAAGAACAGTAGGTCATGTCAATAATTCATCAAACTGAGGAAGTGCAAGAAATGTAATGAAGGGTCAGCGTTCGCAAGCAACAGAAACATACTTCAGAGCAATGCTGTGGCACAAAGGCTACCAAATGGTTGGCTAAGGGAGAGTGGAGAGGAGGTAGCCAGTCTAACGAGGCTCTTTACTTCAGCACAGAAATGAGAAGGGAAGCCCAAAACTGGAAGCAAATCCAGGCCACTGCCAAAGGACAGTGAAGAAGCTGTTTAAGAACGATGAGCTCTGGGAATGAACCACCCACTAACATAAAACACCATGTGGATCTGCTTCTCTTAGGGATTGTAGGTTAAACCTGGAGGTCTTTCTGGATTTGCTGGAGAGCTGAGAGCCCTTTAACTCTGGTGGCTTACAGGAGTCAAAATAGCAGGTTTAATGGTCCTTCTGGCCTCTGCAAAGTCACCATGTCAAATACAGATCCCTAAGAAGACAGGGGATGATTGAGGTACTTGTGAGTCCCCCCGGTGCTATTGCTTCTGCTGCTGCCTTTGAGATGAGAATGATAGCATTTGAAGGGAGCCTGGGTGGAGGCAGCAGGAAAGTATGTTAGCCTTGGGGGCTAGCCGGATTTCCTTATTATTCTGGTGCAGCATATTCAGAAAGCAAATTCTAGGGGGTTTCTTTGGTCTTTGCAGCAAAGGGAGTGTGGTTATAACCACACTGCACCAGGAGCTGTGGTTATGTCAGGTCCCAGAAGTGCTGATGCCTGAGGAAGCTGAAGGGCTGGAGCCAGTTGGCAGAGCAAGGGGGACTGTAGCCAGCGGTCTCCTGAACAGGGTCCCCCTCAGCTGTCACAAAGTCAGGGATCAACGTCTGCTTTACAGTGCTGGCTGTGCAGCATGAGCACCCAAACATTAGTATGTCGGCTCTTTGCCTCTTAATACTGGCGAGCTTGTGCCTCCTGTTTCTGCATTGCCCAAAACAGAAGAATTCCAGTCTTCCCTGGAATCAGGCTCTAGTACAGATCATGACCAGGTTCGGACAGAGTGCCCAGGCTCAGAGCTGCTCATGCCTGGAAGCTGCCGTGGCAGCCCCCTGAGGGCTCACATTGGCTCTGAGAGCTTCTGGAGAGTGCAGCCCCCTGCCAGAAGTCCATGCCCTTGCTCCCTTGCCTGTCTCTGCTCATTGTGTGGTCTGGGTACCAGAGCAACTGCCCCCCTATAGTTTGAGCAAATGAGAGAGTTACGCTGGGGAAAGCTGATGTATGAACTTGTGGTGCACCAGCTGCTTGGCAAGAATTCCCTGGGAATGTGTTGTCATGTGGCAAAACCACTCTCCTTTTCACTGCTTTCTGGAGGGTCTGAGGGAAGTAACATGGGAGTGGGCAGTGTCCACAGGGCAGTTGGCAACCTGCCAGATCACATCCTGCTTTACCCCAGGAAAAATTACTTCTGTGTCATTAAAGACAACAAGTCATCTTGAATATCATCAAATTAAGAGCAGAGTCTTCAAAATTTCTCCTTCAAAAATGAAAGTTAGGGTGAATTATCTCTGAGATTTGTCTAGACAAAGACCATGTTATTGCCTTGACCCATCATGGGAGCACTTACCAGCTCTTTGTGATGTGGATCTTATTTTCCAGACCTCTCTTTTTTACTCTTTCTTTCTCTCTCATTTTTCCCTACTAAACCTCCACTTCTAAGAAATACATCAGATGACCTCAAAGGAAAAAATAAAATTGAAATACATAAGATGAAACAAAACTGAGAAATAAAAAGTCACTTTTCCCAATCCGAGCTGCAATTGGTATAGCAGTGTTGCCTACAAGAGCTTACCTACGTTACATCATACCAACATCAGTGATGGGAAAAGGACAAACAGGCCACATTCCAATATTAGCTAGAGACAAGTGCAAGAAAAACAGGTGGGCAGGAGAGCTAGAATTAAAACATTACAAAATATTGCATGTATGCAAACAGTGGTGCAAGAAAGCACTGGGGACAATAGGAAGATGCTGGAGAGCTGATCATCAGCTGATGAGCCATGCAATATTGCTTCTTGTTTACTGTAGTGGGTTTGCATGACAAGGTTTTGGTAGCTGGGGGGCTACAGGTGTCATTTCTGTGAGGAGGTGCCAGAAGCTTCCCCATGTCCAATGAAGCCAATGTCAGTCAGCCTCAAACCGGACTCACCACTGGCCAACGCCAAGCCCATCAGTGATGGTGGCAGTACCTCTGCAATAGCACGTTAAGGGGAAAAAAAATCCAAACTCTGCACCAGCAGAAGAGAGGAGTGAGACTATGTGAGAGCAACAGTGAAGAAGGAGGGGGAGGAGGTGCTGGCACCAGAGCAGAGATTCACCAGCAGCCTGCGGTGAAGACCACAGTAAGGCAAGCTGTCCCCCTACAGCCCATGGAGGAACCCATGCTGGAGCAGGTGGATGCCCAAAGGAGGCTGTGACCCCTGGGAAGCCCATGCTGGAGTAGGTTTGCTGACAGGACTTGTGACTCCACAGGGGACCCACGCTGGAGCAGTCTGTTCCTGAAGGACTGCACTCCACGGAAGGGACCCACACTGGAGCAGTTTGTGCAGAACTGCAGCCCATGGGAAGGACTCACATTGAAGAAGTTCACGGAGAACTATCTCCCATGGGAGGGACCCCACGCTGGAGCAGGGGAAGAGTGTGAGGAGGAAGGAGTGGCAGAAACGATGTGTGATGAACTAACACCCGTTCCCTGTCCCCCGAGCCACACAGGGGGAAGGGGTAGTGAAAACAGGAATTATGTTGAGCCAAGGAAGAAGGGATGGCAAGGAGAAGGTGTTTTCCTGATTTGAATAGTAATAAATTAAACTAATTTCCCCACGTCAAGTCTGTTTTGCCCATGATGGTAATTGCCGAGTGATCGCCCCATCCTTATCTCAGCCCATGAGCCTTTAGTTATATATTCTTTCCCCTGTCCAGCTGAAGAGGGGAGTGACAGAATGGTTTTGGTGGGCACCTGGCATTCAGCCAGGGTCAAACCACCACATTTACTTTCTGGGGCAAGCCCTGCCCTGGTGTGAATAGAAGACAGAGGGCTGCACAACCATGGCTGCATTTCATGGCATAACAGCACACACAAAACCAGACACTGTTCACAGGCAGATCCCCACCTGCACTCACTGGAAGACTGGCAACTAACGACATGCTTCTAATTGTAACACTGTTCAGTGTGTTATACCAATTATGGAATCAGTCTTAATATCATGACCACTACACCTCCTAAAAGACTGGGGTTTTAGGGGAATTCAGCCAAACCACTCATCTGCCCTATAACCACATTTTCAAAAGCCTGTGTGCCACACTATGCTACATCTACGCGTTGTATTGTAAGTGCTATCAGAGGGAAATTTTTGAGTCACTTAAGGGCCAAACCAGCTTTTTACAATAAAATGGAACTACAGTTCTCATTAAGTGTGCTCCTAGTAGTAGTACCATTTTTTATCAAATAATTGAATAAACAACATAACACATACAGATTTCAGTTCCTGTTCCTCACTACTTGGCACCCGTATCACATCCTGTTGTGTTACATGGTTTCCTATTTGACTGTGCTATGAGGAGAAATAAAGCCTTTTCTAAATTTTCTCATTTCTAATTCTAAAGACAACATTAAAATGTTGTTTTAGGGATGTGATGGGTGTTGTTTTGGTCTGGACACTAATGTGTCCAAGAATACAGTTGTGTTTTTCTTCAAGGAATGTTTTCATGTCAGAGATTATTATCCAAAATTTCCTAGATTCTTTAGTTCATGGCAATGGCTTATGGCAGACAGATGCGTGTTTGCTTTCTACTGCAGTATTAAGAATATTGTTTAATATAGCTGTTGTTCTTAAAATAGTTTTCTAAATGGTCCATTTAGACTGTCAGTTTGGAGCACTATATCAGTTTCCAAACCTGTGCTTAATATGTTTCATCATCTCAAATCAGAGCTCATTCACTTTAACCATGTAACATTGACTTAATCAAAACCATAAGCAAGTTACAGTTAGATCTATGAAATGACAAACAGTAGTTTTTCTTTTAATCTGCTTCTTAAAATTCTTGATGTCTGGTGAGATATAAACCCAAATTTTTTAATTTGTAAAACAAATACCTGTACTACACTTTATATTATGTCCTTAGAGTAAATTTTTGTCTTGAGCCTTTACATAAATATATTCGGTTTTGAAAATATCTCTCCTGTTCTGCTGTTGCCAAGATGGCTTTTAAGCATTTTCTCTCAATATTTCATTAGCTTTCTTCCCAGATGATCGTGATGATCAGAAACAAAGAGAGATCTTAATTGTATGACATTGTATGAATCTAATCTTATTACAGTTTGGGAAAGCTGAGGTTTGAAATTAGTTTTGGTAGACCCTATATACCTTAATGATTTAGTTGTAACATGTTAGAGATCAGTTGCTTTACGTATCATGAACTGTGTCTTCATGCTCTCTGTTGAGGGTTTACCAGTCACTGGGATCCAGGCTTAGCTGTGATGGATTTCTTTAACTGCTCAGAGGATTTCCAATGTGTGGTGTGTTGCATGGGATAAGAAATGGCATGCTGAAGAAGTTGTCCTGGAAACCAACACCTTCCTTTCGGAGAAGGAAATCTTCAGCTGGATGGTCTCAGACAAACCTGCTCCTTCTCTTCCTTAGCTAAAGGCATCTGCACCTGACTTTATCCTAGTTTGTTCTTCAGCTGTGCCCACTCTCTTGTTGTTCTTATGGTTAATGTATTAAACCTGGGCATAAGAAAATAATCCTCCAGAAGGCGTTTCACACCCCAAAACCTGTGAACTCCATTTCCACGACCGTTTCTTGGATGCATTATCTAGTGTCCTAGGCAAACAAGCATTTGCTGCTAATCATCAGGGCAAAGCATATCTGGCAGAAATATAGCTCAGTAAAGGAGCAGAAGGCAATTCAGACAGCGAAAGCACTCTTTTGCTTGGGGTCACTCACAACACAGGAGATCCACGCAGGATAATATGCACTAAGTAGATGAGGCTCAAGAGACATTTTCAGCAATTACATACTGTTCTAAATGCTTCGTTTTTTCAACACACACACATACAGAGTGATTGGGTAAAAGTATTGCCAAGTTATTCCCTTGTTTTTCTTAAAACAACAGGAAATCAACTATCCCATTGTGCACGACTAATAAAGAACTGTGAATAACAGGGGTCCATTCTAACAACATAAATAGATATAAATAAATAAATATAAATACGTATTTATAAATAATAATTTTTATAATATTATATATAAATATAAATAAGTATAAATAAATCAGTTGCCATTGCTGCCATGCACAGAGAGCGTATCTGCCCCAAACTGGTATTTTATAGTGCTGCAAGTGTCCTCTTTTGCATGGGGCGGCCTTGAAATTTGGATGTTAAAAGTGATCTTTTTGGCCAATGCCCCAAATGCCTAGTGTGACAACAAAACATGAGACAGAGCATAGCAAGTGAACAGACGAGCTATTGTTTTCTCTTAGTTCATTCACTTCTGCCAAGTGTATTTCTTGGCAGTTCTTTTCCATTGCATCAGGCCAAGCTCAACATCTCAAAGGATCTTCTCAGAATTATGAAACGTTTTGTTTAGAATCACATCTCTTCCCTCATTTTATCACCAGTCTGTTCTCAGCAGTCAGCTTTGCTGTTTTACTCCAGACATCTCCACTAGTCAAGGAAACTATTTTCTTTCCTGCAAACTGTCCTCCCCTCCTCCTCTATTTCTAAGATACGGTGTCTCTCTTTCCATTTGTTACTTCTGCTAGCTTCTCTGTAGACAAAGTGTTGGAAAATCATTCATGCCTCATACTTCTTTTGCTCTTTACCCATACATAGATTTGCCCAAGCGGCCAGAGCTGTTGTAGTTTTTCTCTTTACTTTTTTCTCAGTTGCAAGTTGTACTCTACTAGCTTTAGTGTCACATACTGAAATCCCCACAATGTACAAACCAGAGATTTGTAGAGAATATTCCATAAGGATTTGTCAAACGTGTCAAATGTCACAGCACAGTCATACATTTACTGATGGAAGAACAAGAGGACCACACGATCCTAATTCAAGTATGATTTTGTTCATCTGGCATCAGTATGCTCAATATGGACCACTCTTCTACAGCAGCAGTGATCTGCTGCTTGAAGTGTTACTTCTTAATATTTTCCAAGAAGAAAGGATAATGATCCTTAGGGCAGCATTCAGTTCATTTCAAAAGGCTGTTCTTGATTTCTGTACTAATTTACATGATTTGGATTATGCCTTTTGCCTCCTTTTTCTAATATCAGTTTACTTGTTCTGCGGCTCCTTTTAGTCTTTCTATTAATTTCTACTTCTTCTGCTATATCTTCTGTGCAGGTGACATACCAAAAGGTAAACAAATTGCTTTGTGGTTGTTTAGTTAGGTGTTAGTTTAGGTGTTTAGTGCACCAGCCAAACAAGACAGAGAAAATGTAAGCCCAGTAACGCACACTGGGTAGGCTGTAGTACTTTCACTTGATTGTTCTACATTGAAGACCGATGATCAGCATCTGCTTTTTTCCCTCCACTGCAATCTCATTTGCAGGTATTTTCCACCCTTTTAATTACACTCTGACGTGTGATGCACCAGAATGCTTCTCTGCTTGCAACCCTTTTCCTGGCAATCATTTCATGTACTAGTAGAGCTTCAGTCATGGCAAGTTTGATTAGATTTTGGTAGAGAACCTGTGCACTGGGTTTTTTTTCCATTATTAGGAAATACATGCTCGCTAATTTTTACATAGTCTTCCACTATTTAAATTTTTATCATGATGATTTTAAAGCTTTCTGTCCCAGAATTCATTTGCTGAAGACATATATTCCATGGTACTGTAGACTTACGTTTCTATTGTACCTGAATTTAGCACTGGTTTCTCCCCTTGTAGTGAATGAATACTGCCCAACTAATGCCAGTGAGGCTATTGCTGTTAATGGCAGGGTACTACCTATCATTTCTTACTCAAGATGAAGACCAATTAGGCTTGAGGTCAGCCGTTGGTTTTCCAAATACTTCTTCTGGTCCTGTGAAAATAGCTGCAGATTTTTATTTTTCTGTATTCTGGGGTAAGCTCCCCCCCCCCCCCCCCCCCCCAACCCAGTGTTTGTAATATCACTTCAAGGTTTTTCTAGTTAAAGTTATTCTCCAGTTGCATGCAGTGCATGAGCTGGATCATTTTGCTCATCTAGACAATGTACCTGTTTAAGAAGTGGTATATGAAAGTTTGGGTAGTCCATATACTAGGTACTCCTTTTTAACGTGGTTTCTTTAACTGTGTCTCCATTATCTGCTGCAAATTTGCTACACTTTCATCATATATTTGTCTCTTAGGTTTGGATGTTATCTTATTGCCTCCTGTTTTGTCTTGGCATGTTTGTGGATGATGGGGAGGGGTTCAGTGCAGGCAACCAAGCGGTGATCATACCTCTCTTGGTTTTGTCACCACACCGCATCACTGCTGCTAATGACGCAGGCATCTGCTTTTCAAAAAAGTGACATGCTCTAGCCACCCTAAAATCTTTTCAGCATTCACAGTTATCATCTGCTACTAATTTTATGTGCATTTCTTTCATGGCTGTCCTACTCCAAAAACTCCTCCACATCACATACAATCATGTCACCCCGTTTTTCAGTTGTCCCCAGAGGTGTTCAATTTGCCTGAGATTCTCTTTTCTTCTATGTATGTAGAGAGGTATGTCTACATTTTATGTTTCACAAAGTCTGGTCAGTCTCTGCATTCTCAATAATTGCCTTAATGAGCTTGCCACTGAAGATGTGTGTTTTGCAGATGTACCTGTTCCCTTTGCGTGATACCCATTTGAAAACAATCAGCTCCCTAAATTTCTAGTATGTAGATCACTTCTCTGTCTCACAGCCTGGAACAACTAGAATATTGTTTTCCTCCTCTTTTCTCCCCAATTTTTCCCAATGTTTCTGGTGTCAAAGTCCATAGGTAACATATTTACCACCCACAAGCCATAGGAGTTGGTTTCTTCTTCTGACAGGCTTAAATGACATAATTTACTTATGTCAAGTGGTGTGGATGCACATAAGACAGCACAAATTAACTGTCAGGAACAAGGTTTTTTTTTTTTACAAATACTCCGCTTTAAAAGCTCAGCTGTCTCTGCCTTTATCTCACACTGAGACACACGCACACAGGACAAGGGACCGAACGCATCATCTTTGAGCCATTTCTATGTCTCAAACGGAGAGTGCAGCAACTACATAAGATTGCATCCATGTACTACAACTGGAATAGATTTTGCATCCTCACACATGGGGATTTTCTCTGTCATAAACATTGTAATTTTTAGAAGCTCGATCAGACAGCTTTGCATGTGATTTTCCTTTTGACTATCCTAAACTGTAGCTTTTTTGACAAAATAAAACAAATGCATATTTTTGCATTACTAAAACTACGTGTGGGGAAACGAAGACAACTGCTGATAAAAAATCACAGTATTCTCTGAGAAAATTGAAGTCTTATCATGATTTTTAGAGCCATGTGGAAGCAGCAGTAGTAACTTTGAACCACATCTTCGTAGCAGCTTTGACATATAATTTTGACCTTGGCCCTTCTTTGAGGTGGAGGTTGTACCAGATAACCTTCAAAGCTGCTTTCCTGCTTGAATTTTTCTATAGGCTTATGGTAGTAGGGGTGAGGAGCCACATCTTTGATGAAAACTTTTCACATAGGCTTTTCAAACATCCTTGCCTGTTATCATTCATTTTACCTTTGATATGATACTTGTATGGAGGAGATCACATAACTGAGGTCTGTATTCTGACCCTAAGATAAATACCCTGACTTACAGGTATTTCTGACCCTAAGCTAAATACCCTTCTATAGTAATTTACACATTAATAAATCTATATCTAAAAGAATAAAAATATATTGCTATTCCATGTAACCAGAAGAAGCCACATCAGCTGCAATGATCCTCCACTCCAGCTGCTACTGCTTTTTTTGGCTGTGTGGAAAAAAATAGGGGAGCACTCCCCAAGGAACAGCTAATGGCAGTGATTTCACAGTGAGAGCCTGCTTTTATTAATTGCAGGGCTGTTCAGCGTGTGCCAAACAAATGGAGTCACTGTCAGAAGAATATCTTTATATTTCAAGCCCTCTGAGGAATTCTGCAGGCAGGGGCAACTTAGGACCTGTCTGAGGCTGGGCCTTAATGAAACACCATTTGGAAAGAACACAGAAGACAAGGTTGCCTTATAGATTAAAAACTCATCAGAGATTTCAGGTAATGCAGATTCAAAAGCCTGGTGCAGGCAGAGAAGAGGTTTGCACCTGAACTTTCCAAATCCCAGAATCTCCTGGCTATGGAGACACATTTGCCTCTCTTGCTTATCCTGAAATTCCTTTCCACCCTAACAGGTACATGTGTAGTAATAGGCTGTTCTTAGTCATTACATATGAAAAAAAAAACCATTGCGAAGAATATCAGAAGGGTACATTCAAACTATGCATTTTAGAATGAACAAGGTTATCTAGAACTGTAAAAATTCACCTATAAAGTTATGCCACAAGCATTTAAAGTCAGTAAGCTTTCAGCTACAAAGAAATGATTCCATGTGCATCCCTATTCACCAAATGTCTGTTACTAAAACAGCACCTGAAATAGCGAACGAGTAGTCCCCAAACTAGGATATTCCGTCAGGAAGTATTTCAGTGAAAGATGTGACTCGGCTGCTGCCAACATGTTCTGATTCAACTGTAATTCCACAGGAATGTTTACCTTCCTTGAAGTTTAGTGTAAATTTAAGTCTGCCCTCCCAAACTGCTGATTTGCAGCCATGTATCAGCAATACACAGAGAGGCTGAAGTAACATTTGTTTTAAGACTCCAAAACGAGAGCCCGCTGCCTGGCAGTGGAAACACCATCGGGACTTGCAGGTCTTGCACAACCCTGGAGTTTCTTATTCATCATGGACAAATTGGCATTCCCAGGGTGACTCAGAACTAAGACCAAATAAAACATTAACGTATCAATCGTTTTTTAATGACTGTCACTGCAGCGTGGCAGTGACGGCTTTGTGGTGCTCTCGGTGCTGGCAATGTTCATGCTGGCAAAGGAATCCCAGCTGGATTGAGGTGCCTGACAGTGAACAAACCAAACACAGCCACTGACGGGGAACCAGTAACAAAGCTGCCGGTGAGCACGAACCACAGCTTTCAAGTAGCCAGCTACTGCTACAACACCCCTCACCAACGCAGCTCTGTCAGAACCTTTGTCTCCTACGTCTTCAGGTGTGGTCGTGCACATATGGAATCACATTTAGGGTTTTCTACTATATTATGCAATTGCAAACCCAATGTCTTTTTGCAACACTCCTCCAGAAGCAGAGCCCCCGGTTTCCTGGCTGGCTTTGCACAGACCCCTGCCCATCCGCGCAGACCCCAAGCAGGGCCTCGCAGGGCCAACAAGGTGCTGCTGCCCCCGGCACCACCGCAAAAGCCGGTGCCTCGCACTGACTCCCCAGGTACCCCCCAGCAGCGCCCAGAGCCTGCGGTGAGGGGCGCCCCGCCTGAGCGGCGCCGGCAGCCTCCCGGCGGGGCGGGGGGGAGCGCTGCCGGCTGCCCCCGGCGGGGCTGTGGGAAGGGTCAGCGGGGATGGGCGGGTTCTGGGACCCCCCGCAGGCCGCGGCAGGGCTCTCTCGGAGCACAGCGCCGGGGCGCGGGGCCGAAGCGGGGCTGGGGCCGGGTGGCGGGGCGCCCCGTCTGCACGGTGCCCGGTGGCGGGGCTGGCCGCGCACGGAAGGCGGAAATCCCCGGCGGGCGGCGTGGGAGGGAAAAGGGGAACGGCCTGAACCGGGCGGCTGTCAGATCGGCTCAGCTCGGCACTGCACGGCTCGGCTCGGCACAGCTCGGCACTGCACGGCACGGCTCGGCTCGGTTCGGCTCGGCCCGGCAGCCACCCCCCTCCCCCGCCGCTGCGATGGAGCCGCGAGGGTGAGTGGGGGCCGCTGGCTCGGGGCTGCGTGGCGCGCCACTGCCCCCCACCCCTTAGCAAACCCCGAGTGTCATTGCAACGCAGCGGGCAGAAGTTGTTCTGGCGGGGGTGGGCTTCCTACATGGAGACGGGGACGAGGGGCCGCACGGGGTCCCCTCCCGCACCCGGGACAGCGGTGGAGGTGGCCGGCGGCAGCTCCCGTGGGCGCCCGTACCGCGGGGGGTTCGGCCGGGGAGCGACCCGGCGCGGCCGCTCAGCGCCGGCGGGGCCCTGCCTGCCCGTGCTCCGCCAGCGAAGGCTGCGGGCAATTAGCTGGTGTTTTCAGGAGCCTTTTTGCCCAAAGATGCGAGAAGGCAAGCAGGCCCACCCCGTTTATTGCCCGGATTAGGGCTGCCTTGCAGTAGGCGTTAGAAAAGCTTCACGGATAACTTGTTTAGGTGTAAGAAGAGCGATATCGCTGCAAGGCCAGGGGATAAAACAAATCTTAACAGTGGAGAAAAAGCCCCGAAGTTGTTACTGCAAGCGTCGGGATGTCTTTTCTCTGGCTAGTTTGCTCCAGAACAGCAGCATCCCTTGATTCTAAATAAATACTGCATGAAAAAGTTGAGGTGCTGGTACAAACAGTAATCTCGCTAAATAAGAATGTATGAAAGAAGAAATGCAACTTTCTCCGGTTTCACAGGGCATTTTAGAAAATGTATAGAATGGGAAGGTTGGGAAAGAATTGAAAAAGAAAAAAAAATCATTTTTTATTAAAAAATAAAAGGGACACAGGGAGAACTAATAAACTAAGGCAGCTACACCTGCACTTAGTGGCACTCACTGCTAGCATGATAGGCACAGGGGCTGAGTGCAGATTTGGGGCAAAAGCGTTTCTCCCTTTTTTCAACAGGAGCTTGGCATTAAAGCTGTTCCAGGGGGACATGGTGCATTGGCAGTGCCCCCACATTACCACAGCTGCAACCTCCTCTAAGTTAAGAGGATGATTATCTCTAGATCTGTCCAACCTTGACTGTGACATCATTTATTAAAATAAGAAATCAAGACCTGCTTTGTGTACATACTTTAGAGAATCAGTTCTGGCTGACTGTCTAAATATTTGTTGGCAACAGCGAATGCCTGCCATAGGGAAATTCCCTAAAACGTCCCATAAAGATCAGTTGATTGAAGTTCTCCATTTAATTCAAATTACTTGCTATAGCCATAGTATCTAACTTGGGCGGGAAGAAATCAAACCCACAGCCACAGGATTAAGAAAGATTAAGAACTACATGAAGGTGAGCTTGTCAAGACAGACCTCTACAAGCTTGGCACAAAAGCAATGGCTCCTGCACAGTATAAAAAACCAACAGAAAGACAAGACAATGTGCAAAAGCCAACAAAAGTCACTGCCAGTGAGAGAGCAGAGCCGAGCCACTTCCCTGGAGTGTCCGGGTACACTTACTTTAGAAAATCTGCAGTCAGCCCTGAAGTAAGTTTTCGAGCAGAAATGTTCTGAGCTTCCACTTAAACTTTTGAAACCTCATCTATGAAACCATTTCAAAGGACACAGAAAAGGAAAATAAAGTGTTTTCTTCATGTAAAAGTAATACAGTTCAGACTGACTCTTCCCTAAACTTTCTCAGTCTTGTTCTCTGGAGACGGGGCTTCAAGTGGAGGTAGATTTTGTGTCAAGAATGTCCTCTGCTTTCTCTATGGGAAGCCAAATGTATTTGGGAAGATCGTAATTTTCTTGGGGGCAGGTGGGAGACCCAAGTTCTGCCCAGACAGCTGTTGGGAGTAAAGCTGGGCAGAAGTGATGCTGTGCCTGGGAAGTGGTGGACGAGTCCTGATGCTCAGCTGGACAAAAGGGTGGGAACTGTGGGGAAAGGGCAGGAGGCCTGGAAGAGAGAGGGGATGTTTTAAAGTACAGCTGATGGGAAAAGCAAGGTGAGAAATGGCTGCTGGGGGAGTGAGCTTAGGTTGGGGCTTGGAGGGAGGAGGGTCAGGCAGGGCAGAGCTGGTTTGGAGGGAAGGCAGCAAACAGTCTAGGTGGGAGACCTTGGAGCTTGCTCCTGGGTGGACATGGGCTGCTGTGGGCAGGTCTCCCCATTGTCTCAGCCCTTGGCTCAGTGTTGGACCTGGCTGATGGTTGAGAACAACTGGGGAAGGGCACCAGAGTACTGTGGCCTCAGTCTTGCTTGCAAAAGTGAGCTGGGGCCACTGGGGATGCTCGTGCCCCTCTGTCCAGCCTTATTGCACCTGCAGCAATATCAAAGTGGGCAACTGCAGCCGCACAGCTCTCATTCCAAAACTTTCCCAGCATCTTCCTTTCCTTTCCCTTCCCACAGCGGCTTGGAGGAAGGAGAGCACAATGTATAGCTAGGCGTGGTGGTGAAAGGCTATTTTAAAGTAACTCTTAGGAAAGTGCTGCACATTTATCTTTTGTAAAGTGCTAGGAGATGAGAGGTAAATTGCCTGGACTTTATAAATAGGTTAAACTGGCTTTTCCTATAGCATCCAGCAGGTGTAACTTCCTTGGGAAACTCCTGCATAAATATGCCCCTCTGGAGTAATCCAACATGCGGAATTCTTTACAGCAAAACCTTTGTACAGCTCCCTGCTATCAGCACGTTTCCTGTTTACGCATTTTTACCGAGTGCACAAACTGGTGGTCAGCGTGGTCAGCTGCTTGGTGTCTCCTAACCAGATAAAACTGTAACCACTGAGTTTCAGCAAAACGGTGGGATGCAGGGCTTTTGACCTGGATTTAGACCTGTGCAGCCACTCCCCTTCCCAGTGATCCAAGTAGCCCTCAGGGCCTATATATCCAGTAAGTCTATACGGTTTGTTTTTCACAAGAAAGACAGGCACAACACCAGCTTCATGCCCTCTGCTCCGATTCCAGTATTAGTGCATCTCACTGCTATTCGTGGCCTTGGCCACCCACCCACAGAGTTATGTCATTTGAGCAGAAGTTTTGCAGCTGTCAAAAATGCAAATACTGAATAGGACATTACATAGTAGTAGCACCTAATTTACCTACTTCTGCTACTATACTAAATCAATCAATATTAGGTTTATTGCTTATTTAAACAACAGAGACACTAAAGTCAAACATGTAACACTCTTGTTTGCTTTTTGTTTTAGCTACGGATTTCTGTTACTGCTCCTCCATATCCTGAGACCTGGTAAGTTCAGAACGCTTCATCTGAAAATGAGCTGCACTCTTTTCAATATTTTTGACTAAATACACAAAGTAGTTGTGATATATACCATATAAACATCTATGTGTTTTCAGCAAGACACTTAAGAATTCCTCAGTGTGAAATCTTTCTCTGACATGCATCAAGGAAAGAAGTATCTACCGGTTTCCGTACGGAGAATAGCAAGGGAACTTACAGATGTTCTTGCTCAGATTGCTCTGCTTGCTTCGCAGACATCCCTGCATATTTATGCCTGCCAACAAAAGGCCTTAGAAGTGTGGTAATAAGGGCTGTTGATAAGCAGATCTAACATGCCTGGATAAAGTCCATACTCATATTAGAACTAGAATTATACATCACGGTATCGAGTACCCAGCATTAGCAAGTCTTTTACTACAGTTCAAAAAATGCCTTTCAAAACAAAGGTAAAGTAAATGATATCGCTAGGTGATAGTTAAGCATTTTCAGAGCTCTCTCTTGTTCTTACTCAATCACTGAGAAGGACCTCAACAAAGTCACCAAGGAAACTTCCTGGCCCCAAAATCAGGACAAACTGTACAGATAAAGCCTTAATAGATGCCGGCTGGCCTGTTCCTCAAGAATACCAGTGATGGAGGTGCCCCTGTCTTCCCAGGGCATCAATTTCCCTGCTGCTACAAGGGCTTTCCCAAAATCTAGGCTGCATCACCCTTGTTGCGGTTCAAGCCCGTTACTTCTTGTCTCACCCAGCAGAGGATAAGGGTCTGGAGAGCATATTGCCTTCCTTTTTGCAAGTACTTCATTTGCTTCAGTGGTGTTTTTAAGCCAGGGTGCGCAACTCAGACATGTAGATAAACTATTTCTCATTCCAGCACACCAACACAAAGACATGTTCCCCTTGGACATTGGAGCCTCCCTCCCACCTCACCATGCACTGTTGCCAGATTTCCAAACCCTCACTCCTGTCATCTTTTTTTCCCTAATTCACCCACCCACATAATCCCTTCCCCCAGCTGTAATCAATCCCATCCAACCCCATGCCCGACGCCCTCTCACCCCCCAGCCCAACATTTACAATGTGCACACTGCTTTGGTCTCAGTAACCAGTTGCACCAGAGAGGTTTCAGCTGCTGGGGTGGAGGAGAGGTGGTGCATCCTCATCTGCAGGGAGGCTGCAGTCAGAGCTGCCCTGGCCCTTTCAGACTTGCTGACCTGCGCTTTCTGCATCCCTTTGCAGCCTGCTCATGCCTTCTATCTTGCTCGCCAGGAGGATAGGCTGCTGTTCTCATGTCTGGAGACCAGGAAAAGTGCCCTGAAAGCCAGACACTGTACTGGCCTACTTAAAGTGGCTGTGAGAAGTTGTAAATGTTTAATTAATGGAGGTACCTGGGCACGCTGGTTTGCCAGCTAGGTATATTTGTTGAGAGGGTGACACCAATGGTGGCAATAAAATGTGATTGCTATGACATGCCCACTTTGAGAACCACTATTTACTCCCCTTTCAAATTTGGGGGAATCTCACAATAATGGTAGCACTCTTTTTCTTATCGGTGTTTCCACTTCTTGTGATTTACCTGGTGTTATCTGGCATTTTTCCAAATAAAAATAAAAGTGATTATTAAAGCATTAGGACTTGAATATGTGCCTACAGTCAGTCCCAGTCAGTGGGCAAAGTCAAACATGCAGGTATCCCTGGGTCTGGGAATGCTTTGACCAGTTGGCCCTTGGAAAAAGAAATAATCAGAAGGCTTTATAGTGAAAAAGATCCCTTTGGAAAATAAACAGACAACAGACATGGAGGGAATTAGCCACTGGCAAGTCAGGAGGTAGGCATGCCTATGAAGTGAGCGTGCTTACCTGCATCTTATGAATACTAATACTGGAGTCCACATGAGGTAGAATGTACTTGAAAATAATGACATTTTCCCCACATAACCTCCCTTTTTTCTCTATTTTAATCTTGCAGTTATTGCACTGGAGGAGACGATCATAGTCAGTAAACTTGGAGACAATGCTACACTGAGTTGCATTTATCGAGGAAGAGAACTGCACTTAAAAAATCTACGGGTATATTGGCAAATAGCTGATGATCAAGAAGAGTGTTCAGTTGTTCATGCACTGATCTCTGGTCAAGACAATGAAAGTGAACAGTGTATTCACTTTAAAAACAGGACTCAGTTATTCTGGGATGGATTGGAAAACGGCGATTTTTCTCTGCTATTACTAAATGTCAGCCAGAGTGATGAACGTACATACAAATGTGTAGTACTGCAGAAAACTGAATATACCAGAGTGATTCACCAGGCGAAAGTGGTTCTCAGTTTGGCAGGTAAGAACTTGTATCACTTGCACATATTTGCCCACATCCTCATTCCAGCTCTCCAAGTCCATCCGTTTCAATATTAGATATAAGCATACCCTTACCTTTAGAACATATTTCAGCCCTATTCTGAAATGAAGTCTGCTTAATTTAAGTGTTACAGACAGGGAATCTAAAACTGGAAGAATACCTGTAGCAGCTGTTTATCCAGCGTGGGGTGTTTTTTTCATCTTGGTTTTCCTTAGTATAAGGGCTTTTGCACATGACTGGGTGACAGCAGCTTAAGAATTTGCTTTCTTCCTTTGGGTTTGTCTTCAGCTTTCTGCCCTTCCAGTAATTTTCTCAGTTCTCTGGCTTATATACCAAACCTGCAGGTGTTTCCCTCTCAGGTCATAAGGGTCATGTGAAACCCAGAACTTCTGCTTCAGAACCTACACCAAAATTTTGTCTTTTCAATACATTTCAACATATCAATGACTACTACTTTTTCTCTTGCTGTCCAGCTAGTTATAGCCAACCAATACTCAGCGGACCGATAAGAAACAGTGACAGCACTGGAGAGGAGGTGACTTTCAGCTGCAAGTCTGGCAATGGATACCCAGAGCCCAATGTATATTGGATAAACAAAACAGATAACAGCCACCTGCTTCCATCAGAGCTAAAGATCATACCCCATGCCGATGGCACTTACAGTGTTTTTAGCACGCTGAAGGTTAAAGCCACTTCTAACATGCAAATAGAGTGCTCCATAGAAAATAAAATACTGCGGGAAAATCTGTCAGCCAACTGTAAGTCCCTTCATGCTACTTCATGTTTTCTAGATAGCAGGAATATCAAGCAGTGCGTCTCTGTAGATACGCGCTAACGAGGGGTACTCGTTAATTCAAAATTAGTTTGAAAAAATACTGAGAAGGGCTCAGGTTTTGTTTCAAGCTAGTTATGCTTAGCCATGGACTTTATGTTTACTTCTCCCACATTGAACACCCCATCAAGTGTGTTATGACAATGGCCCTGAGAAGCTTTTGCAGCCAAGACAGTGACTGGGCTTTACCCTTTGGTTCCTCAGGAACGTGATGACTTGGGGAGTCAGGTTATTTTTCAGAGGGCACAGCAAATCCGTGATTCCTGAATCCCTAGCCAACTACTTTACAGCACTCGTTTGCTTTTTACTCTGCCTAGTTTCAAAGCTCTGTTTTCAGTCTCCAAACTGAGTTTAATACAGTGTGCTATTTAAAGTAGACCTGTAGCAAATGGCTAACATTAGCCCAAATAGAACAAATCACCTGACAGCAGAAGTATAATACGTTATTTATTGCTGATGAGTGATCAATAGTAAAAACAAGTATTTAGCTACTCAACTGTTCACAAAAACAGAGAGATGTTAAAAAAAAAATCTATAAAGAAAGTTATACCTATAGTACCAACAGTGGATTTCGTTATTTCAAAAAAAGCTGTGTAGAGAAGCTATCTGGAGTGGCAGAGCTTACCTGGAGGAGACTGTTCCATTTCATTGCTCTTCCTGGTCCTGCCTTCTGCCACACCTTTCTCTTGTAGGTTTCTGCACCCTGGTACAAGGAGGTTTGATTGTTTGCGTAACTAGCTGGATAGCCACAGTTTACCTGAACATGCCAAGGACTCACACTCTGGACTTAATGGCAGTGATCCCACAAACATAGCCAAAGGATGTAAACTGCTTCCAGGAACAAAAATTGTGTGCACAATCAAAAGTTGCACAGTAAAGTGTTTATATGATAGCATACCCTTGCTGCCATCCCAAATTAAAGGAAAACTAAGTAACTTTGTCATTGGTTTCCTAATGGCTTTTCTGTCTTATTGTATTCTGGGGGAAAGAAGACCTTCATCTTACTATTTTTTGTTGGTTTCTAAAAGCCTACCACACTTGAAATAGAGATGTGATTTGAAAGCTTCAGTTTGCAGCAATTGGTGGAAATTCATCAGTAACTCCAGAGAAACAGGTTTTCACCCAGTTTTCTGAATACTATCAGATTTACATTATACATACTGTATAGATTTATTTTCAACTTAGTCTAGATACAAGCTCAAACATAGAGTCTCGCAAGGCTGTGAAAGAGGGATATGTGCAGTATGATGACAGGGAGGAGTAAGCTGGCATTGTATTATTAGACAGTGTAAGCTGGAGATGTGCCTGACTCAGAAGAAATACCACCAGCGTTACAGTGATATGAGTAGAGCAAGTATTTAGTCCTTCAGAATGTTCTTTGTGCATGTAAAATATGGTCAAATATTTGCCTGGCATGAAATGTGAAAATTTACACTTTACTATGCCCTTTTTCTATTTCATTCTAGACACACAGCAGATGCAAAGCAATGGCTCTAGCACAGAAAGTCACAAAACCCTGGAAAAAAATGGACGAGGTGCTCAAGCAGCTTGCATCATTTCCATCGTCATTGGAATAGGTCTTCTAGTTGGTTTAACCTGCTGGCTGTGGAGACGGAGGTCCTTTAAGCTACTGTCCTACACAGGTAATGAGGTCTTTCATTTGCATGACCAAACCTAGTTCGTTGCTAGAAGGTACGAGTAAGCTGCCTGCACAAAACAGCAGGAAATCGTGCTGTTATCAAAAACCTGGGGTGCCCTGGAGAGGACATGTAGTGCCCCAGAACATGTTATTCTTTATGGTTTTCTGCTATTGTGTCTGAGCCTCACAGAAGTTAACTGCTGGATGCAGGAGTAACTCTGACTTTGTACCTGTTCAGGCCATAGTTTCTCAGCTGCGATCCCTGCAGGCAGTTTCTGGACAGATGCAGGCGATGGTCTTCCATGGAACAGGACTGGAGTCAGTACCTTGCTATGCTTAGCAGAATCCAAAGCAGAAATCAGAGAATAAATCAGTCCTGAGAACGTTATAGTCACTGGCCAGATAACTAAGGGATCAACATCCCTGGCATCAAGCAGCTTTCTATGAGTTAGAAATAAAACATGTCTCACTGTCACTCCATGTTATACATGTGTATCCTTGTATTGCTGTATTTGACCACGTGCAGAACTCTTCAGTGCTTGGCATGACAGTAGAAAAGGTGGCTCTAAAAGACATCCTGTGAACCAGACTGAATGTGGTGATACATCTGAGTACCTACTGTAAGCCACTTTGCAGGTGCACAAGAGCTAACATATACGGAAAGGCAGCGGGGGCAACCACACTTTTCATGCTCTCAATCCATGCCCTCTTCGTCATATCTAGCCAGCCCAGGTGCATCAGAACATATCAGGAGAAAGCAGGGTAGTGATCTTGCCCGGCATGTGCAGCAGCTGTGCTAGGAGCCGTGTCCTCCCTTCAGAAACAACTCAAGAGTGGTGCAGGACTCTGTCCAAAAACATGGAGCAGGGCTGTTGATCCAAGCCCAAAATCCATCCTTGCTGGAATGGTGACCTAAGTTGTAAGCAAATAGAGTATGTACTGCATTTTGCTGTCCAAAGAGCATTTAACACATTGAACCCTCAACTCTGCTGAATGTTATTAATCCTGTCTGGCTAAAGACTATAGTTACCTATGCTATATGCTTAAAACAGTGCATTTGTTTCAACAGATGTCCAAACAAATGAAGACAAAGGAGGACTCAACTGTAAGTATTAAAATATGGATTACTGCATTTGACTCAAGAGTGACTTAACTTCATAGCTGCAATACTCAGGTCCAGCACAAAGCCTTTGGATTATACTTGCTGCATGTTGCAAACTCAAGCACGTAAAGCCATAGCCTTTCTTCTGTCAGCCCTTTCCCTGAGCTCTCCAAGTGTTGCAAAAGGCAGCCTGAGGGGTTTGATTCCCAGAAGTTCCTTCCACAGTTCAGGCTAAAGGACATAACTAATCAACAGGGGACACACACAGGCTGAAGCCACCCTCCTCTCCTGTTGTACAGCTACACTGAAGCTCCTGTTGTCCTCAAGACAGAGCCAAACTTGGAAAATCTGTTTTAAATGCTGATTTTCAAGTCTGAACAACACAGACCATTTATCACTTCATATTATATCAGTGCCTATCACCAAGTGGTTGTTTCCTGCCTTTTTAAGCACTGCTTCCTAGGAGATCTTTAGCTGGAATGCAGGAACATCATTTGCTTCATATTTATGAACCTGAGCCTATATACACCCAATTAAAAAGAAGTATATATTAAGTGGTCTCCTTTCCTAGGGAAAAAAAATGTAGTTCAGACCTTCAAAATGTTCATACTTTTTATAAGCAAGAATGCAGTATTGCAGGCCAGCTAGTTCACAAATTCATTTTTCATTTATAGTGGGGGAAAAATAAAAATGGGGCAAAAAATCCAAGACAAATTTGGAAAAACAAACTCAGCACAGGGGACTTGCAAGAGTACAGAGAGGATGAAATATCTGCCTATTTTATATCTTACTTGATAGTTTCTACTGAAGCAAATAACTGTTGCCTGGGTGTCTCTGCAGAACAGGCAGAAAATACTGTGTTTTCACCAAAACTGTAATAGTTAAAGCAGTTTGCCATAGCAGATGCTGTGCATGTACCCAATTCATATAATCAAGCAAATCAAGCAGAAGCAAATTAGCCCTTAAATTTAAAAACAATATCTGGAACTTCTTTGGTGGTCATGCAAACTGGGTTAATGGTCAGTTTTTTTCCAGACCCATCACGTAACCCCAGCCTGATCCCCAACATTTGTGTTTGCTAAACATCAACAAACATTACACTGTTTCCTGTAGAGCATAATGTAGAAAGGAGGATGGAATTTCTCCTTAAAGGACATTTTCCTTTTCCAGTTCCTGTGAGCTGCATTAACGTAACACAAGCCGTTCGTTTAAGGTCAGGTTTTTCTTCCTCAGCCTTACTTATACCAGCTCCCATTTGATTAGGTCCTGGGACTTAGCTCATAAGTAGAAAAACTTCTTTAACATAAATATGAGTAAATATTTATCTTATGTTGAAAACTCTGTAGTGTGGTTTGTTCATTAACAACAAAACAAAGACACTAGCCTTCCAGACACTATCTGTGCTTTGTCATGTCTCCGCAGCGTTTGTGGAAGAGGAGGTGGGACAGCAGCTTTGGTGGTTTGCTGCTATTGGAAACTGTCCCACATCTGAGGGCTGTTTTCTGCCAAGAGAGCCATGTAAGCTGTGGAAGGCAGTGGCCTTCGGATGTCCCAATTTGAGGGCAACTTGGACCAACACCAGGGAAATAGGAATGATCTAAGGAATGTGATCTCTGATGAAACTGGTTGTTTGTTTAGGCTGGAGAAGACAAGGAATTCATAAGAGTCCTTAAAGAAGATGGGACAAATTAGTTATTGTCCTAACCCAGCAGACACAGCACTTAAGGCACAACAGGCTTAAGCAAAGGAGATTTAAGTTAGATGTTAGGAAGAAATGCCTTTCTGAGGGTAATGGGAGTTGAGCGCTGACACAGAGGGTTTGTGCAGGCTGCCAAGTCTCCCATCAGTCTCTCTATGGTTGCTGTTCTGTTTTTTCTTAATGAAAGAGGACACCAGCATCAGTCAGAAATTATTTAGAAATAGCTGGTACTACCTTAGGGCAAAAGATGGGCTTTTGGAGAAATTCTAGCCTAATTCAGTCATTGTTTGATATTTTCAAGCAAGTTGTGTGTGGTAGGTGGGGAGTGAGACACTGGAGGTGCACCCATGGGGACACAGCCACAGCATTTTGCTTTTCAAAAATGATGTAAATACATTTCTGCTTCTAGTGGTTTCACTTTACGAGGAAGGTCAAATTGTTCTCAAATTGTTCTACAGGGGGTGGAAAACCTGAATACTGCAAACCAAAAAGAGCCTACTGAGACTAGCTTTGCTGTTACAAAGAAAAAAGTTCTGGAAACTGAGAGGAAGGCAAGTTGCAAAGAAGAGTAACTTCGTCCTGGTGGGGTTAGTCTTTCCAGACAGAGATTACAGTCAGTGGGCAGGATGCTCCAGTGAGGAGAAATTCAGAGTTGGAGCAATTCTGAATTGCTCTCTGGAGGGATCCCTTCACTGAAGTAGTCTAAAACAAACCAAAGGTGACATTGACATCCCTTCACAAGGGAGGGGGACGTTAGCAGGAGAGCACTTTTTTGCATTTGCACAAAGAGAGGCATTTTCGATCTGTGGCACAAGGGCAGAGGGACCTCAGTGTCTCAGGTATCTAGGCAGAGGCAGGGCTTGACCCCAGGTGATCCTGTCTCAGCAGCATTAATACATCTTGGAGCTTGTTCCACTGGTTACATAGTAAAAACAACTCTAGGACATGATTACTTCTGGGGGATTTTTTTCTATTTTTTTCTAAAAAGAAGTTTGTTTGTTTTTACAGCACCTGTCTAAATGGGAAGTCTGGTAACAATTTGGGCAGCTGGAGATGTGTCAAGAGAAGCATCAACCCCTATCTCAGTGGCAGCATCGCTTGTAATACAAGTGACATATTTCTGCAGAGCGTGCGAAGAGAGATGGCAAAAAAAGCTTCTCCAACAGAAGAGAAAACAAAATGCACTGGATTTCTGTTCCAGCCACTGGCTGTGTCCACACAACAATTGTGTCACCGCACCAGCTAACCACTTTGGACAGTCCTCTGATATTCTGTCAGTGTGCTGAGCTCCTGCACTGGAGAGGGCAGCAAGCCTGGGACTTAGCTTCTCTGTGCCAGACCACTGACAGGTGGTGAGTGCCCAGTCTCTCCTCATCACCTTTGAGGACCTTTTTAGTAGCAGAAGCAACTGCATTTCAGGAATGTGCAAAGTTCTTGCTGTGTCTCTTTACACTGACAATGACTACTGAATATGAAGAAAGGCAGCTAAAAAACAAAAAAAAAGAAAGAAAACTGAAGGGCTCTCTACAAAGTGAGATTTGTGATCTTTTCCACCTTTTTCTCTCTACAGCACATCCTTTTATTGTCTGGTTTCACCAGCTGTGTGTTACTGTGTACAGAATTAGGTAGAATGTTTTGACCCAGTCCTCCAAAAGTGGGTGTTGCTCTGACAGGGTTAAACACTGAATGTGTTAATGTAAGGGAATGTGTGTTCTTTAAATGCACTTGATATCAGCATTTTGTTTTTTACCAAATATTCCACCAAAAAGGGGACTTCCACTTTTGACAGAAGCTGGTACGTACTGTGTGAAAGAGCAGGCTGTAGAAACCTGACCGATTAAAAATAGTGCTCTCTGCTATGTTAATGTTACCTGGACTTACCCTTTTCAGGATGGAACAAAACCTGTGGTTGAGCTCTGCTCAGTTCAGCTGGTCTTTATTTAAGCACTCCCCTGTGGCTTCCAGGGAGGATTTTAAACTGACATTTTTAAACTGAACCCCTCCTTGTGTCCCATCCCACCATCCACCCCCCAAAAAAAAGAAGGAAAGACAGACAGACAGGAAAGAGTGCAGACAATAGCACCGTGTTGTCTGTGAATGTCCAGGAAAGCCAAGTGCAGTTCCTTGTGCCAGTGCACGTGCCTTGCTGTTCCAGCCACGAGCCAGCCAAGAGAAACTGGTTGAAAATAGTAAACTTTGCTGATGGTATGAAGTTTTGAAGGAGGAGGAATCTATACTAGCTGTCTTGCCTAGGTGGGGCATTTTCCCCATCTTGTCATGGGGCACGGAGACCATGTTTAAACTGAGCCCTGGAGACACTTGGTTCCTGCACCAGTTGCTAAACTAAAATTCTACCATTTTTGTGAATAAGTTACAGCCTTACTTGTCCTAGCTCTGTGTGTGGGAGGCTCTCCAGTGTCTGAGGCAGGCCATTGATTTTTCATTTCAAGATTAGCATTCATATCCATCAAGTGAAAAAAAAAAATGTTGTTGTCCTGTTGTCCCATTATGTGGACTCCAGAACCACTGGGCAATAGTACAGTTAGGGGTTTGTTGCAGTGCCCTCAAGGAGGCTCTGAGTTGGGTACCTGCGCACCATCGCTACACCAGGATCTTGTGGGAGGGCTGCACAGGCTCAGCCTCCACGGCATTTAAAAGACGGGGCAGTTTAGCTCTCACTTGTTGCAGTCTAGGCTTACTCGCCAGTTTGAACAGGATAGGGAAGCTGTTTTAAAAACAAAAACAAACAGCCAAGCTGCAACAAAATAATTAAGCTCCTGCCTTCTGTTTAGATTTTAACTGTGTACAACTGTGGTTTTTTAGAAAGGTGTTGTATCTATTAATGTCAAAAAAGTATATTGCATATTTGCTAATCTTCAATGTCTGTGAAAAATACTCTGTTTTATTTATTAATTTCTCTTTTGTCCTCTGTTGCCTTCCAGTCTACAGCTGTAACATACCCTCTCAGGTAGGGTATTCAGCTCACAGCATTTGTTGGATAAGATTACTTAAGGTACCATCAGTTACTTTAAATGTCAGCCTTTCTTTGTCTTCTCTCATGTCCATTAATCTAGATGTTAGATTATTTTCTAAGTCCATATCTAGTCTTCAGTGAACCCTAAAGGGAACATGCTTGAAGAAAGCATGCAGACACCTTAAAAATGTGAACATCTGTGCAGATGTGAAGGTAACCATTTCCTAGTGGTTCAGTAAGTCATCCTGTGGACGTTTCCTTGCTATCTATCACATGAAGCTGTTTTGCGCATCCTCTTTGGTGCTGCTGTAACTGACAGAAGCCTTTCCTAAAAACAGTTTTCCACCTTTATATTCTGCAACTGCAAGAAGCTGTAACAGTTTAGAGATGCAAGAACTGAACCTAGCAGTTGCTTTGCAATATGTCGTTAAGCTAATTTAGACTGGTTGGATTTCCTTACTTCTGGGCTACTTCATGGTACCTAGAGAATAACATCTAAATGCAACAGCCTGCTCTTTCAGAATCCGTAGTTTCGGTTGGTTTAGGTTTCCAGCTATTTTTGGAGACAAGAAAATCCTAGATAGCAGTTGTTACCATTAAAAGGACTTAGAAATTTTGTAATGAGTTTGTCATCATATACCTGTTTATATTTTAAATAAAATCCATCTGGATGTTTGACTAAATCTGGCAGCATGTAAAGACAAGTTGCCCCAACCAAAGTGACAGTTTTAGTTTCAGCCATATCCCTCAGGGCGCATGAGTGCTCCTTTCCAAAGCCCTCAGACAAGGAGAGACCAATGCAACACAGAGACTTGACAACCTGTGCTCGATTTTGGCTTGCACAACAAAATACCTTGAGTAAACTCAATGAAAGTTACATGGTACAGGCTTAAATAAAGCCTGAAGGCAGCACTTACGCTGGGCTGCTACATCCTTTTCTCACCCAACATAACAACCCCTAGCACAGCAAAGGTACAGCGCACCCTCCCACTTCCAGAACTGAAACGGACTCATTGCACAGTCCCAGGTCGGTGTTGCACTTGCACACCAGCATCCCTCTCTTTCCTTTCATTAAAGATAGAAGGTCAGATGAACTATGTTTCAAGCAACTTAAACACATGCACAGGAAAGCACCACTTGATGCAGCGTTGTGGGAAGACTCTAAGAAACGGACTCACTTTCACAGAAAAGTGAAAGGCTTTAGTTGTGGCATGGCTGGTAAACCACAGATGGAAAGCCCCGAGAGAGAGCATGTGTTGCTACTTACTGGTCTGAATCCATCCGTCCTGTAGTCAAATTCATTATTTAAATCTTTTCACCTGTGAGAGCTGAAATCTCTCTTTTGCTCAAAAATGCACTCCCTTTTTCCACTTCAACAACCCTGACTCCAAACATTGTCTCTAAAGCCCCTTGCACTACATCAAATAAACGTTATTAGTTGGTTTTCCAAATTGCAAAGTGAATCCTTTTCCTATTTATAGCATATATGCACAAAAGTTCACATTACCCCATGAGGGTAATCTCTCTAACCTTTCTCTTTTCCAGGGCAAGAGAAACTCCTCTAAAGGAATAACTAAGTACAGCCCAACTCCACAGGGAGAGGACCCCCTCACTCACTGTAGGAGTTAGTTAGGCTCTTGGGACTTCTTCTATGTGTGATGCAAGCTTTAGGACCTTCACCACATTCATTGGATTACATGGGATGAAATCACTGTAAACTGGTCCCCATCTGAGGATTAGGAAAGGCAACCCACAAGTTCCTTGAGGTGATCGCCCCTGCATCTGGCAGCCCAGGGAATTACAGGCCACAGACCAGTCAGTAGCCTCCATCTCATTCGTCTTTCAAGACACAGTTACATGACAACATGTCAACCTGTACAATAACCTACCAACACAACAAAAAAACGCTTCAAATCGTTCATGTGTTACCAGCACTGCTAACAAGCATAAGTAGTGTATCCAAGCCAATGCCCCATGCTGCAAAATGCAAGCCCTTGGGAACTACTCATGACCTCACTATTAACCACAAACTGAAGTGCTTTGTTAAGAAAGACCCTGCCTCCCATTTTAGTCTGGCACAGAAAACTTCTATGTACAGACAGATGCTCTTATATCAACAGAGTCTCAGGCTGACCTTCCAACTTGCCTGAAAGAGGTCCCAACCGTTTAGCAATAAAACACTGATTTGTCTTCCTGTGATTTCAGGAAGTGTTGCTTAGGACCATTTTATAATTGGAAAACTTGGACACAAAAGTCACACACCCAGGGTCACACAGGGCCGTAGCTGACTTGGTGCTTGAAGTCACATCTCCAGCATGCAGAGACCTTCTTCTCGTCTTCCACTTGTTGGACTGGAAAGTCTACTTCTCTGCCACATTCACCCCAGTAGACGTCATAAGTCAACAGAAGCCATTTACTGGTTTTGAATAGGATTGCATATAAACTGCCAGACTACACTTTCATATCTGTCACACAAAAATAAGTCCACCCTTAAAATAATTGGAAAGAGTAAAAAGGTGACAAAACATCTCTCAGTTGACGCAGGAAAACTTTTAAGAATGTGTCAGTAAGAAGCAACACTAATGCAGCCATATTGTGGACTGAAGGTGATTTCCTTCTTAATTTCTTCTGCCAGGAGATCTATGCTGTCACATCATCCTTCATGAGGCTGAGAGTGTAGTTTCAAAACAAAATCAGGTTTGCTTGCACAAACTTATTTTCCACAGCATCATGCTGAACTAGAGGCAATTGTATTCCTCTCAATTCATCCTGTTATCCGTCAGACTTACTATTACTATTTTACCTAACTTCTAAAATACATCACTACAGCAGTCACAGTAGCTAAAGGGATAAAGACATAAAATGTCTGAGCTATTGCCAAAGCACAGTAGCTATTTTTACAATACAAGGCAAACAAAAAGTATCTTTATCACCTTATTGGAAATCTTATTAGCCAGCTCAGATCAGTTTGATAAACTGCCAGTGACATTAAACACTGTGTCAGCAAAGTACCAGAAGTCTATCATAAACCTGGCCTTTCAAAGCCCTTTCTTTTGTTTTCCATACGTATCTCATATTTCCATGCCTATCTGGCACTACCTGCAGCACAGAGGATTGCTCTCCTCTTTGAGATACACATTATTGAATTCTCATATCAGAATCATAAGAAAAACCCAGTCCCGTGTTGGTTCCTGATCTACTGAACAAGGCAAGAGGGCTGGGCCAGATAATGACCGAGGAAATTCATTGACTCTTCCTACACAGGGTGAGGCAGGGAGCCAGCCCCCAGGGAAGGTCTGCTCCGGACCCCAGGCAGCAGCGCGCACGAAGGGCATGCCCAGAAACTGAAGGACTGGAGAAGCAGACGGAGTGGCTGTGGAGACAGGTGAGTCTCCAGGGACCCCAGCCAGGGCAAGCCACAGTGCCAGGTGTCTGCTCAGCAGGCAGGCATCCCACCAGGAGTTCTGGCATGCCAGGGCACAGCTCAGCCTTGAGCAGTAAGTGCCTTCGAGCAGGAAAAAGCAAAAGAATAAATTAAATCAAAACCTCCAAACCCTACACATCCGTTCTGTTTATCTTCAGATTATTTTGTTTATATATTTAAAGTTGAATTTTTCATTACTACCATGAGGCAGGCAGCTGCCTGTCAAAGTATTTCTCAAGGAACAATTTGATCCAGCTGAGAGCAGGAACAAGAAAGAAGAGGACAAAAAAAAGCTTTTAATCTGCTCCAGCCCAGTGACAATTTGCCAGTCCGCTGGAGATGAAGCGCCGCATGGGAAACTTTTTTTTTTTCTCTCTTCTTTTTTTTAAGAGCTCCTTAAGAAGAGCTCCTACTAACAAACATTTGCTCTGCCTGGCTGGAATTATCAGCCACAAAACCCATGAGGCAAGCGCACAGTGACCCAGTGCCTTTTGTTAGCGTTTCTGGCAATGCAGCGACTGCTGACAGGCTTCACACAATGCATCTTAGCTTCACTTCTGAGCAATTCCTATTGCGTCACAACATATCTGGATAGAAAATTATTTCTAAACCAAGTCAAACAAACAGCTCCTAAGAAACAGAAAATTCCGCAAAAGAAATCCACCAATTTCTGTGGGTGCATTTACCGCATCGGTGTACCTTCAAGTCTTGGGAAACAGTAGTAGTAGGTATTCCACAAATAACTCCACTAGTAAGAACCAGCTTTTGCATTAAAACTGGTTTCGACATCCCCAGGTCACAGGTGCTCAGGCTTGAGCACCCCACAGCAGTGTGGGACCCCAGGCACAGAGGTGTGCCCCTGCCTGCATACTTTTCAGAAGCCTTTGAGGTGGGGTTGGAGGACAGGGGAGGAAAGGAGTTTTGTTTTGTTCTAGTCTCTAGGCAGCATTGCTCCAGACAGCTGGGAGGAAACCACTGAACTTCTGCACCTAGGCAGAAGCCAGGTAAGAATTTTGCTGCTTTAAGTGGCTGGAAACAGACTCTAACCCCCTCCCATGAAGGTCGGGCTTTACAGCCCAGTGCTCTTATACATCGCTCACTACATGTTCTCTAAAGCATGCTATAATCTTAATCATTGCACACCCAGATGCTGGGATGGGATAGAGCACTCAGCCTGGAAATAATTAATTGTATAACATATCTCTGCCAGCTGGAAACTCCATGCAAGCAGCCAGTGTAATTGCACAGAAGTAAGTGCAACAAAGCAGTATACAAAGTGTATTTGGACAGAGGTAAGGTGCCACAAAGCAGCATGCTAAATGCAAGTCAGATTTTGCAAGATGAGTGAGAAAGCATGTAGCTCCCACAATGACCTCCTTGTCTAAGTGGCAGGACTGCCACAGACTGAATGCAAGCACAATTCCAACATCACTGCTTTTGTTCAGACTATTTACTTTTCAGGGAGGAAAGATTGGTATCCTATCGCCCCCACACCCCAGCATGTCAAAGCTAGTGTTGTTGTTTACTGCCAAGACAGCACATACTTGTTTGCCCTCTTGAGATTGTGCTCCCTGCAGATTGGCAGAACACCAGCAACTTCATTACATAGTTATGAGAGGCTGCTTGAACCTTCACACTAGGAAAAATTATGCTTCCCCTCACGAAACTTAGCTAAAAGTCAATACTTTCTTTCTAAGGTGAAGGCCAGGGAGAGATCTGAGGAGGTACTGCTATATGCTTCCCTGGTCTTTGCTTACCCTGCTCCCTATGTGGGTCACAGCCGCGGAGAAGGTATTGGGCTATAAGGGCCTTTGGACACTCACAGCATAGCAGCTGTTGCTGAACTAAATTTTACCACTATTAGCATCAGCAAAATGGGCATTTTAATTACTGCTAGTATTTACAGAATATAACATTCCTCCAAAAGCCCTCTGAAAAAAAAAAAAACCAAACAAACAATAAAAACCAGCAAGAGCAGCTGGAGCTGCAGTACTATGTTCAGCAAAGCTCAAGTTTCATCAAGACTGGAAATGGGAGTTCCTTTGCCCCCTGGACTGGAGCACCCTGCAGAGGAGGGGAGCACTCCCACCGTGGCCATGGCCACTGAGAGAGCAGGAGCTGCACTGGGTAATGAGCTAAAACCAGGACATTTTGTCTTAACACACATTAATGGTTCATTCAACCTTAGAAGATCTCCCCTTTAGAAAAGGCGTGAACCAAGCTGTCACAGGCATCAATGGAAAAAAGACCTGCATGCCTTAAGAAAGGCATTATGATTCATTTAGCCCTGCCTTGAACAAGGGAAGCAAGGCTTGGGGACACACAAGCTGCTGTGGCCGTCAGCAGTTGTGCAAGACGCAGATGGCAGGCAGGTCTTAAGGCTGGCACACAGACTTAGACCATCAGGCAGAGCAGCAAACAGAATCAGAAGAAAGCAGAGCTGAGAGTCTCCTTGCAAAGCACCCTAAAACACAAACCATAGGAATAGCCCAGGCAGCTTCTTTTCAGAGTGGCAAAACAAACGTGCCCTTCAGCAACGCAAAAATAAGGTCTAGAGGAAGAGTGTTGATCATGGCAGGCTGTGTTCTTCGGTGCAACAGTTTCATTGCTCACGTTTAGAAATACCTGTATTAGGTTTGGCAAAACTCACTCAAGATACTACACAGTGTTACCTAGTGTTGCATAAACCAAGTTGTAGGGGTTTTTTTCTCTTGGATTTCATGGTTTTGCTGCCATGCCTAAATGAAAGAACCACTTCTATAATTAACAATACCCTGATTAGTTACATCTCTGAAGGATTGCAGACAGCATTACTGTGACTATGGTGAACCTCCCAAGTACATGCCTCTGACGGAGAGCACAGGGTGGGCATTCAGTGCTTGGTTTATACTGTTCTTAGGGCTAGAAAGAAACCCAGTTACATCCTCGAATATTTTATTATTTGCAAATTATTATTAGTTGCAAATAAGCTGGCTGGAATGTGAAATACCTGTCAGAAGGTGGGTGTGCTCCCCGCATGTTTCTAGACAGAGCGGAATCCTCTCCCTACCATTACTGAACCAGCCCCATGCACAAGACCAGACTCCCCACCGTCAGTCCAGCTTTCCCCTCCAAACAGGCTTGTGAGCCCTGTTTTGGCCAGCCCAGGGTAGGACAGTGTAACAGCGGCTGTAATAGAAGAAAGAAAAAAACAAGTGGCAGAGAGAAATAGATTTTAGAGACTTTCACCCTTTGAGATGTGCCAGAGTCCAGTGCTGGGAGATGAAAAACAACAAAATGCATTTTCACTAGCTCAGAGGGCTAGAAAGATGGGGCAGCACTAGGAAAGCTGAGAAGGTCAATATATACAACTGGGGGGTGAGTCAAGCCGGTGACGACAGTTTGTTCACCATAAGGATCTGCCAAGCACCAGTCCAGCTCCCCTTTGCTGCAGCAAGGGTAGGCATCCATGCCCAGCCTACTCAGCCCCTGCCCTGCTCAGCTAACCCGGCAGGCCAGCACATGTCATTTTGTCTAGTCTGGAGAAAAGGAAGCTAAGTGGTGACCTTGTTGCTCCCTGCAGCTTCCTGAAGAGCAGAAGTGGAGAGGAAGGAGCTGAACTCTTCTCCCTTGAATCCTGTGATAGTTCACATGGGAACAGTTCAAAGCTGCACCAAGAGAAGAGGCTCCCCAGGGAAGTGGGGAAGCACCACACTAGTCAGAGTTCAAGGAGTGTCTGGGTGACACTCGTACGGTTTAGTTTTAGATAGTCCTGCAAGGAGAGGGGAGTTAGATTTATATGATCCTTATGGGTCCCTCCCAACTCAAGATATTCTATGATTTTAGAGAGGTTCACACTTGACACCCTTTCTCTACAGAGGGGGTGGTCAAACACTGGAACAGGCTTCCTAGGGTTGTCAATGCCGAAAGCCTGTCAGTCAAATATGCCTTGGATTTTGGTCAACCCTGAAGTGGTCAGGCAGTCAGGTGAGATTGTTATAGGTCCCTTCCAACTGAAATAGTCTATTTGATGTCTCACTTATGCTGGGAGGGAAGCAGAGATACATGGAGCAACTTACACTTTCAGTGCCTCCCAGTGCTTGCTGCTGTTCCCTAGGAAAGCCCAAAAGCCTCGTGGCAAATACAATCATGAACGCCTTTGCCGGAAAACCATGAATTCTCTCTCCCTCCCAAGTGTCTGAAATTCTGAGCACTCAAGCAGCCACCCACTTGAGGGTAATCTGGAGATCGCCAGATTGCAGAGGACTTTTGGTTTCTGGAATGTTATACTCTGTAAATACTAGCAGTAATTAATGGGAAAAGTGACTTCAGAGAGGAACAAGCAGCTAATCAATGAGCCTAAAATCTTCGTTGCTTAAGTGATCAGACTGTCAAAAATAGCAAAAGATCAGCTTCACCCTTGTTCCTTTCTCACAGTCAGGCTGAATTTTTGTTCCTTTTTCTGCCTACACATTCAGGTCATTACGCTTCAGGCATAAATGCATATTTCTTGCCAAGCATCTCCTATTGGCAGAACTTAAAGGAACATTTCTCATCTTGGACAGCAACACTGCTGACTGTTGCCTCTTCATTTGCAAATGAACATGCTGCTTCAATTTTTGGTACTCTGGTTGCACCATGAAAAGACCTCAGCAGTTGCTTAAACGGTTCAAAAGTCAGCAAGAGCTCTCAATGTTTCTTCCTATCTCTGTGTCTGCCATCATTCTGGGGCAGGAGCCCTAGCCATATAACTTTTTACCTCAAATGAGCGGAAACAAGTGAAACCAGTCACAAACGGGAATGTGCCTCACAGACCAGAAAGCCTCAGTCTACAGCCAAATCCAAACTTGCAATTAAAACATGCACCTCTCAAGTGCGCACCAGCCTGGCATAAGCAGCCTTTTTGTTTCCACCTAGATTGAAGAAGGAATAAGGTTTAGCAAAATGAAGTAGATATGATGAGCATGGTAAGCTACAGCTACTGCTGGTCTCCACTGCCTTACCCACACAAAACCTTGTCATTCTGAGCAGAAGAAAGCAAGCGAAGTGGAGTTTGCACTTTCCTTCTGAAGTGAGCCTGCTTAAGACTCTTTGTATTATTTGGTTCATCTGGTAACAAAAGGGGAGTTAGGAGAAAAGAAAAATTCAAATTTATTGATTACAGCAAGTAAGGCCATCAATATTAATGATAAGTCAAAAACGCGTGACTCGCTTTTTGGAGTACTCTGCCAGCTGGGTCTGAAGCCATTCTGACTATAAACACAAGCAGAGGGAAAAATACAACTACAATAGGAACATCGCAAGGTTACAGCATGCTAACGTAGCACCAAAGGAAGTTGCACAGGTCCCTTGTTCAGTCTACAGCAGCACTTAGTTGAATCCAAGTTTATATTCCAGATACTGGAGATTAAATTATATAAACCCTCCCTTCTTCCATCTGTTCACCTATACGTAGCGAAAACAGTCTGGCTTTGACTCTGGAAAGCATTCGGTTCACCATGTTTGAATTAGCAGATGTGTAGGCAACTGTGCTTTGTAACAAAGCTAAGAAGTTGTCTAAGAAGGATTGCTGTATTCTGTGGAAAAGGAGACTGTATTTTGCTTTTGTTGTAAGCCTTTTGATGAACATGCAGGATACAGCAAACTGGAGCAGGGGAAGGGAGAAGAAAAAAACCGAAAGCACATATATACAAGCTAAAAGCAGCATGAAAAAGGCACTGATCATTTGAACACCTCCAAACATTGAAGATGAGCAGCCCCAGGGACTGAAAACCAACAACCCATTAGGAAATGGTCTTTAGTACATGAATCAGCTTAAGGATTTGATGTCAGCTTGGTAGCTTGTCTCAACATATTTGTGTTCTGTGTTCGGTCCACCTCAATGAGTAGGAAGTAAGAAAAAAAAATGCCAAGGGCTGCATGGATGAACAAGGAACTCCTGGCAAAACTCAAACAGAAAAAGGAAACCTACAGAGGGTGGAGATAAGGTGAATAAGATGGAAGGAATAAAGAGACACTGACCAAGCATGCAGAAACATGGTTAAGAAAACCAAAATCCACCTGGAACTGGATCCAGTCAGGGATGCCAAAGACAACAAGAAAGGCTTCTATACATACATAGGAGACAAAAAGAAGGGAAGGCTAGGGAAATTGTGGGCACACTGCTGAAAGAGGCAGGGGACCTGTCTTTACTAACAAGACTGGCCTTCAAGAATTCCAGGTCCCAGAGACTGGGCGAAAGTCTGGAACAAGGAAGAAGTACCCTTGGTGGAAGGGCATCAGGTCAGGGAGTCTTAGGCAAAGGCAAAGTCTCAAGTGCCTGCTTGAGCTAAGAGGCAAGGGATATTTCAGAAGCATTACCAAAATCCTTATTCTGAATATCTTCAAGTGGCACATTTGTGCAAAGAAAGTAAAACATTTTATCAGACAAAAGGTAGATAGTCCTCCTAGAAAGGACTGCAATACCAGAATGCTGCATTATCATAAGCAGCTAAAGTTTGGGAAAGATGAAAAGTGAAATGCTGAATGCTCCTGAGCTTTTACTATTGGTAGAGTGGTAGCTAGCAAGTTCTTATGTCAGCTGAGCACACTGTAGCAGCACGGTCACTGGTTCCTTTTATTCCTCAGCTAGTTAAGAAATGCAGCCTTTGCTATCTGAGTCATTGCTCCACATCCTGCCCGGCTTCTGCACTTCCTCTTTCAAGGCAAAGGCTCCTCAGCACGTTTGAATCTCAGCACATTCAGGCAGGATACTGAGAGATTCCACACAGGTAAGTAAGAGATCAAGTTTTCTGTCTTATACTAGAAAGTGCTAAAACTGCAGTATCTGGGCTATGGCTTTTTGGCTAAGGTCTTTTACAATTGCTTCAGATGATGTGGACATGGGGAAAATGAAAAAGAAACAATCATGGTTTGGTTTTCTCCCCCCCCCCCCCTCTTTTTGCTGGAGGGGAAAAGTACAGATTGAGGCGTTTACCAGTTAAAACATCTCAGCTCTGTAACTCCGCTCCCCTTCCCTGACTGCCAGCTAAGGCACACTTAGACTGAGAAGCAAGGCTATGGCTACCCCTATAACAAAAGGCATCTTTCACCTGACACCCCAAAAGGCGTCTCCAATTAATTTACTCGCAGAGTACATTTTTGCCTTTATTTTTGCTCTTTATCTTTTTGCTTCTTTTTAGTCATTAAACTGGCACACCAACAGAAGTGACCAAATGGGGAGTTTCAGTTTAGTGAAGTTCAGAGAATGAACACTGGGCTGAAAATAATCAACCACACTTACTGCTTCAAAACGTCAGCTAAGAGAAAAGGCTCAGGCAAGGCACTCAACATACTAGTCACACCAAAACGCTATATAATTTTTCAGGCTCTGAAGGTAGCTGTTTACAAACTGACAGCATGTAATAGCAGCTAAAACCCCTGTGCTGCACAAAACCTGAGGTCTCTGTTTGCAGCAAGCGAAGAAATCAAGTGAAAGCATGAAAAGACAAAAAAAGAGGACAAGCAACTGCATACGAGGATTTGCCCCAGTTATGAGTTACCACGGTATCTGTGGACTTTGAAAAAGACAATAACAAGACACTGTTGCACAAGTAGGTTTCAGATGAACTTGTTGCCTTTGAGTTTTGATGGAAGGTTTATGTTAGATGAAAAAAATTAAAAACTAAACAGACCACAGACGTACATAGCAGTCCCTACAGCAGGGCATTTAAACCAACTTCTCCATTTAAAAAAAATATCTATTTTTATTTTTGATAGCTTGTCCCTTCTTCAGAAGGAACTGTACCCACCAAGATAATATAGGGAGAGAGGTGTAGAAGAGAAACACCTTGAGAAAGTACAAAGCAACTGATGTCATGAAGCCAAATTTCTCAGACCCCTGTATGAACTTGCAACTCAGATCCCTCAAGAGCCAGACAATTTTACTTTTCTGAAGGCTACATCAACAGAAGCATTTCACCAGTTGACTAAAACTGAATCCTAAGTGAGCAGTGAATCCACACAGCTGTAGATTTCAGTTTTCATGAAATCAAAAAGCTTCCTATTGTTTTGAGTTTTGCTTGATAATACAAGTGAAAGCAATCTAAAGGCAGAGTTCAGCACAGATTTTTCCTTCTAGAGAAATTAATTAGTTATTTCAAGAAAGGGGGAGGAGGTGGTAGGAAATTTTCATCTCCCAGACCTCTTCTTGTCATGCAGATCAGCCTCTGAAATGTTTACCAAGATGAACACTACAAAACAGGCTCCGATTCATAACCGGAGACAGTGTAAGTCCTAAAATAAGGTTGTATAGGTGTACGTACTACATTCAAGAAACTGATTTTTTGTTGGAACAGTCACCACTTCTTGACATTTTGTCTGCTGGAGAAGCCACTCTGGGGGCGACAAGGGGCATGAGACAAATATGGATGACATTTTACTCTTCTACAGAAAAAACCTACATATTATCGAAAAAACAACCAACAAAAAAAAAAACCAAACCCAAAACCAACAGTCACACACACACCCCAGTGCAGTGAACTCTTTAGGGGGGGTTCCCCACCTTATCATTGTATATGACACCTACAGCTCACTGCTAGCACAAGATAGACGTGGACCTGTTGGAGCAGATCCAGAGGAGGTCTGCACAACCAGTCAGTGCTGGAACACCTTTCCTCTGCAGAAAGGCTGAGAGTTGTCATTGTTTAACACGGAGGAGAGAAGGGCTTGTAGAGACCTTATTGCAGCCTTTCAACACTTCAAGGGGGCTTATAAGACAGATAGAGACTTTTTACTAGGGCCTGTAGCAACAGGACAAGGGGCAATGGTTTTAAACTGAAAGAGAGTAAATTTAGATTGGACATAAAGATATTCATTAGGATGAGGGTGGCAAGACACCGGAACAGGTTGCCCAGAGAAGTTGTGGATGTCCCATCCCTGGAAGTTTTCAAGGCCAGGTTGGATGGGGCTTTGAGCAACCTGGTCTAATGGAAGCTGTATTGGCTAGTGGAAGGCAGGGCAGTTAGATGATATTTGAGGGTCCCTCCCAAACCATTCTATGCTTCTATGATCAGCATTTAAGACTCCTTTGAAAAAGTTGAGCTGGTTTCTTTCTTTCACTCCTCTAGCTACGTTCCTTTTCTGAACTGTGTTACAGCCTTCACTCCCACTCAGGACAATGACCCTATAGAGCCCACCGCCCCCTGTGGAAGCTGAACATTCCTAAACAGACACAGAAGGTGGCAGTTCAGTCCAGGCAAGGGAATAGAGCAGGCACGTGTCAATGGACAGAGCCTTGTTCCAACAGACGAGAGAAAAGAGGGGAGGAGAGGAAAAAATATGAACCATCCTCTGAACAAGATACTTTTCTGCCATAGTCCATTAAATATATACACACGCAGACTGCATGCGAATATATACTCAGTGAAACATCTCATTGAACACCGACAATTTTCAGAGGCACGTGGGGAATGTACACACACTGCAGATTTACCTGGAATCTGAGCCTCAGGGACTTCTAGTCATTGATTTTAGTTCATGTCTGCCCATGTGCCTTTAAGACAGCACTTCAGCACCTTCAGGTGCATCTTAACCACACAGCAAGGCATGGTGCAGCGGTGCTTGTGTTAACAGGGTCTGGAGAAGTGCTGCAGTCTCCACGTAGTGTTGCACAGGAGTGAATGCCCTGTGCTGATGGGGAGTTACTAATTGCAGCTCCTCATCACGCTTTGCAGGGCTCTGCTGCTCCCGGCCTGGGAGAGGAGCTCAGGTCAGCGCGGCATAGGGCTGCGTGGGTACTGTGCCTGCTCAGCCTTGGCCCGAGGCAGCCCTACTACCTGCGGTGTATAGCAGAGGCATACCAGAACTTACACTGACTTGGGATTTTAACTGGGTTTATTGCTGGGGGTGGAAAGGAGAGCTTTGTTTTGAAAGTAGGAGGTTGGGATTTGTTTTGTTTGTTTGGGTATTTTTCTCCAAGTTTTCCTTCCTGCTCACATAGAGTACTGAACAAATAAAACTACAGCCACCTTCAGCACCACTAAAAGGAATCTGTATTTTATGGCTGTAGCCAATTCCAGATTTAGTTCTTCTCTCAGCTGCCTTTCCCTCTATTGTCTCTGTATTTTCTTTTTTCTAAACTCCTATTCCAGCCACCAGACTTTTCTACCAGTCCTTCCCTATGCTAGTTGATAAAGTCATCTGTAAATAGAATAAAATAAATCACTGGCACGAGGACAGTACCTTCAGGGAAGTGCCCAGTAAGACTGAAGGAAGAAAGTGTGTACCACTTAGTCATTATGTATTTCAAGATGTCTGCTTAGTCAGAGATGAGTGGTAAAGAAAGTTACAGAAAAAACACAAACTAGAGAAAATATAATCTATTCTAGAAGGACTAGAATATATACGAGTCCTAAACTGCAGAGGTCTCCATGTGCCTATCAGCCCCTAGGAATGTAGATTGATCAGAACAACTCTGCCCCGGCCCCCCAGCACCAACAGTTTAAGAACAATAAATGCATAAATAGCTCAAGAACTCCACGCTAGGCAATTTCCAGGCACAGAAGACTTGCTTTGAGTTTGCCCATGTTAAGTCATGCAACTTCTTACAAGGGATGTGACTGCACTCTTGCTTCAGTTAAGAATTCCTAACGTCCCAGAGCCAAGTACTTTTTTTAATCCTCCATCTGTGGGTTACCACTTTCTGGTTTTGCTTTCAAAGCAACCACAGGGAAGAAAAACTCCCTCACACACAGCAGAAAAGCTCAGCCCATCACGGCTTTTCTAGTTACAACATAGCGGCAGCTTCGGCAACAGATACTGCCACAGTTCAGCCAGTCTCTGAGTGTCCATCTTCTTGCAGGCATGTCCGGGAGGGAGACCTTGAACCCATGTCGTCAGCCTTGTGTTTAAACTCCAGAAAATGTATGTATACAAAATATTCATGTATGATTTGCTTTACCACATCCTCTGGACCCTTTACTCTTAGTGTAAGTGGAGGTGGCTCAACTGTGCCCTTTCAGCAAAAGACTTGCCCTGTTAGCAGAGAGGACAATGCGCAAGCAAGGCTCCAAGAGGAGCAAATTGCCATTTGCACAGATCTACAAGGGCATCAAGAGCTTACACCAAAACCTATGACTACAGGATCCATATAGCAATCTACTCCTGGAAAGCAGAATCAGTTAACACCTAGGCACCCAGCCCACCTACCGAACAGCAGGCATTAAGGCAGCATAACAGTAAGACCACTCAGTAGCATCCTGAAAGAGCACCTGCAGCGTATGAAACCACAGGACTTTGTCATTTGCAAGGACTTTTTTCAAGTATTTTGGTTTCAGTTACTGCAGTTTAGTAAAGTTTCACTCCCATTTCACTTTTTTCTATAAATGAAGTGAGCTGATGAAATTTACCTGTTGCTTGGTGTAATTGAAGAGTTACAACTTTAATGAAGAGTGGGGAGGATGGAGAAAACAGGCAAATTATTCATCCAGATAACACCAGCGTTTTTTAATTTTTAAAATTATTTCTACAACTTAGTTTTGCACACAGGTGTTTTCCTCTCACACCTCCTTGTGTGTATATTACTACGCAGGTCTCTGTATTATTTTATTTCACTTACAATTTCCCTGCAAGGTTGCTGGAAAGATAAGGTGCAAGGAGATGGAGACTGGTATTTGCTCCTCAGTTTATGAATAAAGTTAGTTATAGGGTCCAAATGTATTTCTTGACTAAGCACCTTTGAAGTATAATCTCTTCACTGGCTTCGTCATTTCCTGACATCCAAGTTCCCCTGTATTCTACATTGCCATGTACTTAAGTTCTGAACCAGAAGTTTTTTTGTAAAAACAAACTTGCTTTCAGCTCCTTTCTCAGTAGCCTTGCCAGAGCAACGTCAGCTGTCACCACAGTTAGAGAGCTTTCCGAGCTACAGCCAAGTAGATCCTTGACATTATTGCTGTGAAGAGGATTATTTTATGTCTACATCAGGAAAGGGAAGAGAATCCAGAACTCCCCACATTTCCCTTGCTGAGGCAGCCCAGCTTAAACTTGATTGTTCTTTTGAAAGAGCAGATTTACAGGGTGCACAGGGAGTTGCTGCATTTTGCCTTCTGCATCCTTGCATGCATGTAAACTGACTGCCGTGTACATCTGCAGACTCAGTGTGTTCCAGCTACCCATCTTTGGAGGAGGTGGCATTGTCTTTTTCTTCTTTTTTCCTTTTCTTCTTACCACAAACAAACAGTGCAAATGACACCGAACTGCACCCAAAACACACTTATCTTGCAGTTACCATGAATTCTTACTTCCTGAAAGGTGACAATTCCTTCTTAACCCAAATGTACTTTACTATCCAGAGAAGAACTCTCTCTTAAATAGCTATGACGAAGGAATTCACCTAATAACCACATTCCTCCCCTCTACCCCCCACTCCAACCCCCAGAAATAAGTGTTTGGGACTTCCAAGGGGGGTGGGGGTGGAGGGGTGGGGGCAAGGTGCCCAGAGGCATTTGTAAAACCCAAGAAGTGAGAGGAGATGATGATATGGAGTGTCTGTTCATCAGTCTGGAGGAAGCCTTAATTTTCTCAAACCCAAACAAAATACCTAATTGAAGAGCTATCAGGGTTGTGTGACAGCTCTAGCTGGGGGATCTTTGAATTTCCTCATGGGAAACTTCTGTGAAAGATTATTCTCCACTCAAAGGGTGAAACTAATTGTGTACCTCACTACAGCTGCAAGTTTTATGGTGGTCATGGTAGGAAGCCCCTATATTAATTTGCAGGCATCTTCTGGATACTGCTTTCGCAGCCGAAGTTGGCCATCTTGATCCTGATGCAGTGACATGCACAGGCTGATCTAAGAGCAACCCTGCTGGTTTGACATGGTTGGCAGTGTGTCCCTACCTCACCCCAACTACAGATCTCTTCCACACCTCAGAAGAAGGGAGAGAAGGATCCGAGTTAGGATAGCCTTGATTAGAATTCCCTCTTATTGTCTTGGTTCCCCTTTTCCCTACTTTTCTTCTATGCTGAGAGGCATAAACAAGTTTCTATCCAGAAATAGTCCTTGTGTCTGCTCCAACCCTTCTTGCATTTGCAGCCCGTGATACAGGAGATTTTGGAGTGGAGCAGCTGTAAGAAACAGGGCACAGCTGAAGTAACACAAGTCATGGCCAAGACCACCATCAGCTCTACCAGCAAGGTGCAGCCCAGAGTCACCTCGTGTCTTACTTGCCCTGGCCTAAACCAGGTATTTAATCTTGGGTAGCTCCAGAGCCTAGGGTGCTGTACAGCTGCAAAGCTAATCCTCAGGTATTTTGCCTCCCCCGAACAATGCTGAGAAATAGGGTTTCTTCAGTTCCAAAAACCGCTCTGTTCCACTTCAGAACTGCTCTAATGAGTTCATTGTCCTTCTCCAGCTGCCACCTCAACTTCATCTCCCGAATGACTGTTTACAACTGGAATGAAAGATTATGAAAGACCAACACACGGCACTCTTACTTCAGTCTTCTAAATAAACAATCCTAGAAGTGCCAAGGTCAGCTCTGAGGTCCTCAATCTGAGGCACTGTAGGATACATAACTAACGAGGCTCTTCAAATCCCATCTGGTGGTAGGATGGGAACATAAGGGCTTTGAACTGCAGGCATGAGATCAGCATGTTAACATTTAGAATTTCCATGAGTGCTCAGAGGAAGTGCTTCAGAAGTAGGCCATTTAAAGTTTACATAGTTTGAGTGCTTTCTGTGAATGATTTCTCCCTTTTGTTCAACACATAAGCTTCTACTTTCACAGTTACCGGTTAAAGTGCAGTACCAATCACACCTAATAATTACTAGTCAACTCTCCACAAAGGTGTCAGCAAGAGGAGAAAAAGAAGAGAGCTTGTTCCATTACATACTCTCACAAACAGCAGACATTTGTGTCTACAAAAAGACCAGCCGTTACGTTTAATGCCATATAATAGTGCTCTAAAGACTCAAAGAGAATATTTTGTTTGCCTGCATTATAGCGAGTCCTCAGTTTAATGGCGGCTGCCAGACATCTTAAGTACAATACCACAGTTAATCAGTTAGCGCTTGGTACTCTTCTGAGGACATCACATCCCTTTTCCTGTGAGAGTTAGGTATGCAGTAGGCTGCGCAGCAAATCCTGTTAAACACTTCTCCCCACTTCCCCAACCAAAATGGCAAGATGCAGGTTTGGGTAAGCAGTGGGCAGTCTCCACATTCCCATCACCAAAACACAATCAACTTAAGTTCTCATTGAACACATCAGCTCTTTTTACTAGTAAACAAATACAAATGAGAAAAGGAATCCTGTCTTTCCAAGTCAAAGTTTCTGTATAGTTTTAACTCCGAGCTTAGTCATTTCTGGGGCCCCAAGTCTTGTTATACATTACCACAAACACTCAGAACTCAGGCTTTGGCCACCTCCAGTGGATTCAGGCAGCTCAGCTGTGGGAAACAGGGGTGGCCTAGGGAGCACGTCTCTTCCCAGCAGCAGTAGGAAGACTTGCTTAGCTGCTACACCTGCCAAGACTAAAAGCAAGGGGCATATTACAGTGACAAAAATCCTTCTGGCCACAGCTTTGTTAGACATCTGTCTAGAAGGCTCTGTTTCCCTAGAATCTGATGGCAAAGCAAAAAACCACTTGTTTAGTGGTAACAGATGTGCATTGAATAATACTGTGTTTTAGGAGGTTTTAGCTGTATCAGAAGAACACTCATAAGTACTTTGAGATATGCAAGACTGGACAACCCTTCAACCCCAACCAAACATCCACAGCATACTACAAGGTGCCTAATAACATAGCCATTTATGGTCCTGTCTCTATACTCTGCATATAGATAAATACTATTTTAAAGTATTTCGTTTATGATTTTAAATGGATCTCTTGCAACAACTGAATGAAGTAATTTTTTTTAAACAACTGTAACAGGACGTTTTAGTTAGAGAAACCCAAAGACAAAAAATGATCTCTCACATGTACAGAAACACTTTCAATCCCTTCAGCTGGTATTTCACATGTTTTGCTCTCACTTACAGAAAGCAAGGTTATTCACAGGTGTTTAGAGTTCTCAGAATGAGCATGGTATGACATAAAGCTAAGGAGATCTTGCCTCTGTCTCCGATTTGGGTAAATATGCACCTTAACAGAACACTAAAGCAGAGACTATCAGAAAATCTTGAGAGTGAACATTATTTAAGAATTATCACAACTAGGATCCCCAACATTTATGTCACAGCTCTAGGATATGTGGACAGAGAAACACTTGAGAGAACATTTGACAGAGGAGCATTGCCCTACAACTACATAGTCATAACATCTCCTCAGTTATGGGTGGCCTCCCAAATTAAATTGGTTCTCTGACATTCTTGGGGAAGATATTCAAGGATGCAGAGTTCTAAGGTGATGTTATCAGAGATTTGCACTCATGTACATCTTGAAACTTATTTTTTTTTATGTTGCTGGAACAATATGGCACATCTTTGTGCCCTTTATACTCCAAGGTACATCATGTGCCCAACCAGCAGTTTGCTGCTGTACAACACATATGCTTAATAGCATTTCCAAAATCAGTGGCACAGACCTAATCACTGTAATGCTCCAACCCACATATTCCTGGATTTCCAAAGAACAGCGATTATCCACATGATACAAAACTTCATCACTTGTGCGCAAGCCAAGAGCTTGAAGGGTGCTGAAATAGATGTGCCCACTGGCACCTGCTACTGTGCAGAAGAGCTTGTATCTGTTATGGCACTGTAGAGACTGAACCAGCTCCTCCAACTTCCCAGAACTACTAGTGGTGCTGCAGCCTGTTCAGCCTTTGCAGAAGAAGCTACTGGGCATGGATCATTCTAGGGAAAAAATCCTAACGTGAGATGCCATCAGAAGGTATTTCACAGCATGTTAGTCAATGGAAGGAAACCAGTAGGCATTCAAGGGAGATAAGTGTGTGTGGTGGGAGCAGGGAGTTGTCACACGAGGGGTGCCTCAGCTAAAGCACTGTCAAGACTTCCCAACAGCACTACTGAAGCTATATGCTGCTGTTTTGGAAAGGAAAGGGCTCGGTCACACCCGCCACTACAGAGCAAAGGGGAGGATGAAGGGATGGGAAAGGGTAAAGTAAGACGGCAGAGAAACTGTCCCCATCTTCTCCCACCCTTGCCCCCAAACAGCAGCTGCTGATCCTTCCACCTTGGCAACTGCTGCTTCCTCGCACTCCAGCTGCTCCTTGCAGACCAGTACCCTAGGAGGCTGCCTCCTGTGCCTGAAGGAGGCTGCTGTGTGCAGAACCCAGGGCTCCGTGTAGAGCCCCGTCACAAAGGGCTAAGTCCCTACAAAATTTCAGATGATTTTGCTTTAGATCAGTTCATTGTTTGCAAAGTCATTTGACTGTACTTGTCGTTCCCGAGGCTGACAACCTAATCCAGTCACAAAGCTTACCTCCTCGATGGGGAAAGGTGAAGCCTAGAGACCAAGCTGCAGACCAGTGCAATGCCCTGCTGAATTTGCAAGCCTTATTTGGGATGTGCATTTCTCACCCTCAACTTCCAGTTTGGTACCAGTTGAAAATACACTGTAAAACTAAGTTTACCTAAACTTTCACAGGGGGTTTCCTATATTGAAAGCGTAGGACTGCAGAGAGGTCTGACTGACCTTCCATTTCACAGCATGAAAGCTTGTGGTTTTGCACAAGCTGCTCCTCTTTCTTTTCAAGTCTTTACCTATCAACAGGCTTAAAACAGCATAAACATGTAAGAGTTCTGTACAGCATCTCTGTCACGAAGAAAGGTTAATTTTGTTGGACTCTTGGTTACACAAAAGAGATGACAACAGCTGTCCAGGCACTGCTTTCCTAACCTGTCTACCTGGCCAGAAAGTTGCCTTTACAGCAAAGTTGTACAAAGTTGATCCAGTGACTCATCACTAAGGTACTTTCTTTGGGCCCAGGGCCATATCTAAAGTGATCTCCACCACAACCCTCAAGATGACCCCACTGCCCACACTATCAAGCGACCATCAGGTGCTACTACAACACCAGACATCTGGACAGCATTCATAAGCTTGACACTGTCTGGTTGCTTGCAGATATTAATTCTCAATTCTACAGCTTCCTTGCAGGTATGTTCTACTCTCAAGCGACAAGCTTTCTGCTCTCTGGTATTAAACATAGTAATGGGTGAAAGGGTTAGACAGCTACAACTGAAGTAAGCTCCCCTTGAGGAAATGAGGCAATTCGCTACCAGAGCTCCACTATCACTGAACTGTATCACCTTAAAAAAGCAACTTAAAGATGATCTGAAAACCAGCAACTTTTAGGACTTACCTCCCACATAGTTTTTGGGAGCTATAATCAGTCCGCACAGTGGGTTGCTATCTTTATTTTGTTAAGTTCAAAGACTGGCTTAGATTTTCTGTTGTCTCACAATCCAGAAAGATGAGTATCAACCAGTCAGGTGAAGATGCAATTAACATTTCACAAACTAATTTCTTGAGAAAATTAAGGCTTATGTGATCAAGAAAAGCACTGGCCTACTTCCTCCCTCTTCTCTCCAACATGCCTTGCAGCCCTTTGACTATTAAAAAAAAAAAAAAAAAAAAAAGAAAAAAAAGGCAAGCCCAGAGGAGATTCTGTTAGCACAGTTCTCAAGGCAAAAGAGAAGACAAAACCAAGACAGCCCTATAAAGACAGCTCTTGTAAGGGTCCAGAGAATCTGTGTTAGAGAGCAAAAGTGTTAACAGTAGGAGACATCAGAGAATCCATGCCAGAATTCATTTGCCCTTTCCATGCACTTTTGGACAGTTTTCTTCCAGCAGTTATGGAAGAACAGTTTGTCTTCCTTTGACACACTCGTTCTACCAGGGAATTCAACATCCTATGCAAAACATTTCCAACTTGACTGCTAGTAACATTCTTTTCTTCAGGCATCCTTTGTAATATCATCTGTATTGCTGTTTTAGTAACATCAGCTGGACTTCCTAGTCTCTCTGTCCTAGTTATTTCTTTCCTCGTGTTTAAGACACACATGAGAGTTGCACTCAGCAGCTCTTACCCAGATAAGAAGTGCCCCGCTGGATCATACAAATCTAGCCTGGTTCTTCATCTCCATCATTAACAACAGAAAACACTATTGAGGGATAGCATGGGTATCTCAGATAGTGACCACGCTTACACATTGCACTTGTACTTCCCCAGCATCCACAACTCCTGGTAGTCCTGCACAAAGTAAAGCTTTACTGCCTACATGAGCCGATTAGGAGCAAAGCCAGAGCAGGGACACAAATGCTGCCCAAGTCATAATAGCAGTTAGCATTTGCTAACTTTGAGGATCAGAGGCGAGGGGTACATAAGTTAAATATACCTGTTTTTTCAGAATCACCTCCTACAGCTCCACCTCAGGCCTTCCCTAGCACTGGGTTGCCACTACAGACTAGCCCAGGTCATCCTTAACTACATCTTGCATGCTCCTGGAGTTCTTCGTCCTATTGCATTGCCTCTATTCCATCACCACATTGCATGGCTCAATCACACCACCATCTCTGGCACAACAGTCACCTCTGTGCTACAGGGGAGAAGAGGAATCATGTGGTCTAGTCCAACACCTGAAAAGTGGTTTCTTCAGGTTTTCCTAGGCTTAGGACAGTGGTTTCTGCTGGCTTTTGCTTCTAACAGCTCTAAACTTCTCTGAGGCAACATTACTGCCCCATTACCAGAAGCTATTGCTTTGGAACAGAAATTGAATCCAACAGAGTTTGGGTCTGAACACTTAAGCTTGTTTTCTCACTGCCTCAGCTGCAATAGAGCTGTTAAGAGTCACTGTTGAGAAGTGCATGGAGTCTAACACATTATCAGTTCAAAATATGTTAGTGCATAAGCCTGTGGAGCAGAATGTCAAAGGAGAAGAAGGGGCAGGGTGGGGTGGGGGGGGAGAAGAGATCAGTTATGCCCTGAAGATGAGAGCTTGCAAGGCTTCCAGTGCTGATTTGTAATATAAAAATGAAGTCACAGAAAGACATTGCAGTACGAAATGTGACAGCAAAAGAAATTGTGGCTTCCATCTCACACTGCTCCTCCACTTTCTTACAAGGGAAGAGACCCTTCTACTGCAAAGTAGTCCACTGGGGGAAGGGGAAGAGAAGGAATGGGAGGAGGTGGATTTGGATTTTTTTGAAAAACATAGCCCAAACAGAGCTGAGGATCCATCTTCCAATTCTGGAAGAGCAGCACTTCAGCCAAATACAGCCCTCACCTAAAAATCATTCACAAGAAACTCTGTTGAAGTCCTACAGTCTCCAAGAGGAAAGTCAAGACACTGAACCACCACAGAAAGAGGAAAACATACACACACCCCTCTCTCCCAAGACATATGTACAGTTAACAATAATGAAATAACTTGCAGTAAGATCCCCACATATACCTAAAGGAGAAAGCAGGCAACACATGCAAATTAGTTGTACATACACATGGCCATAGGAAGAATAGGGTACTGTTGTCAGAAAAGGGTAAGCGGAAGGATGTCACCTCTTCCTTTTGCTACAGTTCTGAATAGAAACCTATCTATAGGAAGCAAACACAAAGTGATTTTTCACAGTGCTTTGTAAAAAAGGAGTTACTTTCTTTGCTTCCAAACCCCAAGTCTGTTTCTTTGAAAAGCCTCCAGCACTTCCCTGTGTGGTCACAATTACAGATGGAGCTAAAAAAAATAAAGGAATGCTATTGCACTAACAGGAAAAGTACTTTGGCTGATGGGACAAGAATGAGACAGGATTCAATCAGTCTTAAGATATTTCAGATGGGCAGCTCAGATTGTAAAATAATTTGGCTGAACTGGATATGAACCAAGTATTAAACAACAAAATCTGAGAGCTTTAAGGTGACTGAGAAACATTCCAGAGTACAGGGCCTACAGGGAGTGCTTATGGTCCCCACTCTTCTTTTTCCTACTTACAAAATTAGATTGTTCAAGATATTTGCTTCAGACAGCCAGTAAGTCTATGTCAGCTATCAAGCCAATAGCCTACAGTTCTCCAACACCTGAGCAAAATAACTTCAGTATCTCAACACAACTGTGTTGTATATTGTGTGTACATCCCATTAACTCTGTGTATGACTGTTCTCCACTTGGAACAATTATTTTCAGCTTAGCAAAAGAAGAAAAAAATGGGGTGCTTACAGGCACTTTTAGGATCCTACTTGCGTCCATCTCTGATGGACAGAAAGTTAATTGGACATCAACATTCTCAGGCTTGTAATACAGCCATACAGCTAGAAACTTTCTGCTCTGATGCTAGAACAGCTAGGTTTAAAAGACCGTATAGGCTTCAGCTTTTTAAATATTTTCAAAAAAGCAGGGGTTGGGAAGGCAATTCCATTGTGAGGAGTGGGGGTGGGTTTAAGCTTGCACTGTATTTGGCAACTGTTAGCTTTACTTTTGTCACTGGTTCAAGAGTCTTTGAACTACTAGGACTCAATCTTTTTACTAGTACAAAGAATTCCATGAGTACTTTGTGCTTTTCACTAGGTAACTATGGAGAAGGCCAAGATGGGCTCCCGGAAAAGAGAATAGCTCCTCTTTTTCTTAGTTACTTACATTCACTCAAAACTTACCTGGTTTTCCTTGCATAAGAAAAGGTGTGATCCAGAACATGCAGGAGTATCAGCGATACTTTGTTAGGACACAGGTGGTACTGGGTACATGCTGTGAATCACTCTCTGGGAAAGCTGTTCTATAAACATTTCCTCCCTCTTCAAAAAGTTCTCACAAACTGCAGCTGTAGGTCTGTTTACAATCATTAAAAGAAAACAAACCACAAATAAAACCCAGATACCTTCACTTTTGCTTTAACAGAGCAATACTCTAGAGACAACAGCTCAGGCAGAGCAGAGACTAGTTTCTTTCGGTTCAGTAGCTGTGACATCAGTGAGTTAATTAATACCATCGATCAGACCCAGGATTTGTTCCAGGACTATAAAGACTTCATGATGAACAGCTGCTTATAAGCCATGTTTTATACACTGCATTTTGTAGCTTCGTACAAAAACCCAGGACTTGACTCAGGGAGCTCCTGTCACTTAGAGGAGCCAGTAATGTAGAGTTTGTCTTCTAGGTGTACAAGCCACCAGCAAGGTGCCTGGCACAGGGCTCAGTCAGTTTGGTCACAAGCTAACATTCTCTGGGGAAGAGCCAAGGCAAGTCGTGCCAACCTTGGTTAACCTCAGTTTCTTTTCCTCCTCTCACCCTGGCATCCTGAGCTTCCATTTTCAGACCCACCATTCCCAGTGTTTCCACATCCAACGCAACAACTACAACAGCACTGGCTACTAATTGGCCTCATTTACCTGTGAGGCTCATCGCTTTGTTGATGAATACTTAACGCCTTCCTAGAAGGCAATAATAAATATTTTCTGAACTTCATCCAAATTTCTTCTTTTTCTCACTTGTCAGGAAATATGGATCTAACTGATCGTAGGGTTACACATCAGGGAGGAGATGTATTGCCTAGTAACAGGTCTGATAGAGAAAAAATAAACTGACTATTTTATCTTGGTAGAATCGTGTATATGTATCACTAACATCACCTGGTCTTGAAGAAAGGTGGTTTCTACAGTGTGCAAATTAGAAATAGCTAAGAGGAGAGAGGACTCACAATCCAGAAAAGCAACTGGTAGTCCTTGAGCCTGTTGCTGGCAACTGTTCCCTGCAAAAATAAACATCTGCAGGCCAGGATTTTCCCTGCTCTCACAGTATTGAGGTGGAAAGTAATTTTGGAGAATGGAAATTCTCTGGTGTCAGTGTGTTATACTTCCTCTTAGACAAGGCTTTGAACAAAAGTAATAAAGACATTTTATTGACTATGCTATCAGTTCAAAGCGGTCTTTTGAGCCTGAAATAGTTTCCCTTCTGCTTCCTAGGAAAGTACCCCAGAATTTCCCTTTTTCCCTTTCCCTTGTGACTGGGCTTTATCCACTACATGAATTTGAAAGTTCAAAGGGAGGGAGTTTTCCTCTTCCCTTCTTTGGACTGATGACATTTACCGAGGGGGTTTTATAATCCTGCCTCAGTGTGAAAGATAACCGCTGACTGAAGTGGAAAAGAAACAACACACACTTGTACAATGGATAATATATATTTAGCAAGACACAGCTAAAGCCATTACCACAAACATTTATGAAATCATTACACTAAATACTGACAGCTTGACAGTTTTAAAAAGATTTTTTTTTTTTTTGCATTGGAGCTTCACAGTATAAATGCTCAATACTGTTCTTGCTTTTTGTTCAGTAAATCGATTATTGTCAAGCTATATCCCCCCTAGGGCTTACAGACCTTCAGCTGCACTTTGCCAAGACACTGTACGCGTGGGATGGAGAACAAAGAAAGGGATCACACTCATGAGCTTTCAGAGACTTACCAACTGTAAGCAGTGGAGAGATCAAACACTGCTGAGATAACCTATGTGCTAGGCAGAGAGCCAAGGTCAGACCACTTGCCTGCTTCAGCATTTACAAGCAGGCCCAGCTTGAATGCAGGCAAAACAGGCTCTTGCTTAAGTCACCAAGAGCCCTGCTGAGCCAGACAGCTGGTGGCTGGCTGGAGCTGGGAAGCAAGAGACAGTTACAGTTACTGCTTCTGTGATGCCCATCCCTCCATAGCAGCAGGCAGCACCCTGTATCACCCATCTCTTTGCCAGCCACTAGCCCTGCTCTGTGCTTTCCATGATTTCTAGCAGCAATACCCCCTTTAGCCTGCTTTTCTGAGAAGCCTGTAACTGTGTATGTACCAGGGAGTTCTTGTCCCTGTGCAGGAGCTTAGTAACAAAGAAGAGTTCAAATAATCATGAGATTCCCAATGTAGGTGCAAGTTGAGGACCTGAGTCCACTGAATGATGGAGCTGCAAAGAAATTTGATCTGTGCGGAAACATTTCATTGTAGGGATATTTCTACAAGTAACAGATTAACAGCATTAGATGATCCAGTCCTTCAATGAAAAAGAATTATTTCACATAGGGAATCTCTAATCCAGATGGCACAAAACCCTTTAAAGCAAATCATAACTACAGTGGGAGAGAAAGGCCATGAGACAGACATGGAAGAGTAAACAGAAATACCTGTCAACCACACCCATAATATGCAAGAACTTCCCATGTACTTTGATCCATTTTGGTTCTTCTTGCCTGTATCTCATTTATGAGGAGCTATTACAAGAATTCATATTGCTTGGCATACTGGCTAAAGGAAAAACAAATAATGTTTAGGTACTTGAGAGGGCCAGAGGAAGAGCAGTGAGATAGCTTTATTTCACCCATCATCTACCACAATACAGCCTACAAAAGTTTAACCTCAGCTTATGGCCAGCAAGAACCTCACACACACTCACAGGCAGTAAGAGGGCTAACTAAGCTTTTTAGAGGTTATGGCAATAAGTAGGCACCTACTGGGAGCTATTTTCACAGGTGTTGAGGTCTCTACCCCAAAGTAGTACTAGTAACCCAAATTAGATCATATCTGTCTTCCAGACCAGGTGTCATTGTCACAACTAGCTTCAAATCATCCACTTTAGAAATACTAATATTGGTCAGTGTTGCATTAATTCAACAAACGTTTTTACTGACATCAGTTAACAATAATGTCTCCAGGACTCCTCACGTAAGTGAATCTAAGGATCAGCTTAGTTATTTGGTTTTTTAATAGAGTGCTCCAGAATCAAGTAAAGCCACTGATTTAAGAGTCAGTGAGCACATGCCAGAAGAAGAAATGCACAGTGAAGAATGAAAAATTAAAGTCCATATTTCATGTTGATATTTTACTCTGCAATACCTCTGTCTTCAGAGGTTAATCAACAGTAAACAAAATCATCATCCAGAGAGTACCCGAAGCAGATATACAGACAGGAACTGCCTCTGAAGTCAGAAAAAAATACACTATATTGATTCAGCTGAAGGAAACCTTGCCTCTTTCCGCATTGTCACTTGCGAGATGCTTCTTTAAGGCTACAGTTTTCTAAAAGGCAAACCAAAAAAACCCCCACACCTATGCCTTTTTCATGTAACTGCAAGCTCTTGAAAGCACAGCTCTTTATTCTTGAGAATAATTTATTCATCAAAACAGAAAAAAACTAAACACCACCACATTTTGTTGGAACTGGCAGATAAAGAGCAATGGAAACTCTCAGAAGAGCAAAAAGGAATTGAGAGAAAGAGGAACTTTGGGGGGAGCTGTCAGAAAGACATCACAAAAAGGAACAATGACTTCTTGGTTTCTCTTCAGAAGTTTCATAAAAGGGCATGAGACCACTGCACACCACTAGTCACAGGGAGTAAGTCTCACCCCATAAGCACAAGGTCGGGCAAAGGGTGGGATACGCCATACACTTAGGCTGAGCTTCTTGAGCTCCTACCCAGACAGCATCAAATCTGCAGCCCCCAGAAACCCAAGAGGGCTTTTGACATACAAGACAGGGATAAATGAGGCTGGGAACTCTTGCTAGGCAGAAACTGCTTCCGAAGTGAAGAGTCTTTCCGACAGAAATAAAGCAAATGAAAGGCACTGCCCAGCCACCCTACACAGCAGCAGCATTCTCTTGAAAATCTACTGGCTAAATCTAGCACAAAAGTTTGTTACATGAAGCATAAAGCACATTTTAAGAAAACGGGCTAAGAGCCCATTACGGAAAGTTATGGACAGTTGCCACATAAAACAGCCTAACAGACCCCACAGGCAGCAGTGATGCAATCCCCTCTGGGATCTAGACACCCTTCTAGTCCCTGGATTGACCTGCACCCAAAGGAATCAAGCAGATGACAGATACAAAATTCGTCAGAAATGATAGCTGGAAGTATGGATGGCATGTATCTTGACTGCCTGAGAATTCAGTCAGACCAAACAATGTGAAACCACTAAATACTCACAGGACCATCATTTGATCAGTGTTGAATTCTGCTCACTTGCATGCCAAGGGCATGCTTTCTTCCTTCTGAAAGTTGAAATGAAACATTCCACATTTAGCATCAGTCCTGAGCCACCCAAACCCTTCCCATTTTGCAAAGCCACAAAAAACCTCGGTTTAGTCTGGGAGCTATTCAGAAAGGTTATTTTGAAATCAAGAATAAAGTCTAATTTCCTGAGCATTCCAGTTTATCATCAAATGTGCTAGCTATACATACTCCCTTCTTGGCCAGACAGATCCAGAGCTTTGCCATTTTCCTCCAAACCTTTGGGAAGATGTTTGGGTCTGAATCTTGGAAACTCTGATCAGATATAGACTGTAATTTCTGTTTCCCCCCTTCCACGTTTTATTTCTATACATGTGGATAAATTCCCTCTTTCCAAAACTATCTATTCAAATCCAGGGCAAGGCGTGTATGTTCCTGCTGCTATACTCTGTATGGGGTACAGCTTTACAGTGGTTGAAAGCCATGCACTATTACTCAGTCGTTCTTTACCCCTGAAAAGGGACAACTTTTCAGATTAGGTATGCATTTGGTAACAATCTTTCAGTCCCCAGAGCCTGACTGTGGCCCACGACAAGCCTTAAACAGGCAGTGGGAAATTCCAGCAGCATGGGGAAACATAGCCAAGCCCCAAACCAGCACCCCAGCTACCACCTCCACAGCATCGGCAGTGCAACTGGAGCACGGCGAGGGAAGAAGGGGAGCACGGACAGGGTACACAACACTCCAGTCCACAGCAGATAAGGACAAGTTTGGAGAGCTTTAAACAGCTGTAAACTTTGCTGAAACAAACAAACGTGAAAACCAGATCAGCCACCCTCACAAGTGCATGAAGTTTGCTACAGTGCACCTGAGGATAAGGATCCAATCCAAGACTCAGCTGCCACTACAGCACATTTTGCAGCCTGAAGCTCCAGACAGTCTCCCAGCAGGCAAAGAGCACTTCTTCCCACTGCCTGGAGCGGAGAGGGTGAATCACACAGCGGTTAGCTGCAGGAACATGGCCTGCTCACAAATCCCCAGAAAATTGCTTTCAAATTAGGGTAATTAATTTCAAAAATCTAAAACCCTAAAAGAGAAAGCCACCGTCATTTTTGGATACATGATTGCATGTCCCTTACTAAGACCTCTTACATATCTTTCCTTGAACTAATTACAGGACAGGTCTCTAAATGATGCCTCGTTTTGTTTACAGGTTGCTGTCAGATAAGATCAGAAGTAATCATGCAGTTTCAGTACAGACTGTTGCATCATAAGAACTTTCTCTAAGAAGCCAGACCGTAATTTCCGCTTGCAAGATCACTCATTAGCTTTCTACTAGCTATTAGCTTTTACCTAAAGGTAAAAGGACCGCATGGTTACAAGAGCAGAGAGCATTTAAAGAAGTGACAGAAAATTGCCTTGACGTGGATAAGGAACAGTAAGGCAACACTTCTCTGCTCAGGGTGCTTTCAGGATTTCACAAAGTTGGGGAGAAAGGTCCCTCTGTCCTCTTACAAGCATCAGTAACAACGGTCAGCTGGCATAAATCTGTTCTCAAAAGCCAAAGGCGTATGAGGCTGGGTGGGGGGGAATACTTGAAGAAACTATCAGTGACTAAGCTGCAATGCTTTGCCAGGTGCACAGTGAGCCGTTTCCTTCTTGGCAGTGGCCTTCATTCATCTGCTAGGTGGTTTTGGCTAGTCCTTTCTGAATTACCAGTGTCCTTAACAGCCAGTGGTGCCTATTCCAACTTGTATCACCATTCATTCACTCAGTGCCCAGCTGCATTACCTATGATACTCAGCCAGTATTGGAGGCTGGCAAGTGAAGTGGAAGAGCTAACAAGCAAATCAGTCCTTTCAATATAACATCCAAATGGTCATGTCCATGTAGTTCACAACGATTTTTAAATCGGTGTTACACTTAGACACCACACAGAGGTAGGTTCCTCCTCCGTGTCAAAAGGGTTCCAGCTCAGCATCTCCTTCCTCGCCCTGGCCACCACCCTGCTTCAGACCACTGTCCCATAACAGCCTTTCACACTCCTCTAGATTTCCAGTTCCAGGGTCCTTTCTGGCCTAGATCCCAAACAGACCGTTCCTTGCAGTGAAAGCATACAGGTGCACTGTGGCTACAAGGCACTGCTGGACTGATCACTGAAACCAGCTGGTTTTCCTGGTACCGTAACCCAGCCACCCAGCCACCAGAACTGCTGCCCACTGTATGATCACAGGTGAGTCACGCTCCAGCTGCACCATCCCCGATGATCTAACTGCTGCCCACAGAATTCAGAGCAAGGTTTATGGCAACAGAAAAAACCCAGACAAACCAACCAACAAAATAAACCCCATCTGCACAGAACATGTTCTTGCACAGCACCTCTACCCACAGCATTTTCTCCTCCTGGCACTCCAACTATCCTGACCAGCAGAGCTATTCACAAAAGAATGTCCTTAATGTAGTGCAGCAACGCTATTTCCAGGGTTAACGGAGCACTCATGGAAAATACCATTTTCTTTCTTTATTTTAGAGGGAAAGTTTTAGTGCTCCAAAAGCATAAAGCCTTCAACGATAGCATGTAGACCCTTTCCCACCCCTACCCGTCCTGCACTGGAAAGGAACAATTTGAATCAATTTACTTTGGAACATGAAGTCCTGCTACTCTACAGGCAGCAGGAACATTTGGTTACTTGCCTACTTGATTAATTTAATTTTATTGCAGGCTGAGCCAGTGTGTTCAGTAAATGGCCTCGCACATGTGACAAGACATTGCCAAGTAGTTCAGTGTTTTGCAATTTAATCATATGCTTTAATTACATCACATGCCTTAGTTATTCCAGGTATGTTAATGTGTTAAAAAGTTGTATTTTAATTCTTCAGGAAGTGATTCTTCATTGCACAACATTACTCAATTGTTTTAACCTCTGAAAAATAATTCCTAAATAATTCCTTTGTTAGTTTAAAATGAACAGTAAATGGATCAACTTTTAAAAAGTTACAAAGAAAAAAAAATTGTTACTTTCCTACAGTTCCATTTCATTGAAACCAGCACTTAAAAATAATTATTAAAAAAAATACGGAGGGAAATATCACAGAGAAATGAATTATTTAAAATGCTGATCCACGTGGTGATTGAAATATCTTACACCTGCTGAACTGCACGGATGGGAACAGATGTCCCCTTTAGCATACCAAGAACAATCTTTCTGGAGGCTCAGTGTAAACGTCTCTGTTTCAAGCAGAGTCAGCTCAATCCAGAAAGAAATGTTATTTCAACTAAACAGCACTGGATTAAGCTAAACTAAGGGTCAGGTGCTCCAGCTGGACTAGTCTGAGGCATTCCTGCAGTTAGATAACGTCTCCTAAAACAAGACCTGCCTTGCTCCTTCTTCATGCACAAGCTTAACATTCAGTAGGGAAGCAACAAAAGCACATCGCTGGCAGGAGAGCTCAACATTCACGTGCGATTTGGTATTTCAGCTCTGATCCCACTTCCTCCCAAGTCCAAGACTTTTGTACAGGTGTTTGTGAGAACCAGAAACCCCACAGGGACTCTGTGGGAGTTACCAGTCAGAGGCGCAAACAAGCTGGCTGGGCTGGAACAACCCCTTTCATGTGGGTCTTGAGTCAGAATCAAAACTGTTAGAGAACAACTGACTCTTCAGAAGGATGACATCACCCCTAGGGGCTCTGACCTTCAGGTTGTTCCTGTCTGCCGCTATTGCACCTTTACACAGACCTGTTAGCTGGCCACACCTACCAAATTTTTAGTTCTTTCCACGTAGGGAGATATCATAAGGATCCCGTTACCTATGGGGAGAGCGGGCACGGCCACAGTACCACTACAGAGCACCACCTGCTAGGCTTTCCTCCTTCAGCCTGGTGAGAGACCTTGCTACTGCCTAATAGTAAGTTGTTGTGGAGCTCTAGTCCCCCCCAGTCCACCCCACTCTTGCCCCACTATCCAACCAGAGCGCAAGAGAAGTTTGCTCATGGTAAGAGCAGCATTATGTGGAGTGGTACAAAGCTGAAACAGAGGATAAACTCCACGGGCCACCATGAAGAACTAGTCAGCCAAATAAAAGTGACCATAAGCACCTCAGTTCACTTTGAAAAAGGCAGGCAGGAAGGAAACACGGAATAAGCTCACTTTGCATCAATTTATACCCTTGCTTGAAACACTAACCATTACAACGGGGAGGCAGGCAACCACAGAAGTTCACCACAAACACACAGAACACACCGATTTTAATGTCAAAGAAGCCAAAGACAGCAGATGACTTGCACTAAGTATCATGAAGGGGCTGGTAAGTGAAGCATAACCAGGGCTTGGCCATGGGGAGAGAGGGAGAAACAGCAATGCAGCTCTCGGGTCTTGCTCACCCCAAGAATTGCCACTGCACCAGGAGCACTAGGCAGGACAACAGCACCAGCAGCTTCCCCGGACAGAGCTGCCTCAGCAGGAAAAGGACCTTGGCTAAACCACTACTTCCACCATCAGCATTATCTCTGGAGCACACTAGGGAGGAATAATCACTCACATGTTTGTACTCCTTAAGCTACGAGGTGCTGTGACGACCAGGAGAAGAAGCCCAAAACCCACGTTCTTCCCCCTGACCCCAACTCTGGAGTGGTTGTTTTGGGTTTTTTTACCTTCTTTGAGAAAGTACCCGATTTAACAGCCTCCTTAGAGAAGAAGCTCTTTTAAGCAGCATTTTCCATATAGGCTTATTAGCCATGTTTGCATTTTGTTGGTAGATATGCAGCTTGGGTGGTGTTTGGTACTCTGAGGAATGGTGTCTACACCCTTTGATAAACACATGAACCATAAACATGTTTGATAAATAGATAAAACCATGAGGTTTCACTGCCTTCTTTGATCTCAGCTGGCTGTAGAACAAGAATCCCTTCACTAGGCTGAAAGTTCAAGGCTAGTCAGAGCACAGCTTGTGATTCACATCCATGTTACATGTGAAAATAAATACACTCTGCATATTGTAGGAGTGTATTCAGAGTTTAAATACACTCTGTTGTATACTGTATACACAAAGTGTATATAATAATACGCTGTATTGTGTACATAGAGTGAAAGAAAACAGACTGAACCACAGCAAACATAATGCTAGTAAATAACCTATCCTCTTCTGGACAAATGCTTGCGGCAACAAAAATTAAGAGCTTTTCACTCTTTTGCAGAGACAGAAGTAGCAGCTGGAGCGCCTGGTGAAGCTCGCAACGGGGAGGGATTCCCAAGGGCCAGGAAAGCACAAAAATGAAACTGTAAGCTACACTTTTCTTGTGCTGCGAAGAACTGAAGTTTGGGGGCAGAGGGAATTTAATTTAATTGTCAATAGAAAATAACCTCAAAAGCAAACTATGACTAGGCATACACAATTAACTTTGTTCACATGAGAATGCAAGTGGGAAGTATGGGTCTGGTGTTTGCAGCTGAAAGCCCCATCCCATTACAACCTTTGAGAAACCTCAGATCTACAGACAGGAGATACAATCCACACCAAAACTAGATGACAAAACAAGACAGAGTTTCTAACCCATCCAGCTTTGTATCCAAACTCCCTTGACAGATGAAGCTGTGAAACAGGGCATAAGTTACGCCAGAGAAAAGGTCTTTGATCTCTGCTCTAGCATTCTAACAAAGCATTTGCCATTTCTCTCTCTCTCACTTTATTAGGGAGACTGGTCTCTGGATGGTTGCCTGCTTACTGCTTGCATCTTTACCCAGAGGTAAATATACTGTAACACACATCTTGGAGTTTGTGGAAGTATTTATATGTGAATACACAAACTGAAAACTGAGAATCTTGGAGCAAAACAAAACAAACACATGCTTTGCTTTGAATATATTTCATCACAGTCCAAGGTTTGCAAGTACAGGTAATAACCTTCAGATAAACCTCTGTATCTGAAAGGAAGTAGTTTCAAGGTTTAAGGTGTTTCAGGACCACATATGTGAAGTTTATCCTCCCCCCATCCTTAAAAATACCCTAACATTTCCATAATATTAAGGGTTACTTGGAATCTCATCCTTTACAACCTCCAACTGCCTTGCATCTGTTTTTGTATTTAAACTCATTAAGTAGCTGGGCTTGCTACAGGCATAACCAGGTAAGTGAAAGGACTGGAGCCCAGCAGCAGTTTCTCCCCCTGAATCTTTGCACATGCTCTGCCATGTTCTAGCAGTTGGATTTCTGACATTATATAGATTAGATACGATCTTCCCTATGAAAGAGATACACTAGTATATGCCAGTAAGGGAGTTTTATACAAGCTGCAGGGGCAAGTCCCTGTAATTTCCTTATCTGAGGCTCAGTTTGGGCAATATTAAGACTTCTGTCTGTGGTCAAGACTCCTCTGTTTGCCCAGAAGTGTCGTGCATTTACAAGGTGCTTTGGTGGTTCAGGAGGTTACACTTCATCTGGAACTAGTCTCTCTCTCACTTCTGGAAGCACAACTGACATTTTTAGGGAAAATTTTCACACATCTCCACATAGCAGTGTGAAAAGTCTATTGCCACTTAAGGTGTGCTCTTTCAGCAGCTGAGTGCACTTGCAAGCATGCAAAGCCATTTCAGTGACTACCCTTTGACTCTTCCCCCTCCATCCACCCCCTAAAATAAGGGCATTCAAGTTCAGTGTTTCTGAGCAAGCAACTGGCATTGCAAACAACCCCCTACCCTCCCCAGAATACTTTTGGATGTAGGCAAGACATGAGCCTGTAAGGAACCACACAACACTACCTTGTCAGGGTAACCCATTTCAGTTTGGGCTCATAAGTACTCAGAAAAACAAGAAATTCTCTGTTGCCTGGTTTCTAACACTGAAACACTTTTCTGCTTAACCCATCACTTCCACTAATAAACTACTTTGTCTCTGTCAGAACTGTACTAGTATCACCAGAGCAAACTTGAGAGATGCACTCAAGAGCTTTCCACAAGGCATAAACTCTAGATCACCTACTGGCATCCTAGATTCCTCTTGTACAAGCAATATATAATCAATAAACAAAAATGATTACCCTAGATCCTCTTCAAGGGGAGGAAAGGAAGGGGAAACCAAAAAGCCCAGTATTTATGAGCTTCCCTGCACCATGCTTTGGATACTGAAGTAGCAGTGTTTTCTCATTACAGGAATCTTAACGACTGGTTAAATTAGCACACTCAACTTCACCTCAATAGTCTTAAACATTTGGGCAATATTTAAAACACACCAAAAAAAAAATCCACAAAATAAACTCATCTCACTTTACATTTCAATCCTATAATTGCAACTGAAAGCTATGTGCCAACGTGCATTTTTTCCAAAATTGAGAACAGCATCCTCCACACACAACGCTTACTAGGTAGATCAAGTAAGCACTACTCACCCTGCTTCACACACCCCAGCAGCGGCTGCCACCATCCCCACCACTCGCTGTGCAGCTGCTTCAGTCTTCTGGCCAGGCTGCTCTTGATTTCCACACCTCCTGGAGCATCAATAGCCTTAGTGAAAAGCTTAGCACAGCATCAGCGGTCTTTAGCATGACTTTATGCTCCTCAAGGCTAGCTTCCATCAGGGTGCTGCTTTGACTTGTGCCTAGAATTCTGTTCTTCTCATCTACAAAAGACCTCATACAGCTGTAGGGTCTGTTAAACAACTAATTTCAGTTACTTTTTCTTGTCCCAGGCAACGTCAGCTGTGCCTCCTTTATTGCCTCCTGCTGCCCTGGCTTTACCAGCTGAAAGCAATGTAGGGCAGGGTGTGTTGGACCCTGTGGGTCTTCATAGGGTCATCACAAGTGTTACAAGCTTTGTACACTGTATCATGCAGGAAAGGAATAGTTATGCTAAGCTCAGATATGCTGGGCACCACTGTCTTTTCAGGAAAAGAATAAAGAGCCCAAAACCAAACAGGTGCACTTCTAAAACCAGTGTCAAATTTAGAAGTGACTGTAATCAGCAGATAGGACCAACACTCTCCCTCTTTTGCTCACTAAGCAAATGCTTATTGTCTATTTTTCTGAATAGAGCCACAAGTTTTGTTGATTTCAGGATCATCTTTTCTTCATCCATGCACAACCCCATACGTTGCAAGCTCTCTCCTAATGGCATCCTGTGGACAGGACTCTTCCCACCAGAAAGCTCTTCTGGAGGCTCACTTCTTCCAGGGCTTACAGAACACCTACAGCCGCCTCAGGGACACTCATCTCCCCAGCATGGCTAGTTAACCGTGGCCAACCATAACTACAGTCAACTTTCAGCCTTGCCTCAGGGAGACCCTGCTGAGCACAGCCTTGCTCGGCTCCCCAGCCCCACACAGCTTGGGGATGGGCCTCAGGCTCCTGCCCCCCTCCCTGCCCTTCCTCAGGTGACAGTGGCCATCCAGGTGTGCTGGGTACAGCTAATGGCCTTGTCTGGGTGTGCCACTAACTGCAGGGCTGAGGCAGTCTCCTTGGGGAGCACAGGGTCGTACATGCTGTGCCAGTAAGGGCACAGTACAGCGGAGACTCGGCTTTATTATAAATAGAGACTCTTGCTTGCATACTGTTGTAATTCACGTTCCCTCTGAGAAGCAAAACCTGGTCAGCAGCAGATACCTTCTGAAAATGGTTGAGCTCTCCACGCAGTGAGGAGACTCTCCTTCCACCAACGACCAGAAATAGCACTGGGGATACGTGGTTTTTTTCAGCTAAGAATTTACATTGTTGGGCAAAAGTGGACTGGGATTTTCGGCTGAAAACCAAAGGAAAGCAGATGTTGAGTTATAATCAAAGACGTTTACTTGGCTCTGCGCTTTAGCTTTCTCAATTACTCTTCCTTCTGCTTTTATGTCTGTCTGGATAGGCACGGTGTGACACCAAACAAGCCTCAAACCGGACACTGATTAATATGGAAACAGAGGCCCAAGCGTGTAACAAGCTGAGCCCTGGCTGATGTCAGTGACTTCAAGGGGGAACTGGGGATTCTCTTTGGTCTTTAGTCCAATATATGCACAGAGCTGGTGCAGACCTAGAACACAGGAATGACCACATTGTGACCAACAACATTTATTTCTATATTCAGCCTGATTACTTACCCCTTATGCTTCACAGAACTTTGGCCATGAAAACAGATTGAGTTGTTTCACAGTGAATTTTAGCTTTTCTTCTTGCCTCAATTGCAGACTCATGCGGCTTTTGTTACGCTCCCTGCTGGGGATGAGTTTTCCATCCAAATCAATTAATCTGCATTTTAATTTATAAAATCATTTTATAAAACAGGTTTGGTTGAAGTGTTAAGCCCACATTCTGTGCTGAAAATACCTAGTTGTCTATGCTTTATAAATATATAGAAACCTTCTTCCAGAACCCGGTCTTCCCCTAGAAAACACAACACCACAATCTAGTAAGAGTTGTCCTACATGACAGTGGCAGACTCTCCCTTTTGTGCAAGTTCTAGTATACTTTCAACTAACTTGGAAGAATTTATAAAAATAATCAGTATCAAGGTCATTAAACGAACAGCATGCGAGATGGATCTGGCTTCCTGCCCTGCCTGTCCGCCTGTTTGTTCCCCAGCAGGCTACCCTCACCCCAGTTCTTGTGTGTGCTGGAATTGATTGGTAGGGTTGGTAACATCTCTGCCTGATGTCCAGGTCACCCGTGCAAAACTGTCTCCTCAAGGCCTTGGAAGAATCGTTTACCTGAAGTGGGAATGACAGACCTTCTGGGCTACTGGGAGAATAACTATGGCCCTCAGCATAGCGCACGCTGCCTCCCGCCTGGCTGGGAGCAGGGTGGGCAGAAGCAGCAGGGTAAAGAGAGGCAATAATAATGTGATGAAACCAAGCTACAGGAAACCTGGTGTCCCTGGCTCTGCTGCACGCTGAGAAAGCTTTCTGTTTTTTATTCCAGGTCAACCAGACACTACGTGCCATGCATTTGTTGGAGAAACTGTCATTTTGCCTTGCACCACCACCTCTCCCAGAGAGCTGACCCTTTCCAATTCAATGCTCTACTGGCAGATAGACTCTGTCGTGGTACATTTTTTTCACAATGGGAAAGATTCACTGGCGTCCCAGGACAAACGTTACCATGGCAGAACCAGTCTTTTTGGGGATCAGGTGAAGCATGGCAACTTTTCCTTAAAGCTCTCCAACGTCCAATTACTGGACGCAGCTGAATATTCTTGCATCTACAAACAAACTGGGGATCATCCCAGCAAAACACAGAAATCTAAAATTAAACTCATTGTATCAGGTAAGATTTTTTTTAGTTCAGAGGGAGGGCAACATTTCTTGTTGACAAGCCATATATGGCCATTGACTGGGATTACTTCAATTTTTAAAGCAAATCTTCACTCAGTTTCACTCTGTTCCTTGCTTTGGAACAAGTAAAGAGTAAGTGAGAAGGAAAAAAGATAGTGCATCTTTGTTAAGCTTCAGCACAGTATTTCCACAGAAGAAGTAGGACTCCTAAAGGCAAGCCACCTGCCTTTTCCCTCTCCTTTCACAGGAGACTTTGATGAAGAATGATGTCTCCCCAGCTTTTAACCATTTGATTATTTATCAGTTTGTACTGTCCTGGTTTCACCTTGTCCCAGAGGAACAAAATATTTCATTGTTTGCACTTGGGTCTGTGAAGCAGTATCAGTTTCATCTCTGGCAATTAGATCCAAAGTCCAGACCATATAACCTTTCAGATGAAAGACAGGCAGTTGCTAATTACCTTTTCCCTTGGAGCTGGAAGATCTGGATCTGGTGGCAAAGCTGGACACATGCAACAAGAATTATTTTTCTTCCTTAGGAAAATGAGTGAGACCGTAACACATGCTTGAATAATGCCAACAGCAGAGCTCACATGTTTGAACTACCTACAAGCATGGCCAGCAGAATGATGGGGCATTGAGTCTGACCAGTTGCCAACTGAAAAAGCAGATTTAAAAAAGGGAATACATGTGATTACAAATCAGTTTTTTAAGGTGTCTTGCTTGAATAAATCAGCTGGAAATTTGCATTATGGTCAACCACACACATTTAATTCTGCTTAAAATAGGAAAATTTTGTTTTCAAGGAATATAAACCCTTTAATATATTTGCGTTTATGCATATAATTCTCAAGAGAGAAATGCTTTTAAAGTAAAATACTTTTGGTCAGAAAATTTCAAAGTGAAATGTTTTGCAGTTTTCAAAACCAAAGTGTTTTGAAAATGCAGGATTATTGTTTTCATCATCCAATTTTTGGGAGCAGTGCAGCGTCTTTGATTTAATTCTGTGATTTGTTTGATAAATGTGTTCTTTCTCAGAAAAAAACCCCACTAATCCTTAGATCAATTATCAGTACACTTTTTCTGTTCTAGGCTCAAACAAATAACTTTGTGTTTTTTTCCAGCTCCATCTAGCATTGAGGAGGTACCTTCCCCTTCTGGTAAGGCAATACTCCTTAACCTGCTAAGTGTCTAAGTGATTATCCAGTGCTTTAATTTGAATTTGCAAGACTGGTAAAATGCGCTGAATAGAGAAAGCCAACAGAGTTATGGTGCTTGTTCTGTCTTACTAAGTCTAGCTAAACATAGCTGTCCCAGACAGGGAGAAATATATCCACCAATAAGACAGACCTAGACTGCAGAAAGAATACTGAAGTGCCAGCAGTCTCCAGTCCATAAAGCAAGTCACCATTATGGGCAACATAAAAACCAGTGAAAACAAAGTGACATGGAAGCCATTCAGTTCTGGGAGTTACGGCCTCTGTAAATTACCTCAGTATGAATGAACTACCAGATCAAGAGATTTAGGGGGTCCTTTTGGGTAAATAAGGTAATAAATATCCTAAAAATACAAGATTAATGATTCCCCCTGAGCTCTTCTGGGAAACTTACAGTAGGTGTCATCCAAAGGTAGTTCTGAAATACAGTGCAGATGCTAATGTCTAGGTTTAACCATTACAGAGAAGTAACTGCATTAGGGTCATTTGTAAACACTTCTGGAGTGAATGCAATACAGAAGGGCTCTCTAGCTCCAACATGCCATCATCAGTAGATCTTCCCATAAAAATCCTGCTTGTAAGCCAAATTATTCTTATTAGCTCTATAAAATCTCAAATCGGTATCAAACCTGTAACATTTTGTCATATAAAAATCAATAGCTACAATTTGTATTTTACTCAGTGTAGCTGAAAGATATAATCCATTACATAATCATTATATTACCGTTAACTTAGTAAATATAGCCACAGTGCATTGTTACAGCCAGATTAAGAAGCAATAAACTCAAGTAGAAATTAAGGAAGATAAATGTTCCGGTGTTTTATCTCATGACCACACAGAAAAGATGAGTTCTGTACGTCATGAGCAATAAACAACTTGAAAAATTAAAGGAAATATCCTTTTTAGACCTAAGATAGCTCCTCTAGCTGGCTTAAAGGTGTTTAAAAACCATGCAGTTAAATTCAAGATGATATCACACGCCTTCAGTGACACAGCACCACATTCTAACATTATAAAAGTAAACAGAACACAACAGTGACTGGGACATAGGGGAAGTGTTTCAGCTTTGCTATAGGAGAACAAACCGAATCACACACTTCAGACACCTGAAGGTTCTTGTGCTGCTGGATTTCGAGGGGCTGGGGGATAAAGAACAAAAGCCTAACTTTTGAAACATAATTGTTTGCAAAAAGGAAAAAATATTTTCTGTTGTCAACTTCTCTTAAAGAAAATCATCACCACAGCACCCATTTTTTTTTATTTTCAGCAATTTCTTAAGAAAGGGAGAAAGTTAATCTGTTGTGTATTAGTTGTTAGTTTGGAACAGACTTAGAAAAGTTAAATGACCTGCTGTGAACAAGGACACTGTATGCAGAAATAGTTCTCACACTTTGCAGTCATCATAACCGGATCAGCTGACATTTATTATTTTTATATAAAAACAGGAACAGTTTTGATCTGTTTCACTTCTGCTTCATTTCTGTTTATTTGCTCAATATGCTGGATTAATTATTTTTCCTAATTATTTTTAAAAGCCTTATTTTCCTGTCACTCTGGGGTTTTTGTGACACTCCTTCTGGGTCAATCAAAACTTGTTTTAATTTGTTTCTGGGAAAAAAATGAAAGTGCCTAGGCCTGGAAGAGGTCACAAGAGGCCAGGAGACTTACTATAATCCTACACTTATTTCAAAGCATTACTGAGGACTACCCAATGTTTATTTGCTCTTTACACATTAATACCACATACTCCTTCCAGGAAGAGGGGGAGGAAGCACCCCTACTAGCAATACCTTAACTGCAGCAACATACTGCAAGCTGATACCACAGCAATACAAACAGCCTAAGAATTGGTATAGAAAACAATCTGCAGCCTTATCTTCCCAGAGAAGGCCTTGAATGTAAACACTTACAGAAAAAATTCTCTACTGATTAAGTCAGGGGTTCAACATCTTTTTTTATTTATATGTACTACCGCTAGCACAGGTCGAAGTACCATCTGTGCCCTGTGTCCACATTGGAGCTTATGTACCAATAGTGGTACGTGGTGCTGCTACCACCGAAGTGTCTGTGGCCTAGACTTTTTAATAATTAGTACTATTATTTATGAATTCTTAATCACAATGCCTACCTCAGGCCCTGAGTAGGTAGAATTGCAGTGTATTTTATACTCTTTTAGTTGCTGTTGTTCTATCAGGATTGCAAACAAGTATTCTCAGTCATTCAGAAAGGGAAGCTGTATTCATTGTTGCTGTCTGCGCCTTTTCTATGAAGGAGAAAAAAATGATGTCACAGTACTTTAAGACTGTTTTTTTCCAGATGATACACATACAAAGAGAATTTTGAAAATGAACCAACATCCATATTATTTTTAAAACTATCTTCCATCAATGCTTTCATGTAAAATAAATAACACAAACTTCAGATACACTTCTTATCAAGCCACCAGTTACATGCCAACTTTCTCTTTTTTAATTTTTCAGGATACAGTCAGATTTCCTCCAGAAGTTCTGCTGATGCGCCATGTCTGGCTGTGCTTCCCCTCTCTTTCTACCTCCTGGTCACACTAGGGGGTTGGCACTTTTAACTGGGGAAACCAACCTTCTCTTTGGGAAGTTCTCCTCGCCAGAGGACCTCACTGGGCGGAACAGCCCTGTAGGGTTAGCATGACAACTGTTCCAGAGCCACGTGGAAGAAACACTGACAGATGAAAACAGACCTAGCTCTAGGTGTTTATGTCTTGCATTTTGGTGTTCCACAAAACCAAAGGCAGCAAAACCCAGAGGTGGCAAGTCTGTTTTTTTCCATTTCTTTCTTGGAGCCATTTTAGTGCTGCCAGCACAAATACTTCATTTTGGATTTTGTGGTTTTGCTTTAACAACAGGATGAAAGACTCACAAAACTTCAAGGTCATATTATAATTGACCCTAGTGAGATCTTTTGCCTAAGATCTCACCTGCTGTCCTTCAACAGGTGAAGGACAGGAGGTGAAGAAGGGGCAATTACCTTCTCTGTCAGATGAAAACTGGAAGTAGGAAGACGTGTGCATTTTGTGAAATGCAAGGATGGAAACCTTGTGAAACTTGAGCCTGCAGAACTTTAGCTTCTGTTTTTACTCTTAAGTGTCATCAGCTATCAGTAACAACTTCTTTTCCACTAGAAACGTAGTATTTTTTCAGCGGAAGTGTGAAGCTGACTGAGAAAGATGATGGAAATCCATAAAACATCAACATAGAGGAAGGAAGTGATGTATTATTACAAAATACACTTCTAAGTAAGACAGAGGCTTCAGAAGGCTCAATTCAGTGTTTTCTCTTTTTGTCATGAAACACAACAAGGTAAATGTGATCATCACACAAAAGGTGGATTCTTAAGCTAGAACTGCATGATAGCTAATTGTTACTGTGACAATGTTACTTCTTTAAAAACAGCACCTTTGGAGGAAAAAGAATTAAAACCATGTCAGAATAATTGTAACTGATACCTATGCAAATTAAACGGGTTTAGTTCTGAAAATGTTTGATAGAGGTAGCACAGATGCCCTGTGTAAAACTAAGATTGAAAGGATCCTGTATACCAAACATACAGAAGTACGGAACTTTTGTTTCTGGCCAGAGCTGCTGCAGCCACCCTGTTAAAGAACTGAGAAGCCTCTGGAGAACTGTGTCCACATTGTATCATCCAGGCTGGTGAACAGCGGTGGCTGCAACCCACTGCTTCTGGCTGAGCCCTCAAGCAGGGGGAAGTGACTCATAAAGACACACATAAAGTCATTTTGATTGGGAACAGTTCCACCCTCTTTCCAAAGGAAAGACAGGATTGTTTTTGCAAGGATGGGAACAGAATAAAATAGAGCTTAAAATGGTATCCATTGAGGTAAAGGAGATAGTTACCTTTATTTTTCTTCATAAAGGGCCTTTTCCCCATGGTGGGGAAGAGACAAAATCCTGTGCACAGCCTGTGCTGCTGCTGCAGTGAAGTTCATTTGGTACTTAACGCTACTCTGGGTACAGAGCAGCTTAGCAGAACAGCTGGGATCCCACTTCACAGAAAGACTCGAATGTAAGAATTGTGCATACTGGGATTGTCTTGTGTCCTGCCCTCCAAATATTTGTCTCAAATTCCATGTATTTTTTTCAAAACAAAAGTTGATAAAAAATAAAAACCTAAAAAAAAATCCAAAGCCCACCCTGATGAGAACAATCACTTTGTCTATAAGAGTTCTTTATTTGTATTCCAGTTGTTCCTACAGTTAGACAATCAAAGTCCAAAAGGTGGCATCTGCACAGGTCTGGGTTCCAGAAGTCTGAACTGCTTGCCCTCATCTCAAGGACTGTGTGATTTCTAAAATCTAATAGCCACTTAGGCAGCCCTCCACTTTTCAAAAGGTGTTGAGGCACATGAACAACATGAGCACCTCCAGCCACAAGTGCAAGCTGTGTGACTATACAGCTGGATTTCTTGGGCAAGCAAATGAATAATTAAATACTTCTATGCGGGTATGCAGGGCTAGAACAGAGGTTCACTGATGCAGAAGGGACAGCCCAGTCATAAGTTTAAAGAGCAGACACCGTGCTGGCTGATGCCCACAAGGAATGCCCAACTTCCTCAGCTGTCTGCCTCTTTCACCCTCAGAAGTGATTCTCCCTGCCTGTGCAGACTGGCATGAATCACAGTAAGCACATGAGCAGATGAAGGTACGAGGAATGAAGGATGGGGGAAGAAGACTAGATGACCTCTACGTGTTGCTTACAACCCTACTTTTTTATGACTCATATTTGCAGCAGCACTTAGGGTGCTTAATTGTCTCTGTTCATTATATTTTCCCAGAGCCGCAGTTAATGCCGTTCCCAGTAGTAACACATGACCGCCATTCCGATTTCCTGGGAGACTGCAAGTGAAGCTTTGAATGACTAGCAGACCTTGATTTCTCCTTTCTTGCCTGGGTGGCAACACAGCAAGTGACAGTCTTAAAGTTCACCCAGCATGCAGAACATGAGCAGCACATACTTGTCTGTTTTTCAGAGTTTCATCGTGAACAAGAGGGATAGCTTTGAAAACTAAGGAGCACAATAACAACTCGCACATTTAAGAAGGAGGAATCTCCACTTCTCGCACTCGTAGCACCTTGGTGGCCCACACCATAGGCTGATTATCTGCTACATTAAAGAAATTCTTAAGAGGTCCTTCTATGTTACTCTTGCAAAAGAACTGGCTTGTAAAAGCCATTTCATTTTTTCATGTTTGACAGTGACACTGCTAAGAGACAAAACCAAGTTAGTTTGCCCATCTTGTAGTTTACCTAAGTTTACAGCGAGGCCAGTTTAACTGGTTAATGCTTTCCACTGAGCTCCTTTCAGTTCTACATGATGGAGAAACAGCCCGTATAGATCATCAGCAAGGAATGAATGCAATACGCTTGATGCAGAACTTTCACCATTATTTCAGCTAAGCCTGGCGGTAGTTATTCACGTAGCATGATATTCAGCAGTTCAACAAAGGGTACTGAAAAATACTGAAAATATGCATGGAAGGTGATTATTTTTAAATAGGCAGCACCAAATCATTTTCTATGGGTAATGCAATCCCCACTGCACCTTCTGTTTCAACTTCTGGGATTGTCTAAGTTTAGTTCCTTCTCTTCCCCTCTCTATATCTTTCTGCAGAGATTCTGACCACCACTGAAATCACCTTGGAAAAGATAACTAAACATCAATTCCTTAATTCTTCTGAGAGCTAAGGCTGACCCACACCACAAGCAAGCTTCCCCTCAGCCACTTCAAGCCATGGGAAGGAGGAAGAAAACCAGCTCAAATTAGAGACTCAAGCCCTGGAATGCAGGCAACTTTCAATTATTTGCAATAAGATGATTATCTAAGCTCCCACTGAAAAAAAAAGACAGAACACATACATACATACACATACAAGATACCACTAGCTTGCAAACGCACAGACCCTTCAAGAAGCAGTGTATGTCCTTCCAGCAGTATTTCTTGGCTTGATAAAAGTCCCTCCCTGCAAACCTTGCTTTTAGGTCACCTTGGCTATAATAGCATTGTTGTTTAAAAACCCAAAACAAAAAAAGCAAAACCCAAACCCCCACCCCCCCTCAACCCCCACTGTGTACTTTCATGATTTTATCCTACAGTTTCCCTAATTCTTTAGTGATAATTATATCACAGGAAGGCTTTAGAGCTTAATGTAAGTATATATGATATTATGCTTTCAGTGGGATAAATAGGAAGTCACTGTGTTGAAGGAATGAGTCTTAGCAAAACAGCAGGACAAATGCATTCATTGTGATGGAATTGAATTTCCTTTTTTTTTTTTTTTTTTTTGTTAAACGAGTCGTAAACAGTATTTGTTTGATTCCTTCTATGAATCCAAAATATCAACATAACAACATCACACAGCAAACAGCAGCTGGACTATTTGGCCTGGGTAAGAGAAAACCTGCACAGAGCATCCTTCACCACGTGCCCCCTGCTGGCATCTCACTCATCGAAACACATCTCCAGCATAGCCACAAACCAAAGGGTAAAAACTCTCACCTCTACTTTTAGAAGAAAAAAGCACCGCTGCCAGTTTTCTGAACACTTCGACAATCCACAGAGAAGCATTTCATAAAACAGTTTATTGTGTGTAAGCACCAATGAGGGCAAAATGGGGCAGACAGAAACACAACTGAGAGTAACAACGCCTCCCCACACCCCACAAGTGAACCCCAACAAATCGCTAGAAAACCAACACTGCGGGGGGGGGGGGGGGGGGGGGGGGGGGGGGAGAACATTTATTACCCCTCCCTTTCAGTAGGAAAAAGTTCATAAATGCTTTCTGAAGATGAAAAATGGCAGGATCCATAAGTCAGATATTGCATGCCTCCTTGTGGAGGCTTGAAGAACACACATTCTTTCACTTCTGATAGTGTTTTAAAAACATCTTAATCATAAACTTCTAATCACTTGGCTGAAACTAGCAAACCCCTCAGCAGCTCCAAACAACCCTATGGAAGGAAATGAAAAACCCAGCTTGGCAGACAAATATCTCTATCAAATCTCTGAACGCACATGAAATTTCCCTCCAAATTTACAATGGCTGAAAGCCAAGATTACAATCGTACATCTTCCACCAAAGTTAAACAATCTTTTATTAATAAAAAAAACAAACCACACTTGAAAAATGTGTGCATCAAAGGTTATACTCAGCAGTGAAATTAGAATTAAAAAAATTAAAGGCAATTCTGGTGTGTGATTCTTTCTCCCTTAAAAAACATTGTCTGAATGACAGAAAAAAGGGTGAAAAGATGCTTTAAAATGTGGTAATTTCTGAAAATAAAATTTTGTCTTTGATTTCCCCAGTGCACAGCTGCTTGTCCCATCCTCACTAAATGCTCAAGCTCCCGCCACTGACAACACTGTATGGGTAGCTCACTTTTTGTAACTACCTTGAAAAACATTGCAGGCGCTGAGGAGGAGCTGGTTCCTTAGTTACTCTTGTTACAACTCCCAGCCCCAGACCCCAAAGAGTCACCAACACCGAGATGATCATTTCAGAGTATTGCTGTTATTTAGCAGGTGTGATGTCATGTCAAATTAGGTGAGCTTTTAAATTTGCATACTTGATTGCAAGCCTGCGCTACTGTGATAATCCAACCTGGAAGTCACCAAGTCAGAGATGGACATGACTATCACTGCCATCTGCTTAGAAAGTTACACAGCGGATTATTAGCAGTCTTCATTAGTTGGGTATCTGGATTCAAGGAAGAATGTCAGAGGACTGTAAAAAGAGGACCATCTGGCAACCAGCTTGCTGGTCACTGCATGATAATAGCAATTTCTTCAAAAAAAAAAAAAATCACCTTTTTCCTCAGGACACACAAGACTCACAATCTAAGAAAGCTTTATGTTACCACAGCAGCACTTACTAGGAACCGCAGATATGAGAAACCCTAAACACATGCACAAAACCTTGCTGTGGTGAGAGGAACTAATGGAAAGATTTAACTCACAATTCCTGATGGGAAAAGTTGAGCTCAATTTAGATCACTGTTACAGCAGAAGAAGATACCATTAACACAGGTAGCAGCTGTTCTCCCTGTACCTAGGGGATTTCAATATCATCCCTGTTTGTGATACTTTATGTTTCTTACAAAATTTCTTTTAAAACTCCTGCAGAGGCAGGAAAGATACACATTTTAAAATATCATTACATTTTACATGAAAAGGACCTCCCATACTCTGCCTAGCCTCTGTGTATAAAACTGGTTATTAAAAACATCCACTTACATACAAGCAAAGCTTACGGATTATTTGCACTGAATTACACAGTGGCAGTGTTCTAAATTGTTTCTTACCAACTTGACACTGAAAACTTCATGAATAATTCAACACATGAGCAAAAATGTTTCAGAATACGTCCAAACTCCACTTTAGGACCCATGCTTGCTACCAGATGTGGTTTCTGTGTATGATTTCTTTGTAACCACAATGGAGTTGGTGATCTGCACAAGAGATCTCTATGGAATCCCACAAGAAAACAGTGCCATCTTTGAAGTACAAATTCAGATCTTCTAAAATCCAAATGTGACTTTTTTTTAGTGACAAAAAATTAATCACATACCAAGAGGCTCCAGAAGCAAAACCACTTATTCCGTGAACACTGAGCAAGCTGAGCATGCCCACCCCTCCGACTCAAGCTTCATTCCTCCCCTTTGTTCTGCCCAATGAAAAAAAGCTATTCCACATCCCTAACAAGTCTTCAGCCACAGATGATACCTACCATACTCCAACCCAATCTAAGGCTTGTATATTTCATTTATAAAGCACGCAATTCTCCCTTAAAAATATGGGTTCTCTTCAGCATGTCTGTCATGTAAAAGAAACCTTAATACAAGATAAGGGGTGTTTTTTTGCTTGCTTGTTTTAGTTTGCGAAATGTTTTTGCTTCCTGCTGAATAGAAAGGTGACAAATAACTTGGAAGGCGGGAGGGGGGGGGGGGGGGGGAAGAGACTCTGCTGGATTCTATATGCAAAAAATGCCCAAAGCTCTGAAGACAACTGAAAAGCAGATAAACTGCTAGAATGTATCAACCAGTCTAAGTTATCAAAGGCAGCTATCAAAAAAAAGTGAAGGGACAAGGATGAGATAAAGGCAGAAATCATTTATTTATACACCATTATTCCAGACATTCAATAATACTTCTTTGGAGAAAGCTTTATTACCCTAAAGCAGGGAAAGTGAGGGTAATTTTAGATTGGTTTTTCCAACCACTACTAGTCATACAACTACTTTAACATGGATATTATCCTTACAAATTGTGCGTCACATCAGCAGATATTTTCTTCTTCAAGACCTTTTTAGTAATAATGGGCCAATGGATAAATTTTTCAAAGTGCTAGTGCTGTGGCAGTAAAGATGTATCCTGCTGCTGACTGATACTCAGAATGGCTCCTTTGTGAAAGCAGGATTCTTTGATATAGAAAACCAAAACAATATTTTAATTAACACCAAGCTAAATTAAGAGGTGGAAGACGTCTATTCTGTTGACAGGTCACAGGGTTTCATATCACAGATACAGACCTAAGCACATAAACCTTGAACCACACACTAAGTCCTTTCTACTCCCATTCTTCATCCAGTAGATATACTGGCACGGCATCTGCTGTATCTCTGTAACATATTTGCCCTCAGCTTCTGAAAGGACCTTTAGCCTCTTTTTGCCCTCCTCAAAATGACTTGACATTGGTGCATCAAGAGGACTGCTTCAGAATACATCAACAAAACTCTCTCCAGCTGAAAAAGCTCAAGAAATCGCTCTGTGTCTCAGGCCAGACTGCTTGTACTCCATCAGCCCTTCTGCAGACCCCTCTCTCAGAAAGGGCATGGAAAATCCTGCAGCTGGGAATCAATCAGCTTCATATCAGCATTCACTGGAGTGTGAACAGGACAAGCAAGTGAAAATGTTTCCATTGATCCATATTATATTTGATACTACACTCTAAATTTAAACATTTGCATTTTTTTTTATTTTCCTGTTAATTTTAGCACATTCTTTACCATGGCCCCAATCCCATCGAAGATATTATGTAATTCTGTTTCACACATAAATGCTGGGGTAGTCACCACCTTGTTTTTTGTATCCACGTGGGCTTCGTAAAAGGGAGTTAAGGAAAATACAGCCTATGTCTCACTTGCAGATGCTGTCTGCAAAATAAACCATCATTGACAAAACCTCACAATTCCACTATTCTATAAAAAAGCACCTCCAAATACATTACATCCTCCAGCTGTAAAGGCAGCTGCAACCTGTCATCCAAGATACTAGAAGCTATTTTTGCCAGAACTACAAACACTGCAAGAGCAGTCTGTGGGAATGCTCAGAAACACAAGAAAACCTATAAAGCTCATTACGAATGTACTGACTGTAATATAATGTCTCCGAGTACAGTTTGATTACAGCACTAGCCTTCAGGAAAAGGAAAAAAAAATCTCAAAGAGAACTGACCAATTGTAATCCATGCAAATTTTATGTGCAAACTGACTCAGTATTTACTGCATTACCAGGTGTCCAATGGAGTTCTATGGCAATAACTGAGAATGATTTCATCTACACAACTGCGTACAGAAGATTCTAATCTTGCACTGTACTACATGCTATCTGCTATACACTGTGTATTCCCACTGAAATGTAAGTGGAAAAGCATAGGTCCTGCGTATACCCATTACTGTAACAACACATTACTGAACTGTCTCAATGCGGAAATTAACAAGAAAGGATATAGTTACTTCTTTCACACAATGCTTTCCTCCCAGTTCTTTAATGGCTCCTGCAGTCCCAGCATAAGGCCACTTGCCACCTTCCTCTTCTTCGTGGCCCACAGTCACTTCAGCACCAGAGAGAACCTTTGCTGCCAACACTGGTGAAATGCAGCAAAGACTGCAACAAAAGGAATTACAAGAGCATTTCTACAATGGCACTCTTTCAAAACTTGGTCATAATTATAAAGATTCAAATGGACATGGTCCTACAAATCTGAAAGACATCACAAGGCAACTTCCACTCAGCATTTTCTTAGCTTCTTCTCTTACAAACATCTACATGCACATGCATCTTGAAAATGCTACAACTGATACAGAATGGAAGATGCTTTTTCTAGTTCCAACAATAACAGCTGCACACATCAACAAAACATACATTGCCTCCATGCTCAGACAATCAAATGCCCCTCCAACTAACATACATACCCAATAGGTTTGCCCGCTTTGTGGAAGTCTTTCAAGACACGTTCAACTTCTCTGTTCACCTTGCAGTCTTTCCCATCAACAGCAAAGGTAGATCTGCCACAACAAGAAACTTTATACATACCTCAGTATAAACCTACAAACAGAGGTATCTGCCCGCCTGCCCCGAGACTGGCTCTCAAGGATCATCACAAACTTCATAGCTTCTGAAAGGCCGTTGGAAAAGCCTGTCATTGACCATCAATGCTTTAGCCAAAATGACTCACTTCTAAGGCTTTGATGTATCAGAAAGTTCCTTACCTGATATAAACACCTAAAAGCAAGATTACCTCATCAGCTTTCTAGGATTACTGACTAAGAAGTGGAACAATGTTTTCAAAGAAGAAAAATACATAAGAAGAAAAGGGAAATAACATTCAGGTTTCTCAAAGCCAACAAAGTGGCAGATCAACAAAAAGATAAAAATTATTCCACATGGCTAACACTTTTTTAAAACTTTTTTTTTTTTACTTCTTTTTTTTAAGCTAGCTCTTGTTTCATTGTTTCTCATGTAAGAGGGGGCTTTTTGGTATGCAAAGAAACAGTATAACACTGGGTACACTTAAAACCATGAAGTTTTACCTTTGCTTCCCCCAGGCCCACAAAGAATCACCACAAAGGTAGGGGATAAAGGACTTCTTATGAATTATCTAAAATCCAGACACCAATATGAATTATCACTGGAAACCATCATGAACAGCACAGCTGAACTCTTAACACTTTGAAAGGAGTTTTCCTTATTAAGCAGTGGTTATATCTGTAGTAAATAAGGCCATTTATTGTTTCCTGATTTTATTGTTTCCTGATTTTATTGTGTGAATCATAGCGGATTACCAGTAGTTGACCATGAATATTTAGTTGAGTCTAATGCTTAGTGAGCACTCACAAGTTTTTAGCAGCTCCAAATCCACCAGGGAATATCACAGCATCATGGTCTGCTGTAGTAAGCTTAGCCAGGCTTGCGATTTTACCACGAGCAATCCTTGCAGATTCCACTAAAACGTTCCTTGAAGAACCAGAAATAAAACAATGAGATTATTTAAGCATTTGCGCACAGAAGAGCACAAAGAAAGTTTTGGCAGAGGAAGGGCAGGGGGAGTAAGGGAGGAAGCAAGAATCAGTGGTACTCAGTAACTGAAGCCATTGATGCTTCTGAAATACTACTACTGGGAAACACAGGCATTAAGAAACTGTATATAATCAAGTCCAGGAAATTCATTTAATGTTTTCTTTCCAATCAAAATACTAGCTAGCATAGAGCTACTAAAACCAGTCAGCAAAGCACTGCAAGTGCATTTACAGGCTGCTGTGTCTGAAGAATGGCTAAGAGACTGGGGCTCAGTAGTCATGGAAAACACATTAAATGCAGACTTTACCTTGACTCAGCTTCAGCTGGTTGCCCTTTACTGTGGTCAATGACATGCATCTGAGGAACATCTGGAGCATACATTTGAACCTCAGCTCCCCCACGACTAAGGTGTACCAGTATGCTACAAAAATGGAGATAAAACACACTGAAAACCTTGTAAGAGAGTGTTTATCTGGCCCCTAAGTCTTGCTACAGATGTTCCACCACCTGATTTTGAAAGAAGAGGAAAAACACACATCCTACCAAAGCATACTGAGCACGTCAGGAGCAAAATCCTTGGATGTAACACCAAAGTGCAAAGCAGAACAGAAAATCAGCTTGAAGGCAGGGTGAGGCAAACTACAGATAGGTTTCTTTGTTCACTACTCTTATGCAGGCAATCAGGAACAATAAAAACTTCCTTTCTCATTGCAGGTCCCCAGGTGTTATGCAAGAGTCCCACGATTCAGATTACCTATGTGTACTTTTAATCTACGTCTAGGTGAAACATCTCTTAGCGATTAACACTAAGAGTTGATAACTCGAGTATTAACAGTTCTAGTGTTACATTTAGACCCAGGAACAGAAACGCGAAGTGATTATGAAATTAAGTCCTTACTTAACTCTCTTGAGATGGATTCTGGAACTCTGCATTTCTGTTTCTGAAGGAAAGACAGTATCTCTCAAACTCATTGCTCTCGCATCGCATGCATCTTTGGACAATCACACAGTACTGCAAGAAGACAGCCTGCGCTCCCAATTATGCTGTGAGAAAACTGTGAAGCTTCATCATACATCTTTCAGGGCAATTTTGATGGCCAGAGAGTGCAAAACTGAATTCAACAGACTGCTGTAATATAATGCAGACTTTTTTGGAGCCTACAGTTTCATAAAGCAACTTACGCTGAGGCCTCATGGATTTCTGTGCCATCGTAGACACCACAACCAGATAGCACCTGCAGTAAGAAAACCAAGAGAGTATTTCAGGTGATACAAAACTTCCTAGAGGATCTTTCACAAGCCTTGTAGGATTTAAAAAAAAGAAAAAAAACACCAACAAAAAACCAACAACAAACCTCCGTTCACCCCCCAGAAAAAACAACTTGGCAACAAGCTCTCTACTAAGCCAGTCCACATCATGCTATTAGCACTGGTGTCACCATTTGACATAATGCAGAACTGACATTTCCTATTTATAGCCAACCACCACAGACAGGTCTCAGAAATAACTGTTGGCTTGTGCATTTATTCCTTACAGTTAATAAACTGACATGATATCCTTAGGTACGTTTTTATCGTGCACACAATGGGGTATTCTGAGTGTCATGTCATTCATGAAATGTCCGTATCTATGTGAAATGCCTTCTCAGCCAGATGCCTATCAAACAGAAGTGGGATAGAAGTGCAGTTTGAGATGGCACTTCAGATAAACTATTTTACCTGCTGCTGTATTTTGTCTGAGGATCAGTGTCTGAGATTAATAGCTAAATCACTTTGAATCCAACTACACTATATTAGCCATACTTTTCCTTATTACCACAGTAATAATATTTTCAGTTTGTTTATACACACTGGAGAGTAAAAAGCACAAAGCAATCAGTTATTCTTGTGTGGGCTGAGAGTCTTTCATAAAGTAGAAGCAAGGAGATAAAACATTTTTTTAAAACTTTGTAAGAGCAAAACAAAACCAGAAAATCCCAAAAGGATTATCTAGTTTCTGAAAGTATATATATATATATATATATATATATATATGAATCTTTGTGGGTTTTTTGTTTGTTTGATTGGTTGTTTTGAAAGAAAATAATCCAGTTCAAGCGAGTCCATTTATTAACTTTACTCTTTTCCCTCCTGTTTTTTTCTGCTTTTAGAAGCTTAAAAGCTTTCAATCACCGACACATAAAGAGAAACTCACAACTAAAATTGTCTTAGTTAATAACATTGGACTACAAGGGGCTGTCAGATCACAACACCCAGTCCTTTACTCTCACAGGCATCCTACATCCTACCATCAGTTCACCAAATGAGTAAGATCCATGCAGTTCTTCTGCCTGTGTCAATCCCCGTAACAATGTCACTGCTCTGATATTTAAGAGCTGCCTTCTACCTTCCAACTTGTTATCTTTCATTTAATTTAGACTGAATAAACATACAAGCAACTGTGCTAAAGTTATTTTTGTAAGCAATGCTTCTTAAATGTTTTTGAAACTCACTGAAACCAAAGGACTAAAATGCTATTCTTCCTTCAGTACCTGCTTGGTGAAAAATCTGTCTTCTACCCTAGTCAGAAATTTGTCACTAATGTAAACAGCAGCATTTGTTTTCCACCCCCTATTTAAAAAGCTGTGGTTTGCTAAAATTGACAGCATTCCCAGTAAATTACCTTTTAGACATTTGGACGGGCACTTGGCCCACTGCTGAGCCAGCTCTGCCCCAAACAGATCTCTTCACAAAGACAATGCCTTCTTAATTCTTTATATTTTATGCTGTCAAGACCACGCAAAGCTGGAGCTCCAAAGCCTGCCCACGGAGCTCCAAAGCAGGGTGTGCACTGGGGATGCCACCTACAGCCTCAATTTTCCTGTGACGATCTGTCGCTCCTCCAGCTCCCCGCTTTCTTTTGCATTTTTAACGTGCTCTACCTCACTCCTGCAGATGAGCATAGCCCCGTTTAAAGATTTTGCTGCATACTGCCAGCACCTCCCTCAGTTACGCTAGAAATTATTTCAAGTTCAGCTCTTTGTAACTCAACTCCAGGCTAGTAACAACTACACAGGAGCCAACTTCGACGCGTTTCCTACCCCTGCCCTGGCTTCCGCCAAGCCGCTCCATTCTGAACAGCTCCGTGTTCCCACTAACGGCTTCTCCCAGGGCTCTCCGGCCGCCGCCAACACCAGGCGAGCCCCCCGGGGCCCACCACCCCCCGCCTCCCCCAGTCCCGCCGCCAAGGACGCGACGCGGGGGCTGAGGGCGGACGGACCCCGCCAGGCGGCACACAAGTACGCCCCGCTCCCCTCAGGCTGCTGCGCTGCCCCGGCCCCCTCCGCCCGCGGCCGCCGGGGCCTCCCCCACGGCGCGGCGCGGCCGTTACTCACCACAGCGACCCGGGCGCGGCAGCGCGGAGCGGAGCCGTGGAAGAAGGCGAGGCCGCCAGGCGCAGGGCGCCGCAGCACGGTACGCAGGGCCGGCCCGCAGGAGGCCAGCATGGCCGCGGGGAGCCGGGCAGGCCGCTGGGGGGGGCGGGCCGCGCCGCGCCGCGCCGGGAGGCCGCTGCGGCCTTGGCGGCGCCGGCGCCCCCTGGAGGCGGGGAGGCCCCTTCCCTAACCGCACTTGGTAGTAGTAACAGTAGCAGTTAAAAAAACCCAAACAAACAAACAAACAAAAAAAAAGTAAAACGCCCACGTCGATAAACCCTGGGTGCTCGCTCTGAAGGCAGGCCCAGCAGCACCAGGGGCCTTTCAGCACGGGAGGCGCACACCGGTGCAAGGGCAGCAGAAGGGTCCTGAGGTCCCTGTAACAACAGCTTCAACCAACCCACACACGGGGCAGTGCCACTTCTTTCCTTCTAGGACCTCGTGACAGAGCGTATTGCTTTCAACGGAGAAGGAAAAAAGAAACAATAAACAGTGCCAAGTTTCATCACTGGTAAATTTCTTCCCCCGTTTGTTGTTGTTTTTTTTCTCCTCCTCTCCTTTATTAAGGAAACCAAGCTACGTATGGGAAAGACAGTCTTGTTGAAACGCATTTGGGCATCAACACCTGATCCCAAGATGCCGGTTTGCAGACACGGTCTGGGCCTGCAGGAAGGCAGGGATGCGGAGCTGCCTCTCGGATCACACAGGCCATTGCCAGGGTCACATTCTGCCGACAAGCACTGTGATCAAGCCAGAATTTGGACCTATCACACTTAAAACCCGATACTTAATTTTCATTACTCTCCCTACAAGTATGGAAGGGCACACTGGAAAATTGTATTGGCTTTCATAAAATTTGTCTTGATTACCTAAAAGCTTACTATAGCTCAAGCAAAATGACTAATGCAAGTAGAACAGAGCCTTATCTCATATACAGGAACTGGTGCTCCACTACCCTCGGTCTGGTCTCCTCTCAAGGCTCCTGCACTTTCTAAAACACTTCTGTGAAGTTTTTGTCTTCAGAAACATTTTGAACACAAAGAATAAAAATAACATGTTTCTAAGCTGTTGTTCTAAAAGGCCACAGTTTCTCTATATTCTGTGTTTTGGAATACAGTAAACCCAAGAGACAAACACAAATTCAGAGGTCAAGTTAGCCAACTTCATAAAACAGCACAACCCCTACTTTCTAGACTACAAGGCTACTGCTGCAACAATTCCAGAATGATTACAGCCTGTCTGCTGTAGGTCATATACTTCAGGAAAATATGGTCTTTCAAAAGGCATGCAAAGATGACACATATATGAAAAACAGTAAAATGGATTAAAAATGGATTTAAAAGTAACAATTATACTATAGGTTAGATAACATGATTGTGTTTTTCATGTTTGCTTCAGCACTTCAGTTTTACAAGTATCCCAAGATGGATTTTTGCCTTCTTCCTGCACTACTACTTCCCTACCCAGCTATGCCTCCTCCTTCCACCCAGGGGAAGGAAGCCTGCTTTCGACCACGGTAGGAGGAGGCAGCAGAGGGGTGAAGAATGACGAGCAATTCCAAATCCCATCACAGTACCACCGACCATCTTCCACAAGCATCACTCCAACCCAGCCGTACCTTCACACCTCTGAGACACTGAAACATTGGCATGACCTTACCATTGGCATGGTAAGGGGGAACCAGCAACTGAAGATATTTTTAAACATTTTACTGTAAATAGAACATAGCAAAGTGATTTGCTTTTCTTAAGTAGCAAGTGCATCTTTATATACTGAAACTCTACAAACTAACTGTATGTGTTTGTCATATATTTGGGACTTATTTTTTTCTTCAGCAGTTTTTAGTTTTTCATCTTCATACCTCTCCTCTATTCCAAAAGTGGAAAGTAAACAGAAAACAAATCCAGAAAAACAGAACATGCTGGGGAAAAAAATTCTAGCTCATTGTTATTATACACATCGCAGTATCTTCACTAACAAAGCCCTTACACAACATGTGGCTTGGAAGTATTACAAGCACAGATACAGTTCTTTGTATTCAGGACCTCACTGTCGTTACCAGCCAATTCTCACACCAATTCACAAGAAACAACGAAATCAAGTTTCAGATTTTAATATGTTAATAAACAACATTTTTAAAAAAACAAGACAAGAAAGGGCTTTTGTCAGAAAAAGAAACATCTGTAACATATCCTCTTACAGTTTAAGTTACATTATTGAGTTGGTAATTTCCAAACAAATTTTTACTACAGTATCTCCAGATCATTAACTAACCTCTGCAAAAGTTGTACAGCCCAGTATTTGTTGCTATGGGTGTACCATCCTCATAAACTTCATCAGGTTTGGAAGTTACAGAACGAAGAAAACAGTGTTCCAGTAATATGTATGTATTAAAACCAAGTAAAACAACATTGAAAGTCAGTTGAAAGCAGTATGTAGACCTCCAATTTACAATTATTTAAAAAAAAAAAAAAGGGGTGGGGGTGGGGGGGAAGTCTTAAGTATGACAAGACTGCATTACAAAACTCATAATAGTTAATCTATGTACAATGCATTTTTAATACAGAATGCACTTCTTCAAGCCATACTCCTAACTTCACTGATACAAGAAAACATTTTTTTTCTTACTTGAAATCAGGAATAATAAAAAAAAAGAAATCAATTAATCAAAAAACCAATGCTGTCAAGTTGTGGCCAAAGGGTACACCAAACACACCATGGATGGCACTTTGTCTACCCTACATTTCCCTCACTAACTCACATGTAACCCCATCCACACTGTTAAGAAGAGCTAAATTACGCCACTATGAGGGCCACTCGTTCTCAGTGAATACCACTGCTTAAAATTACTGTCTTGGGTTCTCTCCCTCTCACAAAGAGTAACTAAGAACTAAAATTGTCTTTACGAACTTCTTGCATAAGAAAATCACTGTCAGAATCCAAGTCTTCTTCATCTGCTGATGTTTCTTCCGCCAGACGTTTCATGCCCCGCTGTTGCGAAATGGCCAATGCATATTTAATATTGTAGATATTCCATTCACAGCTGTAAAAATAGACAAGAACATGTCAGAAACAAGATTCCATTTTCCTCCTAAAATAAAAACACCTCTAAAAGAACACCACTTCAGAAGTTCTAATACCACACTATCATCCCCCACATTACACTTTTGTACAGGGTTTTGATTTCAACTTTTAAATATAGTGATACATACAGTTTTGAAACATCTTCAAAATGACGTTGGATGCTTTTCTGAAGGAACTGAATCACAGGGAGCAGCTTCACTGACCTTGAATGGAGAAAACAGGCAGTTTGCAGTGCCATTTGTATTTTCATGTGGAAATCTAAAACTTTTCTATGCTTTCAACATTTTTATGTTACCATTTCAACACAAATGTTTCAAGATAATATTAAATAAACAAAAGCTCTTTGCTTTTGACTTTGCCCTCAATGATTATACCCAATACAAGTAGTATCTCACCGGAAATAAATTTTTTCTAATGTTCACACTGCAACTCAAAATACTAATTCTGCTTGCTGCTGTGATGACAGTTCCTTCCAGGAACTACAAAACTTTCTGAACAAGGAAGACTTTGTCTTAAATCACTCTCTTCTACTTCAACAGCCAACAAAAGGAGAGAATTTGTTCTAGTCGTATCAGTAACTGAAACATCAATACCCACGCTGAAGCAAGAGTTACATGATACACTTTTTAACCTGCAGGACTCCTTTTTGGATTACTTGCATTTTGCCCATTTTAAATTTCTAAATTTGCCTGTTTGTGTTTCCCATAGTCTATAAACTCTGTACTATGGGTGAGCTGAATGTAATTCACAGACCAGGCCCAGGTAGTTGAAAAGAACTATGTAGGAAAACAGAGTACTAACAAGATAAGAACGCATACTATAATCACAAGTCTATAAAAATGCAGTCAGTACCTGCACATTCTTTTTCAGTTGTATTTTAATACGCACAATTGTTTAAAAAGACAATTGCCAAAATCCTACCATCACTCTTGAAATCTTTATGCATTTATAGGCTAAGCATGCTATGCAAAGTTTTACCTGTAACATTTGAAAAATGCTTTTGCACTTTATCCTCACCAATCCTACTATGCATTCCAAGTCTATCATAGGCACCTGTCAGAACCACAGAATCACTTAGGTTGCAAAAGACCTGTAAGACCATCGAGTCCAAACTGTAACTTTTACTGTTAGTAAAGTAGTTGTAAAAATTAAGTAGTTTTAGTTGTTGTATACACATTATATAGAATGTCAGTAAATGTTAAGTAAAAACTTTAAACTGACAGGTAAATAAATTTTAAAATGCTGACTTTCACAGGGTCTCACCTTGTTTTCAGTTTCTGTCCATGCAGCATGAGCAACTTATGAGCCCAAGTAAGATAAAATTCTAAATGACAAGATATCTCAAAAGCAGAGGCCAGGAACTCCAATACTTTCTCCACGTACAGGTCTGGGAGCGATGAGCAAACAACATCAACTGTGCAAAAAAGGAAAAAAGCCCATAGACACAAGAGCTGAATTATTATGTGGAATAACATAAAAGAGACCACAGGAAAGCATAAGGGGAAGAAGAAAGCACTATCTTGGCAACTATTTGGTATTTAATACTGTATATTTTGGGGTACACTACCATAGTCTCCCAGGGGACAAGTCTTTCCTCTTTGAGCCTTCCAATCACTACTGTATTTAAAAAGCAAGAACCTAACTGCACACCCCCACCTCAAGTTCTCCCTTCCTAACAGAATACTCTCCCTACCAGCTCTTCTTCTGAACTTTTACTTTCACCCTTTACTCCTCTTTTTGTGTGACTAGACTTCACTGAAATCTTGTTGCTTCTGACTTTACATTAATTTATCTAAGAAAAGATAGCCAAGTCACCTGCTCACAGAGGAAGTGTCTAAATGCTGTTAACAATCGCACAGCACAAAGAAGCATAATTTATAAGCATTCAAAATAACCTCACATGTAACTATGATGACCTCATTATATATAATCCTCTCTCAAAAATAACCAACTCCTATTCTCTGCAGTCACCCCAACTGGCCTATGTAACATTCAACTGTGAAAAAAAGATTTTCACTTTTAAAGAAACAGGCACACATTCATTCTGTTAGCAGCAGGTTACAACGCTTGACATTTCCATGCCTCATCCTCTGCTTCTGAGGTTTTGGTGCCTGCCTACTTACCCAGTCCTGCCTGTACACGGAGTTTTGGTTAACATCAGTAAAAGAAAACTAAGTGTTGCCAGACAGAGGCAAACACCGTTATGCAACCTAGGTATGCAAAAGATGACTCACTCTGACATGCATAATTATCAGGCTTGCTGCCTAGAGAATAAAGAAAGAAAATCCTCCAAAGGACCTTTTATGTTTTACAAATGAAACACTGGAAGGAAATTATGTCCTTTCACTGCGGTAACAGTGAGGTAAAGCTAAGAAAATACACTTTAAAGTTACTATGACAGAACTGTTAATGGAGTTACAAAGTTAAGTAGAATACACTACTGGAAGATTATTTTTAAGGTCGTGTCTACCATAAATAGCTAATGAATGTGAACACTGCTTATCAAAATGATGAAAAGGGTGCTAGAGAATGACTTCAGTAAATGTTCTCCAAAGCTAAGTGACATCTTAGCTGTTCCTTTTGTTTCGGTCGTCACAATTATGAAAGCAGTTCTGTCTTGTCAGAAAGAGCTTGGACTAACTAATAATGATTGGTTTGTGTGAACACAGCCCTCTATAAGGGCCACATTCACGTTCATTTACAGGGATGAATTTAACACTATAAACTAAAGGAACAAAACTTCTAAGAGCTGACAGTTACAAAGTGGCTTCAAATTTTTGCAGTCCAAAGCAAGACTAATTTAGAGTGGCTGGCACACAGCTTTACCCAGTTGAGTACAGACCATTTCCAAGGATGGAGACTCCACTGAGTCCCTTGTCAACCCGCTGCAGTATTTGACTACCCCCAACATAATACTATTGGTTTTAATATCTAGTTGGAATTTCCCGTGTTGCCTCTCGTTGTATCCTTGTGCAACTCCAAGTCTGGTTCTGCATTCTTTCTAACATTCACTTAGGCACTTGAAGACAGTAAAAATATTCCCCACCTCTTTAAAGACTGAACAAACCCAGCTCTCTTAAGCTGCTCCTCAGCTGTCATGCACTTTGGCCCTCCAATCATTCTCCAAGCCCTCCACCAGATGCTTCAGAGTATCAATGCCTGTCTTTCCTGTTGAGCCCAAAACTAGTCACAGTACTCCTGACACGGTCTCACAGATGCTCAACAAAGAAGACTAACCACTTTCCTCAAATTGCTGACTACATACTTGATAGTACAGCCCAGCATCAGTTAACTGCCTTCATCACAAGGCACACTGCTAACTCATGTTAAACTTTCTGTGCACCTCTAGAACATCAGCTGCTTCTGAGAACTGGCATCCAAAAACTTTACCTGTATATCCAGACCTAATTAAATTCCACGTTCGGAAGTCACTAGATGAGCATGCAGTAGACTGGTAAAATTAAAACATAAGCCAACACTAAGAAGTCTAGGTTTTTTTACAAAAAAACCATCCCCTCCTCTTTAGTCTCTTCACCTACAGTAGAAAGTTCTTAAATGTCAACATTATCCTCCTCAACCCACACCTCCAAGAGCTAAACTCCACCCTTTACGCCTCAACTTACTTGGCATACACACCTCTGCTTATAGCTAGCTCAGCCAAATTTCATGGAAGATCCACTCACCTTCGTTGCTAGGTACAGCCTCCATGACCTCCTGAATTAATTTCTTTTCGTTCAGCTTGAAGGCCATGATGATAGCCATAGTGTATTCCTTCTGATGCAGTGTTTTGTGTATATTGCTGGGTGTAATATCAATATCCAGCTCAAAAGGATCAAAAATTAGCCCAGAGTCCAGTGAATAAATAAGAAGACCCTCTGTGGTGGTGGCTGCCCAGCTTCGTCCTAGAAGAGAATAACAGTATTTAAGAGCAAAGCTGAGTTTTCTAGGATGGAAACAGAAAAGTAATGTTATACAGATGACTCCTCATTGTTTACAAGAAGTGGTTAAGACCAAAAGCCATGCATCATTTATCAACCTGTCAGCAATAACAATGCTTGTAAAAATACTAGCTGAAAGTGATGCACACTTGAGGTTTCCTAGTTACCCACTATAAAGGAAACTAGATTACAAACCTAGTAGCACCATGTAACATCTGGAGAGACCATCTCCAAGGCATCTGTACTTCATTATTACACCTCCAATGCTCTACTCTTTTGCTTTTTATATGGAATAAAAAAAATCCTACATTAATTGTCAATACTCACCTGTAGGAGAGAATCGCAGGCAAGTCACTCTTATTTCTGGTTTAAAGTGTCGATAACTCATGTCACCTAAAAGAGAAGTTCAGTGGTAATTTCATATATTCACCAAAAGTTCACAGTCTAGTTATCAACTCTAACTATGCTGTTATTATTATACTGAAAAATAATGCTGACCATGCCAAAACCTGGCAGAGTTAAAGACAGGGTTAAGTAAGGGACAGCTCATGCCCAAGAGATCCTATAGTTAAAGTGGTGGGACTGAATTTTGCTCTTTGAAAATTCAATCAGGACTGCTGGGTTCCACAGCCAGGAGACCACAGTACCTCCCTCTTTCCTGTTGCTTCTACCACGCAAAAGGATCCACCCCTACATCAGCTGAACACTTGTGTAACAGAACCCTGTGGCTACAGAACATTCAGGCAATGCTAACTTTAAAACTGAGCTGAACAATTCAAACCCTTCTTATCTGGAATTGACTCGAAGTCAAAGGTTTTGGTCCACACAACTGGTAACAAGACAGCAAAGCCAAAAGCTGTACCTCTTTTTACTCCGGGAAGAGGAATGGCAACATCATCTTCACCTCCAGCCCCTTCATCAATCAGAGCCATGCTGCCAAATTCAGTCATTTTTCTCCGATCCAAGTACTCCTAGAAAAACACGTAAGTTCCATTCACTGCACTGAATCTTCTCTCAAACCTCTGAAAATTCTCCATAACATTCTGGAGTTATCTAGTGATTAGTTCCTTGCACTTTCTTCCAAAAGCTTCTCCAAAATCATGGAGAAAAATGACAATTTCACAACAGCAGGCAACAGCGTCCAACCACAGATGAGAATCAGGCTGCCTCAGAACAGCACAGCTCAGTTTAGACTGTGGTTTCACATTATCATGACGTTGCTCTACTTGATAGATGCACCGTTTCCTCAGATACCCACTCCTCCTTCCCTTCAGGTTCCATAGCTGCACTGTGCTAATGTAAGGGCTGTGCAGCCAGACAGCTACACAAACCATGTTTTACAGACCTCCCTGCCCCCCATTTCTACACACCCATCCCCTCCAGGATTCTTCCATCTGGCTCACTTCTACTATCCTCTTTTAAGCCACATGTTGAGCTACACTAGCACAACAGAGGGCAGCAGAGAAATGAAGGCTGCTTCCCAAACCACTGTTGTCAAAGAAATATACTTGGAACCACAGTCAAATACAGCCTGACATGAACGCTGGTACAATCATCCTTTCAGGTGAGGGGATGTTAAAAAGGGGTTACTGGAATTTTTTCCTTCTGATGCTTTTCACTGTTTACTTTAAAAGGAATTTAATTTTGCATTTGGCAATATTCAGAAACCCGTGATTCTAAAGGTCAGTGATGTTCTGTGTCTGCAATAAAATCTTTCACTTCTTTGCTAACACAAGCAACTGACACCCAGGGAAAGTTAGCTCAGTACACAATATTGGTAATTTAAATTTTCAATTTTAATTTAAGTGCCAACTGACTTAACCATGTATAGGAGTTCTTCTGCTCATTCAACACAAAGACACCACAACCTGGCAAGACTAGTTAGCTGAGAATCAGGAATTAATTTTGTTTTCTGAGAAGTACTTACTTACCCCTTTCCTGCACAAAACCAAGAAAATGAAACTGCTTAACGAAACATTCATGAATCCTGCTTAACGATATGTTATACCAAACCCAAAGTCTTACAGGGGTGGGGGAATGAAAAAAACCTGACTCCTGTGGTCACATACCTCCATTGCGTCTAAAGAAAAGTTGCATGAGATTTCAAATTTTTTCATAAGAATCTGTTCCTTGACATTATATATACAGACAAATTTTGACAATCCACCTGCCAGAATAGACTGACCATCTGCCGAGTAACACAGAGTAGTAAAAGATCTAGTAATAAAAAAAGAGAAAGCAGTTAATTTCACCGCCACATCCAAGCTAAAAGACATGACTACAGCATAAAGACACAGAAGAAAAACCATTCCATGGAGAAAGAGGAGAACTTCATTCACACAACATGTATTTAACACACAAAACCATTCACCACAAATACTTGGGGCTTTACTATCAATCACAAACAGTTTAGAACTTCAACAGCTTTTTGAAGTACTTCCATACTTCTGATTCTGAGTTGCAGTTCCAGGAATGAGCTCTCAACTACACCCTACAAAACGCTAAGGATGGTCAGAAGAGCTAGAGAAAAAACAAAGTCATGGCATGTTTCAAAGAGCCGGTTGACAGCTCACCACCAAAAAACTACTTTTTTTCCAAAAAGTCATTGTTTCCTTTTTTCATTTTGTTCAGAGAGGTAGCAATATGAAAAAAAAAAAAGGGCTCAAGGGAAAAAGAGAAGAATGAAACACATGACTTTACACTTGACATTACACTTTTTGACAGGACACAAATTCAACTTGCCTTTAAACATTACTTCACATGCATAGTAACATGAAATAAAACCCACAGCATATTTAGATTTTTTAGAAAAATGTCACAGTTTCTACACACTAATAGTTACATACTAGTACCTACACAACAAGATAACCACCTAAAAACCTGTCACATTCAGCAAATGAACAACTTGTCATGAGAAGCTTACTATTATGCTGGCAACTCAAACCTATAACTGACAACAAGAATACAAGCTCAGAATGATGCTGATCCGTGGGTTAACACAGCAAGAGACAAAAAGAATCCTTCCAGATATCAAGTCAGGCAGTCTTTTAAATTCCAGCATCAAGATCACAGCACTTGAACAGCAGACACACTCTGAAACCTTCATGTAAAAAACAAAATATAAAGAAACAATTCCAAAGCAAGCCAGTGTGGCACCCTCTTTTCACTGCAATCTCATTCACTTACTTTCCCTTGGCTGCTTGTTTGGCAGTTATTTTATCAAGCTCCTTCCTCCCCATCTGAAGATCATGCCTTCCCTCAATTGAGCCAGTTTGTACTGCATTTTCATGATCCCAAAATGTTATCTGTCCATTCAAAGCAGCAACTGCAAGCTCCTTGCCATCAGGACGGAAAGCAACAACAAGAACTGAAAAGAATTTAATTAACGGTTAAATATGCAGTCAGATATGTTTTCAAAGAAAATACCCTCTACTTTTCTAGGATCTCATCTCAACTACCAAAAGAAGCTTAAGAGTAACAAGTACCTGCTTTTTCTCTGGACAGCATACAAGTTTTTAGCTAATTATAAAGCTAGAGCTAGTATTAAATAAAAAAAAGATTTCTTACACTGTTAATCAAGTACTACAGGACTACCTCAACTTTCAGTTTTCATTACCAAGAATGAGTGAGTCTGTATTTGACATGTTCTGTTGTTCATTCTTGAAATATAATTGATAATATTTTTATATTTGATGTAAGATGAAATGAAGTTACCATCTGAGTTCAGTATTAGCGTCTCCTTAGTTCTCCAGCTGTCTAACATGTCCCATAACTTGACAGTTTTATCCCAAGAGGCACTAGCTAGAACACACTTCATGGGGTTAAAGGACAAACTGCTGATGGGGCCCTCATGACCTGCTAAGACCTAATAAAAGAAGAAAAGATAACATGGAATTAGGTGAAAAAACCTGAAATTCATGTAATCTGCATTCAGTAAACTCTACATACAGCAATGAAACCATGCCTAACTTGTCCACACATGCCTGAGGTGACTTTTGGACATTTGGCATGATACATACCAGCGATGTCAACTTTTAATTTTCAGAAGTTTTAAAGCATTTCACAGAAGTACTACGGCTGCATAGGCATCTGCAACCACTCCTATGCATACAGAGCCTCTTTAGAGACCATGACTTAGGAAAACTGCGCTCCCCCCACCCCAGCTTATCAGAACAATCAGACCAACTGTGAAAAAGCACAGAAAGAATTCAAGATGTCCTGCAGCTGAAAACATTTAAGGAAAAATGCTTATAAAAACAGTGAATAAGAGTAATACAGATTCTTACGGCATGGAGCTCCTTCTCCTCTCAAAATAAATCAAAGAAAGTAACTGCACTCAAGTATACTCTGAGTTACTATAGTGATGTATATTCAATAGCTATGCCAAATTATATACATGAATTGCTGAGTTCATCTACTTGTACAAGATGCACAATAATGCTTAAAAATTAAACAGCAAATGACTTTGATTTGCTCAGAAGTACTGGGTCCCTCTTTTATTACGTTCATGCTGAAAATAAATCATTTCAAAATAGCAGCAAGATGGTGGCGATTTAACTTAATATTCTCACTTTACACAATAAAAACCTTCTACATAATCATGCCCCTGCTCTGCTCCAGCAAAACTGTCCACAAAATCTCTATCAATCTTAAAGCATGTACAATTTCTTCATTGCCTGCAGAAAATATGTAGAAAAGAACATCTCTGAACAACTACAGCATGGAAGACTCTCATACGCTCATATGACAGCTCGGCACTGTTGGTATAACTTCACCAGCCAGAAAGAGCTCATCACTCAAAAATTCTATAAACTATTTCCCACACAAATCCAGGATAGCCTCCATAAAATAAATAAAAAATTGCTGAGAGTTACATAGTGTCACTCTGGTTCTTGAATATAAATATAACAGAAAAATATAAACACAAAACCAAACAAAACCCCTAGAAATAAAACCCCACGTTCTGTTAAAACCCTCCAACTAATCCCAAAGTTACTTAGTAACGTCATGATCTACATTAAATTCAAGTCCTCTGATATTGTAAGTCCTTACATCTAGCAGCCTCCCACTCTGCATTGACCAGATGAATATTTCGAAGGAATCCTGGGAACCAGCTGACACAATCTCTCCACTGGAATCCACAGCTAAACAAGAGAACTGACTTGGTCGTGGAGATGTAAAGGTACGGAAATTGCGGTATCTGTTGTAAATACGAAAATAAATTATGAAGACATCTTAGGTAAATTTAAACACGTTTTACAAATATATTTGTAAATAAAAATAAAAAAGGATTTCATTATACTTGTAAAGTCTTTTAAGCTACCTATAGAAAAAATATTCTTTGTATAAAATTAGATGCAATGCCTCAGCATGATTCCAAGATTCAAAAAAGGTATCAACAACTCTGCAGAAGTAACAGCCAAACCCACTCAAACAGAAGAGCTTTCTTCTATTACATAGCATATGTGCGTTCTTTAGGAAACGTGGGCTTGTTTACATATCCTGTTCTGTATGCAGTTATATGACAATGGCTCAACCAATAAAACCATGGCAAACTTTGTTAGCTACCTTCTCCCCATTTGAGTAGAGCCAAACAATAACCTTACTGGATTTCCAGCCTCTCTGGGAAAAGTTCTTACAGAATTTTCTTCACAGGAACTGGATGGAGTGACAGGAATCCTTATGACTTATCTCAATTTGAATGAAAGGCTGAATCAAAAAATGAATAAAGCAGCACTCACATTTGTGCAAATGGAAACAAGCAATCAGCAGTCTGCTGTGATTTTCACACAGTTGGGGTGTGAAAGCTGAAGACTAAATGAGACACAAAAGCTTTTATAAGGAGTCACCTGTGTAAATCGAAGGCACGCACTGTTCCATCTAGGGAAGCACTCAGAATGACATAACCATTGGAAGTAAAAGTTACAGCAGTTATACCACTGGTATGTTCTGTAAAAGTGACAAAACAAAAGCTGCTTGAAGTGTTCCACACTTTCACCTGCAAAAGACAAGAAAAGACTTCTTAGAATCTCCATCATCAATTCAGACAGAAAGGGTATGGCAGCAAAATAGCAAAGAAAAGTTGACCTACAACTCTGCAACAGTATAAAGGAGTTTAGCAAGGAATTCTGTGAAAGTGAGGCAAACAGGCCACAGCTTATCATTAAACCCCTAAAGATACATATACAACATGAAAATCTAACTGGAGATTGACAAAAAGATCTTGAAGTTAATTTTCAAGGAAAGCTATAGCACTTGGGGAGCATTTTGGGCTACAAAGATTTGTGCTGTCTATGGATAGGACAAGTATCAAATTCAAAACCAACTGTGAAGCCATTCCAGAAGTTACATTGAGATGATATATCAATATTCTCCCTGCCAACCAAAAATGTTATGCATTTAGCTATCAGAAGTTTAAGACTTCTGGGATTTGGTCAGTTTGGGCAGAAACCATGAAGTGGCAAGTCTTTTCCTGACATTCAGTTCTGGTAGGAAATACAATACTATCTTTGTCCCATTTACGTGCCGAGATTGTGGGATTACTCTACAAAACATCTTTACAAAAAGGGTACCTGTACATGTAGTTCATCATTTCAATACAAGTCATCCATGAGAAGCTAATTTTTCTTTTAAATAATAAGCTTCTGCAATGGCACATTTCAGAAAAATCTGTTTAGTAGGAGTTGTACTTTTATAAATAATGTGAAATTAATTTCACATAAAAACCAATTACTAAAGGGGTATGAATATGGGTGACTGAAGTTCTCTCAACCTGAAAGGTCATGGAACCACCACAAGCATACATAAATTAACATTTGATGAATTAGACCTTTTTGTGTTTATGGTGACTGCATCGATAATAATTAAAAAATCATCTGCTAAAAAGCATAAGTGATGCAATTTGCAAAGGATACCAGTAATAATAAATCAAAATATATACGCTCTAAAGAGAAAATTCAAAACATTTAGGAAAAGTGAAGACAAAAAACTATTAGTCTATATTAAGAAAAAAAATGTATCAGGTACAGTAATGGTTTTGTACATAAAATGAAAATCCAAGCTGCTTACTATGCCATTAAGACTTAAGTACACATTTCAGTAATACTGCCTTACTCACTTTCCCATCCTCCCCTCCAGTTACTATGTACTGTCCATCTGGAGAATACGCTAATGAAACCATGCTGTTGAAATGTCCCTGCTGCTTCAGCACGTAGGACTCACTCTGCCATTCCCACACCAGGAGCTGACCCAAACCTGTAAATGCAGAAGTATTAATCAGTATTTTGAATACAATAATCCTGCAAATGCAAGCCAGAAAAGACCTAACTGCAAGCACCATAAAAATCCAAAAATGTTGATGCAGACAGGTTGCACTACACATCTATCGATCTTAATAAAAGCCCTTTCCCTTTAAGTTCAAGGCAACTTTCCTCAACAACCAGGTGCTGTTACTTGGATTAACATTCTGAGTATTACAACAGCAATGTTATCGACCAGCTGATAAATGAGATGGAAAGAAAAGCAGGGCTGCATATAGAAGTTGAATCTTGGTTACCATGCAAATCATTATTGGATCGAGTGGGAATGCTGGAACATCCAGGCAGCTTTGTAAAATGGCACACGCAACAAGTGGCAAAGGAAAAGAGACTGGACCCAGAATGAAAGTATATTATAAAGTGCAAGGGATATGGGCTTTATCCTAATTCTGCTAAGTTTTCATATATGAAACATACTTTTTCCTTTGTCAACAAAATATTTTCCTAAATCACAAGAATTTTGTAAGGATAAATTAATAAAGGATACTTGCATTACTATATTTAGACACTAGAGAGATGAGACTATAAATTATTAACAAAACTTTAACATTTGGGGTCAAGACTAGTAAGAGGATTTGGGGCTTGCATGCCCACAACATTCCTAATTTTTCCATGAAACAGACAAAAAAAAATTACAAACCTGAACATCCAAAGGCAATCCAGTCCCCCGTACAGTTGATAGAAACAGAAGCTATCCTTTGGTCTGAAATACTGAAGAGAATTACCCAATAAACAAACTCGCTTTTTCACGCATTGTGTGATAAAACTTCAAATCTAGGGTTTATTACCTCTGTTCAAGCAAGTTCTTTGATTACTGAACTTCTGTATCACTGTAACATCACAAGTTGCAGACAAATTCTTTCCTTTATTATACTTAGAATCATGAAACAGACAATACAGCCTTATTCAGAATGAAGACAACATATCTATATCTCAAAGATATACTTGATAGCAAAGAATAAAACCCCCTACATTCAAGAAATAAAAAATATTTCTTCTGTACAGGGAAATGATGCATTCCTTCACTAGCATCATACAGGGATGGAAAAGAACTATGGGTTTATTTTTTAACTTAGAGACAATTTACAGATAATTTTACACAATTTTTTTCCAGGTATTTTCTCAATTTTCTATAAAGTAACTGAAAACAAAGTCCACTGCACAGTGTTGAAGAAATCTAAGGCCCACAACTAACTGCTCAGAAGTTCTTCATTCAGATCTCACTTTTCCATAATAAGCTGTGGAATGGAGTTGTATGGTATTTATTACAAAAGTCTAACTATGATTCTGCCTTTACAGATACTAAATAGATACTCATGTTTTAAGATTTTCATGCTTTGATTGTAACAGTTGGACTTGATGATCACAAAGGTCTTTTCCAACCTAAGTAATTCTACAATTCTTCATCCTTCACTACTAAACATGGTATGTTCTTAGTCAAACAAACAAGAAACCTCCCCCCAAAAATGTACACACGCCCCACACACACCCCAAATCAAACCAAGTAACAATGACAACCCCATACCTCACCTCAAGGAGTGGATCAGATTGAAATCCGGAAGCTCATGGAGGTGAAAGATTCCAGAGGCAAAACCAGTGACTAAAAGGTGTGTCTTCTTGTGATAGGCTGCACATGTCAGGTTATTAAAATCTCCCTCTTTATTGAAAAAATACCTGGTATCAAAGAAATAAGAAAGAAGGAAAGCAAATGTGACAGAGAAGTATGTTGTTAGAGCTGCATTTCAGTATAGGTCAAGTATTTTGATCAAGGTATCCTACAATAAAACTAAAAAGCAGTAGTTCCAGGAACTCCTAAAGATACACATACTTGACATAGCCAATGGAAGCTAACTCTCTTCTGCTCAATGTGTACAGCTTCTACAGTAATCTCATTATCAGAAGTGACATCTGATCACATGCAATAAAAGGACCAAAAGTTAACCTCAGAGGAACAGCACTGTGCATTTCCTTTCCATCATCTAATACCAGTATGGATGGCTCTCATGAATTCACTGGCTATCCCTCTGCATGTGGTCCTTTTACAAAATAAGGAATTGAAGCAATAGTTGTAAATACTGTACGTCTAGTGAAGACGGTCTTCTCGGTTTCTCTGTAGCTCTAGCTCTCACAGGAATTAAACAGGTAAGTACCACATGACAAATAAAAGAGCATCTAACATTATCCAACAGTTGTACACTCCAAATACCTCCAGTATGGAAGTGATGTTCACTAAGGCTAATTCCAACCGAGGGTGGGGTAGGGTGCGCTATGTCTCCTTCACAGTCAGAGACTGAGCACAGAAACCTGATGTTCGGTGTCCCAGTCGGCCCCTACATGCATCCCATCTCTCCCTCCCTCCACTGACAAGAGATTGCCTAAAAACGTTATCCTTCTTCACGCAAAGCTAAATGTTGTGACCATCCTGAAGCTGGATTATACTTTATAAGTCACATCCTAGTCTCAAGAGCAGCAGCTGAGGGAACTGGGATTGTTTAGTCTGGAGGAAATGCAGGGGGCTTCCTACTGCTCTCTACAACTAACTGAAAGGAGGCTGTAGGCAGGTGGGGGTAGGTCTCTCCTCCCAGGTAACTAGCTACAGGACAAGAGGAAATGTCCTCAAGTTATGCCAGGAGAGGTTTAATTGGATATTAGGAAAAATTTCTTCACTGAAAGGGTGGTCGAGCACTGGAACAGGTTGCCCAGGGAGGCAGTGGAATCAGCATTCCTGGAGGTGTTTAAAAAACGCATAGATGCAGTGCTTAGGGACATGGTTTAGTGGTGGACTTGGCAGTCCTGGGTTAATAGTTAGATGATTTCAAAGGTCTTTTCCAACCAAAATGATTCTATGAATCTATGATCTCCTTTGATGTGGAGAAATAGGGAGATCCTTCAGGAAGGCATCTTCAAGTAGTTCACCAAAAGAAGCTGATGAGCTACCTTTACCAAATGTTGCTGTTACTTCTTGAAGTCAATCAATCTCTTCCTGCAAGAACTCAAAGCCTCTAGACTTAAAATGACACTGTACAAAAATCTCATTACACTTTCTGAGTTTCAAACAACATGTACATCCTAAGTTGGTATTTCTTATACATTAAAATTACACTGAGTTGTTACGCTGAAGGTGAAGGGTATTGACCACCTGTCAAGGTAAAACAAATGTGTTCTCTACTGAAACTATTTAAAATGGGATCTATAGTAAATTATTACATCCTGGGCAAAGTTTTATACTGCTTTGAATGAGTGACAAAGGGTGAAAAAAGCCCAATATAGTAAATCCCTGTAACAACTCTTGTCCTTGGAAAACTTAAAAATCACTTACTTGGCAACGCGTGAATATTTAACCTTCTCTCTAGTCTCTTGTTCATTTGGATTGGCCTTTCCATGAATTTCTTCACCCTTCGGCTCTTCGAGAAACTCTTCATCATCTTTTGCTGCATTTTTTTCCCTACCTGCATCTTTAGGGGGTATGGGCTTCAGACCATCAAGCTCTGTATCACACTGCCACACACAGAGAGCTGCATCCTGGCTAATTGTGTACAGCTAGAATACAAACACACAAACATTAGGTAACGCCTGTGTTTCATACTCTGCTGTCTTGTTATGAATAGAATTACAGAAGGATTATCAAGTCAAATATTAGGATAATGCATTACTTAGTCCTCCAGAATTCAAGGTGCTTTGATCTGGAAAATTCACTTGCAAATTTTCACTTGAGAACTGGTGATTTACTTCACTTGCTCTCAAATAGTTTTTTAAAAGACCAAAAGCAATTTGATTACCAGTTAGTATTATACCTAATTAATTTTTTTATATTTTAAACTGTAACTTTATTGGAAAGCAATTTTAAGTAACTTACCCTCCTTCTAAAGCTTACTTCTTCATGGAATTGTAAACTCCACAGAGTTTACAGCAGAGAAGTTGAGAGACATGTTACTCAGGTATTTTTTAAATTCTGAGATATACTCAGAACAGTCAGCATCCTTATCTGTAGATAAGATTCTGCTTCAACTATTTTAATATTAAAATTCAAAAATGTTGTATGATTATACATACATCTAGACTGTCCTCTTCAAAAAAGCAGGCTACTATTACATCCTTATGCCCTCCAAGTGAGTAGTAGATCAAGTTTGCCCATCGTTCTGCTCCAAACACCCATGTAGACATGTCCTTGCTCCCTACTGCAAAACATCTACAAAAGAAAATGCAATTTCAATTAGAAAACTACTTTGCAAAACTCTTCACTGGGCGGAAAGCATTCTGAGCAGGAAGATACCAGTCACTACTTCAAAAGTGATTTTACACACACAGGAGTTGTAAACTGAGGTTGGCAACTCTAGCAAAGGTAGATGAGATTAAATACATACAAAAGGCCAGGCATGCTCACACACCTAAGATATGTTGCTTTTATGGATCATTAGGCATTTTCAAGCAAGAATCTATTGCTGATCCCCAGTATATGCATATTTTATACTTTTTAGTCTGACTAATGCTTCTTTTTAATTCAAGATAGAATGAGAAACAAAAGAGCCAAAAAGAACTTGTAAAGCTAGTACAATACTTTAGAGGAAAGATGGACTGTAACATGCATACAAATATTAACAACATGAGCAGGTACATAGTGCTTAACAACTCACTTGGAATCATCAGTCCAGTCAATACAAGTTGTTTCATCATAGGGACCGTAGTAAGTTTTGTCCAGGACAAATGCATTAAATTCTCGTTTCCTCCCAGGAGCATGGTACATAAGAGCAACATTGTCTTTTGTAATCACAAATTTCCTGTCATACATGGGGAAAAAGCATAACTGCACATAAAGCTGTTAAAGCAAACAATTGTTGAGTACAAGACTGCAATACAACAAAACAATGTTAACAGGTTTCTACGTTACTCATATATACATTAATAAATATGGATTGCCTTCAAATGAAAAACCAAAAATCATTTGCATATTGATAGTATCCCCCAACATAACGCATTGTAAGACAGAAAAACTTCAGTAAAAATCACTTATGTTGAATAATGAAATATTTATTTCTAATACCCATGAAGGAAGGAAAAGTTCAAACAATCAAAACAAGATATTCTATTTCAACCTCTCTTCACCTCCATATATTGGCCACTTTCAGAAACACAAAGATTCTGCACCCGTTACACATATTCTTTAATCTGGTCCTGTTGCCATTATAATTCCCTAACCCAGAACTGCGATTCCAACTTTCAAGCAAAAGCTCATTCAAGATCACTTTAAGTCAATCCAACTGAGGAATGCTGCTAAAAGGGGAACTTTTCCTCTCATCTTCGTAACCCTTCTAACATTAACACCACCTCACTTTGTATCTGTGACCATGCAGTTATAAGGGACGTGAAAAGCAGCACTTGATTCAGAGAATTGCCTTTCAGTAGTACACTTGTCTTAGACTAAACCAAGTCAGCAGTGAAACTCTGTACTGCCACAACTGCCATCACGCAATACTGTGGTTCCAATTGTTCCCCCCTTAAGAACAGATGATTCGCAGCACATCTGTTTCCAACAGTACCACCACAGACAGCATCTGTGACAGGCAATTTTCCTGCTGGTATCTGTTTCCAAGGCTTTGCTTTTTCTTGCCCTCTCAACTTTACAGATAAAGTGACCCTGATCAGTTCAAAATCTCCCCTATTTCATCAACAGGTATCATCCCCAGATTGGTCAGAATGGCTTCATAACTACAACTAGTTTATGGGGTAGTTTCTGTTGTTTTGTTCTAAAGCATACACACTTTACTTACTTGCCATCAGGGGAAAAGCTGACACTGTGAACTGGCTTGTGAAAATGAAAGTGATGTATCACACATTTCCCAATCAAACTGACAAGCAAGGCAGCTCCCTCTGTAAGGGCAGAAAAAGAAGGATCATGGAAATAGCCGAGTTCCCAAAGAAACCATTATGCCTAGCAAGCTTAGTTTCTTTCCTTAAATGGGAGGGAGGGCACACAGAAGTACTTCCTCAGAAACTTTTTTTCAAGATAGCGTGCTTATTAAGAATAAAAATACAATCAAACTTACAAGTCACTACCTAAAATCTCTAGGTAAGTTATTTTTCAGTTCTGTAGATAAACGTATCTTCCCCAGAAATTCTTAACATAATTTTTAAAGCAGAGCAATCCTAATTTGCATTAAGGTTGAATACGTAGCAATACAGACTTTCCCCTCTTAAGGTTGTATTTTTTATTTCATTCTTTTATAAAACAAAATGCCTCCTTTCTGAAAGTACCTTCATCTATTAGAATGGCCAGTCTTCCATCTGGAGAGAGCCCCACGCAGACAATATTAAGCCGTGTTGCCAATGGCAATGTCTCACACTTATTACTGCAAGAAAAAGATGAAACAGTAAATTAGGTACAAGGGTGTAAAAACAACAATCATCCTCGGTATCAATGAAATATGGCTTGATACCTATGTTAGAGCCACAGAATCAACTTAGATGCAGAAATCCCACATTTTCTTTAGCTGTCACAATCCCATAAACACCTACTATGTAAGAGATGGGCTCCTGACCAGAATACCGGCATCCCGAACGTCAATCACGATTCTGGCCTACCAGGAAAGGCAGACGATATTCTAGGCTTTGCCATACAGAAGAGGGAGTACAAGGCAGAAGCACACACGGAAACCGTACGACTAAATAAAAAAAATTTCCCCCTTTGTTTCCAAAACACGCCCTTACATACTTGCGCTGTTCTCCCCACAGACCTACGTACAGAAAATCCGCGCCGCGCACCACCTCGACAGTTTTTCTCCCAACTCCTAGCGCTGAACCAGAACCTTTCCAGGCCGTTTCAAAAGGCAAACCAACGTTCTAGCGAGCCCCGGCCGCCGCCGGCTGAAGGCCCGCCCGTGCCACGGGCGCCGTTCCCCGCCCCCACGCACGGCGGACGCGCGGCCCCGGCTGCCGCCATGCCGCCCCACCGCCCCCGGCCCGAGCCCCGCGGCCTCCCGCAAGCTCTACGCCCGCCCCCTCAAAACACCGTGCTGGCAGCACCGGGCCTGCCCCGCCCCGGCAGGCGCCAGCGCAGCGCTAGGCCGGCGGCCTGAGGCGGGCCGAGGGGCGAAGCAGACGCCAGGTCCCGCTTACTTCTTCAGGTCGAAGACAGAGATCCTGTTCCCGACGGGGCTGACGAGGGCGCTGCCGTCGCGGGTGAAGCTGAGGTTCCCGCGGCGGTACACAGTGCCCAGCAGGCCGGAGAACTGCGGGGGAGGCAGGGAAGAAGAGGAGGCGGTCAGAGGAGCGGGGCAGAGGGGCCCGTCCCACCCGGGCGGACGGCCGCCGCCGGGCACTCACCCGATACGCGAACTTCATGGCGGCGGCCCCGCGTGAGGACCGCGTGGAGCGGCCGGCGGCAGCGCAGAAGCGGGGACGGGGCGGTGCCGCGCAGGCGCCCGGTGCGGCGGCAGCTTCCCGCCAGGGGCGGGGGGGGCGGGGCGCGGCGGGGGGGGCGGGGCGCGGCGGGGGGGGCGGGGCGCGGCGGGGGGGGCGGGGCGCGGCGGGGGGGGCGGGGCGCGGCGGGGGGGGGGCGGGGCGCGGCGGGGGGGGGCGGGGCGCGGCGGGGGGGGCGGGGCGCGGCGCGGGGCGCGGCGGGGCGGCCGCGTCCCCGGCAGCGGCCCCGCCCCGCCCCGCGAGGCAGAGGTGGGGGGAGGTGCCGCCCGAAAGGCGGGCCCCGCGGCGGAGCCCGTGCGGCGGTACCGGTCTCCCCGCCTCCGCACGCGGTGCGTGGCACGGAGCGCGCGGCTCCCCGGCCTCCGCTGCCAGAGCCGTGGTCGCTTCTCCAGCCGGCCTCGTCCCTCCCCTCAGGACAGCGCGGCCGGGCCCGCGGCTCGCCCGGGGGAGCCGAGGCGGGGGCGGGAGCTCAGGCCGGAGCCCGGCCCCAAGCGGCAGCAGCGAGCACGGCAGGCGGGCACCTCTTTTCCAGAAAGCGGCAGCCCCCCCCAGACACCCCAGAACCACGCTTCAGCTCGCTATTCCGGCTCTGTCCCCTCGTTTAAGCTTAGAAGACACTGTTCTGTGAAAGCAGCTCTGTCTAGAATAGATGAAACAGTCGCTCCTTCAAACAAAAGAAAAACGGCCCAGTCACAGCAGCAGAGCAGTTGTTTTCTTTTTAAAACATGTATATTTAGAACTGTAACGCTTACAATTTCATTAAACAATCTTAGTACAATGTGTTTAACAGTATATTACAGAACAATGTGAAAAATGATTTAATAGCCAACCATGAAAATGGAATTAATTATAATACCTGCAGTGTCAAAGTCACTAACTTGTTACCTTTTCCAGTCAAAGAATCCCAGCAGTCATTCGCGCTAAATGATGCTTTGGGTTTTATCCAGAATAAAATGGTATGATTTCCACAGAGAAAGGGCATTCCTTCACAGAAAGAAGATGCATAACAAGAACATTTTCAGCTACCAGGTCTACTTTATACATCTACTTAGACATAACTTTTTTTAAAATAATTGTTAAAAAAAAAAAAAAAGTTTAGACCAGTGCAGGGTGCCTATTCTTTTTTCAACTTAATTGCGATTCTTTTTGGAAAGAGGGTTTGGTTTTTTTCTTCCCCTTTATAATTTAGCAGAACCTGAGTATAGAAAAAAAAAAACAAACCAACAATGAACTTGTCTAATGAGCAGTTCCTCACTTAAGTTTTACTGACAAGTAGTTGATACAGGACAGTTTTCCTCTGTGGAGTCTGTTGACAACGCACCATTATAGATCTGCAATTAGAAAAGGTCATTCTCACATTAAATGCACAAGTTTCAATATCAGAAGCAGGACGTCAGAAGGAGTTGTAATTTTTCCAGTCACAGGTGGATTTGCAACATTCACAAAAATTACACTTTTTTTTTTTTTACATTTTTCATATTTACATTTCAGATATAAATAATGAAATTCTTTAAGTTACATGTTTTAGCTTTGCTTCACAATTATTCTACATCTGCAAGCTTTCCTATATCAAACCAACCTCTTTCTTCCATCATGAATGCGGAAGTCTGGCCTCTAATCAGTAATAATTACCCTAAGCCTTTATGATGAAAGGTTGACTGTTCAAGTATCGCATCATATTGAAATTTTTGCCCCAATTTAAAAATTGGGGCAGCAAACCAAGCCACTTAGAAATGGTAATAAAAGAAATTAATCTGGGAACTTAATAAGCCAAATAATTTATTATTAAATTCTATCAATATCTTTCTTTGGTAAGAACTATGCAAGAGGATGACCCAACCCCTACCCCACAAAAAAAATCATATAATATGTGACATCACAGTGTCTACTCTGTGAAGGAGAAAGCCTCAGAAAATTAAGGAATTTTGTTCAGTTAAGATTGTTTATAGCAGTAGCTCTTCCATGCATCTAAATATGCAAACAATGGAAGTTTAATATTAAATTGCAATGGCAGAAATTAACAATGATAAAACAAACCCCCCACAAACAACAGAAAAACAACTATTACACCAGTGGATGTGTTGTATGCTTTGCTGTGTTTCTGGCACATGTGTGGAAAAGCCTGTAAATTATTACATAAAAATCCAAAATTTGGATAATTATATCATCCAAATCTAAATTCTAAAATATGTAGGAAGCATGAAACAAATCTCTCGGCTGCCAGACGAAACTAAAGAAGTGGTCCAAATATCTGGATTTTTTGTTTTTGTTGCCCTGTGTTGTGATGCAGGATGTGACTGAAAGGAGAAAACCCAGTAGCTTACACAAAACATACTAAAGTGGCAATATAAACTAGCTGACACAAGCTTCACTGTACATTTAAATTGATACAATTGTCTGGTGCTTCCATGGCCGGTACATGTTGAGTGCCATAGGTCTCCTTAGAGTTAGAATGTTACAACAAAGACTAATCAGGTCATAATCCTTTAAAGTGCTTTTATATCCAGTTTCTAAAGGGTTTTGTTTTCGTGCCAAGCTGTCACGTGATATTGACTTCCAGAACATGGTCGTCCTTGCTGGGAATGACAAGTATTTGCATACCCGTGCTGCAGTTGAAGACCTGACCAGATGAAAAGGATTGCAGACGGGGCATTGGCAAACCTTTGTGTTCCCCGCTAGCTGCAGAATGCAAGCTACCTCTGCTCCTTATGCTGCTGCTGTCAGCTTGATCATCCACATTCTTGTCCACAGACAGGTTATCATTTTCAATCCAGCTATCTGTTTAAAAGAAAAACCCACAGTTTTATTCTATGGAGTGACTAAACAACTTCAAAATTATTTCAGAGCTCAGACGCACAGTCAGCTTACCATATGTTAACAGTGACTGATCATCTCTGCTGAGGTAACAGTCTGTGCACGCTTTTGGGCAGCAGCAGATGTAACAAAGTGAATTATAATGGTTTCTAAGGAAAATTTAAGTAGCAATACCTCACATTTGTCACAGGCTAGAAGGGTGCATGCTGGCAGTTCCTGGAGCTCTGCTGACAAATGGTAAGTAGCTCGTACAAGTGAACTGTCACTACAGCTCTAGGATTACTCCACAGTACAGATAAATACTCTAGGTGGCTATGGTAATTTAAACTCTTCATCTGACCTGGTTTATATGCCACAAATTTTCAGCAGTTCTTTTAGTTCGTACTTAATCCTTTCAAAAACCAGGGAAAAAATTCAAAGCTAATGAAGACACAGTAGATGTGCAGTTTACAGACAATGAAACTGAAGGATTAGAGGGTTATAAAATAGTTTTCACTTGATGATAAATCCAGTGACAACTAATTTGCACAATAATCTTTAAAGGAAATATAAGAAAACAATGCACTTATTCCTCCTCACAAATTAAGGCTGCAACCCAATTTCAATGTTCTTGTAGCGAAATTTTGTAAGTTTCAAATCAAAACTGTAAGTGAAGGTAAGTAACAAAGATATCTACGATATAGAGGTCAATACACTTCCTCGCCTTGCTTTTCTCTTTACATAAGAACACAGGAGAAGCAGTATCATTTCTGTAAGTAGCCATGTAGTCAAGATAGCTTTACCAGCATCGAGTTGCATGGAGTGAGCAGAATGGTGAGGGAGGTATTTAAACAATCTGACATCAGGAAAAGGTAGATAGCCAGCAAACAGCGGCATCACTTCCATGTGGACTTTGTGAGTTGCTCGAGCTGCTACAGGCATAGATATGACTCCAGAACTTTTTCCACAGACTGCCCAGTTGCTACTGTTGTCAACAACTGTAAGAATAAAGAGCAAACTCTATGAAGATCTTTTCTGAAAAATGGAGAACCTTCAGTATAGTTTTAGAGCAGTTTTAAAGTCAGTATTTTAGCAACATCTAAAAGCCCACCAAGCTTTTATGTGTGAAGAGCTGTGCAAGGTAAGAAAACAGCCCTACACAAAAAGGGACCGTTGTTGGGCCTCGAGTGAGTATCTGTCCAGTCTGTACAGCATTTATGTTCCACTCAAAGATAGAGTAATGAGGTAAAAATAGTCTAGCAGAACAAAAACTGCTTTACTGAGCAGCCACACTCACAATACAAGAATATATGCCATAGAAAGTTTGGCACTTGTCATTATCAAGACAAAACTAATGGGAAATTTTGACAATATGCTTAAGAAAAATATTCTTACCTTCATACATAAGTTTTGTTGTGCAATATCCATCTGATTCTGTTAATGCTTCATCTCTGTCAACCTCTGAGAGGTCAACAAGTCGGGTGATTGACACCTCTAAAGAGCAGAGTGAGCCTGTTTTACAATACTCTGCCCCCAATGGTGGGAAAATTTCAGTTTTCACATGATACAATGTCTGTCAGGAAGGAAACAGAGCTGTTACCAAGAAAAAAGGGGCGTTTCACTTTTGTTTAAAATGTGAACTGGAAAATTGATACAGTACAAACTTTACTTTTAATATCCACATCCTGTTAAATTTTTATTGCAAGATTCAGTTATAAGTAATGTTCACTTTATTATCTTGTTCTGTTTGAGAATATGATCAAACCAAATTTGATTCAATTATTTTTGATGCTAGGTGTGAGCACACCATTTTCCCCTCCACTTCTGTGCTTTAACTCAACCTTTCAATGGTCCTAAAAGGACACCAATATTCTTACTATTTAAAAAAAATTTTATTAGTTACTTGGCTCCTCGCTTTCCAGACACATCACTCAAATCTTCAGTAATACAGGGGAACTACTTCATCGCTCTTAACCATCATAGTCCCCAGAATAATGATACCAACATTATCAAAAAGCTATTTTTTAATTACTACAAAATTAAGTTTCTGCCACAGCCCCACACCCCCACTGTTTAATGTGGTTAGTCCTCTTTAAGAACTCCAGAAAGATGCTGATATAGGTGCCAACGATGCTCGTTACATGCCAGTAGGTAAACAAATACCTAAAATATTGCTCAGTGCTAGTTTGTAATAAGCAGGTAGAAAACATTAGCAACACTGAAAACAGACAAAAAGATTTAACCAAATTAGAGTCTTCTCATGTTGCTACTTTTTACCCAAGCATCAAAAAAGGTAACACAAGACTGAATTTAGAAATGTGATTAAATAACGTTGACAGAATTCCTTTAATAGGAAGTTTTATCTAGCCTATAAGCTTCCTAGCTGATCAAAGGAATAAAAAGTTTGTTCATACAGGGAAAGAAGAAATGTTCAATATAATGGCCTAGAAAACCTTAAGTATTTCATTAGAGGAGCTCATCTTAAGCACTACAAAAAACAGCTCAAATGTTTTCAACAGCAAAGATTTTTAGGACATTGCAATTTGCTTTGGAGAGTGCAGTCCCAAGCCAGCAGGGGAAACAGCAGCTCAGTAACCTAAGGGCAGTCTCCATGCCACAAAGTGAAAACACTGAACAAAAAAAAAAAAACAAGATCAAGGACATTTGTGTAAGCATTATGTCGTTTGTGTCTCCCTCCCATTCCAGTGGCAAGTATAGGATTCCATTCTATTGTATCAGGTTTCAATTCTATCATTCAACAAACTGGCTTTCCAATGATTTTAAGTAGGCATCAATCTCATTATGTAAACAGAAGTTTTTTTAATATATTTCTTGACTTTCCATATATTAGGAAGCCATACTCAAGTTAACATATGCTATACTTAGAGGAGTACTTACAAAAAAATTTTCCACTTGGAATTCATAAGTGAACGGCTTCAGGGTAAGAGAGGGTTCTTTAGAGGTAGCTGGACAAAAGCTGACTGAAAACAGGCACTGCAAGGAGAGAGGAAGCTCTTTTGTCCACTTCAATTCCCATACAAAGAATATTGATTGCTTACTGTATATGACCTGAAAGAGAATGTTTATAGTATTAGTTCCTTCCTTCCTTCCTTTGAGAAAGAAGTGGAAATGCACATACACATGTTTGTCTGTTCTGGCATTAATACAGTTTATAAAAACAAAATTACCTATTTAGTGTTAATTAAATCATTAGGGAAAATACGCATCCCAAACAACTACGAGTGAATCATTTTAACAATGCACATCTAATTAAAAGTAGGGATACACTTCACTGTCAGAATCAATGTTTCAAAAGTGAACATTTCACATTCAAGTATGACGAAAAATAGTTTATTCAAAAGTCAAATTTAATAAAGATTATTAATAAAATTTGTATATACTTTTCCTAGGTACCAAGAATGACCTATTTAGTATCGTGTTCAGACAAGGCTGAAAGAAACTGTTTTGCAACTTGTTTACAGCTGTAAACAGTCAAATTGGACTGCAGTAAAATAGGGAAAAAACAGAAAATAGTAAAATTGGAAAACAGTCTCTATCTGGGTTTTTTTCCTAAAACCTAATGACAAATTGCAGTTATAAGAGGAACAAATTAAATTTTAACAGTGATATTTGTGATACTACATTTGTACAGCTGTTGGTCAAGCAGGTACGTAGTACTTTACATGAGGCAAACAGACAAGTTTGAAAACTTATATAATAATCTTTGCAAGTTTTAGAATGTCATCTGAGATCTGCAGGTATAAACGCCTTATAAAGCATCTGTAAGAATCGAAGTTACTCAGAAGACTACAAAGGTCTGACATAACTCAGGCTTACTTACTACAAAACCTATATGCAGAAGTGCTAATAATTGCACTAACAAGGACTTTAATATCTAGCTGTCCTGGCAACAAGCTCATAAACCACCAAATGAAATCTTTACCTGTTGAGATTCAGGGTTGAGAGGTACCAGCTGCAAATCTGTACAATCAGCAGAATTTTTTAGGCTGTTGTCTGAAAGCTGGAAACAGAGTTCTGACAAATTCTGTACACAGACTTGCACATATTTCCTGAAAAACATGACACAGTTTGTTCAACAGAAGTTGAATAGTTACATTAAAAGAGTACATGTCCATAAAATTGTCTTCAAATGCACAGCTTAAGCAATAACAGAATGACAGGTATCTTTGTTTCTTTCCATCTTTTCACCAATGAGTCTGTAGAAACAGGGCTGTAAAACATCCTCTTACTTATTAAACAAAAACAAGTAACTACACAGAAATAGGCTAGCCTGGTTTATCTTGTGGTCTTATTTCCAAAATAGCTGAAACCATGGATTTGTTTTAATGTTTTGAAACAACACTAGAGGAAAGGTGTGCAAGCTTCCAATGGGAAGCTGCATAAAATAACAAAAGCCCAACTTTTTTTTTTAAAGGCTGCTATAAATATTACTTATGAAACTCCAGCTCCATATTCTGTAAGAAGAAAGAAACAATAAATACTTAACGAGTACATTACCGTTTGCCAGCTGACAATAAGGAATGCTTGGCATTAAAAGGTATGCAGAATGTTAATGCAATAATAGTGGAGTAAATCGACCAAGGACAATCAATGGTTACCTAAAGGAAAAAAGGAACAAAGTTCTTATTCCTAATGGTCTTTGGCATAGTGATTTTGCTTTTCTTCTCATTTCTAAGCAAAACCTCTTTCAGCAAGTCTATGTCTAATGCATCCAGAGGGGGAAGAAGAAAAGAATTTAAAAAAAAAAAACCAAACAGTGTATCAAAAGCTACTCTGACAAAATATTACACTTTTGTTTTCCTGCGAGTGGGATGAAATCTCAAAGAAGCTTTTCCTGAAGACCAGAAATAAAAGGGGAATAGAAGAAAAAAAAGATAAAAGGACACTAGCAATGTAAATATCATCTCAATACAATAATCTGGTAAAAGGTCAATATCTAATAAATCACTATAAGATCTATTATTGTTTAAACACAAGCTCAAAATAGTATTTAATGTATATTTGTTTTAACTTGAAGCAGCACACAACTGAAACTTTCTCCTGAAGTGTGGATGCTGCCATTCTTCTAATTGTAAAGCGTATATATTTAACAATATGGTTTTGGGGGTGGGGGTGGGGGTGGAATTGCCACATCACATTTTAGCAGTGCTTGTTTAATAGCTCTTTTTTACCCAACCCTTCACACATAAGGATATGTAGCAGCACATTTGGTCAGTTTTAACACTGAGTAACACTTTGAAAGGTGATGGTTTCAAAATCATTTCACTGTCAGCTGAAGAGCTTCTTCCCATACTACCCCTTTTATTGACCCTTCATAATGAAAATTAAGAGGAAAAGTTACCTCCAACTAAATAATGTGACAGCTTTAAACACTACAGTGTGAAGTACCCCAACACAGCACACAGATTCTTTGCAAGTGGAAGAAATATCTTTCCCATGATTCAGAAGGGAGAATTTAAAGACCACCATGCCACCTTTTATAAAGGCATGATGTCTTAACCTTCATCCTATATAAACTGTGAGTGTTAGAACATTAAAGCTCAGATTACTAGCCAGAGTAACAGTTGGCAATGTAGTAAACATAGTACTTCTGCTTATATTTACGTTTTCTTTACATTTATAACATTTGCTATGATTTTTACATGTACACCTTTTAAGAGAAAATTAGTTCAATGCAAGAAGGTTCCCCCCCGCCCCATCACCACTACTTCTATTTTGTGAAGCACAGGCCCCTGTGATCAAATAGATTTCATAATAAAAACATTAAATAACATCTTACTTTTTGGTCAACAGTAGCCATGCAGTTGTCCTGTTTCTGCTTCTCTTTGTTTTTACTGTGATCTTCTTTACTTGTAGTATTTTCTTTCTCCACTGCAGCTTCTGTGGCTGATGGCAAATACATGACTTCTAGTTCAAATTCAATCACATGATATGCAGGAGCCACTGGCAAACTGATGCTTGTGATCTTTTCAGAAGACTGAATCCTTAATGATGATTCTGAGATCTTTTCTATAGTTGTGTAGAATGGGGGGGGGGGGGAGTAGATTTAAAACCCATTCATCCCTTCCCAATTTTCATTTCAATCTGTAACTACATAATGAAACTAGTCTAAAAAGTCACAGCAAAATATGTGGTGTCATAACCATTTCCTTGCAAGACCTCCATGTTTGCAAAAACAGCACTAAGAAACCATGTTATATAACTCCGCAGTAACCTAATCAAATGATCTGTAATTTGCGGATCTTAAATACCACCACTGTTCACAAATTCCCAATAGTAACATTCTATTCTTCTTAAAGTGCAGGAATATAGCAACCCCATTCTGTCTAATAGTCCCTTCCAGTGTTAAGGCAGAACTACGAGGGCAATTTGATAACAAGCTTCAAACTAGCTGAAGAGCTACTTCAGTCCATCGTATGACACCTACTGAAGTTTTTAGAACATCCTGTATCTCCTTAGTCTCATAACTTCACTTCAAACTTACAACTTACTGAACCACACACATCAGTACTCTTGGTCACCATTATCTTTAAAATGCTACATGAGGTGCTTCTGTATAGTCTATTTTAACCTTAATTTCATCAAGTCTGTTAAGACTGTTCTTCCCACTTATGTCAAAGTTGCTTGTGTTTGAGCAACTGAGGAGACTATACAGTACTTATGCTCTGGGAAAAAGGGAACTAGGATGTCATCTGCTAAATGAAACACTGGCCAAGGGAAATGTTCCTTTTACATAATGCGCTATGTAAAAACCTACTTACAACTACTGCACAAAAAAAATCACCATCCTTCACTTGGAAGTCCTTCACTGACCTCAGCAGCAGTTTCACCATGCTACTGAATTTCATCAATGAAAGTAAAAGCTGTCCAGCTATGTTTGCTGAAAAGTTCATACTACTACTATGAGGATGAAAATTTAAGACCTTTCTTACATTGAAGTACTCAGCTGCAAGTCCCTAGAATTGTTCTTAATAATGACTACTGAAAAAGACAGCATCAGTGTTCTTAATACTGTAAGTGCAGATTTACTGAACTTTCAGCCATTTCAAAGAGTACTAATGTTTACTTCATTGCTTACCCCTGGTGTTGGAATAGATCGCTGCCTTGCTCTCCGGATGGTACAGAATAGGCATGGCATCTGCGTTACTGAGCTGCAAAGTATCCCCATTCTTCATTGTGTAGTGACCAGTAGTCACCGTGAATTTCACCTTCTGGGGAATGCCAGCCAAAAGGCTATCTGAAGAAGGTGGCAGAAATTGGTAACAGATTCCAGTACTCATCAGTTGACAGTTACGATGCACTAGTAAGGCTTGTTAGCAATATTCCCAGACAATTTCTCACACACGTTAGGGTAACTTAAACGCATAGGGCTTTGGCGTCATTCAACACATTAAGCCTAGTTCAGATACACTGGTGTGGAGAAACTGATTGTTTCAACTTGAGCGACCAGAACCACTGTTTCTTGGACGGATTTGATTAGCTGGCTCACATACTGTGTAGCTCTGGGAGCACAGAATTCGGTGAAATACAACAATCCCGAACAATTTACTAACTTGTTGTTAAGTTCCCCAAGCTGTAGACAGCTTTGTATTTTTGCACCTACAATGCCAGTCATACCCACATGCTGTATTTATATAATCAACATAACAAGAATGCCAGTATGCACACAGACTCTCAAATATCTGAATCACAACTATTAATTTCACAGGGGTATCTAATTTGATTAATGCCCAATATGCCTGTCCTTCCTTCACCACACACTGCAACCCATGTAACTTGAATGATATACCAAAGGCGTATCAGCTCCTCAACTGCCTCAGTTAAGAGCCTGAAAACAAAAATCACTATTAACTATACTATAGAACTATAGTGTATATAAAAATACATCTTCATTTACAAACTTCAATAAACTCCACAACACATAATGCCCAGCTGTCCATGAAACCAATGGATGTATTCACTATTAAATTTTAGTAAGTTCACATTATCACGTCTAGTCGAGAAACCCAGTTCTTACACATTTCTTCTAAATTCCAGAGACAGCAGTGTCACAGAACTAATCAATAGAGAGCTCAGGCAATTACAAATTTAAATATTCACTTCTCCTAATCACTGTGGCAGCTCAAATCATACCTGATAAATTTAAGAGACACTAAATGTTCAAAGTCATGTTCAAAAGTGACACATGTTCCAAAGTCAGGCACTGGAATTAGTTGTTGAAAACTAGCCATCACTGACATAGCATACTTGATGGATAATTTGAAAAGCAAGAATTTATTTTAGACTCAAAATTAAGAGCAAAGCAAAATAATTCTGAATAATATTCAAGCCAGAAAACGCTTTATCTAGTCCCATGAGAGCATAACAGAAATCACCAAAACAACTTCAGCATAGCAACTGTACCTACCAGTCATCGGTTCCACTTTTAGCTGGGGCTCCTGAGAATATACATCGTACTGCACAATTGGGTAAATATGAAGAAGGACAAACTGTACTTTCCCCACTGAAGTGCACAGCTGCCTGAGTGTGTATGTCCCAGGTTCTTTGGCCTTTGAAGAAAACATTTGAATGCATCTTTCAGTTTAGGAAATACTTACAGAATAAACCCTCTACTAGAGAACAGCATGTACCCAGCTCATTTTTATCAGATACCTTGCAACTGTAAATTAAAATGACAGACTTGTTCTCTGAGTAAGTGGTAAGATTTTCACAAAGGAGCACCTTTTACGCCATTAAGATAGCTCTAGAGCGCTGGCTGATTCAAGAAAAAAACATAAGTACCAATAGTCAGAATAATTAATATAGTAGCTATGCTGTCAAATTGTTATTCTGGGGTGCTTTTTCTTGTTTGTTAGTTGACACCCCACCCCCCCCAAGGGCCACATATATTAAAATATATTTACTAAGTACTGAAATTATATTTAGCAAGCAGTAAAGCTTATTTGGCCAACATTCATAAAAATCCTACAACATTTATACAAGGCATGGCTTTCAGCTCAAACTATCGATTTCACACGCTCCCAACCCATACCCTGTGTAAATACTTACAAAGAAAGTAACACATGCGTATTTAATATCAAACTCTTCCCTTACCCTGGATAATGGCATTCTGGATGTTTTTTTGATAACCTAAAAAGCAAATCTGTAACATCTGCTAGTATATTTATTCTTGATTCTATTTGCTCTTAGCTACTACTGCTAGGGAATGGGAAATATTTTCTTTTTCCATGTGCCATTTTACCAAGTGTAACAGATAAATATTGATGCTGGGTATAATTCAATCTAAAGAATATGATTAGAAGTTATGGAGAAAAGCTGTAACAACTTAACATTCAAACTTCACTTACACAGTTATTTACAAATCAAATCCTGACTGAAATTCAGTATTACGCATTGTGATGTTAAAGTCACTGAATTTTACCACCTGAATATTTTCTGTTGAAAAGCATGAGTAAAGTCTTTCATAATACAGATATACATACTTTAAATCTCAACATGGGATGGGAACATCAATCTGAAGAATTTAGATAATGCTTTCTGATCTCTTTCAAAGCTTGATAAAACACTGGAAGATTGCTAATCAGCATAAGTAACACTAATTGTTAGTCTAAAATCTACAGAAAGAATCAAACCGCTTCTGCACCATAGAAGCACAGTCATTCCTCTCTCTGCAAAACAGTGCGATTAAGCATCACTGTAAGAAAATTTAGAAAGCAAGTTCTCGGCAACTTCTATCCTCTGGCCAGCCATGTAATCCACTAGAAGTGACACAGTATACTACTACAATGATAATGGATTTTTAGTAAATACTTTGTAAATACTGCAGGCCAAATTTAGAGAAGCTTTCACCATGTTATCTAGGAATACGCTGCCAAAATTGTAGCATATTCAGATTTTCCCTTTAAGGACAGACAAGTCATGCTTTGATCAACTGTACAAAGATAAGTAGGATTCACACTGAGCAGTCTTCCCAAGCAAAGTTCGTTCTTTCAAGAAAGGAAGGTTGGGCAAGTAGGAGAGTTATAGGCCTCAGGTTGCCCATCCTCCAACAGCCACCAGAAGCATGCAGAACAGGGCAAATTTAAAGCAGAGCTATATCTATCTTTTCATCTGTATCTCTTCTTCTGTGGTTTCAGATTGGTTCCTGATACCACTAAGCCAAAATACCTGCTCAGTCTCCAACACCTTTCTTCTAGTAAGGCTCCTTCACCCAAAATCTAATTCTACATACATGTTAATTTATTTTCCAGGAAAGTACATTTGCAGCCACCAAGACCGCTCACATCTCCAAATCCAATTGACTTGTCCCAGTCCTTTGAAAGAATCAGAAACCTAAAAATTAGGTCAGTAAGTAGTTCAAATGACATTACTGCCATATCATCAGAGACTTGAACTCAACTTCCATCTTGAGATACCTGCCATCTCCACTGCTTCTACAGCGTATGTATCACATGTACCAAGCACACCGCTCTAGTGCTTTCTGCCTCAGCACTGGAGGAACTGAAAGGCAGAGTATGTAAGAGTGAAGCTTTCTACAGGCTAAGCAAAGTCCTAAGATAAGACAGAAATTAACAATTAAAAAAAGAAGGAAAAAAGAGAAAGTTAAAATCTCAGGTGTGGAGCACCTAAAATAGGTTAAAAGTGCTAAAGAAACCTCCTAGCCAGCTCTGTCTAGCTATCAAATTTTAGTCATCAAAAGCAGCTAAGTATATTCTTATTTCAAAATTAGTTTAAAAAAGGCACTAAAGCTAATTTAAATCAATTGGAAAATGGCAAAGCTAGCAGGTGTATATACCATATGTGACTGCAAAACACTCTCCCCTCTTCATAGCATCCATACCCTTTCCAATATACAGGCTGGATAATGCTCATAAAATGAAGCAGCTATGAAAGACCTATTGCATTCCTCATTGTTCTGCCCCACCTCTTGTTAATAATTCAGTTTCTCAGTATTTTCTCACTCAGATTTTCTGATACTCATTGCTGTCGTATTGAACTCTACTAAATACTTCCCTGTGAAGGTTACAGAGATGGGAAGGGAGATATAAGTCCTTAAAGAAACCCAAACAACAGAATAACATAATTGAGGCCAGAAGCTCCTACCCCTGGAATGCCAAGCAGATGGTGAAGTCTCACTTTTGAAAATGTCTGGCATTTCACTACCTAGGACTAAGTCGGCAGGTAAATGCCTTTCCACATTTCATTAAAACAAGCAAACAAACCACAGATCAGCAAAGTACAAGGCCACAGAATGAGTGGCACTTTAAAAAACCAAAACCAACCAAAAAAACTCATCACCACAACCAACCAACGGGATTGGTACTCAAGGCATGCTAGTATCTAGCTACTATGCATCTAATAGTAATGTAATGTGAACAGAAGTGATAAGTACAACTGTCCTTAAATATTTCAGTGATTACTAGGAATACTTAGCTTGCTGGGGGAAGAATGGGAGGAAAAAATTGATTACTCCAAGTATTAAGCTAGCTTAGAATGCATGTGTAAGTCAGAAATTGAGAAAGTTTCATATATAACACTATATGGCAGAAGCAGGACTGTAATGCATTTTTCAATGATGGCATTTACGTGGTGACACACTATTTTCACTGGTTTTGCTCACGCAAATTTAGTATTCCTGTAGCAGAAAAATCCTTACATTCTTGTCTTTTCATTCCTTATGTGATTAAAATGAATAGTGGGGGCAGTTTTAATTCTGACATCTTCTACATTCAAGTATTCGAAGCTGAGCTTAACTTTGTCATAATTCTTGCAGGTAGGTTTACTACATCCACTAAGTGAAAAAATATTCTACCACCCTCCACACTGAAGAACAGGCTATCAATGAAATTTAACCACACAGTCACTTATTAAGGGCTAGAAAATGCATTCCCATCAACATTTTTAAACATTATTCTGAATGAGCTCAACAGCGAAGGCAGACTTCACGAGCAGTACATTACTTTGTATATGAATTTTTGGCAGCAATAATCAAGATGTTTAAAACAAGTTTTGGAAGGCTGACTCAAATGACTGCAAATAGGATGATCACCTGTACATTCTGGCACAAACAAACCAGCCTTCTTTCAAGGGAGATTTAGATCCAGAACAACAAAAAGAAAGCTACAAGGGGAACGGCATCACCCAGACTGTAACAGGAAGCAATACAGGTACCACCTGCCAGCACTGTGCTCTTCCTCACCCAGTGTTTTAGTTATTCTTTCATGAGTGCTACATTCACTCAACTATAAAAACATACCTGAGTATTGAATATTATTTTATTGACTCCTGGTTCCAGTATTAAGTTGTTGCATTTCAGCACATGAGCCCCATCTTCTAAAGTCATCCCTGAGGGCATATCCAGCGAACTACTGCTCTCTTGTCTTCGTAGCAGCATGTGCACATTTTTGCAAATAATTCCTGCTGTGTTCAAAGAGTTATCCGAGGGACTCCGTTCATACATTTCATATAGCTCCAGTGCTGGCAAGTTGTTTCTTGACAAAGGAAACCCTGCAATTTCATATGGAAAGCTGATAACACCATTGGAAGTTTTGTGCTTAGTGAGCCACTCAGCTGTTTTTCTGTAACTATTTTTTTCAATGCTGAAGTGAACATGGATGGCAATCTGATCCACTTGGACAGGTATGGGCATTTGGCTCAGCAAAGTCAATTCAATAGACAGCTTTCCACCCACATGGACAACAGCATTTGGAGGGTCAAAATGTAGAGTTTTCAACTGTGCGAAGGAGTGCATAGGCAATATAACCTTTTGACCTGGAAAGATAAAATCAGGGATTTTATTCTCCCATGCTGCTGGAGATCAACAAATCTTTTCTCTTAAAAAATTTAACCTCTAGAATTAAACAGATCAATGACTTTTCACAATAAATCAATACTTTAATATTTTAGTTTTATCTTGCATAGAAATGAGACTTAAAGATGCTGAGATTTGTTTTCTAACAGTTACAACTACTACAGTTTTAGTACTCTGGCTATTAAAGACAACCAAACTAAAATACAGGGTCTAAGCAGAAGTTTAACATTTCACTAGGATATAAAGTGTTCTAGAAAAACACAATAGCATAAAGTGACAAAATTCCCAGAGCACGTAAGTCAAGGGCAAGTACAAGTTTAAGAAACTAATGATCGGACTGGTGCCTTGAGCCATCAGCATTACCATACGAAGGTTTTTCATTCTCTTTTCTAGATTCCAAAATCCAACACTGAGGCAGTACGAAGCAAGTCTAAAATAAGATATTATTTATGGTATATCCATTCAAGAAAAAATTCTGCATAAAAATGAATAGTCCTTAGATCTACAAGAAGTATTCTGTATGAATTTGAATTATGATTAATATCTGAAGACAAGGTCTTACTAAAGCAGCAGAAAGAATAAAGAGAAGAGGTAGGATGGTCAAAATAAGCTGCAAGTGGACAGGTACAGATCTAGCACAAAAACCAAAGAAGTATCATCACAGAGCTGCCATCTGCATACCAGCAATGTAGAGCCAAAGATAAATTAGCAGTTGAAAAAACCCACCCCACAAGACATATTATGAGCTGTCAAAGCAGAGAAACAGATACGTGAAGGAAAACAAAGACTCTCCAGGATGAAAATATTGATTACCCTTTCACCTCTGACTATTCTTATTTATTGCAGAAATTTTATAAATGTTACGGAGATGACAAGAAAAAAACCATGTTACTTCAGAAGTTATGCACAGGGTAGTGAAACCCATGTGAAAAAGCCTTCCTCTTTTAGGAAAAGATCAGATTACAACAGCTTAAGCTTTAAGTATTTAAGAACCAGACTTACCTTGGTTCTCTGCTTGCTGATTGGCAAAATCTAGTATTTCTTGGCAAAAGCTTCTGCGTTCATCTTCTGTTAAAAGACTATCACCAGCTAAAAGGCTGCTTGTTTGAAGATAGCTAACAATGTTAAGGAAATGTGAAGCAGAAACCTACAACATTCAAAAATCTGACTGAAAATGAGAATTCAGGCGCTGCTTTTCTAATCTTTTAAAAAGACCTGCTTTTATCATCACCACATACTTCCATTAGAAACGAAACAATGGAAGACTTACTATCATCTGAGAGTATTGCAAAATCTCTACTTTCTGCAGACCTACCAAAATATCATTGACCTGTGCAATCTTCCTGCATCTAAAACAATTAGTGAGAATAGAAAATTCATTGTTTGGCAATAGATAAACGCAGCATGTAAGTTAAAGACCCAGTGTGTTGCATTACGCTGCCCAACATTTAGAACTAAATAACTTGAGTATTTTACTATATTTGAATTTATTTGGCTGAGAATCTGCCAGCTGTTACAGCATCACTCACCATAATCAAGTCATAAGACACACTTTATAATTTTGAGCGCTGGAGATACAGGAAAAAGGTAGTAGCAGCTATAGAAAGCCCAGAAATTAAGCTCCTTAATATAGGAAGACACTATAATGTCATATTTACCAAATGAAAAATACAGTACCACATAAAAACTTTCATAATGATGAAGTACAAACACAATCATAAAAAAACCCTCTGTGGTATCTGCTCAAGTAATTACAAACTTCATGCTATCCATGTTGCATCACCCTCTAGAGCCTTGATGTATTTAAAACAGAGAGCAGCAACCATATGCAAAAGGTATTAAGCAAACCAGATGTTAAAAAAAATAATTAATAAATAACACAACCCTCCCCAAACGAGCAGCAACAGTGGAAACAAGAAATAACTCAGCTGTTTGATGTTTGACAGTCTTTACTGTTAAATAAAAGTTAACAGATATGTCAAAAAAATAATCAGAAATACCATTTTCTCCAGTCTTGATTTTTCTGGTTCCACATTTTAAAGGATACTTTTCTATCTGTCCAAGGTGTTTCTGACATTCAGCTAACTGTTTTCTTGTATGTGTGACGAGCAATGCCCAGCCCTCGGCAAGGTAAGTTTTCAGTGCTCCTTGAAGATACACTTCTGCCTTCTGCGGACCTTTCTTCCTCCTTTAAAATAAAGGAGTGAGTACAGAGTGATATAAGAACCTTTGCAGCCTTGAAATCTCTACACGTTTTCAAGAAGTGGTGATGGGAATGGAACATTGCATATGAATGCAGAACAAGATGCAGTGAACCATTAGGCTAATATTTTGATATATTACCAGCATATCACTTAAGCAAGAAGAACTGCAGTAACTATACCATGTCAACAAAAGGCTTCATATACAGATCTATCCCAAGTCAGAGCAAGTGAGGTGAAGCTACCTCCCACAAATGCAACAAAAGCCATCTCAAGCTTCTGACAGTTAACTAAAAATCTGCTTACTCAGCAATTCTGAAGCAGGGAAATGCTTCAATGAAAATATTGGTTTATCACTATGCAGCAGTTCCATGGTAGTATTTAAACCTAGTATTATTCCCTCAGGTGAAAACTTCGGTTAATTTAGGAGAATCTGTTGTGGCTAGATCAGACTGCTTTAGTCAACATAGGTGAGAAGCATACCCAAACATATTTTCCCCAAAAACCACTTAGGACTCCCAAACCCTTCAAGTAAGAAAAATAAAATTAAACAGAAAATCAATGCAGGAGGTTCCTTTAGTGGAATTTAACAGCAGGAATAAACACAAAAAAATATATTTGGAAATTCAGAATAAAATCACTATAATTTTCACAGCGCGGGAAACAAACATTTTACAATCAAATATGAAACTGACTACTCTCCAAAAAACACGTCATCTGGCTTTTCTTAGGTTTATATTGACACACATATAGTTAACTATAAAATTTGAAAGAAGTTAGAATCCATGTTTTAAAGCAGGCCATAGTAAAGGCAAAGTTACCTCTTTCCTCCTCCCCCTCCTCCCCCGCCCCCACTGTCCTTTTCTCCCTAGAAGGATCCACTAAAGAACATATAGGACAGTTAAAGGCAAGAGTACTAAAATATGAGTGAGAATTAGGGCTTGATATAAAAAGATTGCTGGTGCTCTTTTTCTTTTTGCTGAAACACAGCCTGAAACTTAGGGCATGTTTATATTTTCAAAAACACTTTTTAAAATTCCTTTTTAATATTGTGTATTTTCCTCAAGGATTATATTTAAATTTTTCAAAGCTAATGCATTTAAGACATTTTAAATATTCATTTACATATAAAACTCTGCCAAGTCCTTTCCCACAAGCTTAGCTGAGCGAATTCTTCCAATATTTGTGTACATTTCAATGGTGGCATGGGACAGATCCTGTTTAAAAAAAAAGAAACTATTATAAGCTTTATATATTTTTTAAATAGCTATATGGTATTTCACACAAACTCATAGCCAGTAACTAAATTGCTACAACAAAATGAGTCACTTTTTAGATTTCCCCTTGCCCCCAGCACACAATATAGGGCACTTTCAGGTCATCTTCACTTTCTCTGCAGTTGGTCATTATCCCATATCTGTGTTATGCAGATGTAGCAGAAGAAAAAAGCCTATTAAAAATTAGATAAGGCAAGTCGTAACCACCAAAATAATAGACGAAATGCAGTTTCAAGCAATTCTTTACACTTTAATCCTCCTGTCTTTTTTTTTTTTTTTGAAAGCACCTATTTCTCAGTGACTATATGCCATTAGATTATCATTGCAGGACTGTGAGTGTATCATTCCAGCATACGCCACACGTAACATATTTAGAACAACATTAGAGCTTGCCTCAGACTCACAATTAATACTTCAAAACCAAATAAACTACACACAGAATGTGGTAAAAGATTCTTTCACTTTAAAGCTGTGCAGAATACCATTAAGTATTTGAAAGTTTGTAGTATGTAAACATACAATTAAACACAGAATGTTAAGTTATAATCGGAACAAGTATTTTTAAAAGAGTGCCTTAAAGGAATTTTGCTTGAAACTAAGCAATCCCAAACTCAAGTTCCTCAGTCATCTTTAATTTCCAACGTAGCCACACTGTCGTGTCACCTTCCTCACCCTGCTTTGAGCTTGTAGTAACAGTGACAAATCCTTCTCACAAAATCAGCAGTTACAACACGCACTGTATACCGCCACCAAACTTTTTTCTCAAGTATGTAAGAATCTCTGGTCTGATACATAAAACATTTCACATTATATTTACAAACCCACAGCCTCTTCTGACTGTCAGGAACCTTTCAGAGAAGCTCATTCTTCTTCACCTAGTATATTAAGATCCTTCCAAAAAAAAATTGCTTAAGAGCTTCCAACTGCCTAAATATTTTGCAGAGTATCTGTCAGAAAGCATCAACTCCTATGGGGCAGGGAAGTGACCTCAAATGAGCTCCCAAAACTTCTGTTAGGCCATTTTTAATGTTACTTATGGAGAACCTAGAAAAATAACTTTTGTTAAGAACTCGCAAGAATATCCTACAATAAACTACGTGATCACTCCTTAACAGATCAGGATAACCAGAGAAGTCTTAGACACTAGCTACACATAACAAATGAAAACCTGTGTTCCTCCAAAATTAAAGCACAAGCCAACATGCTGGTAGAAGATTTGACAGCCTTGCAAAAGATTCAGAAGTTGTTACAGAAAATTAGCCATTGAGTGAGAAAAAAGCCTTTTCTGGTAACAAAAGCTCATCACTTCTTCCTTTCAACACATCTGAAAGCTGCATTTTACTTTCCAGACTCATTAAAATTTTAAATACAAATTATCTTTGCTGTCTCTGGAAATTTTAACTAATTCCATGTTCTTCTTCACTTAATACATGGATAAAATATGGTTATATAAAAATTTTATATATTTATGTGACAAGGACATAGGAAACAATCTTTTGCAGTATATCCAAATCTACATTTCTGTTGTATAAAAGTGTAGTCAGAAATACAAACAGGAATAGCCGTTCTTTCATTGGCAAATTCTGCAGATCCCACCTAGTTTCTTAAATTTAGAAAGTTACTGCTGAATTTAGCAGAGATTTTCAGGTCTAAGTTGGAACTGAGTATGTAAGAGCAGCTAGCACTTTAAAGATTTTAGTTTTGGTCCAGCTATCCACCTAGTCCTGCAAGGAAATGAAGTATAAAAATGAAACCTGGTATCTTCAGACAAAATCTTTTGAGACTTTTTCTTTCAATAAAGTTTTGTAAAAATAACTACCACCTAGTTCTCAGATTAAAAAAAAAAAAAATTTGCTCAGTTTTCATCCAACTTTTTCCCAGAAAACTTTAATGGTAGTATTGCAAATATAAGAAATTTCAGAGGAAAATTATTAAGGAGAAAAAAAAAATCCCAAACCAACCCCCCCCCAAAATCAAACATCTTAGGACAGTCAGGGGTTTTTTTGGTTTATTTAACAATCTTTTACAGAAAAAAACAGAAGATCATTACAATGGCTCCTCAATAAGGGAGCTGTCAGGAAATAATCATGCATATTAAAGCGCAATGAGAATTCTAATGTTTTAATCTGTAACAGCTCCAACCTTATGATTCACAGGTGACCCACAGTTTATACAAAAATCTCATCAGAAGAACTTAGAACATGTAACACCCATTGCAAGATACAAGTCTAAACCATTCAAGAGGAAGCTGAATCCATGCATCAATATTCTTCTGGGGAAGCTTCAATTAATTCTGAATTTGGGATAGCGGAATATGATAGCCATGACATTGGCTTTTTTAATAACTAAGTATACATTCTTAGAGATAATAACTTCAATATTTACAGTTATGAGTTGGAGGTTAATTCAAATATTTGAAACTTGGAGCCCATATAGGGTTCCAGCTGTAAAACAAATCAGCTTTGTTGTGTTCAGTGTGTAAGCAACAACCTTTGATACCAAATTACAGATTTACATTTCAGTGTTATCTTCTCAGGTTTGAATATTCTGGCTTTATTCAATCTATAACATAAACACACAAAACTAACGTAAGTAACCAAAACTCATACTTACCAAGTAGTGTTTTTCAAAAGCTTCTACAGATGATAAGGCCTCTTTAAGTTTCTTGTAAGGGCTCTGTGATGCATTGGCTTTAGAAAAAAGCAGAAAAAGAGGTGTCACTTACTAATACATTCCTATTTTAATAACACACCCCACCTCACTTTTTCCTTCAGTAGAAAGTGGAGAGAAAACTTAAAATAATTTTATGGGGAAACGTCATCAACACTTAGAGACAGATCATGAGTTTCTTCCCCAGGCTCTAAAATAAGATCAAGAAAGGCTATTTCACAACTGCCTGTGTGTGCATGCATACATGAGCAATGTTCAGGGTAGCAGGGTAAAGGCAAGCAGCAACACAGTTACTGTACTAACTTCTCCAAACAGCATTTCATAACATTTGTTCAACCTAGAAACACACACAATTGTACTTAATACCATATTGTGCCAAAAGTAATATTCTCACAACTCCCCGCTGCTGCATTTACAAATTAACATGACAGAAGTATAGTGTAATTTGAAGATATTTTACTACTTCAAGCAAAGTACTTCAAAGGAAAATTACTTGCTGAATTTAAGTTTTTGCCAGACCAAATATGTGTCAATATTTCTAGATGAAAAAAAGCCCCCATTTGAAATAAACACAACAGGCATCACGGCACTAAATTAAGAATCATACATCATCATACCTGCAAAGCAAGTGAATTTCAGCCTGTCAGCTAATGCTTCAAAGACACTAATTGTTCTAGCATATTTAACATCTGAAAGCTTCTTCCCTTCAGAAATATCTTTCCAAGTGATAAAATCCTCAACAAGTAAATAAATTTGATTGTTCAGCCACTCAAATAATCACTTCAACTCAAATAATATCACTTTGTAGCTCCAGTTGCAGGTTATCTATTTGCATCAGATCAAGGATGCTCCATTTCTTTTTCAAATAATTTTAATACTCATCTGAAAGTATTAAAAACTTTATTCAAAACCAATACTGTTCAAGACTACTTACCTAAATGCTGATAAATGGAGCATTAATGGAAAAATACTCGCAACAGTAAGGAGATGCATTGATAATTTAAAGTACTAGCCGCACATTAAAAGAATTCTTAAGAGATAAAGTTCTATCAATGTTTATATATATGTATGGATTTAAATGCTATCTGTTTAAGAAAAAAATCAGTTATTAGAAAGAATGCGTACATTCCTGGTAATACCTGTTTCAGGGCGTTCTGCTCCCAACCCTGCTAACAGATCAACAGTTCTGTTAAGGTCTTCTGAATTGGGTCCCTTCTCTGACACAAGTCCACACAAATAACCCAGAGATTTTAACTGTAAGAGAAACCATACACTTGTTTTCAATAGGCTACAAAAATCAATACACAATTCCTTTTATTCTGTTACATCATTCCTATAATACATTTCCACTCCTGTCATATTACACTGATTGTAAGATCTGTATTATAGACACTCCATGGAAAGAAAGTAGAGAACCTTTCAAATTTAACTGTTATTCTCACAGTAGAAATTAATTTTATTAAGAACTAAATTGCATATAAGTTAACGACTCAAATAACATTGGAACACTTGCATATACATACACATCCCTACATGCATAACACTTCATAGGAATAAATCCTTCTGGTTTTCCATATAGACATGGAAAAAGCTTGAGATGTTTGGCAGTTACTGCCAAAGATAACTTCTAATAACTGTGTTTGTATTCTATTTTTGAAAACAATATAATCAAGAAATGTTGGCAGTCTCAAGTACACTGATTAGACAAGCTTGCAAATTCACCCGAAGTATTGTATTCAGGTGAAAACCTTCTTGAAAAAGAGATGATTAGCATAGCTAATGCTACAGGTTTCGGGAAGAGTGGCTGGAAAGCTGCCTGGTGGAAAAAGACCTGGGCATGCTGGTTGACAGCTGCCTGAACACGAGCCAGCAGTGTGCCCAGGTGCCTGAGACTACCAAGAGCACCCTGGCTTGTACCAGAAACAGTGTGGCCAGCAGGGCTAGGGAAGGGACCGTCCCCCTATACTGGGCACTGGTGAGGCTGCACCTCAAATCCTGTGCTCAGTTTTGCAAGACCCTCACTGCAAGACAGACCCTGAGGTGCTGGATGGAGCGTGTCCAGAGAAGGGCAATGGAGCTGGTGAAGGGTGTGGAGCACAAGTCTTATGAGGAGCGGCTGCGAGAACTGGGGTTATTTAGCCTGGAGAAAAGGAGGCTCAGGAGAGACCTTCTTGCTCTCTACAACTACCTGAAAGGTTGTAGCAAGGTGTGGGTTGGTCTCTTCTCCCAAGTAACAAGTGTAGGACAAAAGGAAATGGCCTCAAGTTGCATCAGGGGAGGTTTATATTGGATATTAGGAAAAATTTATTCACCAGAACCGTTATCAAGTACTGGAACAGCTATCCAGGGAAGTGGCTGAGTCACCATCCCTGGAAGTATTTAAAAGATGTGGCACTTGGTTTAGTGGTGGACTTGGCAGTGCTGGGTTAACAGTTGGACGCTGTGATTTTAAGCATCTTTTCCAACCTAAATGATTCTATGACTCTAACAGTGTTAAAACAAATCCACACAACTGCCATAAAACCCCTTGACAGCAGCTGGTATGCCTGATACCCAGAAGTCAGCAGAGGATACTGTCTTAAAGAAGTTCAGTTCTGTTGGTCAATTGGTTAATTTATTTACAATAACTCAATCAAGTACCATGGTAAGCCTACAAAAGAAAAAAGGTCTCAGCTTGTCATTTTACTCACCATACAAAATGGGGATGGCCATCAACTTATTTTTTTTAAATTCCACTTAATTTTGTCACCAGTTGCTAAATTTCATTCAGTCTGTTCCACCTCACTCCTACTCATTATCCTACAATTTTTCCCTTTATCCTTTGTGTTAGAAGAGCTGTGAATGGGAGGAACATTTCCAACTCAGGTACAAACTTTCTATAGAAATGTCTAAGAAGCACGGGAAGAACGTGATGCATCCATCACCACTTTACACGAAGAATTGTTTCCTTTATTCTGATCACATACATACACTTTTTTTTCTTAAACAGTAACTCTTCAAAGTGAAACCGTCTTTCTCTGCTTTTTTCTTAGTAAGACAAGAATCTCCTAGAGTCAGTTAGAAGATTCTTAAGTCTACTGACATATGAGCAAACTATAATTAAAATAAATAGGAGATATTCTACAGGCTATGCAAACAAGAGCATGAGCTTACACTGGTTTCAAAAACATCCACAAAGATCACAGTACACTATTTTAGTAGTTTCTGGAGTTTGTCATCTTTCTAAACTGTTTTTCAACAGTGGAAAGCAGTAGCAACCTTAGAAATGGAGTAAGTGGAACTCAAAAGGGCATTCATGTAATTAGGGAAGGGGCTTAATCAAACTGAAAAGGCTACTTTACAACTTCTACTTCATGGTAAGGGGTGGTAACTGAAAAATTGCAAATTATTACTTAATTGCCTCTTTCACAAGCTGCCAATGGTAACACCTTCAAAGAAGCTAGGGGTCTATTACTACCATACTAATGTACTGAAGAAACAATGAACTATGCAAACATATTGCTGTAATCTCCATTTATGACGGTAAATGCATCCATATCTGGGCAGCTTCTGCTGCCGTAACTGAAACTTATGTTCCTTCTCTCAGTCAACATGGACTGAGTTCATTCTGGAGTTTAATTAGCCAGTCACTATCAAACTAGTGGTGAAAGAGCCAGGGGGACAGACAAATAGGTGAACACACCCTAGTTACTCCCAGGCCTCATCTGACAGCAGAAAATGTGGATATAAACCTAGATGCCTCATCTAGACTAAAGACAATGTACAGAACCCCATATTAAATTCCACAATAAAAAGTGCAAAATCTGTTCCACAGAAACAAATGGTCTGTTTCAAAATTGTAATATCACAATTGCAACACATCATTTGCTCACCTTCTCAGTGGCATAGCTCCATAAACCAACTGTGTGGGAAACATTTGCATCTATTTGAGCCCTATCACAGCAGCCTTCTATTCTCTGTAAGACTTCCAAACAACTCAAAAATACCCAACAATCCAAAGCTCCAGGAGGAACAGAGACCTGAAGATGAACAGAAAAAATTAACTGGGAAATAAGTATTAGTCAGATGAGAAAATATTTCAGCAAAATACTTTTCCTGATACAACATAGCAGAGTCTCTTGGAAGAGCTTACTCCAATACAAAAAAACCACACCAACTGTCACTACCTCCTAAATAATTTATATATATTACTTCACGAAACAAAGACAGCTAAGCAACCAAACTGTTTATATTAACTGGATTTGATAATTGATAACGAAATAGAAGGAAGAGAGGACTAATAGGTACTAGTACTTGGAAAAATTTAAAAACTTTGGAAATTAAGCCTAAGGAAAGCAGAGTTAGGAAAAAAATATGTAAATATACTACTACTTTCCTACAGAGACATCAGATCTGAGACTGAAATTAAAAATACACTAAGAAGCAGATTTAAAAACCTGAAAAAAAAATAATCAGTATGTTTCCTTCACAATAAGAAGTTTGTTAAACAAAGGGTAATACATCAAAAAAACCCCACCAAACCACACACCAAGAAGGGATTATCATTCAGGACATGACAGAGAAAGAGCTTGATACTGGATTATTTCAAGAATTGAGATAAAGATGAGCATAACTAAAGATCTGGAATATAGTCATGATAATGGTGTCTCAAAATCCTGGACCTAAACAATATAAAAACAGTCCTTTTAGAAAGACTATGAAAATCTCAAAATCCGTAATAAACTAGACTAGCTAATTGACTAATGTGATAGGAAAGTTGAACATCCAAGAACAATGCACTGGGCGGGGGGAAGAGATCTGAATTCTGAAAGCATTTTCAGGAAAAGAATGATCTTAAAAACAGAGTAGTTCAGATTTCCGCTACACGTTCAGTGCTGTCAAGCCACATTAAGAGGTTTTCCTACATTAAAAGAAAGGATCACAACAGGGATAACCACATGCTATGCACAAACAGCTGTCACTGTCTCACAACCTGAACACCTGCATTCAGTTTGGATCACCACAGCAAGAAAAAAAAGAGCAGAAATAAGAGACAGTACAGAGAAGAGCCCCAAACACTGGGGGCACAGGACAGACTTAGGGTGGAGTAAAAGGGGAACTGCAGGAAGTACCTTCAGAGATTTAGAAGGGTCCATGTATTTATTCTGGAAATTAAAAAAAAAAACAAAAAAAAAACCACACCATAAAATATACTATCTATAGGAATTACATGTTAGTTTTAGAATACATGAAAGTGTCGGCTATGCATCTGAAGTAGATTTTTCTGGTTTGAAATCCATGGATTCTGTTTTGAATGATGGAACTTACTACCACAATATCAGACAGGCAAAAGTCAGCAGCTACTGCTATAATAGCACAGATAAAACTAACAGAGAACCAGACACCCATGGGATTAAGGACATGGATGAGTCACAAGGTGAAATCCAGAAATATTCTCATGCACACTATACTCTTAAAGATATATTTCAATTCACAGACATCTGTGGAGGATGATCAGTGCACAACATCCCTGATAAAGCCTCTTTAGAAGGATTAAGAAACATCAGCAGAAACTAAAGTATGGAGGGAGGAGGGGCAAAGCATGGAGGCATGGAACATGACAAAAAGCTTTGAGCGCTGTCACTTGTTTCTATCTCTCCCTTCTGTCACTGGATGAGATTGGCATTACACATGTCTCTGCCTAACAGCGTTACTGGGCACCAAAAGGAATCACAAAGAATGAACCACAAAAGGCAACCAAAGCATTATCCAACTTGCATGGCAGAAAGAAGCCCTACTGTAGACACTTTTTCTAGCTCAAAACTGCTTTTTGTTGCAGACTACTACTGTGCATATCAGCATATTAACCAATCTGCCTTACTTTCTTCAGTGCAACACTGTTATTGACTTAAAGGATAGGAACTATAAGAGACTCGTAATAAATCCAGGCAAGAAGCAGACAAGTTACCTATCAGCTCAAGAAGTTAACTTTCCAGGTGAAGACTACAATAGTTTAACTAAATACAGGTTTGGTTTTTGGATGTGATGTCTCCAAATTTCTTTCGGAAGACATCCTCATGATGGAACATTCAACAGTACCACTGTTACAATCTGTTATTACAGCATCAATATGATAACTCACAGCCAGCACTTACTGTTTTCTGGTCACCAACATCTACACTTCAAAAATCTTGTTAGATCATCATTGGATAAAATCATTCACATAACGGAATATATTACACTGACTCACTTCTAATAGCTTGAGTTCTTGCACACAGTTGTGAAGAAGCTCCAATGCTCGCTGGGAAACCTCCCATGGCCTCTGCAGGAAGATTAATAACGTGCACTGGCGAGAAAATAGGTAACTACGCAAGTCCAGTAGAGTAGCTTCTTGATTCTGAATTAGCTCTCTCTTCTCCATGTCTATTGGTTTTCGCAGAATTAAACCATTCCAGCTCCTCACTGGCTGGCAAAAAAATGTCAGCCAGTTTGCACCATCTAAGTAAATAAAGTTAATATCCAAGAATCAACCACTGCTTTCTATCAAAGCCTCTTCTTCCCTCCCAAGGTTGTGAGCTGGCTTATTCTTTCTAAAGTTTATCATATGAATAAATGACATAGTTCTTAACATGAAAAGCAAAACAAAAAACCAACAGGACTTCCACAGCTAAGCAGATAACTGGATTTCAGAACATTCAAACCCCGTAGGCATTTTTCCCTAATTGCCTATTTGTTATTAGTATAGTGGCAATCAGTTTGTAATGTGTTTCTTGGCAATTAAGCCTAGCTGAAGTTCAAAACAAGCTTTATCTACTTAAGTATTTCTTACTCAGCCATAATGCATAGATGTGCCCCCACTTCCAGGTATAGCATCAGGTTCAGTCAGTACAAATACATTTCACTGAAATTATTCCTGCACCATATTTTCACTAGAATCATAACACATACCTGATTAAAGCTGTTATATAATAACATATGCTTTAATTCATTAAAAGTCTTAAGTTATTTGATGCTTCTTGCACAGTAATTTTTCTTAAAGAGAAAGTTAAACTTGTACTGCAGATTAAGCACACCTTTCTATTCAGTTTTGTAGTGATTACCAAATGTCTCATGTAATTTGAGGCAAAACTGAATACGTTTCTCCAGGAAGCTCTTTACCTCATGAGTAACTTAACAGTGAACTATGAAAGCAGCAACTGTATCTCAGCCAGCTCAATACTCAGGTAATTAGTTTCAGCGCTCAGTTTCTAGCAATCATCGAGTAAAAATGAAAATGCAAGTTTTCATTAGAAATTGCTTCTAAGCTTCAGAGACGAAAACCAAAACTTTAGTAAGACTATAACTGATGTACACTTGAGTTTGCATACAGCACAAAACAAGAGTACCAACTGCCTAGTGCATCTTCACTGCAAAGTAACATCTTTTTTCTCCCACGCACATGCTACCCAAAGCACTGGGTTATTTAGCAGAAGCATGGTGAAGAAGTTAATACACTTAACATATTTAATATTTTAAGACACTTACCGCCAGCCCCAAAGTTGACAACATATTGAGAAAACAAGGCATCCAGTTCATCGTACTGCACTAGTGCATCCTCAAATTGCTGCAGCATCTCAAAGACAAAGGCCAGTTCTTCCTTTTGACACACAAGCAATACAAGGAGCATGTTACTGGTATTAGTCATGACAGGTGTAACAGCCTGTCCCCCTCCTCTTTATCTAGTGAGGATATATCAAGCTGTAGCCCTGTATGTAGTATCAAATTAGTAGCATACGTAGAGGTCCAGGAACTACTTTTTCCAACATTCTTCCCCTTCCAGTATTCACACATTTAGGAAAACCTGCCATTGTAGCAGATGCACTATTTCTTCCTAACACAGGATGATTCACAAAAGAAGATTAAGTCATACTGCTTTGCCAGTAAATTCTGTTGTGTATCCATATCCTGATTCACTACAAGATATTGTTCATACATCTATTAAAAGTTTTTTTAAAAAAGAAAGAAAAGAAATTGCTAAAGACTCATCTCCCTTAATAGTTACAACTTTTTCCCCTCTGTTTACACTGCGAAACTGCAGTACCAGTTGTATGCAGAGAAGAGAGCCACAGTGGTAAGTAGGAAAAGTCCGAGAATTAGATATAACGTATACAAGAGGTAGTGCATGAAGTCAAAGGAAACATGAAGATGAGATGGAACTGGTGTGGAGAACAGGACTGTACAGGGACCAGAAAATTTCAAAGGAATCAAGACCTTTAATTCTATCAAACAGTAGTTTCTTGCTTTTCTCTATACTAGCTGAAAGAGAGATATATTTAGAAATATTAAAAAAAAGGGAATTTAAGGCATTCTTTATTTGGAGTACTTCAAAACAGGCACTTTTCTAAGAATCGCCTCCATACATACTGATAATAATCTAAACAGAGAAAGCAAAGCAACATTTATATTAAATACAAATTACAAGCCTGAGTGTCTTTGCACAGGCAGAGTAATAGGACATTTACCCAAAATTCAAGAGCAATACTTTCTAGATGCAATTTGTTTCAGTTGAGATTCATAAAACTTTGACAGGCCTGCAAAGATTCTGCTTCTGTAACAGCAGTTCACTACAATGTACCAAGAGCCTGCTGCAAACAAGATCTAAAAATGCTGCTTTTATACCATTCTTTGTATTTCGTACCCAACCCTCAAAGAATGAAGAGAGCATTAGAAGCACCAGAAAGCCAACTACAATAAAAAAGGCCATTACTAAAACTAGGACTCAAGTACTTTCTTCAGTAAAAAGAGACTCTTACCTGGACCATGAAATATTCACAGAAGCTCCACCCTGGCTCAGTCCTTTTCTCTCTCAAAGTTCTCATGTCATCTTCAAACTTGCCTAAGTTTTTGGTGAAAGACATGAGAAGCAACGTCCTGAGTTTGGTCAGGAAGGCATTCCAAGATTCCTGAGAACGGGAAGAGTCTTTCAAAGGGTCAGAAAGTACCACACATCTGTAAAGAGATTGATAAAAAATATTTTTGAGGAGGTAAACATACAACGCACAGTGGAATACTGTGCATACCTGACAGATTCAGAGGGAACAAAATTTAGGTTTTCATTCAACACTAATAAGAGGAAAAAAACAAGGTTGAGGGTTATGTTTGTTCCGGGGTGGGTAGGCTGGGGTTTTGTTTTGGGGTGGGTTTTTTTGTTTGGTTGGGTTTTGGTGACTTTTAAAAAACTTTCCATCTAAGCATAAGTAAAGTCTGTGATACAGTTTATGAGAAGAGTTACGCGTTTTCCACAAAATGAGTACTATAAAGTTTTACTTTTTTTGAAGAATAATGGATACATTATTACAATTACTTAAACACAAGTAATGTTGTAGCTGCCCAAGAAAAAAGGTCTGCTTAGCAATACAAGCCAGCAGGGTGGTTATTACAGTTACTCCTGGCAAGGATTATGCAAGATACAAATCAAGATACATTAGATCTCATACAGTCAGCCTTCCTAAGTCACTTAAAATAATCCTCCATAATATATTCTTACTTTATCTGAGTGGGTTTTTTTACACATCCTAAGTGTGAAAATTCTACTTCTTTTCTCATAAATAAATCAGATACCGTTAATTCACAAATAAGTCAGGTTTTTTAGAGCATTTTCTTTCCTCAGTTTTTCTATAACAGTTCAGTAACATCCAAAAAACCACTGGTATCTCTAAACGCAGGAAAATCTTCCATCCAAGTAAAACACCATTTCTAGTTAGAAAAGTCATCTTACCCTACAGCAAAATGATTAAACCAAACGAATCAATCAGTTAGAAACCAAAAGCAAACTGAATCAGAGCTGTTCAAACTATTTGCCCAAATAATCCTGTAATATACCAAATACCATCTAGGTACAAAAAAAGCGCTGCCAATTTAAAACATTATAACATGCTGACCTGCCAGTCACTGTCAGTTCACTGAGGTACAATGAGTGCTTCCATCTATTCTTTTCATTTTCAAATGTTTATCCTGTCACTCATTTTTAGGGGGAAAATGTCCCATTTAAAGTTAACTCTTAAGGTGAAAAGAAAAAAAACATAATATATAATAGATTCTGTGCAATATTTCAGAATAAGGAAGATAGTATTTACTAAAGTTGGTTTCAAATTAAGACTGGTGTGTTTTATTGACTTTAATGAAAGCAGAAACAGTTTCATATATTCATATTCCCCTCTCACCTCACTCCCATTACTTGTACTTCTGGTAACATTTTTGCAAGCACCTAAGCAAACGAAAAAAACTCTGAAGTTCTGAACCCTGGTTATTACTTCACTGTTCCCCTTAAAGATCTCTTAGCCAGGAAGATATACTTGAAAGCTTTTTGAACCACATTTCAAAGCCACCACAAATCCGGGAATAAACTTCTCCCTTTACTGCTTGCATCAGTCTCCTTCAAAGCATAGGTCTTATGGTACCATCACCTGAATGCTGAACATCAAGAGAAGTCCTTAAATAAGCAAGGAACCTGTTATATAGGGAGTCGAATTTTTAAATCAGCACACTTGCCAAAAGGTCAAAATGTCTGCAAGAAAAAAACGCTTACCTGTCACTTTGTTTGTTACAGAAATCATTTCTTATTTTATCTACGATAGAGGTTCGGGGAAGGATATTTGTTTTGTTCTTTTTCTTGGCATCACTCTCAACTACCACAATTAGCCAGTCCACCGAGTTGTGAGCTTTGAGAACATTCTGCCACTTGGTGATGTCATCCTTGACTGTAGTTTTGTACACTTCCGTGTCCTGGCATGAGAATTGGTGAATCATCAGAATCAAACAGACATTCTGAATAAGAAAGTCATAAGGCCAATTTTGTTCCAACAAAAGACGAACAGAAAGACATATTTAACAGAATTAGTGACAATAAGTACACTTACTGAAAGAAATCAAATGAGGTGAAGCATAGTAAGGTTTTGGTCTTTGAATTTAATTTATTTCTAGTGGTATATGTTAATTCTTTAGATTACTGAAACTGATATTTTTAAACATAATTTAAATTCTTATTTTATACATTCTTGAACTTTACAACAAAAACATGTTTGAAATTACAAAGCTGAACTGCTTTATTCTCATATGGTAACAGAAGTGTGATATTTCTGCCATCTAACACTGTTCAAATCTTAATCTGTTTAAAAGCTTTTTCATAAAAATAAGAAAACCACAGAAGCGTTGTTTGCCACTTTTTTGGCTTCTGAGTTGTTTTTAAATGGATCAATTCTTACAACTCTTAAGGCCGTTCTGGAAACTTTTTGATTGGTCACAGATCAGATGTCACCTTTGTCCTTCAACCAGAAAATTTGTAACAGAGGCCAACCAAAAAGCAGTGACCTGTAGATAAACAGGATTAAGACTTTCCAAATGTTGCCCAGTTTCAATTGCTGACATACACCAATACCTGACACACATGGAAAATGAACTACAGAAAAAATACATATCTTATGATATTTTCAAGAGGCTAAATCTTAACTGAAATACTCTAGCTTATGAAACAAGCATGCTGTGCTACCGCAGTAATACTGTCAGATCCTGGGTTTTTTCATGACAAAGTACTGAAAACAGGTTATTCAGAAGCCTGTCCTTTTAGTGTCAAGCAACATTACAAAGAAATACTGCTTATGGCAAAAAGTACTCAAGCTGACGAAGTTTTGTTTCCAATAATATTGGGTATGCATGCTTATGCAGTGCAGACTTAATTGTTCAAATAAGCATAAAAAGCAAGTGGCGAATACCAGAAAGCACAAGCAGAAAATCAAAACAATTTCATTTTTAAATCCGAATATTCAGTTTTTCATGATGTTTTCCTACTTACACAACATTCTGTCCAATAAATATGAAGAAAGGGAAAAGTCAAAAGGGCCTTATTCCCCTCTTTGGGTAGTAGCTCCTCTTTAAATTGAACAAAGTTAGATTCTAGATGAATCATCTTTGGAGCACGGCCGTAAGACCTACAAAGTTTAAAACCTGAAATTAGTGGACAAGACATATGCAGTAGAATACAAAAATGAACATGTATTTTGGGGAAGAGGAATACAATGAAATACTCTAGTACTGGAAAATCACAAACTATGTTTATTGAGGTTTGTACAAAGTTAACTACAATTTGGTGTCACTTGAAACAAAAGAGATGCTCCTTTTTGCAAGAACAGGAGCTAGAAACTTGTCAGCTTTCATTAAAAGATTTTCTGTACCTGTAGAACCTCTAAAAGTAAAAAAATCCAAATAAGAAAATTCCCAAAATATTTTTCCTAAACAGAAAACAGTGTGCTGTACGAAAGTTTTTGCAGGAAAGTACATCTAATGCTACATATGTTCTACCTATATTCTCATTAAGAAGAAAGCCTGTCACTTTCAGAACATGGCTGCCAAAGCACATCAAAGCACAAACCAAGACAAACTCATAAATCACAAAACCAAAGAGAAACACAGCATTAATATAATTTTTCTTTAGGTAAAGGTCAACATAGCTGAAGTATGGAAGTGATGATCCTGAAACGCCAACACTTACATTGATAAGTTCTCCTTTCCTCAAGTCAGTTGCTATATTCAATCCAATTCATGGCAAGAGCTTCTCAGAGCACAACAAATATACAAATATACCCAAGTCTAAAAACACACACTGAAATAGCATCACAGAATAAAACGTAAGTTTACCTCCTCCATTCCATGGGTTCTCTAGGAAGCTGTTGAGAAAGTGTAGGATATAAGGAAGTAAATAAATTCTGATCTCCAGCACCTAAAAGTAAAAGGCATTGATCTATTATCATGTGCAAATCACAGAAAAGCGATTAATAAACTATACTATTAATGTTTTTTTGTTTCAATAAAAATATGTTATTTCATTGGCTATGTGGAAACTGGAGTCTAGCACTGAACTACACTTTTTTAAATCACATGCTCTCACGTCCTAATACAACACTTTAACAAGGCACATAACACATATACTGTTATATATTGTGATTTTCCACATAATACATCATCCATATACCAAAGAAAGTATCATCCATACAGCTGGTCCAACTCTAAAAACCAAACAAGCAACTCCTGAGCTGGAGTCATTGGGTAAACAAAGTATATTTAAAAAAACCTCAAGAATTTAGCCTTCACAAACCAGAAGACTGGTTAGACAGTGGTTCACATCCCTTCTGTAGCTGGGCCTACCATGACAAAATTAGTATTAGCACATGTTCTGTGCTTTACTGGGTTTGATTCCTCCCTCCCCATTATTCTGGGGCTGCTGTTAATACCAAGCAGCTCCTTGACCACCACACTGCTTTTGCTGCCTTCAGAAACATCAGGTCTGTTACCACTGTGCAGGTCCCCTGGAGCTGGCCCTGTGCTGATGCAAACGTCTGTGTCCAGCATCAATCACTTGGGCTTTGGACAACTACATTAAATACAACACCATTGGAGCAGCTACTTATGTACAAGATGGAACAAAATGTAGGGTCTACCATACAAAAAAAAAAAAAAAAAAATACACTATCAGTAGCCTATGAATATCAGTTCTTAAATTCTTTTCCTTTGGGTACCAGGAGGACATCATGAGGAAGAGAAAGGCTTAAAGTCAGCTCTCCCAATTCTGATGGTTATCAGCGTCTTTGAGCAAAGCAATGGTAAACTTTGTCAGACATGTTTGAATGCAAACTGATCCGTCAACTATACTAGCCAATGCAAAACACCCAAACAGTCTTTCATGATACTTGAACAGAAGACATGGCATTTGATGTCTGGCAAACAGACACATCCAAATGAGAAGGGAGTAAGGTCAAAAATATATTTGCCACTGAATTCAAACATAGTTCTAAAATCTGTTATGTCATGTGCACTGTCTAAATCTGGGAGAATGAGCTGGCCCATGCTAGTTTAACAATGTCACTTATTAAATCTCTCATCTGCATGTTGCCCACCACAGCTATTGCTCCCTTCCCTGTACTTCCTCCTTATTGCCTCATCTTTGGCTGGCTGCATTCTCCTCTACCACAGACTGCAATTTAATTCTAAGAAATCCTTTATTTCCTCCTACGGAGGCTACTCTTGCCCTTCCTCCCCACACTCCACCCTTCCCCAGGACCTCTTGAGCTGAAGAGCTACATTTTTCAATTAAAATTTTAACAGGCCTCTAAGCAATTCTGCCATTTCCCAGTAATTATCCACCTGTTTCCATTTTACATTCATCTGCCATTTTACAGCCCAGCCTGAACAGAAAGATCTTTTTACCTTCCTGTGGAAGGGAGAGCTGCAGAAGTACCTGACATCCCTTCTTCTCCCTCCCACCACGCAATCCCACCTTCTGGCACACAGCCAGGCATCACCTCCACAGCAGCTTAGCATGCTTTAATTTATCTTTGAAACCCTCTTCTAGTCCACTCACCTTTTCCCAGTTTTCTCACATACATTATTTTGACTACCAGCCACTACCGTAATTCTATCACTGTGCAACAAATTAAAAAAAATATATATATTTAGATGTATGATTAAATGCCAGAATAAGCAAAGCCAGCTCTTCTGATGCCTGGCCACAATAGCTATTATTCAATGATTCGATTTCCTGGAACCATTAAAAAGCAAAATACAAACAAAACCCCCACTCTACTATTAGTGCTTTAGCTTTAAATGTCCAGAAAGCACTTTATTCTTGACTCTTCACCTTTGTCCTGTTCTGACTGAATTAAGTGTACCATAGTAGATCTTATTTAAGACTATAAACAAATACCTAAAACAACTACTGAAATAAGTGTTAGTCATATTGGTAATGCTGCCTTATATCAAGTTACAACATCTCTATGAGCCAGGCAATGGAGAGCAGTCTATTGATTAGCAACTCATTACTGCCCATAGAAAGTGGAACACAGCTCAGCGATTTAGCAACAGCATGATGACCACATCAAAATGACAGCCCATGAAGCTTGGAGCCTGACTGAAAGAACGAATCACATCTTTTACCTCTGGAGCATAACAAAGTACTCTTTCTGTACTGCACCTAAAAATGCAAGGTATGCCACAAAAAAGTTTCAGAATTCAACATCTTGAGTAAAAAAGGACTACTCCAGAATACAGAGGAACTACTAAATGATAATATTTAAGCACTCTATTGTTCCAGACAACCACATCATATTATCAGCTTAAGAAATGTATATTAGTTTTAAAGCCAGTCAATTTTTCCTCCTGCATTGGTTTTGAGGGCATATAAAATACATGTAAGGATGTGTTTTATGATCAAGGCACGACTATCCTCTCTTTTCTTCTAATCCTAGAGAACAGACCTTCAATGCAAAATAGATCTGCTATCTTCTGAACACAGACCAAACACTACTAACGTATATTACAAACACCCTAAGGACTATAACATTTCAGGTTCTGCTCAACTAGACGCTGCATCTACTGTAATCAGCATGTTGAGCTACTCAAATGAAGAACACTAAAAATGAAGTTATCAGCAGGCAGCACTAGCACAGCACTGACACAGGACAAACATCAAGACTGTTTAGGACTAAGGACTTGGTAAGGACTGGTGATACGCACATTAAATTGTTAACTAATTGCTACAGGACTGCAGGGAGGGAAAGGAGTATCTCAGAGCAAGTAGACAAGTAAAAGCACAACCTTCACAAATAACAATCCTTAATCATCTAGTTCTTAATCACTCTAGTTTTGGAGTGGTATTGTGCAAGATTCCTATAACTCAAGAGACCTTAAACATGGCAGAAGTCTCATTCTCTTCTGTATATATGCCTCTAAAGCATTAGTAGTTGCTGCATCCATGATCCACTTTCTAAAGTATTTAAAAAAAAAAAAAAAGAAAAAAAAAAAAAACCAAACCACACCACTACAGGAATTTTTGCTTGAATCTGACTAAATTCTATGAATTTGAATTAAACATTCAAAACCACAAGTAACTCTAGAATTTAAACCCCAAAAGTCTGCACAGAAATCTGAGATTTCGTTGTAGTTTTTTTGTTGACTTTTTGTTGGGGTGGGGGGTGGGTGGATTTTGTTGTTGTTTGGTTAATTTGGGGGTTTTGTTTTCTGGTTTAAAAAAAAAAAAAAAAAAAAAGACAGACTAATGAAGCCAGTTGATGGAGGAAAGCCAGTCCCAGCTGAAGTGTAACAGATGATCAGATACAGCTGAAAAGGAGAAAGATGTGCAAATATGGGAAAGTAATTCTAGAATCTTACCATAACTAAAACCAAGCAGCCTTCTAGAGAAGGGTTTTCTTCTTTTAGAATCAACAAGACCTAAATTTCCAGTAGAGATGATAACTGGGGAGTGTCATCCTTTATCACTTAAAACACAATAAGAACTACATATCTTGTGTTTTATTATATTATTTTAATCTTATAATTGTATTAGATAAACAGTATTAAATAGTAATTATCTAATTCTATTTCAAAGTTCTACCTATTTTTTACTATTTTAAAATATATTCCATAACTTCTCTAATTTACAATATAAACCTAGTAAATCTTTTATTGGTTTATTTTAATACTTGATTTATTCTTTAGAATAGGGAAAAAAATGCTAATCCACAGCCTTTGGAGCACACATCTCAGCTTTTACGCCATGTATGTCTGAATTAATCTGCTCCCCACCTGGATGTCAACACACACACACACCAAACACAGAAAAAACACAGTAATTCTTTAAGTGATGCCACTCCATGTGTAGGGTGGTTCTGCATGTGAAGGGGTAACAATTACTTTAACTAACAAAGTAATAGAAAGCAGTAATGTTTCAAATGATACACATTAAGAAGAAACACTTCTGGAAGAAGGGAAGAAAGGAGAAAGCACATTTCCTTCCTTTCCACATTAAAAAGTTCAAGAGGTATGCCCTTTGCCACTTATTTCAACACTTCACAAACAAGTTACGACAAACAGGTTATCTGTCCAGAAATCAAATGCAAATAAAGCAGCAGAACCTTAAAAGGGTTTTATGATAAGCCTAAATCAAACATTGAATCAAACAGCATAAGTTAAAAACACTTCTATGACCTTCAAAGACTTGACGTCCACCAAACTGACATCCAAAATGTTAAGATCGCCAGGTCAGGGCAAAAGAGAAACAAAACTTACTCAAATGAGTCTTGGTTGTGAACCTGGCTGTAAAAATCCACCATGTAAACCAAGTAAAGAATGTCTATAACTTTTATTCAAGGACAGGCTCTGTGTCTATGGAGCAGCTCTTAACCATAAACCTAATCCCAGAGAAAACTTCTGAAATTAGCCAAGAACTGAAATGGGCATCTAATGCCAAAACATTCCTTGTTTAGGCTACAGCATAATGCAAAGGTGACTGAATATCCTGGTAAATACAGCTCCAGAAGATCACATGAATCTTCAAACTACTTATTTTAAAAAAACTTATCCTATTGGTGCCAAATTTTCCCTTTCTAAAAGGGACCAGTCAGTCTCACCTCTTTGTTGGGCAAGATCACGCAGCAGATCCTTCTGGTAACTATGCTAAGACACATGGTGACAGCCAACATGGGCAAATCATGCCTGACAAACTTGGTGGCCTTCTATGATGGGGTTACAGAACTGGTGGATAAGGGAAGATCAACCGACATCGTCTACCTGGCCTTGTGCAAAGCATTTGACACTGTCCTGCTCGACATCCTTGTCTCTAAACTGCAGATAGATGGATGTAATGAATGGACCACTCTGCAGATAAGGAATTGGCTGGATGGTTGCTCTCGAGGAGTTGTGGTCAACAGCTTGATATCCAAGTGGAGACCAGTGATGAGTGGCGTTCCTCAAGCACTGGTGTTGGGACCAGCACTCTTTAATATGTTGACAACATGGATAGTGGGACTGAGTTTGCCGACAACATCAAGCTGTGTGGTGCAGTCGGCACGCTGGAGAGAAGGGATGCCATCCAGAGGGACCTGGACAGGCTTGAGAGGTGGGCCTGTACGAGCCTCATAAAGTTCAACAAGGCCAAGTGCAAGGTCCTGCATATGGGTCAGAGCAATCCCAAGCACAGATACAGGTTGGGCAGAGAATGGATTGAGAGTGGTCCATCAAAAGAAGGTGACCAGCAGGTTGAGGGAGGTGATTCTCCCCCTCTGTTCTCACAAGACACCATCTGGAGTACCATGTTCAGCACTGGAGTCCCAACATAAGAAGGGCATGGATCTATTGGAGCAAGTCCAGAGCAGGGCCACAAATATACAAAATTTGTCTGATACAAAAGAAACATAAAATACTGACTTTTTTTGTTTGATGCCTGCCTAAAAAACACCAAAATCCCCAATAATCTATTTTTTTCTAACACTTTCCAAACTTCTTCCGTACTTACAGATATTGTCACTGCAGTATCTGAATATCCCACAATTCATTTTTTTCCCTCTAGAGGAAATTATCCCAACACACTAAATACACAGGCAGTGTAAAATGAAAACTCCCTGAGGTCAGATGACTAAAGCAGACAAACATTTTCCTTTGAAACCAATGATAGACCCAGTCAACTGAGATAAAAGGCTTCAAATACCTTTAAGAGAGCTCAGTGACAAGACTATGCTTTTGTTTAGTTTTTATCCCCAAGTATCAGTCACAGCTAACCTTTCTGATCCTACTTATTTTTCCACTGGTAAAAAGTTCTGCTATGAATCTCCCCTGCAACCCAGATTCGTGTTCAAAAGAGGTCTAAAAAACTGAGACACAAGACAGCTTAATTGCTATATAAAACATCTTAGCTGATTCACTAGTAGCCTGCAGAAAAAAATCCTTTTAGGAAAACTTTATATCTTTACTTACTGCTGCACTACTAAATCTTTAAAACAGGGGTTAATAATACTAAGAATATGCTACTTCTCATGACATATGTAAGCAGGTATTTAAGTACAGGATAATACTGTATCAACTACACAATAGTGATGACTTACAATGCAGACAGGAGTCCTATTTGACAACAGGGAAAATGCATTTATAGAATACAGTTGTTCAAAGGGTCTCACTAGCAGCAAATCATTCTAATTACTTGGGTTACCTGCCACTTCTTGTTGGCACGTTTTTTGTTACATATACCTACTAGTAACAGAACTTTTGAATTGAACTTTTCCAGTCCCAGAACAATATTCTTAACTGCAACTGTTTCTTTTTACTCCAAGATACAAAATTCTTTCCATGCCCCCCTTTACTTTTATTAACCTTTTCTGTTTATGCTGCTTTTGTAGATACCTGCAAATATTTTCTGTTCTCAGGCCTACAACGATTTGCTGATGGTTTTGCTCTTGCTGGATCACAGCACATTTTGAACATGGACCAGATGAAAGCAATGCATCCCATTCTCTCCAAAGATTACGTATGAAGTTCATTGTACTAAGACAGAGTATCAACAGTAAGAACAAATATGAACACACACAATATATAAACAGATACCAAGAGCTAATAAGGAATATTCAACAACTGCATGAAGATAATTCTAAAAGAATAGCTTGGTAGGGCCGCTCTGCAAAATCAATTACTTCATGCAGCAGGATTGTCTTCAGCTTCTTCACACGGATAACAGAACTAATAATTTAAGTGCAAACCCACTACATTAGGACAAGTTCTTTCAACACAACACTTGGTTGATATATATATGTGCAAGAACATTAGTTCCGAAGATTTTCTCTAATTAAAGTTTCAAACTGAACTCACAAGAAGGAAGCAACATTGTTTGGGTTTCCTAGGAAAGTAATCTGCATTGTCAAGTCAACATTGCAAAGAAACTACTCAACTTCAAGAGGTCCAATGCAAATAAATTCTTCACTCTTCAAATAAAAAACAATTAATTATGGTAAAAATAACATGTCTAGAGCAGTGAGAAAGCTAGAAGCCGACGCAAAATGCTTTGTAAAACATACAAGTTCTGGTAGCAATGAAGATAAATTGCTACAAACTTGAACTGAGAATTTCTAAAGTAATGTGCCAGAGCGAGCATAACCACAGCTGGATAGTGAAACTCCACAGTGGGGTTTACAACCTAGTAAGACTTACAGTATGAAAACATGATTGGAACTAATCTGGAAAGGAATCATCATGGCACTCAGTCCTAACTGACAAAAATAATTTAATACTACACAGGATGTTGCCATCTTGAGAAAAAGGAAAAAAACTTAAAGAAACAGCACCTTTCCATGAATATACTATTTTTTCCACACTTAGAAAATACGGTTGTCTGTTTGACTAGAGAAAATGTCTCTAGAACTTTTTAGTTAATTCAGTTAATCTAGTTAATTCAGCCTAGCTGAACTCTATTAATCTAAACTCTCTATTAAAACTATGTCGTTTTGCCAGTAACACAAATATCACAAATACAAGGCTAGCGCACCTACAAATATTGAGGATCAAATCATTGAGTTACAGTATTAAGATGAAAAGAGTAATGACAAAACCTGCATTTCAGTTGGCATCAAATATGCAAGCCACATGGAATCTGCCATTTTTATTCTACAGGCCAAAGCCTGTATATATGTAAAGTGCTGAATTAGGATTGTACTGATACAGCAAATAAGTACTGGTACAATACAGACTAACTCTCAGATTTGAAAGCATAAGTTTCTTTACCAGAGAAGCATTCCTTTCAGAGCACTGTCAAATTTATTTCAAGTAGACAAAAACATGTGTTTACAAAACATCTTTGGTATGCACAGTGTTGAAAATAAATTTAATTCCAAACAAAACTCTCTCTTCAGTTCTTCCTCATTAAGAATAAACCCTAAGAGTTAACAGGAATATTTCATTATATAATTGTTTACCTGACAGAGATTAATCTAAATCTTGTAGCAAAAGAAAATACTTCTGTTCTGAGACACAACCTCACTTCACCGACACTTTTCCTTCATATAATCAAAAAACTAGCCATCCCCTTGCAGGTCTGTTTTGCCCTCATGCACCTGCTAGCTGAGGCAGTTATCCCAAATAACTCCAACTGCCTGAAATCAGAACCACAAAACAAATTAAACTATTTGTCAAACAGCTTCTAATACGGCTTTGATTGTGTTTTCCAACAAACCAATACCAAGCCAACAATTCCTTCCCTGGAAGGCCAAGCTTCACTTCCTTATAAATCATGGACAATATAACGCTTAGAAGAACTTTCCTTTAAGTCAGTCATTTTTGTTGAACACATTTGTTAGAAATACTACTACAGTCTTTAAGCACTTCACTTCTCTGGATGGAGAAAAAAGGCAACTAAAACAGCTAAACCAAAATTAATATTATTTTCAATATCAGATAATTGGGCTTGACTAAAACCTGATTAAACTCCATGTTTGGAATTCTGAAAATTTCCTTACAGAGGCCAGAGTTCTTTCCTGCACTTACTGAACAAAAAATGCAAGCCTGAGGTAAAAATGCATGTACTTCAACAGACTGAAAGATATGTTGCTTACTCAAATCATACAAGAACAGTAAGGACTGATGTGCACAACCCACACACACACATACACTCCAATTCCGAATACAGGATAAAGCCAGCAAATCCGAAAAGCGATCCACCACAGCCTGAACAGTAGCATAACACCAACAAGGGAGGCAACAATATCCTCCAGATGTTTCCAACATGTACTTTTTTCTGACTTCAAATCTGAAGTGAAATGGATTTCAAAAGTCTTGATGTAGATTAGTACAGAAGATTCAACCCAGATACCACTGCCTTCAATTGATGAACTGCATCAAAAGTTTAAGAAAGAAAAAAGCACATTCATAAAATGCTTTGAATAAAAAAATATACACACACACAGGAGTTCCATAATTATATAGGTATGAGGTTATAGTTGGATATTTTTTCTAAATACCAATGTCAGTCTAAGACCTTAATCATCAATAAATGCTTAGTTTGTAATAAGACAACACAAACCTGTGAAATATAAACTATTTAACACAAATTTAAAGTACTCCCAGTGTTTTACTGATAAAGTGCAAATACATAGTCTGTTATGTCATTGATAAAGATACTTTTGACTAAGAATGAACAGTCTACTGGTTACCTCTTGCTTAAAAAAACCAAAAAGCAGAATTCTCTACACTGATCTCATTCACCTTATTTTTCTATTAAGAGCATTACAGATGTAGTTAGAACAGAATAGACTATTTCAGTTGGAATGGACTCACAACAATCATCTAGTCCAACTGCCTGACCACTTCAGGGCTGACCAAAAGTTAAAGCACGTTGTTAAGAGCATTGTCCAAACACCTCTTAAACGCTGATGGGCTTGGGGCACCAACCACTTCTCTAGGAAGCCTGTTCCAGTGTTTGAGGAAGCATTTCTTTACCAAGAAGGTGGTCATGTCCAGCCTAGTTCACATGCTCATTTTAAGTGAGCTTTGTTGCAACTCTCTATACCTGTCAGAGCACAGGAGCTCATGTTTTACATCAGGACCAGTGTGCATGTCCCGGCTGCCTGCCTCCAACACCTGAAAGAGCTATACTCATCACTAGAACCATGCGATCCAGTTTCTTAAATAAACTGTCTCGGAGATGAAACCAAAGCACAGCAGTTAAAGACTGAATTATAACGTCGGTGGGAATCTCTCCTCACCACAGAGGATGCCTTACTCTTGCGACTTCTCTCACCCAGAGCAAAAGTACACAAAGCTTGCTGGCAAGAAGTCTGGGGTTTAAGATTTATTGTCGTATCTGAGTCTCTTCTCCTAAGGACCTGTAAGCACGACGTTCGGTTTTGTTATTTACTATAGTCCTGAAACACACCGAAACAAACCCAAGGGGGGGGACAAGCCGCTAAAGAGACAAAACCGGCCACCAGAGCCCCTTGCAGGTGCCGCGTCCCTCAGCCCCGAGCTCCAGGACCCAGCCGGGGCACCCGGCCGGGGCACCCGGCGCCGCTCCGGGGCGGCCGCGCCCCCCGCGCCCCGCACAGCCCCCAGGCTCCGGCGCTGCGGGCCCGCCCGCCGCCGGACCCCGCCCCGGGCCGCCCTTCGCCCGGGGCACCGGCCAGCGCCCCGCGCCCCGCTCCGAACTGCCGCTGCGCCTCGCCTCGCCCCCCCCGCCCCGGCGGCGGCCGTTAAGGCCCGTCGAGGGGCGCGGGGCGCACTCACAGGTCACGATGGGCTTGTTCTCCATGGTGTAGATCACCGGGGGCTTCTCCCTGCCCTCCTCCTCGGCGGCCGCCGCCGCGGCGGAGTCCATGAGCGGGCGGGGTCCTCAGCCCCGGCTCCCCCGCCCGCTCAGCGCCATGGAAACGCCGCCGCCGCTCCCCCCCCCGCCGGGGGGCTGGGACGGGCCGCTCCGCCTCGGGGCCTGCTGGCGCCCCCCCCCGCCTCCCCCCACCCGCTTCCCCGCGTCCCCGCAGCGCCGCTCCGGAGGGGAAGGCGGGCGAGCTCATCCGCTTCCTGGATCACCGGCTGAGCATTACCGCTTCCGGGGAGCGCCGCCGCCCGCCGGCCAGGGGCGCCGCCGGCCGGGCCCAGCGCGGCTGCACAGGGGTTAACCCGGAAAACGGGTGAAATAAAGGGGAAGCGCGGGGCTGGGGAGCGCTGGGCGGGGGGCGGCGGGCGCGCTTGCGCGGAGCGGGCGGGGCGCAGCTTCCCCCCCCCGCGGCGGGGAGGGGCCGTGCGGCCGCCGAGGCGCGGCTGGGCTCCCCGGTGTGCGGCCGGTCGGCTGCGCCGCGGCAGCCTTCGGGGGGCGGAGGCGTCACGTCCGGCCTGCGGTGGCCGGAGCTACGGCGAGAGGGTTACCTGGCCGGCCCGCCCGCCTTCGCCCCCGCGGCCGGGCCGGCTCCTGCTTTCCCGCCCGGCGGGAGCGCCAGGGTGCTGGGAGGGGGGCTGCCACTGCCGGGTGCGCTGAGGTGATTGAGGGAAAGAGCCCCCCGAGCCTGCCCTGTTCACTGACACCCGGTGTGCGCGACCTGAATTTTTTTTTTTTTTTTTTTTTTTTTGTTACGGGGCTTCTTAAGGCTCTGGTGGGCTTAGCGGGCAGTGGCCCGAGGCCTGTAAGGCAGCTGGGCAGGGAGAGGGGCCTGCCAGGCTGTGCCGTGGCTGGGCTGTGCCTGCGCCGGAGGGCAAACCTGTGGCGTTGGCTGCTCTGGGCCTAGAAGAAAAGGGATTTGTGTGACAGATGCCTTGCCAATTTTCACAAATGGATTTAAGCCTGTGTTTGTCACCTTTGAATAATCCCCTGTGGTAGCATGGAGAGGTACTGTTTCTCCTTTTCTGCCTTGGTAGGGAAAAGAGAAGGAACATAGTCACAGGGCTCGATAGCATGTGGTTTGTGCTTCAGAGCCTAGGTTGTTCCCATGGCTGCTGGAGCCTACAGCTCTGGTAGTTCAATGGACTTAAGTGTATTAGGGACCATATTTTCCACTGGCCTCAAATGCTTTAGTTTTTACTTTTACAGTGTTGTTGCAAGCCATCTTCAAGATAGGCTTTGCAGGTCATAATGAGTCAGGCAACAGATGTCTGGCCTTATAATTCATGAGTTACGTTCTTGGACCATGGAAACCACGAAGAAGAAAGGACAGGGAGTTGTGCGTTTGGAGTGTGAGCTCAGAGGGAGGATTATAGGGAAGAGAAAAGAGCATGTAGCATGGGTAGCTGAGTAAGTGGAGGCGAGTAAGATGTAAGTGTAGAACTGGTTCCTGAAAAGGAGGCATAATCATACTTCCATGCCAGAGCAATGCATAGCAGTTGGAGTATATCAGTGAATATGGCCCTTAATGTTTAAGGGTTTGTACTGTAGGGTTTTTTAATGCTTAGAAATAATATGCTATTACTCTTCTGTTGTGTCTAATTGTATTAGACTTCAGTACTCATAAAATTAGCCCTTGTCTTACTGTAGACTGATATCCTATTCCTTTGTTCTTAATGATTCTACTGTTTACCTTGGTCATCTTCAGAATCAAGAATCCTGAATTCGGGGGATATTGACTTACTGTCTCAAATAGAAGTAAATAAGATGCAGAAGAGCATACTGAAAGTAGTCTGCCATAAGGGGTAAAAAAATGAAAAACACTATGTACATGTGTAAAACCAAATGTAATCTAAGGTAGGATTATAAATAATCTGTGTATTAATCATAACTGTTTATTGCACAGTGACATTGTGCTGAGGTGGTTTGAGTGTTCTGTTTGAATATTTCCAGAAACCAGTTTGTTTAGAATTTTCTTTCAGCAAAACCTTAACCCTATTTCCGGGGCTTATAATGTTGTTTCAAAAATAATTACAACATCCCTGTAACATGTTTCATTCCGTACTGCAGATGAATATTCCCAGTTATATCTCTACTGTTCTGTTCTGCTTTGGGGATTAATGTTTCCAATTCTTTGAATTCAGCAGCATTTGCACAGAACTTCTCTTTCACCTTGGTTGTAACAAGACTTGTTTCCTTGGCACAGTCAAATACAGAATTCCTTACAAGTCCAAAAGTTTAATAATCTTATATTGCACAATAAAATGTTACATCTGATTTTCAGGTTTAGATGAGCAGCTAGACACTAACGTTTTATTTTTTATTTTGTTTTAGTGCTGTGAGAGTCAAGATGTATGATGGCACAATTTTATTTTAAAAATGACAGCACATACATCATTCTACAGTGTAAGTAATAAGTATGTGGCAAATACAGGGTTTACTGAACCAGAAAAGAAAAAGTTATATGCACGTTTAAAAAATAATAAATTCCTTCTAGTAAGCTGCAGAGTAACTCATTTCATGCATCTGTCAAATAGTCCATCCTGCACAGTCCTAAACAGCACAGGCATGAACAGGCGAACCCAAATCAAATAAGCAGGAACGTCTTCCAGTGATCTCCCCTTACTGTAGAGCACTTGTCCCCTTTTGTCAGAGATTAGAGCTAAGGTCAGTAGTTCATTGGGATTAAACTTTTAATCACCACATAATTTCATGTACATTCAATCTCCTATCTAGTTTTTGTAGTTGCAGTATAGCTGTTTTTATTAAATGGACCCAGTGCTGCATCCTAAGCTTGCTAGCTGTTTTTGAAAGTGAATGAAGCAAATGTATCTGCACTTGTGGTTTATTCCTAAACCATTTTACACACACACACGCACACAAAAGAGAGAGACAGACACATTAACATAGCCAAGAAGACCTGGAAGACTAAGGAAACAACTTTTCACAGTGTTCTCAGGCGTTTAAATGCCAGAAATACTTGAAAGTGAATTTGACTGGGAAGTGAAACTGACTGGTCTGAGAAAAACTAGGATTTTTTTATGGTAAACTATATAGAGAAAAAATAAAGCATTTGAAAATTGGCACTTCATCAATATTGTACTTTTACCTTGCATTTTGAAACAAATGGATGAAATTTTGGTTTTGGGGAAAATGTGGGAAAGGGAAAAAAGGATCACTTTAATTGCAATTAGAATTTTCCTTTTCTTCTTTCCTTTACGCCAACAATGTTTAAAATACTGTCTGTCTCTACTGGAAATCATATATGTTTTAAGTGAATGATAATTTTGTATCCACAAAACCCAATCATATTATAGATATCAGGCCATCATGGTGCTACAGTTCCCTCCAAGTTTTCAACCTTATGTGCATAGCAAGATAAAATTACATCACACATTCAAAACTTTCTCTTTAGCAAAGCAATTAGCAAATTCTTTTCATCATTTCAGTTTGTTGGCTATCAGGTACCTAAAACTTTTCCCTAGTCACATTAACAGAGCATAATTACACCTGCACTTTAAATGATTAATCAGTGGGAGAGGAGGAGCTGAACCTGAGCTAGTTTGTAGCCAGCCAGAGCCTGTACAAATGTTTCTCCTAAATACCAGCATTATCATTTCTATTATAGCAATAAGCTCAATGCCCAAGTAGGTCACCAGTGGAATGGATCTTGATTTTGAGGTGCAGTATGAAGGAGCAGATTAATCTAAGAGGCATCTGTATGACCGCATGAAAAGACGGCACATGTGTTACTAGATCAAGAAGAGTTTTCTCATTTCCAAGTCTCTGTGCATCTCAGCTTCCTCCAAATTTCAGGTTGATGTGGATAGAAGGGCACCAGCCCTTTTTTTCATCCCTACTTCACCATCTGGCTTCTGCACAAAGCCATCAGAGGTGTGCTGGCTAAACAGGGCTGTAGCACACACCATTGGCTCCCTTAGGTGGGTGTTTAGGGGAACAGGACTCTGGGTGCATGAGAACACATTAGCAGGGAAAACCACCTTGGAAAAAAATGGACTCTCCCAAAACAAGGCGCACAAGCTCACTCCTTACATTTGGAAATGCAGACTCTAAGTTTCATGCTAACTTTAACTGCACATCATTACCTGTTTCAATGGCAATAGCTGGCATTTATTCTTCCAACTTTTACTTTGTATATCAGTCACTCTGGTCTTGCAGCCAGGTGACTCTCCCTTTAGTTCACAACTTCTCTTTGCAATAGGGTTTATAAGGTAACAGAGAACTTAACATTTTCTCCATCAAAATTTTGCACGGTTGCAGTTGTTAATGTTCTGCTGCAATGTTTCTTCTTATTGATGACTTAAGAGATTTATATACCCAATAGTCACTACCATCAGGCAATTCCATCTGTATAACATGAAGCATGTTACATGGCTCATTTTGGGTTACTCTGGCTTCATGGGCAGTTTCTATGGCTTTTGGGAACTCTCCCTCCTGGAGGAGGAATGCAGTCTGACTTGAAAGGTGGGGATTGTTTCAGAGAAATAAACTGATTTCAGATGTGCCATACATCTATATTGTGCAGTGCTTAATGTAAACAAAAGCTTAAATTTCTCATTGTCCCCTTCTATCATATTTCATGTGTACTGAAGCACAAACCCACATAGCACAGGTGTCCAGCAAACAGAAGTCAACATATCCCACACCTTTTTCTGCTCCTGATTTCCCACTTCTTTCTTTTTCCCTGAGCTCTTCTTCTGTTACTGGTTTGTTTGAATGATATTTTCTGCAAGGCAGGATGAGGAATTTCATTCTCTCTTCAAGATATTTAGCACTTCAACTTGACCAAAATAAAATATAGCTGTAGTCCTAAGCACAGTGTCAGAGAGATTAATGAGCTCAATAACTGCAAGAGAAGCAGCAGTGGTTTTGTGAGGAACTGGATCCTCTGTCTCAGGTCTCCCAAAGAGCGAGAAGGTTAATTAAGCCCTGGCTCATTGTTGTAACACTAAATCCTAAAATATGATGTCGATCTTCAGGTCCCTACTGGAACAACCCTTGTTGAAATTCTTTCAAACATTTGAACAGTAGGAAAAAGGAAGGGAAGCTGTTAAGTTGTATCCCTAATTGCCTTATGTTTTGATGGAATGTCCATTACCAGGGGAAATTCATGTCTGAAGATCTTTCTTCTGAGTTTGAAGATGGTATCAACTGTCCTATTTTAGGGAGGCAGAGACAGAAAAGAAGACAAACAGAGAATGGTGTTGAGGAAGGGAAAAGATCCTTAGTGGGCAAGGCTGTGACAGGAGGAAAATAAAATTCCTATACTAGGTTTTGACCAGGGTGAAGACAAAACCAGTAGTGTCCACACTGTAATTTGATTCCCTCTCTCCAGTTTTGTGCCTTCAAGATAATGGAGGCCCAGGAACATTATGGTAGATCCTAGGATCCCAAGATTTGCCAGCAGTAACAGACATGAATGTAGAATTCCTTGTTCCCTCTAATCTACATATCCCACTGCTCCCATCTGGTGACCTCCAAATAAAGATTTTTCATGAAAAAGATAGCTTTATCCTACATCTGACCACACTATAATACTTCTTTCTGTTTCACATGGTGGGCTGACCCTGACCAGCAGCCACGCACCTGCTCACTCACTCCTCCATCCCCAGCAGGACAGGGGGAGAAAAGGGGAAGAATAAAAGTGAGAAAACACATGGGTTAAGATAAAGACAGTTTAACAGGTGAAGGAAAGAGACAGAAGGTGAAGCAAAGGAAATCACTCACTGCCTCCCACAAGCAGACCAGTGCCCAGCCAGTGTTCGAATAACAGCCACCCTGGAAGCCAAAACTCTCTGTTCTTCTTCCTCTACCCTCGTTTTTACTGCTGAACATGACCTTATGATATTATATGGTATGGAAAAGCCCTTTGACCAATTGGGGTCAGCTGTCCCTGTGTCCCCTCCCAGACTCTGGCCCACCTCAACCTACTTGCTGGAGGAGAAGACTGGGAAAAAGAGAAGGACTTGATGCTGTGCAAGCTCTGTTCAGCAAAAGCAAAAACTTCAGTGTGTCGACACCACCATTATAGCCACAAATTCAAAACAGCACTCTATGAGCTGGTATGAAAGGAGTTGACTCCACCCCAGCCAGACGCGGTGCAGTATCTAAATGGTTCAGATCATCATCCTGCCAACTTTCAGTTGCATGGAGAGTCTTGAAGCCAGAGCTTTTCAATGCGGGCACAGAAATTAGCACCAGTTACACTGTGCCCAACCTCTTTCTCGGTTTTGCAACAATGTCACTTAACAGACTGGGTTGGTTTCCCCGAGAGGGCTTACTCCCGGATTATGCCAGAGAGATTCATGGAACAACACCCTGACTTTGACATGTTACCACCGCTGCTTAAAACGGAGACTGTTAGGCAGATGAACAGTTGTGAGTGAAATAGTAGGAGATAGCTTACACATGTGGCATTTTACCAGAAGTTCAAATCCCGTTGGACCTGAAAATGGTTATAGAAGAGAAACTTCATCAGTAGAATGAATATTTGAATGTTCAACTTTATCACCATCTGGACAGTAGCAAGGTTTGGAACGAAAAATTCAGAAGGAATTTCTATGGAAATCCTTCTGGAAGATGAGCATCAACTTCTATATATGGGAAAAGTTCAAATGAATTTTTCCAATAAGGTTTAAAGATAAATCCTTGCTTGTAGGACGTTCTTACCTTTTCCCTTGATACTTTTAGTAATTAATATTTTTGGAGAAATTGATATTGAAGTTCATGGGCTTCCACTGAGATGGCCTGCAGTTGCTCTTTTCATTCACTCTGTACAGTGTTTGCAATTAAAAAATCTACTTATTAAGCGCAACTAAGTTTTATGGAAGTACTGAAGGAAACATTTTCCCAAAGGAATGCAAGGACTCAGACATAGATGCAAATTCATAGTTTGTGTTTTCATGTCAGTTTGCGGGCAGCAGTCAGAAAACTGGCCCCAAACGGCACAGTCCAGTGCCGCCGGCTTGTGGCCTGGCAGTGAACAGTGCGCTGGCACACAGACACAAACCCGTGTCAACGGACAGTGTTTTTAGATGTATTTTCAGATGATTCCTGTTAATCAAACTACTATAAAAATGAGACACAATGTATTTGTCCCATTAAATAATTAATTGAAGTTATTTCTCTACACTTAAGTACTTTCATTTCTTTGCCTAGACTTTGACTCGTTAAGGTGATCCTAACATTGAAACCAGAAGTTACTGATCTGTGCATTTGATATCAACTTAGCAATGGCTTTTCACCTTACTGTACTACAAGAGAAAAAATATGGTGGATACATTCTACAATGAAATTTGTGCATGAAAGAAAGTAAAAATTAATGCTGGAAGCATACTTAACTGTTTGTCATTTCTGGGTCATAACAAATAAAACACTTTGGCATGCAGTCGATTGATTATTTTTAACTGAATGAGTTTTCCTTCGGAAATTCTGGTTTAATTAACTAACTTCATGAATTCACAGCCACCTGCAGAAACAGAAAAAAATTGTTAAGATTTTTACATTTGGGAAGTTCTTTTGTAATATTGTAAAGTGAATTCAACCACAAATCATTAGCTGTACGTACTAATCAGAATTTTGGCTTTTTATTTCAGAAAGTAATGACCAAGGAAAGAATGACCAAAATTTATCTAATAGCAACAAAACCAGCATGGGGAACCCATTTCCATACCAGCTGTATTCAAGAGCATTTTCATTCCATCCAGTGTCTGTGTTTCTGCAGCAGAAATGCTATGCTGTGTGAACTGCCCCCATTACCAGAATTATGGAAATACAGGGAAATGCAAAGGAAGAGCTAATAACTTTGCTGAAGAGCTGCATGTGTCCTTGTTCAAAAATCCCTAAATGGCCACCAAGACAAACCAGAGGGACTAGGTTGAAACATGGGATCAAAGACCTTCCAGAAGGCTCAGGAAAAGCTAACAGCCTGAAGAAGCAGAGAGAAAAGAAAAGAGAAAGCATTTAAGAAGGAGTCTACAGAAAAAGTGGTCAGCAAGCCAGGGCAGAGCAGCTGGAGCAGGGAGGGGAAGATGCTACCTAGCCTAGAGGGGAAAATCAGTAGCATGCTATTTCTCCAACACCATCTGCATAATCTTGTCAACATCTGCCTTTGCCTTCTGGGACTCAAAGAAACTTTCTTTCCTGGCAATGTCTCTCTCTCTAGCATCTCTTAAGACAGACTTTCCTCCTTTTCCAAACAGCTTGCTTCAAATAGCTCTCAAAAATTCTACTCATCCAGGGAAGCTGCTACAAAAAGGCAGCATGTTTGAGTTATCAGAGGCAGCTTCACCTTTCAGGCATGAGGAGAAAGGCATTTGAACTCACAGATCAAATGCTGAGTATGTTACAATTATCCACCTTGGTAAAGGAGAACAAATTCAAAGTATGAAATTTTGAGCATGAACTTTGAGTATGAACATATGAACATCATTATCAGGGTGATAACATTAGCAAACAACTGTGCTTTCTCCCCCTATACCACACTAACAAAACAAAAGAAAGAAGAGGAAAAAGTGGACGTGACAGCTCTTACTCCAAGCTAATTCCGAAGACCAGAGGAATTCAACCTGGTCAGGTGGTGGCCAAGCCACCACTATACTTGCCTCCTTTTCTTCTCCCCTAGTAGGTCATTTATATCCATTTCCTGAGTCACCCAAACTTTAGAAACTAACTAGTAATAGCACAGTGACCTCAGAGCCTTTTACAGCTCTGCTCAAATAAATCCAAACAACTTTTCAACTAGCACACTTCCAGCGTGGACAGAAACGAGGTCAGGTGCCAGCAGACAGAGGAGGTCCTCAAACCCCAGGAGTTCCTGTAGCTCTGGAGTATTTTCAGGATGTCAATCCTGGACCCAACCTGCAATACAAACATTCAGCTGCCAGCAGGGTGGCACTAGGGCTAATTAACTGGTCTCAAATGTCAAGATCCAAATTGATAGCATCCAGTGCTCTCTCCGGCATTTCATGGACACTGCTTCTCTACATCACCCACCTCTGAACCAGCCCCCTTTTTCACATTGTCCAGCCCTGCCAAGTGTGCAGCTGTTGTGAGACAGTCACTGTTAGTTAAGTTGTTTTAACAGCTCTACACTGCGGTCCCTGCACCTGTACACCCTCAGCTGGGGTCGGTACAGACTGGCCAAAAGACAGCTCTTTCCTCCGGCAGATATTCATGACTCTATTCATTTTCACTTAATACACTCTTAGCATCATGGATGTGTGGTCATTTCTAGAACTCACTTAAAATATACATTACAGGAAACATTAATGAAATAAACCTTTACCAACCAATTATGTTTTTGCACAAACATACCGTAACGGAGTAGTTATGGGCTGTTACTTCTCTTCATTTATCCTCCTGCTTAGGACTAACTTCTGAAGAGTATGGGTGAAGTTGGTAAGAGCTAGACCATAACATTTCTAATTTGAAGGATCTCTGTCCATCACACCAGCCTGGGGAAGAGCTCACATGTCCAATGTATAATTAAAAATTGATGGAAAGAGGGGAGGGGGGGAATCTTAAAGTGAGTTACACCATTATTTAAATACTCTTCTCTGAATTCATCAAGGGAAAGCTCATTTCAAAACTAGCATGTCAAAAGCTATTAGTTATTAAATTAAAATTCAGTATTAATTAGAAATGAGATTCCCTGGCAAGCTTACCTTAGGCAGATCATCCCTGGGTGGCAAAATGGAAGTATTACAAGAATAATGAGGACTGAAGAAGAGGTCTAGAAAGCCATCACAGTAAGCCTAGAGCAGGGGTCCTCAAACTTTTTAAACAGGGGGCCGGCGCGTGGATGAAGTGGCAGGAGGTCACCTGCGGCTGCTTGGTTTCCCCCCCCAACCCCCAGTGGGGGGGGGGGGGGGGGGGCGCAGGGAGGTTCTGTAAATACGGGGGGACGGATTGAGGACCCTGGGGGGCCGTATCCAGCCCGCGGGCTGTAGTTTGAAGACCCCTGGCCTAGAGTAAATATTCAGATAAGAATCCTCCACTTTAGAGTTGGGTTTGGTTTTTTTCCTGCTCTGGACCAGTAGAACTGTGTTCTGTGGTGACATGACGGGTGTAACCTAACTCATCGTGTTGAGTGTGGATGGAGGGAGGACAACTTCTACATGTGCACTGGAATGTAGTTAGGAAGATGTCAGATGTTTTCATGTGCGGGAGCAGGGATGGAGTGTGGGTTTTCCTATCTGAAGCATTCACAGGAGTGAGTTGCATTAGGAGATGTTTTTCTTACACCACCATCAAATGATCAGCCTTCACATTTGAAGAAAAGGCTGGATACCCTAAATTACATGATAACAGTATCCCTTGCAGAGGAGATTAAACTGCTGGTTGCCACCTTTTAATTTCATTGCATATGTGATTTCACAGTGAAGAAAGACTGAGCAACTGGAGACACAGCAGCACCATAAGTTTTGAGATCACAGAGACATCCACAAAGCACGGGCTTTTTCCGCCACAGGTTTCTATTTTAGGGTTCCATCCTATTAGACATCGGTGGTTGTAATAATAAAGCTACTAAGACAGCTGTAAAATAAAAGATATCATTGACAGGAGGGAAAGCACAATGAGATCTCTCATCAGTTCTTGCTCTGACCACCACTGCCCCCAACTAGAAATATTTACTACCTTGTTAACAGGCCATGCTACTTATATCCGGAGTCCCCTGGTGGCACTGCAAACAATCCCTCACTACCTTTAACACCCTGTTAGTCTTTTTCAGCTGTGCCTGAAGACAGAAAGCCCTAAGCACCAAACCGAAGCTGAGTAAGACTAAGCTTGAACCCCCACCAAACGGGCTGTTGGTAAATGAGATCAGGTATCCTCTTGTGAGTGGAGGAGCACAATGCTATAATTTCATTTTTGTAATGACGGTACTATATGAAGTTATGCTATTTAGTTTTGGTTTACATCTTGAGTGGGAGCAAGCACTGTTTTGTCACAGGTTGCACACCAAGTGCCTTTCCTTGGAAAGGCCATTTACCCTTCTGATGGCTGAATTAACAAATCTCTCCTTGCCTGGGGGAAAGCCGGAGAGGAAAATCTGGGTGTAATGATGATTTGGGTGCCGCTTCTGAATCTGTGCTGAAATCTCAGCGAAGCCCAAGGGAACTAAACACCTGGCTCCTGTCAGACTGAAAAGGAAGTCACGTGCCTAATCCTATTAGTTCCTATGACATTCCCAGACCTAATATTAGCTCCAGAGATTGCTCCACTGAGAGATCCCTTCGAGAGTAAGAAAAAACCATATTGCTTCAGTGCAATTTGTTTTCCCTAGCCACATTATTGCATTTGAGTTAACAGCAATAATTTATGTTCAATATTTAATTTAGATAGGCCAACTGTCTTGTATGGTTGCCAGCAAAAGAGTGCATGGTATCAGGAAATAACAAGTTTGCAGGTTTCCCATCTTGCTGTGGTTCAGGGCTGGGGGTGAGAGTGTTGTTTGTTTATTCCTATCTGACAGGGAACTAACACTGGTCTGAGCAGATTTCCTTCCCCCAAAATACAGGGTTCCACTCCGCAGCACATGGTTGCGCCTTGTTCATACCTCACAGCTGCATAATATTCAAAGGCCTTTTCACAGAAGTATTTCTCAGCAGTTTTAGGTCTTCTCCATCCTTTAGTGAGGCATTAATATTAAATTTATCAGGTAAGAAATATGGGATTTGCCAGGCAAACTCTTTATCATGTTCAGTTAGTGAGTCTCATTCAACCTACCGGCTGGCGGAGAGAGCAAGCAATGCCTCCCCATCCTTCTGGCAGACTATGCCACCATAACCCAAACAAATGCTGTGTACTGAAAGCCTTCAATTTTAAAATTAAAAAAAAAAGGCAAAACCAGTTAATATAGGCCTTTAAAATACCAGAGACTTGGAATAAAACTTTGCAAATGATGGGAATTACATGATTATGCGCTGGGTGTAACATGGGAGGAACAAAGCAGCAAAACCGGTAAAAACACCTAATGGAGTGCTTAGTCCGGCCGTTCAGCATCAATTACGTTTTCCTAATACCTCATTTTAGTGCAATTGCTTGAAGTAATACCTTGCAGCTGGAAGAAAGACCACTTGTGTGTAAAACAAGCTGGTCTCATTTGCTCAAACATGACGCTAGCAGTGGTTGTGTGAAGAAAGGAGTAACTGCAGTGGGAAGGATTTTTCCCCAAGAAGCCCCTGGAGATCGGCTCAGCTCTGTGGCATGGTGGACCCCACTTACGCAACCTGCAAAACAGCTTTGCTGTGCAGAGGGAAAGTGCAGGTGGTCATTAGGTCTGCAATCCTCCATCTACCATCCTGTCCCATCTACAAAGACGTAAGAGGAACCGTATCAGCTGTACGAGGCTGTTTTCTGGCTGCTAATGCCTGAGGAGACAATTATACATACCCCAGTCACTACAATGGTCCAAACAGGATTTAGTTCAAATAAACTCATAGTCTTAAATATCACCACGTAAATGGAAATGTGTGATGGCCCAACAAGCTGCAAGGCCCATGTTCTGCTCCACAAGTCCTGCCTGGCTGGATTGTAAAGTGGAGAGCTTTGACTAGATGGAATAAGATGCAGCATTGTCCTTTCTGGAAACCACCACGAAAGGGCTCACGCTTCCCCAGGGTGATGGACGAAACACGAATGCCAGGGGAAAGCCCAAACCCCTACCACAACAGCGTTCTCTCCACGGACTGGAAGCAGCAGCCTATGAGAGCGTACAGAAGTGTATCTGCATGGTAGAGGTCTACAACTGAAAGACGCAGCTTCCAGCCCTAATCTTGACTATATAACTTTACTACAGCTGAATTAAAAGGGAGGAAAAAAGGGGAGTGTAGCACTTTCCTACCTTTGACAAGGAGCTTTGAGCTGACGGGAAGCATACAAGAAGTAGCATGGAGGAGATTTATATGTGTTCTTAAACCCTGCCTAGTTTCTTTCTTTTACTGACTTTCCTCATAAATGGAGCAAGCACTAGCACGTAGCTGCTTGTAACTGCATTGGACAAATAAACAAGAGATGTCACAAGACAACTAGGCCACTGCTGAATTCAGCTTTTGCAAATATTGCCCTACATCAGCAAGATAAAACCCAAAGGCAGCTCACATCACAAGCCACAGTGAAGAAAAGAAAAACAACCTGTCATCAGAGTCAACTGTGCTCTGCACCGCCTTCTCCACAAATAAAATTACAACTTGTCTGTGCAGAGGCATTTACCGCAGATGGCAAGGTGGCACCTGCTTTTTAGTAGTCTGCGCTCTAGCAAACGCCTTGGGAAGCAATGTGCTTTGGCTTTCCAGCAGCGAGCAGGAGCGCTCGCTCCAGCCACCCCCCCCAGGCGGCACAGCTCCAGCCCCGGCAGCTCACCATATAGCCCACCCCAGCCCTGCCCCTTTGGCACGTGCTTTTATCACAGCAAGAACATAAAGACGTTGGCATTATAGGGGATATTTATATATATCTATCTCATACAATATATTGATATGATACCATATATCATATGATATACTGATATCATATATGATATCATCATCGCTGACCAATAAAGCCCTAGAGAAGGGAAGAAGGCTCAGTGGAGATGGACAAGGGTGATGTGCCTGTGAAGCTCAGGGAACAACACAGGGTGTGATTGACTGCAGCTGTTGCAAAGCAAGGTGACTTTAGCTCAACACAGAGGGGACCAGAGGGTGGCCTTTGCTTTAGATAAACAGCTATCAGCACTTGAGCAGATCAACTGGTAGTGCAAACATCTCCCCGAGTCAGGCAGACCAGCACAGGGGGAATGAAACACTGCGCCCTCCATATGTGTGGTATCTAAAAGAACCCAGTCAGAGGGTATTGGTTTCTGACAGATCTCTATCTATATAGACAGATACATATATAAATAGATAGATAGATAGATAGAAATATATAAATATTCTAGGTTCATGGATGTGAATCCATAAGGTGGCAAAATTCAGAAGAGTACTTCCTTAACCCATACCACAGTTATTAAGCTTGTGCCTACCTATAAAATCTGTTACACTTACATAAAGTTTTGTCTCATAGATGGACTCTCTCAACCCTCTCAGGAACAGGTTCCAGTCTTAGAAGCATGTACAAAGTGCATTCAGCTGTTCCTCCCCCCAAAAGCCCTCTGCCCAAAGTAACTGCAGCCAGGAGCACAGCACATCTGAAACATGGGCTCAACCCCAGCGCAGCAGCCGATTGCATCTGGTGTTGAGAACACAGCACTGCTTTTATGGAATTTCAGGCTGTTTTCCCAAATATATTAATGCCCTATTGGAAGAAAAAGGGTGCAGTAAGTGAGGTCAAGGAACCTAGAAGAACTACACCCAGAAAGTGCTGCCACCACCACCACAGTCAACTTCTTACTGGGTCTGCAATTTAAAGAGAGGGTGTGTAAGAAAATCCCACAACCTAAAGGTCACTGCTTAGTACAGAAACAAACCACATAACGTTCCCCGTGCCTTCATCAAAGCAATACATGTTTTCTTCCATTTCCACAGCTACCTTATGCAGCACTGGCTGTCCAACGCTGTGGTGGCACGCTGCCCCATTAACCTGCCCTTGTCCACTCAGCCCACTGCCAGCTGCTTTGCTTGTCCAGTACGTGTAGTTGTGATGTCTGACACGGACTGGTTCAAAAAGAGAATGCAGTTTAGGGAAGAGGACTTGCAGAAGGGCAGGCGGATAGGCAATGACAGAAGACAGATCTCTCTGAGGAAAAGAATTAACAGGAACGTCTCTGCTGTAGCGCATGGCAAGACAACAGACATTCAGGAACAGAGCTCTGCCATCAGCTGGGGCTTTGCTTTTCATGGCTTGGCTTTTGCATGCATGTAACTAAGGGTAAGACCACCTTAACCAAATGAATTCTTTGTTATGCTGCACTGATAAAAACTTCAACCCATATTTTTCACCTTAAAGCTGAAAAAAATAGTCCTGAAACAGAGCATAAATATTTCCAGATCAAAAGCATTGGCCTCTAAAAATGAGTTATGGATATGAGGAGATTCAATGGAGAGGTAAGAAAACCTGCATTTATGCAAACTAGGAAGTAACAGGAAAGAGGTTTCTACTTGTGTACTCATAGAACCAGAGCCCATCCTCTCCACAAAAAAGGTCTGCCCCTCGAGTGACACATGGTGCAGCTGATGTGTCATCTTAAGGCAGCTCAGCACAACCTAAACTATTCAAAGGAGCAAAGGATCAGGGAAGGGAAAACAGGAGAAACCAAGAACTCTGTGCTTGCAGTCTAGCAAAAAGATGACAGAGGAACGTGGTATTATCACACATCTGTCATTTGTTATGGGCATAAGTGTCCTGAAGAGCTGATGTCTTCTGGGACCGAGCATGTACAGAGGCAGGCCGGGGGTATACTAGAGGCAAAAATTGTAGAGATCTGCTTCTGTGGGGCAGCTTTCTGATAAAGATATGGGGAAGGCAGCAACAACGCCAAGTGATCTTCCAGTGGGTCTTGCTTTCAGGTGGAAGTGTATGAGCTGAGGAAGGGGAGAGGTCTTCATCTTCCAGTGAAACACAGAAACTTAGAAGATGTCAGATTTGAAAAACTGGTTTTAATCTACAGCATCTATCCATATAGCCAGCTTACCCTGCTGGAGTCTCACCTTCTCAGATCATACAGCTTTGGGTTTACTTTGGTGGATTCTCAGGAAAGGAACATCCTTCCCCTCACCCCAGTCATTTGGAGGAGCCATGTAAAACTTTTATGTACTGCTTCTATAAATGCTACAGTGATGCACTGTCCTGCCACAGCTCTCCATGATGGGCTTAGTGCAGGGAACGGCAGAGGGTTAAAATTTTCTTTACTTGCAGCCCCGACATAATGATCCACCCAGGTTACTGCTGCAGACACATGGATCAGTCTGCAGGACTGAGACCAAAAAGCATGAATGGAAATAAAACCACCAAAGCAAAAAGAAAATAGCCCTTAGTACATATTTAGGTACAAAACCCAGAGTAGCAAATGGGAAAAGGATGCAGATCTCCCAGTCGTTTAAATTTCTTGATTCAAACTGCATTTTCTTTAAGTGCTGAAGCTGCTAACCGGCATAACCAGGCCTCAGGCCTTGCATAGCCCTAATCCAAGGCCGGTTTAAAACCCAGTCAAGTTAATCAGTAGGAGAATAGAAAAGCAATAGATGATCAATTTGTTTACGCAGGTGCTTTCTGAAATGCAGACAGCTTTAGAAAAATTAATATAGATGAACAGGCATTGCTTGTTCAAAGACTTAAGTGTGCTTGAAGGATTGTGTGAGTTAAAGCAGGCAGAAAGAAGATCGTGATCTGAGGACGACCCTGAAACCAAGGCAGAGACTGGAACCAAATAGACGAATCAACAGGGACAGGATCGGGTGATGGATTCCAGAGCTGGTAAGACCAAAGGAAACTCCTAAAAACCTTGGACACTGACTAATGATCTGATCAGTGTATCTAAGCTGTGCTGCATCTCTTTGTACTCGGCCAACTACCGAGGTGGTGGCCCAGCCCTGAGTTGTGATTAAAGCAAGCTAGGGGTACCCACATCTGTGTGAAATCCTCCTTTAACAGTTACATTATCAGCTACTTTCTCAGTAATATCACCAAAACCAGACACCGGGCAGTCATCCATTTTCATTCAAGCACAATTAAAAAACCCTCTATGCCAGCATATTATGTACAAAATCATGTACAGTTAAAATAAGCAACTGAAAGCATGAATGAAATTCTTAATATACAGTACTTTTACACAGCCAAAGCTATTTTATTTTACAAGATGAGTTTTTTGCGTTAATCTTTTTCTGAAAGCCCAGTAAAAACAGCGTGAACTACTTAAGCAAAATTTAAGAGACAACTTACAAAGTAATATTTGCATAGCACTGTAAATCTGCGTATTTGTTTGGGCACAGTACTTAGTAGAAACTACAGCAGGTGACAGGGTTGGGTCTTCTTAATAGCTTCTTATTTTTAACCAGATTGATGCACCTCTTCTGAACGTCATAAAATCAAGTGTAGGAAATAACTGTAAAAATGTACAAAAATATATACACATGCACAGTAAATGCATACCCTGTATTACAGTTTTATTACTTGTTAGATTTGGCTAATAATGATCATCTAGTACTTACAAACTTGTCATTTGGAGGGAAGTGTAACAAATCAATCAGGTTAAGAACGGTGTTTTCTCAGAGAGGTTTTCATTAAAGCTACAGTACTTGCTGGTGATCTTTAGGAGTGAGCGACATGCCAGCTGACACTGGCTGCCTGGTGTTCAGGCAAGTAGCATTCACTTGTCACAAGGTACAGCTCTGACAAAGCTGAAGCAAAATAATACAAAGGGATGCGGCTTGGCTCTCTGCACAGATGCACATGCACATAATAAAGGAGCTCCACAGAACCAGTTCATCCTTAGGGGAAAAAAGTAATTCATTCCTGATTAGCCTCTGCTGCCCACTCTTCCTCCCTTTGCAAATTAGATTTTAGTGTGACTAGTAAATTAGTGTGTGTTCCTTGAAAATGCACAGTGGCCAAAATAAAAATAATCAAAGGAAAGAAAGAAAACCTATGTAAGACTGCAAATTGGTGGTGGTAGCCCTCACGCTAAAGAATACTTCCAATTTATGTCTTAGAAGTCCTATTATAATCTGGTTTCTGCTAAAGTGTCTATCTTTAAAGTAATTTCATCTTCGAAAGATAAGATACTGCTTCTGCTAACGTAAAGCTTTGTAGAAGTAGACAATCAGCTGCACTCAAGTACTCTCAACAGTGAAAGTGCACAAATTCATTTTCTTCACAGTTTCAAAACCCAAGGAATGGCTTGTAACTGCAGGTATCACATTTTAAGAAATACAGGCAGCTTTCCATAAACCTAGAGAGGCTGAGGACAAGAGAAACGTGACATGTTTGTCTTACAGATGCCAATCCACTGTCTCCCCAATTCCGAAGTATGAAATACTTTCCTGACATTTTCTGGTGGCTACTAAATGTGGTGCAGACCCTGTAACACTGACTTCCAGGACGTCTTCCCTCAAAACCACAGCAAGTAAAAAAACCCACAACCAACAATCCGCAAGGCTTTTGATGCAGAGATTGCCGAGACAATCAGATAAACGCAGTCTTTGAGATAAACAGGGGGAAGCCTGGCAGAGTAAGAGCTGCTAACTGTAACAAGCCCTTAAAAGAAATTCTGACCCCGCGTGGCAAGGACTACCTTGCAAGTTGTCACAGGGAGGTTTCACATTCATATTAGAGTCTGAGTTTGCCTACTCACATTACACACATCTCTGGTTTGCAAAGCTCCTGGCAATCACTCAATTTTCTCAGGACAAGAATTTGGCCAGACCTGTTGGTGTTCTTCCTCCTTCCAGCGATGCACTTTGCAGTGTTCCACCTTCCTTCAGCGACACACCTTGCAGCTCTCAGCACAGCTGCCACCTGCTTCAAATCCCGGCTTCCCCCAGCACTGGCAGCGCTGGAGCAGCCCATTACAGTCAACAGTTTCAGAAATACAGAAGCAAGTAGCTGTGGCAAACCAGCTCAAAGTACAAATTCAGCATTACCATTATAGGGATGGTTTTCTTTCTACAGGCATAAACCAGAACGTGTAGTAATCATCTGCTGCGAACCAGGAACTTCACACCAAGAAACGTAAGCTCTCGGGCATCTAGGAGATGCTGAGTTACGCTGTTGCATTTGATTTTCAAAGGAAATGTAGGAATGGATTCTTCACTCTTATCTACATTGGCCTCCAGCATCTGAATGCAACACTTGAGCGAGGTCTGTCCAATCTTGGCCTTACGACTTCTTAATACACACTTTTCCAAGATGCCAAAACAGGTGAATGTTACCTGCCTTCAATCCGAAATGCTCTGTGTAGTGTGAACTCAGCATTATTAAAAGCTTCCAGCCCTATGTTTCTTTAATCAAAACGTACATGAAGCAAAACCAGGTTTTGGGTTAGTCCCCGTCAGAAGCTGTACCTTTAGCAATTATCTGAGGTGCAGTAACCTCTGCTTGGTAGTTACTCCAGCTATTAGCAAAGACCTTGTCCCAGCTCCCTTCTAACACTGGTTTCATCAATCCAGAGGGACCAGTTACTAGGTAGTGAAGGCCTATGTGAGGAGGCCTGGGAAGGACTTCTCTTTCCCAATAAAAGTTTTGCTCTGAAGCAGCAAAGCTGCACTATCACCTACCGCAGCTTAAACACAAGCGTGTCACTTCAGACCTACTGAGTACATCAACCAGCGCCAAAAATGCAGGAGGAAAAAAAACCTCAGTTATGTGAGGGAATTTCTATAGGACTGGTTGAACTGGAAAGCTCCAAGTTCCAGCTAAGAGGTCATAACGGAACCATCTGCAGCAAACAGAGGCAAGCAAATACACAGACATCAGTGACGGAGACAAGTGGCATCGTGTGGAAGTTAGCAGACACACTCACTTCTGTGGATACTAGGCAATTAGGACAAAGGTAATAGTCATACTCATTGGTCAGCAATTAAGTGTAGAGCCCTTCGAGATAAATTAAAGCAGAACAAAGGAACATTGCCCATGCTCTTTGTGCCAGAGACAGATATTTTGCTCAGTGATGCAAAGTCAATTGCAAGAGCAGATTCAGCCCACAATGAGCAATAGAGAACTGTAATCCCTACTGAGCCAAGACTTCTGGATACCAGTTATCCAGCCATTCTTCAGCATCAGCTTCTTGTGCCTTCCTAACTGAAGGATGCCACAACACCAGCAGTCTCCAAGCTCTCTCACCATGTTCTTAGACAGCTCAACGCGATGCTACCTTGGAACTGCAAATCCCACTTTGAGAGCAACTTCTTTGTTCTTCACAACAATGACAAGTGCTGCCAAGGCTAAGAGCAAAGCATCTGTCCATAACAGTCTGAGAACCGTTTATCTTTGGAGTCAATGCTGAACTCCATGGCAGTCAGTTTGCAAGTCCATACTGGAGAAAATTGGTGTTTAGTCTAAACAATCAAGCAATAAATGAAAGTTTTGAAAGGTGGAGAGAGAAAATGCTCCTACAGTTTCAAGTTTATTAAACCTAGCATGGCTGTAAAAGCAAAAGACGAAAATAATGATATATTTTTGTTTATTATTGCTCTTAAAAGGGCTTGGTAGTCAAATATACAAGCTATGTTCTATTAAACCAGAAGAAAATAAGATATAAAATCTATGCTCACTTTTCCAATCCAAGCCACCTAATAATCTTCATTAGTGACAATAATTTCAGCTATTTCCAGTCATTTTAATTTATACATACTCTGTGTTATGTGTGCACGCATGTGTGTATAAAACCCCCTATTTGAGGGGATAAAATGCAAAATGAAGATATTTGTGTTGGTTTTGTACTGTTTTGTGCATTGCTGTATATTTCAGGTTTCCAAATAGTTACTGATATGTCTGTTTAGAAGAGCAAAATTTAAGTAACTGATGATGTATTTATTATATTTTCAAAAAGAAAGCATGACCAGTAAGTTATGAAGAGAAAATATGAAATGTTGATTATTCTCCCCTTGCTGTACATGCACTAATCCCATGATTCCAAATAGGGAGTTACATGCACTAAGAGGAGAAAATTCCATAGAGAGAAATCCTTTCACAATCTCCCCTCTTCTCAGCATTAAAGGATCTATTTTGTGAAATTCTTGTCATGCCCATTAATATACCGCTCAAAATGTAGGTATAAAACATAGTCAATGGTCAGCCTGCTTTGCAAGCCTCACTCTGCTAAGCCAGTACAATTTATACATGCTCAACATCATCTTCAGAAAGCAAGTATACAGCATTTGTAACATCCTTCTAAGAAGCGAGAATTACATCCATTACTGAATTACATAAGAAAAAAAGAATAAAGAAAAGAAAGAAAAGCCCATTGCTTTTAGTCCTCCGGTTAAAAAACAGGGAAAAGTCAGTTACCTTTATCAGCATTTGGAAATCTAACCATATTTAAAGACAGAGTAGCACAGAAAAATCCAGTAAGGAAAAGAGAGTCACGGCTGGGCTCTGTTCTTAATTCCCAAAGCATATTATTCCAAATTCCACTAACATTAACAACAGTTTTGCATCCCCTATCTTAGGGGAGATTTCTCGAGGGGACAAAGATGACGTACTAATGCTGGGGCTAGGGGTACAATGATTTGGTGAGGATGAGTCTAACAGGAATCAGACAACATAGGTCATCCTTCAAATCCTGTTGTTGAAAAGACCACAAATAAAAATCAAGCGCATGACAGAACAGTGAATAATGACCCCAAGTAAAATATTTTTCTAAGTTACAAAATTGCTCTTCCAGTGTTTGAAAGCAGAAAAACCTGTGGGAGAAGAGGTTACATTACAACAGTTAGAATAGCTCCGAGAAGAAGGTAAATTATTACTCTCTTATCTTGGTTACTAGAGCAAAGATTAAAATAACGACCAGTGCTTTGATAAGGTCTGCTCTTTACAAAAGTGAGCTAAATACTCTAGTTGCAGCTGGGTTAAAAATACAGACCCCAAGGGTCAGCTTCTGCCCTCAGCTGTAGATCTGCAGCCCATTTCACCAACTTCTGAGTGTAGCCAAATGCAGATTGTGGCCTTCAGACTTGAACATACAGATAGTTCCCCTCTCTTTGCAAATAATTCTCCAGCTATGCATACGGCAATAATCTACAAAAATCTCAGAATGTGTGTTTGTAAAAGAGGAAAGAGGGAAAAAGAAAGAAAAAAAAAAGAAAAAAAACCCCAGAGAGGTACAGCCATTATTCTGATCTCTAATTTCAGTGAAAAAACCCAAAAGGTCAACAAGCAAAACTAAAGATATTTAAAATCCCTGAAGAGACCCCGTACTCTTTCTAATGCTTTACAGCACAGCTCACCTTGCAATATACTTCACATTAACATCTAAAGCACGACTAAGTAGAAAGTGCAGCACACCCTGTTATTACAGCACACAGGGTAAGATCCTGGCCCCATTTGAGTCAACGTCAAAACTCTCATTACATGTTCAACAGATGCCAGTATTTGAAACTGATCACTACAGACCTCTCCTGTTCAAAGTTTTGTAAAAGATGTTTTGAAAATTATTGTGCCTGTTTCTGCTGCTGCCTTCCAGTTTACTGAGAGAGGTTGGCTGAACTGGACTTCGGTGATGAGAGATGAGAACAGAAATAAAAAGAGAAAACATCAGGACAATTGGATAAATTTCCTTCTTTGCACAACTCCAAATCGCACAGTCACCATTAATTCAGAAAACAAAACAGGCCCAAACAGATTCATAATTATCATACATGTATGATGTGAAACAGGGAAAACAACACTCAAGACTGAAGTACTATTTTGAAATTAAACAGCCTTGAGCAGTTAACAGGAGAAATGGTGAGAATTTTATACTGTTTTAATACTAGTGGATCTGTTCTATGGTATGTGCCGATCAATAACACACTGCTTCCAAACTCCGCTATCCATTCTCTCACATCACGGAAGTTTTAAGACATTGCCTGAAAATAAAAAGTATCAGTGTAACATACAAATAGGATTTCCTCTGTAGCCATGACAACACAACCTTTCCAAAATTACTCTAACCCAACGAACATCTGTCAGTTAATTTAAGAAGGGTTGTTTTTTTTTCTGGCTTATTAATAAAAAAAGTTGGAAATCAACAAACATTACGTTGGCTTTAGCAAGAGGAAACATTCAATGGCTCCTGTTGTAAAAGTGAGTGTAGTGCTCTTGACAGAAACCAGTGTATTCAGTCATCTGAAGATGCATGTGGCCATGGCCAATGCCCTCTTTTCTCCCCCCCACCCCCAAGTCCCCCAACAAATCAAGAAAAATTAGTTGTTTCTTCCACCCCAACCCAGATTTTCTCCCATAGTTTGACTACAGTAATCCTTAAACAGCCAGAAAGTTGATGTGTTCTCTTCAGTTGATGCCTCCAACTTCTTCATTCTTGGCTCAAGTTTTATTCATTAATATTAGTCATCAGTTATTAAGAAAAAGATAGTTTCTAAGTGTTTGTTGTCATTTTTTAACTGAAGTTAATTGGATACCATAGTCTGGTTACATGTGCTGAACTGCAGCCGTCAGTTATTCCTTTTTCTTGAATTCTTGGTTGCCGTAGCTGGAGCCTTTTTCTATTTCAGTTACTCCTATCAGTCTACGAACTCCAAAGGAAGCTTTAAAACACAACAGAGAAACGGGAGGCATATTAAAACCAGTTCAAGGATTTAGGAAGTTACATTTAAACACACAAGCAGAGCCAACATGAGTTAACCCAATCCTGAAGACACTAGTGACTACAGACCAACAGTGTGCTGTATAGGACTGTACATGGATCACAGGTCAGACCCCACTAAAAAAGGACAATCCAGATTTAAATATGTAATTAATGCTTCTATGATGATTAACACAACAAGTAGTATCAATACTGAAGCATAACCCCTCCACCCTCCTTTGGGTTTTGGGTGGGACTTTTTGTTCGGGTTTTTGGTGGGGGTTGGGGGGGTTTGTTTGTGTTTTTTTATTCACAGACAAGGTGTGCAGTAGAAGTACTTTCTCCTTCAGGCACCATAATAGGCTACAAGAATCACTTGCTATTGATTGCTATACATATTTCCTACAACATGAAGGCAAGCCTGCCTGGATTAAAGCTTTTGAAATAATAAAAATGCTATACAATATAAAGACTACAGAGCAAGCTCCAAGTACTCTTCTGCAAGCCCCATTCCTATCAATTAATACACAGAACTTAGTTACATGCTGCTCTGGGCATAGCATCTTCTCTGTTTTTATTACCTGCTCCAACAAGTCCCAGGAATGCGAGGATAAGGAGAGGTGATCCACTTGCAAAAACTCCAAAGCCAAATGTGAAGAGAGGAGAGAGGAGAACTGTGGCCCAAAAAAGGAAGTTTAGGAGAGTCCATGGTCTCCTAGGAGGTTTAAACTGCTGGCCAGGAAATATGCCTTCCTGATTATACATCTCTTGCAAAGCATCCTGGGAGAAAGAGAAGACGGAAGAAAACTGGTTCATAATGCTAGCACCAAGCAATCCAAGACTAGTCAATTCCAGGACAACACCAAGGACAGTACCTGTGGCAAATACCTATTAAGAGCACGCAGCATCCATCTCCATCTGCTGTCATTTATTTGAATTTGAACATTTCTGTTGACTGCCGAGACTACCGCATTAGCCCTTTGAAGGCAATCTTGGCCACCATCAGAAACTGAAACCATATCAGCCTCTCCACTACCAAATACCTTCATCTCTTCTCTTAATTGCTTTGGAATTCAGGGCAGTGTCAGGCCAGAGGCCGGTTCAGACACCACCCGCCTCTCTGCTGGATGCTTTTTCTTTTCATTTTTACTTCCAGAAAGGTCAGCATGATTTAGCGAAGCACAGCAGAAAAACGCTGTATACACAGCCAGAAAAGGAAGGCAAAGCACAAGCTAACCAGCAAAGACAGCACTATGCCAGCCATTACCCCAAAATGTCAACAAAGCAGCCGCATCCTCAGCTGTGCCTGCAGAGCGATGCAATCATGAAACATCACTCAAAGGAACAGCAGGCCCACAGTTTTCCCTCAGTTTGTAAGAATATTCTGTAAGGTTTCCAAACTATTACTGAGGATGGCTGAAGTTTGGCTATTATTTTTCCCCACTTCAGCTGTTTTTCTTTTAGCTTCCCTTACAAAGGGCTAAGACCTGCAAGGTGTTGCCAATAACACAGCCTTCTGAGGACACACCCTCTGTGGGGGAAGAGCTCTTTAAGGATTCCAGTTACAACATACTGCTGCCACCATAAGATCAATATATAAAACATCCACAGATGCAAGTAATGCCTCCCCAGCCAACACCTCACACCAAAGCTGAACGGAGGTACAGCCAACGAAGCCCTCCATCCGCAAAGCAGACCACTCTGCCTGAGGAATGGCACCAAGTGAAGGGAATGCTCTGTGCTGCATCTGCTTAGCTCTGCATTTACTGTGTAACAGAGCAAAGATCGCCCCTGTAACATACACCTTAAGGTCTGCTCCTCCAGCCGGGCCATGTCAGAAGGAATTCCTGCATCTAAGGGCCTTTTCACAAGGGAATTACATGATGGCACATCCCTGACAGCAGGAGGTGGGACTCAAGGATCCCACATTTATTTAAGCTCTCTAATCCCATATTATGCTGACCCACAAGCTAGTTTGATACGTTTACTAATGGGAGGTGGGAAGAGATGATGATAGTTACTGCTCTTTGTAAGATAACTGACCTCCCCTTAATTGAATTAGACTTAGGTATTCAAACAAATTAGGTTAAAATTAACAAAGCAAAGCTCAGAACTGCTGCATACCTACAGACTAAGCCTAAACTTGACAATGCTGCAGCACAGCTGAAGTTTCTGTGCTCCTCTGTTTTCCCACGAAGATAAGCGACACAAAACCCAAGATGCATATCTCAAGTTCAACAATCCACCGATTAGGGTTGGGCAACATTACAGTTCTCCCCCCCCACCCCCCGAATTGTTAAATCTGTGGTCAAGAAATTAACCATCTAAGGTGAAGAAAGAAAAGACACGGAAAAGCTTTGAGCTGTTTGAAGGCATGCTGGCTATGTGCTACACCAGTCCCTGGCAGCAGATCCCAGGGACTGTCTGTACCATGTCACACACCACTGGAGAGGTATCACCAGGAGGCAGAAGGAAAGTGACAGTGGAAGAAATAAAAGCAAAAGACAACTGCAGCTAAGAGCCAGGACTGGCTGTCCCTGACAGACAGTTGTCACTCTTGAGTACCTAAAAACATCCATAGGAAAAACAGAGCTTTTAGAAATGTATGACAGAGACCTAAGAGCTGAAGAATGTAGAGAGAGAGTGGATTGCTATTAGTCTTCTGCAACTCAGGCATATCTCTGAATTTTGTTGTGCTTCCCAGCAATTTAAGACCTACTTACTAGTCAGCCCTCCATGGCCAAGGGCCTCTTCTGTACTGCTTCTTCCAGCAGTTTGAGGGATGGCTGCCTAATTATACATAATATTTCCATCTCTCCTCTTCACCCAGTGGAATAGTATGCATTACTCAGTGCCTTAATACGCTATTCCTGTAAAGTCCCGAAAGAGAGAAAAGCAAAGAAAAGCAAAGCAAAGCTGTTTACCTTTTCCTGGTAAAGCTTATGAAGCCAGTTTGCAGCTTCCTTTTCATCTTGAGGGATATCTTCCAGAGGAAATCTCCTAGTATAGTAGAGAGATTAAAAAAGGAAACAAAAAGACCACCAAAAAAAAAGAATTAATGGACAGCCCAGGTATTTGATGTTAGACCTCTACTAGAAAAGATCTTCCATTCAGTGAAGGACATAAACTACAGGTAATACTGTCACTGATGGCAGAGGTCCCAAATACAGAGAACTGGGACTTAAGAGAACACCCGATTCTCCACCTAAAACCTCAGATTCCTAAGATGGAATAAACTGTACAAGCTCCTATCAGTTTCACAGCACATTAGCAAAACAAGCATCTCCCATTCAAACACTGTTCTCCTTTCACCAGGTCTGCCACTGGTTGATTCCCAGTGAGCTGAGACTGAGGCACCCAAAGCTGGGAAAAGACAAGCAAGTGGTAAACCCCAGGACAATTGTTTGTTACATTTTGTTAGTGGAAACCCCATTTTGGAAGGCATGGGAGGGGTGATGAAAAGTTCACTTTGTACCAACTCTAAGGGAAAGGTCTGTGACTGCATGCCTCTCTCCTTCCTCTCCAGCCCTCCAGACTGAGGCATGCAGTTCTGGGTGCATACAAAAATTATGCCCAGCTCCAGGTACTGACCTGACCTCACCGAGAACAGGCACCTTTTAAGAGCCTCCTCCTAGTGGTGAAGAGCCAACCATTTTCCTGCATTCTTTTCTTTTTTGAGATAGGCCACTAACACGCTCACAAATGTATTGTCTCCTTTCTCTGTGGCACACATCTCAGTCCTGGATTAATTCAGAAATAAGTTGCTCAGTTTGTAGAGGGTAGGCACACACCTTGCCCTCAGCTTGAACATATTTTGGCAACACTTGGACTGTAGCAGGGCCCTCTTACAGCAATGCGCTAAGAACAGATGAGTGACCTCTGGAAGGGCTCTAGGCACAGCAATCCCAGATACAACTGACTCGCTCCTGTTCAACCAGGTAATATACTTCAACAGGATGAACTAAAGCCTTCGAGTCTACAGCAGCAGTGGGAAGATACTCAAGCACACTTCTAATAATTTCTGCATCCCATAAAAGATTTGAACACCAGATTTTACAGATTTACTATCATTAGATCTAACAGGAAGAGCTGCTCAATTAATGCATATAATGCTCAATAAAAGCTCAGTAAAAAGTAATTTGCCGAAAGCTTTCTGGTAAAATGTATTGCTATCAGTGTATTGCTGTCACCACTAGAGGGTACTCACAGCAATAACATTTGGTGGTTTAACCGATTATTTCCTCTGGAGCCAGGTCAGGAGAAAGACTGGATCCTCTGCAGAAAGCTAATCTTCTTACCTCTGCGCAGGTGATTGCATACACATGTACCAAGAACAAAAGCTTACGGGCTTTCTTTCTCTGGGCTAATCTAAGTCTGCTGGTACATGATGGATATATGTTCAATTTTCAACAAACAGACTGTTAAAAAGTTCCTTTATTCTCATAGCTTGCCCTCCAACACAGAGAAAAAGCTTCAAGTGTAGAAAAGCATCTTGAGAACATTGATTCACTCCAAAAACATATTTAAAATCATCTAAGTTATCTGAACATAGCCATTAGTTTAATCGAGTACCATTAGTAAATGTACCTGGCAACATCATCCTCAACAGAATTTTATGAACTCAAACCTATTCTAACAACTATTAAAAAGTACATTTCTCTCCTTTCCTCCCACTACCACACCAATAAATAAAACCAACTTGCACGTCCATTAGCAAGACATAAGATATTTAACTGAATGCAACCACTCTTCAATGTATAATTACGCAGATTGTACATCCACGCATGCATACCCCAGATCTAGCTAGACATGCCACATGCCTCTGCCATCAGTATGGAATCACAGCTGGCAACTAACGGCCTGACCAGCGGTTTTGCTAGCTGCTATGCTGTCTGTAAATAATCAAAATGAAACCCCTTGCAAATGAGTGACCCGATCTCTCTCCCCATCACCTCCACAGCCTTCTTTCCAACCAAAAGACTAAAACGTGGAAGTTGCAGTATCGGAGAACAGAACTGGAACGTATGTCCTTCCCTTCCCTTCCCCATCAGGGCTGCAGCACTCTGCCTCCGCTGGCACAGCATTACTTCCACAGAATTGTTGCTGCTACACCTTGACAGAATGGATAATTGGTCTGATTCCCCACAAAGTCCTTCACCATTGGAGGCTCTGGTAAGACACACCTGCTTTCATTAGGACTATGTACAGAGTCAGTGTTGTGCATCTGCAACACACAGACCCGAGGCCAGAGGAGAAAGGTGTGGGGGGAAGTAGCAAGGCTTTTTTTTGTTTTTCTTTTGAAAACCAAACATCAGCCTCATTGCCAGCATGTAGCAATGTTTTCTAAAGTGTGGGTAAAGTCCCCAGAGAAGCAGAAATTAACTGTCAGAACAACTGTGGAAAGAACCACCAGGACAATTGTCAGGCCCAAACATAAGAGACAAAAAAGAAAATTCAGGCAGAAAGGGCTGGTAGTTTTTATGATCACAAGGAAGCCTTGAAAGCAGAAGGCAAGGAGAAAACAAGAAAAAGCAAGCATGTGTACATGCTGCATGGAGTTAGGTGTTAGCAGTTCCTCCTTCAGGCAGAAGAGTAACGAGGAACATGAGGAATGTCCTACCTCATTCATACAATGTCTGAATTTCAGTATTATTTAACTTCTAATTAGCTCACCAAACTGTGAGAGAAGGACAGAAACTAGCACACTATGGTGCTTTACACTGTTTACTACAAGAAACTACAGAAGTTGGACAGGCTATTTATACTATGCATATGCTTGCAGGGACTGGGAAGGGGGCAGAACAGTTGGTTTTCTGTTCCCAGCAGAGAAGGGGAAAAGGCAGACAAGTGTCCTCACTGCACAGAAGAGGGAAACCCTGGAACGACAGTGTGGTCACACGCAGGCTGAACAGCCTGTCCAGTGATCTGACTCGCTGGGTGGTTATGATGGGATCTCACACAAAAGCCAGCTGAAGCAGGGGGGAACAGGGGGGTCTCTGTGGCCTGTAGAGAAACTTGAAGGACAAGGAAAAGGGGACTACAGGAAAGGACATTTCCCTGTAAAATCTGAATACACTGAATACACGCAGCCAAAGCATACATCTTAGGGCTCACCTCCATCATTATATGCTCACCTTACACACATATCTGCTTCATATTTCTTTCCATAAAGAATTCCTAATAAAGACGGGTTCTTGTTTCCTCTGAAATTAAGTGTTACATCATACACTGCTGAAACTGTTGCAAAAAAGAAAATATGGCTGTTATAGCAGCAATTCCAGCAACTGTGCTGCTGGCATCCTTGCATTGGCAACAGAGCCTTCTGCAAGCCTTGCGTTAATGATGTCAGGTGGCAGAGTCTTTCACTACTTTGTGTTTACATGTCGTATTTATCTGTATCGGCCACCTGACATTCCCATCTACATAGCATGTGTGTTATCAAAACACAAGACAACTTGATGAACTAACTAAGCAACAATGACATACATGAAAGGTTTATTTTTTTTTTTTTTAAGACCGGTATCAGAACGATGTGGCAATTTACAAATTAACGGTTAACATGCTGAATGCTTATTACTGCCAACTCAGTAATTGTAATGGACATAATGAACAGAGTATACTACACTGTACTACACAGAGTATACTAAACAACACATTACAATTAATGCAAAGAACAAGTAGCAGCTTGCCCATACCTGTTCCCCTGAGACACTGGACAGCAGTGGTGAAACCTTTGGTTCTGGGCAACAGGTGGTATTTCAGTTTAGGCAACCCCTTGGATTCAGCTACCTCCATACTGATACGATGTTTGGTCTCTGTAAAGCGAGTTCCTTCACAGTACAGGAGAAACTAATACGAGACAAAAGGCAAACCCAACGATATCTTGAGATCAAAAGGAACCAAGCAGAATACTGAAAAGTTGTGTAAGATAAACATACACCCATGCATGCACACACACTTCAACTGTCTAATTTGTTTATCAAGTATTAGGCATAAGCATCACCTCAAAACTCATTTACAATTCTATTTAATTTTAACATCAGTACCAAATTTAAGGCGCAAAGAGTCCAAATGGTTATACCCGAAACATTTACTTAAAGAAAAAAAACCCTGAAAGCTTTGGCTGGCTGGTGATAAGACTACTCTAACAAATCATAAAAAGCAGTCCAAATGTCAGTACATGACCACTTTTGGAAAAAACATATTAATCATTAGCTACCTCATTTAAAATTTGTACTGTACCACCTGAATTACCCGTCTGCAGAGAGAATTGTCTGAAAGCTTTTCTGTTTGTGGCTTTTTTTGTTTGGGTGGGGTTTTTTTGGTGGTGGGTTTTTTTTGCATTTGTATCAGTTGTGTTCATAAAAAATGGTGCCTTTCCCTGAAACTTTTACCTTGTTTATCTTGTAGTATCTGTGGTATCCTGAGTAACTATTAAAGACTTAAATCCTCCCATACTGACTTCAAGCAGTATAAAACATCGATCTGCCCTTCTCCCGCCTCTCTATCACCTCTGCTCTAGTTAAGAGGGAGACCAGAAGCAATACAAAGCCAAAAGGAGAAAATGATTTTCTGTTTATCTCATGCCTTTCTGAAAGGTGGACATCATTCCCATTGTGCCAGCAAGGGAAATATTGCTGCATTTGAACACACAAACCTCTGCATCCCAGGCAAGCAATGGAGGGGGAGAACGGCAGGCCGCTAATACTCTCAGTATCGTGCAACGCTGCAACATTGCAATTCAAAAGAAAGACTTATCGAAAGCATTGCTGCACGTGTGCTATTTGTCAGTACTGCAGATGCTTGACTTTTTCTCTATAGTGTATCCACATGCTGTGCGCCACAAAAGATAAAGTTAAATGAATGTTAAAACCACAAAGCCATAGACACAAGAGTTAGACCTGCCAGAGTGCAGTGAGAGAATAGGAACTGGTCCTGCAACCTTCATTTGGCCCTTTCATTAGGAAAGGGCACATTCATTAGGAAAACCTGACCAACCACCACCACCAAGTGGCAAGGACAGCGCAAGGTACAGAGTGTAACACGGCAATCTCAACCCCAGTCTGCAACGCAAGCTCTTCTCAACCCCAGTCTGCAACGCAAGCTCTCCTCTATACCAAATTCTCACCGCTCTTCAACTCAACGGTGCAGTGATCCTTCTGGACCAAGTATGCGAGCAAGGTACAGACGGCACTGCAACGCACGTGTGAGAAAGACCTCAAGATGAAAGGTTGTGCAAGCAGCTCTAATTGTTGCATTTGGAATGCACAAAAATTAGGAAATTGATTTACTCAAGTCAATTTTAATCATGATCTAAATTACCAAGCAGAAAGTCTTGATTTAAATAATCAATGCTGACTACATTTTGCATTTCTATTTTCTGGGTTTTTTTCCCCAGAGACTAGTCCTTCATCCTCAATCGTAGAATCATTAAGAAGTACAGAACTGCAACCAAAGTACAATCTTGAGATTTTTTTAATTGGTAGGGTTTTTTCTTTTCCAACGCTAATCAGGAGGATATGTTAAATGTAAGTCCTATCTATATATTCAAGCAATTAAGTAGTTTAAAATACATTCTCCAAATTCTTATTTTTTATACCCTTGTAATGATAGAAAGTCACAAATTATATGTTCACAATGTACTAGTTAAGGCTTAGGCTTAATATTTCACTATTAATCTTAACAAGCTGTACTAGATAATATTGAAAAATCAATTAAAATACACAAAAAGCCTCTTAAAATGTTTTATGAGCCAAATAACTGCATGTTACATGCGCTGCTATAAAAGCAAACCAATAAATTCATCAAAATATTTGCATTCAAAGCTAGAAGAAGTTTAATAGGTTGGTTATACTGCTGTGTTGCTGCAGTAAAACCTAACAACATTGCACATTATGAAACATAGATGTTTCACCCTTGACTTCAAAAAACGTCAAAATAAAAAACGACAAAAGCAGATGTAAGCTTGCCATGTGTTCTCATAGAGACTTTTTGGAAAACCAGTAACTTCACAGATGAATGAACATATTAACAAGAAATTCCTATAAAAATCCATGGTCTGTGCATCCCCCCCCCCCCCCCCCCCCCCAAATTCACCGACTTCTCCAGAAGAGACTTTTTTGTTTATGTGTCTTTTTAGCCTACCTCAGAAAATGTAGGTTAAAGTTATATAGATTTAGTGGTCAAATATAGAATGTTGATTTTTTTATTTTTTTTTTTAAGGTAAAATAAGTTCAGACAATATTAACAAGTATTGCACAAAAGCCCAATATATCAGTTATGGTCAAGCATTTGATTATCTATGCAAGCTTCTAAATTGTTTCCCAAATGGCCTCCCTTACCAACAGGCAAACAGAGCAATACTTTACCAGCACATCCCAAAAGATCTCCTTAAACAGAGCTCAGTTTTTTGCTTGACAACACTTGAAAGAAATTGTAAGCAGACCTCCTCCTGGTACATAAGACTAGAGTACCACATGAGTACCTCCATCACAATTTCACTTGTAGCAGTCGATACTAGAGGAGGAAATCCACACTTACCCACATATATTCAGGATAATCAGCTAAACGTTTTAATCCTTCAATAACTGTATCTCTGTCTTCTTCCCATTTCCTTTTGCAGAAAACAATCTCAAGGAAGTACCACGTCCAGCCAATTAGAGGCACATATAGTAGCTCTCTCTTAGCAAGAACTTTGGAACTCTTGGAGAAAAACAAAAACAACAATCCAAACACGTCATTTGCTGATTTGTACAAGATCAAACAAAGACATTAAAGTTAAAATGACAAAGAGTTGATCGAGTTCTGACTGGAAACTCAAATGCAAAGAAATTGTATATGCATGAGTTTTAAATAGACCTGTTCTCCTCCAGTGAAGGGAATGCTCATGGTCCCCACGTACCCCTAGCACGCCAAAGCGCTCTGTCATAGTCCAGCCACACAAGAAGTCAATTTCAAAGTTGTGATTCAAGATGATGATGACGTGTTCTTTCCCAAAGGTGTTCACCGTGGCCTCATCTGAGAACAAGGTGCACTCTGTGCCTGACCACCATTCCAGCAGCATTACCAACTCTAACAAACATGAAGACAGAGAGAAGTTAAGGGTGCCACTTAAAGCATTTCACCTCCAGCCCCATTCAGTACCTAGTCTCTTCTGACTACCAACAACACTGTCACTTTTTCAATCCAACCAAGTAAAGGTGAAATGATGGGTATAGACCAGACCACATCACCATCCCTAAGCAGTACTTCAGGCACTAGATACGTGCATTATGGATATTTTTACCAGTGACGAGTTTGGGCATCATATTACAAATACGAACTGGAAAAAAACCCAGAACTTTGTGCCTGTAAACAGACAGTTGAGCGTTGATTGCTCCACTAAATGAGTACCATTTCTCCCAGGTGGAATACAAATTATGCATAGATGCAGCCTAATGTTTTTACTCAACATGAAACAAGCTTTATGGGGTAAACAGACCAATAAAAGGCTTTTAAAGGGATACAGTGCCGTAGATGATCTGCAACAGATTTTAATATTAGAACACAGGACTCTAATTGTTCTGTATTATGGTCATCAACACAGAGTCGGAAGCAGCAGAGAATTGAGCTAATTTATCAAAATACCTGGGCAAAGACAAGAATGGTAAACTGTGTCCTTTCACCGCAAAAGAAAGAACAAGCCCTTTCCTCTCTGTCTTCTCCAGCTTTTCAATATCCTAGCGTGTCTCTTACTTCACCCTGAACATTTCCTTCATTACCCTCTCTTATTTTCCACCTCCCCTTTTTTCATCTTAAGAAAATCCTTCCACTTAAATTCAACACGCACTGAATGTAGTTGCTATGGTTAGCCTATTTCTCTCTTTTCAGTGCAACAAGACAGATGGAAGACATTGCTTGTATTATAGGACAACTATGAAAGGTATGAAAATAGTTCATTCTCCCAGTAGGAAGATTTGTTTCCATGCAAACTGTAGCCATTGGTATTTCCTCATTTCAATGAGATATGGATGCAGTCAAAATCTGGTTGCACAAATATGGCAATTAAAAAGTCCAACTCTTCTTACATTACTACAACAAACTTGTAGAGTCAAAACTGGAAGGCACTCCCGCGGTTCTCTACATTGGGCTCTGTCAAGTTTCAGTTTCCCGTTGGGAGACTGTGGTTTTGCAAAATGGGGCAGCGCCTTCCAGCACAAGGACTTCTGATCAGTGGGATCACAACAGGGTAATCTATCCATACTGCTAAGTAAGAGTCCAATTTTGCACCACATCAGAGAGAAGGCAAATAGTATTTGGGTGAATGATATGGAAAATCAGTCCTGGTCTCCTGAAGATACATAGCTTTTCTAGCACTAGTTTTTTCACTTGTATTCCCCATGTGACCACTTAACCCCAGCTTATTCCCCTCTTTAATTTTCAAGATTCATTCATTTGGAGGCATGACAAAGTTATGCTGCTTGCTGATCAAGACAGCATAACCCTGTCAACTGGAAATACAGCAGAGGAAAGACAGAATAATAGTTTGTATCAACTACAGATTTCTATCATTGCTTTCCAGCTCTGTGTCCTTTGCAAATGATGTGGATCACTCTCCTTTCTTGCCCTGGTCATCCTGGCTCAGTAAAAGGGGAAAGAGGACACCAAGAATGTCTCCAGTTGAGAGCTATGCTCTTCCAAGTCAGTGGCCAGGAGAATGAAGTAGCGGTACCAAACAGTGTGGTTCTTTGTGGTTTTCCCTTTCCGTTGTTGTCTACGTACCAAGGAGGAGCATCTCCAGTGCCTGCTACAGTTGCTGCATTTTCTTACCAAAAATTAAATAAAATGGGTGTGTTTCTTCTTCAAAAGTCAAGAAAAGAATTCTGCAGAGGCAGGTGTGGATGACTTTCTGCAGAGCCCTTCTTGTACCATTCACTCTAAAGTAGTGGAAGAAGCTTTGCTGAGAGATTTGCCAGGGTTCATACTGAGAAATGAGGGTTGATGAGCCAGAGAATTCATACAAGGAAACAGATTGTCCTTTACAAGTGTACTGATAGATGATGTAATTATAACCAGGAGTGGGTTCATTTCCTTTTTTTTTTTGTGTGTGTGGGTTACAGCTATTTTGCATGGCACCAATCCTGCCAATGCTACAGCAAGACCATCCTTCTGAACGAAGGGACGGTAACACTTGCACTGCTTGGGATACTTCCAGTAGAGGACAAGCAACACCTTTGCTACAAGAAACTCCCTCCTGCAGCCAGGGTTCCCACATGCCAAAGCAGGGCGGCTTAGGGCCTCCCAAACCACCCAGAAAACAAAGCAAGAGGCACAGCACACCTCTCAGTTTCAAGTACTAACATGAGAGATTATTTTTGCAACTGGACTAAACCAAATGCGCCGTGCTCTCCAAAGGCATGAATCATCTGAAAGGAGCTGACATAGGAGAGCTTGAAGTGCAGACTACCCATCACAAATCTGACGCACTGCAAAGGGTTTTACACTGAGGCCAGAGCCCAGCAGACCTCTTTACCACAAACACTGGATAGGGTCTATCTCTTCCCCTCCTGAAGCTGTGCTTTATGTATCTGAGAAGAGATACTTTAAGAATAGAGGCTGGTTTTCAGTGGGCTATAGTACGCAGCCAGATACACAATCACCTGTGTATCTACCCCTGCACACCAATCCTCTGCTGGACAGGCAGAGCAGCTTCTGCTACAGACAGCTCTGACATGAACACCCTCAGCCTAAAACTAAACAGCTTGGAGGAAGCAAGCAAAACACAGCATCCAGAACAGAACACCAACCTACAGGTTCACTGCCAAAAGGCTTCCACATAATGAAATATATTTCATTATGAATGGCAACACATGAACTGCTGCATTAACACAGCTTACTTAATTCGTTATAAATCACAATTGAAGTGCATATTCTGTCAGCTCTTCCATCGCAGGCCATCAGCACTCTGCAATCCCACAGAACATTTACATTAATTTTCGTAGCTTAATTTCTCAGTAATTTCATTTATAATAGGCTATACATGAGGAATTATCCTAGGTACAGGCCAATTATTTACTCAGCTTCTCCAAACCTTTTTGAACAATAGCATAGGTTGTTTCTAGCATATAGAAGATAACAGCATTTAAAACGTAATTTTTCCATGTACAATGCTAACCTGTAGAAATCAAGGGTCTGAACCTACAAGCCTTACAGGTACAAGCAGCTCACCTGCTCAGAAAAGCCAGACTATTAGTGCAACAATAGTTTTCAGCATGACATCGGATTCTACATTATTAAAACACATTAAAAAATTCCTGTAAGTAAAAAAAAAAAAAATTCAACCAAGCTAATTTTGAAGTTTCTACTTGTAAGTTCTCCCATTACCTTTTCTCCTGAACAATTTGCCTGCCACACTCTAATTTCCTTTCTCCTGTGCTACTCAGACAACGTTCTCAATAGGTACGACAAAAAGCACAGGAAGGACAACAAGCTTTAAAAAAAATAAACTAGATTCTTTGGAGGGTTTTTGTTGGTAGTACTTCATATCGATGATTTAAGAAATGTGGGTGCCTGTCAGTGGACTGCCTAACTGTAATTTAAGTACTTATTCAGGTGACTCATTTACTCGAAGTGGGAGTTGGATGCTGAGCTGAGCACTAAGGTAAGTGGTCATGCATTCCGGGAGGGGATGGAGAATGGAAACAAGTTAGATGATTCACTGCTGAAACAGGAGGTGACATTTGGACTAAGGGACCTTCTAAACATTCATTTTGGAAATCTAATCCCCTGTTAAACTGTGTGAGGAGCAGAAAAAAAAAGTGATCCACACGGAGGAGGTTTTGCAAAGGTCTGAAAGAAAAAGCAAAGCAGCTGCACCCACTGTAGAGAAGGAAAGAGCGACAAATTACTCACAAAAGGAGACACCGACGCCAGAGATGTACACTGTAGGGCATAACAGGACTCTGAAGTTGACACACAGTTCAGGCATCTACACTAGATACTTCCCGCATATGTCTTTCTCTGCAGAGGACACAGTTTACTTGGGCTCTTAAGTGGTAAATATTGCACATACGCTTAATACCTGAAGGAGTCTGTGAATTCCCCTTTCCCCACCACTTAGTACAGGCTCTGATACCAGATGAAGATGGTATTGAGACAGGATCTGCAATTCCTACCAGTCAAGTAAGGCTGGGGAGAAGCTTTATTTCCTACTTTTTTGAATAACGGAGTGACAATACTTATCAGTCCGTTGACTTTTGTATGTTTTCCCAGTATTTCAGAGAAGATGGCTGCTTTGAACTGCTCTGAGTATATCTAACTTACCATTCCTCTCTAACTCATGTAACTGTGTGTATATAAATACTTGTGTATATATGGGTTTTTTCTTTTAACAGAAGGAGAAACAAAGAACACTCCCCTTCCCATTTCCAGCCCTCACATCCCCTTCAAGCATACTCACGGCTCCAAAGCGAATAGGCAAGGCGACAGTTTACTCGGCGATAAAACTGCTTGTTTATGGGCCAGAGGACTAGTGTGCATAGTTGAATGAAGTTAATGATCAGTCCACTCACAACAAAGACAAACCCAATGAGGAGGTGAACTATGAACTGGGTCTTCAGAAAGGCAATGAAGCCCATGATAACCACTCAGAAGCGTGTGCAAGGGCCGTCACTCAGAATAACCGTCCTGAAAGACAAAGAAAAGAATCAAATGGAGAACGGATTTACAAGCCCTGAGGAAGAGCAAAGCAAAAGCCCTGAAACAGTCCATGCAACTTCAGCAACAGGAACCCAACCCAATAAACACCCAGCTCTCTAAATGTGCCTTATTCAGGTTACACAATATTCACAATATTCAAAATACGAACAAGCCTGCCTTATTCAACACAATAAACCACTGATGGTGCAAAAAATTTCCCAAAATAGGAAGGAATCATTATTTACAATTTACAGCTCACTAAGAAGATTACTGTTTGCCAAAGATGCCATCTCACACCTCTCTTCAAACAAAGATCATATAACTGGACTTAATGCTGGGAAGAACACAGAACCCTGCACTCACAGTGAAGCAGTCGAGCCCTGATCGGTAAACAAGCTGCACAGTGACTGCCGTCCCTTCAGGGGTTGCTGTCCCTGAACTGCAACAGGAGCTTCAGCCCCCCCCCCGCACCCAATAAATGGCATGCCGAGCCTCTGGAGCTGCATAAATGACCCAATGCCTTTCTGGCCTGCCTTCAAAGGCACCGCTCTGTACATAGCTCCCCCCAACAAGCACCAAGAGAGGGCTGCTGGGGGCTACAGGGACTTGGTTACACATTTGCTTTGACTGGAACAGTACAGCAGTCAGTCCAGGGAGCAGGCTCTTCATTGTGAATTTTTTTTCACTGGGGAGCAGTGCATTCTGGAATGAAAAGAGCAGGGCTGGTCACACGGGGCATCACTTTGGCAAACACTAAGGCATGGAAATGGAAATTAGGTATTCTCACATCCAAAACCCATGCTGGAGCAAGTTTAATAATTTCTCGCTTTGGTATATTTGATCATGGAAATGTGGCTTGACAGTTACGGGCGGGGGAAGTAAAAATAGTAGAAAAATCTTAGGCTTCGTAGCAGGGCAAAACTGATCTGAAGAGGGCTTTGGTGAAGAATCTTGATTCCACTGAAATTGCCAAAACACTTAACTCTGAACATGTGCCATATCTATACCAGGTGCAGAAAGACAGGTGACATCTGAACCAGCAGAAAGCCACAGTAGCTTAGAGAGTCAAATCTGATCCAATACGAATGCTGCCAGTACAACGTTAACCCAATAAAATGTATTTACCAAGCCACCAGACTGAGTTTATTTCAATCCCTGTGTTATCTGGCACTGGCCTTTTTGACCTCTTGGGTACTAGAAGCCCTACAACTAGGCCAACCAGGCTGTCAAACCACAGCCTCAATGTCTCACCCAATAAAACCAGAAGCATGACCCTGACTTTCTGCCACAGACAAAGCTTCCTGCCAGTATTTATGCTTAGCTATTACAAGGGTTGCAAGTGACCAGACCAACCAGCAGATGGGAACAAATACTTTTTAACAAGTCAAGCATCCACAGGTCATGCAGAAGTTCCAGATGCCTGAAAATAAAAGTACTGTCAGCTGTGAGGAACCAAACCATTTTCATTTGCCGCATGCTCAGTATAGTGCTATTTATACAACTCAACAATTTCCCTTGTGAAAGCTTGTTTTCTACCGTCTCTTCTGCAAATCAGGTACTGCCTTTCAAGGCACAGAGCGTCTAGCTTTTGCACAATCAAAATCTAGTTGCATCATTAGTAAATCTACCACTTCAGAAGCACATTACAGAGGGGGAAAAAAAAGGCCCCGTTTCAATTACAACCAGTATTGTGCCTACCACAGAGCAATGCAAGCTGAATAAGCTATTATTGAAGCTCATGATGAATCATCTATTCTCAGTGTTTTCCTGTAAGAATGGAAGAAACCTCTTCCACTAACAAATTACTTTAAGAAGAGTTGTTGGGAAGCATAGACTTGTGTTTAAAATGAAGCAAGTGGAGCCCTCCTTCCTCTCCCCTCCCCAAAGGGTTGTAGGGTACAGCTACCTCTCACAGCTGGAACACCGCACCAGTGTTCAGATGTACCATTTGGGAGATGGCCATGGTATTCGGTGTTTGACTCCCTAACACAGCAGTGGGCTCATTGATCTTTTCCATTGGCATGTTCTGTTAAGTACCACCAAACATTAAACACCGAGTTCTTCACTTGCAAGATCAGAGTCATTCTCTTCACCTGGTCTCTCTCAAAACACAGTTCAATCTCCCTCTTTGTGGCACCCCCACCCCCCTACCTATTTTTGAACCCCTACTTGCCTTCTCTACAGCCATGTGCAAGCAGCTTTGCTGATGACCATACTTAACACAGTCATTAGACTTACTGCCTTTCAGTGCACAGCTTGCCCCCTTCCAGCCAACAGCCTAAGAACCGTACAAATGGCACGAGGAAAAATAGAAATGTCAAGTATTATCCTCAAATAAAATAGTTTGGCTCCACTTCCACAGCCTCTTTGCTTTAAGCAAAGTCTGGAGCATTTGTCCCTTACATTAAGAGCATTGTTGTATCACAGACCCAAAGAGACACATCCCCTTTTACCAAGGCTGGACACACTGCAGCATCTTGCTTCTACAGCTCTACACGTGGAAAACAGAATTTATCATTCTTCTGCCAGTGGCCTGCCCAAGAGTCTTGCTCTGGTGGGATTCCAGAGCTGCATGACACAGCACAGCCGCTCAGGCACCTGGGCTCACTGCACTCCTATGCATCTGGGGACTGCAAGCCTTACTGGTATTGATTGAAACAGGGTAAAGAGAACAGCAGTCAAGGAATAGCTGGTTCCTCTCCAGCACCTTGTGAGGACAGCATTTGCCAGATTGCTCCATAAAGCACAGCTGGTTTCCTTGCACTTCCTCTTTAAATGGACAGGGATCAACTAAAAAATAGGTTAGTCATCTTGTCTGATCCTTCCAGTTTCAATGCTGGATACAGAATCTGCCAGTCTCCCTTTTGCTAATCCCTCACTTAATTGTATTTGACTTCTAAGATAATTAGAAGTTAATCTTAACCCAGGAATTCTTTACTTTTCTGCATTCCTGCCCAGGTAGGACAGGCAGGCAATTCAAGGACAGGCCAAGAGGTAAAGGGTGGTCCAGCAGCTGTTTTGTTGAATCCTACAGTCAGGCTGGGGAAATCAGTGTTTGCTGGAACAAGGAGAAGCAACATTCTGCATCTGACACATATGTTAAGATCAGCTAAGTGAAGTGTCTAGGAAGTAAATATCTGCCCTAGTTTAAGACAGCAAGTCTCAGCACTATTCATTTTTTCTTGTTTAAAGTATACGGGTATCATGTGCTTATTCAAAGACCTGCTGGTAAAATCTGTTTTTTCTCCCTTTTTTTCCTAAAGCACCTTGTAACTTCACAACATTGACCTTTGACCACAAAACCTCCATTTCCTCCTGTGCAGCCACACTGAGAACTGCAGACAACTTCAGTCCTCTCCCTGCTTTCACATCCTCACCAAGTGCCTGCTTTCCACAGCCACGCTGCAGGACAGCAGTAGCGTAAAGCCCAGCTCAAACCAAACCGCACACTTCCATTGCCTTTTAGCGCCTTACCTCGCAGGCTTGTTTGACTTTATGAAAGTCAGAGACTGCTCCCCATAGTATTGATTTTTATCTTCTCTGATGAAAAAGTTCTTAAGTGCGCTGCATCCTTCTGGGCTCCCTCCCTGGTTTATACACCTCTCAAGTAAAGGACAAGGAGGCAGAGATCCAATGGCTTTCTTGATGTGGTGGTTTGACTTGGCTGAACCCCCAGGTGCCCACCAAAGCCCCTCTATCACTCCCCTCCTCAACTGCAGGGGAAAGAAAATACAATGAAAGGCTCATGGGTCAAGAGAAGGACAGGGAGATCACAGCAACTAGAGTCACAGGCAAAACAGACTCAACTTGAGGAAAAATTAATTTATTACCAACCAAATCAGAGTAGGGTAATGAGAAAAATAACCCAAATCTTAAAACACCTTACCTCCACCCCTCCCTTCTTCCCAGGCTCGGCTTCACTCCAGATTTTTCTCTACCTCCTCCCCTCCAGCAGCACAGGAGGATGGGGAACAGGGGTTGCAGTCAATTCATCACACATCATTCCTGCTGCTCCTTCATCCTCAGGGGGAGGACTCCTCACACTCTTCCCCTGCTCCAGCGTGGGGTACCACCCATGGGAAAGTTTTCCATTAACTTCTCAGACATTCCCACAGACTACAGTTCCTCACAAACTGCTCCAGAAGGGGTCCCTTCCATGGAGCGCAGTCCTTTAAGAGCAGACTGCTCTGGCATGGGTCCCTCCCAGGGTCACAAATCCTGCCAGCAAACCTGCTCCAGTGTGGGCTCTCTACTGGGTCACAGACTCCTTTGGGTGCAACTACCTGCTCTGGCATGGGGTCCTCCATGGGCTGCAGGTGGGTATCTGCTCCACCGTGGACATCCACAGGCTGCAGGGACAGCCTGCCTCACCATGGTCTTCTCCATCGGCTGCTGGGGAATCTCTGCTCTGGTGTCTGGAGCACCTCCTCCCCCTCCTTCTGCACTGAGCTCAAGTTGTTGCTCGCGCATATTCTCACTCCTCTCTCCAGCAGCTGCAGCTGCTGTTTTATGCAGGAACTTTTTCCCCTTCTTAAATATGTTATCCCAGAGGTGCTATTACCATTGCTGAAGAGCTTGGTCTTGGCGAGCAGCAGGTCCATCTTGGAGCCAGCTGGCACTGGCTCCATTGGACATGGGGGAAGCTTCTAGCAGCTTCTCACAGAAGCCACCCTTGTAGCCCCATAGCTACCATAACCCTCACCACACAAACCAAATACACCTGGGTACAGAGTTGTGTTTTGAGGCTCCATGGTCACATGAATTCTCTGGTATCCAAAAGATACTAGCAAAAGGAGGAATACAACCTTTTTGCTTTACTTAGCTTTCTACATTCATGAGGGCCCTAACAGTTAAACTGCTTTGAGACTTCCATCTCTCTGTTGAACGCCGCTGAAATATGCCACAGGTTTAAAAGCCATTAGAAGGAAGAATGACAGAGACAGCATGATTGCATCAGCCTCATTTCATTAAGAAATCAGGTTTTAAAAAAACGCCAGGTGCACAACATGCACTAAGCACATTACAGACATTTCATGAAACACGTAGTTATTTATGAAGAATTCAAAATTAAAAATTAAGCCATTAATCATTCTATAATATAGAATTCACAGCTTTTAATTTATTGCTGTCACGCGTATACAATCCCTCTGAAGTTCATGAGGTTTACATGAATATAAGCATGAAATTAGAAATCGGTCCACTGATCCTAATATTCCAACCCAGTGAGAATTAATGTGTTTGACAACAACAAGAACTGCAGCAGCCAGTACTTACATCTCTAGTCTTTTGTTTTCGGGTTTTCTGAGTGTGCTATTGTCATTTTCCTGCTGCATCTGCTCTACCATACCATATGTATCTCTACTTACTAAACCAGTCACAGACATCTTTAGTTCTGAATATGTTGGCCCCATCCTGAGTTCTGGTATTTTACCTATCTCATAATCCGTAAGTTGAGGAATTGAGTGAAACCCATAAAATACTGAATTCTACCTTCTACCGTCATATTTTAAAATACTGTATTTTTCAGATTGAGCTTTGTAAGCCTCCTTGATGTGTCTATAAATTTGGCAAATCCTATCTATGAAGAAAGGCTAATAATGTTGCAAGTCAGAAACAGTATAAAAACGCATTCTGTTGAGCATGTCTCATAACAAGTTTCCTCACCGTTTTTCAGAATTCTATAAACTCTGCTCATCAAAACCACACAAGAAAAATTTAAAACTATTTTTTTATTCAAAGTGAGAACTACTGTTCCATGAACTTCTTCATTTGTATGAGGAGAACAAATACAAACAGCAGCAGCCAGGAGCTGAAGAAACACCTCTTCTCAGTGTACTTTCTACCCTCCAAGATTTCTCTGATGACTGACTCAGGCTACTTCTCTTTTAAAAGCAGCTATGAAAATCATTAGTATAAGCATCTTTCTGCTCACCTCCCCTTACAAGATCAGAAAACTCAAGAATACTAACCAGCTACCCATCAGCGGTGGCAGAGATGTGAAGGAAAGCTTTCAACACCACTACTTATACTTGTTTGATAAATAAAAGTACTGTCCCAGACTAGTTATTTTAGCATTTCTCAGAAGTACTACATTGCCACAGGGGCAGCAAATTATTTTCCTGGACATTTCTGGGACATACCACACAAAAATATTTTGATCATCTTATGCATTGCGTTCAATGCTTAGAAGTAATTACCTCAGTTATGTCCAAGATAAAGTTTTTCCTTGCAGAATATGCATTACTTTTCCAGCTAAGAGACAGAAGTGCAGTAGCTAACCAGCTTTTAAAAGTGTAGTGATATATTCATAGCAAATACCTCTAATACAGGAAAATATTCAGGAAGAAGGTAAGAAAATTGATGGTCTTCACTAACTGCACTGTACCACATTTCTTTTTGGAATGAGGAATTTGGGAGCCTGACCCCCACTATGCATAAGCCATGTAAAACCTATGGATAGAGTACTTACCCATGGCTTTGCCCCAGACTTCAAAAATGCAACCCAAGGATCTGTCCACTCCGTCATGGCACCACTAAAAGCAGTCTCCACTTGGGCCCGATTTATTTCAGAAGTATAATTTTACAAGGACCACTGGCAACCACAGCTAAGTAGGCTAGAAAACATAGCTTAGATCAACACCGGTGAGTCAGTATAGCTAATAAGCAAATAAAAGGAAATTAGGTGTAATAACGGTTTTTCTATCCATTTGAACAGTCCGTACTAGAGATCCTCCAGATACACTGTAAAAATAGACAACTATTCAATCATGTCCCACACAACATTACAAACTGTCTACTACAGACCTAGCCTTTTAAACCTAAGTGTGACAGGAAAATTATCTTTGTTTCTCACACAATATAGGTTTATATATATGGTGTGTATATATATTTTTATACATATACACACACCTATACAAAATATAGGTTTCATCTCCCTGCGCATCCCTCAGTGAAACGGAAGGCTGACTCAGAGTTCATTAAAAATCCTGCTTGTCATGAATTTCTAAAATTGAAGTGTATGGAAGAGGACTTAAGCCAAACTTAGGTCACAAAGACGCAAATTTGTTTCTAAGTTGTGAGAACCAGGCATATGAGCTCAAAAAAAAAATGTTACTGAGTTACCATTATGAAATTAGATGAGAACTTATTCCTAGGAATTTTGTCAATCTTGGTTTTAAAACAGCACCACAGCCAGTTCTTAGAAAAGGTGAGAATAAAAGATTATCACCACTATCTCTCTGAAATATATTCATTATTTTGGTCTTAAAGTCCATTAAATCAGAGACATCTGCTACTGCCAATAGGACTGGCTCAGTATCTGTAGAGATTTTTTTATTAGATTAATGTATTTCCATCAAATAGAAAGCCTTTTGTTTGACTCGTCATCCTAATGAGATGCCAATACTTCAAGGTTTGAAATTAAAAAAAATTTAGAAAAAATAAAAAGCTGCACATATTGCTCTGACATTCATTGTTGTTTGAGAGAGAATGAGAGGTCCCGAAGAAGTTATTTAGTTTTCTTCTGCCATAACTAAAGTGTAGGCATTAAGGCCAAGCATGATGTGATGATCACTTAGAACAATGACAACCATGTGAGGAGCGCACATCCTCAACAGAAACACTAGACCCTCTTCATGCCTCCTCCACTCTATAAATGTTTTGGTTTATTATTAAAAGACTGTAAGTTTACCAATTAAACTTTAGGAGATAGCAGGTTACAAAATAAGATGCATATGTGAATAATTTGCATGTACCAGTGAGGCCCATTGGGGAGTGACCACGGAAGGTCATCCCTCCACCCTACAAATGCTGCACTGTGGCACGGTCCCGCTAAGGGAGGCCTTTATGGGCTCAGAGCACCTCCTGCCACAGCAACACCCCACACTATGGAGAACATCCGTAAGAGGTCCACACCATACTGGGACTTCAGCCCCAGGGCTCCTTCCTGCTTGTAAAATGTAGGGCAACTGCCTATCAAGACATGGGTTGCTCTAAAAAGAAATTTTAAAAATCAAGATAACTTTTTATTTAACTTGTGTTTTGTAGACAGAAGACTACAGAATATGTAAACAAAGGAGAGAAAGACATTCAAAACAACTTGACTGAACCAGAAGGGGATAAAAGAGCTCTCCATACTACCTATCACTGCACTTGAGGGGCAGTTTTCTCCTCTTCCCCACCCTAAATGAAGTGTTACTGACGTGATTAAGCCTCCTCACCAGCTGTGGAGAGCACTGTGCTTATGCCTTTGCTAGAGATGAAATTAAATTTTCCTAACCTGTTGCTACAATATTACAGCTGAAAACACAAGCAATATTAAAATGGCTATCTTCCAAATTTAATTTCAACCACTTCCTTTTATCATCCTCGGCACATACTAAAAAAAAAGAGCAAGTGTGCACAAATTCAATTTCTCCTCAGCATATACACTCAGTTAACTCAGCCTCTACTTAAACAAATGGATCAGATAACTGAAACGAATCCTGACTTGCTTAGAAATCTGCTGGCTGCAAGACAACCAAGACAAGGAAGCAGAACTGCTTGAGAAACTTCTCTCACTGCATTCTCTCTTCATTGATGAAAAGACACATGGTATTTTCAGAAATATTTTCCGTTCACAGCCAGGAAACTAGAGGGATTCTGTTGCAAGTTCACTGGGTAAAACCAGACAACTTCGATGTCACAGCTGAGTATCACTGAGCTAGGCTGACATCACTTTTTCCGTAGAACAGCCTCACCATACTTGCAAGATGCCATAGGATTCCACGTTGAGCTTTCCAGTGAAGGCGTCCCACTGCTTCAAAACCTGGTTGTGCATGTATTTTATTCCAGGAAGACAAACACTGCCTTATGGTTTAGTAAACTCAGGATAGTTTCTATTATAGTATGTCATTTACAACTGCTTGTAGGTGTTTGCATGCTGTTTCTTCCCTGTATACACGCATGCCATTTGTCATCGTTCAGTCTGCAGTCTGGCACTTTTGCTTCAGTATAAGCAACACTTAAAGTTAATTTTTCCTAAAGCTATAATTACAAAACCCTTAATTGCATATTACATTTAGATTAGATAATTTGCAAGTTTGCCTCATTTCTTGTAGATACAGATGGGTTTTGTGGGCATATGCATATTTACAAAAACCTGAGAGTGTCCTTGTAGAACCTTAATAAACCTTGTCCTAAACTTGAATATTTCTGATTACAAAGATTTATCCGATTGCAAGCATTTGAGCTCAAGTTCTGTCTTTGACCTGCTTGATATCAAGAGAACAAGCACCCCCATAACTTATCTTGTTCTACCTGGCATATATAGATAGCCTTTATTTTGAAAGCCAAAAGCAGGTAGACACACATTACTGCTGGTTTCGCCTTTAGTGGAAAGGGGAAAATTCAACAGTTAGGGACAAAAACTTAAGAGCTTTTTAATTCTTGTCTCCTGAACCAAAAAGAAATTGCATTTGAGTAAGCATCAAAGCTAAGCTAAACTGCAAGTCAACACGCACGTTTTAATGTCCACTACAGCCTAGCCTGTTAAACCTCAGCATGACAGGAGGAATATTTTAGTTTCTCACACAATACAGGTTTAATTTCCCTGCATATCCCTCGGTGAAATGCAAGGCTGATCCAGAGTTCATTTTAAAGCTTCCCCCACTAAAGGGTGCTGCTAACCCAAGAGTGCAATGGGGGTCCCACACCCCTCCGCAATGCTGGACAGCTCTTCCTGGGGGTTATACAGGGCTGTGTGTTTGCCCTTCTTTGCAGCACTACAGAAGCCAACCTTCCTCTTGCAGCCACACGCAGAGACATGAGCCATCAACCCAGAGCAAGGGGGACCAGACCAATGTTCCCACCAGCCTGTTGGCACAACAGGAATAGACTTGGCTCTTACATGGAAAGGGAGAAGACAAGCAAGACTGCAATTTAAAAGAAAAAGGGATCAAACCAGGGGTAAATACCAGCCCACAGCAAGATGTTTTACGCTGAAACACACGAGCTAGAACACTGTTATATTTTGTATAACTTAAGAAATAAACAGGAACAATTACCCAGTTTTGCAAATTCCTTGTGGCTCCAAACAGATACAACTCACTCAGAAACGGCTGCCAAACACTTCCTGCCAGTCTTGCTCCTTCTCTTAGGACCTTTTAAACCTCCCCCAGCCCTTTTTGATTGTTTGGGGGCAGCTATTCTCCCTCCTTTGCCACTTCAGATAAAACTCCTTCAAGGGAGAAACGGGACGCTAATTCTTGGTAGCTCCTCAGTTCCCTATTCCTTCTCTCATGTTACACTCTCCTCTTTTTGTTACACACACCGACAACTTCCCAGGCCTGTACAAGAGGCCTCCTGCGTGCCACAGCAGATTTATGCCATTCAAGCACTGTGCACAGCATTACAGGCACTGCCTGCCCATCTGGTATTCAGTTCGTATGTCAGCCTCAAGTTCTGAAAAATGCTCTCAAGTTTCCAGCTTGCACAGGCTTTGAGAGCAAAAGCTGGCTGGGAGCAGCTCTTTGAGAACTCTGCACGCTGCAGCAGGTCTAATAGGTCCACTCCAGTTCTCTAAAGTACAGCCAAACATTTTCTGTCCTGCTAACTGCTCTCTGTAATTTCATTCTTGAGCACAACAGCAGGGTGTCCTGCCCAATTTCAAGTGTGGCAGATGACAGGCAAGACTGGGCTGCAACACCTGCCAAGCAGGACTGGGATGCCCTTGGTGCTAAACGCTCCCTTCTTTTCCCAGCCAGGTTTGCTCATCAGTGATATCTAAGAAAGGACTTTACTTCAGTGGCACCTTCGGTAAACACTGTGCATTTCTTTAACCTCTATATGCAAGGGAACAGATACTTGAGAAATCCAACAGCTAGATAGATGGAGCTTACTGCATAGCCCGGCAGCAGCTCTCATATCATTTAAGCACTGCACTTGCAACGGACAGAATCGCCACCAGCACCACAAGACATTTAAGCAGTTTTGCATGCTCATCATGCAAAACCAGCCAACAAACCTCTAATAACCACACTATCTGCATGCCTCTGACTTACTCCCAAAATTACGCTACAGGCATGAGAAATCTTTTCCTTAATGGTAACACACAGCTTTAGGATGTTGCAGATGTAAAGCACCCCTGCCCAGGCACTATCGATGGCCTGCTTGCCTGTGTTGCTCATGCTCTCTGCTGCTAAGCTGTGGGACTAGGTGGCTGAAAACACACATGCCCACTCCCGTGGCTGGGGCTGGAAAAATCTCCATGGTCCATCGGAACCATTTAATGAGTCCATTTTCCCTGTGACAGAGGACCCCAGACCTCTGGGCAACATGCCTCTCCCTGGAAGGAGCAGGGTGGAGGGGATAGCCCATTTTAGCCTGGTTTAGTGCTCACAATGTGGGTGCTCTGGAGGTCTTGTAGATTTGGTGGGTAGCACCATACTGACACCCCCAAACAATGCTCCTCAGCTGACAGCAAGTTTCAAGTACAGTAGGGCAGAATTCCCCATAGGCATGGTTTTGAAAATCACTTTGCTTACATATGTATGTATATACACATACACACACACACCCATATATCTCTCTATCTATATATTTAAAAAACATGCACAGGACATAACCGCAGTTTCCAGGATAGCAGTTGTAGGCCTGAAGAAATTTAATTTTAACCCAGCAATTATGCTAGTATTTGGAAAGAAACTGTCCATAGAAAATAAGCATTGTAATCATAGAAAAGGTGGGAAGTGGAAGCCAGGAGAGTACGGACTCCACGATTTACGAGTAATGCCACAAGGCTGGGCTGGACATAATCAATGTTCTTCTCAAATCAGCTCATTATTTATTCCATCCCACTGCAGTTTGCACACCTATGCAATTGCTATACAGTATCTCCAATCTCACAAATGTGTAGTAAAATTTGCATTTTGACAGAAGCATGAATCTTCCTTTTTTTCAGGTCACGTGGCAAGAATATCTAATCTCTTCCCTTTCCACAAAAGTAATTGATGCCAGCTAATTTTTCCTCTTGAGCTCAGGCACAGATTATCCAATACAGAGTAACAAAAAAGTTAAAATGAACATTTTGTATATACTCTTTTCAAAAAGGACAGGCAAAAAGAAATAATTCTTCCTAGTTTTTAACTGGCTTGGAACAGATTCTTCTTGGCTTGCATTTAACTTCATAAATGCTAGAGAAATTCTATCTGTGATAGATCTTTGGTTTCTCCTACTTCTCTTTGCAGATTACTGTTACTGCTTCACAAACACCTTGAATACTGGGAGGCATTGTTGCACCGACCAGCCTGGGTGCTGACACAGTTCTCATGGCTGCAACAGGCCCGGAGAAGCTCAGAGAGCAGGGGCCGAAGCGCAGTAACCCACCTTGCACCCAGGCTGGCCCCAGACTCCCCCTTACAGACTCCCGCTTCACTTTATGTGAAGGCGGGCAAACACAACAATGTAAGAGTGTATTGTGAGACAGAAATACAACCCAGGTTTTTAGTTTGAGTAAAAAAAACCCCAAACAATAAAACCCACGCATCAAAAGAAAGTAAACACTCCAATTGACTAAAATTATGAAAGAGGACTGAGACCAACACTTTATATATAATCCATTACAAACACCTAATCGAGCACAGAAATAGCTGAAACCGTAAGTTGCCTCAGTGATGACTTCCCAATATAGCTGAAAAAAGGGCATTTTTATCGTTTTGAATACCTGACAACTTTTGCCCCAATTATCTGGAGGTCAAGTCAAGATTTAACCACCGGGAAATCACATTCTGCATCTAGCAACTCTATTATTTTCAGTCCTTCCCATGGAGCAAATGCTGATACTGGTGTTTTCCCCTCAAATGTAAGCATTTTCAATTCCTCTCGCAAAGAAAGATTTTATTTTGCCTTAATTACTTCTGGTTTCAATACAGCTAGCAGGTGCAGCAAGACTATTTTCTTCATTTCAACTAGTTCATTCAAAGTTGAAAACCCGACTGGGAGTTGAAAAACGAAAGAGCTTCTTGCAATCTCCAAATAAAATACAGGTGGGAAAAAATGAGGTCCCTGAATTTTAATAGGGCCAGACTTTCCCTGGTACTTAATGTCTTTTTTCCCCTGTAATAGACTTCTGCTCTTAAAGCGAACACATTCTGGCTGTGACTACTCTCTTTAGTGAGAGTAATACTGTTCAGAATAGATTTTCAGAATAATTCAATAGCCTTCCAAAGCCTTTCATTCTTTCTGAAGTTATTAAGCCAGATAGTTTGCCTGCACAGGTGAAAATGCATTTTTATGAATACAAAAATCTGAAGCTACAATTATGATTGGTACCACAAAACACAATTTGGTCAGATTTATGTCTAGATGCCAAAAGCAACACTTCTGAAGTGCTAAAAATGAATGCTATGGGGAAAACACCAATACGTATTTGAAGAGTAACAGCTATATAGTTTGTCATCACCTTGACTCCCTACTTTCTAACTTGAGATCAACATCTGCTTTGTATCTGGTAATTCTCTCACCAAGTCCCAAAGTTTAATCAGGTTAAAAAAAGTTTTGTTTATTTTAAGAAGACAGGTTAAAATATAACTATTTCAGTGAGAAACTTTTGTATTTCTATATTTCAGTGCAGGGATTTACAATTTGCCAGACAGTTTGCTGGAGCACCCTTTCTTGCATCACCTGCTCCGATTTATACAAATCTTAAGTTGCTAAAAGTTTCAGAATGCCTCCACCCTCATCGAAAAAGAGAGGTTTGCTGACAACAAGTGGCCAGAGCACCAGCCAGCTAGTAGCTAGCTGAACTGGCAAACAACAAAGTAATTAGCCACATTGACATCTTTAAAATATTAAGATTTTTTTTCTAGATAGTCCAAATAAATTTCATAATACCAGTAATCCAGTAATCTTCAGAGAATAGCAAAGGGTCTAAAGAAGTACAAGTTAAATATAGTATAGAAAGGCACCATTCTGAAAACGTCGCCTGCTTCCTGATGAGTGTATGGTTTCCTCAGTGACAAAGGTGCACAGCTCCCAGCTGTCCCTTGGAGTTACTCCCCTGAACGGAGGAACACTTTCCAGAATGAGCCATACAACCGCAAAACAGAAAGCCTGACACATGGAACTGCCACTAATGAGGTCAACAGTAAGTCCAGTCCAAGAACTGCACAGGAAGAGCACAAACGTCCCTCAAAACAAGAGCTTCCCTGCATCCCTATGGAGCCAAAGGCAGGGAGGATGCCCGAACTCGATTCTCAGGTGTAGCTAAAAAGAAAGGCAAGACAGTAGCCTTGAAATGCAGATAGCTGAAAAGCTGAAGGACTAAGGTGGAATACAGGAACAAAACAGCATAGGGAAGCAGACATCACCACCACACCATGCTCCTTCCTGCAACCTAGTTTGAACTCACAATGTGAACAAGTCTTCTGTCCATCACTCTCCATCTCCATGCCAGTATATTTAGTGTGGGATTTCCCTCCCCTTACTACATGCAACTAACATGAGTTATTTATGTGTCAGAAGAAGTCCTCATTACTTTAATTTTTCACCCTACTTCCTGAACCCACAGAGTAAGACTATCTGGTGTTCGGACATCAGTTTGATAGTTAGCTACTACCATGCCATGGAGATATAGTTAATGCCACTATATCACCACCTGGATTTAGTTGGCTGGAAGAAACTTACTAACTGCTAGAAAACACTCTAAACTGGGCTATTTGTTTCCTCACTTGCTGGGCGCAGGAAGGAAGCCACATCCACACACATCCACACCCACTGGTGCAGCTCTCTTGAGCTCTGCCCTGCGTATTGGCTTCCTTCCACCAGATCCACTCCCAGAAGACGAGCAAAGCAATCACAAAAGCAATTGGTCAATCCAAAAATTTCTCAGACACATCAAGAAGATAGTAAACCTAAAATATCCCTGACTTATTTTGTCTCCTTTTCCATGTAAATGGTCGTTTTCAGAAGTGCAGCTTCTGTTATTGATCTCTCAAGACAAAGGTTTTGGTTTTAATTCTCCTCTCGCCATGGCAATGTGTACCAAGTAGAAAGATGGTCTATTCAGTAAAGTGCATTTGATGCTATTTCTGAACACAAGATACAAAGTAGTATCCTAATGGTTTGTGAGTTTTATTTTTACAGTAATTTCCCAAGAACTCCAGTTCCCTTCAATTTTCTGTCATTACAAGCCACTTCCGCAGCTGTGTTTTCTGCTAAAAAAATTTCTGAAGGACTATTGTATTTTAAGAACAACTTTTCTTTTCCCCTGACATGTCATACTATCATTTCTAGCTACTTCTCTCCGCAAAGATTCTCCCTCTCATCTGTGTTAATGCCGTCAGAGTGTAGGTATCAAGAATGCTTTTTTGTCATCTTACCTACTTCCATATACACAGCCAGTTAAATCTCCTCAAACTTTCCCTGGATGACAGTTCCTGTGAGCATTTGATGATCTTTGATACACATCTCACAATTTTGCTTTTCAGCTTCTAGTTTTACAAATAAATTGGACAGTGAGAAAGTGAACAGAATACATGCATGACAGTGATGTGGGAGAAATGATCTTTGAATAATTACCAATGAACATATATTTCAGACCATACAACAAGCAGAAGGAGAGCCACCCCAGATGCTGACAGTGTCTATTTTCCTGGCAGACTCAAATGCAGGATCAGAGATCAGCTCTTCACATAGACAAAGTCAAACCATGGACACCTGCATATGGTTTGATTCTCTACTTTCCAGGCAAAAAGGACATCAACAAAGAAAACCTATGGACTGCCTCCAGGTTTACTTTGTTTTCAAGGCCACCAAACTTCAGATATTTGCTATGCACTGTGAACTGGCCTCTCCAAAGAAGCAGCCTCCAGAAAAGCTGACCTATCACTCATCTCTGGACACAGACTAATAAGAAGGCATCTCGGTTCCCCAGATTTTGAATACGTAAGAAGTTATCTTGGGATGCCATGTCACAAAGCCCAACCACTGACAGAGCCATTCACCATCTGCCTGGCTGCACAACCAAAGATGGCCAGTGCAAAGGCAGACATTACCGGATCCACTCCACAGTCATCGCGATGGGCATGCAGAAGGCAGCCATCACAGGTGTACTCTCTGTATTAGGGGCCTAAGTCCTCCCAGGGAACACACTCACCCAGTGAGAGCTCACAAGGGTCTAACACAGAAGAGCCCAAACACAAACGCTGGGAAGATCAAAACCTTCTCACCAACAACAGCCCCTCACATTCCCAGAACTTCTTCTGAAAGGAATTAACAGCAAAGCTCACTCCTCACCAAGGCTTCCTTTCTCTCTTTCCAGACATTAAAAGATGACATTGATTCGTACTGCTCCTAGCTGTATTAACAACGTATGAACAGTGGTGCAGCACTGGAACTAGTTGTCCAGAGAGGCTGAGGAAACTCCATCCTTGGACATTTTGTAAACCCAACTGGACAAAGCCCTGAGGAACCCAACCTATTTGTGAAATATGACCTGCTGAAAGCCGCCTCAAACACAAATGGCACACTCCAGAGGTCCCACCCAACTATATTAGTCTATATTATTATCTTTATTTTTGTAATGAATGCTTGTAAAATTACAAGCCCATAATTACAGCGTCTACAGAAAAAAAAAGATACCAAGACCTCATATTTGACCATGGGAAGCCAATCTGAGACTTCTTTCCTCCTTGAAATGTTATCAAGTGAGCTCTACAGGAAAGCAGGCAACGCACTTTGAGCAATAATAATTAAGACCAAACTGCCCGAGTTTTCACTCCACTTCCTAGGTGGTTTTAGGTGGTTTTTGCAGCCTGCAGTGAGCTTTATGTTGCCGTGGCTACTCTCAGAAGCATTTCACCCCTCCTTTAAAACTAATCACATCACAGCTGCAGTATAGACATGGCCTATCAAGTAACTCAGCCACAGATTCATTTTTCCCTCTACCAGCTCTCCAAATCTAACATTTGATTTGAAGCAAGTTCATCCTTAAGACAGATGCAAGTTTAAGTATTACTTAGAGCATTTGCTTCTCTACTCAAGTTCTTTGCTAGCATTAAAACGATGGGTCTCTCTCACAGTGTCTTCCAAGTTTCAGTGTTAAGTCACATCTCTTTCATATCAGTCTGACATCATTTGTTTGCAAAGGGCATCCAAATCAGCCACTGGGGACCAAGTGCCTGTGGAGCTGCACTGTTGCACATCCCCAGTGAAATGGAACAGTGCCTTCCTCTCCAGACTAGAGGTCTGTGGCAGAGCAATCACTGCAACGGGCACGATCAGCAAAGTCCCTAAGGTCAACTTGGTTTGTGTTCAAGGGTAAAAAAAACCAAACAGTCTGCAGCACTGACGGCTGCTCTTCCAGTCTTTCCTCCAGCCTTTAACGTTTTATGTTTCTCCTAAGCTCCAACCAATATATAGGTATCTATTTAGTTTATACATTAACAGTTGCTCTGGCTGCAGAGAAAAGCTTGAGTAGCCAGCTACTCATCATTAGAATGCTGCCCTGCTGAAGAAAGAAATTTAGCAAGTAGTTCCAAAACCCTGGTTTCCTACAGAATTATATTTTAGTGTTGGTGGATGCTTTTGCAAGCTCGCATTCATGTAGAGACCCAGATATCAAAAAAACACCCAACTTTATGTCACGTTTCCCTAAGGTGAGGCTCTAGGCAGCCCCTTTCTCTTCTCCCTGGCTACCTCCGTGAAACTTGTAGGATTCTAGTTATTTTGAAGACACCCTCACTGCCCCCTGCCAGCCAAGCGTGGCTGGAAACCCCTCAGTCGGTTCAAAACATATCACTAAGTGGAGGGACATATATAAATGCATCTGAACAGCACAACACAAAATATTATTTCCATAGTGAAGCAAGCTGAAAAACTGCCAAGATCAACCTCTTCAGGTCATCAAATTTAAACACACAGCAATGCTATGCTAGCCTGGATAAACTCATGGTTTCTGCACATAGGCATAGTCACAAAATTCTTTGGATAATGAGTTTTTATATATTCAAGATTTCCATGTTTGCAGATCCACAATCAGCAGTCACAGCACAACCCACTGAAATCTACATTGAGAACCCTGCTCAAGACTTCAACTTCTCCACAAATTCCTGATTTGAATACTCTACACTCTTAAAATTGCATGGTTTGGTGCTACGGGTGCGTTAAGGCGACGCTGGCCGTTTTAATCTCTAGGCACTTATCTCATAGTCAAGTATCAGCCGATGTAGGACACCTATCTTCTCAATGCTTCAGTTTAAGCTGCCTAAATAAAGCAGCTGAGCATACACAGCAGCTTTTACACAAACATGGTGGTATTTCAAGCACAGCAGCCCATATATTATAGGCACATTATCCACAGATAATAGATGTTAGATAGAAATACATCATGTCGCGCTTCATGTGTCAAGTGATAATCTGTACAGATGCACCCGGAGAACGGACCCGCTCCTCCGCCAGGCTCCGGCCCCTTCTTCCTCTGCCTCCCCTAACGGCGGCGCAGACGGCTGCACGTCACAGCCCTGACAACCTGCCAGCCAACACACAATGCTCCTCTCCCCCAGCGTTTTGAGACAAGCATCAGTGAAGTGGACTAGCATTTAGATACACTAGTCATATATTAAGTATAGATGAAATATTTTTTAAATCTCTGTCCCAAGAGTTCCTCACCCACGAGAGGGCCCGCTCTCCCCTTCAGCCAGCATGGACAGCAGGGCCCACCAGCAGAGCGGTGCCCTTCACCTGCCCTGCTGCTCCCCTCAGGGTCAGGCAACTGGCGCAGGAACGCTAATGGACAACCTGGCTACTTATTTTTGCCTATTTATCTCCCTTGGGAGTCAATCTTTCTTTAAAACAATATTTCAATAGGCAGTCACCATGCAGTCTTTTGCTGTGCTACTCTGAAAAAAATGAACACAGACCAAGCACTAAACTGACAGGAGCAGGGCTTAAAGCTCATGTTTGACCAGTTCAGCATTTACACCATAGCACCTCCTGGAGCACTTCACCACCCCCAGGGCCAGCGGCTCCGGGCTGCCCACCAGCAGGGGAACAACCTGCCCCCACTGTGTGCAGATCACCCCTCCAGCACCTAAAAATTATAGGAACCTCCAGGTTATTCTGCCTAAAATGACAATACATTCACTCCAAAAATACAATGATGGGAAATACTAATGAAATCCAACTGAAGATGAAGACAGACCTCATTAGAGATCACATGCTAAACTATTGCTTCAAACACCTGAAAGAGAGCAAAGCACAATTACAAAAATTAATAAGCAAATAAAATCAATGGGCAATGAAACTACACAGCTCATTAAAACTGCTGGAATATACATGCAAGTCTAGCATAGGCCTCCCCTCTCTCAATCTGCCTCAAAAAATGTTAAACTATTGCAGTACAAAATACAACAGTAGCCAAAACTCTGATCTGAATTATTTTGCTCTTAGCTTTAAGTGTATTAATGAAATCAAAACATTCATGGCAAGTTCAGGTGTTTTGACACATCACTCAAGCTACAAAGCAGTGCTAGGAACATGGTAAGATCACAAAGTTGGCTTAAGTTCTAATAAAAAGTACACCAATTAATCAAAAACTAAATACATGTTAATATTTTGAGCTCTTTTGGTGGCCAGAAGCTGAAACTTGGAAGGCAGATTTAGCAACAGGAGAAAAAGAAAGGAAAAGGCATTTGATTCAAACATTTTGTAGCTGGAAATGGGTCAATTAAAAACCACAAAAAATTACAGCTGAAGATTCTTATGTGTTTAACCCATAAGGTTAAGGCGTTAAGGAATGTTATGTTAAGGGTGTTAATAACGTGTTAAGAGATGACATGTATACACAGAATGATACATCCATTATTTACGTGCTACCAATGTGTTGATTGGTGAAAAAGGACAATTCCCTTAGGGTCTCCTGTTGTAGGGAGAATTCAACCAAACAAACTCCCTGAGTCAGTAAGGACTGACCAAAAAAGAAAATGTCATGTCTCACACTCTTGTAATTTCTGTGGACTTTAGTTTTGCAACTACAGATTCTGCACTGGATTGCTGCAGTGTATCTTGTGAGGTATGAATACCTGATACCACAACGAGCCTATGTGAGGAGACATAGATGGGTAGATGTGTGTGAGCGCTCTGGACTATCTCCTAAACAGTTGGCCTGTAACTTCATGAGACTGTTACAGTGGTGGTTCCTTGCACATCTTTCACTGCTGCCCGAGCACCAGCCCTCACATATTTAAGCAATTTGTTTGGGTCTTTTTTTCTCAGGGGTGGCGGGGGAGGGGGGGGGGGGCGGCAGATGGAAAGGCCATGCTAGATTTCCTAGGTCATTTCTGAGGTTAGTGGTGTGCTTGCTTCAACCAGGGAGCAAGGGACCCAGCCCCAGGCCTGCAGGGTGCCACATAAATCCCAGAGGAACAAAGACTCCTCACTTCCTTAGATGAATTTCTTAGAGTACAAACTAAATTTAGCCCAGAAGGTGACCAAAATACTGTCCAGCAAGCTAATAAGGGTGCTTCAGAGTCCAGGGAGGCAAACAATCACAGATGGAATTACAGGGAAAAAAAGTTAATCTCCCAATATGCAAAGTTGATTCCCTGCTGAACTGGTGATCTCTGATCTTAATCACCCCAGCTCTGAGGATATTCTAAGAGAACTGCAGCAGCCAAGCTAACTCATTTAAGAATAAAAAAAGATAATAAAAATTAGTCTCTCAAGATCTACAAAGCAGACTTACATTAAAAAAATAATAAACTGTTATCAAAGTCAGCTTTTTTCAAGCATCAATAAATTAAAGGGTTAAAGATACCCAAACCAACAAAGCCAAAAAAGCACTCTGAGGTACTCCCTTTACATCTCAACTGTATCTAATCAGAGAGGTTTGAATGATCTTTCTTTTCACAAACAAGTAGATGATGTCATTAATTTTCTCCTGAACCTTGAGGTTGTTGAAGAAGAGGATCTGACCTAATACCAGTTAATTCCTGCTGTGTGCGGAATTGTAATCTCTCCTGCCAAACAGATCTGACCTGGATTCAAGTCAAGAATTTTAAGAGTGAACAAAAGCGGGGAGGTGGGGGGTGTGTGGGGAGGGGGCTAGGAGAAGAATTAAAAGACAGATATACATGCGATGCGTATGTATAACACATACATTTATATTTGTATCAATACAAAAGCATAAATGATATTGGATATATATACTACACCCCAATATTGAGTCAAGACATGCAGAATTAATTAAGAACTACAGTTTGTTCACACATATACTTACCACACGTACTTTCTCTGGTAAAAGAACCATTTAACAGCACAGCTGTTAACATCCTTAAGCTCTATATTCCCTGTTTTTCAACATTAAAACTAAAGTCACATACATATGTCTCATTTTGTTGAACGTTTTGAGGACTGAAGAGGATAGTATTGACATACATATCAATTTCAGCTGCCCCACTGTATAGCTGAGAGCTTACATATCTGCAGAGATTCACTGTAAAGTTTTATACCTAAATAAATTCATATTAGAAGTGTGTGCATAAACACACAAAGGATTGTAAGCTTGTAAATAGCACAGGCATAACTGCCTGAAGGAAGTACTTGGCAAAAACAAAGCCACGATGATCACCCTACAGATTTTCATTTATTTATCTCTTCATCAGCTTACAAAACAAACAAACAAAAGAACCCGCTTGTTCTCAGCAACCCACTTGGAGACTTGATCTCAGCAATATCACACCCCTTGGAAAGTCTTCCAATCGTAGCCATATTAATTACAACTCCAGCAGGCTTTCCCTTTTACAAGTTGAAGTGACATATAATTTTTTCCACTAAAACTAGTCAACAGATTGCACTCCAGTTTCTAAATGTTGCTATTTGCTCCAGACGGAGTTCTAAGAAGTTCCAAGATATCTTTTGGCGATATGTCTTGGACATATGTAGAGATGTGTAGAATGAAGCCAGCCCAGAAATCTAAAGCAGCCCTTGCACTGCTCTTCCTCTTCCCAAACCCACGCAGGCCCATCACCGCATCCTCCTTCAGCACAGCAAAAATAACAGGTATGCCCAGGCTCCCTGTCCCACTGCTTCATGCCACCACCCTCCCAGGTCCCAGCGTGCCCCCAAGGGGAAGCAACCTGCTGAGCTCTGGGTAAGGGGCAGGGGTAGGGGGGAACTACAGCAGTCCTCAATTTGCACCTGCCTGAAACATTTCTTTTGAAGTGCTGAAGACACAGGTGTCCCACAAACACCCTAATGCATAGTAAGCCTGTCACAGACTAATTTTGAAGTTGCATGCCAAGAGAGACAGCCATAAAAATGCTAAGCAAGAGCATGAAATAAGAGGAAAAACAGTTTTAAAAGGCTCTCACAACAAACTAGAAAGACACAATCACCATTCTACCTGACAGATGTTATGGCATCCTCAGCCACTATGCTCTCAGCTGAATAAAAACATACAAAACCACCAACTGCAGCAAAACTGAATCTCATGACAAATAAGCAGGGCATCAGCCAAAATCAGGGAAGGTATCTGTCCCAGACACACATTAGTAAGTACATCAGCCCTCGAGAGCACGTTCAAAAGGACCACCAGTCTCCAGCTTACCCCAAAAAAGCATTTTAAAGGACAAGCCACCACTGCAATCACAGCACAAAATCCAACTTACCAATACAAGTAATAGGCTAAAGCCAGGGCGATGAGTGTAGCACAGATCCCAGCTAGCAAGCATATACCCGACTGGGTTATCAACATCTTCCTGATTTGTTATTGATTAATAAAACCCCCCAAAAGGAGGAGAAGAAATGGAACTGCAAAAACGGACGATGTGGGTCTTGTCTAGAAAAGCAAATCAGTCTTGACATGGAGGAGGATTATGATGACAAAAGCACATCGAGGTAAATCTGGAAGTGCTGCCACTACTAAAACTGCCTGCATAGTAGCAGGAAAAAAAAGCAGCTGGGTGTCCTCTCCGTTACATGGTTTCATAAAACACCAAACTAAAAAAGCCCTCCTTACCTCAAGAATGAAGGTATGACTGGAGCATATGTGAACTAATATTTAAAATAGGTAATACTTCTCAATAAATATTACTGTCAGGTGGTGTTGCTGACAAACCAAGCTTTTGCTCTAATCCAGTAATCTGCTTAGAGCAAATTACCAGGCTACAATCAGCGGGATTCGCTCATGTGGCAAGGTACGTATGTTCAGCACTGCCGCTTGACACTGTTTTTTTTAAGAGCCGACAAAAGATTTTAACAAAACCAGGATTTTAACACAAAGGAACCTCCCGCCCCACCAAAGCCTGTCCCTTCCCTACGAAGGGCAAACAAGGCTTGAGAGAATGTCACAGCAGAAAAAGGGTTTGGTCTGCCCTGCAAGGACTGCACTGTGGGTGCAGAAGGACCACTTGCCTTTGCAACGCAATAAGGGACGTCTTTGAGCCTGCACAGGCTAAAGAAAGGGACTCTGCAGGGAGCTGTGGAGCAGGCTCCCAGTTGCTCTTCTTGGAGGGGTCTGGGGACTCCACTGCCCTTACCCCTTCTCTGCAGGTCTCAGGGGAGAGCTCTACCCAACCAAGGCATCAGAATTTTTTTCTCTTTCTCCCTGCTCCAAATTCAGGGCTTTCGGAAGACCTAAGCCACAGCAGGCACACTCCAGTGGCTTGGTTAACAAAAAGGAGATACCAAAGCCTCAAGAGGAAAGAAACTAGGTGCCAGTAGTTACACCTTACCCAGGCAGCAGGAACACCATGCCACCAGCATGATTAAGGCTCAAGGGCCCATCCAGCTGTTCTGCACCATGATCTGGGCAGTCCAGACAAAGAGAGACTTGAGGCCGCATCCACACAGGGACACAAAAGTTGGACCAAAGAGTGTGATTCCCACTCACCTGCCATTACACCAACCCAGCCCTTCATGCAGGTGCAGTTTGCATTGGCTAACAGATCCTCACCTGGTAAGAATTAGGCTTCCAAAAGAAACGGGAAGAAAAAAAAACCAGACAAAATCTAGCTTAAATGCCAGAGACAAACTGAAGTGGTAGTCACGATCCCCTGACATTCCCATTTTCAGACCAAACTTCAGCAGCAGCACTACAGAAAGCTACAACATGCTACTAGCTCCTTTTAAACCTTTGGCTGCCCTGTAAGTAGAGTCACAGAGATTTTAGGATTGTCCAATAAACTGGAAAGAGACAGTACAAAAACACTTCAGATACAACACACGGAAAATTTTTACAATCAAAGAAACAGACAATACTTGGAATTGTTTGGCCAAAAAGGAAAAAGAGGCTGTGAATTTAAAAATCACAGCCAAATAGGAGACTTTATCTGGTATGAAGCTGAGCAGAACTGGTTGGAAAAAGAATATAAAGTTGCTCCGAGTTTAAAAGCACAGACAAGATAAATACAACATACTCCAGACAGTGTGATGAATAGCGTCCCGTGGAAACCAGCTTCTTAGCCAGAACAGAAGTGTCACAGCATTCATGAATTAAAGGAGAATTTCAGGTACTCTCTATGCACCAACTCAACAGGTCCTCCTGCCCTCTTACATCCTGCACAAAGTCCAGGTCTATTGTAAAACCTTTTCTAACCTCACCTATAGCTCTACCCCATTTCTCAAGCTACACAGATAAAAGTCTTACTACTATCAACATCTTGAAGGAGATAGCTTCCAACTAATTCCTTGAGGATAATCAGTTTGTGAGCTCCAAATGAATTTTTATGGATTATGTTCCCCGATATCATTTTGCAACTACTCACATTGTTTGTTCTCAACTATGGAAATAAAATTACATTAAAATAAACCCCAAAACCTGTAAAATACACATGTAGTTCAAAGATGACAAGAAGGTTCCGAAGTCTGTAAACTGGTACTTGAAATGTTTTTGCAGATGAAGCTCAGTCACCAGTTTTCAAGACTGCTAATCAACATTTATGCAGTGCAAAATATTTTTTACAGAAAATGCATATAATGGAATATGACTAGGCACAGGACAGCCTTGGGATTTTGTAAATAAAATGCAAAACCAAAGCAGCAGTTCTCAAGAAGCCTCATTTGAAAAAAAAAAAATTAATTAGGGTATTGCAATCATTGTATTTGGAGCAAGGCTTACTTGGCATTCTTGGTATTTCTATTATAAAAGCTATTCTAAAATTACAGTGCTGGTATTCAAACACTGATTCTATAATACCACCCCTTACATAACAAACAGAAAAGGAGTTATCTAACAGAAGCCCTATAGTACAGAATTATTTGAGTAATAGGCCACTTGTATTGAATAGATCAATGTTACATAATTATATAATGTTGCCAGTCTTTGTCTCTGATGAATAAGAAAAACTTCAGTAGTGTCTACTTATTTCTAACACTAGACAAAATGTTCCTCTTCACTCCAAGTGGCTGAATTTTCAAGGCAAGTGGGAATTCATCCTTTGTATTCAGATAAAAATAACTACAAAAGAAATTTCAGGAGTGTAAGCACATCCACACACCAAGCCATGAAACTTAAGTACCCATCTCCTAGATGGATTGTGTGAATTTGGAAAATGCTTTGTGGCACGGTTTTCTTACTTGTTAAAGCAGGGATGCAAAATAAAGGATAAACAAAAGAAGTCTCATCTGCAATCATCTGAGATAAGTGTTATAAGAAGAATGATATACTTTGCTTTCTGGATGGAAAATTATGCGGAAAATCAACCCTCAAACATAAGAAACAGAGCGCCAACCAGGAGATGTGTCAACATGCAAATGTGCTGTGGCTGAACAAGAAGCTTCTGACTGCTGCTAAATGAAGTCTCAGCAAACACCATATGCATGCCTACAAGCCCCTACCCAAGTTCAAAGCTTTTCTTTGAAGTACTGTGTACTAACTGGGAAGAAATTAGAAGTCTATCTTCCAAGAAGTGCCGAGCTGCTTTAAGTTGTAGGCATAAAACACTACTTTCTGCAAAAGAGCAGCAATATGATTTATTCTATGACTGCATCCACAGTAACACGTGAGCACCAGTTCAAGTGACCTGGCAGAAGCAAGCAGGGTCTTGGGGCCGTCCTATAGCAAACCCACCACCTCCCTCCTACCCTCTCCTGAGGCAGGCTAGGAGACGGATGCGAGACTTTGCACTTTGGCTCTACTTGCTCACGACCCATGCTTCTGCTCCAGCATTTGCAACCACAGTCTGTACTGCCAAGATGGAAAAGCTTAAATAAAATTATTATTAAATAAATGAATGACACAGTAAAGCAAAGGCCCCAGATGATACCAGAGTTATCCACACTCTAAGAATCACAGCTGCAAAACAGAGGAGACGCAGCAGGTAAGTTTTCCCCTGCAAGCACTCTGCTATACTAAATCCAGAAATTCCCCAGAAAAGCATTTGCATTATTTCACCCTACAAATGTACCTCCAAACCGCTAACTGCTCACACTTCACCAGCCATGGAGAAAGGCTGCTCTAGAAGATAACTGAGAAGCAGAATATATGCCACTCAATTGTAACTTTATGGTCCCCAGTCTTCTTGACAGATCTGTGACAAGTGAGAACGACCAACCAGCCTACTGTCACCAGACTGACATCTGTCACATGGACAACAATACCTCCTCTAAACATTTCTTTATAGGAAGTTTGCACTTCCACCCAGGTGGAAGTTGGGTTCAACCCATGAGAGAGGTGGGGATCACGTGCAGGGGGAAGCAAGATGACAGCCACCGTTTCCTGAATTACCTGAGTTTGAAAGATCTCCACCACAGGGAAGACAGGGAGAGAAGTAAAACCACTAAAACCAGAAGCAGTAGGCATTCTACTGGGTGACTGACTGTCACCAAGGCAGCTTAAGGTAAAACTCCATAGTTTTGCATTCAGGAAAGAATAATAGGTGAAAAAATGTGGCTTGGAAAACCAACAGGAACACAACCAAACTTTTCCTCAGTCAGCTCCCACGAGCCATACTGGCAGCGTGAACTGCACCAGGGAGCTCAATCCAGTGGTGGCAGAGGATGTTCACGGCAATGCTGCTTCGTACAGTGCTGTGTGCAGTCTGCTATTCAAAATCCAAAGGGTAAGAAAGCAAGAAAGGCAGAACTGTACAGCAGAGCTGGGGCCCACATCACCCTGCTTCTTCCTTGTACAGGATTCAGCTTTTATTCTCTTTCCTGTCACCTTGGCTGCCATCAGCAGTGTGTTCTTACCTAAACACAACAGCTATACTTCTTTGGGATTATTTCACTGACAAATATTTCACAAGGCTGTTATCAGTCTGAATTCATAATTATCCTTGTGGTCAGATCTCATTTTGCATATACACAAAAGCAGGTGTTTTTCTAAAATGATAGAGCAGACTATCAAGCAGACTGATAGCAAAAACAATACATGCCAGACTAAGTTTTTTGTTCTGCATTTTCAGACAAGATCACACCAGCCCCTTCTGGCCTGAATACCAGTACTGGCAGCAGCCATACACCACACTTTTCAGTGTAAATGGAACACCTGTGCCTCTCCAGACAGCAAGGGAAAAAACCCAAATCTCCCAAGCCAACCACCACAAAAAGAAAAAACCCTTCTCTCTTACAAAAAGACCACTTTTTGAACACAAAGTTGAACTGCATGCATGTGAATGTGCACTTTTGCACTTGGTGAAATCTTCGTAAGTTACAACCTTAACTCTTTACAAATACAATATCTCACCCATTCAAAAAAAATGAACTTCTAAGTGGGAAGTCTGATTATTGTTGAAATCCAGGCTGCTGTTGGCTATTCAGCTGGGAAACTGAACAGCAGCCACTCTGCATACAGCCCATGTATTTTCAAAATCCACATAAGAGAAAGACCTGAAAAGAAACATCTAAGATTTCCCCATTTCTTAAGATCTTCCATCTCCTGCTAGCTTGGTGTCCTATTGCTAAAATAGGCCTCTTGTAGCATATATTGTTAACTCAAACCATTATGAATTCTGCAGAGCAGGGAACCCTTCATGGTAACACACACAGTCTTTGAAAGATGTTGCCAACAAAGATCAGAAATCCAGGACTGGTTAGGGTTGTTGCAATTTAGTTTCATTTGTTCAGCTTCTGAACAGTAGCCTTTTAACGCAACGTTTGAGAGGGAGGTGACCTAAATATCCTTTCACTGAAGGCTGCAGGGATCCTTGAAATGACTAGCCCACTAGAAATGCATGCTTCCCTTGCACCAGCAAAATGCAGATTGCTACTTTGCATAAGGGCTGCTCCACAACTGATAGCAAAAGTATGGGAGTTTTCACAGATGCTCTCTGCTCTTTTTATCATCATCTCATGTAAACTACGCCCGATTGTAGGAAAAAGGACATTAAAAAAAATTCTGACACTGTACCTTCTCAGTTCCACAGGTGCCACAGCACAGATACTAATCTAACCACAGAAGATTTCTTAGTGATTATAACCCAAGCCAGGTGGGCAGATGTCTACATGGAAATTTCCACATCTCTGTACGTTCCACTGTATCATTTCCACTCCTGCCAGAGATGCACAAGATCATGGGAGCAGAGGCTGTTTTCTGAAAGAAAATACTGAAAGAAGTGTGAAATGGGAAATCGCGAGTTTCTCTTGGAGCTTGCAGCATTTCAGAACAACTCAACTGCCAAGTCAAAACTGGTCCCCATCATGTGAAAAATTAGAAGCCAATTAGTAAACAGAGGTGTTTATTGTACCAAGGCCTCATATTCAAAAGAGCCTGTGTGCCATACTCTAATTCTGGATGTCACCACTACTAGCTTGGCACCGCTCTTCAAAAGCTCCTCAGTCAAGCAGAGTAATGGTTCGAGAAGCAGTATTTATGCTCTTACGATTCATTTTTATGTGCCAGAATAACCCTTAAGCTCATCTGCAATTATACGCCAAAAAGATCAGATATTCAAGGATATCAATAACTGTGTGCAGTTCAATGCAATGTGTTAATATAGGACATATTTATAGACAATGAGCCTATCAAACCGAGCTAGCTTCATTTAAAATAAACAAACAAGCAGACTGGTCTAACTACCAGAACTAATCTAAAACAATCAATATTTCTCCAACAAAGACGTGTAACAAGAACCTTCGTGCTATTTACTCAGCGATGTATAATGGCTTCTCGAGTCTGCAGCCTGTGTTGTTCACTTTCAAGCCCATTAAACATGAATCACTTTTGATTCATTCTATTTAAATTCCTTTTACCTTTACTATTATAAACCAGATTTTGGAAATACCTGTAATACTTCTTATTAATGCAGTGATGTTTCAATTATTTTTCTGCAACAAAGTTCATTACTTCCAGGCAACTGGGAGCTTATCCTATGCCTGGTTCGACTTAGTGTGCACAAGTCCCTACTCCTAGGTGCTGCTAGAGGCTCACTTATCTCACACTTAAGGTCAGCATGTCCTGTGGTTTGCTTATGTAACTGCTTTTACAGTTATTACTCATCCCAGGTCTGTACCAACAAGATATATCTTAAGCTAAACTGTTTTGGTTGTTTGGGTTTTTTTAATTTTTGTGTAGAATTTTTTTAGCAAATAGATAATTTTGGTAGACACCAGGGGAACAGCTAACCTAGCAAAGCTGACAAATTGGTAGTGGTAAGCACAGAGGGATGAACAGCCTTGACACAGCAGCACCTGCAACTGGGCTGTAAGTTTGTTATGTCCCAGCACTACGGCTGGCCCACAGTCATAAACAGTGAAGATGTTTTCCTTCTGGGGCACACATGACAATAGCAAGTGGCATTGCTATATCTTCAGTACAGGAAAAACAACTACACAAGGAGATGCTTAGGTATTTTGCTACTATATTGCAATAGAGATCCAAAGTACCCATTTTCTTACTAAACAAGATTTCTTACTAAACAAAGCAAAAGCTCACACAGTCGGGGGAAGGAGTATCTGCCTTGACAGCTATCCAGAAGACACCTGCAAAAGAGACGCTGCAGCCAGGTCCTGAGGTGCAGGTAAGCAGCCCACGCTCCAGCCAGCTCTGCCACGTACACCCATTCTTTGCCACGCTATGGCACCAGCAGCTGCTACAATAGCCCAGCAGCTGCATCACCAGCTCACATTGTGCTGAGCTTCCTCCTCTCTGTTCTTCTTCTTACATCGCAGCAAGAGAGAGGCTTGTTCTTAGAGGGGTGTCCTTTGTTTGCCAGCCATTTTCAATCACAAATATATTGGGCTGACTGAGCTCAAAATCCTCCGTCTCAGGCCAAGCCACTCTTGTGCATCAGGAGGCTACTTCTCCTATTAAACTGAACGCCACAACCACGGTGGAAAGGGAGGCTCCCTCTTAAAAGGAAGGGAGACACAGGCATAGAGATTGGGCAAGTGAACCCCTGATACAAAACTGGCCTTGCTAGTGAAGCATAGTATCACCATCCCGAAACACATGCTGTAAGAGCGTTTGTATTCCCATCTGTACTTTCAGTTGTTTTGGAAAATACTGTCAAAGGCCCTGAACGTGTGGCCTTCACAACTTAAAAACACATATGAAAAGGACTGCTCCCACAGCAACACTGACATTTTTAAAACAATTATAAAAGTAAGGGTAAATTACATTACAGCTTCTTGTAAAGCACTTTTAATTTGGATTATTTTTTCCTCTCAAAATAACCATCCCTAGGAGATCCAGTTTATAGGTCCCTGGTCCTTGATTTCCACCAGCTAATACCCCCAGCTGGAAGTGGTTCCTGTGCTGTCCCAGAACTGTGACCACCCTGACAGAGCTGAACAGCACTGAGTCCCAGGCACAAGCATAGCCAGCATCATCTGATAAAGCTGCTCTTCCCCTAAGATTTCTGGGGAAGAAAGCTTAGTGGGGCACAGTCTGAGTGTTTTCAAAGATCAAGAAGATTCACTGCTTCACAGAACACGGTTGTTATGCTTGTTTCTTCCAAATAAAAGTCACAACAAGGAGAACCAGTCTTCTGGTACCCGTCTCATACATAGGCTCCGTAGTCAGAGGAAACATACTACAGTGAAGGACGTGGAAACAATATTTGCCCCATCCTGAAAGAGTTCAAAGCAACACTTTCTACCTTGCAGAAGTGTTCCATGCCACAACACACCTTAACACACCCAGACCTTCTCAAGCGTTTCTAGACTACCAAGGAAAACTAGTCCTTTCACATTTTCAGTGTCCCAACTCAGTGCACTATCAAAAACAGAGGACAGAACATTATTTCCACATGTTGTGCAAAAGTGACTCTAAGCTTAAGAACCACGCTGCAGCAGGGATCATATCTCAGGTAGCAGCTTTTCAGAACATCAGTCTGACAGCGAAGAGGCCTCTGTCTTACAGGCTTTGAAAGAGCCTGTTGGCACAGCCTCCACATTGGTAAGTATGAAAACAGCGAAGGTAACCCATTTTCCAATGCACTTTACATTTTTCCTTGCTTGAACTATAGAAAACTCTTTAAATTGTGACTGCTATTAATGACGGTATTCGTGAGCTGCTTTTTGGTCTAGCCTGCTGGACCCTTTATGTCCACAAGTGCTTTGCAAAGATGATTTTTTTTTTTCCTGTCTGTGGCCCCTAACTAATTTTATATGAAAACTGAATCTTCCAACAATTGTTACAAATTCTTGTAACAGTTGTAACACTGGCAAGTCTAAGAAAGAAAAATCCCCTCATGAAGACACACAATAAGGACAACAGCAGCACATGATACCTATAGAGACTGCCTACGCATAAACTCCAACGGGAAGGGATGGCTGCTATAGTAAGTGCTGTCGTAATTTGGCCTCCCCGCAACTCAGTCCCTGATCTCCCCAACTGTGTGCCTGTTGGTACCAGTTGTGCTTTGGTTCCTGAAATGGGGATTTGTTCCACAGAAGCAGCATCCACTGGGACTATGAAAAGCTTTCAGTACAACTTCTCTAATCCATATCAATATGTATCAACCCGCTCAGGATTCATCTAAGCAATCAAGAAGGTGAAGGCTAAAGGAATTATTCACGAGATTATTCAAACTGATGCAGCTTCCAGCACGGCCATTTGCTTCACTCGGAACATTTCATTTTCAGATTATCCCTCCTTGCAAGTTCTAGCAACCCGAGATAAGACACCCAGGTATGGACTACATGAGGGGCACAGGCACCAGGCTTGGTAGCCCGCAAGCCTGGGTATGAGAAGCCCAAGTTCTCTCTTTGAACAGAAGCAAAGTTGGAAAATTCAAGAGCTGTTCACAATTGATAAAATCCTGCCCCCAAGTATATTTTACCTCCTTAGGCCTTAGACACAAAGAAAAGCAAAAATTGCAGTAAACTGAAAAAATATGCTACAAAACAGCAAACACATAAAAACAGGCTTCTGTGTATGTCTGGGATACCGCTCCTCCATCAATGGTAATGAGTCTGGGCAAAAGCATTTTGCAGAACCAGTTCTGAAAGTAGCTGGTCACCATGACACTGTAACAAGGCTACTTTCAAGAATCAACCTGCTGGGTCACCCTCTACCCACCAAAGCTGTAGATGGTCAGCATTAACCAGATTTCAGCTGCAGTAACTAATTTAGGGGGTAAAATTCTGATCCAGGAATATTTGGAGCTCGCAGAGAGTGGTTATTTGCCTATATGATCAGGGCTAAATGCTTTATCTTCCTCTATAGTAGGAAAGTGTATATCTTCAAAAGGGATGTAACTTTGCATGGGGTCAGAATACATGCCCAGAACACAGACAGTGGCCGATCCAGCACGAACTGCCCTATGAATCAGAGCTTTGAGAAACAGCTCACAGAAATGCAAGTTTCTTGGAAGACTACTTGTCCTATAACAGGCCTTAAAAGGTTATTAGAATACTAAAGCAACACACTGGGTCTTCACAAAATCACCAAGATTAAATTACTTTCCTATTAAAAAAAATAAAGCTACTAATAGCCCATGAAGGGGCAGGGTATCAGAGACCATCATTAAAATGTCAACATTTGACACTGACCACTCTGGGGTTTTAAGATCCTGTCCTGGAAAAACCCTGTTCAGTGGGGTCTCATCAGCTTCCCACTTTTGCTATCACTGTTTGTAGGAGACACTACAAAAAAGGGCAAAAAGAAGAAAGTTTGCTGCTACAACTTAACATTTTCATATTTGGTTACTGGACAGTATTTAAGGATGTTTATATTAAAGGCAGCCTAAGATGACCCCAGAGTCAGCATTCAAGAGATTTCTAAGAAATTTGTAAAGAAGGTCCTCAAAGCACTGTAAAGGCACAGTTCCCCTTCTACATTTAGGGGGGACATAATAGTTAAGTATTTCTAGAGTCCTCTGGAGGTTTATTTGTGGTTAACTTTTTGCTACAATGACTAACAACTGATAACAGCATACAGGAGAGAACAGGAGAGAGAACACTACAGCAAGCAACGATCTGAAGTGCTGGTTTCGTCCCTAAATTAAAATTCACAGAGTGGGAGACTTTTGACGCCTCTCCCAGCAACTCGTACAGCTCTATGAAAAGAACAGGATTTGCACCCGCATTTTTTTCCTAAAAGCATCTTATTGCTACAGACAAAACAAATACAGAAATGTGGGGGAAGATTTCTTTCTTACCACCACCACTGGGGACCACCTTCTGGCACCTGGCAACACTCAGAGCAACAGGAGAATCCTCACCTCCTTCCTCTAGGGAAGTACCACTGTTTATGTTTCAAGAGATTTGCTTTTTCATTTGCCTATAAGCAAAAAAGACATTCTTCAATGAATGATGGTAAAAATATTTTGTTTAGAAGCAAAATACAATGCAAATAACATGCAGCTGCTAAGCCAGGTCACAAATTCTTTAACTCAAACTCTTCTTATATAATATTGGCCATCTTTCTCTTTTCTCTGGGGGGAAAAAACCTACTTAATCCTTCTTCCCCTGTACGGCTACTACACTGCTCCACAGGTACCAACTACTATTGCTTTCAGAGGGTCTAACTGGCACACATCTATGAAATTAAAAGCAAGTGTTCTCAATTTGTATTTAGTAGAGAAACTGCAGCTTCTGTTCAGAGCAGAGAAAGGGTCTGCATGCTCAAGAACCAGCCTACTTTTCCTAGCTTTACTAATCAGCATTAACAAAAGGTATTTCTTATACCTATAAATATTCATCTTGATAGAAGTTATTGAAAATGAGTAGAAGCAATTATCCACTCTCAAAACACACACTTAATCCCTATATTGTATCAAGAATGGTTTTATGATCCTGAAGCAATTAAGTTAATCATTATTTAATTTTAGATTACTGAACTGGAGATTTACTTCAGACACAAGCTCACTTTCCACATAATTTAGTCTCAGTAATTAGAGATGTGCTTTACCCAGAGGTGGCTTGCTTAAAGCGTGTTATCTAATTTCACAAGCCTAACACCATTGAAATTTTGGGCAGAAATCTATAAACCAAACTTCAAAAAAAGAAAACCCGCAAAGAAACTCAGATTTACCAGACTGCAAACCTTTTTTTCCTTAAAAATAAAACACTGAAGAAAAAAAGATATTCTTCAAACATCTGCTCAACAAGTCAGATGTATCACAAAAACGTAATAGAAAGCATTTCTTTAACCTACCACTACCTTTAGCAAAGTTTAAAGCTGCAAGAACAAAAAATGCCCTTCTCCCACAGATTACTTCATTTACAACTTATTTTAACCAGGACATAAGGTCTACAGGAAAATGTAGGTAGCTATTAGGATGCCCCAGCAGGTATCTACCATGGGATGTAACCAGTACCGAGTAATTCAGACACTTAGAAGAATTCTGTGACCGCGTTATCAAAGGAACAGAAATAGAGACCAGGCATATTGGTTCATACCATACATATTTACCCTGGATATCATACAATTTGAAAACCGCTCAATTCCAAACTACTTCAGAAAACTTTGTGTAAACACGTTGTTTAAACCAAACCATACTAGGAAGTGCCAGTTAGCCATTCAGCTAGCTACCACCCATCCAGCTCCACTTCAGGTCTGTATACAGTTAACGACATCACTGGCTGCCAGTCCCTCGAGCTGGCACACTGCCCAAGGCCAGCTTTATGTCAGAACACATTTGCTGCTTTTTGGAACCTAAAGCATCTTCCACCGCTGCCATTACAGAAAAGGAAAACATATGACCAGGCAAGCATTTTAAATACTCACCACCTTTTTAAACTGTCTTCAAAACTGTCCAACAAAAACAACACATGCAATTGCTCAACGCTCAGTTAAAAGTCAACCATATTCAAACCAATAGAGAACCACCTCTATAAGGGCGGACGACGTAGATTCATTTCAAGACTTTAGTGCCAGTACTTTTATGATCTGGTTTGACTTGCTGCATAGAAGAAAGGCTGCAGAACTCACCAACAGCACATAAGATTTCAGCAGACTGACAAGAGTAAGGATGTGAAGCTACAAAGACGTCAGGACACAGCAGGTTTGCCGTAGGGAGTTTATTCAAATAAGTTAGTCTCAGCTATCTGGATTTTCAACAAACTTTATTAAATACTTTTCCATGTGGTTTCACATTAAACATGCAAAGTTGGAGACCAGTAGAGGAAGTGTGACAGCAGTAAAGACCTTGCCCAAAAGATGGTGACAGACAACATAGGAAGAAAAAGTGGCAGACACCTTCAAAGTTACTAATGAAAATAAAGTTACTAAAGCTACTAAACAAACCCCAGCAATCAGTCTTCTGCTTCATTGATTAATGGCTTGCATACAAAAACCAAGCAGACGACAAAATTGGGAAGCAATTTGAACATGAAGGTGTATTGAGTTGCTATACAACAGGCACCATGGCCTTAAAGACTGGAGCCGTAAGAGTGGGATAAAGTCACTAATACAGAATGCACAATTGCATAGATGAAATGAACAAGCTGCAGCTAAACACTGGAGGATGATCAGTGCCTGGACCAGAAGGGCCTGGACACGCTAGCCCATCCTAGCACAGAATGGCTGTAAGTCACTGTTGAGATGCAGCTGTAAAAAACACAGGTGCAATACCGGGACATATTCAGAGAAACGCTTCCAACAGAGATAGGAAGTACAGGGAACTACACAAGGAGCACTGCTAAAATCCCATCTGGAATACAGCACAAGAGAGGTTGCCTGTGTACAAAAAAAAAGAGGCACTAGAAACACGGGAGGCTGAAGGAAGATTTCCAGCACTGACAGCACGCATGGAGACCAGGACGCACAGGAGGGGGATCCAGGGGGATTTACAGAGGATGCAATTGCTCCCTGTAAGACAGTAAAGGTAACCACTAGGAAGGAAAATAAACAATTTGAGCCAAAAAAGGCTGCTGATGCCAGAAGAAACAGGTATCAATTGGCCAGGAATAAGTTTAGGCTGGAGCCTCTCACAACAGCAAAGCTCTGGGAGAAGCTTTTATTGACAAACCTATGTGCTCTAAGGAGGCCCTTGTTATGAGAAGGACACTATGACACACTACACTTCCTACAGCTCCAACCATTTTTGTAACTGTCGCATCTAAACATGCATTGAAGGGTCTATACAACTGTCACCAAAAGCAGCTGGTTCAGCTCTCAGTGCTGGTGGAGGAAGATGGTACATGCAGCGTGAGCTATCAGGGTGGGGTGGAAGGGGGAAGCTGATTTATAGGGGAAAGTGTAAATAGTTACCACAATCTTCCTGCACACCTAAAAGGTGAACAAATATCTCCTAATTTAAAATAATAATGCTAGCCATTTTGTTTACATTGAAGTCCTCACATGCAACTACGGCAATAAAAAGTGTGCATTAGAAAAAGCTGAGCAAGCCATGCATAGTGCCTCATCCTGCTTCCCAAAATCTTACAAGAAAGAGATCTGTAGAACTGAACTGTGGCATGCTCTGTTCATCAAACTGCATCACTCAAACTAAGCTGCTCCTTGGAACAAGTACGTTCTCTGGTCTTGGAAGTGGTTTTTGAACGCTGCCTTCATGGCCTGTCAAAGGGATCTCTGATTTTTCAATGTCTGTGTATAGCATCTCTCATGCAGAGATTTTACTAGAACTGATAAAACTGAGGTCGAAGTTCCCAGAATGAAACACTGCAACTGGTAGGAGAGTAATTTCTGGTTTGATATTGAAGCACAGTAGGGTACTGTTATGGAAGAGAACAGGATTTGAAAGCAAGTTTTGGTCTGATGCTGTTTATTGTGCTGGTGCCTGAGTAAGAAGTACTTGAGTCCTAAAGACAGAAAGCAGCTCTTCCCATTTAGGATCCTCGTCTTCCCCACTTTTATAAAAATACTTATGTGTGTGTACATATATATATGTGTGTGTGTGTATATATATAAAACTATTAACTGGAAACTGCAAGTTGTATAGAATTCCTTTTCTGATGTCTTTTAAGATTGAACAAACAGATTTAGGCAATACATTGAGGACAGAAAGAGTACATTTAAGTACACATGTATTTTTCAATTTCAAAAAGTCTTCCAATTAAATACTAATGCAAGTGCATGCCTTTAAACACTTAAACAGTTTCTCTCTTGCATTGAATTAAATATGATAACCTCCAAAACTGTCTCCTTTAGCTACTTTGATACCACAGCTTTGAAAATATTCGCAGACCTCCAACATTTAAGACATACAAGATTCAAAAGTGGACACATACAACTTTGCCTTCAGCACTCACACAGGGAACATTCAATTCCCTTCTCTTTTTTTTGTTTCTTTTTTTGTTTTTTTTTTGGTTTTTTTTTGCGGGGTTTTTTTAGTAATATGTATTAAAACTACTGAAACCATTTTCCAGTCAGTTTTCTTCCTCACCATAGGAAGTTTCAGTCTTCTTGAGTCTGCTGATTATTTGCTTGACCCACAGCTCAATCCGTTGCCTAAAGACCATCTTCCCTATGATAACCCAAAGTTGATGGAGGAATGGCCGTCAGAAAAAGTAAGCGCACACTGTCCTGGGAAATGTTACTGCAGTTACAGTCCAGGCAGCTTTACTCTGCAGAAACCTAATAATTTATCTGCAGCTTCTTAGAGACTACTTACCTCTGAGGTTTTGCCATGAGTTACCCCTGATTAAAGGCCTAAATAAAAAAAAAACAGCATAGAAGAGGGGAATTTGAGTAGGCTCAGGCAAGGTTTCTGTATTTCCTTGTGCTTGGGTTTTAGTTGGTTATTAATGAAATTAAATTGTTTAATACATCTTGAATGTTGATGCAAGCTCATCTGCTGGCTTCTGGGAAGAAGTAAGCTCTGAAAAAGGACCTAAATTATTTTTCTAAATGGTTAATTGTAAACATAATTTTTTCCTACAACAATATATAACATCTGTCATGTTCAGAGTAATTCCAGTGATATTTTTTCTTTTAAACACTGCAATAGTCTTTTTCTGAATTTCCTCATTTCCCTCCTCCTTCCACTTTGTAAGCCTAAAAAAACCCAGAACAGTTGCGAACACCCTCCACTGATTTCCTCTGGCCAGCCTTCATAACAGCACATTCCTTTCACTACAGCGGTCCTCTGCCAGCTTCATTTTGTCCCCTGCCCCAAACCCTGGGGCTAAGGCTCCCTGCACTGCACTCCAGGGGAAGCCTCCATTGCACAGCTGGGGCTATGCAAGCTTTTATCCCATTACTCTGATGTTTTCTTTGGTGTGCAGTAGATTTATAGATAGCTTTTAGAGCTGTAGGTCTTTAAATTGCCTCATCAGGGAAAAAGAAAAATCCCAAAACACAATTCTTCATAATTACCCACTAACGAGAAGCAATTGATCACTAACTTTCATGCTCTGATCTTCCATAACCAAACTTTCTAGGTACTCCAAATCAATCATTTACTTTGGAATTTACAGATGAAGTTAAAAGGAAGGAGTTACCTATTGGGATTTGAGAATTGCAGCAAGTCTTTGGCAGAAATACCTTTCCTTTACTGGCCTCGAATTGTAAGGCTCCAAAATGAAAACTTATAGGTGTACTGTTAAGTCACATCAGGATTAAAACTCGCAGCAACCTGTATGTGCCCAGCAGGCCAGACCCACATCTTCTCCTTGAACTGAGCACATACATCCCCCCACCCCTTCCCTGTCCACATTAAGTCCCTTTTAGCAAGATACTGCCACCAGGGTCATGAGTCAAGCAGGCTTGGTTAAAAATATTCTCCACCACTGTCCCTTATCTGCCTCACTGTCCAAAATCAGGACACTGTTGTCCACCTCATGCTCTGCCTTGATGCTGGATAACTTGGAAGCTTGAAGGCTGGTTGCAAAGCACCTACTGCTACCAGTGCTAGCACCAGCAAATGGCAGAAGACAGCCACATCGTAGTGCTGGGCACAAGCCTGCGTGGCAGCTACTTGTAGCCGAGGGATCCTCCTTCTCAGTAGTTATTTTACTCCCCCTGGGTTAGACTAAACTAATTACACATATTTCTGTTTATTCAGTATTCATAATTCAAATACAAGTGAAATAAAGGATCTAGAACAGCAATCTAGTTAATAAATTTACTAAAAGTGAATAGCATGTTAGAAATAGTCTATTATAAAGAAACTGAACTAATTAAAAGTTTACTCCCTGCCCAAAACCCTTACCATTCTGCATAAGGAAAGCTTTAAAATTCTGAACTGCTGCAGGTAAGATGTGAATAAGGCAACAGTGAAACTAGCTGAATTTGCTATATCTCATTCAGTAGCACAAACAAGGAAAGAACAGTTAAATATACCCATATCCTCAGAAAAAAAACCCACTCTTTGTTATGGATGAAGCCATTTCGCAGTGAACAATGTGGTAAGTTTGGATGCATCAGCTCCTCAAGATATCAAAGAAATTATAGATATGCATACTCCTTTCCAAGGAACAGTGGCTAAAAAAGCATTAAAAATAAAAATACAGTCTGCAGAGCTAACAGCCAAGGCAGAGAAGGCCTAGCTTACCTTCTCCAAGAGAATCTGTGCACTAGACCTTTGAACTAATGTATTTTTTCCCTTGTTTACCCAAGGAAAAAATTCTAATACCATCTTAATAGCATTTAAATTAATATGCATAAATAATAGATTTCCAGAAGCCTGATGAAGCTTGAGCTAGTTGTAATCTAAAATAACAATGTAATTCCCAAGAGGATGCATTATCTTTACATTGTCCTAGCTTGGTCTTGGTCAAACACAGCAAGAGAATGAATTGCTACATTACTGGTTAAGCGCAGAGGAAAAAATCCAGGGCAAATAGAAGAGCACGCGGCAGAGGAAAAAGGAAATACTTGCAATCAAGGGGTGACACAGCATGGGTGTTTTATTAATCTTGCAGAAGTCCAGCCAACAACCCCGACAAGCAGCTGTCCATGCTCCTCCCCGTGGCTGGGGCTGCTCTACCTGTAACAGGCTGAGAAAACCTCACCAGACCGCTCTCGCTCACCCCAGCCCCAGGTCTGGCATTGATCACAGCAGGGCCCCAGCTCACCCTGGCCCAGCATGACTGAAGCAGGTGCCAGCTATTTTTAGGTCTAAACTGCAATTTATATCTGACCTGTTATTAAGCCCAAAGGGAGAAGAAGCCACAGCAATGCCACTAGAAAGGCAAAGTGATGTGCTCCTGGCTCATCATTGGAGAAGGGGAGGCTATGGCTAGCAAGGGAGATGTGGTCATGGCCCTGAAACACCTGGTGGGCTGCAGGAATGGTCTGCTCCAACTGCCATAAACCAGTGGATGCTTGGTGCTGCACAACCTGCGAGATGCCGAAAAACCCCAACCCCTTCCTCCCCATGTGTCACACAACTTACTTCTGGCAGCACCAGACTGTGGATAGCACACACTTGCCTGGGCTGATCTCAATGTTTCTGGATACTGAAACATGTTCACAGTTTGTAAATACAGGAGTGTGGCACTGAAGTAATAAATTTTGAAGTTCTACATGACAGGACACTGAAGTAATAATCTAATCAAACTGATTTAAATGTGCTGACTTACCAGTTCATTCTCACACCACAGATCTCAAAGGACTACTCAGAACGTAATGAAGTGGCCCACTATGTGCAAGGAGTCATGTTCACAGCAGATCATCTGCAAATTGAGAATTACTTCAAAATCCATTTGAAGTAAATCATTCTCCCACTACGAAAATCTCATCTTCTAAGATTAGATAACTTTGTAAGATCATGCATTCCTCCTTCCTCCTTCATCTCACACTTAAAAGGATACTAGAACTACTATATCCTGGACTGTAACTGAAGCCATTCAGTGCGAGCAGCTTTCCTATCAAGGGACCACCTTTTCAGTGAGATCCATTATATCTCTCAGGGTTTGATCGAGATACTTTGTTTTTTGGGGTTTTTTTTTTTACCCATAAACAAGAACTAAGCATTTTTCTAATCTCTGAGACTGTAAATGCCCAGCTTCTACAGCTGCAGTAATTAAATCAACTTCTCATTCCATTACCCACATCAAGTCTCTTCCTTGGCATCTGCTCTATTCCTACACCGCACTCAAATCAAACCAAAATAAGCTATTTTCTAAGATCAGCTGACTTGTCTCTCCCTCAAAATCACTGCAACCAAAATTATTCTGAGCGAATATGAAGCATCTTGCTAAATATCCAAAAGGTCTCTTTTAAAGAAAAAAAAAAGTAAACGTCAGTGCAAGGGGTTATTTTTAGCACCTGAGCTGTTCTATATTTAATCCTTTATGTCTACAAAAAAAAAAAAAAAAAAGGAAGCAGAATCTCTGATGAAGGTTACCAGAAAATATAATCTACTGGAAAGTCTGCTTTATGAATCCTACCTACCTAAGCACTGCAACAAGTACCTCACACCAACCATTCAAATCTAAGAATTATGAGTATACAGAGAAGAATGTTTCCTCTGTTTCAAAGAGGTGCTTAAAACAAACAAACAAAAAAACCCAACAAAACCCAAACCAACCAATCAACCCAGAAAGCAAACTCCTCAGGATAATCTTTTTGTCATTCTGCTTAGATGCAACACTTCAGACTCATGCTTAAAAACTGCCATCTTTAAGTATTTCTAATTGTCTAACACCCAAAAAACCCTCAAGACTCTTTGTGAGTTAGCTGTTAAACCAACCACTCCCAACTCCAGGACGCACCATACTTCAACAAAACCTGTTGCTACAGCTCAGGTCATCCAAGCACTCAGGCAATAAAAGATTTATTATCTCTTCCTTATTCTCATTCCTTATAGCTGTGACCTTCATGCCCTGAAGACTCCTGCCCCATTACCTCCAATGTATTTACTTCACTCCAATAACCTTGTGCCTCTGATCTTATGCAAATTACCTGAAGATTTATTTCCAGAGACAGGACACAGATTATCAAAGGTGTGGGTTATTTATGTGGGAAGAGATACATCAGACAGACAGGAAAAGTAGAACTGTGTCAAGGAAGGCTCTCTTAGATGTACTATACTTTCATTAAAAAAGAAAAAAATAAAGTAATTTAAGAGAGGGTCTTATATCCACAAACTTGGGGAAGAAAACTCATATTTTGCAGCTAACAGTATTTCAGTTTCCTGCTCCAGAAAGATACCTGTTATCTACCCACAGTTATTTTAGATTTTTGCGTTATGCTAGCTCTCTTAACATACTCATCAAACAGCAAAAGCTGAGGTAGAGGTGCAGAAAGATAATACATACCTCTGTATATAAACTTGAAACTTCTCTCTCCTTTGACCTTGAAGGACTCTGTCTTCCTTTCAAGTATCCCTACGTACAAGGCTGGCATGTCTCTTCACTCAGCCATATCCTCCAAGTGTTTTTCCAACTGGCATCACCTACACATGGACAGCTCTCTGATCCCAGGGTAAACAACAAACAGCTGAGGGACTCCAGAGTATGAAATTATACCAGAAACATCTCAGCACAAACACTGCTATCAGATGAGTAGGTTTGGTCAGTGGCAGGTTATTATTACTTTCATACAGTGCAAGTCACCTGAGTCTGCAACTTGTCACAAGGCAAAGGTGCGGATTTTCAAAAAAATATAGACTTCACAAGCTAAAAATATATGTACCTCAATTACCTCAGACTGACCCTTGTATATTTATCTTTTAAGACCTTGCGCTACATCCCTGTTGCACTATGGAAGCCAACAAGACTTCAGGTCAATTTTACACAATTTTAAAACAAGCTGCTCTGAAGGCTTTTAACTGAGCAAACTCACCTCACTCTCCTATCCAATTTTGAACTTTTTTCCCTACTGATTAAAATGTTTCCCATGCAGCTGCAATTTTGTTTTATTCTTCTGTAGAAAACTAAAGACAAGGAAATAGTTAGTTTGAATTCAAGAATCCTCTCCTTGTAGTCACATAAAGTTCACAAAAAAAGGAAATTCTCTCACTGTTGCCAGCTCCTCCTCTATCAAAAAACAGTTTCTTTACCACTGTAAAGTAACCCAAAGAAAGGCAACAGAAGCAACCCCAGAAAGAGAAAACAAATGCTGTATGTCCTCTCCGGTTATTAAAAACAAGACAAAAAATACATACACTAACCAAAATAAGGTTAGTAGGTTAGTGTTTGCTTAATGGAAGTACATCTGTGGGAGAAGGGACAGCATATCCAATTTCTTATTCTGTAGATTAAAAGCCATTAAGTTCACATGACAATTCTTTTTTAGACAATTTGTCTACACTTTTGTAAATGTTGTAAAAAAAGTCCCATTTTCAAAATGGACTTAATTCCAGCATAAGCATGTGAAGAAAAGTTTGTCCAGACACATGCACTATGAATGAAATGGGGTTTGCTCTGGTAATCTTCCCTTTTGCTATATTATTTAATGCTCAAATTAAGCTGTTCTATGGCTTTTTTAGTACTTGGGTGTCAAACTGACCACACATAACCTGTGCACTGAAAGGCCAATTTTGCAATTAGATACAGACTTGCTCACGTACGCTTCTCAGCGCTAGAACCGTCTGATGTGCTTCTATGAACAGATCCCTGCAGACATCCTGCAGCAGCTGGTTCCTTAACAAGAGCCAGACTCACAAGGACACATCCAAATAAACGATCAACGAGGTCACACCGGGAACAGCCATGCTGTGTTCAAGAGCACGTCATCCACAAAAACAGCTTCTTTCAGAGAAATTAAGACTGCAAGACCTCCAGCATCTGCCCTTCCTATGAAGGAGCTGTAAAACGCACAGAAGTCCAGCAAGAATATCACTAAGTCCTAGTCATAGCCAGCATCAAAGCCATCTGGAAAGCTGTAGACTCAACCGATCTAAAATGGCACATTAATCCACAGCATCGGTCTGCTTTTGAAGGGAATGCCCTGTTATTTCTGCAACTTGGATCACAGGATGATTTTGGCGTGCACAAGCCAGGTTCCCTTTGGATGAATCCAAATCAGAAGATGCACCCACAGCATCACTAAACCCTGCTCATGACACAAGCATTCACAGCAACAGGCAGGCTGCACTCCTGGAAAGCTCTCCAGCACGTCACAAGCACAGCAGACTCTTCAACTGCCACAAATTTATGCAATACCTGGAATACCTCATGCTAAACAAAGGGCTAAGTAGCACCCTTTGCACTTTTGTAAGTAATGAACTTCTGTAGTTGATGTTAACCACCAACTCTCAATTCTTTGTGATCCGCTTTGCCTTCCACTGAGGCCTCTCTTGCCTCTGTGCCATTTCTCTTTCATCAATACCTGCCCTGCCTTCTGTTGCCTTCCTCACCATTGCTGAATGCCACCTTCAGCATACTTTCAGCTTTATTCTGTATTGTACTCCTTCCAAATGTCCTTTGCCATGGCAAAAATCAAGCCCCATCACGCTCACAGCAGCACAGTAGCACCTAAGTCACATGGAAACAGCACCGTTCATCAAGCAATCCTGAAAGGGGGAACAAGGTTTCTCCAGTGGCAAGGGGAAGCTAGCCAACCAAGGGGCAAGACTGCTGACTTGCAAGTGCAAGAGGACTGGTGATGGGTGCCACAAAGATCAAGGGGATGAAGGTTGCCTTCTTAAAGGCCACAGAACATGGGAACAACATACCCTTGCTACAGACGCCTTCAAACAGATCTCTGGGTACATCAACCCAGAGGATGCGCATGTGCATGCCTGGCGTGTGAGGTAGCACGATCGCTGCCTGCATTCTTTTTGTGATTGTGCTTCCTTGCAGCTCACATACCCATGCCTCTAGAGTTGAGGTAGATTTTCCATCCCACTTCCTCACGTCCTCTCCATGGTCACACAGATAAAACCACAGGGTGGCCCATGGTGTGTACGCACTATATCCCCTCTCTTGCACAGAGGAGCACTTGCTCCTAATAGCTGAGATAATGGTCCATACAAGTGGGGAGTAGGACATACCCTCTTTGAATTGCTGGAACTCCCAGGACAGTTTTTTGGACAGTTTCTCCACAGCCAAGAAACAGGCCCATAAAGAAGAAGAGATACTTTCTTCATATTGCTGGAGGTGGCCAGCCAATTCATCCCATTTGTCCCTCTCCACGTTTCCAGGTCATTACTGCCAATGAGTTGGCATACAATGATGGCGCGCTCCACATAAGCTTCTGCCACATGGGCCATCTGCACTTGACTACACCTGGGTCTTTGGATAACTGCTTGTTGTTCAGGTCATCATAAATCACCTCCAGCACAGCTAGCTTCCTCAAGTACTGGATAACTCTCTCCATGACGGTCCACTTCCGAGTGACATATAACATCTTCCTTGAAGGGATACCTTCACATGTGACAGGAGCTGCCTTCAGAGGCTGAGGGCTTGTGCCCCTTTTCAAATTGCCTTGTTAATGACCCCTTCCCCAGAAAGGGATCCCAGCTGTTTGGCTTCCCTACCCTCTAATTCCAGGCTACTGGCCCCATTATTCCAGCACTGGAACAGCCAGGTAACACCATGTTGCCTGGATGACAGCTGAAATATTTTCACATATCCCACAGCTTGCTCAGGGATAAGGATTGGGTTACCACCGCATTTATGAGTTTTACCCCATCCTCCTCCTCCTCTTCTTGTGATGGCTCTGCTTCAGAGCAGTCTGCCTCATCCACTTCCTCCCTTAGAAAGGAAAGAATGTCTTCTTCTATTAGATGAGTTGACTTTTGTTTTCAACATTTCTTCTGGTGTATGGGGGCAACTAATAACAGCACAGGCTGATTCTCTGGTTCAGCTGCAGTGCCTGTCACACAGCAGATATTGTAAGACAGCACAGTCTCTATGCTTCCCATTCCCAGACTCTGCAAGTAAATCCTACAGGGAAGCATCGATGTTTCAGGGAATGGACCCTTTCCCTTTGTCCATTCTCCCATGGCCAACAGCAGCAACTCCTGCATTAACACCTCCTATTCCAACTCAGGCAAGCACATTGCTTTTCTGTACCAGTTGCTAGGGAAGAATGATGTGTGCACATGAGCCTTCAAGCTGAATTAAAGTGCACCGATCTTGGGTCTGCAGAGAGCCAACCAAACATCAGCAGTCTGACTGGGAAGGCTGTCACACCTTTAAAAGCAATTCCACAAGGACAGAAGACTGCTGTTACTCATAGCATGGCAAGCAGCTAAACTAGAAAGCATCCCTCTGCTCCTTGCACCGTACAAGAGCCTTGCTCAGCCCTGCTGACCAAGCACACCTGCACACAGCATATTCTGCCAACACAGCCCAAAAAGGCCCTGACTGTGACTTGTGCCACTACACTGGGGAAGGCCAAGCCCCACAGCACATAACCCTCGTGTCCCCTTGATCCAGGTGGACTGTTGTATGGCATAGAGCAGATTCGCAACAGTTAACTGACAGAATGCCCTCAAAGGCAACCAGGTGTTTCCAACCAGCTCTCCCTTCAGTGCAGACCACCAAAAAAAAAAGCCACCTCACCAAAAACCCAACGGAGCAACATTTTGTGGGAGCCCTCTTACTTCCTTTCCACACCGCGCCTCTCCCCTTGCCCCTGTCCCACCCATGCTTCTCTGCCTTCCCCTGCTGCAAATCTGAGCAGGTTGCAGGGCAGATTACTGCATTACAGCACTGGCCACAGCAAAGAGGTAATTACCATGCATGGTAGGATATCCTGTTCAGAGCTGCACTTCACCTGTCCCTTACGGGAGGGGAAAAAAATAGACCTATCAGTTTATATTGCCTTCCGTCTCCTTCTGCTGTTCCCACTACGCTGCAGAAATCTGTCTTCACAAACCTGGGGAAACTAGTCAGATCCCTGCATTATATCCCTACAACAAGAGCCAAACTTCTCATCCTCCATAAGGTCTGCTGATGTAGTGGAGGGTCTCAGAGGCAAAGACAGCCCCTATTCACCAACCTCAGGCATCCTGAAGTTTCTGGAGGCAGGGGGCCAATGTACACAGTAACAGGCCAACCCACTGCAGTATCTTTAGTCTGAGGGGGTACTTGGGGAGCGAAAAGAGAGGAAGGAGACCCTGCGCTGGTACAAGGACTCAAAGCAGACCTGAAGGGTTTTGTTTCAGCTCAATGCCAGATGGGCAGAGGGCCTGGTGAGGTAGCAGCTCCTGCAAAGTCCTTCATCTTCACTCTGAGCTCCTCCCTCATGATTGCAGGCACAGCAGTGCAGGAGTGAGGGGAAGGCTGTCAACCCCAGCAACAGCTAACACATCCCCCCCCAACGCACATAGCTTCTACCGAAGTATTTAAGATGGGCCAAGAAGACATATCATAACAGGTTCCATGTAGTGATGGTTAACAGGAATTCTTCTGTTATCATGTCTAGAAGAGGTCTCTGCCTTTCTAGTTAATGTTAACAAAAATAATCCTGGCCTAGTCCCCCAAAGGCACACTTGTGATACTGGACACCTCTGTGGTTTGTTATAGTCCTTGGATATCCTCATCCTAAAAACTCTAGGCACCACTGCCTTCCCTCACCAACCTCTTCCCTTGAGATGGCAGCAGCTAGTTCAGATCTTATCAAACTTGTCATCCCTTCCCCACCTCAGCAAAGCAGAAAGACACTGCCCCTCAAGCCCACTCCCCTTCCTCTGAATGGCAAATCACTCTGACAGATGGGGTCTCCTCAAAGGAACATGAGAGCAGTAACAGGCACAAACCTGGATATGAGAAAGCCCCCAAGGGTTGGAAGTCCAGCAAAAATACTGTCAAGACTAATCAGAAGGGACAAAAAGGAGTGGTTGATTTGAGTGCCACCAGGAATACAGTATACACATGTGCATGTACAGGCATGCAAACATGGGGAGGGCAGGTTAAGCAGATCCAAAGTCCATCGGAAATCCCTTGCTTTTTATTCAGCATGGACACATTCACCCACTAGTAAGTCATGGTGTGTAGTTTTGTTCCCCTGTTCCACTCTCTCTGTTCCCAGCCACTGATCAAGGTAGTCTTCCTCTGTGGTAAGTGTCCTAGGTAAGTGCCAGCTGTGTGCTCCAACTTTTTGAAGCAGATGTCAGTGGCTGAAATTACAGCCTCAGAAAAAGTTCACTCACATCTTCAGTGTCCACAGCAGCTGCCTGTGACTCACAGGGCACTGGATGTATTTGTGTCTCACCTTTTGCGCTGGCAGAACCAGGCAGCACATTCCCCCTCAGTAAGGCAAAGCATGAGGCCATGGCCTGGAAATACCCTCCCATAGTCGGAAGCCAGCAGGACTAACAAAGGACTGCCCCCACTGTTTACTTAACACAGTCCTGGGCCAGGCACCAGGCTGGAATCAATACTGCTCACACTGCCTGGGGATCCACAGAGGGCAAAGGCCCAGGCTATCTCGTTGATAACTCCACAACATAGAGGTAAAATGTTTGGAAGACAGCCTTGGAAACCTTGATCATAACTACAGCCAAACCAGACTAGCTCACCCCACATCAGCTCACCACTAGCGGTAGGAATTGAGGGTCATGAGACTTTACAGATGACAGTCACTCTTTTGCGCAAGGTCTGGGCTGCTAAAGTTTCCTTCGGTGACAGCAGAGATGGCAGAAGGCCTTGACTGTGGCTCTTCACACAAAAGCTCTGTGCCCACCTTCTGGCCATTGCATGTCTGGTGAGCAATGGCACTCTACTGGACCAAGCTTCTCCACTAAGGCCAGAGAAAAAACAGCTGCAAAACTTCAAAGAAAGCTCTTACTTCTGTTTTCTTTCCCTAAACTGCAGGATGTCCAGGAAGGTGAGTCTGGTCTTTCAGGTGTGCTCCTGGAGCAGCCCATGGTGAGAAACACCCATCTCTGACATCAGTAATCTCAAGAGTCAAGAGGGGATCCAGACAGCAGGTTGCATAGGTCACTCAAGCAAGCGGGAAGAGAAATAAAGTTTGTTCCCACTTAAGAGGCTTACACAGACACTACTGACAGGGCAATGACATGCTAGCATCTTCCCTGTGGCAATTTGACACTTCCTGGAGCAACAGTGCAAAGAGCAGAGGTTAACGGGACAGCTTTCCTTCAGAGAGCTCTGCAGCATACGCATAGGGAGGATGGTTAGTCTAAGGAGTAGGTTAACTCAAATTCAAAGAATATTAAGTCGACAAAACAAGTAAAACTGAAATCTGATCTCCTGGCCTGTTCCTACTGCACTGCACATACAGTTAACACAGATACAGCCAGACACAACTCCCCTGGCGAAGAGATTCTACTCCCCTGCAGAGAAGAATCCACACAGAGCAGCTCCAAAATCCCAGACAAAGCCCAGTATTGGCAGTGCAGGGAAGAGACTATTTCTGCTAAAAAGCATTATGAGTATTACAGGCCATACTGCAGCACAGTTCTTTGCCTGCGCAGTCGGTTTGTCTTTAAACTTTTTGCTCCAGGTGAAGTCTGATGGACAGGTACCTTTCCTTCCCTACAATATATACTTTTGTTACTGTGCTTATAATCACCACTACTAGAAAAAACAGGGACTACCACATTTATTTCAACAACTAGTAAAGACAGAAAAGCATACCATATAGTCCTTTGAATGTTTTGCATGGCTGTATTTTCCCCCTTCCTCCTCCAAACATGACATTCAAAACCCCAGAGGTTATCAAACACAGAGCTAGTATTAATCAGCCTCTCAGGATCTGAATTCCATGGGCTCAGAGCAAATGGCTGTAGAAGCCTATTGCCTCTTCAATGGACTTGATGCTGATTCACAAACCACATTAACAGTTCAAGGCAAGGGTAGGACTCCTATTTTTGCATGCATCCTGCTGGGCAATGCAGCCACTGCTACTGGAGGCACTACTCTACAACTAGACTGATGCTGCTAAAAGGCCAGAAGGCCAAGCTTGGTCCAAAACAAGTCAGGGGGCAAGCCAACAGCTAAGCAGGGTGGATAACAAGGGCTCCAGCCCTTATGATAAATTTTTGGACCTTTTTTACAGAATTGTCCTCTTGGGTCCCACAGCAGTCAAAGCACTCCAGCAGGTAACACCACCAAGTGCTTTGCTGATCATAGAATCATTTAGGTTGGAAAAGACCTTTAAGATAATCAAGTCCAATCTGACCCACTACTTCCCAAATGTAGCCCCCTTCCACCTCGCTGTGAAACATCATCAGCCTCCCATACAAGGACTCTGCTACAGACATGCACAGAAGTCTGCTGCCCTGATCCCTGATGTCCTCCACAGTTCTAGATGGGTACCTAGATCCTACACAAAAGAAATACCAAGGGATGGAGGGAACATTTCCTCACATCCAGGTTCATCCTGAGATGAAGAGATTATAAGGGCTCTCCAAAACTGAGGGAGGTGAGGAACAATATTTTAAGGGGGGGGGGGGGGGGGGCACCCCCCCCAAATCTTTATAATTGTTTCTACAGACTGGAATAGTTTCCCATTAATTTCTTGTCCTGTTTCTGTGCTTTCCCAGTTCCTGCACTGGATGTGCATGCTGACCTATCCTCCACCGAATACCATTTAGCAGCCACTGAAGTCTGAGAGATACCAGATCTCATACACACTCAGATTATCATCACCTAGATATAAATCCTCTGGTGGACCTCAGTGTTTGCTCCCCAGAGAGCGCAGAAACATCTGCAGAACAAAAGGAAAAAAAATCTCTTTATCAGGCAGTTTGCTTCTCTTCCAGGGGTTCAAGTAGCAGAAGACAGGAAACAGCCAAATTGGGGGGCAGGGGTGAAAGTAATCAAAAAGGTCAATATAGGGAATGGACTAAGCAGATCTGGCAGCTGCCTGCAAAAGGGAACAAAAGTGGTTCCACCTCCAAATGGGATAACAGGACCCACAGAAATGCCAAGGATAAATCCTGAGCAGAGCTGTACACTGATACCTTAGTACCATCCATTCCTGTTCATGTTTAGACAATACTCTGAAGCCTGGGGAAAGGACTAATTTGAGCACAGCTAATCACTGGGCTGATGAATCAGCTCACCAGTGTGTACTCTCCTTAGGGACAGAGGAGAGAATTGGCAGAGGACAGCACTGCAGAAGATAGCAATATGAGGAAACAGCTGCTGAATGCGATTGCAGGAGGAGCCCGTTGTGTAGAAAACATTTTGGTGCAGCATTCTTGGCCAAAATTATCATCCTCAGCCAAGCACATCCCACAGCACGTAAGAAACAAGCACATTCCCTTAGGAAATCCACAGGATTTTCAACTCCAAAATGCTGCAAAGGCAAAACCTAAGGCTTTTGCTACTGAACAATGCAAGTAACAGCAAGACAGAAAACATTTTCTATCACGTGTCAAAGGTCAAGACAAACCCATAGCTATGCAGTTCTCTCAAGGATAGTATCAATCATGTGCACCCAAAGGCAATGAGCTTGTGACGTATCTACATCTGTATTTCATGAAAGCTGTACTAGTTTGAGGAAAGTTTCTGCAGCAACTTGAGATCCACTGGCTTGAAGTCTGCACTGTTAACTTCACTCAGTAGCCTCTCAAAAGAATCAATTCAAAATGTATGTCAAGTATTTTCTATATTTTTTTTTAATAAAAACCTTTAAGAACCCTCAAACAGGAGCGGAGGGCTCCAGATGGGGCCACTATGCAGTCCTAGTACTTGCTGCAATTTGCAGAAGCAGTCTTCCTGCCTCTTCAGCGTGTTGCAGAGGTTACTGCACCTCTTCCGCCAAATGAGGCTTCCACCTTTTCCCTTTCCCACTCCTCTCACAGACAAGCTCAAGCACCCAAAAAAAAGCAGCCCTCAAGACTGCAGCACCAAGCCTTGCCATGAATGCTCTCCTTAATCCTCAAAATTGCCATCTGCCTTAGAAGAAAAACCTAACTGCTTGGGAAGCACCAAGGTGAGGGCAATGGCAAACAAGGCATTGCCCAGAGCAACCACAGAAAAATACGTCTTTCTACAGAAGTAGATTTCCTCTTGTTGACAAAGATACTGTAGCCAGTTTAAGGATCCTGACATGACAGGTCTCTTGCTAGTTAGTGAATTTCAAAGAAGATTAAGGCCAATTCTCTACTGACACACCAGGAAGCCTGGCTGGGAAAGGGAAGGCTCAAAGCTAAATGGCATTATCAGACCCCAAGACACTCCTGGAGCCACTGCTGCACTAATGCCCTCCAGCGTACTGACAAGCAGCTCTTCACATCAAAAGTTGATGCTGCCCTGGGAAGCAATGGATCCGGAGCAGTGATACCAGCAATTTCCCAGGCGGTGATGGCTGCACAGAGCGCCAGGCAGAGGCGAGCTATCACGTCCGTGTGCTCCCTCGCAGAGCTCCTGGACCAGCACCAGCACTGCCATGCTGACCCTCAGCACGCAGAGGCTGCGCTCCCACCAGCAGCTGCCCTTGTCCTCCATGGTTATCTCTCCCAATCAGGCCACGATCATTTCCATATGCAAAAACATCTTCAGGACAGGTTGCCGCAGGTAAGGACATTCAAAAAAACAGCAATGCAACTTCTTCCGCCACCTGCATCAGGTGAGCACCACTGCAGCTGAACAGCCTGAGCAACCAGGCTGCCCAACCACACACACACATGCTGCAGCTTAAATACCTTAATGATTCTCAGGATTGTGCCACCAAGCAATGGTTCCACCTTGCTGCCTGATGGCAACCCAAAACCTGAAACTGAAAAGGACAGAAGAATCACAGGAACTGGTATTTGAGCTCGCACTTGCAAAAGTCTGGTGTCCTTAGAAAGCTTCCAATGCACTGGAAAGTGAAAACCAGAGCCCAAACAACGAGTGAAGAGCCCACAACTCACTAACCTTGCAAAAAATCAAGCTGCCATGCACACTTGCCGATTCAAAGAGAGGTACGTCAAAGCCATCAGGTGGACATAGTCTGGATTATTTCACTTTTATGGAAAATTTTATGCAAATACTTGTCTGCGTAGAAGTATTCATGCAGAACAATCCTTAACTAAAATATATTATCATAGGGAATTTTTCATAGGAAGATCGACCATCATTACTAAAAAAACCCCTGCATAACTTGAATTCTTTACTCATCACACAAGATAAAGCTCCCAAGTACTCTTGCCTGTGAGAGGAAGTCTAATAAATAAGCACTGTTCCCTAACTGGCTTTTTTCAGTTACAAAGACTTGATCAGCATCATCCTGCCCTTCTACAGCTCACAGGCCAGTTAAATTAAATCCATAATAAAATGTACAAGGTAGCTCCAGCTTTGATAAACTTTATTTCCAAGCTGCCTTAATGGGACAGAGAAACATTATGGAACAGAACTGCATTTTGGTTCAACTAAACACTAATTTACCACTGGACTACTACAGTCTCCCTATGGGCAACATTTTCAGTGACAGGTAACAGCTCACCTCCAGGACTGTTGTACTCTCCATGCAAAGGCAAAGAACCAGGTAATGAAAAGGTACAATCACAAATGTGCATATGCTCCAAGGGCTTTTCACACAATATAATCTATTCCACCAAACAATTTTTAGACTTTGAGGAACAAAAGTGGGTTTGTATTCCCATGCCAGACAGACTGATCATCTCTTCTCTCTGGAAAGTAAATAAAACCTGCTCTTGATTCTGTCAGTACAGAGATAAAGATCTAACTTCAGCAAGAACTTCAAGTAACCCAAGCTTTTAATTTTTTCCTAATGCTTCACACGTCCCATCAGTAGCACACTAAAGTTTTACTTATTTGTTCTTTTTTCACACACCACAAAAGAGCTTTCAGTCCGCGTGAAAGACAATGCCTTGGATGCTCCCAGTGGACCTCCGATTTATTGTTCACTGTAACTTTTCTCCTGCTGGCAACTGGAGACTCGTTCACCAGATTCTGTGGTAACAGATATAAGAAGAGACAAGCAGATATCTTCTATTGCATCTCTGGACACCTGCTCTGAAAGTTTTCTGTTCCTGTGCACTGTTATTTGAATACATGGAACGACCTTTCCAAGGCAAGCAACAGTCTTTCCGCAAAGAGGCTTGGTCCGACAGTCAGACTGAAGGGTGGGAAAAAAGCACTCACTCTCCTCAAATACCTTCCAGTGCTACCTTTGTGAACTGAGAAATCAACAGCCTCAAATACTTATTTCAAGCCCAGCCAACTATAAGGCTTGAAGAAAATGGGACCTTACTGTTGTAGTACAAACTATTACACACTGCCTATCTATCAAGATCTTAACCATACAGAGTCCTGTGTATGAGCCCTATTGCTTTTTTCTCCCCACTGTTTTTCTTCTTGCAGGTGACCAAATGGACTGCTTTCCCCACAAAAGCCTTAACAGGCACCTGGAAAGACAAAAAGATAGCTTTTCATTAATTCTAAATACTGAGCCACTGAAAACAAAGGGAGGACACTATGTATGTGGCTCATTTCCAAGCCTGGTGAGTCTCATGACTTGGAATCATTGCTTCCTCCAAAGCCAGTCCAAAGAGTAGAGGCATACTAACAGTCCTCCAATATTTGCTCAATGGCTTTTAGACCCATCAGTCCCTCTACCCAAAAGGTATGAAAATTAGCCCCTGGGGAAATGGCGAAGAGGAAAATATGCATATCGTCAGAAAGCTGGGACAGTCCTTGAGCGAGGGGAAGCAGAGCAGGTAAAGGAAATTCCTTAAGAGAGGCTGGAGAAGAAGCGAGAGCAGAGATGTTGAAGATGCAGGGTGGTGGTCAGGAAGCATGGGAAGGAACAGGAGAAAGAAACAGGGACTTGCTGCAGCTGATACAAACAGGAGACAGGGTTGCACACATCCACACCACCATGTCCAGTTCTGCCTTCAGTAGTTCAAGGACTCTTATTTTCACAGACTGAAAAGCGTGCACGGGAAAGCTTCCCAAACAATTTCAACCACCAGAAAACAAGTCCTCAGCAGGAAACCCAACAAGGACAGCCGTTTCAACCTTAAAGAAAAAAAACCCAAAACTACAAACCTGATCACAGCCTAAGTCCCTGCATGGAAACAAGTTCCGTGGCAGATTAAACCTCAACTGCTGAAACTAAAGCTTGGTAAACACAGAGCCACCAGCTTCTGGATGAAATTAAAAAAGATTCAGGTCACAAGTACTTTAGCAAAGATCACCACCCACCAGAAGAACTTACCAAGGGCAGGACAGTCTTCATGACTAACCATTTTCTAAATCAAGTCTGGAAGTTTTTTCTTGGAGGCAAGCTATAGTTTGCATACAGATTTATGTGACAGAGGGTTAACCCTGGGATCACTTCTACACCCTCTACCTGTGTCTTGTGACCTGAGAACCCAAGGAGAGGGAGTGTGAAGGAGCTGGGGAATGTAAAAGGGGCAGGAAAAGAAAGGAAGAGAAAGTACAGAAAAAGACACATAGAAACAAAGCATACCAGTAATGAAGTAGAATGAATAAAAGCAACCTAAAAGGAGAAAGAAAGAGGATGCACAAAATTGTATTATTATGGTATGATAATAATTATAATTAGTTGAAGGTCCATTGGAGGAAGAAAAGAAACACAGGAAGAGAAACCAATTCTGCAGGAGACTGGGGCTAGAGAGTCTGCAAGGAGCGACCATGAGGGAAAAAGAACTTTTATTTGTTTCCTTAGGTCACTGAGTATTTCAAGGGTGAGTTTTCCAAGCACAGAACTCGCTGTACCAGAGAACCCAGGTCCAGCTTACCACATGGTACTCTGACCAGCCTCACATTGTGTAGGCAGTACACAACACCACACAACAATAAGCCAGAAAAATGCTAAACCTAAGACATGCCCCCAGCCACACTCACTCGCAGCCTGATTCTTCCATGTGACAAATCCTTACACTTAGTGATCCCCTGTCCAAGCGAAACAGGCAAACAGATGCTCTTCTAAAGTCACTGTATTCCATTGCACGCTGCCACGATCAATAGAGCCATTGTTCGTTTACTTTGTTGTTTTGAGCTCCGTGACAAGGTACAGCAGCGAAACTTTACCTGGATACCAGGTCTGTGGGGGATCAGATGTGCGCAGGCGTTGTGATCTACGCAAAAGGAAAGGAGACACCAGGTATAGATACACAAAAGCACAGGAAGCAAGGTCCTATCGCTCTGGGCTCTTTCTGTTGGCTTTTTTAAGCAAAAACTACAGGATCAAATAACAATAACCAAATTAAAAGTGTCTGCCACATAACAGTCTAAGTTCAGATCTTTATAGTCTAGAGTAGCTGAGGTGGTAAACAATACAGGACAGACCAAAATGTACTGATTCATTATCCACAGAAGCTTTAAAGCAGGCTGGTTTGTCTCGCTTACAGCTCTATCAATGAAAGCAATCAGCCTCTCTGAACACAGCAAGAAAGTTTATTTAGGGCAGCACTGCCAGGCTTCTCTCACCTCTGCTAGGTGTGGGATGGTAACTTGCTGGGGGAGGCGGACAGAGGGCAGGGGACTTGGAACTAGGAGATCTTTGAAGTCCCTTCCAACCCAAACCATTCTATGATCAGATTCAGGTTTACTTCTATCTTTCCTCTAAAAAAATCATACCCAGCAGAATACACAAACCCAGAAACTTCTATATGGATGAACATTGCACAAAAGCTTACGTTTGCTGCAACTATCATAGGCAGAAAAAGGCAGAATACGCACAGAGCATCATACATGTACACAAAAAGTCATGGGCAAAACTCAAACTCAGGGAAAATAAGCCTCCTAAAAGTCTTAGGGAAGTAAAAACAGGGGATTTGGTACAGCCCCTTTTGCATTCATTTATGTTCCATCCACATAGCTTCTTCCATTCCAGATTTAAAAACCAGGAGACAAAACCAAAGACAAATAATGACAGACATTTGAAGATGTTCCCCCCCCCCCCCATCACTCCCCAAAGACCCTTTACAATTCGTGTAATACTACTTTGGATGAGCTCTGCGACCCCCACGCTGCATGAATTAGTCCCAAGCAATGTTCACTCTGGAGGTATTGGGAAAAGAGACAGAAGAAACCTTGCTAATGTATAGATATACACAAGTGACTCCAGAATGACTCAAGGAAAGGGGAGTAAATCTTCTCAAATGCTAAAGACAGTTGGCAGTTTACTCACGCCCCATGCAGAAAGCCTTTTAAGCATTAAACAGCACAGTCAAAGAGATTTATTCCTTCTCGTGTGCACACTTACCCCTGCTTCCAGTCGCTCTGCTTCTGGGAGCTCCATTTACTTGTGTGAAAAAAAAGAGTATTTCCTTTTTAATCTACCTACTGCTTTTCAGATTAATTTCACAGCATGATTTTTTAAATCAAAGATAAAAAAAGAACACACAACATCTGACTAAGAAACTAACATTATCCAAATAAGCCTGTTTTTAATATATTTTTTTTTCCTCTGTATAAAATTTCTAAACACAAAGGCAGGCAAAGGAAAGAGAGAAATGAACAGTCAGATCCTGAGAAAAGACTTTTTCTTATTTCAATTTGACAGATCTAGGTCCTGCTATAAGAACGTCTGCCTTCAAGCTGCAAGAAAGAGAGTCAATGGCATCTACATGTCAGAAGCCTGTTTTCACACCCCATTGTCAGCCTAAGCATGGGGTTAGGTTTCCTCTCATTTTCATTTCCCAGATGCCATGAGAGGCTAAAATGGAACAGCAGAGCCACTTCCTACCCTGCTAAGAAACTGAAAGAATAAAGAAAAGAAAAGCCTCTCTACATTCACCACATGCATTTATTTCCACATATCATGGGAGGCAAAAGCTGTCTCATTATCCTCCCAGGAAACAAATTCATACATAAAGACTTCTAAGTGGATGAGAGATTTAAGAAAAAAAAAATTGCTGCTTCAAGGATACAGAACCCATAAAACAATATGAATAATTAAAGATTAAAATATCTACTGGCACATGGGAAAAAAATGCACGTTGATAGGACATCCTAAGTATAGTGCGTTCTGCAGTAAAGGGATTAAGATCTCATACATTTCAGAGGAGATACCTTGCAGTATTACAGCTTTTCTTTTACTACTTCCCCATTCACCTCGCCCCCCCCAAACAATCAACACTTTAAAATATCAAATCCCAAACCACTTTTAGTAAACTGAGAAATAAGGTTGCAACACCCTTCCTAGACCACAAATAATCCTGCAGCACCAAAGACCTGCAGCTGCTTAACAGGCAGGCTTGGGTCTGCAGAGGGGTCCCTGAGAAGCACTGCTGGCTGCCCCACCGCAGGGCTGCTGCTCCAGGGGCAGAGGAACCACACGCTGCCCAGATGGGGCCAGGATCCCCAGGTACAGCCAGAGGAGCAGCCTCCCTGACTTCACCTCTACCTGCACCTCACACAGCTCACAAGACTTCACCTCTGCTCCAACAGCACAGCCGACTCCATGTTCAGGCGTTCTCCTTAATCCAGGGCTCTTCTGCAGATGAAGCACCCCACAGTATCACCAGCACAAGAGACAGCTGGTCAGATGCTTGCATGTTTGCACACCCTGCTACTGCCAGATGTGTCCAGCCACACGCGCCGCTAGTATGTCAAAAGATTAGGCAGGCATTGCTAAAATGGCTGGCGCCAGCCCATGCTGGTGCAGAGCACGCCCAAGAGGAACAGCAAGTACGTACTGACCCTTATGTGTGCACAACACCACTTGCATCCTTCAAAGGGCCAGCCGCAATCTCATGTTGCTTAAAACATAAATACCATTTGGAAAAGTCACATAATCAGGGTAAAGCGCACAGGTAAAACAAACATACAAATGCCCTCTGGATTGCCGCGGCCAGCCCTGGCACCACTCATATGCAGGCAGATGAATTTGAAAAAAATTGTCATAGACTTCAGCAAGTTTTACTGACCGGCACAAGTCAATATAAGCATATTTCTCACAGTCAGAAGGAACAAGTAATGTCTCACAGGTGGATTTCACCAAGTACAAGACTTGGCTTCTCAATCCAGCGTCCTGCCCTGCTGCCCAACCCCGACCGCAGCACCACAAGCTCCACTGCTACCTCCTACCCAAGCTACATCCAGCCCCTGGAAACACACTCAGCCCCACGGCCAGTGGTTTGTTGTGCCACAAAGTGGCATTTGATAACGATCCTCAAACACCCTTTGAGCTATTTACAAAGCACTAGTTATAGTATTATTTACCTATTTCATTACAGTGTTATAACACGCTGTCACAAGTAAGGCTTTCTGCTTTTCAGTTCACATACTGATGACTAGAATGTATGTTGACCCATACACAAAGTACTCATTGATTTTCAGACAAAGAAACAGTAAAAATAAGCACACAGTTAACACCTTCTGAGACTGGACACAGGAATTACAACTGCAACCAGCATTTGATGCACTCCAAAGGAAAGGATGTTTGCTTTTCAGGCAGCGTGATAACCTGGATTAAACATCATTTGAAGCGCTAGGCATTACTACAGAGATGGGCATGAGTTACTGAGCTGGGAGGAAGGTTTCTAATTATTTATTTCTAGGCTTAGAGCTCTGCCTATTGCTTGATTCTTAAAAACAGGCAGCTACGCTCCTGTCTTCCTCTTGACATGGAAAAAACTAAGAGAAAGAGAATATATACTAAAAAAACACCTTCTCTCCTTCTACTGTATGCCTTCCCTCCTGGAAAGGTATTTAAAACATTAAATGCTTACTCAAAACATAAACCAAGTGAATCTCCGTAGTGTAGACCCTTTATATGCACCTACATACAAGGAGTTTTAATAAAAAACTCAATGCTTAGTGACCAAGTAGCTTGCATCACCTTCATTTCAGATAGGCATTCAGACACCAAGATCAACAACATTCAGGAACTCCATGAATCTTTATCTGGATTTGCACCATTGATGTGACTGATTTTCAGAGGCTGCACTCTCTCTTAGTATCGTCACTAATCATCCTTTCCACAGCTCAAGATGGTTCTAATTTTATATTCGAAGGTGGTTTTACAGCTATGGCCAAAGTCCAAAATATTCTTTATGACTGATAATAAAACAGCTTCATTCAAGACACATGAGAATCTTGAAAATCAAGAGGACAAACATGTACCTGAGTGTTTTGGTGAATAACAGGATTGGAAAGCACAGAGATGCAAGTACTTTTTGCTAGGGAATGGCCTTGCTTTTCACATGACAAATATTTTTCCAAAGCTGGAAACCCTCTGGAGAGATTTTCTTTTGTTTCTGGAGAGTATCAGAGTTATTACAAAGCTATCACATAGTGTTTCACTTTATTTGTTTGGAAGTACTGTGCTAAAGGACACTGGGGAAACTAGGAAAAAATAAAACCTCACTGTACCAATAACTACTTTACTCATTTTGCCTTCATCAAAGCAGAGGCATGCTATTTCATTAAAACGGCTATGACGCTGTGGGCCAGGAATAAGGATGACTGCAAACAATCAGACACTACTTTGCTCAGCAGCCTAGAAACCAATGCATAATAAAAAACTTGATCCTGCCAACAATGAAAATATTAAGGTTTATAGCACTTGCAATCCTGTAAGTATCCGTCTTTGAAGGCAAACTATTCATACATTTACGCACCTGCATTTTTACAGCATTGAATACATGCAACATTATTACAGATTACTCCATCTTCAATTGAGAGTAATTTTAAGAAGCCTTACAGCTATGAAATTACATCTTCATGAGAGTCAAATAGTATCCAGCTGAATCCACACACTGACATCTGGTTGTATCTCCTTATTGATACTTAAAGGTTTTGGCTTTAAATACAAACACTGAGGCAAGAAAGTGAAAAGACAACTGAAGTTTGAGGAAAAGTACATCAGTAATGAAGGCTTCTAGGTTAACAGGCAGAAGAAAGTTTTTCCTCAAAATTGTTACCAACACTTATGGAAAAGATCTAAGTTTCTAAACGCAGGCAGCAAGTGTCATTTTTAGATGTTTCCAAGGTAAATCCACAACATCCACAAGGGCCTTGCAGATGTAACACCAGACCACTGGAAAACCTATACCCTTTGAGAGTGGTGGCTCCAGGCCAGGAGAAATACCCTGCAGGATGCCCAAACTGACATCAGATGTTCAGATACCTGAGTCAACCCACTAGTGTCTACAGCATGTAATTAAAGCAGGGAAGCTACAACTAGCTTTAGAACTAGCCCAGCCTGTCCATCCCACCCCCTTCCAGCCACTTCATTTGGTGGATGGCCACATTGTTTCAGTGTGCAGAAAAGAAAGTTGCTTTCTCAGAGGAAACATTTAGAATACTTTGCATGGTATCTGTCCAACAAATAACTGAAGAAACTTTTGAGAACAGCAACCATGAGAGGAAGAGCACATATTAAAAGCTGAGCTGCGCAGAAGGCAACCAGAAGATAGCAGCATGAAAGCACTAGGCTTTCAAAATATATCAAGTGATTAACAATACTATCCCCTGCTATCGCCTTATGAGAGATCATGACAGTTTCTTTTCATTAAGAAAAGAGCAAAATCAGGCTCCGATATAGAAGAGTACACTAGGAACTAAAAATCTCAGGTTTTAGGTATCGAAGATGTTAACTGTAGACATTAAATACCTGATACGCAAACTTTCAGAAACCATTTTCTACCTGCATGGAGCTGCTAATGCTGTTCTCCAAGGCCACTACGATTACTGATGGGAATGACCTGTGCACAAAGGTGACTGTGGCATGGCTTAAGATTCCAAGTACTCCAATTACTCCAAATTTACCTTATCCAAGTGTTTTATTAAGTTTACTCTACTCACTGGCAGGACTTGAAATTTCAAATTCATACCAGGAATGAAATAGGTCAAAACAAGACACAGCCACAGCTGATCCACAGAAAAAACACTAAGCCAAAAGGAAATGTTTTTGTTCCACCTTTGGACTTTATTACTTTCACCAAAGCATTTTTGTTAAGACAGTCAAAAATATGTTTAATATGAAACAGAAATTAGTGTTCAGGAATCTGAAATGAAACCATGTCAGGAAAGCCAATTACTGCCAACAGGAAAGACCACTAGTAAAAATTAGTTTGAACATTTCAATTCCTCCAACTTCTGTTGTGAGTGATTCCCAACAACCAAAACATACCCATACGAAATAATTCATCCTTGGCTGAAGTTTGATTTTTGACCCAATTACATTCTTCGTCCCAAAATAACCCTTCACCAAACAACTAAGAAGGCTGCAGTCAAGAACTGGCCAATATAACCAGGGTCTTCAGCAAGCTCACACAGCTTCCTCCATGCACGGGAACTATCACTTCCATCACAAGAACTGCAAAGCTGGCTGTGCTACGTTAACATCTGAACAAGTCTTAAGATAGGATCGCTACATAAATTAGGATTGAATCCAGACCTGAAGCAGAAAACTCGCACTGTGGAGAAAAAGAGATACTGCCATCCTAAAAAATGGACAGCTGCTAAGAAATGGCTGCAAGAGCTCTCCGGAGAGCAGTCCTAGCCTCCCACCCTCTGCGAGGGCAGCGGAAAGTGCCTCAGCAGGGTACCGTGGGGAAGAAGCAGCAGAAACAACCCCAAGAGTTCACGGTGGGGAAATAAAGAAATCTGACAAACAGCAAATTCAAGATGTGAAAGACAGACCCCAAGAAGCAGTAAGCAAGGCTGTGAGAGATGCACTGTAGGAATTTGGAGCACAGCAGGCACAGGCAGTCCCAGAAAGTGACTGTTTGAACAGATGAACCCGCACAGCCACCCCACTCCACCCCTACTCCCTCCTCTATTTCAACCCAGACCCTTTCCAAAACCTGCTGGCTTGGTACATAGCTGAAATAACGGCAGCATCTACCCGAACATGGACGTGTTACATTCAGGCTTGCTGGCTACCTACCTAATCCTACAATGGACTGAGGAAGGAAAGAACCACAGCCCCCAAGGCAGACAAGCTTACCTAAAGGTAAATCCAAGAAAATCCAGGAACAGTTAAACTCCCCTAATGCTCCTCCTTTTTCCCCTCCCTTCCCCAAATATGCCTAGTATAAAAGAAAAATGTTTAGAGGTACAACAAACAAAAACTGATCTAATTACAGTGGAAGTACAAAACCAAAATACACAAAGATTAAGCATTGCTAATACTTCATCTGCCATGCAACGCAGCATTAAACTTACCTGTTCTTTACTGTTAATTTGGCAACTGAATTAAATGCTTAAAAAGAGCCTAACAAAACCCACATTAAGTGGATGAAATAACGAAGTGGAGATGAACAAGAGAAAATTACACCAAGAGATCAAGGTAAACTGGAGATGCACAAATTCACCTGTCTGAAGAAATCAACACTCTTCCAGAGAACATCTGCAAGCTAAAGTTTCAAGCAAAAAAAATCAGAGGGGAAAAAAATCCCCACTTTATAACCAAGTTGCACATGGTCGGTGCTGCTATGACCTATTGAACACAACTGCTGTCAGACACCCCTGCAGGGAGGGCCGGTATCAGTGCAGTGTTTTTTTAATTTGTATAACAAATTGAAAATTATTCTTAGGTTTAGAAGAACATAACTAACGGAGACTCACTGGCTAGCCAGAGAAAATGCATACTGCAAAACGCAAGTATGGCTCTCTGCTGTTCACACCCTCTCTCATAGGTGTAACTCCACCAGATTACGTCAGATTTGTGAACTCCAATACTACGTTACCTACAAAAGATGGAGTTTTCTAAGATATGGGGTCCATTTACCGAACAGTAACATCCAAAATGCTTCCAACATACAGAATCCCATTTTAACGCTGTCCTGGAATTAAGGCAGAAAGACAGCAGGTCTCCCCTCTCATAAGAGCATATGGCATTTTAAAAAGCAGCACATTACAAATTCCCCCAACAGCTATTGAGTCATTCAACAGAGGCTCAATTTATTTTAGTTCTCTCTCTGCTACCTAGGCACACGATCCATAGTCAGTGACGGGAAAACTGAAGTTCCTCATGGTCTTAAGGAGGTACGTTGTGTTTCATTTATATTAAAGATAAACACACTTCTGATGAGGTTTTTCAGACACAGTCGATGACAGCTTAGCATTGTCAAGGTTACGCACTGTCCATTGCTAGGGAGAGAACTCAAAGAACAAGAATTTTCTTGTGTGGAGCATCCTAGATTGCCTATGGTTTACCAACACACAAAGACCATACATCCTGCCAAACAATTTTGGGCATACCATGTAAAAGAAAGCATTTCACAAACCCAGACAGTATTTCTTTTCTGTTCATACAGAGTGACAGACCATCACAGTCCACAAATTTTTCTGGTACTTCATCTCTAATACTTGCTAGAGAAGCATTTGCCAGTACAGGGAGCCAGGAATTTGACTCAGATTTTAATTCATTGCTTATCATTCTGCAAAACTACTTCAGCACCCACCAGCTTCATGCAATGGCTGTAATATCAAAAAGGCAAGCAGTACTCTGTTGTAGAGAAAACCAGAGCCTGCATTTAAATTCTGCAGGCACATACTGGCTAGCTTCTGAATGAGGTTTACCCAGCCTTTCAGCTTTTGTTTATTGCCGTCCATGCATTGCTGGTAGTTACCGCTTCTGGCCAGAGCAACTCCAAGGTATTTTGGCTGGTCTTCAGGAATTAATCCTGTGCCACAGAAATTCACTGAGAGCCAAAAAGCTAACAGAATAGCAAACCAAAGGAAAGAGGCACCAAGGTCTTTATGGTATCTGGGTTCAGGCTCCAGTTTTGAGGCTCATCTCTAAAGTCAACATCTTCAGGGCTTTGCTCCACCTTCTGCATGAAACACACATGGACAGCAAGTGAACTGTTTCATATACTTAAAGAGGAAGATACGAAGCAGCCATCAACTAAAAGGATGTTCTGTCAGAAAAACCAAAAATACCAGTATCCTTCCTGGGATGATTTTGTCTGACACACAGATTGATCAGTGTTGTCCTGTGCTGCAATTCACAGCACGTGAGGCTCCTAGAGCAGAGCAGGCTTGCAGCATGAATATCTACCAAACTAAAACTGTAGTGTGCACAGGTGAAGGGGATTTCAAAAGGTCACCTAACTTAAGCTGTCCCCAAACTTTCACAGCTAAGCCTCTCCATCACTTTTAAATTTTCTTCACCATGACCACTGATTTCTTGTCATGTCCCCCTCTGCCCATTTTTTGCATGGTAACGTAAGTGATGAGCAGAGATGGCCAGAACTTAAGTTCCCTGGTTCCTCCCTGCCCCTTGCCCACATCTCATAAGGGCGCGTTTCCCACCAGGGTCCCAGCACTCCAGTCCCCGCTGCAGGAGCGCCAAAGCCCAACCCTTCCTACAGGCATCTGCCAGGATCTTTTCTTCTTGAGTTCTTTCCAGCAACAGAGATTTCACAACTCCCGTTTGGCAACAGAAAGCTTTTCCCAAAGCTTTCCAGCTCTCCCTTCTGCATCTTAAATCCCTAACTTGTCCTCTCTACAGTGGGCACGGAGAGCAGTTCACTCCCTTCTCCTCTTGCAGCAGGTTGTCAGGTGTTCTCCACATAGAACAACCTTCATCCTGTAAACCTTCCTTTTGGTAATGTTTTCTAGACATCCCTGTGAATTTTTTCACTCAATTTTTCTTACAGCTTTGTTTGCAGGAAAAGGTGTTTCTTAAAAGTGATGCCTTCAGTTGCATGCCTAGTCCAGCTCATGCTGAGTAGAGCCATTCTGCAGGAGTGTGCATGCATACCCATCTAGCATGTTTGCTTTTTTTTTTTTTTCCAGGTCAGAAATAAGAGAAGGGTTTGGCATTGGGGTTGCGTGTTGGGTTTTTGTTTGGTATTTGGGTTTTTTTGCAACCGCCGAAGACTAACTCATTCAAGTTTTCAAACTGTTAAGTGGAAGCACTACATTTTTGGTTATTATCAAAACAGGTATTTGACAGGAATACAGGCAAACCTGAGGCCTTCTTTTGCCTTAGATGTTTGGCTAACGTAGCTGCATTAATGAAAAGCATTAAAGAAGAGACTCCAGCATAAACAAAGGCACAAATGAATGGAGGCAATGATATCACCGAAAACTGAGGCTGCTGCGGTTGATCTTATTCAGAGAGAGATTAAGAGTACCAGCAGACGACTCCTTGCAGACTAAATTGCAATCCCACTAGAAAAGGTGCTGCCAAGCTTTTTTCAGTGTTGATATTCCTATCACACTGTGGAGGAGCAAGGAGCCAACTAAACAGGCAGTAAGCAGCCAGTTTTATCTGCCCTGTGACAACCAAAACGCTCCCTCCCAGGACTACTCCACTATTCTACTGCTCCCCACACTGGATCAGACAGAAGCCTGAAGACACAAGAATATGGCTCTGTTCCCTCTTTAGGGACCCAGGTCTCAGGAAAGTTAATGACAATCAACAAGAAAAGGACAGGCCTGCTGGAAGAGCAGGGGTAAAAAAAAAAAAAAAAAGAAAGAAAAGCTGTAAGTTGGTTATTTTAGGTCACCCAGTAAAAAGCATCTCTGTAATGCCACAAGGTTCATCTTTAGAACTGAATTCCTGAGGTTCAGGGAGCTTACAGATGCCACAGTAAGCTTCAAACCATTCTTAAAAGCTTTTTGGCCTGAACCCACCACTTTAAAAGCCAGCAATTTTTTCACCAAGCTCACACACTCCCCCCCTGCCCCGCCCCTGCCTCCTTGTCACAGAGTTGTGATACAGTAGACCTTTCTCTTCAAACAAATTAAATCCACTTTTTCTTGAAGGAGGAGGGTCAAAAGGATGAGGGCACCATACTTTTAAAAGGGACATTAAAAAATAATTATGCTAAACCACGTATCAGCACAAATTAAAGAGACAGTAAAATGCCTGCTTTCAACTTCCTTAAATATTCAATTAAAAAAGCTATCTAGGCAAAGTTTTATTAAAATAAATCAAATCAACTAAGGAAGTGCTCATTAAACCAGTCTGAAACCCACATTCTTTTTGTATGTTCCTTCACTGAAAAGCAAGTCTTCACTCTCCCATTATAAACCCAATCATGTCCTCAATAGACGTGCCTTCCTTCGCAGCAGCAGGTGTGAAGAGCAACCAGCACTAACTTCAAACTCAACACCAAGTGCAGTAAAGCTTCTGCCTGTTTCCCTCATACAAAAACACATCCTCTGCCTTTCTCAGGCTCAGCAAGCCAAGCTACCCATAGATAAACCTTCCCAGTAGTTCACAGCTTCCTTTGGGATCCATCAAGACACCTTTGAATTGGCTTCAGAAGAATTAGTGCAGATAAGACTTAAAAGTACTGCCTTTCCACCCATAACGCCTTGAAAGAAAACCACAGGTTCAACCTTCAAACCAGACCCACAATAGGGGTGCTTGATAAATGCTGAGATCACTGCATTTGTTGAAAACATTTAAGGCTTAGGACACAAAAATTTGACAGGAAAAAAAAAAACAATGCAAGAGAAAGAAAAGGATCGTACCACTTTCTTTTCCTGTAGACAAAGGTACAGTCAGATTACCTGAATGAGGTAAGGCTCAGTGGGTTGCATACAGCAGGTCCTGTTATTTCAGTGATGAACACTATCTGTTTTTCACTGTGAAATACAACCAAGGTAATGCTGTGAATGCCAGTTCATCACGTAAACAGCAAAACAAGGAAACTAATTTTTTTCCAGGAAAGCTAATGATACCTTTGGATCCTGGAAAGCTACAAAGCCTGCTTTCCAAGCTAATACATAAAATTCCCTTTAATATCACCACTACTTCAGTCAGCTCTTTCTCCAGCGTGATATTGCTACTGAAAAGCCAATATACTACTCCAGCAGTGTACTGGAGTATACCATAAAAAAACTATAGTACACAGACTAAAATTAAACTTTTCAGCCAGTAAAACTTATTTCCTTATTGCTAAGTTGCTAGCAAAAGCTATACATTAAAAAAAAGTACCATCAAGAGGGCTTTGGTATAGGCACAGCTGCACCCAGGAGAGCTTGCTAGCAGTATAAAGATCATAGTGTAAGCATACATACATGTTTAACAGACATATCTTCATTCTTAGACTACATACTCCAAAAACCTTTCCCATGAATTAAGTGATGGCACTCAATTCACAGCCATGGCTACAGCTGCAACAAGCAAGCTGAAGCAATGCCATTTTTAACCAAAGTTTTAATTTCAAATGCAAGGCTGAATGCTTTTTCTAGGGCTGAGCAGAACCCAGGCAGCAAACAAGCATGTCTGTACCAGGTCAGAGCCAAGGTCCACCCCATCTCGACATGTCCCTGGCAGCAGCCAGCAAGTGTTGGCTAGAGAAAAGCAGAGGACCAAGGAAAACTTGTTGTAACCCTGCTGCTACCTAACCTCCCAGTGTCTAGTGGTTTTCAGCCAAGGCACTTCTCCAGGCAGAAGTAGTGCCACTGCTTTCAGAGCTCAGCTTAAGGCACGCTACTGTAAGGCTGGTAGAAAATGAATGCAAACTCAATCCTTTCAGAGTGAGTACAGGGAGGGGGCTCACTGAATGTTTTCTGATGAGTATTTGGGCAGGAAAGCTTGAAAGGTATCGAGCAGCATTTGGCAGTCCTAGGTTTTGTATCATGACAGAAAGATGCTGGGGGGAAATGCAACTGGAGAGATAAGGTAGCCAGTTCAGCCTCTGCCATCAAAACCAATTCAACTTGAGATGACAAAAAGCAAACTGAATTTCTCAGACTACATCACATTTCAGACTAAGCCATCTCAATTCTTAAGAGAGATCACGTAAACATCTTTGCTGCAGTGCTAGCTATATATGAAACATGCATTTTCAAGCAGTTGCCCTCTCCACAGATAAAAGTGACACCACACACAAATTCAACGTGAAAAACATTAACAAGTTTTAGAAGACTTAGTTATGAGCAGAAATTGCTACAATGCACGGCACTGTCACCCTGCTGTAGCTTGGTCAGGAAAGCAAAAGGCAGGATAAAAACCTCAAAACACAAATTACCGAGAGCCACCTCAATCCCATGATCCCAGTGATGAAGATATTCATTGGAAATGGGGGGAGAAAAAATCTGGAATCTAGCCCAAATTCCCACTGCTGCTTATAATTTCAGCCAAAAGTACTTCAGAGGCAAAGTGAATTTAAAAAGAATAAAAAAAATTGAAATAGAGATGAGAGACTCATACTCCCTAGGAAGAGAGCAGCTTCAACGCTCTGTACCGCGAGCAACCCCAGGAAGCTGTCTGAGGAACCAGAGGCATCACCCTCTGCTGTGACCACCAGAAGGAAAAACAACACTGCTCAGCGAGCCTGCACGGCTTGGGTCACAGCACCTTCACTGACCTCAAGAAATTAAAACCTTTCTTTCCCTTTGGTGTCAGTCCTCTCAACTCAAATTTAAAGCACAGGCTGGCTATATGATTAATAACCCAAGGGCCACAGACACCAGACGGATGGATGCAAGAGAAGTTCAGCTCAAACACAGTGGTAGAGCCCAAGGCTGCAAGAAGGCATCTGGAGCGAGGGGCCCGCAGAAAAGTACCACTGTGCAGCGTAACGTTGGATCAATCAATCACAACTGCCACCGTGAGATGGACACTTGCATTAGGCATTAAAGATGCATGTGTCAATCATATAGCCACGCACCTCTGCTCAGGTGGGGTAGCAGTAAAACCTTTATCAAATAAACTGATTACAGCTGTGTTACTTAATGGTGAGTCAGCCATTACCAAATTTTGGGTCCATAAGCAGTCTAGCCTACCAGGAACCTGAAAGCTGTCCCAATGGGAGAAGACTGAAAACTGGTAGCACTAAACCATCAGTGTATTAAGAAGAAAGAGGCTGGTTTTGAACCAGCACATAACGCACACATTTCCACCATCAATGTTCCCCTGAAAAGACCGAATCTGCATTTGAAGTACCAACAACTTTGAATATCCAGGGAAAAAAAGCATTCTTTGTACAGAGTCAAGCTTAGGCAAATCTAGCAACAGTAATTAGAGACACTGCCTCCCTAAGCCATCTGCTGTGGCATTTATAATTCCTGGAAGGGCAGCAGGCAGAGCTGGTGGAGGAGAAGAAGAGACACACATATCTCAGCAACCAAAGCTAGGCTGCACAGTAAAGCCACAATGTTGGTCTGACCCAAACAGGAGCTCACATCCTGGTAATCTTGACCTCCTTCAGCTTGCAGGTACCACCAGTGTTCACATAGTGGAGGAAACACCTGGGTCTGCAGCCTTTTCAGATCAAAGGGAGTTAGGAGCCCAGCCTTAAGGCAACTCGTAACCCTGAGAAACCCCAGCCTGGCAAGAGCCCAGCAGGAAGAGTCTGACCAGGACCTCATCCCACAAATGAGCAAACCTGAGCTCAGAAGTCAGTCTGAGCAGCCCACCTTTCACACGTGGATGAACTTTACAGACACAAGCACAGCCAACAGCTCCACACATCTCTCCTTCAAGAAGTGATGCCAGTAACACGGGCAGAATAATTCAGAACAAGCTAAATCCATCCTTTATGAGGACACACAGGGTCCAGCCTGATGTACGCACCTGCATGCCGATGACCACTGCGCATCTGCAAAAATGTTTTCATCAGCACAGCTACAGCTAGAAGAGGCAGAAAGACACGCTCACCCACCCCTTGCTCACACAACCACAAGTTTTAGTGCAGGCCAAGTCTCAGGCACTTTGAAAATCCCACTTTTGCAGTGCAGTTGGAGACAATGCCGATTAATTGTTTTGCCATCCATAAAAAATTACTACAATACTCACTTCATAGGGTTGTCACAAGGATTATTTAACATCTCTGAAGAGCTTTGAAGAAGAAATAGTGGCTATTGTTCTGAGTACCATAGAATTTGGAAAGATCTCACATGAATTTTGCACAACAGCGCATGTGTGACAGTTGCGGCACCAATAGATTATTTTTCTACACAAAAAATCCTCACAGAAGCTCAATTACTCTGGGCAACACTTCCGTCAGAAATGTATTTTGTTTTGCTCATTAATACATCCTAAATAGATATCAACTTTGACTATTTAATTAATAGGTTCAGGTGCTGTTTCTAGTCTCTCTTAATTAAGGGAAACACTGCATTTTTGACAAAGAACTCAGTTTAGGCTGTCAGAGCTCCTAACAAGCACGCTATAATTACCTAAGTAATGCTAATGCATGAGAACAACAGGGGGGGAAAAAAGCAACTAAAAATTTCACTGAAATACCACTTCCTTTACAGCAAGTGAGCAAGTCTGCCTGCACAGAGAAGAGGTGTTACACACAGAATGAGGTCAATGTCATACCACTTACACCTGACCATTAAAGAGCTCAACACAGATGCAGAAGCATTGTAAAGGTTTTTAAGAGGGTGGGGTTTTTTTCCCCATGAATACACAATAGAAAGGAGGTGCTGGATTCTAAACGTTCTGCCATACACTTGGATCCACTTCTTCCAAAAAGGAAATTTCTATCACTTCACTCCAAACATTTATGGCCTCTACATGCCCGTTCATTCTCATAAAACATAGGGAGCTCAACACCTGCTTCAAGGATAAGCATTTTTTTTCTGAGCAGAGTCAAACTACAGCAGTAATCTCAATTAAGCAACAAGGCCGTATCCAGGGTGAAGGCCGATGTGGCTGACAGAACTACCATTTCCACTACACAAAGCTTCAAAGGTTCTTTAAACTCTTTAGGACATAGAACACATCTTTTGTTTGGAAAGCAAACACCACATTATCGATACTACTGCAAGATAATCAATAGTATTAGGACTAATCAGTACACTGGCTTTCATTCCCCATCCAAAATGGGACAGAAAGTTTCTTCTTTTCTTTATTTCATCCTAGCTCTCTACCAAGGAACTGGCAACTATGCGTGTGCAAATAAAACGCAGCACTGCAGTAGCAAGCCTCACAGAGCCTAGGTCCCAAGTTCCCCAATTCCCAGGGGAAGTGGCAGCCCAAAATTACAAGCCAGCTCTCCCTACAAAATATATGAAGGAAGCCGCGTGCCAGAGAATAGCAAACAGAGGAGGGGATGGAAGGGGGTGGGGGTAAGCAACATGAGCAGCTGGGTTGATTTACCAGTAGCACACAGAAAGCAGATGTACCACCACTCCCAGCTTTCCCCAGGTTTATGTCTCAAAGATCGACAACTTAGGGGAAAGTTCAGGGCGCAAAGACTATACTGACCCCCTCATAAAACAGAGGCATGAAACAAAGGCGAGACTGATCGGCTCTTTGGCCATTAGTCTGACGGGTGATGGGCAGCACCCTCACAGAGTCTGAGCTATAAATCACTTCAATACACCTCTCCATGCCTTTTCCCTGGAAGGTATCACAACCTCCTCCCAGAACTTCCCTGGTAATGCACCATGGTACCCTGGCACAGCCTGTCACCACACTCTCCTCCTAAAACTGTTCGGGTTTTTACATGGGTTTACAGGCAGAAAAAGAGTCCCTGTGGCACTCTGTTCCTTTTTACAACACCTAATACTTATTTGGATGAGGACAAGAACCCAAGCCTCCTGCTTCCCAAAATGAACGTCCTGCCTACTACACTGCACAGTTGTCTATCCACTGCAAACTTAGACAGCTACAGATAAGACACAGCGCAAGGAGGTGCTCTTGTGAAAGACTAGATCCAAGGTAGCACTCGTTAATTGGTCTTTACACAAAAGACAAGCATTTCTTTCATTTTTACTATAACTTGTGTGTAACAGCTGTAAGTGCCTAGCTTCTCATCACTGTCATGTCTTGCACACTCCTAGGCACAAGGAAATTCCACAGGTAAACCATAAGTATCCACTGATTTTAGAAGCATAAAAAAAAATACGTAAGCAAGGGTTTGTTCCCTTTTGAACCATGCGAAAATTAGACTTCTGCAATTAATCAACCAAAACAGGAAACAGACTATTGGTCTGGTGCACCAGGAAATTAAACACCTCCTAGATTATCCCGATTTTACCTATATGTGCCTGTGTCCTAGCAATAATCAGTCCCCAACTTAGGTACTGACTCCTGGAATTCTGACATGATCATGCATCAGATGGCAAACTGATTTTCACATAACACATTTAAGAGTATCTTCATCAAGCACACAGCAGAGGCCTTGGGATTCTTTTTCTCATTTTATGTTGGTTAACATCATAGTTAAACAAGAAATTTAGATAACGCCATCTAATGCTTGCTTTTCCCTTCCTTTTAGTTTTACTTAAAAGGATGGTATCAATTACTTATTAAGAGCTACCCACAAGCAAAAGTTCCCAGGTATTACCCTGAAACACAAGCTTAGACAGAGAACCCCTTATTACTATGGGATCAGCACCAGAAGGGAGTGGAACAGTCTGAGATACAGTGAAATGTTGGGTTCCCTTTGCTTTTTGTCATTTATTTTGTTCTTTATCTTGTAACACTCAAGGTACCAATTGCCTAGACACCTGTTCTTTGTTCAGGCACTGACTATAAACAGACTAATACACATGCACCAACACTCAGTATTAACATTAAAAAAATCCACTGAAAGAACAGGGCATTTTTAGCCATTACAGATGATAACTACATTTCTTTGTCAGTACCTTAGCCATTCCTATCAAGAATTACGATCTTATAAGCCAAAGTAGCAAGACTGAATGCAACCTTTCTTGGGGTGGGTTTTTTTTGTATTTGCATAAAGCACAGAAGCAGCCTACCATAATTTATGGCTATCATATATTTAGTATAGGTGAACTCATTAGAGGTAACAGCAATAAACAGAATAAAGATTCACACTGGTTACCTATAAAATAACCCTCAAAACCAATTATTCTAAAATAGTTCTGTAAGTGAACAAAATACCATTTAGGAGTTGAAAACAATGCATCTTTCTGCAAACAGAGGCAGAAGAGGGGAAAAAAATGAAGCTAGCAAGGGACTATGCAACAGTTTCATTTTGTAAGAAGATTAACACAGAGCAGAAAGCTTTGGCTCTGGCTGGGAAAAGAACATAGACTTTGTACTAGTAGAGTTCCCTGTAAGTGGAATTTTGTCCTGTTTGTTAATGCATCTCTTCAGAGATAAAGGAAATCACGCAGAGAAGAGGAAATAGCATGCTTATTTCTGACCAACATTACCTCAACTAAAGCTCATTCTGATTCCAGCCCTTGTTTGGTGCAACTCACATATCCTCCACTGAGCTATCAGCAATGTATTGTTAAAACTGCAGTACCAAGCTTCGATAAGCTGTCCTGCCATTTTAATTGTGCTCAGTGGGGACGATCTCATCAGGTGTTTTTCTAGTGCTTGTGGAATTCAAGCTGTACTGGGAGACCAACCATCCTCTGTCCTGCTTTCTCCAACTGTATATATAAGGGTGGAGAGGTGAAGGCAGGAATTAAGAGAGAAATATATAGTGACACTTTCTTAAAGTACATAAGACTGCCTTTAAAAAAGGCTGAAAAAATTACTGAACGTAATGTACATAATTTTAATCATGAAGGTTCAGTAACAATAGATGTGAAGGGGAAGACGACCAGAGTACACAGAAGGGAACCAAAAGCTAAAGCTCCTGTGAAAGTTACAGGTAAGACCAGAACATTTATGTGTACAATTCAAGGGCCTGACCTGTCCACAGCACAAGGAGCTCTGTAACAGCCCAGCACTCACCACAGCAAAGTAAGTTCACTGCAGGTTACAACAACTCCATTTAACTTCATTATCTCATATACAGCTGCAGTCTCGAAAGAAAATGAATTGAACTGCACGGGTTTCGCTGCTTGTAGAATCAAGCTTGAAAAAGAAAAAACTATAACAAACACACGTACCTATCTGTGATTGTTTAATTTCACCCCAACGATCTGTAATTCAAGCAAAGAGCCTGAAGTGAAGAGCGTCACCGCAAAATAAACACTGCCAAGACAAGTGGAGAGCTTACGGCTTCACTCCCAAACATGCTTGTACGTATCAGCAATTCACTGATGGCAAACACGCAGTCTTGGACCCTAGCCTGTTTCCCTTAGAGCAGGAAAGGCCATGAAGTTTATTTTGGACTTGAAATTAATTTGATAACATGATGAGTTAATGAGATTATTATAATAATATTGCTTTGAAGGAGGAACATCTTCAAACAAAGCAAGATGACTACAAACTGCCACTTCGCTTTCTCATTCAACACCTGCTCTCTGCATACTCAAGGCAGATGAAGATTCAAAGAGGAAAAGATATCGCATGAGAAGAACATACCAGCGCGGCATCAAATAGGTATCAGTCTCAACACAAAAGTTCCCTCAGAATACAGCGTATTAAAAGCTATAAGGGGATAATCGATATGCTTATTGATTTAGATGCCTACACATGAGGTTAGTGGCTTATTAAACCCATCAGCATCACCTGAACAGAATCCAGGCACAACTGCATCCAGTTTGGTTGCCGCTCTCAGATCAATAGGGTTTGCTCTTCTCCATTTTGCACTCGCAAGCCGTGTGCCCAGGTGCAGCCAGGCTCTTCAGAAACGGGCTTTCCTCCTATTTTTTTATTTTATTTTTTTTTTAATTGTTTTCAACCACTCTCCCACTTTTCGCCCATCCTTCTCCCAGCCTCCCCTCACGCCCGGCGGGGAGCCCTGCTGCCATCCTCCCGGCCGCGAGCCGCCAGCCCGCACCCCCCGGAGGGCAGGGTGCCCCTCGGCCGAGGCCCGCCCGCGCCGCCGGGACCACCGTGCCCTTCCCGGCCGCGCCGCCGCCCCCCCGCCCCAGGTCGGGCCCGGCCCGCTCGCCTCCCCCCCCCGCCGCCCGCCGGCGCACAAAGGGCTGCGCCTGCCGACCGCACCGGCACCGCGGCCGGCGCACCGAGCCGGGCCCGGTGCGGCTCCTCCTGCCGCCGCCGCAGCGGGGGGCGGCGCGCTGGGGCCTTCCGAGAGGGGCGCCCGGCGGAGCCCCCGCCGCCGTCCGCGCCGGCAGCGTGCGGGGCGCCGAGGCCGGGGGCGCTGCCAGGCACGGCCAGCCGCCGCCTTCCCCCCGCAGCCCGGCACCCGCGCTCTCGCCGGCGGAGCGGCACCAACCTGCGGTCCCCGCCGCCGCCTCCTCGGGAACAGCCGGAGCTGCCTCTGCCCGCCTCAGCCTCCAGCCCCGGGGCGGGCGGCCTTGCCCGCCTCCGCCTGCTGCTGTCCGCGGTGCCCCCCCGGCGGCGGCGGGCTGGCTCGGCGCCGCTGCCCGCGGGAGGCGGGGAAGGGGCGAGCGGGGCGGGCGGCGGCGGCTGCGGGAGCCTCGCTCATTGAGTGCGGCAGCCCCAGCTGTCGCCGCCGCTGCTCCCCGCAGCCGCTACTTCCTGTGCGGCGATGGTTCAGTTCCTCCCGGGCCGCTGGGGGCAGGAGAGCCGGGCGGCGGGGGGCGGAGGAGGAGGGGAGGGGGAAGGTCGGGTCAGATAGCGGGGGCGGTAGCAGCCACCGCCGCTCCTCCCGGCCGGCCCCGCCCGGCCCCACCCCGCCCAGCGCGCCGGGACCCCCCGCCGGCCGCTCTCGCCGCACCTCAGCGGGACGCGATGCGGAGGAGCCGCTCGCCCCGCGCCCAGCTGCCGCCTGCGCCCCCGCCACTGAGCGGCCGCCAGGGGGCGTCGCCGCTCCCGCCCGAGGCGCCCCTCGCCGCCCCTCACCGCCGCCCCGCTCCTCCGTTGGCCGTTGGCGGCGGGCGGGGGAGGGGAGCCGGTGGACCCGATCGCCGGGCCCGCGGAGGGCAGTGCGGCCCCGCCCTGCTCAGCCGCGGCCGAAACGCCGCTCCCCCGCCTCAGGGAGAGGCGGCGGCGCCTGCCCCCGGCCCCCCTGCGAGGAGGGAGAGCCGCCTTGCCCGGGCGCGGCCGCCCCCGGGAGCCGTGGCTCGCTTTGCCGCTGGCTGCCCTGAGGGAGCGCGCGCTGCTCACGTCCCGCGGCCGCGGCGGCAGCGAGGTGCGCGTCCCCGTCCGTCCGTCCGTCCCCCCCCGCGGGCCCGGCCCCACCGGCGCCCGGCGCTGCCGCCCGCGGGGCTGTGAGCGGGCTGTCAGTGGCGCTCCCGGGTGCGTACGCAGGGACGGGGGGATACGTGTGGGAGAAGGGCGAAGATGGCACCGTGAGGAATCGATAACGGAAATTCTCGGTAACGCAGGAAACCGCTACATAACGGTGTTCATAAATAAAGACGCAGTCCCGGGTCCGAATGAGGGAAAAGAGGCGGGTGGGGGCTCCCGGCTGCAGGGGCCGCCCCGGGGCGGTGTGGGGTGCCCTGCCGGGGGTGGCCGGCACGGCGGCGCTTCACCAAGGGAGCGGGCTCCCACCACGGCCGTTTGATTTCAAACAAACATGACGCCATAGACCGACGGTATCTTGGTGTTCCTACAAGTACCAGAAAGAAGCAGGTCAGAACATACCCAAGGGATCACAAGTTTGGTCTGCTTTTCAAAATAAATCTTGAAAGGTAACGTTTTTGTTCGGAATCTTCTGGTTCTCCTCAGGGTGTGACAGGACTGCGTGCAGGGGCTGCAGCAGCTGCGTTTGGCCTGGCTGGAGAAATTCGCCTTGGTGAGGTTTCTGTGGGTGATGCCGAGCAGGGCTTCTCCTCTCTAGGGTGCAGCGTGAGGAAGCATCAAAGCTTGGAAGGTGCTAATCTTTTACTTAAAAAAAAAAAAACCAACAAGCCAGAACTTCACAGTTGCAAGAACATTTTCAAATGCTAGTATCTACCATTACCCTTCAAACACCTTACTGATGCCACTTGGGTTTACTTTCCAAGATGGTGGGGGTTTGCAGCTCTCAAAGCTTTTTGTTCAAGACTGTGAATATGTTCATTACCTCTGGAAGTCAGTTCCTTTTATTTGGTTCCAGAATATGGATTTTGAGGAGATCTAATGTTAGGCAGTAACATGGACAGACAGCAGTCACAGTGCTCACTGGATCATCACAGTAAACCAAATACTACCCTCAATAGTTATAGGAGACCTCTAAAGCAAAGTGGGTTTAACAGTTACTGAGGTTCCGAATGTTCCCCTTTTTTGCCTGCGCTACGTGACATTCCGAACATCATAACATGACCTACTTTAGAAAAGTACACACAAGTAATATCTAAATTTGTATATTCTGTGTTTACTCAAAGTGCCGTTAAACCCCTTGATTGCTGTGCTTTTCCTATCATTGCAGAACTCGCTACTGGTTTCCAGTTGTACATGAGGTCTAGTTCAAAGCAGAGATCCAGCCCTTAGGTCAGGTGCATGTGCTGCTTTTTCTTCTCCCTATCTCCTCTAGCACAGCCTCTTACTGGCCATTCTGATCAGCCTTATCTAGTGCTGCTCAGCCCACACCAGCTTGGCTAGTCACAAAACCTTTGGCTGGTCCTCTGCTGGTGTAGCCTTATAGTAGGCTGCCATAAATTGCAGCAGTCTCTGTGGCTTCCTGGAGAAAGTCGCAGGTGATTTCAGTGCCTCGTGTTGCTCAGAACTGAGGCAGGACAAAGGCAATTTAGAGTTCCTCTAAGGGTCCCAGCACTGAGCCTCTCATTTGTCTTCATTTTCCACACTGATAGTATGCAGGTATTTGCAGCTTATTTTTCTGCAACTTCTGGGTTTGCACAAGGATGCACATAGAGTACAGCTTCCATTTTTTATCTGTGTGAACTTCTAGCATACCTCACAAGTCTGTTTCCAAATAAGAAATAGCTCATTCAAGGAAATGACCTAATAGAAGTAGCTTATGATTGTTTGACTGCAGAAACAGAGCATAACATAATTTCTTCAGGCAGAAGGCTTTTCAGATTGTATCACTAACAGGAGGACAGTTAAGCTTGCCTTGACCATTTCTGGTCTATCCAGATTTTAGCTCCAGCAAAGTATAAATTCTGTATTTTTTAATGTACTGGCAGTCCTACTTTGCAGTGCTTACGTGCTTGTAGTGTCCAGTGAGAGTGTTGTGCATATAATAATCAAGTGATCAAAACTAAAATCTGAAAGGGTGGTGCATTCGTGGGGTATTTTAGCATGAGAGAGATAAAGAAGAAAAAAAGAAAAGAAAATACATTTAAAGTTTGGGAATAAAAATGGTGAATTCAGAAATGGCAAGAAGAAAAAAAAAAAACAAAACCAAAAGGTAGTGCCTATAAATTTTGCCAAGAAATTCTTTTCCACCTTCCTACTCAGCTGTGTTCTGACATCTTACTGGCAAATATCATCTTCTCTTTGTCAGCTCGTAAGAGAGCTCTGTGAAGTGCTGACCATTACCTCTGGAGTGAAATTGAGAGCAACTGTCCTGATACTTGTACATTATCATCCCCAGGCTTAAAATGAGCTCTTCCACAGCCTGGAAGCATAGTAGTGTTTGCTATGTGCATGAAGCACAATTTCAAATAAAGCACTACTAGCCTTTTCTATTAAGCAAAGCCCAAGACACATTAAGGCATATCAAAGCGGTGAAATCTACTTAAGAGCATCAGCAAAGCAGCTGTTTCAGATCACCCCAACAGGTCTACAGGATCCGCTGGAAAGAAAGTCTCTTACATTGATCTTCACTTGTCAATTTTTCTGAAAATGCAAATATAATTAGAAGCAGATTTTCTCTCCACCTGAAGAGACTCTTTTTTTTGAGATCTATCATTTTTGAACCCATTGCACCTGCTATAGCCCCCCTCCCTAAATCTCATTCTCATTTCTCAAACCATCAGTTAGAAATCACTGGAGGACATTTCCATGTTAGTTTTCAGTACTGAGCTGTGTCTGAGTCATGTTCAACGTCTCTGTCCAAAGGCAGCTCCTCATTACTTCCCATCTGCAGTGAAGCCCCAATTAACTTCTGGAGTGAGCAGAAGCAAGGCAACCATTTGCAGTTTTGTACAGCAGGTACTGCACGAGCAGCGATAACGTCAGCTGCTCAAAGGTCAAGGAGACTTAAAGCTGATGCTGAATTGGGTCTCATCTCTACCTGAAAATTTGGGCATGTTCCAGTGAGTGCAGGTAAACAGCATTGGTCACTTAAGCAAAAGCATGATATAGCAACAACACTGTTATTTTCTAGTGTTGACACATCCTGTCCTGAATTTAAGCTCCAATTAATTTGAGGTCTTAACCAAAAAACACATGCCAACACAATGCATTAATGTGCATGTGATACAGACGATAAAGAAAGCCAGAATTCATCTCCTGAAGAGGTTAATGCTTTAAATCCAACCTAACTGAATATCCGCTTAGCTTACCAAATGTTCAACATTGCCTTTGTAATCATTACTACAGTATTCTCAGCTTTGTTGTGTTCTCGGTAGTTTTGTGCTGTTGATATTGACAAATGGTCAGAAACCTGTACTATGAACACAGCTTTCTAACAATTACCTGAAAATTAATTACTGTTAAAGCTGAAATTAGTGCATAGAACTTTTTGTTTTTTTTTTCCTTTGGGAAAGTGTATTCAGCTTTCACTTGGTCATTTTTGAGTTATACAAGCATTAAAAAAAGTCCTATCACCATAATTCTGAATACTTCCAGTATGGTAGAAGAAATACGACTGGAAATAATAAAGAAGCCACAAGCTAAAAATACATATATAGCAGGAATTTCAGGAGGGACTGCTGATTTCAAGTGCCTAACTATGCATACTTTAAGAGGGCAGCTTTTCAAAAGCTATTGAGTTTGTATAAACAGTTCCTTTCCAGATGTCTCCATTACAGTTTGATTTTCTTTCTTCTCTCAGTTGTAGTGTTGGTCTCCATTAGGAATGGACTGGGAAAGTCTGATAGACAGGGTTGCTTATGAAACTGTGACACAGGAATTCCTGTTTTAGGAATGCCAGATCATTTTATCCAGAGGTGACATCCCTAGATTTTCATCTCTGTGTGCATAGTTGAAAAAACTTCAGGCAGCTAAGCAAAAATTAAGCAGAAAACTTAGGCACCACTGTGAGTTGTGAGGTACAGCAGGCAGCTTAAATTCCTTCTGTTCACTTTAGGTGCCTAAGTGCTTAACTGCCATTGTGATGGGAGATGAACTTTAAATCATATTAAATCCAAGTGTAATTTAATTTGGCTTTTCCTGATGCCTCGTACAATTTTTGAATAAAAACTTAATGAAACTGGATACTGCCAACAACAGATAAGTCTGTGCGTATGCTTTACACATATGTATCTTTCAAAAGGCTTATGAAGTTTAAATAAATAAATGAATAAAAATGCAACATACTATTTTATTGGGCAGAATTAAGGAAAATAAGATTTTTTTCTTTTCCACTGGAAAATTAGTTTTATTTCTTTACGGAAGAGTCTTCCAATACAAAAATTACATGATGCTGTGAAATAGGTCATGCTACTCAGCAAAGAACAAAACCTTGCACAATGCAAATACACAATACTCTCTTTGCTGTAATTACAGATCCCTATACTTTCTCTTGAAATTTCAATTGTTATCTTCGGACACCCTGAGGTGAATTTTAGTTCTATTCTTCTCACAAGGCACTTGAACCTAAACGAAACATTTTTTACTGATGTTGAAATCACATATTTTCCCCTGTAATCTAAGGGCTGTATCTTGTACATCTTAAGGAAGAAGTACCCATTAACACTACTGGGACTTTTTCTGTACAAGGAAAGCAGGATCACAGTCCTATATGTAATTGAATCTGAGAAAATGTTGGATAAACACTACTTTGATTTAGCCCCCTCTTAGCTGTATATATTTAACCTCTCACTTAGCAGTATATTTAGAACCTCAAAAGCGTGAGCAACTCTCGCTTTCTTAGCAAGGCCTGTTTCCCCTGATAATGCAGGGACCCCAGTTCAGTGTTGGCCTGGTTTCAGCTGGGATGGAGTTAATTATCTTCTTAGGAGCTAGTATGGTGCTGCGTTTTGGCCTTGATGTGAGAACAATGTTGATGACACACTGGTTTTAGTTGCTGCTAGGTAATGTTTATACCAAGTCAAGGACTTTTCAGTTCCTCAGGCCTTGCTAGCAAAAAGGCTGGAGGGGCATAGGAAATTGGGAGGGGACACAGCCAGGCCAGCTGACCCGAACTACCCAAAGAGGCATTCCATACCGTGGGACACCGTGCCTGGTATATGTATGTACCTGGGGGGTGGCCAGGGAGGGCAGGTCACTGCTGGGGCACTGGCCGGGCATCGGTCGGCGGGCGGTGAGCAGTTGCCTTGTGCACCATGTGGTCCTTTCTTCCTTTCCCTCTGGATTTTAATCTTTCCCTTCCCCTTTTCATTATAACTGTTATTGTCGTCATTGTTATTATTGTTCTTCCATTTTTATTCTATTTCAATTATTAAATTGTTCTTATCTCAGCCCTCGAGTTTTACATTCCTTTCCAGCTCTCCTTCCCATCCCTCTGGGTGAGGGGGCATGAGCGAGCGGCTGTGTGGTGCTTACATTACCAGCTGGGGTTAGATCGTGACGAGTGTAAACATCTGTACTGTAGATGCTGAGTGTTAGGTAAAATGAATCCCACACGTGCTGTGTTGTGTGGCTGCAGAAGTGTGGGTCTGGAAGGGACCTTGGAGAACACTTAGGCCTGTGCTCTTTTATCTGGTCCAAGGGCTACATAACCACCTCGGGTAAAATTGAGGGATCTTGTAGGCATCCACACTGGTTTTCATTTCCAAAGAGAAGCCACCTTAGGTTCAGCTCTAAGTATCCCTTTACTAGGTTTCCTTTCGTGAACTTTCTTGCTTTCTCACTTGCATGTGTGGGAAGATGCATGTACATTTGATACTGAGTTTTGGTGGCCTGTTCCACCAACCACCTTCTGACAGCTTACGAATTGCACGTGGTTCCCAGACCACAGTGTGAGAATGATTGAGTTCACCTATAGGAAACATCTATACAAAGAAGTAAGATGGGGTAATGAAAACCCTACTAAACACATAGGATGAAAGAGACAGAGCTCAGTTTACTGGAGATTCTTAATTCTGAATTTTATGATATTTGCCATGGACGTGGGAAAGAGATTTGACATTATTTGTGTCTTTAAAGCAGTTCTGGAAGCTTAGTCAATCGATTTTCCTTTGCATTGCCAGAATGGTGGATGGGGGCCAAAATATGAATGCAAATGAGATTCCTCAGCTTCAGGACAGCATTAGGAGAGCTTCTCAGTCAACTGCAGTACCTTGCTTTCTAGCTCTTGTGGCACTCACATACCGTTCAGTTTTGTTATGTTTGTAATGTTGGTCAGCACTGTAGGCAGTGCCTCCGTACTTGGAACCAAATGTTGACAAACCAACGTACCTATTTCATGCGCTGCTCCAGCAAAAACCTACCCACTTGGAGCTAAGCTGCTGCTGCTGGTTTTGGCTGGAGCTGCTGGCAGGCTGCCCTGTTATGTATAAACATGTAAAACATGAAAAGATAAAAGACTGCCATGTGCTAGATCCCTAATATAGATGAAAACTTGATTTCCTACCTCTGGAAGAGGTTGCTTCTTTCTGGTTTTGGAAGCATTTGCAGTTCAGTAAGCTGCTATTACATGGCAGGAGATATGCTTTCCTACTGTGGTTCTGATATACTTCAGAATGCTTTTCTGGAGTAATCCATGGCTTTGCCAGCCCGAAACTCAATAGTCATGGTTTTAAAAGACTTAATGGTGCTGCTCTATATATCATAAAATAAATTTCCCTTGATTGATTAATGTATGGATGAAGCCAGAGAAGATTGTCCAATATTATCTGTCATCATTGTATACAATCCCTGATCTATGGACCTGACTCCTTGGTTTCTCAGGTGTGGTTTGGTGATGCTAGCAGAGTCAGCATTACAGCAATATTACCAAGAAGAAACACAAACTCTATTTGTGCCATCAATTAATGTCATAGGCTAAGGGTATTAGATAAGCCCCCAAAGCCACATGGGAGCTAGTATGCAAGGCTGTGGCAACATGTCCGTTAGACAGGCTTATTTGTATGGTAGTCTTTCTGTCTGTGTTAATCTTTCCACATGAGCTTTTCCTCAAGACATCACCAAAAAGAAAGTTGAATGTCACAGTATGTTTGGTCTGTACGTCTGTTAGTGATGCTCTGGTTTACATAGCAGTGGTGAATTGTTGTGCAGTTTAGAGTACATACATTCTTTATTGCAGGTTTCAATGTAATTGTTGCATTTCCAAAGCTAAGTAGAGAAAATAAAGGAGCCAGTGGATGTCCCTCTCCGCTCCCCCCCACCCCCCAACCCGAGAGCATGAAAGGCATTTATAATTCACACAGCCTTAGAAATCCCATGGCTGATGTATCGTCGCTTCAAAATCTACGTTCACAAACCACAAATTCTGAGAAATGCCAGTTCCACAGTCATGTTACAGCCTAGATTTGCCAGAAATGGAAATGAGAGTAAGGTACAGCAGATTCAGTGTCATCAGCAGTGCTTTAGCATATCTGCAGTTGGGAAGAAACGTTTGGATGCACTTGTGTCAGAAGAGAAAAGTGTCAATTACTGGTAGGGAGTCTCTGAGGCAGATCTAAGTGGATCATCATAAGAAGCAGACTGTCTCTGCTGCCAGATAAAAAAAAAACCAAACACCTCTATTTGAAAGAACCAGGGATCCATGAAGTTCTGGTTATGTGTAATGCACAAGTAAGAAAATCTGCTGCAAAGAAAACAGGTGCTTCACGACTTTCAGTACGGAGACTGGGACTGCAAAACCTGTTATCATTGTGGTTGCTCCCATATATACACTCAGAATGACGAGATTGTTATAGCAGAGTAAGTGTGGGACTGATAATCTGGAGTCTAGATTAGAAAGCGCTCTTAATGCAAACATTTTCTGTTTAGAAATAGTATTTCCATTAATCCAAGTGCAAGAGCTCTGACTGACTTCACAGTAAGACTTATACCTCTGAAATTGTATCTATAAGTCAGTAATTAAAGTAATTAGATGGAAGAAGCACTGTAAACCAGAGACTGAATTTGGGGAACTACTCCTAAACAGCCTTCTCGAGACAGAAACCCTCCCCCATCCAAATAATTTGTTTCTAATATGCTTCCTATAGATAATCTGGTGGTAAAGACATAGTTAACATTTCAGAGCTCAAACCAAGCAGATCCAAAGCAACATACAGGCAAGAGGTTTTGAGTAGAGTAGCATTATAGCTAAGAGTTGACTTCACTGGTAACACGATGTGAATCACTATGAGAGAAACAGGACAGGCAGAAGAGAACAAGAGGCCAGCTGAAACCATCCCAGGAAATAGCTCTACATTACAGAGTGAATCTAATCAGAAGGATGAGTCAATATTCATGGATCTTCCAGAAGATCTCTGTGTATTAGCACTCCAGAAGGGAAGCTGAAAGCTGTAGATTTGACATGGCATGTGCTAGGAGAGACCTAAGGGCACTGCAAGAAGCAAAGGATCCTTCCCTTCCGTAACACACCCACAAGGCACATGGTCTAAGAACAGAGACCTTTTTTATACAGCCCTATTTATAAGTCAGGATTCATCAAATTATCACTTGAAGAATGGAGAAGATACTTGCAAGAAGCTGCATGACAACATTCAGTGTCCCACACATGAATCCTGCTTCAGTCTTGGCCAACACCACTGAGGGGAAACTGAGCCTCTGAAATCATCATGGGAGGATACACGCAGCCGTACTATTTCACGTGTTCACCAGGATGATGGGACCAAACCAATCATCACTAAAGGCACAAAGCCTTGTATGATGCCTCAGATTCATAGTGCTTTACTGCACTGGAGTACTGGAAAACTGTTGCTGCTTTCTTGTTGGTTGTTTTTTTTTTTCTGAAACACAGTCCGGGGCAAGATTCAGTAACAATAATAATGCATATTTCTTGATGTGTGGCTTTTGGGATGAGACATAACTTGTAAGTGTTTCTGCAGGCAGCACAACGTCAGGAGCCCCACTATTTATAGACTTTTTGCTGACTTTGATAATCATGGGGCTTCCCATGTTGCAGTGTGAAGTGCAGTGGATGCTGCCACTGGGCGCTGCTGGACACTCCCCATGCCAAATGTGGATGCAGGGAGAGCCAGGAGATAGGAATTAACTCCAGCCACTTATTACCACACACCAGCTACCAGCACTTAGCATGCCTTGAATAGGTGCTTGGAAGTAACAAACTGGAGGCAGTCCTTGGGATGGGACTGGCTGTGCTGGTTCCAGTCAGTGCTAGCTGGATTCTTGAGGGACATGCAGGCAATGTGTAACAGGCTCACCACAAACCAAAGCCACCCTCAGGCTGGTGAGATGGGTCAGTAACTGATGGATGCGGACACCTTAGCAAACAGACGAAAGCGTACCGAGCTGTGCAAGATATCAGTCCAGACCAGACCAGAGACTTCTAACAGTCACCTAGGGTGTGCACCAGTTAATTTCAATTGAGATTTGGAGAAGAAAAATTACAATGTTGCTTGAATTATACATCTTGCATCATAGTAGTGCCTTGCCATATACATTATGGGCGCTCATCAAGGGAGAATCATATGCCATTTGTTTATGGTGCATTTGAAACAATGACTATTGTTACTTGTGTTAAAATTTTCTCTTTTATCTACAAGTATGTGAGGTTTAAGCATTTTTGCACCAAATACATTTGTCACTGATGGGAGGAGGTCACCATAAAAACATTAATTATTGATAAACTACTACAAAAAGAAGGTTATCATATCTAAACCAAGCCTAAAACCAGATGTCTCCAACAAAGCATCTTTAAAATTTACTGCCTTCAGTGATACCAGGAGCTGAGATTTCCAAACTTGCCTCACTGACTGCATGACCCTTAAAGAGTAAAAGAAGCAATATACTTTGACTTTGCTGCTATTAGATTGACCTCTCAACAGAATTTCATAAAAAGACAGTATCATCAAAACATGAAAGAGAAAAAAAAAGAACACATGCAAGATACTAAAATCAGCAGCTGTTCAGTACTGGAATATTGTAGGTATTGTAGTTGAAAGGTATGTAGCTGAAAGATATTCTTACCCAGTGACTGAATAAAGTCTTGGCGTAGTCTTAAAATGTGAAGAAGTCCAATTACTTGAGCAATTAGAACATCTGAAAAATACCTTCTGAGGTTTTTAAGTTAGATGAAAAGAGTGTGTAGTCTTTCCTTTGTTTAATAATTTAAATGCAGGCAAGTACCAGAGAAGGTTCTACAGCAAATAAATCACAAATATGAAATAATTGACTTCCCACTTTTTTTTTTTTTTAGTTCCATTTTTTATCAAAAGTGCTTGGCACAAATTAGTATCAATTTAATTTTCTTTTTTTACTGACATTATATCACACAGTACATTAGGAATGCAAAAATTAAGCATTTGGATAAATGTATGTTAAAGTCTGTAATTATTTTACTAAGTATATATACAGATTCTGTTTCCCAGCAAGAAATATGAAGTAGTGTAAAACTATATAAGATTGCAAAATTACCTATGTAATGGTTTTAATGCAATAATAATCAACTTCTCAAAATGAAAAGAGCAAAAAGATGGACCAAAAAAAAGCTTAAGATGGATTATATGAATCGGTGAACATCAAACTGTGTCTTAAATCATGATTGAAATGACAATGGATTCAAAATTAGAATTATTGGGTACACAATTTCCCATCCATGAAAAACTTTTGCCTATAAAAAAGGGCTTTTTTCCTAATACAGAATTTGACATGGGAGTATTTCTTGCAGCAGAGCTTTTAAAACCCTAACTGTTGAAATGCTGAAGGTAGGATACAGGCAGGTACACACACCCTGGCATATATGCAGGTACATTTTGCCTGGCTTGCAGTTCTGCTTCGAGACAGAAAAAATACATAGACTGGGCATGAGCAAACTGCATCCCCACCTCACAGGCAGCCCAGGCAGCTTCTTGCCTACAGGCTATAAAACACAGCCCAGGGAGCCAGCTGGGGCCCAGAAGCAGAGGCTCATATGCACAGGTAGCACAGCAGCCTGCACACCTGCTGTGGTGTGCTGCAGGGAGCCGTGGCCTTGCCCAGGCTGGCCGCTCCAGTTGCATTTGTGTCGTACATCTGGGAAAAGAGGTGTGACAAAGCAAGAGAGAAACTAGTCAAAATGAACCATCGATTGCAACCTCTTGTGCCTTCCACCTGGCTGAGCAATTTGAAGTGAAGCTGAGCAATGTGCCATGGCTCCTGGCACTCTGAAAGGTCATCTTAGAGGTCTGGTGCTGTGATGCCATCAGCTTCTCCCAACTTAATTTAAGTGGCAGTAAACCACAAATCCTGGTTTGGATCCTGAAACAACAACAAAAAACATTGTCCTTATGTCATATATCAACCTGCTTTTGTTTCATGTGTGTGCAGACCAGCTTTCCACTCATAGGACTAACTGTTAAAAGTATGAAAAAGGTAGAGAGTAGAAGTTAATACACTGATTTTCTTTTCCTCAGATCAAGAAGATATTACTTCCTTACAATATATTCCATACTATACATTGTTCACAGAAAAAGTACTGATGATTAGAGTGTTTCATAAAACAATCTGAACATGGGGTTTTGGGAAAAACTGTAGAAGTTGCCATTTCCAACTGGGAGACAGCTCATTAAAAGGCATGAGATCAGCCCAAATTCTGCCAAGAGGGAGAAACAAGAAGGCAAAAATATCCCAAGGTAGTCTGTTACTAGTATGGATTATTTGCCTTGCTCTGAATTTAAGACATTGAAGGGATGTTTTCAGTTACTCTTTGGAGACTTTAAAAATAAACCTACTCTGCTTTCTATATTTTTCCGTGGGTTTAATTACTCAGGACTCCTGGGTTCTGCTGTGATAGCAGTCATTAAGTCAATGATGATTCACACCAACATCTTAATGTTTATTTACCTCCCTCTAAACTTGGAATGGTCTTCCGCATTTTCAGTGGGCGTTAATTATTTGATTGTAAAGTACAGTGGGACACCTGTACCTGAAAAACGCATCCTGTGCCATTTGATGGCATTTTAAGTAAATTCTCCCAAGCCTCCCCAGTGTGGCCACCTTCCTAGTTAAATGGAAAGGCAATCCTAACTTCACTCAAGGATGTTCTGTGTACTGAATCTACCCTTCTCTGCTGTGTTTCTAGCTGCTGGCAACTGGCTTGTGTCACCGAGCAGTGCTCCGCAGCCTTGGCCCTGTCACTGGTCCGTATAGACAGCCATTGCTTATCAGGGAGGGGGGATACAGACACCTTCTCACAGTGGGTGTCTGTATGGAGGTGGTTTTTACCTTGCTGTAAGGAGGGTTTTTTACTCATACCTGCTCCTTGCAAGCCTGATTCATCACCTATTAAAGCAATAAGAACCTTTGCCTTGACTGTGATTAGGAGGCCCAGCAGGCTTGGGCTCCTTGGGTTTGGGTGGATAAAAGGTTTTCAAAGCTTCACCAGCAATGTTGTACTGTGAAGTGCTGTACCTGTGCAGGGAGTTTATGGCCATTAGCATGGGGTGACACAGAAGAGAGGAGTTTTGCTTAAGTTATGCTTTGAAATGTCACTGAGATAAGAGGAAATATCTGCAATCTTGAAATAAAGGTTTTCTATGTTCACTGTCTGAAGATCATGTGCATTTATGATCATAATATATAGATATACCTAACTATTCCCTTAGCAGCATTGAATTTTACAGCTGCTGTTTTTCAAAACCTGCCGTTCAAAGTAGTCTGAAAAGTAGTCTGAAAAAAAAAAAAAAAAGCCAGCAACACAGTAGATTTGAAATGTACTGCAGAAAACCAGAAACAATTAAGACAGGTCTTAAGAAAGATTAATTCAGTGTAATTGCCTTGTCAGAAAGAGCAAGGGAATGTCATGTTCTTGTTGTTTTCTCTTCCTCTAAATTAAGAAATGGAATTAAGTGCAACTGATGCAATCACAGGTCCTATTTGGCTATGATCTTGTGGCTGTGCCCAACAGTGACAACTGTAATCTCTGCCATGCGTGTGACCACTGCACAGTGCAGGGAGTGCGGGAGGCAGCTCCAAGGAGCTCTGTATTACAACTCTCTCCAAAGAAAATACCTTCATTTTCCCTCTTGTCCACTTGTCCCTTTCTTTCTTCTCCATTTTGTATGCACTAAGCACTTTGCATGGTAGTGCTATATTCTATAATGTGTTGGAAAAAATGCACAAATATTTACAACAAATACACACAGTATATGGCAGTTTGGTTTGCCCTTTGCCTGAATTCACCCACTAGTTAAAATTAAGATAAAGTCTGTAATAAATGAAAGGGCAAAAGATGCTTTCTGAACACCACTGGCTTCCCAAGCTCAAGGCAGAAAGGAACAAATCACGGAGGAAGGCAGGGAGGTTGTCCTGGCAGTCAAGGAGACAAGGCAGTATTCTGTGTGGTGGGACTGAACAGAGGCCCACAGGCTGCAGGAATTCTGCACAGCCAGAAGCCATTATTAGGAAGCAAAAAATAACTGATGAGACACTTGATCAAAGACAGCGGAGAGCGGTATGGGATAAAATTGTTGGTGGTTACTTAACAGAAACCATGAAATAGTAAAGTCTGCTTTCAAAACAGCGATCAGACTACCCAAGGGAATACTTTTTGGGAAGTTCACTCTTAAGAAAAAGAAAACCAATACCCTGTCCAAGACAAATACAGAGATCACAGAAGTAGCACTCTTCCTCTCCTGGGGCTGAGCCTGGTGCTGTAACTCAGATCATACAGCTTTCCAAACTGAACAGGCCATTCATTTGCAGCAGTGCACACCAGCATTAGCATCACAGCCTCACGTGACACTTAAGAAATCTTAGGACTTCTGGGGAATTTGGAGGCTACTGAGTGAAAATAATTTCTGAATTAGGAGCAAAAGCACGGATAGCCAATGGCTCTGGAAGTGATGCACACCTAGCAAGTGTGGTGTGGGCTGAGGGTTTCAGTTCTGATGCTCCAACTTTTACGTAGACAGAAACCCGTGCAGTCAGGGTGGCCTCATTGCGGCAGCAGGAGGACCTATCCTCAGAGGAAGTAAACCTGACAGAATCATTCAGGAGGGCAACGTGGCAACAACTTATGTTGGCATAATATGCTGGCAACAAAAAAATGAGAAAAAAAGAAGACCTAAATAAGCATCGGTTTAGCACAAAATCATGCCTGAAGACAAAATTAATCAAGACACCAAACACATGACAAGAAGCGTGTCTTTAGTTTCCTATACATCAGCTCTTGATGACTGGGTAATAAATAAGATTTGGGATTTCTCAAGTAGCTCAGCCTGTTTAGCTTAATAAGGAGAGTGGTAATTAGATCATAGGCTGTAAATATCTGTCTACATTGGGAACAGAAATCTGATAAGCAAACCAAAAAGTCCAATTGACTAGCTGAAGCTTTGAACTCAAACTAAAAATGACATGCAAAATCTGAAACGTGAGGATAGATAACCATTATGAAGCTGTATTAATGCTGGATTTCCCATTTCTGGCAATCCGTTAGAAAGCTGTCACAATGGTATGGTGAATTTCCTACTTCTGACAATCTTAAAATTGAAAAAACAAAAGCTGTGGGGCTTTATTTTAGGGGGTGGGGGAAGTTAAGTGGGTTTTCCCCAAAAAGGCATGGTTCTAACAAGATTTTTGGGAAGAAGTGTTGTGTTGTAGAGATGCTCACCCTACATAATCAGAACTCCATGTGGTTTATAATCTACAAATCCCTCCTTTGTGCAAACTCAACCATTCGAGGAGCTTAGCAGGGTCTATCACAGGTTAAAGGGGCAAATTTTTGTGAGAACTGCTTGTCAAAATATTGGCAGCCCCTTACTAAGGCATCCTCATTAAATATAGCTCCCTTTGAAATCACAAATGTGTGTGAGGAAAAACCCAGAACTATGCAGACCATCACTGGTAAAATTTCAGTGTTCTGTAGAGATTTTTCTCAAGTATATCTGAACAGAAAGTTAAATCTTTCAAAAAACAAAGGGGAGGGTCTGCAGTTGAAATTGTTACATCCACCAGATTTGTAGAGGTAAACCTGGCAGTTTGCACTAACCCAGAATTGCTGAGATACCTACCTGTCACAAATAGATAGGCTGGGCTAAACAGACCATAATGTTAGTAACGAGAGAATAGATGAAATTGGACAAAGGGTAAAGGGAAGGCTAAAACGCTTGATAAACTGGTGGTTTAGAAAAAGAAGAAAAGTTTCTGCAGAGACTGGCCAGTAGCTTAATCCAGTCCCAGCATAAGTGAATACATCTTTAGCCTGCAGTGAGTAATGTGGACAATGCCATCACGTGGTAAAATGGACTGACAGCACTGCCCAGTCATGCAGAGTGTGAACATGTCTGTGATCTGCCTTGATTTGCAAAAAATCAGGGTGGAGATCCAACGAACAGGAGAAGTTTTCTGCCCCTATTCTCCTCCCCGTCCAAGGCATGTAGAAGCAGATTGCTACGGAGTCTAGAGCCCAATGGTTTGGGCAAACACACGTGACCATCACTGGCACATGATGTATATGTGCATGTATAATACCCTATAGGACTTACCAAAGCATGGGCTGCCCTCCTTGGGTTATTTCTACACCTTAATTTTGTAGCTTTTCAGAACAGTACCAGAGTTTGGCCTCTTCTAGCTAGCATGTATAGTCCTCCTCTTAATATGAATTCAGTCAAAAGCAAATGGTTTTTGGGGGGAGAGGGATTTCATATCTGAATTTCAGGAATACTGATTTAAAATCTCAGATTGAAGTTACTTTCCATGAGATTTGCTTCCAGACTTGAGGCATTATTGATTGTGCAGCAAGGTTCAAAATCAAATTAAATGTATTGATTTGCTCCCAGGCAAACTGTGTACAAACCCATCAGCTCTTTCTCTTAAGTGAGTCTTCTAAAATTTAAGAAGAAAAGGAACAAAACAGAACAAACTCCCATTGCTTCATAAATACTCCTATCTGACAGCGTCTTTGTCTCTTTAGAGAATTATTTTTAGCTTTGATTGTGAAGAATACTGGAGGAGCAGCTCTTGTGTGAGTCACAGCAGGTAAGGAACAGCGCTAAAAAGGTAGCTAGGATTTTGCTGGGTTGCTGGGATGATAGCAAAAGTCATGTTGTGTCACCTAGGAAGATAAAAATTAGGCACTTCTTACAAAATCAGACAAAAATGTGGTAACAGTCAGATTTTCAGAAGGAACGTTTCCACCCATTGTATCAAATTGAAGCTCACTTTCTTCCCTAGTACAGTCTGATATATTTTGGGATATTTTCTTACCAATCTTATTTCTCTCTCCTAGGAATATAACCAACCAGTCAGTTTACAGCATTATATATCAGCAGCCAAGGAAAGAACAGGGAATAAGACATTTCTACCAGCTCCGTTTGCAAAACTCATATTAATCAAAATCAAGCACTGTGGTACTTTTAAGCAGCCATGGCTGCTGAGCCCTGGAGCTTTAACTTGTCATTTAAACAGTGGGGTTACTGCTTGTGTAAGCAGCTGTGTCTGAGCTCTCCATAATTTGGGAAAAGAAAAAAAGGTTTTTTATTTTTTTAAACAAAAGTCAAACTCCCCTTTTATTTCCCTTATTTTTTCTCAATTAGAAAGGCTGTGATTCCCAGGATGAGAGCCTGCTGAGCAATACTGTCATGGTATTTACTTTTCATTCAGCACAATTAATAGATGATTTGCAGCAATCCATGGTGATGAGGGCGTGTTCCTCCCCGCTTATTACGCAAAATCTTGCCCCAGGTGCCAACCCTGTATCTCAGAACAAAGCATGGGTCCTTGTTACAGCACTCTCCAAACTAACCGGCTACAACAAGGTCTTTTACCATCTCATACCAGCATGCTCTTCATGCCAGTCCCTCTGCTGCCTTCTAGTCTCTCCTCACCCAGGGCCCGTCCGCCTGCCCCACCCCCACTCACACTCTCTCTCTCTCTCTCTCTCTCTCTCTCTCTCTCTCTCCCTCTCTCTCTCTCCTTCTTCCTCCACTCTCCTCCTTGGCTGCTCTGTCTTCATTGGCTGCCTGACCTCTCAACAGAACCAGACACAGCTGCATATTATCAATGTTCATTAACCCAGCTTCATTCCTCTACAAGTCCTGAGTCCTTAAAACATGTTGGTGTTGGGGTCAGAGCAACGCTTCCCTAGGGATACAGGAGCCCCTGCCCTGACTGCCACAAAATCCCTGCTGGAAGGAGCTCTGGTGGGAGAGGGGTCAGCTGGAGAGGATTCCCACTGTGGGCAAGGGACAGAATCTTGTTTGGAGGAGGCCTTGGTAGGAGAGCATGCCTTTGGAAGGTAAGCATATGTATAAAGAGAAAGAATGATGAACACGTGTGAGGTAGCTGGAGAAGGGAGGTTCAGAGTAGACACAGAGGAACAGGTGGATGAGGTGGGATGGCATAGCTGATGCATAAAGAAGGAGGAGAAAATGCATATGGCTTGTATGTAAGCAGCTCAAGCCCTTAGCATTTATCCCCTTTCTGCCCCAGCTTCTTGGGGCTATGCCCTCAGCAGGGGTTGTGCAGCACACCTGAGCAGAAGGCAATTAAACTTCCTTCTGTACAACAGCGGGGAGTCTCTTTTGTACTTTAGAAAGCACGCTCCCCAGGGCCTGAATTGAACTTTAATCTACAACGGAGCAGTGCTGCAGGGGCTCTGCTCTCAACTGGAGAATCTGGGTATTACTGCAATGTAAACAATAACTTCATAATATTAATGTAAGCCTGTTGTTAGATTGCAGAGCCACATACTACCATTTAACTTTCCTGGCTTAAGGTTGCTTACGCATAGTCTTGCGGAGGGTTTAATTGGGAAGGCTAGGCAGCTGTGAGAGCTACTCTGACATTTCCTCTGAGGGCAGTATGGGTTGCACTGTCTACAGCCCAGTAGGTCCACATGGAGGATTTTGCATTAAAATTGGCTGTTATTCCAGGCTCTTCAGACAATTTCCCTGCTTTGTTTTTCAAGCATGGACAGCAGAGAAAAGAAAAAATGCGTCTGAAAAATTTCACTGTTGTCACTCGTGGGAGTATTTTTTTCTTTCATTTTGCTATAGCTGCACAGCGTCTTCCTCCTTTGTAAAGTAGTTTTAAAATACACAGGCAGAAAGCGTGGATTTTTATTAAGTAATACTAGTTACTGCAGAAAGCTTATGATTTGGATAAATTTCCTAGTTGAAACCTTGACCTCATAGCAGTCAGTAATAACCCTCTGCTGACTTTGTGAGGCTGAGTAGAGGGAAAACAATCCGATGGTGTGATATTGTTGGTAGGTCCTCTTCTCCAGAGAAGTCATTTCTGTGGCAGGATAATTACCTTTTTTTGTTTTTCTAATGAGTTAGTTCAACTAGCTTGGTAAATCGTATGTGCACGTTCCAAATTCTGCATATTTGCAGCACTGAATGGACAACTCCATAAGTGTCTATCTTAATTAAATTAATTAAATTTAATTTACTTAATTAAATTAATTAAAAATCTATCTTAAAACAACTGGTGAGTTGTGGGTGGTGGAGCCACCACAAGTTTTCCTCTATTAGCCTCGATTCAAAAGCTGTGTCAGTGATTGCTGTAAGGCTATAAAGATTGAGCAGGATGTTGTAAAAGCACAACAGTGGCAATAAGAAATGTAAGCATTTTTGATACCTGAAGACCAGATAGGTAGTCTGTGCAGGCACTGTATCATGTTATATACATTTGTAATACTTTTCTCTGTGTGTCCCATTGGCTGCAGGAAACAAGACTACAGAAAATTTAACTTGCAGCAGGTCACTCCTCCCCAAAACCGCAGCATTAATTTGTACTGCTAATAATGAATAAATAACTCACTGAAGAAAATATGTAGTAACAGTGGAAATGTTTGAGTGAAGGCCGGGTGGCAACCCACAGCAATGCTCACAGTTTTGCAAAGAACTTGCCTGTTTACCATGTTAAAAATCTGTGAATGCCTCATGTCTTATGCTCTTTCCCTAAGTATCTACTGCTGTCCAGAGCTGAGGACAGGTTATTAGGTTGGGCAGACCTTTTGTCTGACTCAGGTGTGTGTTCTTACACACAAGCAGCAAAGACACACAAACCATTCCTTTCTGCTTCCTGTTCTGGCATCCCTTGCTCCCTTCCCACCTTGTTTACAACTCCCTTACATGCAGTAGCCCTTGCTCCCCCCACAAGTATACAAACCTTTGTTGGATTAAACAGTTAACTGTGGTTAGAAAATTGTTTCCTGAGAGGTCTTCCCATCCAGGAAGTGGGCAACTAGACCAGGAACTTACGGTCAACAGTCAGCAGGATGTCCAGGGGCTTGGCGAGATGGAAAACAGGTGGAATAATCCTGAGAGTCTCTGCACGCTATGTGACAGGTGGATAAAAGTGGAGCCAGTGTGAGCCAGAAGTCAGGAGCTGAAGCTAGGAAGGGAACCGTGTGAGGGGGAGGCTGGTGGGACGAGGCAGGGCCAGAGCAGGAGCCAGGCCAGTGGTTCAGGCACAGACATGTTGGGCACCAGGCTGAGCCCTGGTGCGCTGCAGCAGTCGCCCCAACTGGCAGCTGAGCAAGCAGCCTAAAAGCAAAACTCCCAGGCAGCCCTCAAACTGCACTGTACACGGATTGCCTGGACAATTCTTGACAGAAGCTGGTGGCTTTTGTGTAGGGGGAGGTCATTTGCCACCAGCTCTGAGGGTGAGTTTGTTGTCTGTGGAGGGAATGGGGACAGGAGGCTGGTAACAGCCCTCTAAGGGCAGCCCTGCTCTCACAGCCCAGCAGATCACGTGGAGAAGAGCCCACCAACACCCTTGGCATTCCAGACAGCACCATTTAGCTACCCGGGGAGTGACAAATTCTCCTGCTGCACACCCCCTGCTCTGAATATGAAGGTGGTCATACCACCTTCTCCATCTTCTATCTCAACAGAGTTTTGGCAAGGGGAACCAACTTTCCTTTGGCTATCACTGGACAGTCCCTGCCTCACGAGCAAAGGGGGCAGAGGAATCCAGCTTCCCACTTACCTTGACCTTCCCTGCAGCCACTGAGCAAGAGTGTTTCTCCTCAGAGCATGTAGCTTAAATCACAGAAAAGTTTGCAAACAGGAATTTTGGCAACCCCAGTCCGACAGCCCCTGGTGAAGGTAGAACTACCTTCAGCACAGAGGAGACAACTCTACTGCTCTCTGTCCCAGCAAGAAGAGCAGCAGAGAGAAGGGGTATCCAAAGGACAAAGCTGAGGAATGCCTTGTACACAGGCACCAGGGCTTTGGCTGTGTCAAGTCACATCTCTGAGGAGCTGAAGGGAAAAAATCACAGTATATATGCTTTGCCCATTCACCAGCTGAAAAGGGCAATGTGAGCTGAATAGCTAGGAAGACTGTGGAAAGAAGAGGAGGAAAAGACTTGTATCATTTGTGCTCTTCAAAAAAAGCCAGAAGCTCATTGCTCCCTTCTTGTGCGATAGGTGTTAGTGCTAGGTCTATAGCCACGCTGTTCTGAACAAGCCCCTGAAAGTCTCTTTTCCTAATGTATGTGGCAAGTCTCCTAGAAAGATGGAAATGCTGTAACTTGTATCTGGCTCCAAACCTGCTACCCTACTGCAAGCAAGACGAGCATAACTGCAAGAGCTAGGCTGGTGCCTCTGCACACACAGGCAAAACTCGGCAATGGTAGAGACCAAATACCTCAATTTTGCTGCGCCTCTGAGTCATAATCCTTAATGAGGTACAGGCTGTGTAGCTACAGCTCCCTGAGCTGACATTAAGGAAAATAAACATTGCTCTGCGAGAAGCAGAGCTGAGGAAGTTTGGTTTTCTATGGTCTTGCATCCTACAACACTGCTCTCTGCTCGTCACACAATATCCCCTTCTTCCTTCCTTATGTCCCCTGCTATTCACCCTTTCCCTTTTACTTCTTCAGCCCCTCCCAACATCTACTATTTGTTGCATCCCATGGATGTGCAGATCCTACCTCCAACCTCTTCCCATGTGCATATGTACTAAGTCAGAGGCAGTTTCTGTTGTGACCAGTCCCAGGCCACAGATGTGCTGATTCCTTGGGCAGGATGCACCTGCCAACTGACTGCTCCACAGGTCAAACAAAACCAGTGACTACCAGTGCAGACTGCAATCTTTCCCAAAGCAGGAGGCAAACAAGGGAACTTCAGTACCACTGTGTCTTCAACTCATCTCTCAAATTTGGGTGAAACTGATCCTAAACATTTCCCGTTTCTGCCTTCATCTGCTGATGGCAGCAAAAAAACAGAGCTGCAAGAAGCCAGATTTCCATCAAGATGACTGAAGCATCAGGCTGTGATCTGTCAGATCCCTCTGACAACTTCTTCTAATTGCCTTTCAAAACAAGTACTTCCTGCAGAGTGCCTACTCTGTTTTGACCTGAGTCTTTCTAATGCTTAATGTAATCTCCAATGTCCCATGATAGTTATTTATAAGACACAAACCCCATGTCTTGGGTTATCGGTCATTTTTGTCCACTTAATAGGTACAGAGTAATCCTAGATTCAGCGGCTCTTCCCTGTTTCAGGAAATGGAGATTCAGGGTCATTAGAGAACAACTACCATCTTGCTGGGCATCTTCCCGTCTTTTAACGTGAGGTGTGAAAGGGGTTTTTACCATGAAGCAGTTAAAGCACAGACATGGCATAGTTGGAGCAGGACAAAGGCATTTAGCAGAGCTCAGAACTGATTGAGACAAAGTGGGAGATCTCCCCACCGAGCACCCACTGTGCTGTGCTCAGCTGCTCACCAGAATGACCCACAGCTCTCCCGGCTCTCCACGGCTGTTCCCCTCTCCCCTCCCTTTAGGGGTCACTTTAGGTTGATCCAGAATTAGGTGATCCACAATTAACCACGTGTCTTGTTGAGAGAACTGCACTGTCTCCCCATTCCTCCCTGTCCTCTTGAAGACTTCCATGGCTGTCTTGAGACCCTGCACAGTTTCCCGCTCTCTTGCCTGTACACTGAAGCAAAGAGTTTTACTTGCTGCCCAGCAGAGTACAATAGTGACAAGTCGAGCATCTAAACAGAAAATCACCTATATGAATCCTTATTTGTATGCCTGCTGGGGGATTTTAAGCGTTATATCTGTGCTGCAGCTTCTTGTAAATCAGAATGGTAGGAGCAGGTAAAAGCCTCCTGATTTGACCCCGCCTGTTTCACAGACTTACTCCGTGACTCTGTCTAATCGAACCCGTCAGTGCTTCCCTGTACCTACCGGTAAGGAGTGACAATACAAGTGCTGTTTAGTTTGCATCCAGCACGAGCTTGCAGAAATGTAAGCAGTCTGGCTAAGGAAAAGGCTGTGCAAGTGCAAACTTACAGTTCACGGCAGTCACCGAGAAGAATGGTTTTATGTCTTTACTTGCCAGGTGCTTTGTAGAAACAAGTTCTGGCTTTGAAAATTCCTGTCTTTGCTTGGTAGAAGTGGAGTATTTCTATCACAACAATGGTAGGCCTTCCAGAAAGAATGGCAACTTTCACATTTCATCTTAAATATTTATGTATGCACGATAGCACATCACTTTAGAAGAAAATGTTCATATGTATTATTAAATAAGGATATAGCCAGGGCTCAACTTCGCCAAGGCATTAAAGCTAATGCCTCCCCAAGCTGAAGGCAGTTCTACCTACTTTCACCTGAACCTGTGTAAATTATGTAATAGTTCAGCTATATAATAATGTTACTGAGTTCTCATAATCCATATTACCACTCTGGACCACACAGTCATCTGTGGCAGCTATTGTACTTCTGGTTAAAGAGAGATATTTTTCCCTCCCGAATTATTCATGTTACATGGAAAGAAAAAAAACCAACTTTGCAGTTCTCCAATAATTTTCAGAAGGTGAGAACTCCTGTGAGCCACAAAAGACAGAATCATCTCTTCAGCACTCACATTTCTGGAACAATAGGATGGATATATTATTTCTTGCAACTGTTTTACACCGTGTGTTACAAACCCACACAAGAGGAAGTTGCTTCTTCAAAATATCAGAGACATGACGTAGACTTGCTGATACCACGGGAGACATGTCTTCTGTGTGTGAGGGGTTGGGGTTTGCTTCATTTTTTTAACTGCTGAGTAACATTTGGACGCTAAATGGTAAAGGTCTGGAGAGAGTTTTCTGCAGCTGAGTTGTTGATAGGTTTGCTATTGTAGAAATCACAGCTGATTTGCAGCAAATCTATAACAGCAGAGGGTCGGTGACTTTAAATAGCCAGAACATAAACATGCTCTGCCTCATTCCTCTGCACATGCTACAAAAAGCAACAGGCTATCCCACATAATTTTTCAACCCAAATCAGTTTTCTCTCATTGGACACTCATACCAGCGTTGCTCAGTAATTTTTAATTAAAAGGCTTCTTCAGTCTTTGGAAAGCAAAAAAATCAACATCTGAGCATCTGGACAGGTTTACTACAAGGACTTTAATTTCCAGCAAAACTAAAATGTGCTGATTTCCTGTTCTTCACTTCTTTTTTCCACTTACTGGAATGCATTGGTGTGTTTACATCTTATTTTACTTAAAATAAACACAACGCTTTCAATTGTTTTTTGTACCACCTCCAGACATTTTAAGACTGACCAGTGGCCTGGTCTACAACCACTGGTTTATACAATTTGGCTGTTTCACAGTTTGGACATTAAGATTATTAGAATATTGCTCAGAAAGAATTTCCATAAGCCTCTCACACTTCTCTGAAGGAAACGAATGCCTGGCTGCCCCAGCTCTCATCAGCATCACCGGAAACTTTCTGTTAGACCAGCTGAGCTTCATTTGTGATCATTTGAACTAGCACCTCAGTCTTTCTCATACAGACAGTTTATTATTCTTTGTATAATTATATTCTCTCTAGAGAAGATGTGTTTTCAGGTAAGAAAAAATAAGAGAGAACCATTTTATAATCTCAGAGTGTTTTCACTATTAAAGATAATTTTGTCGTCTTTGAAATGTATCAGGAATTAATTGAAGCCTTGAAAATGAGCATGTTTGGCATGGGCAGGGGGAATAGTCTTACCATTTAGATTTTTAAAAAAGCCAACAGAGCAGAGGCAAATCATACATGGCATTGCTGCCTGTTACGGAAAACCAGAGCCATTTCTGCAAGCCTTAAGATCCTGCTGAGCTGTATAATGCTGAGCAACAGAGACAGCAGGCAGGAACTTTCAGACCCAGCAGGATTGGCCACTCTGCTGTCATATATGGTCAGGTGGGTGAAATGCTAGGACTGCTTTCCTCCCTTCTGGAAAAGGAAAAAGCTGTGTTGTCATATTTGCCAACATGTGAATGCAAACCATGAAACTCCACACTGTAAGGGCTCTCATGGATTGATGATGGCCTCTGTGGCGAGTACCCTGTTCTGACACCTGTTTATCCTCCAGAGCAATCTCAAAACTGATGAAGTCAAATGTGAAACAATGTAAAACACATCTGTGAAGTTTTCAGACTCTTGCATAAAGGATTCCTGAAGCACAATGCCGCTTAAAACCTATGGCTCAGAAGAAATCCTTCTAGCCTTCTAAAATCACTTTTATGGGAGAGAGGAAGAAAGACAGATTTAAAATACTCCTGAATGGAAATTCTGCCAGCCCTCAGCTCAAGCCCAAGAGCAAAACCACATGAATGAGATACTAATGGGACTTAAGTGCTCAAATTTGAGTCACCCGTAACTACAGGACTTAGCTTCTGCATTCCCACCTCGCTTTTGCTCAAGTGCAAGGTGCAGCACCTCTCTCTTTTCTGGGTTTACCAGTGTCACAGAGAGATCTGTCCTGGGCAGCTTTGCAGGAATTCTTAGGATAGACACCTAGTAATTAGGAAAGCATCCCTGTTCCCCCTTCAGCCCAACTCATTGCCTCCTCCCAGATGGTCACTGGCTGCCCTGGTATGTCTCATTCAGCTCCAAAGCTGCCGTTTTCTGTCTACTGCAACTTCATACCCTGCAGCACTCCAGGTAGGTTCACTGCATCTCCCTTGGCTGGGGAAAACAGCAGTCTTCCCAAGACATCTGTCAGGGTAGCATGCTATCATGTAACTGCAATGAAGGAGTGTTGAGCTTTGCTGTAATACTGTTACGTCTCCCATCATACTTGCCATTAAAACAAAACAACCCAAACCACCTGAACTCTTGTGCACTGTAAGGTCAGATCAACAGTTCCTTTATTTTTGTTTTGCCTTTGCTCTGAGGCAGGATGTTCAGAGTTTGTGTGCCATTTCTTCACCTGCCTCAGACACCACCGTTCCCAACATTTCTTGGAAATGAGCATGCTGAGCAATTTCTAATTTGCTTTCATCTGAGAAATGATAGTCTTCTGCTCCCATTCCCACTAGTGACCTTGCTTTTCCTTACTTGTATTCCTCACTGGTTCTGCTGAGAACAAAAGCAAAATATTAATTTCCTTTTGGTGACAAACTGGTCGTATTTATTTCCATCCTGCCCTCACCATGTGACAGCCCTTGTTCTTCACTTTCCTGATGTCTGAAGTTTTTTATATTGTTTTTGCTGGGTTTTGTTTGGTGGGGTTTTCTTATTATTTCTATTAATATTCTTTGCAACACCTACCTCAGCTTGATTCTTGGTAATTTTTACTTTCTTCCTGCACTTCGTTAATCTCAAGCCATCTGTCTTGCTATAGGCTGTTTACTCTTAATGTGTATCCTGTGGCTGTTGTTCTCCTCTCTTGACCTTAGCCTTTTCCTAAACATCTTTCTCCATTTACTCGAATCCAAACTCTGCATTGTCAAAAAATCAAAGATGTGAAAAGTTTCAAAGCCCACTCTGCAATTTAGCTTTTAAACACACCACAACAGCCAGCTTCCCAAAGATTGACCCTTTCAGATCAAAAGCATTGTTTATATGCCTGTGATTCCTTTCATGTGATTTGAAGAAATCACTTGATCCAAAGTTAATTTCTAAAACCAGAGCATTATAATATTCTTATATTTTACCAAATCAAAGCTTCAATGTATCCACACATTTAATTTGTTCAGTGGCTGTGTGGGGAAAAAATAGGTTGATTTTCACTTCCCAGAATATCTGGATCCTACTATAATAAACAGCATGTACTTTAATCTGGCAAGTTAGCAACAGTTCTCAGTAGTATTAATCCAGACAACACTAGAGACACCATTAGCTGCATCCAGGTTTAAACCAAGGGATAATTATCCCTTGAATCTTCTCTAGTGAAGAGCCTAAAATTATTCTGACACTTTTTTGCATCCCTAGGGTGACTTGGCTGCATAGCATAGCATAATCTCTTGCTTTAGTACTTTCTGCCCTGTTGCACAGTATATATTTTCCTGTACTCACTTGGAAAATGATAACATGGCACCTACATAGACCATAGAACAACCATCCTAGTTGTTCTTTTTTCAAGCAACCCTAATTCCTGCCTCACATATGGAGAGTTTTTCCAGATTCAGGTTGAACCCCTACCAGGCCTATGAGTGCATCTTCTGAGCGTCACTGAGACTGGAAACAGTCCTACGTACGTGCTCAAGATTCATTTTCTGGTCAGCCTCCAAAGGGGGAAGAGAGAGACAGAAAGTTTACTTTAGGATGGTAGGATTTTCCAGTTCCATCTTTTGCCTGTAGTTCTCCTGTAATTACTCCTGTAATGGTCTGTGGCAAAAAATGGGTTTACTATCTGTGAATTTTGCAAAGCTGTAAAGATTCTTGTTGCCCATGAGCATACTGAAGAGATTTTCTATTCTGTTATAATTGTGCTGTTATTTGCTGGGGTAAAAAAAAAAAAGGGGGGGGGGGGTAGGGGGCACGCTAGATAAAGCTCTGAATAATGGCTCTAAACCTCATCTGAAACTGAACTGTTTCTTCACTTTACAGCCACTTTTCTTTGAGAGTTCTCTGTGGTTTTGCATATTAGATTTAAGGTCCTCTAGTTTTCATTGCATACAAGCTCTGCTGACTTCTTATCATATCAGTACAACTACATTGGTTCTATAGCTGCTCGGGGTAAAAATAAATAAATAAAGTCACTGTGGCTTCAAGCACTGACAGCATTACTGGAGGAAAGTCTCCTTGTCAGACTTTTGTTTCTGGACATCCCACAATTTTCACCCCGGATAGATCTAGAGTCACAGAGCTCTTAAAAGGCAGCACTGAAATTTAAGAATTCAAACCAAACTGGGTTAAAATGATGACCTGCAGTATAGCTTTGGAACCCATCTGTTTCTAACTGCTCTTTACTCCTCTTACCACGTTGACACGTTACATGCCCGTGGTTAGCCTCATTAGAAACCATGAGCAGCAGTCAGTGCCTGATAATCTGTTTGGATCTGGACGTGTCACAGAACTTTCAGTACTGAATGGCTCAAGTTTACCTTTCCTTGACCTGAAGAGTGTCTCTCCCCACGGAGTCATGCTGACATGAGTAGGGTGCTGAGTGAGTAAGGCACTTTTTAGAGTAAGAGAAATGAGGACAGAAAGGGGTCAGATGTCAGGTTCTCCAGCACTGTTCGATCAGTTGTACTTTGATACCAAAGATACCCTCGCACCACTGGTTTTCATATAGGTAAATAGTTACCCACATACCGCAATTATATCGCTCCTTGTAGGCACTTCTTTCTGAATGGAAATGTAAGATTTCATGCAGTACACAACCCCTGAGCTAGTGTGCTTGTTGAATGTAAACAAAAATCACTGGGTTTTCTCCCACCAGACCTTTTCCAGAAAAAAGTGGCATGTTTGATGTTTCCCTTGTAAGACCAGCAGCAGATGATAACCCTGCAAGGCACCAAAGGAGAGCCCCTAGTGACTTGTCAGTACCGCAGGGGGGTACCTGCCTCACTTGCCTGGCTGCCCACGTGGTGGGGTTGGCTCTCTGGTGGGATGTCCCATCCTGGCCCAGGTGGCAGTCCCAGCCTTGCTTCAGGACATGCTTGACTCAGCAGAGAGAGCAGGGTAGCAAAGCCATGTAATGACCACAGGCTATGCGGCTTTATCAGATGTACATCAGAAGAGCCTGCAAGATGGAAAGAGAATTTGGGGGAACAGGGTGAGAAAGAAGGATTGAATGCTTGAATGCTGCCTTGTGCCGGGAGAGAGATTAGCAAAACTTTTCTTCCTGGTCAAGGAAATCCACTGCTCCCCTGCAACGGGTTTAAGCCAGTATCATCTGCTACGCAGAGTGCAGGACACCAGCCTAGCCATAAAACTTCCTAGCTCTTCTTGGGCACCTCCAAAGGGGGCCTTCCCCAAAATTCAGCTAGCCACAGGGTCTGATTGTCAGATACATTTGCTCATTTTTTAGAGATGGCAAAGGGAATTTACATAATTTGGATCCACAGTGTCTTCCATATGGACATATGTACGCTGCATGTTTCTGTGCCGTGTAGATGTATTAGAACTTTTTTTACATGAGATAACGTGGCCGCTCGCAGCACAGACACTTGCACAGGCTGGTGTACCCTGCTTTCTACCAGAAGTTAGCTTGTGCTGCACTCTGTTCCTCCAGGGTGTTAGATGTCTACTGGCATGAGCTGTTTGGGTATGATCAGATCATGCTGCAGTGGGCAGTGAAGAGTCACTAGTTGAACCATTTTTCCCCCTCTTTTTTTTTTTTTTTTTTTTTTTTTTTTTTTTTTCCCTCTCTGACCCTTACTGTAAACTATCAATGAAAAGTGACACATAACACACAGTCCTTGCAGAGGGACAGACTTTGCAGGCACATGTCCCCCAGCATCGGCTGGAACATCCACTCCAAAATACTTACAGCAACATTTTTGTTAAGTATATAATAAAGAAAAAAGTTTTAGGATTAATTTTTGTTATAAAGCCAATCAGCATCCTAGTCACCTGCTCACTATCTTTCCCTTTGCAGCATATGACCCCTCACCCATTTGCTTCTGTCCAGTTTTGAATTTATATGTATCCACATAATCGGAAGCATTAAGTTTAGCTTTGGATCAAAATCATGAGTTCAGATCCAACATTTTTCACAAAGATTCAGTGGCAAGAGGAAAAGCTCAAGCCCCGATTTCAGGGTTCAGAACTGCATTTGGCTCTGGCCAGGGCATGGGACAGGGTTTGATTGTTGCTGTCCTTGTCCTCATCCAAGTCAGTCCAGCCTCACTGTTGTTTGGGATTCCTGATCAATTTGCATGTATTTTACGATATTATTTCAAAATCTCAGTACTGCACACAAAAATCCTAATTTAAGGATGTGGGAAACGGCTTAAGGACAGATTGAGTGGCTGTGTGGTCTTTAAAAATCTCTGTTTTGTTTACATGACAATGCTTCATCCCTTCCAGCTATGGAAATCTTCGTTTGATTTCAGGAGACTGAAGCAGCACAGGTGAAACATTACTGAGCGGAAAAAAAAACCTGCAGCATGAAAGAAAACCCAAACCATCAAAAAGAAACATCAATTTTATGACTACACAAGATAGCATCTAACGACCACAAATGCCTTCAGATGCTTTACACACAATTTCTGATTAGTGTTCTTGCTTAATAAGAGTCGTAAGCCACTGAACCTTAACAGAACAATCAAAATGATCTCCTATTCTGGGGATGATCATCAACAAATATTTAAATGGCACTATTTTGGGCAGTTAGAGTCTCTTCCTTAGAAAATGTGTTTTCTCCTCACTGAGCAGAAACTTCATTGAAAATACTCAGGCAAAGCAGCTGAAAGCCGCAGTATCACCAACCCTGTGAATGATGACTTTGTGGTAGTCACAGTGCGCTGCACAACTCAACAGTCCCAGTTAAAGCACCACTGAATTACAAGAGAAAAATATCTCCTTTTCTTTGTGGTCCTGCTAGGAATGATGGGTTAAGGTCCGTTTGGCTGGGATGCTTTCCGAGCACGCTGACCTGCGTGGCTGCTCACACTTGTTCGGTGCAAAGGGCTGGCTACCTAGCTCACATCTCTGTGAAGGGCCAGCAGCAGCAGACTGCATCCAAACGATCTGGCAGATGCTGCGTATGGGCAGAGCAAGTAGTCGCTCCTTATTCACTTTCTCCATGGTGTATCTGATTTTATGTACCCCTGTCATATCCTCTCTCTAGCCATCTCTATCAGACTGAACCATCCCTGTCTTTTTAATTTCTACTCATACAGCAGTTTGCTCCACAGCTCTCACCAGCTTTGCCACCTTTTCCTCTGTCTTTTCTGGTTCTTCTTACATCGTTCCTGTGATGACACGAGCAGGGAAACACGAACCTTTCAAGATGATAGTGCACCGTGGGCCTACAGAATGGCAAGCCATCCTGCTTTATTCCCTCTCTTCTTTCCTGCTGGTTTTTAATTATCCATTTACCTTTTTGACAGCTGCTGTGGGTTTAGCTGAAACTCTCTTGAACATCAAGACAGTTTCCTTCCATGGTAATTTTTCATGACCCACCGTGCATGTAAAGTTATGTGCACTAAAATGAAGTTGGCTGCTCTGCACGTGGTAAGATCAACTGTCATCCACTATTTTATTCTCAATATTCAAACCCATGAGATCTTTCTGTAGCTCTTCACAATCAGTTTTGATTTTGATTACTCTGAGTCACTGAATGTTGTGGGCAAATTCAGTCACCTCCAATGAAAATAATTTTTCAGGCCACTCCTGAGTATATTGAGCTGCTGTGGCCACCACCCATCCCCCATGGCCTTGAGTGATGACCTGGCCCTGTCATGCAGACTGACAGGTATTCCTGCCCTTAGTTTCTTGTTTTTGAACTAGTTACTAATCCATAGGACAACCTTCACCCTTATGACAACATGGTTTATTTAAGGAAGAGACTTCACCAGAAGCTTTGAGGAGTCCAAGTACACTGTGTCTACTGGATCAGCTTCATCTACGTGCATTCTGGTTCTCTCAAAAAAACTAACAACAGATTTATGAGCCATGGTTTCCAAGCTGTGCTGACTCTTCTCCATTATTTTGTATTCCTCCATATGTCTACTAATTCTATTCTTTATAATACTTCTCACAAATGGCTCTCAAATGTAAATCAGATTTATGAGTATGCAGTTCCTTGGGTTCTTCTACGGACCTTTTCAGAAGTGGGCATCACATGTCCCACTTCCTCTAACCTTGAGGCTAATTTAAGCAAAGCCAATTTAAACAGTAGGTTTTTCGCCACAGTTAATAGTTTGGCAATTTCATATCAGAGCTGCTCGGAAACTCCTGCGTGAGTGCCATCTGGTCCTGTTGATCTGTTGTTATCTATTTTATTGGTTTGTTTTAAAAAGGTTTTTAGTGTCACTTCAGTTTGAGATCTTTCATCAGACTTGCCCAATTAAAGTTTTCAACATGGCAGCTCTGCTGAACTCCTAAATTGGAGTGGACACCAATGCAAATAATCCATTTGGCTTTCCTGCTATTGCTTTGCCTTTCTTTTACACTTTGGTCATATATCAGCTATACTGAGTTTCTTCCAGTGACCACCTCTTTCTGGCATGTTTGAAAATTTTCTTATTATTAGTTACATGCCTTTAGTGTGCTGCTACCAAGAAGGTCTTTATTAGCTATTGCTTTGTTATGGTTATACACTTCCTTTCCCAGAACACGTATTCTCTTCTGGTTTTCTCATTTGCACCTTCCCCTCTGTTCTGCAAGATATCTTTTCTCTTCTGGTTTCCTTTACTTTTCTCTTTACCTGTGCCAAATATGAAAGTCTTCTTTCAACACGTAATATATCCCTACTCTGATTTGTCAATATGTCTTTAAATGTGGCCATGACATCTGCAAGCATTTTACTTTCTTAACTGTCCTATTGATTTCTAAAAAGTTTTCCCATTTGTACATTTTTGTCCTTTCTGAAGCTCTGCACTGTGCTCTTTGTGGGTTGGGTTTTTTCTGTTCCTGTGGACTTGCTGAATTTGAGTGTGCTGTGGCCGCCGTGCTAAAATGCTTGGGTGATACCTGTGTCTACAGCAATGCACTTCTCATGGCTGAGGTCAAAACCAGGCGCTGGTTTTTCTCAGTTGTGTTCTCTGCCTCGCTGTTGCAACAAGCAGTTATTTATGGCATCTGCAGATGCAATGTCTGCCTCATGCTTTCTCATGATATTTACCTAGGCTGCAGGACATCACCAAGACCTCTAATATCCTTTGTTTTCTGCCATTTCAAGCTTTCTCATTACCCTTCCCATTTCTCAGTCAAGGTCACCAGCCTGTCAGGTGGCTGACAGCATCGCTCTGATATTCTTCTCTTTTAGGCACAGTATTTCGAACGGCAGGGATTCTCTGTTACCTGTATGCCACAGATGACTTATTTACCTGGTTTGACTCCAAGCTCTTTTTAAACACAGAGTAGCACAATGTAATCTGCAATTCCTTTATCAGTCACAGCCTGCAGCTATGCTATCCTGTTTCAGCTTATTTTCTGAGTTTCTGGTATGTCCATTGCATCAATATAATATTTTTAAAGTCCACTGCTTTTAATTTTTAGCCTCTATCCATTTAAATATTGGATGTTCAGCTTTTATAGAAAAGCCAGCACATGTACGTTTTTGCCTTTGAGGATCAAGGTCTGGGGTTTTTTATTGACTGCTCTTTGCTGTCTCCCTCATTAAACTAATCAGCTTCAGCCCTATCTTTTTTTGTTGCTGTTGTTATTCTTCCCAAGCAGGGATGTAATTGAGCACTGTATACGGTCAGGAAAGATCTTCAAGTAAATCGAGAGAGCTACAGGATGTTTGCTCACTGATGTCTAAAAAAAGCTGGAGATCACTCTGCCAGTCCCTGGCTCCTGCAGTGTGAGCTGTTACAGTTTTGTGCTATTACTTATTAATTAGTAGCACAGAACTGGGCAAAATCAGTCGTGTCAAGAAGCAAACCAAGCAGGATAGCTTTTAAAATGCTCATACTGTACCCTCAAAATGGACTACTGACAAAGTATACACATATCCCCAGTGCCTGGGCACCCAGCAGCAGAGACTAAGAAAACCTGGAGCTGCATGACAGGGACACAAGCAGAGCCAGAGAGCTGATGATTTGACAGCTCATCATCCTGAACAGGAGTCACAGTGCTTGCTCTGTTAGAAAATCCCCTAGAAGTTGGGTCACGAAAAAATAAAAAGGATTACACATCCAAGAAACCCCATTTAACACCAGACATGATCACACAGCACTTGCTATCCTGCCAGATCTCATTACCCCAGGGGTAAAACCATATTATTTACCCTTACGTGACAAAACCTCCAGATTTTAACAGATTATTTTCACTACGGCAGCAGGAACTAGTTTTGTGCACCATCTGTCACATCTCTGCCTGTGTGTCAGCCTGCTGCAAGCCATCATTAACGCCTTATCATTATTCACCTTCCATGTAACAACAGCAGCAATGACCCTCCCTGTGACCAGAAGCCCACAACGATGGGGGCTGTATAAACACAAAATTACAATGCTAGCTCCCCCCACCCCCTGCCGAAGTTTGCAGGCTGTGGAGGGTGCAGGCTTTTTCATGGGTCAGTGCATTGCAGGCATATAACGCTCTTCAAATTCTGTAGCTCGCTAGCTAGCCTTGACCGCATTCAGTGTGGGATGCAAAGGGCCCTCGGAAACTCATCGAGTGCTCAGAGCGGTTGGACCACACGAGTGCTGCTGTGGTTATTCTGCTCCAGAGAGGCAGCACCAGCTAGCTCAGAGCTGGCCTTGGTGTGGTTACGTTGCACCCAGCTGCGTGCACATGTACTCTCCAGCCAAGTGATGCTTGACGGTCGTACACAGGGGAAAGACAAGAGAGGATCAGCAAACATGAATGAAAATCATCTTGGCAGACTCGAGATCTACTTGGTGTAGAGACTTCGCAGAACATGGAATGGATCCATATGTATTTGCTGGGAACAATTCCTCATTGTGAGGAGAGGTGTAGGGGAAAACACATAAAAGGATGTGTTTTAATAAACTACTGAGATTAAATAAAGTCTACCAGCAAGTATCATGGCTGAAAAAAATTCATTAAAAAACTCAGAAGGTGTCAATAAGTTTTCTATGAAGAGAGAAGAAGAGCTGAACCTGCACCTTAATATTTTTTTTTGCTCTCCAGTAATGAAGCGATTTCCTCCTTCAGGACTGGACACCTGTGAAATCTCCGCAGCTTGTGAAACTACTGTCTTTCATAGGGTAAAAAAAGACAGAGGAGGAAGAGGGAGGAGGGGGAAGAATTAAAGGAGCTGAGCTGAGGCCTTCTCATCCCACCCATCCCCTGATAGACACACCTCTGTGAAGGAAAAACACTCCCTGGGAGGGTCCTGGTACGGAGCTCTTCTGGAGTCATGTTGCCCACAGCACAGTCCCAGTTTTGAGTCTGGAGGGACAGGCTGGACCTTTCTGTCAGCACAAAAGGAATCCACTGAGGGACCTTCCAGGGACCTCGAGAAGCAGCACTTGCTCCCTGCTTTTGAGCTTCCTTGTCTTCCATGGTGGAATTTCGCTGTCCCAGGTCCAGCACTGAGGGGGCGTTTAATGGTAGGAAGGTATTTAACTTTCCCCTCCCAAACCACCCTCCTCCCAAGTGCCTTGTAAAGAGACTCCTTTGCATCTTCCTTTTTATGGCCAGACATAAGTACAGCCAATTTAGAGTCTAGTCTTCCAGTTATTATTTCTCATTAGTTTTAAGAAGCTTACAGTCTGTTAAATGCTTTACTCGCTGCCTTGCTGAGACTCTCATCTGATTTACTGATGGGTTGTGAAGACTTTCTTATTGATTTTCCTTTGCCCTTTTATTGTATTACTCTAAGACAATAGTAAAAAGATTAACTGTGATCAAGTGGCTAACAAAATTAATGTGCTAACAGAGGAAAGAAAAGCCAGGATAGAAGACAAAACAGTTCCAAAGCCTCTGAAGGAGCTGGTTGAGGCATCCTTGTGGCTATTAGCCATATTTTGAGGCTCCATCAATGACAGGTGGGAGACACCACGAAGTCTGGAAGAGGGCAAAACACAAAAGAGGAAAAGAGAGAAGCCAGGGACTGGCCAAAGCTCATTTTACTGAAATGAATGATGAAAGCCTGGAAAAAATGTTACAACCTTTTAAAGATACAAAAATCAGGAAACTGATTTAAAAAAAAAAAACCCCAAAGTGGGTTTTTAAATCTCAGAGTTTTGTATCGTAGCTGTGGCTGTAATCCAAAAGTTTTTTGGATTACATAGCGAGTGTAATCCAAAAGTTTTTTAAATATCTGGGTGAGTCAATACTGCCAGCACCAAGGGACAAGGTAACCTCATGGTCACTATGTGTATGGGGAGAGGTGGGCTACTGGGCTGTTTCTTTATCTCTGAGATGCCGACCTAACTATCTCCTGTTGCTTAGTGAAGTCCTTTCCATGCAGACCCTGCACAAAGCACACAGTCAGTCTATAAATTAATTCCCAGTTCTATTTTTTATAATTTTTTTTCATTAAAATTGCCCCAAATGCCACACAGCTCTTGCTCCATGCAGAATACAGACTAAGGAAAAGGCAAGGGGACATCCCATTTGGGACAAAGGAGACAAACTTAGGGCAATTAAAATAGATACCTGCCTCCGCCTGGAAACCTGGGCAGCAATCCATACCAGCAAAGCTGGAATCAGGGAACAGAAGGAGAAAGAGGCTTTTAGAGGGAGGCAAGTAAAAAAATAAAGCAGAATTCTGCAATTATTGAACTATCTGACCAAATAATATTGGTTTTCTTAGACAGCAGCAAAAAAAACCAACCTCTGACTTCGAAGTTCCTTCCACTTTGAGCTCTGTTTGGCTATTTAAAGTGCACCGATTACAACAGTTCTGCCACAGCCTTCATTTTCAGCAAAGCCCCGAAGAAGGGAAGCTGGCCAAAACAGAGAGTCACAAATCCTGCATCTTCTGCTCTGCTTGGCCTCGTTAGTGGTGGGCATATTTCATACTTGTACTTTTCTGAGATGAAGGATGCTTTGTCCAAAACCTGCAATGCAAAGGAGAGGACCTGTCCACTTTGGTTTGGCTCAGACCCTGTTCTCCAGCTCTTGTTGCCCATAGCTAAGCCCAGCTGAAGGCTGCCGAGTGCAGCTGATGGGAAGCCATGCCAAGGCAGCTGCTCTAGAACTCTCCTTGTCCCCCTGTTTCCCTTTTCCCTTCCTCATACAATCCCCCCAGCGCAGCCCAGACACGGTGCGTGGGGCCAGGGCAGCTGCTGTGAGGCAGCAGTTGCAGCTTCTTTGTTAAAATAAAAATAAAGAGAGCTCTGAGAAAGGTGGGAATTTCTTTCTTACCTATATCCCTAGGCCAAAAGTCTGAAAGTGTCTTGAGAACATAATGGAAAACAGTACAGACTTTTATGAGTGAAAGCATGGTGTACAGCTTTACTTTATGAGCATCCTCGTCCCTCAGACAAAAGCAACAGATACCGATTAGGGGCAGTAACAGTTTCCAAGAAGAAACATAACATGCTTTTTCTAACTTTTGCATGTTTAGAACTGACCTCTGTAACTCAAAAGCAATGAGCCTTGCTATAGGGCTGTGTGATTCAGGGGGTATTCACTTGTTTTGTGATGTCCATTTTCGCTAGGGTGGGAAATGTGCACATGAACACCTGCAGACTGCAGACCTGTCCTGCTGGAGGACAAAAAGGATTGCAACCACAGTATTTTGACTATGAGGACATCTGTTGTTTCTCTTCTACTTACAGTGCTCAGAGCACACCCAAAACCTGACTGTGAGCACCATGGTTCATCTTTTTAAAGTCAGCTGTGGGGCTAGCACCAGAAGACAGCTCTCCCAGGGAACTTTAAGAGAATGAAAACCTGTAAAGAACGCCGCAAAACATGCAGCAGCAGTTATCCAGATGTCATGCTTGGCAACAGACTTTTTCAGCATTTCAGCTCACTTCAGCCCAGGAAAATTGTATTCCTTTCACCAGATAATAGTTGATTTGATAGAGCTTCTTCTGCTCACTTCATTCAGCATTTTGTGTGCTATTCATTTTAGAAAGGCATTCTTTGGCTCTTGGCAGATGGAGAATCCTGTAGCAGAATAGTTCTGGATGTTATCCCAGGCCTTTTTTTCTCCCTTTCTCACTCCCCTTCTTTCCTACATCTTCCCCAGATTGAAGTAGGCTTTGCACAGATTTGGAGGACTTTTAATTTCACAGTGTGTTTGAAAAATAAGAGTGACTCAGGGGATACAAAACATATGAAACGAAGCGATGACTTCAACTACAAAATTTTGAAAGCAAATGCCTCGTTGTGCAGTGCCTGCATTCATTTGGTTCAACAAGTTACCGCTGTTATCTGTATTCCAGCTATTCCTACAAATGCCTTCCTACCACAATTCCCAAGAAAATGCTTGAGTAAATGCATGTTTTTTCAATTATTTTCTCTTCTACATTTCCTGAGATGTCCCGTTGTCCCCGCATCTTTTGCCTTCACCCCTGTAATGGTTAACAAGACTGCCCCTGGACTCAGAGCTAAGCCCTTAGCCAAGGGTTTGCCAGACTGGTGATAGTTCACAGAAGTGTAGAACACACTGAAGATACATAGGGACAGGGGAGTAGAAACAACTGCTGTAGTTTTAGTCTTGCTACAGTGACAATGGCTCTAATTTCCTTGTTTAATACCTTCTGCATTAGAAGCCAGCTTCTCATGTCTTGCAAAGAGGCATGTCTCTAAGGCACTCAATGGAAAGAGTCTGAATTGTCCCAACTAAGCCGCTATGCCTATATTGCATAGATCAGAGAAACAGAACTTTCTTCAGCTATTTTTCCCCCCTTTTGTTTCTATAAATTTTCTTCAGGCAAACATTCCTCCTGCCCACATTTTTAGAGCAACTGAGTCTCTCACACACACACTTATTACTGAATGTACCTGTGCCCATCTCCAATTTCACGAGATCATTTCCTGAGATATTCTTTCAGAATGTATTTCATGTACATTTTAACATTTTGAAAGAAAAAAACCTGAGAAACCATTTACCCACAACATCCACATACCTCCCTTAATGCCTTTCTCAGTTCAGTTCACTGAATGTCATCTTCAAACTTCCTAAAGATTAGGGACAAACAATTATTTTTTTTTTCTCCATTTAACCGGCTCTGAAACGATCAGCTTTCGCCTTTGCCTTTTGTTACAGAGAAAAGCCATGGCACATCAACCTGTCTGGGAAAAAAAATAAAACACAGTGATGGGAGAATAACCCAGAAGGACAGAGAGCCAAGAAAATACCTTTTACTTGAACACGTGATTTTTTAGCAGCATGTTACTGCCATGCAGGGGCTCTGGCTGGAGGGCTGCCCTGAGGGACTTCATCGTGCGATGCCTGTTTGACCCTCCAAGGAATGCAAGCAGACATGTCCAGCATCTGTAGCAGGAATCTTTTGTGGTCAGTCCCTGCATCCAGGCAGGCTGATGACCCAGCAGTGTCCACATAACGCCCCTCCAGTGTCTTCTCCCTCCATTGAATGCCATCTATTTCTCCAGCCCTGTGAAGGGCAGTCCCACAGGCTGACTGCAGACATCAAACTGAATCCCAGAAGCCTCCCAAAAGTTACTTCAGTGGTGATCAATTATTTGCCCCTCATAGCTGTTGACCAGATCTGACTGTAAGCTCAGTTTTGACTCTCTGGCTTACATGACATGACTGTAATTTGTCCTTAGCCATTGAAAAAACCATACTGTGCAGGTATTGAAAACCATCCTATCCATGAGCACACATGATATACTCTGCAGGAGCACTGTGTTTACAAGAAATCTCCTCCTCCTCCCCTCCACATTCCCAAAAATTCCTAAAAATAAAAGGTTTCTGGAGTGAAACAAGTACTATGATAGCCTTTTGCAGGTAGGCACTCCCACACACTGTGCAGTTTCCCCCTCCAGAAACAGGCTGCCCCTGAGAGGACGTTCGCAGATGCCCCACAGCCCGGGAAAGCCAAAGCCCCGGTCTGTGCTTTCCTTCTTTTCCTTGTTCCCTTATTTTCTCCCATGGGATAAATTCCTTTTCCTCTATGTTGCCCACTATGAAGGCACTGTCACAAAGCCATGGTATGAACAGCAATGGATGGCCATTGCATGTGACTGGGTCCCTGTCCTGGGCCCTCTGTGCCTTTCTGGAGTTGCACCAGGAGGTAGAAGAAGGGACAGAAGGCAAAGAAATAAAAAGCAATGATCCTGAAGTTACCAGTGACCACCACCTGAGGAAGAATGGGGAAATGCAGACAAGCATGTCACTCTTCAGAAGCACTCTTGCTAAGTATGTTGCAGTCAGAGCCCTGCATAAATGCCTACAGAAGTTGGATAAGAGAGGACCTGGAAGGAGGGCACCACCCAAGCAAACAATCACATTGTGAGGACAAAACAAAATAATAATTGCGTGTTTTTCTCTCTATTCTTAAATGTTGGATTTAGTATTCTGTAATATAAAAACAAGTGTGTGCTACACCATAAGCAGTTGGCTGGCAGTGTCTGGCTTTAAGTGTCAAGGATGCCACTGGGCTTTAAGCATCAAGGATGGCTTCAGTTGTGTCTGACTTACCTGCCGTAAGAGGCACAGCAAGGAGGAGTTCTGGTTTAACCCCAGCCAGCAACTAAGCATCATGCAGCAGCGGCTCAGTGCCCTCTGGTGGGATGGGGAAAAGAATCAGAAGAGTAAAAGTGAGAAAACTCATGGGTTGAGATAGACACTTTAATGGGTAAAGCAAAAGCCATGCATGCAAGCAAAGCAAAACAAGGAGTTCATTCACCATCGGCAGGCAGGTGTTCAGCCATCTCCAGTAAAGCTGGGCCCCATCACGCGTAACGGTTACCTGGGAAGACAAACACCGCAACTCTGAACCTCCCCTCCTTCCTTCTTCTTCCCCCAGGTTTATATGCTGAGCATGACATCTCATGATACGGACTTTGGTCAGCTGGGGCCAGCTGTCCTGGTTGATTCCCTCCCAGCTGCTTGTGCCCCCCCAGCCTGCTCGCTGTGGGGTGAGGAGCAGAAAAGCCCTTGGCTCTGTGTAAGCGCTGCTCAGCAGGAACTAAAACATCCCTGTATTATCAACACCGTTTCCAGCACAAATCCCAAACACAGCCCCATGCCAGCTACTATCAAGAAAATTAACTCTCCCCCAGCCAAAATCAGCACAGAGTCATGGGAAACACACAGGTAACATATGCTTCTTATAACCATAATTGTTTTCAGAGGAAACCTGCTCGCGAAGCCAGCTGAAACCTGGCAGTCAAAGGTGGAGTGAAGGGGTGTATGACCTGACTCCGTGTGCACAGCCATGGCATGCTGGCACAGAACAGAGAAAATAATTCATTCATTTACAGAAAGCCAGTGTGGGTCCAAGGCTGGGGAAAGGATGCTGAGAAAATAACTTGCGGCTGTTTTAAAATTAACGCTTGGTTCCCCACTTGCTGAGCGGTATGCTGATGAAAACGACCTCCCTCCGGCCGCATGCTGCCCACCCAGGAGCACAGCAGGGAAACCCCTGATACCAAACCCCTGCTTCTTGAGCTCCATGTTTCATGTCAAAAAGTAGCAACTTTAAACACATGATGTAACCCTCGTGTTTATTCCTGCCTTTTAAATTTCTCTAGGCATCTTTATCTGCCAAGTACTCCATTGATTTTAATGCCGGGAAAAGGCATCAGAAGAATAGCTCTAGAATGTTATATCCCTTACATGACTGGAGAGTGGTACCTGTGAAGCCTTCCTCTCAGTGCAAGATCAATGAGCTTCCCCAAAGACAGAGGAGAACCACCAAGGCTAATAAGGGTGGCTCGCTCCCTCTGCTTACATGTTCCTTGACTTGCCTCAGATCAAAAAGAAGAATCACATAATAACTCTCTTAAATGTTTGGGTTATTTTGGGGGGGTTGGGTTTGTTGGGGTTTTTTTTCATGCTGTCTTGTTTGCCAAATGCAAGAAGCTCAGCTGCTGGAGCTTGTTGTTCCAAGCAGTTGGGCCCTGGGTTTGCTTTTGGCAGTCAGAGCAGCCCTAGCATTTTTTTTCCCTTTGACAGCGTGGGAACTTTCTGGGAGCCACTTGAAATGCACATGGCTCCCACTCCACCTAGCTAAATATTTTAGTAATGGGAAGCAGTAGCAGAAAACAGCTCGTTCTATATTTTGTAGAATTTTCTCACTTGCTTATATACAAATTTCTGTACCTGATCGGTCTTCATCTTTCATTGTTTAGCCCAGCATCCATTGAAAAAAGTCAGTTATGTGGGAACACCACCAAAGCTGTTTGTGCCTTTGCCTGGAGCTGGTGTTAGATACTCATACAGAGGTTTGTGATTAAGTCACTAGAGAAATTCTCTCCTCCAGAAAACAAGAAAGTCTGCTATTGAATCAGAAATTAGGAAATATTTTTGAAAGGGTAATTTGATTTTCCATTTTGAGTTTTGACATTTTTTTTTCTAAATGTATTGCAGAAGTCTCTGCTGATACGTATTTTTTAATCTTAGAAATACAGTTACCTTTTGTTTTGGTTATTGCTCACAAGGGCTGAAGGTGAATTTATAGGAATAGCATATTAACATTTGATGTCAGCTTACAGTTACAGTGCATTTGAAAGACCAGCTGTCCACTATGCACCACATTCACACACATGATCAGTTCACATTCTAATGTACACGTGAAATGTAATGCATGTGTTTCATAATTATTTTGCACATTGCATAGAACTTCAACATGCTTTGCATTGTATTATTTGACTGGACAACAGTCAAAATTATCTAGACAGAATTTTACAGTAAGCATACGTATCCACTCACTGCTTGGTAGCAAGAACATTTGTTTTTTTCCTGAGAAAAGTTTTCTTTATGGAAATAATAATATTTCCTATCGCTTTGACTTACAAGTTTCATTTCATAGAAATGTGCACATACTGAAAATAAACACATTATAATGAATACAATTCTTAAGGTGAATATGGCAAGAATCAAGAGACATCTAGAGACCTGCACACAGACGGCATCCTAGAAATATGAGAGGCAGTTACACAAGCAACTTAAAGCTTACAGAACTTTACAGAAAATAATACTATTCTCATACCTCTACTTAACCAGCCAAAAGCTGCAGGGATGTAGTGAGGAGTCAGTAAATGTCATAGGCATTTCTGGTGGTGACAAAACCAACTGAAAACAATCTGAAAACAACTTTGTTTTGTTTCATTTAGTTAGCTTTCCTCCTGAACAGAAATGATTTTATACATTGAAATACCTTGATGGTATTAAAATACAGCTCAGCATTCTGGCACCACTAAATCCAATGGTGAATTTCCAAGCTACATTATAATAGTACCAATATTTCATTTCCAGATAGAAAATAAAATCCAGCCAGCCTTTAGCAAGCTAAAAACACCTCTGTTTTGAGTCAGGCCTTTGAGGGACCTGGAAGATTAAAAATAAAAAAAGAAAGAAAAAAAAAAGACCTTAGGTGAATACTAGCGCATCAGATTTATACCAGGTGGCAAAGCGATGAACAAAGTCTGTTAAGTCTGGGCTATGTCTGAGGCTGTCTTGAACTGCCATAAACTCTGCTTATTCATATCTGCTGGCGAGGCTTCCGTGGTGCTGGGGTGCTGCAGAGGTTCCCGCGGGAGAAGAGGAGGGGAGCATGTCCCTGTGCAAACAGCCCGATGACGCCCCCTCCTCCGGAGGCACAATGTTTTTAGGAGGATGCTAGCAGATAAAGGGAAATGCAGAGGCAGGCAAAGAAAGACCAGAAGGGTAGGCAGGGATCAGCAGGGAGAGATGAAAGCACTAGATATCTAGCTTGGCTAAGTAAAGATGTAAAACTCCGCAGCTATTTAAAGTGTGGTGCTTGGCAGCGGGGGAGGGGAATTGCCTGTTTTACCCCGAAGGATGGAGCATAAGCAGTATCAGCTCATCATAACCAGAGCGAAACTGTGATGCAGGCTGCCTGGGGAAGTTTTAGGAAATACCATTCTTCAAGAGTTATGCAAAGCAGGTCTAGGCACGGCACTGGGTATCGCAGCTTTGGCAGCTTCGGTAGCCGCTGGGGCACCAAAGGGGAGAAGGGTGGACTTGGGAGGGGATGGGGGAATAGCCAGAAGCAGTCTAGGGAAAGCCTTTGCACTTCCTAGTTAGCAGCTATCTGTAGTTTTCTGCATCTTTATGGGTTGTGCTGAGCACCAACACATGGGCTGGGCTTTTGAAGAAAAAACAAAACAAGAAAAAACATGTTTGAGCACATTGAAGAGAAGATGTTATTAAAATACCACCAGAGGTCACAGAAAAAGGTGCTTTGTAGCAACCCAGGTTGTCCTGTAGTAAAAGCTGCCAGGTTTTTGCAGTGTTGTCTCTGTGACTGTGACCAAGGCACCGCTGGCAAGCAGAGCCTCTGAAGCTCATTGTGGGCAACTTGGCAGCAACAGGCAGTTCCTGGCAGGTGAACAAAACTCTTGCCGTTGGCAGGCCTCTATCAAGACTATGGAAGCAGAGGATATAAAAAGAAGACTGGTTTTGGATCAACTGGAGATACAGGGCCATGCTTGCAGATGAGCTGCCAGTCACCCGGTGATGCAGGAGAGCTGCTTCCCCGGGGCGCTTGGCAGGGGACACCAGTGGGAGCGGGCTGAGACATCCGCTCTTCATGGAGCCAGGACGAGGTCATCAAGAATTATTACTAGGAAAAAAAAAAAAAAAAAAAGAGAGCCACATGGCTCTTTCAAAGCAACTGATGTGCTGTGAAACTAGTTATGAAAGTGCTCTTCATTTTACATATGACTCGGCAACAAAACCATTTACTTTAATCCTCTCATCTCAAAGTGCCTGGGGTAAAAAATGAGCTCTCCTGAGAACAGCTTCAGTTTAAATGGATTTTATAGCAGCTCTGTCAGGTGTTTAGGTCTATTTAATTTCTTATAAGGTGAGAAAATTTCCAGTGACACCTGGATTCCCTTTTTCCTCCCACAGACACACTGTGCTAAGCCTGTGGTCTCATAGTACAAGTTTAGAGCAGGTTGGAAACAAATCACCTGCAGGCTTGTGGGGGAGGAGGGAAACGCCTCCTGAACACATCAGGCCTCTCATTTCCCCATGAGAAGAATTTTCACTGGCTCTACATCATTTCCCTGACAGACATCATAGGAAAGGCTTGGATTTTCATCACTGAGCAAAGCAGACCACTATTACGCTTCTGGATAGATTCCAGCACCCCAGTCTTTTTTCATCTGCTGCCCTTCTTGACCAAGTGATGTGCTCAGGTTATTCTAGTTGTGATAAGAAACAGAGGCCAGCATCAGGTGGGTCTGATGTCAGCTTGCTTGCTAACAAGACCACACAAAGTCCTACTTTAAGGCAGAAATCATCAAGTTTCCCTGCTAGCCGTGCTAAATCCCCTTTAGCCAGCATCTAGCCCCTCCCAGGAGGCCTGCTCTTTGGCTCACAAAAGCTTGTTCAGCCTCCATCAAACTCCTTTTCACACACTCATATGTACATAGTTACACATCCCCATATGCATATGCTTACGTATCACATCCTCTGCATGATGCTCAGTTTAAAAAAAAAGAAAAAAATCTACCCAAAGCATTAGATTCTTCAGCATTTGCCTTAACTAAGCCTATCATATGGACCAAAACTATTTTGCCCAGTAAACTCCAGATAGCAGTGTTCGAATTCAGAGTCAGCAAGGTATTCAATCTGTAACAACACTCTGAAGACAAAAGGTCTAAGCTCTCCTCTGAACTTCCCTGTTGATGAGCACATATATCAAGAGGCAGATTGGTGACCCATGATACCTGCAGGACTGATCGCTGCAGCTAATGAACAGCCCTGATTACAAGCTGTTCTTTTCTGTCCATAATAATATTCTGAAGGAAGTTTCTCTAGTAAATTAGATCTTGAGTGAAACGATCATTAGAGGTTGTAGGTTGTTAAAGTATATCGAAAAGCTGCTAAAATGGGGGTAGAGTTGAAAGTACTTTTAATTAATTTAGAGTCAAATAGCCTGTGGGATGTCAAAGTGATCTGTCTGTCACTAACACCTCTGCCCCCCCAAATTACACCTCCAAGAAAGGAGTGAGAGAGGCATCAGGATTTATCAGATGATGAGTGTCAGGAGGTAATTAGCTGCTCCACTTCTAAAGAAGAGGCAGTGGAGAGCAGCATGCACGCTCACACCAGTGTGCAAAAGGTGTGCAAGCACTGACAGCTGGGCTGCCTCTGCTTGGGTTCCTACAGGCTTCTTGCTTCAAAACCTGTGAGTAACATTCAGGGTGCCAGGAGGCTCCCAGGGGCTGACTGGGCTCACAGCACTTACCAGCCCCTTGGACTGGCAAGAGCAATACAAAATAAGAGAATTGAAACGGTAACAGGCTGCAGACCTGACACTATCTATAGGTACAGCACAGAGCTAAGAAATGTGAACAGCAGTACCAGGGGGTCATGCAAAACAAATTTCGAGCTTTAGGAAAGAGTTGGCATGGGAGGTACCGCTATGGAGTTGAAAGCCATCAGGTAAACAGGGGAGAGCTGCCGGAGAGGACCTCTCCTGCCCCAGACTGCTCAGGGTGAACTCCTCATACCAGAGCTGTTGTAGCTGCACCTCTCCGTGGGCTGCACAGGCAGGCAAGGTCACGGCTGCCTCACGGGAGGTGCCGTATTGCTGCCTGTAAGTGCTGTTGTGGCTGAACTTTTTCTCATGGGAATTGCTCCATGTGGAAGGGGCAAGGGAGACTTTGAGAGAGACAGGAGAGGAACAGCTGAGAGCTGCTGATTAACAAGGACCAGGAGAGTTCAGTGCCAGGTCACCCCAAGGAATGTGATAAAACCAGAAGAGGGGCCGGGGGGGGTGATTTGTGAGGCTTGGTGCAAAAGGGGCCTCACTTGGTGCAAAAGGCGGGTTGGGGCACTGACAGCATGCCACAAGCATGTCACCATGTCGAGGCATGTGGCTGAGAAAAGGCCTTTTGCTTGCAAGGGAGCCAGGTGGAGGGAGTGTTTCATTAACTCCATGCTTGTGCAAAGGAGAGAGAATGGAAAAGCGGGAACTAAACCTGGCCTTTCATTCCTCCATATAGCCAACACAATCCCGTGTCTTTTCCAGGCTGGTTGTAAGGGGTGAGATGAGTTGGTACAGACTGCAGAAAATAAGCTCCTCCTCCATTATATGTTTGAGATCTGAGGGAAAGGCGATGGAGATGCCTAGATTTTTAAAGACTGCAAGAAAGTAGCTAATCTTGTATTGCAAGATAACCTCTGAGTTACACTGGAAGAGGCTGGGAGCCTGTTTTACTGATTGACTGGATACCGAGCAAAAATGAATTCCAAATCAAATACAAGAATAAATTTAGTTTATTATATTACACTATAAAGGAAAAATACCATGCAATATGATAAAAGGAAAGAGTACTAGTTATTGTGCACTATATGATAAAAGAGCAATAGGAGTGTAGCATTGGATCATAACTGCAAAGCGTTACCAGAGACTAAGAAAAGGATCCATCACCAATTACCACCTTAACATCACCCAGGCCCACACTTCAGCTGGGAGGCCAGCAGCAGCAGTCTCTCGGTAATTGGGAAAGTTCGTACACGGTGCATCCACCTGTAGGTGAGGCTTCTGGCCCAGTCCCTGAGCTTGCCCATCTTTATACTCAGTAGAAAACAAAAATAGTGTACACACCTAGCGTATGCAAACTTTTAAGTTTAGTCTAAGTGCAGGCGTGCACCATCTCATGATTCATAAGGTTCACACATGCCAGGGACATTGGCCAGACACCCGAGTGTGGTGGAGTGACTGTCATGCCATAGCTGCACACAATATTTATTATCTGGATGTTCCTGCTCATATCTTGCCTGTTCAGGGGGCTCAAGACAAACACCACCTGCTCATTAAAGTTGTCCTTGAGCTCCCTGAGCTCCCTGTCCAAATTAAGCGATCCCTAATTAAAGGCTTTTTTGTAAGCAGAAATCAATTTAATACATTTTCACCACAGAGCCTACCTGAGCTGTTGGCATAGCATTATGTTAAGGAATGAGAGAACGCTAACATCTGCCCCACTGCAGGCAGTGAGTACCCCTGTCCTGTGGTCCTTTACCCAGGTAACATCAAACATTCCGGTTTTACAAAACGTAGGGAATTTACTTCTTTTGCTCTAATTATTTGGATATGTTAATAAGTTAACAGTCATGGCTAGATAATTGCAGGAAGCATCTGAGACACTAAGAACTGCATCTATAAAACCAGATGCTTAGTTAATGAGGTCTTCGAGAAACCCAGCTAAGAGTAATTAAACAGATAACAAGTTTAACATTTAGGAGGACCAATTACTAATTTCTTTCCTTAGGAAGTTATTACTAAATTAAAAGTTACATTTCTTTGCTCTGTGGATATTTTTTAACTCAAAATTACAATGTGGTGGGGGGAAGCAGTTCACAAAGACTTTGCTTGTCTGTTTTCAGTGAGGATGCAAAGCAGGGAAAAAGGAGGGAGGACCAGTAAACATCATTGAATTTGAAGTAAAGTGACGAGTACCTGGACATGCAGAGGAGTATGTGGAGAAGATGAAATAAGAAACTGCAGGAAAGTATTACAGAATTACAGCAGATGGTGTGGTGGTGGTGACTCAAGGAGGGCAAAATCTAGGTGCTCCTTATGGGAATTACCATGGCTGACAACAAATACATCCTCAACAGGCAAAGGTGGTGGCACAAAGAGAGAAGTCAGGGACTCCCCAGAGGCCAGGGTGGCAGGGAGGATGAACTCTGCAATATGCAGCAGGGCACTTGCTTGGTGACAGGGTTTCAATTCCCTGCATGTGTATTTCCCACATTGTCTCAGGCAACTCACAGACCTCTGGCTCAGACAGCAGCTGTGCAAAGGGGACATGGTCCCTTCCCAGCTCACACGGTGGTACAGCATTTTGGGACACCCGCATACCTTGGTAAAGCAAGAGAGTAGGCATGGGAGAGCAGGAATATAAAAATTGAGATTTAAATTCAAAATATATGAACATTATAAGCATGAAGAACAATATTAATGCTGCTCCATATAGACAGATCAAAGCGAAACCCAGAAAACACTGTTTTCAATTCCCCCCACCCCCCATTTCTATGACACTGTCTAATACCGTTGGTATACCACTGAGATGTTGTTGTACCACTGGGGGCTAGGACTGGAGAAGGTAAGGAATCTGGGGTATTTCACAAACGAGGGAAACATTGTGCTGCTCAATGAGCTGGCTTTTTTTTCTACCAAGTTTCCCATAGAGGACGAGACACCTGCCCGGGAGAAAGAAGCAAACACAGGTCCCACAGCCCCCAGGACCCCCCATCAGCTTTCCTGCTTTGGCTGGCATGAGTCCCAGCTGGCCAGAGCCAGGGCAGTGCTGACAAGAAAGTCTGACAATTTTGCAGAGCCTCAAACAGGGAGCAGGTAGGTCAGTCAGATGAAGAGGAGTTTCTTGCACAGGCTGGCTTAGTTCTTGGCCTCCCCAACAGAGACAGCAGCCACTGCCAACCACGGGGCGGGCAGCAGAACGAGGTCAACTTTGGCCAGGTGGGACTGAGCACTATTTAGTTCCCATTTTCTTTTTTCGATTAAGAACATAAGGTAAGCTAAATGCATGATACAAAATATGTAAAAATAGCATTTTTGTAGAAAAGCAAATGTTAAGACTAAACAGGAAGGAGGGCTGTATTCTAAAGTCAAGCAACTCGTTGCTTGGTGGGGCCAGAGTTGTTTCTATGAAATCATCTTGGAGAACCAGAAAAGACTGTACCTTACTACTAGTAAGAAAATACTAAGAAAAAACCCTTTGGTGGAGCAGTCTGTCTGTAGTTGACTTGCCCTGCATCATCAGTGGAACCTCTCACTGTATAAGCATGGGGGAGCAAGGCTGCTGTGTTAAAACATCCACCTGGCTACACACCCTGGTAAAGCAATACTCTGCGTCCCCTTCTGTCTTTTAACTGTTCCCAGCCACACATCTGGCTCCCCACCTGGCACTGCAGCAAAGCAGGGATTCAGCTGCCCTCCGTCTTCTCCAGAGCTGGTTCTGACTGCCAGGAATAGGTGCCTGTGCGCTCAGGCATGCGCCTGCCCTGCCCATGCTGCAGTTTGCCATGGGCACAGGGGCTGCTGGCTGCAGGGGAGGCTTTCCACACAAGGGATGCAGCTGTGGCTCATGCTGCTCCGGCCACTGGAGCAAATGCCAGCACCTGGCGTCACGCCTGCTGGCTTCCGTTGCTTTCTCTGATCCTTGCTTTAAACATACTCCGTTACTGTAAATCGAGACCGATGGGACCATCATTAAGTGCTCTACAGCTATGCACCTTGCCCTGTTCTAGAGGCTGTATGGCCAGCACCAGCTGGTTGTCTAAAGGAAGATTTTGACCCCAAGTGCCCAAAACTACAGGAATCATTCTCCATACCACTTCAGTGGTGTTAAGCATAGACAGCTACAGCTATTTGCTATAGCACAGAGCCACACAAGCTCCCATCAGCAGGTGAAACGCAGCAGAAAATTTAACTGGAGGGAGTTTCAGCGGGTAGGCAGAAAACCTGACAGGACAGCTTGTGGATAGGATAACACTATTAAAATGCTTATGCTTAAAATACTGCCTGTGGTAACTGTATCGATCCATCTAAAGTGAGAATTGTCTGGTGATGATGCTCTGCAGCACAGCAGTCCCAGGTGCTAGGGCTCAGCCATAGTCACTATAACTCAATTATACTTATGGGCTCCCCAAGTTCTCTGTCCCATGAATAATTCTACCCTGCATTTCTTTAAAACTGCTGGGCTTTAGTTTTCTGTGTTACTGTTTAGCCCATTCCTGGCTCCTGACTCAAGCATAGGACAAAACACCCCCATCACCTGGGAACACACAAGAGCTCAACAAGGTGGGAGAGCCCTTGCTCCAGTACCAAGGCTGGTATGAAGCAGCATTTGAACCACACGCATGTATTTGAGCAGGCAGTGAAAGAACAGCAGAGATTTCTGTTGACTGGCCATCACCTGGGCCGTGTTACTGTGGCACCTGAGCAGAACTTGCTGGCTGCAGCAGCAGTGCTTCTAAAAGGCAGCACTGGGAGGTACCTTCATCATGCATGCATAGGCATTGGCAAGGTGATGCACATTGTGAGGGTTTCTGGCTACTCGATCCTCACTCCCCAGGGCTTATAAATGATTTCCCCAGGCTGATCCCATGGTTCTGAGGTGGAGTAAGAGCCTTTATGAAAAAGATGGAGAAAACCCCAGTCATTTAATAATTAATTAAGATCAAAATCAATTTATAATCATTGAGGTCATGAGTTAATGCCTTGGATTATGAGTCACTTATTTTTAAAATGGAAACCACCTTTCAGTTCTTTTCTCTCAGTCTTTCCTTGGCCTTCTGCAAGCCCACACAGTCTTTGTAGCAGCTTATTAAAAAAGGCACTTTGGGATGCAAAAAGGATAAAAGGACTCTATAAAAGCCAACTTTCTGTCTTGCTCCCCAGACCCTCATGCTATGCTGCAGCTCCTGTGCTCAGGACAGCACACAGGACCATACTGTGTCCTCAAACACTTCAGTGTAAGGTCCATTAACTGCTGAATCACAAACTGAACTTCTTAACTACACAGCAACTTTGAGATGCATGTTCCTGCATCTGCCACAGTAGGCATCAGCCAGGTATCCGTATTTCCCATGTGGGCTGAAGCTTTAGACAGCTCAGCGCATGCTTTACATATGAAGATCATATTTGATAGATAGACTCAAGTGAGTTTTCTCAAAAGGAGGGGAACCTTTTACTTTATTCTAATTTGTTCTGCTTTTCTGCATCTCTATTACGGTCACAACTGGCTGGATTTATATTAATTTTGTATAGTCTTGGGCAAATTCTTCGGTCAGCTAGTTAAAGCCCTTGGACATTTCCCCTCCCTGTCCCTGCTCTCTAGGACTGGCAGGAGACCTCCAAAAGATAGGAGGAGTTTATCAGTGTCAGACCAACACAATTGGGCTGTTCTTCCAATAATTCTGGAGTGTAAACTGTGGGCCCAGTCAGCAATGGTTCTCACTCATGCACCAAAATTTAAAGCAATTTATCACTTGCACATGTTCCCTTAAAATGTGCATTCACCAGAGATTAATGAAAATTAAACATAAATAAATTGCAGTAAGAGTACCCAGCTTGGTCGACAGCCAAACTCTTTTTCTTTTGAAATACAAGGGGCCTCTGGGGCCTTACAGAAATTTGATGCACGTAGCATGAAGGGACAAATGTCTGTGTGTGAGTACATATACACACACATTACTGAGGAACCTGAGTGCTCCAGAATTGTTAGTACAGTTGTGAGAGACAAAGTGATCAAAATCCAAGGCTATGGAGCTGTTAGAGTAAGAGACAGTTTGAACACAAACCTCCCTTAGCCACCTCGTATGGGTAATAAGAAGAGGACTGGCGCAGCAGCACAGAGCAGTCCTTGCCGACAAGCTAGTCCAGCCTGGCCCAAAAGGCAGACCAGACCAGCTCTCCCTTAGCTCACTGTTCAAGTGAGGTAGATCAAAACCTGCAGAGGCGAGCATCCCAGCCCTGACAGACCCAACAGTGTCTCCCAGGGCTGGCCAGCTCTGGTTTCTGCTCTAAAGCCTAGACACAAGCCAGGCTGCCTGTCCTCAGGGAAGGGAATCACTCCCTTTGAATTCATCACGCCCAGGTGATGTCTCAGGAGCACTCCAGTGATGGCATCAGGGCTCAACACAGGAGAAGTGAAACCAGGGCCACAGCTCTGCAGTGCTCGGGGGAGGCCAGCAACAGCTGGAGGATTATTTATTCTTTCCCTGCTTCTTCTGGTAGGGGAGCATAACCCACTGCTGCTCCATCCATCTGTCCCACCTCCAGCAGTGTGGGGGCTAAGCCCTGCAGAGATGCAGCGAGGTGTCCGTCTGGTCAGTGGCTCAGCTAAAGCCTCTCTCCAGATCACCAGCGGGTTAAACTCACCTTTCCATGGCTTTTTCTCACCTGTTTCCTCTTCCAGACCATGACCAATGTCCCCCAACCTGTTGCCTGCTGAAGGACATCTCAGTCAGCAGGACTTAAGAAGAGGGTCCTCGTCTGCCTTTTCAGCAGTCGAGCAGAAAAGCAAACCAAATCCCAACAGCTGCCTAAGCTTTCGGTGGAGGTCAGTATCCAGCCAAAAAGGGCAGGTGGACTTGTGGGGGTGGGTATATGGACAGCCTAAGCCCCACGCCAGCACTGACAGGTGTGGCCCAAGGCAGGGAAGGGTGGGAGAGGGATGCAGCTTGGGGACAGCCCCCTGATGTCCTGCAGCGTTCACAGAGCCACCGGTAGGATAGGGCAGGCAACACCAGCCCAAGGGCTTGCAGTGAATCTGCACGGCCCTGCCACCAAACCCAAGGAGTGAGGACCTGTTTGGCACCTCCTGTCCCACAGCAGAGAGCAACTGCATACCCAGCTCCGTCCTGCCTACCTGGGGAGAGATCACTGACCCTTGCCAGGTTCCCTGCTGTGACTAACCCTCTAAATGGCTCTGGAAGCAATATAAAGGGATGGAGTAAACCCTGACAACAGGTGGCAGATTGAAGTGCCACAACAGTGATGGGGACTTAGGGAGGGCTTTTTCTCTTTCACAGACTGAGGATAGGAGCATAATGTCTGAACAGCTGTACTATGAAATCACTAAAGATGAGCAAAGCCAGGATTTCATTAAGAAAAGGGGTATCAGACTTGCTCACGGGCTTCAAAGTAAACAGGGTGAGTGGTGGTACCCTGAGCATACCCTGACACTAAAAATCTGTCCCACTGACTGACACGTTTTCTCACCTCCTCAAACCCCTCATCTCTGTAACGTTCCAATGTCTTGCACAGAAGTGAGTTTACTCTATAGCTCTTTTTGAAGACAGAGAAATATTAATCCCTGTCTCCAGATGCAGAGATGACATTGACTGCCTAAAATCACAAAACCACCAGACCAGGACAAACTGTCTCTTTTTACTTGGGAAGGAGCAGGAGGATGCTGAAGAGCCTCCCGTCACTCCTGGGATGCCTGGTGGTAGCTTGCAGGGCAGCTGTGCACCTCTGGTAACAGCACTCAGCTGTGTGCCACCTCCACACACCGCCTCAGCTCACCAGCCTGTGGGCACCTGGGGAAGGGTGAGCAAGGGAGTGAGGAGGTGCTGGTCTGAGTGCTGGGTCAAGATGAGGGAAAAGAGGGAGAAGAGTCAACAGAAACATGCAGGACAGCTGAAAATAAGAAAAGGTGGAAAAATATGGGAGGGATAAAACAAGGAAGAGAAAAAGAAGGGCGAGGGGAGGAGAGGGAGCTTCATCCCAAACGTGACTGACTGCTTCAGGCTGCAGTAGCAAGGGAGGCAGGGGCTGCCCCCGCAAAGCGCAAGTCACTGAATTAGTCGTTACCAGTAAATGCCAAATCTGTCACTTATAAATAAATAAATAAATAAAAGCTCTCAAAAGCAGGTTTCCTGTATGAGGAAGCTTTAAAATCCTTGCTCCTCTGACAGAAGCCGGCAGGTCCGTGCTCCAGTGCCAGGCTTAGCGAAGACCACAGACCCTGCCGACACACTTACATACGTGATCAGCTTTGTGGCGGGGAAGAGCCATCAACTTCTCAGGGGCAAACTCACCAGCTTCAGCTCAAGTGCTGTGTTTTTGTCAGACTTTGAGAGGGAAGTGTGAAAGGGTAGGTGGGGATAACCTGGACATACCATTTTTACCACGGAGGGAAAACCCCCATTGTCCCCACCTGACTTAGGAAGAGTCACCCAGCAGGGCTGCTGGAGGGGGGCAGCAGCAGCACTGCCACCAGCACCGAGCCTGGCTGCCTGGCCCTTGCTCTGCAGCATGACCAGGTATTTCCTTCCATCCCAGGTGCAAGTGCAGCACTACCATGATGGAGCAGGAAGACACAAACTAACTCCACTATTTTTTCCCCAAAGCCATTAAATACACTGCAATACAGGTGATTTTCTTTTGAACACTTGGAAACAAAGCTCCGAATTTTCCTCTGTCCTTTAAAACTGCTTTTTTTTTCCTGCCTTTTTTTTTTTATTCTCCTTTTTTTTGGTGCTATTGCACTTTTGTCTGGTTAACGTCATGGACATTTGCTTTTAAATTTCCAGTATGCCACGCCTCTGTTTCAAAAGGTTATTCCCACCCACACCCAACAGCTCTGGGTTTCCAGGTCGGCACCTTTTGGGGTTATCCACAACCCTCTTCTGAGGCAACAAGGAGCATCTCTTGCCTCAGGGATGAGCAGTGCAGAGCAGCTCCATATCTGGGGGCCTCCTGAGGATCTCTGAGAAGGGGGGAAGCAAAGAGGGAGAAGCTCCATGGGCTGTCCCTGGGGCACTGGGACCAAACCGGGGAATCCATTCACCTGCCAGGTACTTGCAAGGGCTGGTTAGCCCAGGTTTGACAACCATCAGCGCACTTCACCATAGCAAAGGTTAAGTCAACATTTCCTACTTAGCTAATAAATCAGCAGCTGCATCATTTCTTAGCATCATTATTATTTCATGCCTTCCTCTGCTCTGCTAGAGGCCATTTAACAGGCAAGAGAACGGTGCCTGGGGAGCATGGCGGTATGACAGCTTCACCCAGGCTTTATCAAAATATTCCCCAAAGGCAGGGCCTGGGGGACAAGCCACCTCCCGCCTCCAGGGTCACCCCAAAACCACCATGTCCTGGTCCCAAGGGAAAGGCAGGGACAGCCCACTTCTTAACCCCACTTGTCCACCTGTACAAAGCGAGGGTCTCGCCCTTCATCTTTGCATGAAATACCAGGGTTGCTGCAGAAAGAGCCTCCATGCTGAGAGTTGACTGCAGTGGCCCAAGGCCTCCCAGAGAGCTAATGAATTGTTAAGGGCTCAGCCAGGTGTTGATTATAGTCATCACCCACCTGAGTCTCACCTGAGCAGGTGGGCCTGCCTGGGCACAGCCCCAGAAACGCTGGCTGCTGTGGGGAGCTTGGGGTGGGCTCCCTGCTGCTGAGGCTGGGCTCGGGGAAGGCTGGCCTGTGTTTAAATCAGTGGATAAGGTGATGTTACAGCGTCTGAAAAAGGGGTTTAATATTTGTGCAGAAAGAAGGTAATACACACATAAATGTGTTGCAGTACTCAGTAGACTGTCAGTTTTAATTAGACTGCATTTATGTGGTGGGGTATGGGGAGACTGGAAATTGTTTTATTGCATTGAATTGTACTCTAATACGTGGTTTTTGCAACTTGAAATTGTTCTGCAATAGAACAGAAACTGATTCCATAACAGAGTTTATGCACTCGGGCATAAGCAACCAGGCATGCTTCACCTGATATTCTGTATATGCTCTCTACTCTATATACTCTGTATATCCAAATCAAGAGATTTTTAAAGGCTTTAACTTTCTGTGATAAAATGGATACAGTGTCTAAAAAATATTTTGGAATTATTTGATTCCTTGATATGTGTTTTGATGCATTATTCCTTTCTTTTTTTGTATGGTCTTGCTGGGGGAAATTTCAGGATCCAGAGATGCAGCATTTACTTGACAGTGAAAATTGCAGCGTGTCACTGAACTCCAGCACTGTGGTCACTGGGGAAGGTAGACATGGGACATCAGCCATCAGCTTCCTTGGGGCCTTGCGAATACCAGTGAGTACACGTGCTATTCTTGCCTGTTCCTTTAAGAATTAAATTTTGCCTTAGAATTCGTATTTCCCATGAAGTTCTAGATGTGGGAACAGTGACTTTTCATTTGTGGATGCTGAAATTGTAAGGGGCCAGCTGTATCAGCTGAATGCTCACAAGTCCGTGAGGCCTGACGGGATGGGATTCACCCCAGAGTGCTGAAGGAGCCAGCAGACGTTATGGCAGGACCCTTCTCTATCATCTGCCAAAGGTCTTGGGAGTCTGGGGAGGTCTGGGCTGACTGGAAGCTCGGTGACGGTATTCCAATGTACAGAAAGGGCAGGGGGGGAGACCCAGGGAACTGCTAGTCCAACCCCAGTTCCTGGAAAAATTATGGAGATTATACTCAGTACTGTTGAAAGACGTTTAAAGAATAATGCCATCATCGGGCACAGTCAGCATGGGGGCAGCATGGGATCACCAAGGAAAGAAAATCCCACTGAACTGATTTGATATCCTTCTGTGATAAGGTCACCCAGGTGGTGGGTGTAGTTTTTCTGGATTTTAGTAAGGCTTTTGACACTGTTCCTCACAGCATCCTTCTGGACAAGTTGTCCAGCTGTGGGATGAGCAGGTTCACGGTGCGCTGGGTGAAGAACTGGCTGAAGAGCAGAGCTCACAGGGTTGTAGTGAATGGGGCTACACCTGGCTGATGGATGGTCACCAGCGCCGTTCCTCAGGGCTCGGTTCTACAGCCGGTCCTGACCAATATATTCATCAGGGATCTGGCTGCAGGAGTTGAATGCACCATCAGCATCTTTGCTGACGATACCAAGCTGGGAGGTGCCATTGACTCTCTTGAGGGACGAGAGGCCTTGCAGAGGGATCTAGATAGATGGGAGCACTGGGCTGTGGTTAATGGGATGAAATTTAACAAGGCCAAATGCCGGATTCTGCACCTAAGACAGTAACGCTGGGCACAAATACAAGGTGGGAGGGAGGGGCTGGGGGCAGCCCCGCAGGGAGGGATCTGGGGGTGCTGGTCAGCAGCAGGCGCAGGGTGAGCCAGCAGCGTGCCCCGGCACCAGGAGGGCAAACGGCACCCCGGGGTGCCCTAAACACGGCATAACCAGCTGGTCAGGGAGGCGATTATCCCTGCGTTCAGTGCTGGAGCGGCCTGACCTGGAGCACTGTGGGCACTTCTGGGCCCCACCGTTATGAAGGATGTGAAGGTCCTTGAATTCATCCAGAGGAGAGCAACAAAACTGGTGGAAGGGCTGGGCGGAATGTCCCGTGAGGGGTGGCTGAAGACTGTGGCCATGTCTAGTTTGAAGAAGAGGAGGCTGAGGGGCAACCTCATTGCTCTCTACAGCTTCCTGAGGAGGGGAAGTGGAGAGGGAGGTGATGAGCTCTTCTCCGGGAGATCCAGTGATACCAAGCACGGGAAATGTTCAAAGCTGCACCAGGGGAGGTTTAGTCTGGACATGAGGAAGCATTTCTTTACTGAGATGGTGACCAAACACTGGAACAGGCTTCCTAGAGAAGTGGTTGGTGCGCCAAGCCCGTCAGTGTTTAAGAGGCATGTGGGCAATGCCCTTAATAACATGTTTTAACTTTCAGTCAGCCCTGAAGTGGTCAGGCAGTTGGAATAGATGATCCCAGTAGGCCCTACAAGTATACTCTGCTCTAGTATTTTGTTCTCTCCTATAACAATGGATGTAGTCAGATCATTAGCAGGGAGGCACCTTGATCATCCAAGAGCATACCTGCACCTGGGATTAGCATTCATGAAGTGTCTGCATTAGCCCATGTAAATGAAATTTAATAAAGCAAGGCTCACAAGACCGGATCAGGAAGGTCTATAGCTGTCATCATACCTCTCCTCTTGGCCTGCCCTTCAAAAGACCTTTCAGGAGACCTAACGCACCAGCAGCTGGCAGGCTAGTCCCCCTTCTGATGCTGGCCTGAGATTTACTGCCCATTCTTACCACATAATTTATAGGCAGTGAAACTTCAATAACTGCAAACAGAGGCTACTTAAATACCTCAAATCCCCAGAGGAATCCAGCATGTTTATTACTCACCATGAGGTTTTGAAATGTCCCAGCATAAGGAGGATTAAATGCTTCCCTTCTGGATTTTAGGCATTCCTTACAATAATTATTTTAAATTACCCAGAGCCACAGGAACCTTGCAGGGGGCAATTTAGCAGTTAATAGCAAGGCAGTGCATTGAGGAGTGAGATTTCCTTGGGTGGGATTCTGGGGAGGAAAGCTCAGGCTGGCTGGTTGCAGAGGCCACTGCCCTGTGCTGCAGCTCCTGGAGGTGGAAGGCAATCAGAGGAGAGGTAACATGCAGCAGGATGGCCACAAGGCTCAGCTCCAGGTAACTCGCAGGAGGCATTTGTGAGAAAGGGGCAACATGCCAGCACAGAAATCCCAGTCATCATCTCTGTTAAAGCTGGCTACTCCCACTCAACTGGGGGAAGAGAAACACCACCAAGGGGGGGAAGAAAAAACCCACAAACATTTAGGAAAGGAAATGTATTTTATTGAAAAAAAAGAAAAATTACATTTCACTTATACACCATGAAAATACTGAGTTGTATGTAATTTTCATAAGAAGAGGTTAAGACTTTCACAAGAAAACCACATTCTTTATTACAGTATTACTCCACAAGATGAAGCTCTGGTGGCATCTGCACTAGGCGTTTTCACCACACAGTAGAGCAGGGCTAAATGTGCTTTGGGCAAAAACCCTAAATATTGGCCGCCTCCGGGTGCTACTCCCTGTTGAAGACATGGTGCTCATTTGGTCAGTATTGAATTCTTTCTGAATTAGAGATAAATCTCAAATTTCCTCTGCTTGCATACTACTTGGGCAAATTCACGGCTATCCTTCCCTTTTATTGTTAACAATTTCGGTTTGTATTTCCCATTCAGCCATCTAAAAGCATATTAAAACGGCATATAGGCTGTCACCCTCCCATTTTCCAGGAAAAAAAAATACTGAAAGGGATATACTGCACTAACAATCACTAACAGCAAATGCCAAGACCACTGGATGGTGCTATACTTCCCAGCGTTTCCTTGCATCGTTGCACCTCCAGCAACCAGCCCTACAGTTTTCTTCCCTAGCAAGACACATGCTCAGGTACAGTGCCTATTAGGCATGTGAATACATGTGCTGTACTAAATGCAGGCCACAGGACAGGAGTGCCTATCCCCAGGTGGTATCCCAACACCGCTTGTAGAGGTGTATCACGAGAAGCGCGCCGTGGTCCGAGCTAGCTGTGACAGGCCATATCACATCACTTGGCAAGGCATCTCCCAAAAATCCCTTACGGACTAGAGACCTTTGGTGTGGTAAGATTTAAAAATTGGTAGGCAAAAATAAATACTAATGCCACTTAAATCCCCAAGTAACTTCCCTTATTTATTTATTTACTTACTTTTGTGATTATTTTTTTTTTCCCCTTACTCAAAGGGGACAGGAAGGAAAAGAGCCAGACCTGGACAATTCTGACACCATGCAAGTGCTGTGAAAGCAGACTTGAAACTTTCTCCACCTGGACCTTCCTACTACGTTCCCTAGTTAGATAACTGCTTTATTCTATGCTGTTTTCTACTCTGCTAGGCACAAGCACCACATATGTCATTCAGAACAGTCACACAAAATCTTTTAGCACTATAATGTTAATATTTTATATTAGCATATAATATAATGCTAATTTGTGATGCAGGGGATGGGCTGGATTGAGACCACCATACTCAGATTACAAAACCTGCAGCTCTTCTTTCAAGTACCTAGCTGACAAAGACTTGCTTCCTTTACGGTGCACCTTTGCAATTAACTTCTGCTCACCCAGCATCTCACTGCCAGGAAAAGAGGCACCCCCATTCTCCCCCATTTTGTCCAGCTGCATCTTCCTGACCCCTCCCTAGCAGCAGCACAAGCACTTATCTGTTTCCAGGTGAGAAGGTTAAGGGAACTAAGGATGAAAGCTTCAGGGGGGTTGGCTGAATAAATTCCCCATTGGTTTTAGCTCCTTCACCCGTTAAGGGGACGGGCAAGCACCAGGACCAGCACAAGTGATGGGAGAGGAAGGTTAGGGCACAGTTTTATGGTGTAGCTGAGCTGGCCAAATTAGATCTATCATAGAAGTCGGTAATTCTCTACCTTTTGTTTCCAAAGAACAAGAGCCTAGCCTAAATCATCTGAATAATTCACTTTTAGAGTCCCTTGTTCTCCATGACCTATAGATGAAGTCTAGGGAACTTACATGGCTACACTAGGTTCCAAAAACAGGAGGAGAATGAGTACCCTGCCGCCTTACCCTGCAGCCTGGAGAGCAGCGTGCTGTTCATCATACGCCTTTAAGTGCACGCAGAGTTGTGCTAAACCAGACCTATGGTCCGGCACTTTGAAATGAACAGCCCAACAACTGCACACAGACCTCACCCCCCACTGGTTTAGAATAACTCCGCCACACTTCCCCCAAGGGAGGGTGCAGGCAAAACAGCCACTGTGCCACCACCACGGGTATATTGCGCCCACAGATCCCCAGAGGAGGAAAAGCCAGGCACAGCAAAGCATACAAGACATAGCTGTTCCCTTCCATAGCCTCTTGCCTCGACAATGCATTACTCATCTCGGTGCTAGTTTTCTTGCTAACTCGGCAAAACAGAAGTACTTCTCTTTAAATGTATCCTCAACACTGGAGAGAGAAACTGATAAATTCTCTGCTTTTTCCAGCAGTGATTTATTCGGAAGAGTGGTGAGGTTGCTGCCATGTTTCTTACAAGAGACGTAATAAATGATGCTTAGTTTTCCCAGATCACCAACTGTTGCGGTAGGATCACAACATTCAGCAGAGGGCCACACACTCTGCAAACATGATTTATATTGCAGACCCTTGCACTTTCTAGAGAACCTCCAAATGACAACCCAAAAAATAAAATCATACGGATGGCTGTGCTTTAGCCCTGGTCTTCCAGCCATAAGAAACAAAGCAAAGACTCCAGTAACTATCGCAAGATGAACAAATCATCCTCTGATTTTCAAACGTGCTAACAGCTTGCCTTTTGACTGAATGGGATTTTGTTGGTAACTCAACTCTTCTAAAAGCTAATATATGTATGAGTTTATCTTCAGATCACCCTACAAAAATTCTTCACATTATTACAACTGACAAACTACGGGGGGGGGGGGGGGCGCGGGGGGGGGGAGTGGGACGCGGAAATCTTTACTTTCTCCCATTTAGCTGACTCATTATCTGTTGCATGCATTCAGCACAAGCCATGAAGTTAGCTCGGCCAGGTTCATAATATGTGAACAACCTAGTTTTGTTCCAGTCTCTGGGCTTCTCCATTTATATGTTGCTAAAGATCCCCCCATCTTATTTAATTAAATAAATCCCTCACCTGTGTTTAACCTGCCTTAGATATATTTGATGTTTTATTCCAATACAAAATCTAAATTTCAGGCTTACGCCACAAAACTTACCTGATTTTACAATGGCTAAGGTAGCAATATTTAGGGTTTTCTTCTTAAACAATGGTATCTACCATTCTATTGCCTCTCTCTACGATCAAGCATACAAGCCTTACTGTAGAAAGAACACAACTTCTAACCGCCAACCAGAAAAATACACAAACACTACAAAAGCCTACAATTTCATTAGAAATTAAATCATTTGCTATTACACAGAACTTCATTGTTTTTCTGGCATAAAACTCATTGAATTACTATATACGCCTTGAGGACAATCATTAAAACGTGTAAACATATAACAGGTCCACCTAGTCAGTACAAAGCACCACACAAACTTTAAGTACATAGAAAGTTTGCTCATAAATATTTCTTTGTTAACAATTCAGCACTAAAAAAATATTACTTAAAAAGGCATCTTTTATTAAGTTATTCAGTTTGTCCAGGGCTGGTGGGGCTGTACTATCCCTACTATATTACAGCCACCTGACTTTCTTTCTAAACCATTTTACTTTTCTGGAAGAAAAGGCTATGTGTGGCTGGGACCCAAAGCTTCAGCACAATCTATAAAAATATAATTCTTTAAGACCTTCCGCTCACATCCCGAAGGCCTACACAGCCAGCCCCCAAATTCTGTTTCCCACCCCCACCACATTGCAAATAAAGCTTCAACATACACACACACACAGAGTACATATATTACACTCTTCTACACACAGATTTTTCTAAATAGCAATGCAACCACGAGGGCAATAGGTAAGGGGTACATGTGATTTCAGTGGTAACATATGGCACAGCCTTCTCATATTGCTGGTTTTCTCTGTCTGAATCATGTGCTGCCTCATTCACTGCTCTGCAAATTGTGGATGTATTACTAATATTTGCACTGTGGAGGCACCAAGTCAGGAATGCGTGCTTACTTAGGAGCATACTTAGGAGCATCCCTTTTGCCTCAGGGTCCATTGCTGCTGGAGCAGTAGAAGCATCAAACGGGTGTCTGGTGGTGCTGGGGCTGTCACCTGGCACCGGTTTCCTGGTGAAGCAGATGGGAGCTTTCCTAGGCTGTTGAAAGCCAAACCACATTCTTCCCTTCTGGAAAATACAAGAACTAGCTTGGGCCCTCCTAGAAAAGCATACTGAGAATAGCAGCTCCCTTGCATTCTGCATTCAATGCCCTTCGCGGGGTGCTTAGGGCACGCTCCTCTGGTTTCTGATTGAACCTTGTGGATTTACCTTAAATCTGCTCCTGCATGCATGTATAAACTCACTGGTTTTACTCTTTTTTTAAAAAAAAAAAGAAAAGAGCTATTTTCAGGGCTGTGATCGAACATCTCAAAACTTGGTTTCCATTGCTGGTATGTGTCTTTAAGGGATGTGTTTTAGAAAGCTACAGAACTGTTTAGCAGTAGGCTCACTTACCAGTAGCAAATGTCTTTCATGAAGACCAGCTCTCTGAATAATCTTACCCTGTGATTCTAACAGGAGTTGAATGACTAGTCAATGAGCCAGTAAGGCTGCAATGAGATGTAAAAGAAGGGGTTGTGCTTCCATTTATGAAGAAGTATTTTGCTTTCAGAGTGACTGAAATTTATAACATGTTTCAGCTTCTAAAAGTACTCTGTAAATGGGCAAGGAGAGGTGGTTTTCTTTAGTATGAACAGAAGCCAAACTTCTCCAATGGGCATAAGGTCTCCAATAACCAGTGCTCTCATTAAACTGGACACCTGCTCTCTTCCTCCTTAAAAACACTGCCATAGCAGAGACACCACAGACCGCTGACAGAAGCACCTGTTCTGACATGCAGGAACAATTGTTTCCTACTGTATAGTCTTGTATGCTGTAACCTACGCAGGAAGACAAAAACTCTGTGAAAGGGAGTGCAGCTAAACGCTGCACAAGAAACAGACCTCAAAATGAGTTATGGTTCCATACTAGGATATAACTAAGGAAACCTTTAATTACATCCACTTTATTCAGCAAAACTATTCAACTGTTCTTGTTCTGTTTAATTCTGAAATGATTAACATATTCAAAAATAGGATCTAACAATTTGTGTGTCCACAGTATATTAAATGTAGATGCTTTTATTACAATCTTTCTTGCCACATATTTTAAAATAAAATAAATCAATACAATCACTATAACAGTCTCAGACAACAAATTAACACCATCCAATCAGGACATAGTTAAGATACTCAAAAAGGCAGTATGAGTAGCTGGAAACCTTGGTCCTCCGATTCTTTTGTATAACACATTGATTATAGATTTCTCCTACTTATGACAAAAATCAGCAAACAGACATTAACAATTCATACTGCAGATTTCATAAATGTTTATATGGAGTATGAATAGCATTGATTTTAGCACAATGTCTTTATGTATGTCTCCCAAAGAGGTTCATGGGAATTTTAAGCATGTAGAGATTAATCTGAGCCCAGAATAGAGGAGATCACTTGTAAACAACTTTTGGTCCCTCCTGCACGATGGCTCTGCAAATGAGTGCACCTGCAGTAATCAAAATGGCTGACCACATACACTGCAAAGTTAATTCCAGAAAAAAGGGATCCAACACAAATTACTTCCAGTAAGCAAAAAGAAAGAATGGTGGGGAAGCCGACTGGGTACAATATTCACCGCTCCCACGCGCACACATGCTTCAGCATCAGAAGTGCCCTTCGCTTATAACTTTGCATGTATACATGGGAGTATGCGTGGCAGTGAAGTCAGTCGTTAACTGGTGAATGCTGGACTGGTGGGCTACAAACACCTTTCACGCTGTTAGGACGGTTATGGAAGATTATCCATTAGTTACTGACTCCACTCTCTGGGCTAAAGTGCTTGTTCTGTAATCAACTAGGACCTAAATTAGTTTAGACTAACCATTATTCTTTAGCTAAGGATCTGCAAGTGGATCAGACAACCCTGGCAAGTCTGCTCCAAGCCATTAAATAAATAGTGGGCAGCTGTCTAATACTGAAACACTTTCTAGCTGCACCAGAAAGACAGTAGGAACTCAGAAACAGATACAGATACTACATGCAGGAGGAGAGGAGGGAATAGAAGATTGTACAGGACTGTGCTGAGTCTTTGAATTTTGCTCTGCAAACATTATGAAAAAGCGCTGTGTAAGTGAACAAATAAAAATGCATCCAAGTATTAAGTATGTATACCTTGACATTTAAAAATACCTGTTAGCCTGTTGTGACTACAAAATGTTAGCTACAGAATATATTTACAGAAAATTTCTGATGTTTGTTCCTGGCCAGAGATCTTAAGCCCAATTCTTCACTGAAGACATTAAACCTGACCTAATTTAGATCAGGTCGGTGGGAATTTAAAACAGGTACTACATGAGCAACTCCCAGGGACTTGAGCAGAAGAAGCTAGCAGCTCATTGCTACAGAATCCAGCTACTGTAAAATATGAACTCTTTTTTTAAAAAAAAACACATGGATATGTCACAGATTCTAAGGAACATGTGAATTACTGAACTGATCCATTCTTTGAAGCAGTGGGAAGAGATTACACCTGACAGGTATAAGCTGCTCCAACAAACATATCACTTCCTCTTTTACACCAAGATCAAGGTTTTAAAACCTTGTTTGCAAGGTAGCTTTAAGTCTCCTAAATTTCAAGCTTCTTTATTTCAGAGAAAACCAGCCCTTGCCTTTCTTTCAATTCCCTTGCGAAAGTCTATTTCTTTTATTGGCAAAAAACCATTGTGCTGTCTCACACTTACTAAAAGGGCTTTTCTGTAGTACATGCTTACAAGAAGTAGGGTTGCTTTGACAGTGCATACTTATTGCTGCTTAAAAAACCCCTAAAAGGCCAGTTTTGAGCATCTCTTTCCTGTTGATCCCCTGATGTGAAAAACTGAAGAACCTCAATTTTGCAGCAGGGATGGCCACCATATCACTCTCAGTTTGGCCCCATGACTGTCAACGAAGCTAATGCTGGTGCAGATGGTGTTGGGCAACCCACAGCCTCACACTACAGGAGACAGTGCACCACGAGCCACTTCCAGACCCAGCTATGATTTTGTGCCACAGCCATGGGACTGTAGGAATCAAGTGTCATTTAATGCATGTGAACAGCTCCTGGGATTCATCTAATCCTTTGCAATCTGACAGATGCAGTAGAGGTCTCAAAGCTTGGCCATCTGAAGACTTTTGTTTGTGCCCCATAGAGGCTGCAAAACTGGATACAGCTGGGTGAGGGTGTCAAGCAGAGTGATGCAAAGTCGACCACAATATGTACAGGCAGGGAAGTTCAGTATGTTGATCCCTTCTTCACAAGAGGATGGTAGGGATTATGCACTTCCATGTGAAACAGTCTAATTTTAAAAGATAAATAAACTCATAGTTTTGTTGGGAAGATGGCATGCAACGCTTCTTTAATCAATGCTAGAAACAGTTAAAATCCTTTTGTGTTCAACGTTTCAGTGTTGAAATACAGCACCAGCTACAGTATTTAAATACCTTTGCTGGAAGCAACTGTCTTAAAAAAGGCAATTGTATTCTTGGCACAACTGCCCAAGCAAAAAGCACCTTATTTAAAAAGTGGGCAAATTACTAATACTAAGCTATTTCCTTGCCTGTCTGGAAGTTTGTGTCTCAGGAAGAAAAATAAAGAAATATTTGCATCAATTTAAAAACACAGCCCTGCAAAGAAAGGCAATTTTTTTTTTTTTTTTTTGTACCTCACAGAATGGTTCAGGTTGGAAGGGACATCTGGAGGTCGTCTAGTTCAACCCTGCTTCACCAGCGGGGTCAAGTACAGCAGGTTGCTTAGGGCCATGTTCAGTCAGGTTTTGAGTATCTCCAGGTAATTCCACAACCTCTCTGGGCAACCTGTGCCCGCATTTGATCACCCTCAAAGTGAATTATATTTTTTTCATGTTTAAATGGAATTTTCTGTATTTCAGTCTGTGCCCACCACCTGTTACCCCTTCGTTGGGCACCACTGAGAAGAGCCTGGCTCCTTCTTCACTGCCTCCCATCAGATATTTATACACACAGTTAAGATAGTTCATGTCTTTCCACATGTTGGATATCATCCATTGAGCTCTTCTCTGTTACTGACTGCTGATTTTAGCAATTGTTCATATCACCAAAATTATTATTGCTAGAAAGTTATTTCATGGCAGTGGTTACTAAAAACTGTGGCAGTAGTTTCACATTTTGTAGGTAATTTCTGTTGGTTTTTTCCCCCCTTATTCTCAATTTGTATGAAAATATTTTTTCATTTTTAATGCCAAGTGCATGAGAGGGAATAAAAATTATTATTAGTTGTTGAAAGTGAAAACCTGAAGTTTGCCTCTTACACTTAACTGCAAAACATTTTCATCCCTTAAATTTCATTTCGTTCTGAATTTCATTCAGAGATACTGAAAACGAGGAATTTCAGAAACGTCTTAATTAAGAAATCTTACTCTATGAAAAAAATCTATTCAGCTAAAAATCCACTTTAAGGATAAATTACTGTTCTACTAGGTGAAAACAATTAACTTTTACAACGGCAGAAAATCCACAAAAACGGTGGCATAAGTGAAAACTTCAGTGGCCAAAACAATCTCCAAACCACCTCTTCCGGACACTCCCAAGTTAAGCAAGTGACCTTATCAGTTAGGCAGGTGTGATGAGGCAGATGCAGGAAAGGCATCTGGGAGATACCCAAGAGTGAGTTTCCTGAACATGCTCAGGTAACCAAGAAAAACTCAGCCCTTTCCTCTAATGCAAATTTGCTTCATGTCACTGCAAGCAGAAATGCAATTTTAATCTCCCTACGCCTTCTAAGACAAAGCTCATTTACTGAGTTTGGATTTAGTAACACACTAGACCTTATCTTGGGAGAAGCAAAAACCTCATTCCATACAGAAATCATACGGAAGTACAAGTGGATAGTGCGTGCCTGTCAGCATATCTGCCCTACAGGTACACTATGTGCTATGATATTTAGGAAGCCAAAATTATCCCATTTTGAAACCTTATGAAGCAGAATTTTGAAATAAAGATGCATTAATAATAATAATAATGCATTTCCGCCATCTTTAACCAGCATAGGCTGCAGAAACTTACATTATGAACAAATTAATTTTGTGTGTTTCACTACATCTGGTAAACGTATGTAACTTGCTAAACTTTACTGAACGAAAAGTATTACTTTTGCCACATTGCTTCATTGATAAGCCTGTCAATAGTGCTCGCTATTGTTAAATGGAAGTGCACTACGTAGTCTGTGAATACATAGACCCATGAAGAATGAACTAGGGTAGCCAGCTTTCAGGGCAAGAGCAGCTTTCTCTTTTGTCCTTACAGAATGTTTGTCCTTAGTTAAAAACTAAACAAAGAATCAAACCTGGCCTCAGAGGTAGAACTACAAACTTCTAATTAGTGCTACTGAATAAAGATACTGTCTTATTAATGAAGATGTTTCTGGAGCAGCTTTTGGAAGAAAATCATGTGGGCACCCACAGACATTAGAAATAAACAGCCAGTACCTGCAAAAGCTGAAACTGTGCAGCTGTTCATAGACAAGAAACAGGAGCAGTTATCAGCAACATGAACAACACCTCAAGGTCACTTCAGAGTACTTAAATGCCAAACGTCTTCAAAGTACTCCTACACACAACCAAAACTTTGTGTGTAGTTTTAACCCTGCTTAGTTTCATAGCAGCTGAGATACTGAATACCAGAGTAGGTAACCAGGTACCTCCAGGAAGAGGGAGCATGGAGCCAGCTCCATTGGCACTAAATGCCATCCTGAAATATATTTTCCAGTCAGTCAAGCATTCCATTAGCAAATTCACATAGAAAGTCTTTGGCAAGGCAGGAACATTGTACTCTCTTGCCCTGGGTAATTGCACAGACAAGTAAATTTGACAGCCGTTTTGATACCTGGTAATACGCTTCTATGCACACTAACTGTTTTTTGTTTTTAAAACTGAGCAAGGCCAGCACATATGTTTGAGAGTGGATATCTGCCTATGCTGGGCACTATTTCATGAAAGTCAGGTTTCTGTCACAGATCTAAGGCAAATATTACAATTTACAGGAAAGAAATGAGGACATCAATACATTGTGCGTTATTGGAGACGTACAGCCTTTATAACACGGTGGCTTTCACTATGATGTCTGGGTTTTCTATGTCCTTTTTGCTTTGGACCATTCTCAGTTCCAGCTGGGCTGAGTTTGGTTTGTTTCCTTCTCCAGCTTGGGCTAAAAAGATGACATCAGAACATCAGTAAAAACAATCGTATAAAAAGAAAAAATTTGCATTGTTCTGTTACTCCACCATTTTTATTACCCTCCTCCCCTCCCCAGCCTTCCTTGCTAACCCCTGCTAAAGGCTTCTCAGGTGGAAGATCCAGGTCAGCACTGTGATTTCCTTTAATTCCTGCTCTGCACCTCTCTCCAGGAAAGAAATTCAGCTCTGCTGTTAATTAGAAAGTTACACAGACATGTTCTAAGAACCCACAGATCCCATCTGGATCACTTTCAGAATTGAAAAACATGGGAACTCCAAGGGGAGAGAAGCTGGGGAAAAAGAAAAAAAAATTGCTCTTCACAAGGCCAACACAGCAAACATACAGCTTATTATTAGTTGATAAACACCTCTCAGTACTAAACACTCAAAGGGAAAATGAGTGAGCTGCACTTGAAACAGCAGCTCTCTTGCAAGTCAAACGCGGCATTTCCTCAAGTTCTTCCGCCACTGTTTTGCAAAGCAGCCAGGCATAGCCAGCATGACTGTAGTCCCGCTACAGCTGAACAGTGACATCTTCAGTCAGGTGTTGTCAGAAACAGGCTTGGAGGACACAGTAAGGAAATGCACGAAGACTACCAAGCTCTCCCGTAAATTCCCTGGCTGCTTCTGCACTGAGGGCTACCTTCAGTTGGGAAACCCAGAATGCTCTCTAAATGTTTCTTCTGATGCAAATCCAGACAGAACAAGGGAACAAGGTTTGAATGAATTACCTTTCGCACTCTTAATGGTCCTTTGCAGAACATGTTGCATGGCTGACACAGTCTTTTCACATGCCACCTGCATTAACATAATTAATTCAGGTTTCAGTAAAAGTTCAGCTGCCTAGCTTAATATTATTATTTCAAAACACTGCTCTTAAGAGGCAAACAACTGACAAGATGCAAACAGGATGACAACTATGTAATGTAGAATTTTGAGGGAAAAATTTTAGGCTTTCTTAATTCTCACAAAACAGGTATTAGAAACCATACACCTGTATCAATAAGTCTATGTGCTTAAGGGAAAGAAACAGAAAAATCTGATAAATGATTTTTAGTGCCTATTATGAAGTGAGGGTAAAAAATACAATTACAAACACACATACAGTCTCCCTCTAGACAGCACATCATCTTATTTGGCAAAATTACAAAATCCACATAACTGAAATGTGACTGTCCAGAGTTGTACAAGCTAAAATGTTTTGGCAACAGGGAAATTCTGCTTTTTTTCCTCCAAGGACAGGAAAAAAAGCCAAGACAGAAGAGAGTATTTAAATAATACCATAGATTAAAAGTATTTTTTTTAAAAAAAGAAACATAGTGTAAATTTGCAGAGAGACAAGTAACTTCACCCATACCTTCAAATTGTTTGGATGCTTATGCGTCCATGCCAAAAGCATAGCAGCAAACAAGTCTCCTGTTCCAACAAAAACAGCATCCACTTTAGGAGACTCCACTCGAATCCTTTGTGTCATCTTGGTACCATCTGCTTTAGCTACAACACAGATAGAGAGTTAAGTAACAGATCCAGCAATTAATACAATAGCACCTGATTTCAATTCCATTCGTTTGGAATGTAAAGATACTAAGGAGTATTGTAAACTTTCTACCAGCTCTTTTAAAAGGTACAACCTTTCAAAACTTTGCCAAGTTGTGACAGCATTTACAACTTACATATTGTACATACTTCACTTAAGAGGGAGCAGATAGCTAGCACGAAGGACTGAGAGCCACCTATCTTCATTTAGGAAGCAGCAGCAGCAGCTTGCTCACAAAACTGCGTATTTATGGAGACTGTTGAATTCTAGATGGGGCATGCCAAACCACAATCTAGAGCATCTCTGGGTTGTACAGAGGCACAAAGGCAGCTGCAGACATCAGCAGAGAATATCTGATCCATATGCCATATTCTAATCACCATTAGAATGGCTAGACTTATTCCAGACCTAGCATGTACTGACCCACCAACTGGTTCTTAGTGGAATCTGTTTTAAATATCAGTATTTTTTTGGTCTCTCAGCAGTCCAGAATGTGATGCCCACATTTACAGCCCTTAGATGAACAAGAAAATGACATCATACGCCATCTCACATAACTATGCCCTTCTCAGGTAAAAACATCCTGTGACAGTCCAAAACACGGTGAATCTTGGTGATGGTATAAAAGGATATATAAAGAAGAAGCAGAAGACATTTTACAACCTATCGGGGAAAAACAATCTGCTAACAGGACAGTGTAACTTTTCACAAAAGCATTCAAAATGTTCACAGTTCCTGTTTTATACCACTACCACTTGTCAGGGCCGCTACAAGGGGTGTTAACAGCCCTGATCAACCTCACCTGGGACATCTTACCCCCAGGCAACCTCTGCCCACTTGCCGAGGAGCTGCACCGAAGCTCAGGCCCAAGTGCGAGCATCCTTGCCTGAGCTATGTTGTAGGTGTGCCTGTGTACAGCCCTGCTGTCCTCACTGACTGGATTGTCCACATTAGTCTCGGACCTGGCTTGTCTCACATTTCTCTGATGATCACTGGAGTGTCAATGGGACCCGTCTGCCACCACCACCCTCATTTTAAATATCACCTTATTAAAATACTGTGGGGACTTGTGCCCTGTTGGTGAGGGCAGGGCTCTGCCTGTGCTATGATCACGCTCAGCTCCAGCTTGTCTTCCCTCATGGAGCAGCCCCGTTCTTACTGCTCTCTGGTATTGCTGCAGGAGAAGAAGTTTGCTTAGGGATCTAAGCTCCTTCCATGCACTACCAATGGGTCTGATCAAACTGCTTCTTAGAAAAGTAACTTGAAAGCACAGAACAGGTTAAAAGAAAGTGCGGTTTAACGGAGGAGATCATGACTTACTTTTTCTGTGGCTTCCCAGAGCAATTAGGTAGTCATTTCCTAGAGGTGCCTGTAGATCTGAGCTTGTGATCACAACAGTTTCTGGTCCCATGGCATGGAGCATATCCATTACCTTTCCGTGTGCAAAAAGGCAGGAATCAGTGACTGCAATATGTGTTGATTAAACCTTGCATCATTCATAGTAATGAGGACTTTTGACAGCAACTTTTTTTGGCATCTTTTGTAAAGAGAAAAAGTAGTTTCTACTCAAATATTTAATTTAATTAGGGGAAATAACTTAAAATAGGGGAATCAAAACATACATACATACAAACTTGTTAAAATATTCAAGCATCTCTATTATCTTTGGACACTCCTCTGAAAAGAATACTCTGTTTCAACTATGATCAGAATGTTTGTCTGCATCATGTTTTTAGAACACATTATCAAAAGAATAAGAGAACAAATATACAGACACATCTTGAAACAGGCATCTTGAAACACTCGCTAGAAAGCTACTAACTCCAGATCATGAAGTTTGATTTACCTACTACTTTAAGAGTTAGCAAAAACGAAGAGTTAAAGAGCTAAATCAGAGGCACAAGTGTGTCTGTCTCAATCTTCTTTTCTCATTCTGTTTCAAACTTCAAATTACACCTGTAAATTATATACCTTTGTATTTCCACTCTGCGTGTTCCCCACTTAAACTCATTAATACTCTACTTCTGACATCACAATTGGTTGCTACAGAAGGTATTTTGGTTTCACAGAAGAAAGAATGGCTTCAATAATGAATTTAGCATAAAACACAGATAAAATATTAATTCTCCCAGAAGAGTTTAACTAAAAATCCTCTCAGGCTAGCTATGACTCACAAGCAGCTGAATGATAAGGAATTATTTCTGCTATTTTTGAATTCTCTATCACTTTTCTTTCTCGTCTAAGACTCCAGGTTTCTTCAACAGCCAGACCTCTTTGCACAGACATCAGCTGGGTTTTAAAGAAGCAGTAAATCCACCAGCATATGCTGACATAATCAACATGTGAAGTAACACTAATCTCAATTTCATTTCTCAGTCACAGTTCCCCAAGAATCCCCAAGAATGGAATTCAAGAACTAGTATTTCTAGTTGTAGGACTTAGCCCCTTTTCTACACTAATATTTCATACTTAAATACATCATATTTAATATGACTATACTGCTGTCACTAGTCTTGCTAAAGAAAGGAATGAAAGCATGTCACCATGGAAAGTGATGCCAGAATTCCTACCACCTCCAAAGGGGACACATTCCAGCATGGATTATTACTCACACAGATAGATCTACGTATGATATGCAGTGGCAGAGACAGATTAAAATATCCTGAAAGCTACTATTTTAAAAATGTTTCCATTCCTAAGTATAATTCTATCTCTTTAGAAGAGATTCTTTTTTAAAGCCCATCACAAATAAGAGCTATTACGTGAATCAGACAGACTGTCAGAAAACTAACTTGTAAAATTGCTTAGTCCACGCAACTCATGTTTACTGCTGCGATATGCAAACCTAAACTAATGGCTGTTCAGCTAACAGTGCTGTTCTCAAGACTGTGTTTCCACTGGTGATGGTGATAAATGGAAGAACTGAGTTAGCAGCTAGTGGCACGAAGCACACAGTTCATCACCCTCATGCAGCACAGGGTGGGTAATGTAAAACTGGGGAGGGGTGGGGCTGGAGTGAAAAGAGCTGAGATCTTTGGAGCTGCTTCCCACCATGAAGTCATAGTGATCAATCAATGTTGCATGAAATTGCTGGAGGGAAAAAAAGCCAAACATCTGCGTGGACAGACCCCAGCTACTCTCCAGGGTGCCACTGATGTTTGTTTAAAGACTTTGTGTTCCTTTCAAGTTCAAAATCAAACTGGAAGAAATAACATCAGTCCATTACGAAAGCACTTGACTTGTCAACAAAACAAAGAGCTCAGCCCTTCTCAAAACACCAATAAAACCATATTCCTATTTCGTCCTTCACTGCTGAGCCCTGCAGCTTTTTATTTCCTTCAGTTTGTATAAAAGGATAAATCCTTACACCTTGATGCAGTGTATTCGCAGACCATCTATCATTTCTATATGGTGATGACAGCAGCTATCAGTGCTGTGAATTTGTACCAGCAAGTACCCACAGCCCATCACTCCCAGCCTGGTTTCTCATCTAGGCAATCTATCCCAGGTCTCATCCCCTTTAAGTCAATTTAAGGAAGAGAAGCAGTGCACCAGCAACCACTGTCAGGAAGAGATTCAGAAACCCTTGTAAGCGTTTGCTAGCAAGCTCTCTTCGTTGCAAGCAGCTCGTATGGGAGAACGAGGACACAGCTCAGCATGGCTGTCGCACGGCTCACATGTGGACAGCAGAAGGAGCGAGTCGTGCAAGTTCCCAGCGCCCAGGGTCACCCGGGGGGGATCACCCCAGCCAGGCATTCCCACAGCGCTGACAACGTGTGGTTACTTGCCGCGGGTGCGGCTGCTACCCCATCTTACACCGCAGGAGAACAAGCTCATAAAGATCTACTCATTACCACCGTGATGCCTTTAGCTGTAGTTCTTTGGGGAGGTTTCTTCAGAAGTCTGACACTAGAACAGAAAGTGTTTTGCGCCTGGAGTGCACAAGCTTTGATCATAAATGGAGAGAGAAAGGATAGAGGTCAAAGTGACTTCAAGGTTAAAGACAAATGGCAAACTGCAGCACTGCAGGCAGGACCGCAGAAAGAGACCTTACACATCCTGCCTCTTGCCTCCTTACCTCTAAAGCTTCTTTTTCTGTGTGAATCTTCCTGCCCGTGAGTAACCTGAGAATGAAACAGAAATCTTAAGAAACCACAAGTTCTCCAGGCAATCGCTGCTTTATTTACTCTTTTTGAAGGAGGAAAGCTTGGACTTCACCATACAGGCCTAAATGGTTTGTAGCTACATGGTCTGCTGTGCCAGACCACTGTCTTTAAAAAGCATGTGCACAGATACACAGCGCTTCCGAAGTGGACTCACACCAGTCCTAATCTGCCTCCTGCAGAGATTTCTGTATTCTAGAACTCCCTCACAAATGCCTTCCCTCCATCTCCCACGTAGCTGTTCCATCCCCATACGGGGGACAGCCCGTGATGTATCACAACAGGTTACCTCCTGACCAAAGAGTCACAGCTACATAGACAGGCCAGGCAGGAAGGATTTAAATTCTTAACTCCTAGGAGGTGATGCGACAGTGGTATTTCCAAATTTAATTTTGGGGGGCTGAGCCAAACTATTTCAGTTTTGATATTCTGACATATAACAAAAATATTCCTAGGAATGGGTAAGGATGGGGAAAGGAAAAAGAGGTATTTTTTCAACGTGCCCTAGATACAGGCCTCTGGAGATAACAAGAAGTAATCATGAGAGACCAGAGAAAATGAAATAATCTTTTCCTCACATAACTCCCAGATTTTTTATTGATTTCAATATGGAACAGTTGGAGATTTTCTGAAAAGCACAACTTTAAAGTAACAGCTAAAACCCAACACATGCATGTATATGGCAGTGTATCAAGACAAGTAAGAATGGGTATCACACTCCCCCAAGTTTATTTGGCTATAAAAGGAAATAAGTACTTACTCAGCTTCAAACTGGTTAGGAGTAATTATGTCAGCAACAGGTACAACTTTGTCCCTGTAGACTGGGAGGAGATCCTTGGGCACATACTAGAGGAGAAGAAACAGCATCGAGTGTTATCAGCAGCATCTGAGAGGTGGGACTGCAACTGTTCTTCCCTCAACTGCCATCCATGCTGTCACTGAGTAACCTGACAGCTCCCAGTGTACTATTATGCAGCAGTAACAAGGGGGCAGCGCATCCTCCAGCTGGTGACAGCACAACCAAGAGCCCTTCTTACACTGGAGGCAATGGGAAGTACTGCTAAGCAGACTGGCCTAAACTGGCAGCATCAAAAGCACGTGGTACCTGGATGAAGAATTTCTGGATTCCCTCTCAAAGTGACAGAACAGCGTGAGGAAATACCGTGCCCAACATGGGAAACCCTTTCTCATGTCCCTACCTTGGAAAGAAGATACGTTGTTGTTGTACTGACAGCATAGAGGCCTTTTGCTGCAGCAGTGCGTGCCCACCTCGATTGTGTTGCATTTTGGGGCTTAGGAACAAGTAATACCTGTGCTACCTGTTATTTTGCCTCCTTCTTTCAGTGCAGTATTTCTAGGGTGTGCTGTACACCAATGTGTGTGAAGAGGAATCAGATTTGTAATTTGTTTGGTACAACTTAATCTATAAAGCAGTTCTGGTAAGGATGTTAAAAATATTTTGCTCGTGTTGCACCCAGGTCTAACAAAACGCTAGCATACTTTGCTGCCTGCAGAATCAGCTCTTCAAGTAATAAGGGCCAATGCTCCCCGTTCTGCCTGTCTGTTCCATCTCTATCCCACCTTCATTAGCTAAATACAGCCCATCAGCTAAGGGAGACTGGCTATCTAAGCAGGTGACATACACCAAAACGTAACAGGAGCCCACTGGCCTGTACGCTCTTCAGACTCAAAGCTGAAGCTGTTCTGGCACACACTGGAGCTCAGCTGGGAGTTTGGGTTAGATGGGTACAGGGGTCATCTCACCTGCTGCAACTCAATTTAACAACACCTTTTATTAAAATTAATTGTTTACTAGTAGCTGATATTCTTTGGCAGAACCCCATTTGCTAAATCAGGATTGATACCTCCTTTTGCCCATGTTTTATCTTCTCTGTTAGTCTCAAGCTAAGCAGGGCAGGGTGCATGTATACATGTGCCCATGTGTTACTGTCTTCCATTCCAACTGTATCAGCAACAGGTACAACCCCACCACAGTGTTCACCACTAGGTGCTACCAGCATACCCGTCATACTGATACAGAGCTCACTCATGCAGGAGCGGTGAAGTGATGATGACACCGGGACATTGCCTTGAGACAGAAATGCAAGACTAGGTCACATCTAAACCAAGGCATTTTAAATAATGATTTTATTACTTTTTATGACAGGAATGAGTTGGTGTGTTGCACATTAAATAGACTCCTCTTCTTCAATCTACCTTATCTTCCACCCAAAAGACATAGGTAGATCCATGGTTATGACTTTTCCCAAGAGCTAAAGCTTTGCAAGGTGGGTCTACAGCTGCTATGTATCTGTCTTGTTAGAAAAAGCCATGGACAATAAATATCGCAATGGACTTTAAATAAAAGAATAGAGCACAAAAACAGTGGCACATTTATTACAAAGTGCTATCTCATGATGTTTTATGAGCAGGTAAATTGTAAAAAAAGTACATGGAGGAATTCATAGTGCATGACTAGCTTAAGGCAGAAGAAAACATAAAATATCATTATTGCTGATGACTTCCCACATCACGTTTTTACTGAAGTTATTTGCAAGTTTGGCCCAAAAAGGAACATTTCTTGGTCAGTCTGGTACTAGCACATAGAACCTTTCTGTCACTGACCACAGCCCAATACCTAACAGCTGTTGGATCTCACACAAAGTCAGTCATCTTCATTTAGGTTCAAGTGGTATGTCAATTCATGCCATCACTGATAATGCCAGCCAGGCTACCAGCCAAAACAGCTTTTGACAGAAGCTGAGGGAACTTCAGTGAGACAAGGAAGAGGAATATTGTCCTGTAGACAGGCTCTGTATTCCCCCTGTTGTCTCAGCAGAGAGTTAGAAATAATCACAGAGCTATGTAGTCATCATTCTTCCCAGATACTAAACTCATTGAAAGACAGGAAATTAAAGTACAAACTTACTTGATGCTGGGATCCAAAACCACATTTAAAGTAGCTTAGTTTTGGTGTTTAAAAATTAATAAATCTTTATACACCTTCATATAGTACATATTCACTATAGAGAGAATCCAAACAGGTAAGTACTAACCATAGAGCCTTCTCCATTCCATTTGTCACCCATTACTGGATCGCATACTGCAACAGAATAAATCTAGCTTTAGAAATGGGGTACAGTTATAGAGACCCTGGTAGGAGGGAAAAGGTTTGGGTAACAGTAGTGGCTATGTAACAGCACTGAGCACCTGATCGCTTATATACTCTCACAGCTCTTGCAGCATACTCAACCTGAGATTTTTAAGTGGTGGCTGCCAATTTTGAAAGAGTGGGCTATGAATCTTAAACAACTGTCAGAGGACTGTAGTCACCCTCTTCTTCCTGCTTCCATGTTATTATGTCTGAAGGTGATGAGAGAGTCTGAATGCTCAGAGTAAAGGGGCTTCTGTTGTACAAAGCACAGAGAACCCTTCCCTTCACTCTCCAACCTAAAATGCCAGAATAGTAGTATGGTGGGGAAAAACACACGAGAGAAGCTAATAGCTATGAAAAGAGTCCTAATTTTCACTTTAGCGTAAAAAGATACATGCCAAACGCACACAGCAAAATGCTGTGTGCGCACGTAAAAAAAATTAGGTGTATTACAATGAAACAAGAAGAAAAACCATGCCAATGTACATGAGCTCATAGTTGGTGTAATACTACTACTTATAATACATTTTTGGCATAGGTTCTGAATCATCAGCAGGATTAACATATTCCAAGTGCCCTCAGTTTTAAGGCGAGGATGGAAACAGCCTAGCCTTGTACTTTTAAAAGGAACATTGTTCATTGTAGTAAAACAGCCTTTAGCAAAGTAAAAAAGAAATATAAATCCAAAGTTATCAAATCAACGCCAAATCAATATTTAAGGAAGTTTCTGTGGGTAAGAAGAGGATAATTTGTTTCACATTTTAAAAGTGCTTTCCTTACATTATAATCTATTTATTAAATATAAAGGATATTAGAAGCCTAACTGTGGTCCCAGCATCTGTCTGCTTCCTTCCTTTTGTACAGCTAGATGTTTCTTTCTGCTTATGCTCCAACAGTTTTTGGCTTTCACTTACCAGTACAAAGCTCTGGAGAACCCGACAATGCAACAGTATTAATCAAGGCTAAAACCCAACAGAACACCAGCTCATGAAGATCTCTCTGCTACATTTTTCAGAATGATAACCGTGCCTTGTTAATTTTAAGTCAGATATCACATTGCACAGTATGACACCTTGCAAACCCTGCAAACCATTCTAGATGCTTCTTGACCACATAGTTTACTGAACCTAAAGATGACAGGTTCAAACCATCATTTGTAGCTTTTCATCCCACTAAATCCCCACTGACTTTGCCCTGTCATTCTAAACATTTTGCTCACTTCAAGCCTATGCTGGTTACATTCAAAAGTTCTGAAACAGTCAAGAGTCAGGAAGAAAAGAGGCGAATCTTTTCTCACAGGTTTAAGCCTGACGCAACATGTTAAAGACAGTTGTTGCTACAGTCTGTTGCTCTTGAGTGCTCCCAGGCAACCTTAGCGGAGGGCACCAGAGGTAAAAAAGCCCTCCAGAGGTTTAAGCTAAATTATGAAGCTTATAAGGCACAGTAAGACATTTCTGGGATATAACCTGAAACCATGGCAGGGCAACACAGGAGAGTCCATCCTGCTTTTCACTGACTTGGAAATCTAGGAGAGGCTTCAGCTATCAGCACTTAGATCCTATGCCTCTGATCTACAAACAGCAGCAGCCAGCTGGGATTTTATAAGCCCTTCTCTGATACAGACTATCAGTCCTCAAGGCACGTTCTCCTTTGGACGGCATAATGCAAGAAATATACTGAAAGGCATAAAATCAGAAAGATAAAAAACCAACTCCCTCAACACTTAAGCAAAGCCAAAACAGAATTTCACTGCAGCCTCAGCTGCTCAGAGCACAAGACGATTGTGAAATGCTGCATAACATCAGATCAGTGTTTTCATCCTAAAACAAGAAAAAGATGGGCAATACAGTGATGAAGTAGAAAGGATTATAATACATGTCCTTACCATATACTAGGTTAGAATTCTGTTGCTTTAACTCCTGGACAATATCCACCACCATTGCAAGAAACGATGTGTCTCTTGTATATCCTTGGGAAAAAAAGACACTTTTGAAGTCTATTTTCATGAACACTTTTTCCCCCCCCCCCCCATTTTGGATAGGAATGCTGCATGCTTCTCATTCTTTGGAACATTGCATTTTTAGAACAAAGGCATATTTTATTCAGGAATAATAGGTGGAAAACAAATTCTTGCACAACTACAAATACAACCTTAAAAATGCATTTACTAAGTATGTTACATATGTAGGGTTCATACAACTTCAATATGCTTGAACATATATACAAAAAGGTCAGGCTGAAAGAAAAAAAAATACATTCTTTTTCTTCAAAACAGCAGTCTGAATTAGTATTATTTATAACGTAGTAAATAAGTGCCCTGGTTTCAGCTGGGACAGGGTTAATTTTCTTCTTAGTAGCTGCTGCAGTGCTGTTTTGGATTTGGTGTGATGTTTTTAGTTGTTGCTGGGTGATGTTTATACTAAATAAAGGACTTTTGGGTTTCCTTGGCCCTGCCAGCCAGAGGGCTGGAGGGGCAAGGGGAACTGGGAGGGGACACAGCCAGGACAGGTGACCCAAACTAGCCAAAGGCATGTTCCATACCATGTGACGTCATGCTGAGTATATAAACAGGGGGAAGAAGGAGGAAGGGGGGGACATTTGGCATTATGGTGTTTGTCTTCCTGACTAACCATTACGTCTGATGGAGCCCGGCTTTCCTGGGGATGGCCGAACACCTGCCTGCCCATGGGAAGCAGTGAATGAATTCCTTGCTTTGCTTGCACGCGCAGCTTTTGCTTTACCTATTAAATTGTTCTTATCTCAACCCTCATGTTTTACATTCCTTTCTGATTTTCCTCCCCATCCCTCTGGGTGAGGGGGAGTGAGCGAGCAGCTGCGTGGGTGCTTGGGGTTAAACCACAACAATAAGAAATATTTTAAATTCCATATATTTTGCTCTTACACTGGTTTGAAGCAGGTTTTTTTAAATTATTATTATTATTGTTGCTGATACAGTCCAACACATTAATGCAATGGAGACTTAATCTTGAATATTTTAGAGCAATGCCAATATACCAATCAAATTCCTATTTCTAGGCTTAGCAGTGAAATAAGTGGAAATAAGTTTTATTATATCTTAAGGCCCTAATCACAATGCTAGCACCACAATTATTCTTATTTAATCATTAATTTATTTTATAGATGCTTCTTTATATATTTATTTTGTGTATTAACTTTATTTACAACATCTGTTAATTAATGATTTTATTTTCATTTATTTTAATTCACATAGTAGCAGTATTTTTAGCAAGGTAGCTTCTTCAAACCTACAGCTTGGAAATGTCCACTCTACCAAAATATTCAACAACAGATTTTGGAGATTTTCTTTTTTTAACTCACAAAATTCATCAAGTCATAGTTGTTGCAGAGAAATGGAAAAGGCTTCCAAGATTTTTGAACAAAATGCTTTGTCTTATCTCTATGAAATGCTGATAATCAGTCAAAAAAGCCAAGCAAACATTTTTGTTTAAAATGACCTATGATGGTAGAACTGCTGAAAAAAACCCAGAAAGTATTATTAACATTATTGACAGAGGTGTTTAAAAAATTACACTGAACTGGAGTTTATTTTTTACCTTGAGTGTTTTATTGTAAATGAAACAAATATATGAAGATCTACAAGTAACTAACAGTCACAAAAGTTAATGAAATGTTATTTTGTATAATCAACCTGAAGACAATAATTTCCATCTCAGCTAAGATATCTACAGTCATCAGACATGCAATTACAGTCAAATCCCATCTGCTGACAAATTAGTTTTCAGTGTTTAAATAATCACATCCAGGTTGTTACAGGTACAAATTACAGTTGTGCGCTATAGTGAATGGCTGTTCTTGTTTGAAGAGAAAAATCTGTCATTTGGCCCTGAATGAAAAAACCCTGTGTTTTAAGTTCAGCCACAGTGCAACTGAACACTAAAACACTGAGAGTGTTATTAGATCTTAAGAAATTAGTGTCATTTCTATCCATGCCTTCTTTTTGTCCATACTGAAAATGGCTACACCAAATAAGATTTTTAAACAAACATGAACAACACACTGACCCATCTACCCAAAAATCCTATTTTAAAAGGCATGTTAATAAAGATCCTTTTTTCCCTCCAAAATTTCTTTTTGATGAAGAATTCTATTTTTCCTTCTACCATTTTTAATCTCTTACATCCATTTTGCCAGTACAAGACCATGAGAGCAAAGGAGCTGGGGTCTCTCCCAAGCGTTAAAAGTAAAATAAAAGAGGAACGTTTCCACTAAAAGAATACTCCAACATTATTTACAAATTTTGGGTAATAGCATCTCCTGAAAACTCCTACAATACACTGTGCTTTTCCTGGAAATGCCCTCTGTGTGAGTTCTTTTGAAGAAAGAAAGGGTGTTTATTTCTGAATCACAAGGAACCCATTTATGCTGAAAGTAATTTCTTAACCTTAGCGTAGTGTATTTCTATTTAGTCTTTACTTTGGAGATACTCCCTGAAAAGGAACTGACAATGCCACACCTTTCAAGCCAGAATGACTGCTTTGGGGTTATAATCCATACACTTAAGTCTCCAGTTTTCTCTGTGTATAAAAACATTTTCCTACAAATTTAAGTAATGAAATCAATCAAATCTGGCAATATTTTTCTATTTACCTTTAAAAAATATCAGTTGACTGCTCTATAAATATTGATACTGTAATCTAAACCAGATGCATAGCTCTTACTGAAGTGAAACCTGATCAGTAACCTGTATTTGAGAAGCAGGAACTGGATGAGCAGCAGTTTTTAATAGAAACTGCACATATGATCTCTCCTTTCTATAGAGCATTCTGCAAGTTCTTTGGCCATATTTATGAACACTTTGCACCTAGTGGCAAGGCAAAGGAAAACACTGCACAGTCATTTATGTCCTGCAGAACTGTATCCACTCAGAGGACCTACATAGTAACAACAGCAAAAAAAAATAATCAAGAGAGTCTACAAAGTCAAAACCAAAATCCAACCCTGCTTATACTCTGCCCTGTATCCAAAGCACTACCCCCTAAAGTTCAAGTAGAAAAAGCAAGGACAACTGTTTATAAAATCATGCTACAGTACTGCAGCGTGCCAGTACTGCAAATTTAAGAGAAAGACTTAAACTCGTAATAAATTTTAAAATAACACTCTGATAATTCCTCATCCTTTTTTCAGTAGAGGCACTCCCAAAACATTAATCAAGTCTGTACATGACTGCCCTGTATGAGTCTGTAAACTATATGGGGGGATCAATTTACCCATCAATTAAAACCTTCAGGCAGAACACTGGCTGCTTTAAACTAAACAGCATGAGCAGTTGAGACGACAATATACAGATGAAACTGCAGAAGGACTCAAAGGAAGGAAAACTTAATTGCTTGGTTTGGAATAATGAGGGATATGGTTTATATTTCTTTACTTTTGTTTACATCTCATGGGAAGTTCAAGGAACAAGCTTCTTACCTGTGAGTACATAATCATACCGGTTGACCTTGTTCAGCTTAAGTCCTTCATAGAGCTCATGAAGTTCATCTGAATTTAACACCTGACCCTTCCAGTGGGCATAACCTGCAAAGTAAATGCCAGATAATTTTTCAAGAACTAGATTTTCTATTTAGGATCACACAGATGATACACATGGAGGGACCGTATCAGATATTGGCACCAGAAGGCATTGCCACCTCCTCTTCTGTAAAACACTGTTGCTGAATGAAAGCTGCTGTCAGCAGAACAGTTGCTGTGCTCAACAACTCCTTAGCACCTCTGTTTCCCAAAGGAACTAGAATGACTGCATTGGCGATTGAGACTGCCCACACACGACCTCCTGCAAGATTTACCCTGGAGCCTATACAACCATACTTTTCCTGTGTGGAGGGGGACAAACGTATGGCTTAGACTTGATTGGGGGAGGGTGTCAGTATAATCTGGTTTTGTTATTTTATGCTATAAAAAAAGAAAAACATTGACAGCTAGATGACAAGCTTAAATAGGCTTGTGGATCTGTCTGGACACAAGCATGCAGCACTGCTGCACCCATCACATATGGTGTTCACGGGGACCTGCACGTAACGAATAGACTGACCACAGCAGAACATTGTCATGGATGCTCTTCAAACATACCAGTGTAATCTGGCAGAATTTCTTCCAAAAATAGTTTTAATGCTGAGGATCCTGGAGGAGGCAAATGAGTATCAGAAAGACACTATAAACAGACAAATAATATCCATACACTCTTACCCTTGAACGATGTCGTAGAATTACAAGCCAATATTCTTGGCTAAGACATGGATGGATGCTGAAATTACTTGGGAGAAGTTGGACTGATTTCAGCAAAAAAAGGACCAAGCTCCATGGCAGCCAATTTCAAGAAAAAGAAAAAAAAAAAAAAGTCTTCCTTGACAGACTCTAAATGTTTGTTGAAAAATGTAAATGCATCCTGCACCTTGTCATCAAAGCCTGCCCATGTAGATGGCAGCCATCACTCCCTTGTATATAACAACAGAGCTTCCTCCAGGATATTAGATGAAGCACTCACAATCTAACCCTTCCAACCTCCATGAATTCAGAGTTTATCAAAATCTTTTTATTAAGTGGAACTAGGAAAAATGAAATGTTAAATGAGGCATCTGCTTTCACACCACCCCTGTGTGAAGGCAATGGTATTTTGTTTGTTTTAACTTCTGCTCTTAAGAGTTAGAAAATTCTGTGGTAAAAACAGTTGGCTTTGATTATCACTCTAAGTAACTGCCAAAAGGTGCCTAGAGCCTAGGATAAGCACATTTTTCAGTTTTCCTTCTTATGAATGCAAATACACCACAGTAGGGTGAGCAGATGGGTCATTTTGTTCTCCTCAGCTCACAAAGGCCTAGGTCTAAAACACGACTTGCTGCCAGCTGGCTGGGGGACTGACTCACATCAGCCACTACAATCCTCTCCCTAGCAAATGTATTTTAAAAAGTCTCTGTGAAGAAACGGACAAAATGAGGGATTCCCATATGTTTGGGCTGCAGTTCCATTGCAGAGCATAGTGGTATTCAGAACAGCAACACCTAGGCACATGTCTAGCCCCAAGTATGAGGAACCCTCAACTACAACTTACTCAAGTGTTTGGCTTATTTAACACAATGCAGATGTTCGCTCTGTCACATCTGCAGCTTCAGATAGAAATAATCAGTCCTCTCCCTGAAATCTCTACTTCTATTAGCACTGCAAAGCCAGTCCATACAGGCACACAACGGAGTCTTTCTTATACCATTGTGCCTGTCAATGAAACTGAGTGTAGTTTTCACCCAGAATCAAGGTCAGCTGGCAAAAGAGCAGTCACTCATCTTGCACACGGCCGTAAAAATAACTATGATAGATCGTCCAGACAATCTAGATACTTTGGGGAGACATTCCTACAGAGGGACCCTGCACATTCACTGTTTATCTAGAAGCTCGCCTTCCTATCTCAAGCCCTCTCAGTCAAGGCACAGGGTCTGTGCCACCCCTATCCTCCACTGAGGGAGGAAAATAAATATAGCAACAAAATGTTAGGTAGCAGCCCAGCTTAGCTCAGGAATTTTAAGTTATTCACATGGGACAGGGACATTGTCCAAACTCTGTAGTGATGACTTCCAACAATATCTAGAGGACCTTTTCTATCATCTGATAACATGCGTAATACAAACTAAAGTCTAATCATAGTAACTGGAGGGAAAAAAAAGTCCTAGGGAGGTTTTCAGGGAAGCCCCAGCTGTTCAGACAGAAGAAAAGGGGCAATGTCTTCACTGGATCTGCAGAAAAGTGTGATTTCACAAGGAACTGAATTATGTTCGAGTAAGAAGAAACAAACCAATTCAAAACTGGCAGCAACATGGAAACAACCCTAAGGCCTTTCCCCAGACTAAACTTCATGTAACATGATGAACAAGGGGCAAATCCCATGACCCTGCATTTCTCTTACTTTCCTCGTAGAATATATAACCAAAAAAGCAGCTTCTACAGAGGGACAGAAGAAAACCCCAGTTATTCATGTTCAAAAAAGGTTTCACTTCCAACTGAAGGATGGATACCTTGGGGTCCCAGGGAGAGGGACTATTACGAAAGGGGAAAGGCAAAAAAGAAGGAAGCCAAGTCCTTGTTTTGGCTGCAAAACCACCAAATAATTCCCCTCAGTGCTGGACTGAGAGCAGAGAGAACACTGCAAATCAGTATACAGCTCTCCAAAACTGCACTTGGCTCAGACTGACAGTATTAGTCTCCCAGATTAATAATAATTTTAAACACAAAAATGAACATGACCATTTAAACATCTTTATGCCCCTTCTGCTTATCTGTGTTATGGCCTTTTACTGCAATTAAATGTTATATATTTGCTTTTAGCAGATAAGGGAATGAAAACAGGTAAGATACAATGCCTCTTGTCACTCATCCCTCTAAAATGGTAAATGTGTTCATTAGTCTCCAAGGAAATGTCTTGGTTCATCTGCATGAAAAAAACCCCAAAACCAAAAGCAGCCAAGAAAGGCAGCCAAATATTGCACTCAAGACGAATTTACATACTTTTCTTTCTTGCCTGCCTCCACTGGTACACATTTTTTCCTCCTCTGGAATGGATTTATAAGCCTCTTAATTACTTCCAAAAACAAGGAAAAAAGAATAAAAAACACAGGCATACCAGAAGAAGAAAAGAACAACCCAAAACAAAACAAAAAACAAGCTACCATTTAAGTATAGCAGGGCACGTAAGATTTGTTTTCCAAACCAGAACGTTCTGTTCTGAGGTTTGAGCTGCTCCTGTGCTGCTCCCTACAAATCTATTCCAAGTGGCTTCAGTAACCAAGTATTTCACGTGGGAAAAAGGAAGAAAGAACTAGTGTTTAAGAACATGATGGGCAGACAATCTGGTCCCAGCTGTGTCACAAAATTCACATGTAAACTCTGGCATACAACCTGGTCTAAACATCTGACTTAATCTTCAGCTACCAGGTGGCCTTCAACAAAACCAGAAATACAGTACCAAATTCTCCATTGGATTTTTTACAGCTGGTCAGTGTGGGAGTAAAATACTACCAGTGTTAGGCAGGAGCAGAGATCTTTTCTTTTTGTCCTGCACTACACAGATGTGAATGACTGCATATGGGCGGTAGACTGTGGAGAATCACATAAATGAGACAGAATTATAATTTCTCATGTATCAGACCTATCTGCCAACCCAACCACCCACTACAGACCCACTAAGTGGAAGTCAAAACTGCTTTGCTTAAGAATAAAAAGAAAAGGAACAAGAAAAAAAACAGGCTATTTACTCTGGAGCAGTTTCCAAGGTGTGATTTGGATGGCAAAGTAAGTACATTATATGCTTACCATTAACCTACCAATAAAAAACAAAAATGCAAATCACTGAAGAATTAAAAATGCACCCCAAAAAAATCAACAAAAAAAATATCTAATTTTCATTTTTGCACATCAGAGGACTAAATGCTTCTGTAAACAACACAGTAAAATATAATAAATAGCATAGAATCTTTGCAGGTTGCATGACAGCTTCTTTTATTTGTGCATGAAGCAAGATGCCATTCAAGGGTGAGTCACACTCACACTCTCATCATAAAAGTTCTTCACTAAGCAGCATGACAAACTGTTCTCCCAGAGGGACTGATTTAAAAGACATTTTCCAAATTTCAGGATTATCAGAGACTGAAGAAAGCTGAATTTTCTGAGCAGGAGTCAGCAGAAATAGGCCCGTGGTATCTTACTAATTTAAAGACAAGGCAAAAAAAAAAAAAAAAAAAAGCAATAATTCACCAAAGAAAGCATGTTGGTCATAAATTCCCTCTGCATTTTATCTTTTGCTGACAATATCAGGTTTAAAGATGGGGATGGGGAAAGAAAGAATGCTGTGTCTAAAACCTCACACAATTTGCTACCTGTGCCCCTCTGGTATGTGGCATTCTTTGAGAAACTACAGGTCACAGCTAGATTTTGAAGCAGAAATTTGGCCTTCAGCTTTAATGATGGCCACAGAAAAGGGTCTCATAAGATCTTGTTCTCATATGAAAATCAAGTTACCTTCAGCAATTCACCCAGCACACTATTCCCATGTATTGCAGCACTGTTCCAGACAAGCCACAGCCCAGCATGGCAGTTTCTGTTCCTAAATCCCTGCCGCAGTAAATGGATTTCCAGGTGCTAGTGCTAGTTGGTGTGCAGGCATGCATACATGCTCAGCTTTGAAAAGTCTTCTTATGAGGATACCACATGTTCCTACCTACATGACTATCCCAAAGAGGAGGTTCAAAGCCACTGGACTTAGAATCTATCCTTCAATTTAAGAAAGGGTAGAAAGGATTTCATAGGAAAACTGCAGTGCTAGACAACTAGACCTGACATGAAAGGGAATATGTATGGGCCCCTCCTTTCTTTGCCATTCCTTACTCTTCCAACCAAATGACCGACACTTCTACGTATAATCTCCTTTTACACACGCTTGGCAAGTGACAAACACAGTATTGTGAATTTTTTTCTGAAAGGTCTGTTTCCCAAAGTCATGAGGTTGTGCAGTGCAGCAATCTTTGGGATTTTCTAAGCGCATTTATAAAACAATCAAGATTACAGAAAAAAAAAGAAAGTGACTCCTAAAACATCAGGAGACAAAATAAAAGATCCAAGTATTTTAAAGACTTGTGATCCCTGAGACACTTTTAGTTTTGGGATGTTCATTTAGGCCTTTTTGGCGGGGAGTGTAGTGGTGGGGGTGGCATGGAAATCCCTAATTTGTTGTTCCTTCTGCTACCTTAATTGCCAAACTTCAAATGAAGCACCAGTAACATTTCTCCACTTGTGATACTATTACATTTTTTTTTTCTTTTTAAGATATTGAAGGTTTGGATTTTTTGTTTTTAAGATGTTTTAAGAGCCTGGTCATCCTGTTGGTAATGTAATTTTCCTACCTTCAAACACATTCAGTTTATCATCCAATAAAACCTCTATTACACTCTTTTAACACCCTTTAAAGCAGATTTTATCTTGAAACTGAAAGCCAACAAACAACAAGTGCTCATCCATTTTGAGTGCTAAGTTATTTCACATGAAAAAATTGCTTAATTTTCGGAAAGTACAACAGTTTTACCCAGCTATCAAACACCAAACAACAAAAAATACCCAACTCCAAAACTGAATACATTAAAGAAAAGTAAGTCACACCTAAGTATCTCTTATAAATACGACAGAACCTTTGTACTGTGCCAAAGGGTAGAAGCAAAATAAGCAGCTTTTTGCCTGAGTCACAAAAGGCCCCCATCCCTTGTTTAATTATTACCTCTTTCATGCCTTTTCTCTACAAGCAGAGATGGCTTTCTAGCTACCTTTGAAACATTCCTTTCTTCTTCTCTGGGTGACACTAAACTCCTTCCATGATGGGAATATTTTATAACTTTTTGAAAGCTGCATGGAGTTCAACATAGTAAGAGAGGACAGAGGCTTCTTGGTCTGCTCTCTGGTCCAAATATTAGTAGTTTATTAATAAAGCTGTACTTGTGAGATAGTAGGAAAGTATCACAACTTTTGACTTCTCCACCCCCCCCCCCCCCCCTTTTCTTCGTCAGAAACAATTTGAGCTCTTTTCCAAGATGTTAAAGTCAGAATTTGTTCCTGGATTATTTTTTAAGACACCCTTAGAATTTCTTTATCTAAAGATCTCCCCTCAAACAACCTGCCACCACCACTACAGTAGATGTGTCTCCATTGATCCAAAAATAGCAAGTCACTAAGTCACTTTTACCTTTATGGGTAAAAGGTATTGCTAAAATACACATAAATTTAAGCTTTCTTTTGGAAAATAAAGTCCTCTACCACTGTGAGTTTTAGAAAGTCTGAAAGTATTATGTGAGTGCGTGATACTCAGGCTTAGAACCTAAGTAAAAATACACCCAAATGTATTTGGTGTGCACCACCCCCTTCCGCCCTCCAGAATGAGGATTACGTGCTAGCCATCTGGGTGGGCACATAAAGAGAGGAAACATGTCTAGCTGCGTATTCTTTTGATGTTTGTGTTGGTAACATAATTATGAGCATTATATAGCCGTAACATACAGAAAACAGTACTGAAGACTCCCCAGTTCACATGCCTGTCTGTGTAGAAGGCCGTATTTGCGTTATTTCACTGTCTGAATTAATTAGATTACTGCCTAACAAAAGAAACTCACACTGTAAAGTAGCAGAACAGGACACTACTGTGTCTTATCATGCCCTAATCCCAAATTCAGACTTCTGTGAGACTGGAATCAAAACATGAAAATTATGTTTCTGCTCTATATCCTGAAAATGTGAGTGAAAACATCAGACCCATCTCCTTTCCACTGTCATGTGATGAGGTGAGCCACATGTTGAGTAGAACTGAGTGACTGTGGAGTGGTTATCTGAAGACACGTGTAAAATTTTACCTGTGTGGTTTGAAAACTGGACAGAGTTCACTGTATCAACTTCAAATCCCAAAACCTGTAACAGAACACAAGAATACTTTTACTAACACAGCTTTGTTAATACATTATTAATGTCACAAAACACAAGAGAGGATTCTGATTTCCCAGTGTATATTTAAAAATCTTGAGCACTGTTTTGAAGTGAAAGCTGAGTCAACACACATGCAATATAAACAAACAACGCAGTACTTCACTACAGCGGTAGACATGGAACAAACGTCACACTGGCAACAGCACCAGAAAAACAGAGTTCTGGATCCTCAGGCTAGAGTTCAGCTGGGGATAAGGATGGAGAGGCTGGTCCAGCAGAAACACTGAAGAAAGCCTTGGCTAGTCTTTCTTGTCAAGAAAAGCAAGGTACTAAATTAATGAAAAATGTGGAGGGAGGATGCAGTAAGTATTCCAGAAAGCCAATCTTTCTAAAAGAAGGACAGAAGAATCTTAAAAGGAATCAATGTTATGAGCCATACTTGGATGTCACAAGCAGTTTCTTCACAACTAAAAGAGAATAGAAAAAAATCACAGAGAATTAATTTGGGGCATGATCAGTCAATCAAAGGGAGAGAGCTCTTAAAAACACAAAGTAAAAAAAGCCTGAAGCATGCTCCAAAAGCCACCTTGCTCCCTTGCATTACCAGCAATCTAAATATTGAAATACCCAAGAATTAGCTAGTGTGATCAACAAACGCATTCTTGTGGCCCCAAAAGATATAATATTATGAAAATAAGAGCGCTAAATCAGGAGAAAACTAATGAGGATTTTTAACCTGACAATACCTGTTTAATACAGACAGGCATTGCTGTTCAACCCATTTTTATCTGCCATGAAAGAAATTCTAATGCAACAGTGACATAACAGTCTGACATTTAATATTTGTTTCCACATCCTACTTGCTCTGAGTAAGAATTCTCCTCAAAAGACAAGCTTCTATGTATGGCTCAGTGAGTCATACCGGGAGATAATAGTAATGATGCATCACTGTTTATGATCCACTTTCAGGCAATTTGCAGAGGAGGGGAGAGTGAACAAACGAAGCTTTTGCCAGTCACGTTTTTCATTGAGATGCACGCCTCTCTCTTTTTATCACAAAGGCATCCCCCTCACATATATTAAAATCTCTGGGTGTATGGTGCCAGACATTAGGCTTTCCCTGTGCATGTACTTTTGCACATGAAAGCTATTAAGCGTTAAGCCCCTTATTTCAAACCCTGGGCTGTTACAACATGGAGCTATGTGCTGCAACAGGTAGTTTCTTCTGCCTGCAGGTGCTGCATTTCTATCATTTCACAGCTCAGATTCCACACAGGTATTCACAGAGTAAGTCTCTTCTTTCAATATACAATAAAGATTTATGTTTAGTCCTAACCAGAAAGCAAAGTAATCTTACATTAATCATAGACAGAACGGTGGGTTGTCTCAGCATGATCAAGTTAAAATTAACCTCAGCTTCTACTCTTACCCCAGTTTCTTGTTTCACCTTGGCAGATTTTATTTTAAAGACCCAGGAATTAAAGGGGTGAGAACATGGCAATACTGTTATGACCTTAACCTTGATGCCTGCACAGGCTCTTCAAAGAAATAAATCAGAATACTGCCTCTAACCAGACTGTCATCCCATATTTGATTCCCCTCCCTGCAATAAACAGACCTAAGAAGTTCTTCTTTCCTTCAAACATCTTGGCAACAATGAAGATTTAATCCATTTCTGTGCAATATTTAGATCACGTCTCTCCAACTATTTAACACTTAACACTACAGAACACACTTACTATGATTTACTAACTAATCAGGTTTTACACTTAGCACTTTAGGGAAGAAAAGCACACACAACTGCTTGTAGGGAGGGCTGTTCTACAACACAGATAAGCACTGTACCAACTGATGGTCACCAGAAAGACAGTCCTCCTTTACTGTCTCCACCAGCACAAGCTATCATTAGACTCCTCAACAAACTTTTCTGTAAGATTAGGGATTTTGGTTTGTTTTGGCCAATTAATCTGCTTCAACCAGCAGAAGAGAAAATACAAGGAAGACCATCGTTCTTGGAGACAGCTAGGTGCCAGGTTAGCTTAGCTGTATGCTTGGTAAAAAGTGAGTTAAAGAGCTTTCGAATAGCTGAGGAAAAGTCCACAAGGGAGCTCGATATTCTCACTTTTCTTATCAGTGCAAAACAGGCTAAAAAGCCTTTAAAGCCATTTACTGGCGTTAGTCTACTCTGTCACAGTTTCTAATTTGCTCTAAAGTTTCGTTTTGAATAAGTGCATATGACTGTCATATAACACACCTAATTACAAAATTCTCTAGTTCTGATTCAACCCCCCAAATTAAGCCAGAGTTACTCCAAGGAATTCCCTTTTACAAAGACTCTTAGCAAAACAGAGTAATTAAAAGACATTAAATGTCATTTAAACAAAGTACAGTTAAACTCCCTAATTAGTACTACCTTTGAAACGAGACCAACAGATGTTAAGGTCTAGGCTTAGTATAAAGTATTAAAATAATCAAAAAGAAAGCTGAAGTCATGTTAAGCCAGTGCATGTTTGCTACCAAGCAAACTGCATTGAAGAGTCTCATGGAATGTAGTCACTGGAAGACGGCTTGAAAACAGGGTATATTGAAGTGCTAGAAGCAGCTTTTGACAGCAATCATTTCTATGGCTACAGAGAAAACTGCGTCTTGATTTCAGTTTGTGTAGTTCATTTTAACAACCTGATCATTTAAACTGGATAAGGAAATGTTATCTTCCTCCTTCAATGAACAATTAAAAACCAGTACTAGTAACTATCATCCTTGCATATCTAGAAGACCATACATATCAGAAGCAGTTTCTGATTCATTGAATGATGAACGCTTTCCCTGCTTACAAAGGGAGCTGTATTCAAAAGATGCCTCGATAATTTTTGAATATGTACTCATTTTTAATTTGTTAGGCAGAGCTAACTAAAAGCACTAATTTTGAGGTTTAATTGATTTAGCTAGAAATTTCTACCCCAACCAGATGTCAAATAAATCTTAAGTGAAAGTTAACTACCTCCTGAGATCAGAGCAAATGTATTGAAACACATAAATCATACAAAAAAATTTTGCAAAGTATCGAGTATCGCCCAAAATTATGCACTTATTTGGATATCAACAATTCTTCCAATGTCATAAACCAGTGAAAATCAACCTTTCCTTTGGAAAATTGAAAGTACAAATTTATAACAGGACTAAACTCAGTTATATCCATCAAGTTTCTTGGTTGTTGATATGAAACACATTTCAATTACTTATCTGAATTCATGGATCTAAAATCAGTCCACTCTGATTTTACTGACAATTTTTCCTACATACAGAAACAAACCTCTTCGTGTTTCTGAAGTTAAGTACTGTTATATATATGCCAGTTAAATACAGTTAGATCTATACAGTAGTTTTGTGGCATTCAGTCAGAGAACAAATTCAAGCTAGTAATGGTTTATCACTGTCCACTGAAATCCACAGCCGTCTCTATGCTTTGCTTAAAAAAATACATCAGAAGCCACAAGTAGCACTTTGCCAGGTCCACCTGTGTGGCAAATGCCTTTATTGAGATAATGACAGCTTCACCTCATACTCCCTGATGCACCGTTTTCCCTTTGCCTCCTGAATTTCTTTGCACATCAGTCTGCTACGTTTGCAAAATGACCCAATTCGGGGTGTTAAAACTGTCCTTTTTCTGTGTGTGTACGCATGATGTGTTCCTTGCACCTCTGTGTAAATAAACTGGAGGAACTCACTCCCACTTGAGTTTTGCTTATGTCAGAACTACAGCCTTCAGATTTTATTAGTGTGAGGACTGAGATTATTATTATGGCAGATACTGTGCAAGTGTCCAGGGCTGCAGCTGCCAGGGAGACACATCATCTACATTACCACTACCCCCTGTTGTGGATGATCTGGTCCCTTCCAGGCCCTCCAGTAGAGAACAATTTCTGGTTTCCACGCTCTCCCTCTGCTGTCATTCTGTATAAGTATAAATTGTCCACAGAACTGCAAATCCTGTGCAAACCTAAACCCACAGCCAGTTTGGGTAAGGTTGATAAACCCTCTTCAAAGGAAGAAGATAACTGAGTTCAGACTAAATCTCTCAGCCTCCACTCTAAGCACATATCAAACAATGTTCTTAATACCCAAACTAAGGTTGCCTATATCACATCATATAGTGACATTTACTGCGACTGAAGTCTCAGAGAAAAATGGGTGAATCTTTAAGCAAAGGAAGCAGAACTGTTACATTTCTAAAAATAAATCACAAAACATCAAAAACAGAGTTTTGTATTTGGAAAGCATGGCTTGCAGACCTGAATGATGCATTTCAGAATAGTATTTTGGAGATTAATTCAAAATACATACACTGAAGCAGAATGCATTTGAAGAAACAGCTAGCATGAAACACATACACTCCAATGGGATGCATGAGATCAAACTGGACTTAGCTCTTCATCACAAATAACTGAAGGAAAGGGACAAACATCACCCAGTTCTTCCCAATGCAGAAAGGGCTATCCCAGCCTTGCAAAAAGAAGGTGCATCATCTGTGCAGACACCTAGTCTACAGAACTTATCAGAATGCTCATCTTCAAACTAGCAAGTCCTCAAGGGAAAAATCAACACAGAAGAAAGGAAGAAACTTCATAATGCATGGACAATTGCTAAAGGTGTTGGTTCTTTTTGGAAAACTGAACCAACAGCCTAGTTTTCCTAAAAGCACAAATAATTTAAACTTACACCCAACCACCAAGCCACAAATAAAAAGCCAGAAAATGGATCTCCTTCAAGATTCAAATTTTATAAGTGATACCAATTGTTTTACTAGTAGAACAACCTAAAGACCTAGAGACACAGAAGATGTCTTGAGTTACATAGGTTATAAATATAGCTAAACCTGAGTTCCGGTTCACCTTTAAAAATACAACCTTTTGGACTTTGCCACTGTGTTAATGAATTAGAGGTTTGTTTAAAATTTACAGTCTGTCATCCTTTCCCTTCCATAAAACATTTCAATCATACATACACTGAAACACGCTATTTCTTCATTGCAAAGAAATAATACCTAAAATTGTTAGAAATGAAAGATTAGAAACATACATTTCCTTCAAGTGGACAGTCTAAGTTGTGCCTGTTATGTAAAAGGTGGAGGGCGGCGTGTGGATTGTAAAACAAGAAAGAAATATTCCACATTACGGAAAACTTTGAGTGTAGCAACAGAAGTTAACAGGAAGATTTTGGAGCAAATTCAACATCTCAAGTTCAGTTTTAATGATTTCTAAGCTTTATGTTCATATTTGTGTAATCTACATCATGTACCAATGGTCTGGAGACAAATAAAAGTACTCATTTTTACCTTGTAATCCTGTTTGGTATTTGATCATTAATACCACTTGAGACAGAAAACTCTGAACTTCAAAGATTAGCTCTTCCTCAGAATAAATATTAATAAACATTCTCATTTACTCTGTTTCCGTTTAAAATATGTCTTGCAACTTTACTATGCTTCTGCAGGGAAAAAATTAAATTTCCAAAAGTATCACAGACTTTATTGATAACAAGGAAAGAAAAAAAACAACATTTTGTTACAGAACATTTTAAGAACAGCCAAGCAGAGAGCTTAAGAAAAGCAGCTGTCAGGATGTGAAGCAGCCATCGGGATGTGAAGCAGCCTTAACCAGTTTTGTGGTTTAACAACAATGAAAATGAGTAGACAGCATGCACAAGGAAGTAGTGAAAAGTTCCAGATGAGGAAGACATATGGCCTTCATCCCTATCGACCACCAGGAGGTTGAGGATAACCACCCAAAAGAGACTGTGCATAAGCAATTGAGACTGTTATGCAAGATGTAAATAATTTGCATGAGCACCGCCTGTTCTAGGAAATATATTGAATATTGATGCAACTAAATGTATATAAAGAAGTAACTTGAGAACCAGAGCCGAGCTAGGAGGAACTATCCCCCTCATGCCCAGTGCTGAACAAACAAATACCTGTTCCAATTTCCTGACTGTTAAGTTTGTTTAGGAAGCAGCTTTTTCCAGCTTCATTACAGTACTCAAGATGTCCTCCTTTTTCCTTGCTTGTATGCAGTTTGGGGGGGAAAAAAGCTTGGGGGGTCAGTGGTGTGTGTCTCAAATCTCCTAAGTGTGCAAGAAAATCCATCACTTGAATTACATTAACTTCTTACCTGAACTGTGTTTTATTGCTTTCCTAGGTACTAAACACTAGAAAAAAAACACAAAAATTTCCAAGGCTTTATTTTACATATTTAGAGAAATATTTAGATGCTGTGGAATTGCTGTCCCTGGAGGTTTTCGAAACCCAGGAGGACAAAGCCCTGAGCAACGCAGGCTGAACATAGTGCTGACCCAGCTTTGAGCAGAAGGTTGGACTGGGGACCTCCTGAGGCCCCTTCCAGCCTGGGTCACTCCATCATTCGATGATACTGCTACATACAAAAAGCTCAGTGTTAGTAGAACTCCATGTGTAAAACCACACAAAAATATCACCTACTACCTATCCTAAAGTTCTGGTTACAAGGATAAAAACCAGTAGTATGGTATGTTTACTATCTTTACTGGCAAAGCTAACATGTAAGTCCTTTGCTGTTAAATGGTCAGCGAACCAATTTAACTAGATTGTTTTAGTTTGCACTTAATTTAGACAACCTCAGAGAACAATGACCTACTTCTGCAAGAATGAAATTCAATTAAAAATACCTCTCTATTCCGCAAAATGGTCGCTACATACTTCCCTCTTTGGGCACTGGGTTTATGCCTCTGGTAGCATTTCATTTTAAGATTTTGAAACCAGAACCACAAAGCAGTACTGCAGCTCAAGTTAGAGGAAAAATCTGGAACAATGAGTGAAAGGCAGAGAGAAAAAAAAAAAAAGTAGTGTGAATAATAAAAAAAAAAAAGATTGTATAAAAACAGACTTTGTAAACTGCATACATGATTCTTCCATAGTATTCATGTCCCCTGACACACTTTCACAGGTTGCTACCTATATTTCATGAAACAAAGCTGAGACCTCCATCCAAACTCTCCGGTTCCTTCAAAGTTCTCAGTTTTGGAAAATGTGGGCTTTACTGTACCAGAACACATCAAAACAAATTTTTCCAAATGAGCCCACAAACCAAACTTTGTAAACCATAAATGCAGGGAAAGTATCAGAGGTTGAAGTTGCAAATCAAGCTCAGACAATCATTCACATAGATCCTTTTATCGTGAACACAAGGTTCCTCATTTCTTGTATGTGTAATTAGAGCTTCACATCCAGATCTGAGCTACAAATATGCCACAGGTGAAAATCTCACTATATAATTTGCTTGTTCACATCTCTACAAGTTGATTTTATCTCCAAGGGAAATGCAGCTTGACAAGAAAAGGGCACTGGCTAAGAAGAAGGAAGGAACAAGATTCTGCTAACCAGGGAAAAAGAACATTTAAGACTCCACTTTTGAAAGGAGGATTTGACTTTCTTGCTTCTAGTTCTCCCAAAATAAATGCAGCACTGTGTTCCAACACTTACCTTCCTTGCACTTAACTCTTCTGCTTTGTAAGTAAAGTCAGACAGTTTCATTTAATATTCAACTGATGAACCATCCAAGCCAGGTATGTCCTTTGTGCCAACGGAGGGTAACAGAATGATGAGTTAGAGCAAAGTAACAGTAAACATTAATACTGAAAAGATGGTTAACTCACACTAGACAAGTGAATCAAAACCATCCAGACAGAGTCTAATAAGGCAGCAGTGTGAATTATGCACAGAATTCCAAATGAAGGATTTAGAGATGTAACCTCAACTGTGCTACTGATGCATTTTCCTTTACCTGGCAAGATCAACATGCAGGTATATTTTCAGAAACAACCACTGATTTCAGCTGCTTTCCTACTTGATGACTAAATTGTGATGCCTAGGAATGATTCACCAAGTCATAAACCCCAGGCAGATCTCACTGCTTTCACTTAGGCAGTCAGGCTTGTCTATTACGTTCCACTAATATCTCTTGCCAGAGTTTAAAGCGATTGTCTCTGCAGAGAAAACATGTCCTTGCGGAGAGCCTGAGAAGCAAGGAACCATGACAGATATTAGGGTGTTGTTTTAAACCAATTCTAAAAGAGTATACTGCCTTTGAACCTTTTAGTGTATGTACTCATCCTCCTGCTGAAAACAAATTCTGCTACTGAAGGATTTCTCAGCTAGCCACACACTTGATCAAGATATGGATGTTCTAAAGCACAACGTCATCACAGTCTGACCTCCAGATCATTTTGTACTTCCAAACCTTTTCTCACCACCGTGCTGTCATTTAAAGAAGTTGAAGGAAAGTGTCTGGAGAACATGGTCTATCATCCTGCTATATTAAACACACCAGTACTACAGATTTCAGTATCAGAAGTTGTAAAAAATAAATGCTGTTTCAAATATTCACCTCCTAAAAGCACTAAAAATATAAGCCTTCATAAAGCCCTGTGAACTGGACAAGTGTTATGCTCATATGGAAGCATATTACCAGTAAACAATGACAAAGAAAGGAGACCATCAACTCTGCAAAGCATTGTGCTTAAACTAGTATCACTTGAACTCTGATATAAAAAGCCAACATCCTGTTCCTCTCATACACAGTAAGAATACAGCTAGGAAAGAAGAGCTTAAGGAACTTACACTGCACAGAATCAGTGATACTGCATTATATGTACCCTATATGCGTGCTGCCACAATCTCTGCTGTACTGGTACTGTACTTTACATACTGTATGTGTGGTCTTGTGCTTTGTTTTTCAGAACACAGACCATGCCACCTGCTGCAACAGCAACAAACTGCCTCTATTTTTCTCCATAAATTAATGCTTTTTATGGAAGCTTTCCAATATACTCAGAACATAGTATTTAATTTTCAAAAATTAATGGAAGGACATGACACGCCCAGGGGCTCTACAGAAAGGAAAAAAAAATATTCTCAATTTCAAGAGCCAGACCAGCTTTCCATATAATAGGGAAGTGCTTTGAAATATATCATTTAAAGTATACATACAGCAGCATTTTAAAAAACAAATTAATATTTAAGAGCAAATCCTACATTTCAAACAAAAAATACAAACGTACACACACAGTTTTTTATTAAGCTTAAGAATATATTAAGTTTATCCCAACAAACATCTTAACTATGACTATGAATTTTTATAACAAATCCTTAATAATTGCCCAATTACAATCTTACTCCTCTGCCTCCACAAATACAGTTAACATAAGGAAATTCAACAAGGTGAGCTGGCATAAGGCACTTGAATAAATGGATCTGGGCCAAAAAAAGAAGCTAACAGTAGACAGACATAACAGAGCCTGTCTGGTGCCCCATAGGAAAGGAAAGCATCTCAAAAACATCAACAAGTAGCCCACCAGAACCAGGACTTATGTACTGAAAGCAAAACAGTTGGCCTGCTCAAGTCTGCACAAGGCACATCTCGTTAACTTCAGAGGGCCTTTATCTGAGGGTATGTGACAGCAACACAAAACCTATCAAAGGCTTAAAGAACCCCACTATATGATCATATTTTCTTCCAGAGGACCCCCCTCCTCGTCCACATTTAGATCACAGCTGGCTTTATTGCTGTTAACAGGACGCACATATGGTAAGGCCCTACATCAACAGGAAAATTACTCTTGAAGTAATGCAACACTGACAGATGCATCAGTCAAAGGCAGTTTTACAGCATAAAGCCATACATAAACAAAGCGGGTTACAGAGACTTAAACAGACACAATTTGTGAGGAATTTTCAAGAAGTCTTGTGGTAAGTCCCCGAAGTGCTGATTTTTAGCAAAGCATCTGTATAATCCACAAACCGAATTAGCCAGTAAATACCTGTATTTGTCTACAAAATCACCATATCACATAAACCCAAACCATTCCACCCCTTCCAAGTTTTTTATACATATCTTAAAACCAAGCTTCATTGAAAGTCATTAGAAGAATTAACTTTAACGTCACAGTTAAAATTACCCTGTCAAACAAGGTAATTGAGTTTTTTTGGGGTTTTTTGCTAAGTAATGGCAGCGATACTTTGCAATAAGAAAGTCTCTATATAAGGCCATGAAACGCTCCATTGTATTACAAGGCGTTTGCATATATGTGCTGATGTTTATGTACTACAGTTTGGAACTTTGACACAGCCACCACTGTAATTCCAGTGAACATCACTGCTCCGCTTTATTCCTCTGGACATGGAACAGAAACATTTAAAAAGGCTGAACTTCTGTAATCTAATTTGGAAGGGGAGAAAGGATTTCCCCTTTGCAGCTTGCACCTCTCACTGTGTGCCAGCTCTTTACTTACTTGTGTCTCCTTCCATTTGATACTGAACCAAAAAACATACATTGTACTAGATGTAGAAAATTAGAACACAAATTCAGTTTGAGAAAAGGACCTTGCGAAAAAAAAAGCATGCCCTGGCAATTAGTGAAGCAGGCATAATTGCTAGCGTGGGTTGATAAACTGAACTGAAATTGCTGTTGACTAACCCAGTCTCTTTTTTTCTCTTTCTGAGCTTTTAATAAACCATACCAAACAGATAATAAGAGCTCTGTACATACAATATAGCTGTATTTTAGTGCAGCGTTTGGCAAGGCACTGCAAAGAAAAATCATTAAGATACTGGAGATACTGTGCCAGGGTAAAAATACAAGAGCAAATAAACTAGCTTAGAAACAGGGATGCTGGAGATAATGTTGGTGATTCGTTAATCTGGAGTCAGGTACCAAATGGGCCACTTCAAATACTGAGGTTAGAAATTGACAATTACAAAACAGACAATAGAAACATACAGCAGATGACCTTGAGAAAAAAAAGTTATTTCACCAGTGACAAAGACAGACAGGAAACACAGGAAAGACTGTAACAGTTAAAATAATAGTATTTGGATAGTACCTGATACTTGTTAAAAACAAGATAACTATATAATCTTTTTTAAAAAATCTACAAAATATACTATATGAAGACATATAAACAATACACAATCAGCCAAAAAAAACCAAAATAAAGAACATACGAACAAACTACTTGGTTAGATCTGTTCATCCTCACACTAAGAAAAAAAATTCCAGAAAAAATGGAAACGACCATGCCTTTCCCTACCTGAACCTACCTTTCACCTCAACTTCTTGTATGCTCAAGTCAAACTCCATGCATCTCGAACTGGGGTTTTTTTTTGCTTCCTAACTTAGCTTTCCAAAAGTTATAAAAGAACATACATGAGAGGAAAGTAGGTGTGGAGGAGTCTGCGATATTTTATATATGCTGCAGCCACGTTTATTTGATGCTTCATTGTCCCTCTATGGCCAGAAGTTCTCAGGCCCAACAACAACTAGCCCTACAACAGCAGAAACAAGACAAGATGATCATCTCAGGTAGTCCAATGCCCGTTTCTTGAGTGTCACTGCCTTTTCACCTCTGATCAACTGCACACCAATTTTCAGGATTTACAAGCTGACTTCAGCACTGGCCACCACAGGGGGCATTAACTAAAGACTGGAGCAGAAAAATGCCTCTCTCTTCTGCCAGAGCAGACTGCAATTTTTGTTCAAATGTTCTGGCAAAATTGGTACTTACTGAGAATTTGCAGATGGGCTGATCTAGCTGTAAGACCAAGACTATCTAAACAGAAAAGACCAGAACAGCCCGAGACTGCAGTGAATTTGTTCTCAAGTAGTTTATTCCTTGGTTTTTCTGAAAAGGCTCACAATATAAGTACATATCTGAAACATAATCAGGCCGAATTAAAGGTAAGGATAACAGTACCTTAAAGATGTTCCTCCAAATAAGCCCTGGATATGCAGGAACGTTTCAGAGCAAATACCACCAGGTCATTCAGTTCTACTTTCCATCCTGAGAGACTGATCAGTGTGCATTGGTAACTATTCAGTGCAAGATAGTTGTTTCAAAGAACGTCTTCAGAATTTCTTAGTGATTAAGTATTCTTTATTGTTGGCGCCGGGTGTACGGGGGATCCTTCCACCAATCGTACACACCCAGAGGGGCAGATTATCTTATATTTATATAATGAAACAATGAATATTCCATTAACGCCTATACATATTCATTACCTGAACCCGCCTACCCTCGCTTTGTATGCTAATTAGCTTATCAGTCTTTCACGCTTGTGCAGATTCTTCCAAAAATTGTGGGCCGGGGTCTTTAGAATGTGGGCAGTGGTCTATGGGAGGAAGGCCGTAGGTCTTCCTCATGGTGTACTTTTCACCTTAGGTCTCAAAAGTGATGAGTTGGCAGACTTGTAGAAATCTTTCCCAGGGTTTTTACAATACCCCTTGTAATTTTACTCAAGGCCATCCTGCTGTCCCGTTACCTCCTTGGTAGGGCAGCTTGCTTTGCAGATAAGGAGGGCAGCTCCCCTTGCAGAGATTTGCAACTTTCTTGCCAGAACAGTCTATATGATCTTTCAGACATTTTAACCCCTTTGTCGCTATACAATTACAAGCTTATTTATGCATTAAAATGAATATTGGTTTATGAATACAAACTTGACCATATTATTTACAGCTTATTCACATCATAGTAAGACGGCATAAAATAGAGGGAATTTTGATAAAATCATCCAAGCTGTTTTGTTCAGCACTAAGAAATTCGTTGTTCTACATCATCAGCATTTTTTCATAGGCTACTCAACAAACAGCCTCTTGTGCCTGCAAGAGGCACATGGTAATCACTGTTACTCCATGCATTACACCAGTTCAGGATTGACCCGACTGCAGAGTTATAAAAAACTGTGGGATAGCTGCTCTATTAACCTTCCTATGGGCAGAAGGTCATTCCTGCCATCTGGGGTAGGATTAAGTGACAGATCTTCAAGACACTGATTTATAAGGGCTAAGGTAAATGAGAGACAGGGACATAACGGCTTCTGCTTCCCCCTTAATTCTTCCCACCGAAGGATACACAAAAAAAGGAGAACAAGGTGGTGCTGTGGGTGTCTGACTGCCTTCCACCCAAGAAATACATTTCCTTCCCCCAATCCTGAGACTCAGATTACCGTTAGGTAACTAACTTTAGATGTTGATTTCAGATGGCAAAGTTGCAGTTTATGCCTCTTTTGAAGAGTATTAAGTCTGCAGGTTCACTGCGAATTTCAGATTCATCATCTTCATGCTGCTTCTTTCTACACTTGGATGTAATTTGACAAGAACACCATACGTGTCACTACAAACTCCTGCCAACTGGAAGCATGCAGTGCTACAAGGAAGTTTACAAACACTGATTAGGAGAGGCAGACATACACAGCAGCAATAGGTCCAATAGGCATGGACTTAATATCTTGTTTAGTTTAGTGAATGAAATGGGGGGAATGAGGGAATCCCACAACACGTTATTTTCCTCTGATATTTATTTTATTTTTATTTTTAGTCTTGCTGTTCATGTTGTGGATAGTTAGATCGCTAACCTCCGGTCCATTAGCAATGCATGGCAAACACATTATCTACATATAATAAGGTGGAGTTATCCTACAATAAAAAGTTTTATCCAGCACATACACTTTATTTGGCCTTCTTGGGCAGACCATGAATGGATTCCACTCTCCTACCAAAGCTTTAGATGTTAAACTGCAAGATAACTGATACTCATCAAAACAGAACAGGAAAGAGGTGCCATGTTCTGTAAAAACCACACCAAGGCCACCGCAGGGGAAAAATGAAGCCTCTAGAGAACAGTTAAATGTCTCGCTGATTCCTTCAAAGCAAGCAGATGTCTCTGATAAGAGCATACTTTGAGGAATAATTCCTTCAGTGGATGATGCCAAGTATAGATGCCTGGGGCTTGCTCCTGCTCTGGCCCCTCAGTTATGCCAAAAGAGCTGTCTGTGGGGCTATGTAGGGAACTGGATAAGGAAATCTACTCACAAGATAAACAAACATTTTCTTCTTTTACCTCTTTTTCAAGTTATTTATAACCTGGCTGGCCTCTCAGAGCAGTTTACCACATGGCCTCACAAAATGTCCTTGAAGAGTTGAAGTGGAAAGCAAAACAGTGCAGGTGGAAGAACTAGTTGGTGGAGGTCAGGAAAGAGCAGGAGTTTCTCAAGCTGGCTTTGCTACTGAAACCAGCAGATCATGAAGCTATACCCTAGAGGATAGGTGACAATAGGAAACCTCTCAAATATGAACATCTAAGTTGCCAATATTTGGTTGGTTTCTATGAAAGAGCAGAGGCACAATGTTACTTCCACTAACTAAAACCAGAAACAACCATTCCCAATATGAAGCTACCGGCAATACTTGACTACAAAAGGAATGAGCTGTGACACAGGTTGTATCTTGTGCTGGTCCACAAACAGCAACAACAAATAATTAATGCACTGCAGGAAACAGTACACCTGCTGGCCTCAGTTTCAAACATTTTTTTCCATTTCTGTTAGCTGCTCAGAGAGTCCGATGGTTTCCACAAGTAAGGGGGTGCCCACCCCTTGAGAGCAGGGGTGTATTCTGCCAGAAAAGCAAGAGTAACCACAGTGAAGAGCTGGACAGATGGGGAAAGATCTCCTTCAGCCTAAATTTGTTCAGTAGTACTCATCACGCAAAACAAATGCTGTAAAATACATGAAGATACATAGATTTATAAAAAATACATATGTATTTTAATTTATAAGATTTAGGCCAAACTTTACTATATACGTCACCATAAATTCCAGCACATAATTCTGGAAAAACAGTATCAAATTTTTATAATGGAAAAAAAAGTTGGTAAAATTCTCACTTATTTTCTTTTTCTTTACTCTTCCAGAAGATGGGCACGGAATTACTGTGTATGGGAGCTATGAACAAACACCATAAAATTCAGGAAGAAAACAAATAATTTAGTGTTAACAAGAAATAAACAGAGAACCATTAAGGGGAGTATGAAAGAAAATATACTCGACTTTACTGGCCAGCAATCTGCCAAGTTAAGCAAGAGAAATTGCCTTATTCAGATATTGTGGGACAGACAGCATTTCAATTCTTTGGCAGTTTGTAGTATGATGATCTAATGAACGCTATCCTTGAATGGATTCCTCTCTTCAACTTATCAATGTCATTGATAGCTGTGTTCTCCTTGCTTGAGACTTCCAGACAGATCCTCTTCTGAGAGGTTAAACATGACTGAGCCACGCAGCAGGGAGGAGGAGAATAGCTGTGATCAGACTGGAAAGGTTGTGCTGACCACGAAAACCATTTACTCATGCTTTTGGAAACCACTGCATCTACAGATCAGAAAGTGGCTCTCCAGCTTTTGCTCTGCCACAGGGGAGAGACTTACCTCTTTCCAGCGTGTTCCATAGCACCTCCTCAACCCCACACATCCCTCTGGCAAGAGGTGCTTTGCACTCCGTAAAGCTAAATCACTGCGAAAGAAATTCTCCTCAGCCCAAACTTTAAGTCCATATGCTTAAAATTTATATAGGATGACAGAAGATGAAGTGAGGGTTAGTTTCAGGCTTTTGTTTTGTTCTTTTAAAATTAATCACATCAGAGGTTTTGGTATCAGTTCTCTCTCCTGCTCTATAGGTAATCGTTCCAGATGTTAAGGGAACTGGAGCTCAGAGGTGTCACAGATTAATTACATCAACAAATAAGAGTCCTGAACAAAGGCTTGAAAAAATTCAGGTATTTCAGCATACTAATATTGTTTCACAGGTTACCCCATTGCTGCCAAGCCACAAGATGATGAACTAATCTGGCTTCTGTTGGAGCACCTATTATCTATCAACATGGATCTTCTTGCCATGTTTCAAACATTATGCTCATCCCCCACCGCCCCCCGTAGATTACTATACAGCTGCATACTCTATCGCACACATTTCAGAAGAATGGACATTTTATGTTCCAGGACTAATGCCTCACTCCTCACATTAATCTTGCTTCACCAGCTCAAGCCTGTTTTCCACACAACACAAGCAACTGAAGCGGAACTTCCACTTGCATCTTTTCAGTCTGAAGAGGCTAAAAAAACCTGCCTGGCCCGCATGCAGTCAGCCATGGATAATGCTGTACCCCTTATCTAAAATGACCAAATCTGCTATTTAAGGAAAGCTGACCGTCATTTTTGGATATAAATAGAAAAAATGAAAAGCTAGACACAACACTTTAGTAAAAGGGAGGTTTTAAGAAGTATCAGTAGCTTTGTATGTCACCTATTTTTCTTAGGTGTAGCTTTGTACCATCCTCATACATACAATTAAAGATTAATTATTTCAAATTAAACTTTTAATATGTTTCAGCACATTCTTATATATATGTGAAATTAACTTTAACATAAAGCTCTTTTTTCAGAAATCTGATCACTATTGACTCTGTTATCTGTCCTTGTTTGTTTATACAGGAGAAAAAAACTTCTCAACTGCTTCATTTCGAGCAGAAATAAGACATGATGACTGCAAGAATTTAAAAAAAATAAAATTTAAGACTTAAAGACAGAAAATAAGGCCATTTCCTAATCAAAAAAATGCCTTAAGCAAGCGAGCACTTGCTACTGAGTCTCTGAGTACATGATATTCTTCACACAAACAGTGCAAATGCACCTTTAGGAAAGGTTTTCCAGTCCTTTAATAGGATTTGCAATTTCTTGACAACACAATTTTCTTTTTTTTTTTTTCTCCAAGAAAGCAGGTGAATCAGGGAGGGGCAGTTCTGCTTGCTCCTATGTCAAATATTTGCACATACTTGTAGATGCCAAATGTGATCCTCCTTTACCGTTCCACTTTGCTGTGTTGCATTAGATAAAAAGATTACATTTATGCAGGGAAAAAACAACCCAACCTACTATTTCTTTACTACAGTACACACTGCAGTGTAACTATTATATGGTATGTCAAATATCAGCCTATGTGCCAAAAGACAAGCTGGTGGGGAAGATAATTGCCCTGGCTGAACAAAGACCTCTTGCTGCAACTCAGGGGAAAAAAAAAAAAGAGTTTACCACTTTTGGAAGAAGGAGCAGGCAACTAAGGAGGACTATAAGGATGTCATGAGGTTATGCAGGGACAAAATTAGAACAAAAAACCCAGTTAGAACTCAGGCTGGCTGCTGCCATAAAAGAAAACTTAAAATGTTTTTATAAATACATTAGCAACAAAAGGAGCACTAAGGATATACTCCACCCTTTACTGGATCCAGAGGGAAACATACTGACAAAGGCTGAGGAAAAGGCTGAGGCACCAAATGCTTTTGCCTCAGTCTTTGATAGCAAGACCATTTGCCCTCCGGGTACTCAGACCCCAGGGCTGGAAGACAGGGACGAGGAACAGAATGAAGTCCCAACAGTCCAGGAGGAAACCATCAGTGACCTGCTGCTCCACTTAAGACACACACAAATCTATGGGGCTGGATGAGATCCACCCGAGGGCACTGAGGGAGCTGATGGAGGAGCTCATCAAGCTGCTCTCCATCATTTACCAGCAGTCCTGGCTAACTGGGGAGGTCCCAGAAGACTGGAGATTAACCAACGTGATGCCCATCTACAGGAAGGGCCAGAAGAAGGATCCAGGGAACTGCAGACCTGTCAGTCTAACCTCAGTTATAGAGCAGATCACCTTGAGCACCATCACATGGCACATACAGGACAACCAGGTGATCAGGCCCAGCCGGCGTGGGTTTATGAAAGGCAGGTCCTGCTTGACAAACCTGATCTGCTTCTACAAGATGACCTGCCTAGCGGATGAGGGAAAGGCTCTGGACCTAGACCTTAGTAAAGCCTTTGACACTGTCTCCCACAGCATTCTCCTGGAGAAACTGGCTGCTCATGGCTTGGACAGGCGCACTCTACGCTGCGTAAAAAGCTGCCTGGACAGCCCAGCCCACAGGGTGGTGGTGGATGGAGTTACACCCAGTTAGCAGCCAAGTGGTGTTCCCCACGGCTCAGTACTGGGGCCGGCCCTGTTTCATACCTTTATCAGTGCCCTGGACAAGAACATTGAGTGCACCCTCAGTAAGTGTGCAGGTGACAGCAAGTCGGTCAGGAGTGAGGATGTGCTTGAGGGCAGGCAGGCTCTGCAGAGGGATCTGGACAGGCCGGACCGATGGGCCGAGGCCAATTGCATGAGGCTCAACAAGGAGAAGCGCCAGGTCCTGCACTGGGCTCACAACAACCCCGCGCAGCGCTACAGGCGGGGGCAGAGTGGCGGGGAAGCTGCCTGGTGGGAAAGGACCTGAGGGTGTTCATCAACAGCCGGCTGAACACAAGCCAGCAGTGTGCCAAGGTGACCAAGAAGGCCAACAGCATCCTGGCTTGTACCAGAAACAGTGTGGCCAGGGAAGGGGTCGTCCCCCTGTACTCGGCTCGGGTGAGGCCGCACCTCAAACCCTGTGTTCAGTTTTGGGCCCCTTGCTACAACAGAGACAGACATGGAGGTGCCGGAGCGTGTCCAGAGAAGGGCAACGCAGCTGGTGAAGGGTCTGGAGCACAAGCGTTATGAGGAGCAGCTGAGGGAGCTGGGGCTGTTCAGCCTGGAGAGGAGGAGGCACAGGGGGACCTTTGGCTCCGTCCAACTCCCTGCCAGGAGGCTGCAGGCAGCTGCACATTGGCCTCCTCTGCCAGGTAACAAGGGACAGGACAAGAGGAAATGGCCTCAAGTTGTGCCAGGGGAGGTTCAGTTTGGATACTAGGAAGAATTTCTTCACTGAAAGGGTGGTCAAGCATTGGAACAGGCTGCCGGGAGGGGGAAGCAGCTGAGTCACCATGCCTGGAGGTATTTAAAAGATGTGGCACTTAGGGACATGGTTTAGTGGTGGACTTGGCAGTACTAGGTTAATGGTTGGACTTGGTGATCTTACAGGTCTTTTTGAACCTAAATGATTCTACACATCTGGCACAGTTCCAATTTTCACAATGTACTATCAAATAACAACAATAACCGACCACTAAATATTCATCATTTTTTAAAACTTTAAAATGCTTGGTAGTCAGCTGACCCCATACATTAAAATTTATTTTGCAGTGTATCTTAAAATCCTTTTTTCAGCTTTTCAACTGTAATAGACAACCAACCTGTGGGAACATCTCCATAATTTCTGTATTTTCATGACTGCATTTTCTGTCTTTTCATTACAAAAGCTTATTTAACAAGCTGCCACAATTAAGTGACTTGTAGGAACACTTACGGATACTACTGTCACACACTTAGATTGATCTCAGATGATGATGGTTCAATCAGCCCCACACTCTATTACAGACTCTGCTCACTCCTGCTATTTAGGGACCACTGCACATCAGCAGTCCCAGCTGGACTTCTTTTAGGCAGGTTGAAATTACTCTAGCTTTTCAAATTGATTATTTTGCATTACTTTTGCTTTAGTTGTTGAACAGATTTCTGTAAAAAAAATTTATGAAGAAATTTGAGATCTCTTACTTTAGCGTTCTACATATATGCAAACTAGTACTGTTAAAGTAAAAGTAAGACCCGGGTATTTTTCCCAGTTCTTTGTCTCAGTATAGTCTGTCTTCATGCAGTGTTAAGAGCTGAAAGAGTGACACACACACACACTTTGTGTGTTTGTGCGTGTCTTTTGAGAAATACTCCACTTTCTTGTTGTCTCTCAGTCCTGACCCACTCCCCTTTCACATTACCATACAGGTTGAAAATCCATCTCCTACAATCTTCTCAGAAAAAGTTCTGACAGTACATCTAAGCTCCTGAATCAATCTGAACAACAGTTTCTGGAAAGTTCTGTTAAAGCCTTTCCCTAGAAATCCAAACTGCCAGGTGCAGAACCACCTTGCTAGGACCTTTTGGATAAGTCTCTTTCAGGGCCTCTTCTTGCACAAGGTATTCACTGCAACTTCTGCATCTAAATATACTGGCATCCACATAATAAGAAAATGCTGTTTACATAGTTATAAATAAGCCTTCCCAGAGGGGTCATGAGTTTTGGTTTTTTTAAAATTCATCTGTCCCTTGTTTATCTTTCTCACAAGAACAAAAACACAGGCAAGGAGGAAAATCATGCTTCCGCAAGCTTCATTTGAACTATGAATCAAGAGCCACTATTCTTCATTCAGATATGTACTTTAGGACAATCTTTGGATATTACAAAGAACAAATACTTTTATCTTTGTATTTATTTTCTGTTTAAGGGTTAGGCTTTGTCAGCCTTTGATCTGTAACAAAAATAAGGGCTACCCAGTAGGCACATTTCTTACTGTTACTTTGTAAACACTTTTGATTGATTCATCCTTCCTCTGACTGATATAATTAACAGAAGTAAGTTTTGAAACAGAGCAAGCAGTCAGCTTAAATAAGAGGTATTATTTTTCTACTTCTCTTCCTGTAAAATACTTAATTGGTTTGATTACATTTTTCAAAACAAAAAGAAAAAAGCCTCAAACTTTTTTGTTAGGGCAGCAGATAATTATTAAAGATAGGTTGATACTGTTTTGGTCTCAGCACATGAAAGCAAATTATACCTTTGGCCAAACAATGCAGTTTAAAACTACCCTTAAACATCAAAGAAATTACCATCTGTGCTGATCAAAATTGTTTTCCCATCTTTTTCACAATGAAGGAGATAAAAAAGTAGGCTTCCTGTTTATTTTGCGAAAGAATAAATGAGGACTAATCTAAGAATGAGAATGATCCGCCCTTAATACCTGAACAGACAACTATTTGCAGTCACCTAGGGGTAAGGGGTGGGGGGGGGTGGGGAGGAGAGGTGGCAGGGCAGAGGGGTGAGGTAAGAAATAAAATCATTGAACAGATTTCAATAGGCCATCTTGTCCTGTATTGTAGAAGCTATTTATGATAGCATCCTACAATTCAGAACAGACAATTTCAATCTCCAGACCCAAATAATTAATGGTATTTTTATCCACGCTTTTAGCTCCATCTTCAAGATAAACAGATATAAAAAGAAGACACAAATTAAACAGTAAAAACAGAGACAAGATTTTATCAAATTCTGTGTTAGGGCAGACAAAAAAAAAAAACCCACAACCCACAGAACAACAGAATATAATCATGTTCCATTAGCATTAACAAGGTAAGAACAGAACTCTCTGGATATCATTTTTATCTAGACATAAACAAAGATCAACAGTCTCTGTCTTGCAGACAGGAGTATAATCTAGCCCAGTGGCAACCAAATGCTAATGTCCAGTGCCAGGTGAAATCAGCTGGGGCTCTCTCTTGTCCCTCCCTTGTACTTTCAAACCTCTTTCCTGGAAACTTATGGAGGCCCAAAGAACAGAACACACAGACCAAAATACTCATTCACAAAAGCTGATACTATGATGGGTGTAGTATATGAATTTAAATTCATCTGCCTACCAAAATTTTCTTGATGGTCAGAATTAAGTACCTCTGCAGAACAGAAATGAGCTTGCCCTTGTGTATTCACTCTGTGGTTTGAGGAGGACTGTAACTCTGCTTCCCAGTACTGCACCCTTTATTTATGGTCACATTCTGCCTACCTAGAAGGTGGGGCAGGAAAGGCAAGTTAAAATTATATTTAAAATTAACAAATAAAGAGGTCCTTCTAAGAAAGAAAATGCATACAATGGACATAATGTTGAATACCATGGTGAAAACATAAATTTTTATCTTATCTCATAAAAACTGTGATAACTCTTAGTTGAGTAGGAGAAACATTCTTTGGTGTTTTAAAATCATTTATGTGACTGACAGTGGCAGCTCCCTACATTAATGTACAACCAACTGCTCTTCCTCTCTTAAATGCTGGAAAAATTCTAAACCCTTGCCTGGTATCAAAAGCTGCTCAGGTTACATGGTTGTGAAATAATTTCTGAGTATTTTAAAAATAATTCAAAACTACCTTCAGAACTTTACTTGCATGGTTTTACTATCTCTTTGAAAAACTATTTAAACCCTTGGCAAGGCAGAATCCAGAGCACAGCTGAGGAAAGTTCACTTCCCAGCATTTTACTACCTGGGAAATCCAGGTGCATGTTTCCTCTAAGACCTATTAGTTAATCTAGAATCTCAAACTAATGTCTTTTAACCTGAAATGGCGTAAAGGGTTCTAATATTTCTCACTCAGTTATATTACTTCCATTATTATAACTGCTCTAATATATGACCTAGCTCTTGTTTGCTGTGTTTGCTATCTAGAAAGTGTTTACCACATACTTCGCAGAGAAAGTCTTCCACACGCTTACTTTTTAAATACTTCAGCTTTCAGTGTAATGGAAGCCTGACAAAGCAAAACCATCTGGTTAAAAAAAAAAGACATTAGAATTCTCTGCTGTGCACATGGATACGCTGGCTATTGCTAGTAAATAATAATAATGTCATAGATTTCCACAAAAGATCAAGTTGTTCAAACACAACTGATGTTTTTGCAGAAGTCTAAAACAGCAGATGAAACCACGTCTGGTTTTCTATTTGGATGTTGCTGTCCAAATGCAGATTCCTGAACTGTTCTGTCTGGATTTCAGCCCATCAGACCTCACATGCACACACGCACACAGACACATATCTACATACATCTTGCCTTGCAAGCTCCATACTGATGAGCTCAGAAGGAAGCTTCATTTAACCATTCAGAATTTGGTTCAGAAGACCAAAGTATAAAAGAGAACAGGAAATAACATAAGCACACCAGATTTGCACCCATCCTCAAGACTAGCATCAGGTTTCATTTTTATCTATATTTAAAAAAAAATAAAGAGTCTCAGGTTTGTAAATCCTTTCCTTGTTTCACAAAAACAAAAAAAAGAAAAAGAGTTTCACTTTGTGGCAATTTGCTACGTCTGATGTTCTAGCAAAACCAGGGTTTAAGTAACTTTCTAGAAAGCACAGCTTCATTAAGGGTTGCCTACATACAGGTTTTTCAAGCGCAGCCTGTAGTGATAGGGGTTCAGTTGTTCCCCAGCTATCTTTTCCCCCCCCTACCCCAGCAAGTTCTTGTTATGCTATACACTGAAGAACATTACACAGTGTGAGTATGATAGCCTCCTTAAACAGAACCCAGCTACAACATCAACAGGACTTTTTAACTACAATAGTATTGCATAGCATCACAGACAAGGAACTAAAGACACTTTATAGGAACCCATTTGCCAAGTCATACAAGACCCCCATACAGAGACCTCAGATGCCACTGAAAGGTTGAGTTACAGAAGAGTAATCAGAACCTTTGACATGGAATTAAAATGTGTATGAATAAAAATAGTGTTTTAAGAGAATTCTGGAATTAAGTACCACTGTGTGCCCTTCTGCTACCACAGAACAGCTGGGGCAGGTGGGGGCAGGGGGACCACAATTTAGAGACCATTCAGTTAGGAAAGGAGGGACAGTTGGCCTGGAGATCGTGACCACCTTTCAGGAACACGTCTCCATACACACAGATTTTTCCACAGCACATAGATTTCATATGTACATTGCCCTTTACCATAAACTAATTATCAAGAGATTTGGTTACATTATAATTGCCTGGTGATAAGGGGGGTGGGTGGGTGATGTTGGCTTGTTGCAGGCCTGGTCTCAAGGGCATCATTTATCAGTGTACCATCTCTTGTGTCTAGTCAAGCGAGATTACACCATTGTTCGTCAAGCATGTAGCAAGATAACCAATGTCACAACACACTGCGTTCCGGCAAAGAGATTCTTAGACAGCGAGCTTCGTACAGTCACGTGTGTGTCAAGGAACAAAGCCCTCTCGATGGTAAGGCCCCAAATTAGCCCCTCACAACACAGACACTTCGCAAGAGAGAACAGCAATACGTGCAAAGGCTCGCCCCAGCGCACCCCGATGTTCTCCTTTCCCACCATCGGCTAGACCTTAGCAAGCGGCTCTGAAGTCAGCACTCGCCAGCCACGAGGGCCAAGGTCCAGTTATACCCTCGAGCCCCAGCCCACACACGCTAGCTGCTCCGGCCCGGCCGTGCGCAGTCATTAAAGGGTCCTTGTACTTAGTACCGCTTCCCTCGGTCCTCAGAGCCCGAGCAGCGGGGGGTTACCCAGTTCCACCACCCACGGGGGCTTGTGGGGGGCTTCGTTCCGCACCAGCACAAGGCCACCGCTCCCCCAAGCCCAGCGCCCCGTCCCCGGCGGCGGGCACCCACACCGGCGCTGCGGCCGCCCGCTGACAGCGGCGGTGCCAACCCCCTGCCACGGCCGGAGCACACGCCGCGGCCACAGGCAGGGCGCCCGCAGAGCGCCGCAGTATGCAGCCGAGCACGCCCGCCAGCAGCGCCCCCAGCCCCCCGCCCTTTCCAAGCCCGCCCGCCGTACCACAGCCTCGAGCCGGCGGGCAGATGCAACGAGGTGAGCGGGAGCCGCGGGCCCTGCCGTACGGAGCCGGCGGGAAGCGCGGCCGCACCGACCGCGGCTCGCCGGGGAGCGCGGAGACCCGGGACGGCCACTGCCCCCGGCTGCCCCCGCCCCAGCCCCACGCTCCGCACCTCGGAGGGCGGGAGGGGCGCCCGGCTCTCGGCCGTCCTCCCACCTGGCCCCCCCCGCCCGGCGCCCCCGTCACACCACCTGCCCGGCTCCCCGCGCCGCCCCGCAGAGGAGCGGCAGCGGAGCGGAGCGGACGGCGGCGGCGGGCCCGTCCGCACCCGCCCAGGTACCTGCAGGGGGAAGGTGGCCGCCTTGTTGCCCACGTAGCCGCGGACGACGTGGCTCTGGATGGAGAGCACCCGGCACTCGCGCTCCGGCTCCATGGCTGCGCCGCCCGCCCGCGCCGGGCCGGGCCGAGGTGGCGGCGCCGGGAGCAGGAGCGGGGGGGCGGGGCGCGGAGGGCGTCACGCGCTCGCCCTCCCCTCCTGTCACACACACCCCCCCCGCCCACAGGCCCACCGCCGCCCCGGGACCGCCAGGCGATCGGCGCGGGCTCCTAATGGCCGTCTCCAAGCTCAGCGGGGGGCGGCCGCCGCGGCGGGGCAGGGCGGGGGGCGCGGCGCCCCGCGGCGCTCTCACTGCAGGTACCGCCGCGCTTCCGCTCCCCCCCCCGCCCCTCTCCGCGTCGTCGTCACGCGGCCCGCGCCGTCACGCGCCCCAGCGGCCGCCCCTCCCGCACTCGGCGGCGCTGGTGTCCCAGGCGCCATCGTGCAGCGAGAGCGGCCCCCGCCCACAGCGGCACGGCCGCGACGTCGCCCAGCGCTCCCCGGCACAGGGGGCCCCGTACGGTGGCCACCGCAGCCACCTGGGACGTGCTCCCACGTGCTGGGCCCCACGTCCCTTCCAACAAAACCCACGTGGGGTACCCACGGCCCCCTCGTATGGACTCCCTTCGCTCAGTCCTGCAATCGCACCGGCCGCCGTCGTCACCTGCCTTGCGCCCTCGCTCAAGCACGCTTCCAGTGCCTGTAGGTTGGCCCGACGTTGGCCTGCGCGCACAGCACTGGCCACCCAGTCCTCCTGCGCCTCCCATGCTGTCCTCTAACTGCCTGGCCTGCGGCGCTGGCCACCCGCACCTTCCCCACAGCGTGCTGCAAAGCCAAGGGCAGCACTCGTGTCCCACCTGTGCTACAGCTTCCCCTCCAGTGTTCAGAAAGCCCGGTGGAGCTATGGATGCCAGAGACAGCCCCACACAGAGCTCTGTGGTGGCACACTGGCCCAAGCTGCAGGTGCCCTGACAGAGCACCACCCTCACAGCTGGGTTTTCAAGTGAGTGCAATTGTATGGTATTGACAAAAAAAAGATCAACCCTTTGGAGGGCTGCCAGAGTAAAAGAAGATGTATGTGTTGGCTGCCAAGTGCTACAATACATCAAGACTCAGCCGAGATAGGACTTCATAATGTGTTTGGGAATTTCATCTTCCTCTGGCTGTTTGTCACTATTGACTGTCACAGGTTCAGTCAAAGATCACAACAAGAAATTACGCCCGATGCCTCTTGTTCTTCTTTGTGGATAGCTTTAAATCGACTCTCGAAATAGCACAATTATTTCTCAGCAACATGAAAGAATATTTTCTTCCTCATGAGTAATCTGTTGGAAAATGATGGAACATGCTGTTCTCTTTTCTGTCATCACTCCGGTTGCAAAACTTAGGGCTTGTTCTAGGCTGGCCTTACTACTAACAGTTTCTTCATCACATATAAATGTAGGTGTTTTCTTGAATTGTAGAAATTGGTGCATCTCTGTGAAATATAGCGCCAGAACAATGAATCATCTGTACTGTGTATGCTTCAGCTCCAGCATTCTGGGAAAACGTTACAAAACAGCATTTCACACAAGGAGGTTGTCTCAAGGGGGCACAGGTCTGGATGGCAGAGTAAGCCAGAAGAATTGGAGAGAGGTGTATCTTGGGGATGTGATCTTCCTCAGTTTCTGGTCACCCATCTCCATTCTTCACCTCCAGGCTCCATGCCTGCTTTTCTCCACGCAGTCACTCTCTGCATCCCTCAGCTACAGGGTCCCAAGTCCTACTCCTCTTCCTCTCATCATCTTAGTATTCTTAGAGCCAAAGCTGCTTGCCAGGTCTGCTACCTCATTCACATTCCCTTGCATCTCTTAACTTTTTGTGCCAATCTTCCCTGAAGAAGGAGGGATTGCCTGTGCTAGGCACATGTAAGAGAAGTTTCCAGCCCTGTTTATGCTTGACATTTGACATAAACAAGTACAGAATGCACACACTATGAATAAAAACTTGCACATGCAGTAAGCTGTATGCCACATACATGTGCTGTTCCCATGATGCACATCCAAAGGACACAGCCTGTTCTGCAATACATAACCTGTACAAGATACACATAGCAAGCAGTTAACATGAAACCTACTTACAACTAGTTCATTCAGCCTGAAGTCCAACCACTGTTTTTTGTTTAATAGCAATTGCTGCTTGTGTCCTGTGCTTTTCAAGGGAGCAGCTACCGCATATTATTTGGAACAGTGCCTCTACTTTGCTGCTCTTAAAGCCTCCACAGACACAACACAACAAGTTCTGAAGTGCTGTTACCCTGTGTTTTTCCATATCTTTTGATACACTGGAGAAAAATGTTTTTTTGGCCTTCCTCTAGCTTGGAGGGCAATTGTTGAAATACAAATTTTATCCTTTTTCCCTGCTTTTGCTACCTTTCCTAGCAATAGGACTTAATGCTTCACTTTGACCTTTTAAGCATATAATATACATACTGGCATATGTCCCTTTTGGGAATGACTCAAGAAGATCTACCTTGTGTGTTTCACAGTGTTGTCAGGTGAGGCTGGGCCTCAGTAAAGACAGAGTGCAGTGACATTAATGGTTTGTCTCTGCAGTGCCTATGCCAACAGTATCTTTCCCTTCCTGATAATGATACACTGTCCAAAGAAGATGCCAGGAAGTGTTCTGGCATTTACAGCTGTTCTTTCTAAAAATTGCCCAAGCATGTCTGACATTCTCACTGGAGCAAGTTTCTGCCCCAAGAAGGAAAGCACATCTCAAAAGTTTATTAATGCTTGCCCTTAGGTTTTGTATGGCTGCTACTCTGGCAGCTAGTAGACCACATAGGCAGAGCAAGGAATAGGCTCAAGGAAGTCTCACGTTGCAGAGCACAGCTGATACCAGACTGCTTGTCCACCTGAAGTGAGGAAACTATAGCATAGGTAGCAATCATAGAATCATTTAAGCTGGAAAAGACCTTTAAGATCATCAAGTACAACAATTAACCTTCCATTTCCAAGTCCACCACTAAACCATGTCCCTAAGTGCCACATCTACATGACTTTTAAATACCTCCAGGGATGGTGACTCAACCACCTCCCTGGGCAGCCTGTTCCAGTGCTTGACAAACCTTTCAGTGAAGGAGTTTTTCCTAATAATCCAAACTGAACCTCCCCTGACACAACATGAGGCCATTTAATCTTGTCCTATTGCTTGTTACTTGAGAGAAGAGACCAAGAGCCACCTCGCTACAACCTACTTTCAGGTAGCTGTAGAGTGATTGGGTCTGCAAGAATGATAATGCTGAGGTCCTTTGCAGGAAGGGAGGAAGGGTGAAAATGCAGAGCTCTGCCTTCCTCTGCAGCTGCTGGGAGTGAAAGAGTATTTGTTACAAGGGAACACATGCTGAAAAATTTGAAGTCTTTTTCATGGATTAAGGAGTAGAACTTGCATACACAACCAAAAGTAAGCAAGATAAGACTCAACAGTAAGGTTAAGACTCAACAGTATTGAGTCCCAATATTTTTCAAAATGTGGGGGAACCTATATGTCTATACACTAAAAAAGTTGCCACAAGAAAAACAAAGGCCATAGAAGAATTCTTCTTTCCTTCCAGAAAGCAGCTCATCTACATGTGAGCACCCAGTTTCTAAGCAGTGTTTTATTACAGACTTCACCCTATTTATTCTTTAACAAGTCAGGCCCCTTCCTTATAAAAAAAAAGAGTGTGTCTCAGAAAAAAGTGAAGCTAGACTTCAAATACGTAGTCATCATGCATTCTATTATGCTATCCTCAGCCCTATTCTGCTTGAAAAAAATTAACTCCTGGGTACTCCTTGAAATCTGGGGATTACTAGGACTATTCAAAGAGTGAATAACAATGTATGACAAAGGACTTCATTAGGAAAAAAGTAAAAGGCAGGGGAGGTTAGATCAAATGTAGCAATACAGAAGCTTCCTACTACAGCTGATGATGTAGTACTACTGGGATGATACCTTCTCAAGCTCCTGACCTTGCCACTAGACTGTGCATGGAGTATTATGATTTATTTTTTAAGGTAACCTGACCTCTCAAACCAGTTCTCCTTGGTCAGAGCAGAATATTTTCTGGAAATCATGAATTATGAGTAGAAGATTATCATAATTTGATCAAGAGAGAGGATAGTCAGAGAAACCAGTTTATCAACAACCAGCAATGTTTCTTCCACAGATGTTCTTTGTTCCTCCTATGCTCTCCTACAGTTCCCCTAAATCCTTCTCACATCTCCTCCACTCCTTTGCTCAGCCTGTCAGTGCACCAAAAAAGCAATGCACCCTGTGGCAGACCTGAGGCAATAATACACATGACAGTTGGCCAGTCAGCAGCCCAGGAAGATACAGATCTTTACCTACCTTCTTTGCTCCTGGGTGGACAGGACAAAGATCTTTATGGGTCATGTGTTGCACAGGCTGTTGTCTTCCTAGGTCTGCGTTGTTACCCTTTGGAATTCCAGCTCACGATGCATGAAGAAATTGTGAGATTACAGTGAGTAACAAGCTTAACATGGGTCAACAATGTCACAATACTGCAATAAAGGTAATCACTTTTTGGCCTGCATAAACAATATAGCCTGCAAGACATTTGAAGTAATCTTTGCAGCATAATCAGCACTGGTAGGATCTCTGGTGGAGTACTGCAAAGATTTTGGAATGGCATTTCATTCAAGATGAAGCAATGTAACAATGCAAAAGGCCATAAGAAGGATCCAAGGCTCAGGGGACAGAACCTAGGAGGAAATGGTTTCTTTAGCTTAATGAAAGCCCAACTCTAATCACAGCCTAGAAATACATATCACACGGAGCTACGAAGGACCAGAAGGGAATAAACTGATGTCCATAATGAAGGGCTTACCTCCATTACACAGAGGATTATGAAAACCGCAGGAAGAGACTGCTTTGGAAGAGCGATGAGTTTTTATCTTCAGTTTCTTTGTTTTTCCATAACTAGTGGAAGACATACTTTTGTAAATGTCGATAGCTGTATTTAAGTTTGTCTTGGAACAGGGGACCGAGTGTGTTAACTACCAAGGTCTCCTGAAGTTCAGATCTTCAATATAAGCACAATAGAAAAGATATGGAGCTGCTAAGAATATGACACACTCCTCTTGAGAAAAGGTGCATAGAGAGAGGGTCTTAAATCAGATCTTGTAGATTGTATATGGATTCTTTAAACCATAGACATCAACAGAAAATAGGTCAAGGTTATGTAAAAGTTGTATGAGTAGCCTCTCCTTTTCTCAGCAAGTCTTCAAGGTGGCAGAATTGGATGACCAGAGAATAATAATTGAATCATAGAATTGTTTAGGTTTGAAAAGAACTTTAAGATCACCAAGTCCAACCATTAACCTAGTACTGCCAAGTCCACCACTAAACCATGTCCCTAAGTGCCACATCTTTTAAATACCTCCAGGGATGGTGACTCAGCTGCTTCCCCCTCCCGGCAGCCTGTTCCAATGCTTGACCACCCTTTCAGTGAAGAAATTCTTCCTAGTATCCAAACTGAACCTCCCCTGGCACAACTTGAGGCCATTTCCTCTTGTCCTGTCCCTTGTTACCTGGCAGAGGAGGCCAATGTGCAGCTGCCTGCAGCCTCCTGGCAGGGAGTTGGACGGAGCCAAAGGTCCCCCTGTGCCTCCTCCTCTCCAGGCTGAACAGCCCCAGCTCCCTCAGCTGCTCCTCATAACGCTTGTGCTCCAGACCCTTCACCGGCTGCGTTGCCCTTCTCTGGACACGCTCCGGCACCTCCATGTCTGTCTCTGTTGTAGCAAGGGGCCCAAAACTGAACACAGGGTTTGAGGTGCGGCCTCACCCGAGCCGAGTACAGGGGGACGACCCCTTCCCTGGCCACACTGTTTCTGGTACAAGCCAGGATGCTGTTGGCCTTCTTGGTCACCTTGGCACACTGCTGGCTTGTGTTCAGCCGGCTGTTGATGAACACCCTCAGGTCCTTTCCCACCAGGCAGCTTCCCCGCCACTCTGCCCCCGCCTGTAGCGCTGCGCGGGGTTGTTGTGAGCCCAGTGCAGGACCTGGCGCTTCTCCTTGTTGAGCCTCATGCAATTGGCCTCGGCCCATCGGTCCGGCCTGTCCAGATCCCTCTGCAGAGCCTGCCTGTCCTCAAGCACATCCTCACTCCTGACCGACTTGCTGTCACCTGCACACTTACTGAGGGTGCACTCAATGTTCTTGTCCAGGGCACTGATAAAGGTATGAAACAGGGCCGGCCCCAGTACTGAGCCGTGGGGAACACCACTTGGCTGCTAACTGGGTGTAACTCCATCCACCACCACCCTGTGGGCTGGGCTGTCCAGGCAGCTTTTTACGCAGCGTAGAGTGCGCCTGTCCAAGCCATGAGCAGCCAGTTTCTCCAGGAGAATGCTGTGGGAGATGGTGTCAAAAGCTTTACTAAGGTCTAGGTAGACAATGTCCAATGGTGGACTCTCCAGTCAGAAGACCATGTTTATTTAAGGTACTGATTTTTGCTGGTCAGTTGAATGTTCACTAAGACAGAATGTAAAGTACCAATTTATCACTGTAATAATAATAATAATAAAGTATTAGCAGTATTAGAGGTCAGAGGGGGCCAGTATTCTTGTTTCGCAGCAAATTTTCACTTGGCCTTTATTAAAATAATTGACTTTGTCAGGAGTTGTCAATACTGGCAGTGAAGGAGCCATTTTTTCAGCTAAAGGAAGCAGATTGTTGAAAACTGATCTTGCCATCAAAGCTGTTCTGCATGGGGGAATTAGAAAGGCCATTCTAAACCCTTTGACAGACAAGTAGGGCTGCTGTGTCTAGTACAAAAAGAGCACCCATCAGTGCTGTTTCTCCAAAACCTAGCATGAAATAGAACTGCAAACTAGCAAGGTTGATATGCTGTCAGCTTTGGTGAAAAAGCAGCCAGCAGAAAAATTGTTGGACTTAAATCCATATTGACTCCACTAGCAAATATCATGCAGAGAACAGTACTCATAGATGCCCCAACTTCTTTAAACAGAATTGAGAGAAACAGTCCTCATAACAGGCAGTAAATAATGAAAGTGATATGTGTAATTCCGTACTCCAGATCCAATCATGCAAACTGCTGGGTGCTCCCTTCTCTTATAGCCTTTGAAATTTGCAGAACAAGGACCTGTACAATCTTTCCCACACCCCAGAGGAGCCTACTGCTGCAGCCATTTAAAAAAAAAAAAAAAGTAATTTTATGTATTAAGAGATGACATGATCAGAAGAGTAACAGTGGGCTATTCACTCTCTTACACCTTTGACTCAAACCTGTTCTCTATCACTGCCTTGCCGAAGCTCCATATATTCTGAGCATTTTTGCAAAATGGGGCCTCAGGGAGGAGATCACGCAACCTATCAGTTTCCAAATGTCAGGCCTGCTCTTGCAATTCTTACATCAATTGTTTTATTGAAGTAAATGGAACTGCTCCTATGAATAAGACACAAGGGGCCAGGTGTCAGGCTGAGACAGAGGCCAGCGATAACGTAGTTCTTTTTAAAATGCTGTATGACTGTCAGGTGTCACAGTTGTACAGCACTGTATAGCATGGCATTCTTGATCCTCACCTCCTTTAGAAACCTAAAAATATACCTCTTTTGTAAAAAATGCAAGACCACTCAGCTGTGAAATTCTAAGAGAAAACACCCCTTACACTGTTACAATTCCCAATAACTGTACACAAATATTTTGGTTAGTGCTGATGTCTGCACATTTTGGTTCCAGTGTCCATTTAACAAAATGGTTGATATTAATCAAAAGGAAGCAGAAGGCTTCCTATGGGGGGCTAAGGGAGCTACAGTGCCTAGGATCAACTTGCAGTTTTGTCCTGTGCTATAGTTTTGTCCTGTGGATCCTCAAGATCCAGTCTTATTGCACTTAGTATCTACTGCCTAGTACTGGGGAAGAGTAACTTAGTATTATAAGGAGTTTAATCCCAGTTACACCTTTTTGTCCTTGAATAACCATACACCAGCATTAATGAGTTAGCACAGCAAGTGCACACAAGTCTTTGCCAACCAATGTATTTCTAGCAGCAGACCGATACCCTGTTTTGCTAAGCAGAGGTAGGAGATGCAAGCAGTTATGGTGCAATATAGTACAATGTGGCATGCAGTCATGATAAGAGCTTTAGAGAAATGCATACAGATGTTTTCATTTTGCTTTTGCTTCATTTTTAAGGCATTTGGGAGGAAAGGGTGAAGGAATTGGTGTAGTATTACTTTTTTTTTATACGTTGCTTTTAGTATTTTGATTGCACAGACACTTCTGTGCCTGGGTTTTAATATTTAATTTTGACAACTGTTTGATACAGATTTTGGATCAGAAATGCCTCACTATGTATATTTATTTTGTAAAACATGGTAACAGCTGGAAAAGAACAAGGCCTTTCCTGGCAGTGGGAATAAACCTCTCAGTCATGAACTGCATCTCTCAGCAGTTTGTCCTCTGTGTGTCTTGCATCACATGCTGTCGTCTTGCAGTCATGAGTCACTTGCTTCATCTCCCACAGCTCAGGGATATCGGCTTGGCAAAGCTACACAGCTTATTCCCTGGGGAAATGTGCACACAAAGCAGTGGGAAGTCAGGCTGCTGCTGTGCTCGAAACAGAACAGATTTGCATTTGAGTTCAAGCTGCAGGGAGTACATGCGAAGTTGACTAATACTGTATCTATTTCTAGTCCTGTTACCTGGGTAATGTAATTTCATTTTGTTCTTTTACTTCAGTGGTTACAAAAAGATTTTCTGCTTTAAATTAACCTTTAAAAATCTGAATGAAATACAGGAAGTTCAGAAACAAACTATGTAATTTTTCCAGTTAGCGTCTTATAACTAAATAGCAAAATAGTGAAGATACAGGACAGATTTCAGGAGTCTGAGAGACGTTAGTTCTGTTTCAGGCTGGACATTTCTTTCCAATTTGCTCTTGCCTTTGTCTGTGTTATTAGGGGACAGTTCTCCCCACTATTGTAGCTTTGACCATTGTGACTAGTAGCGGTGCGTAACCTATGTAGTTCTAAAGGTCTCCTTCTTAGTACAAAAGTATAATGGTAGGATGAAATTACCAGACATTAGTGGGACCAGAATTTCAAACCACACTTTCATCAGGAGTTTCAGAGTGATCCTAGGTTTGCTAGATTTAGTGTTTACTAGTATATTACTGGTTTAGCACCCGTTTAGGTACCTAAAGAGAGAGAGAGAGAGAGAGAGAGAGAGAGAGACCTAACACCATCCCATCTCCACTCCTCCAGAACTGCAGTTCACACATATAGCCAGATTTACAAAAAATCAGAGAAACATTAAACATTTGCTTCCATTCTTGGAACATGAATAATGAACAGTTATTTCTGGGAATCCAGCTTAAGATCCTCTCAACAAATAGCAACAATTCAAAGGCAGTCCCCCAGAACTCTAGCAAAAGTAAAAGGATAAAATGAGAACCTAAAACTTAGAGCCCATTAGCATAACATGAGCAATGAAACTGTGTGCAAGCCACAGTATCTGGATTCAGGCTTCTGGAAAGGGAGGGCCAGAAAACAGAACGTTGTTTTGGACTTATTTCAGTCCCTCAACTAAGTGAAAGCAAGATGCTTTATACAAGATTATTTCTTACGAGCACCTTTCATCTTCCTAAATTTGGTATTCTGGAATTGAAGGAGAGAAGAGAGAACTTTTTACATAAAAATTGCCAACCAACACAGTGAAAAATATCCAGCAAGATACTGGTAGGTTTGGTAGCAAAGGTATTTTTTCAGGACAACCAACCACCTCTACAATTAAATAAGCTAAACCAATACAGAAAAGATATGAAGATTGCATGAGATAAATGGGCAAAAACTAAAAGTTGCCATCTGGTCCTGGCAGATACGTGAGCTGCCTATCATCATCATCAGTTCCCTGGCCAGTTACACATCATTGCCCATAGCTCGTTAGAAATAATCAGCAAAAATGTCTGTATCATATGTAAGCCCTAAAAGTGCCAGTGGTCAATGACAAATTCCTGTGCTTGGCATTAGAATGCAATCCACTACTTCCTACTCTTGGCAAGCGAATGTGTTGGAGTTCAGCCCTCAACAGCTAACTTGGTAGCTTGTGGACATCAAAAAACACTTTCTTCCCATCTTGCTCTAAAGGGCTCCTGTATGGCTTTCTATGGGAGAAACAGTGGGCACTCTGCTCTCTGCCAGTCTATTTGAAGGCAGCGATGACTGATGAATGAATGATTCCCGTTCTTCCTTTCAAAGGGATTAATGACAGGGGAAGACTTGAGGGCTTTCTTTTCAGAAACCAAATTACTCTGTGGCAATACTCTGCAGAGACAAGCACACATTACTGGATTATTAAAGTGTTTACAGTTTCAGCCTTCATTTTGTAGCAGATGCCTCCCAGATGTTCACCATAGAGGTAAAGCCTATGAAAACATGGGTCGAGGCTTGAATGAGAACTGCTCCCTAAACTGCGTGTGGAATTCACTTCCCTGGAAAGCCTAGCTCTTGGCGCTTCCACGTTTTTCACAAATCTGTCTCAAAGAGGTAGGATGTAATCAGGGATTGTCTCAGGATGTAATCAGGGATTCTCTCCACATCCCCACTACTTTGTAAAGAGCAAAATTCCCTCACAGAGAACTGTTTTAGTACTGTATCCTCTGAGCAAGATCACAGAGAAGGGTCCAGGCTGGAGCCTGACCAAACCTTCATTAAACTAAAGCTTTTAACAGCAGAAGGAGATTCTAAGAAATTGTGCACCCAAAAATCTTACTGGACCTTGGGAAGAAGTCTGGCTTTTTTTGTCATTAAGAAGGTCTTGAACTTCAGTTTGAGTCTTTTTCCTCTTAATTTAATTCTTTGCCTTTCTGACCTTGTACGTGTATTTTTGTGCTGAGTATTGCATTCAGCATGGTGTTAGCACTCTTAGTCTTCCGGGAAGGTGGACCATAGAAACAGTAACAGCAGCTTTTCACCAACAGACCTTGCAGGAATGCAAACAAGAGACGGTTTCCAACACTGCAGAACTTGTACCCACAGTCAAAACCACACAGTGAGCAGAACGCAAACCTCCCAGGGCTTTACTTTGATTATGCAAGACAAACATCTGAAAGAGAAATGTAAATAAGGAACAGTTTAGCCTAGGAACTGTGTAACTGCACCGGGCTACACATTGTATGTGGAGTCTTGTAAAATGCTTGTGCTGAAGCCATTGGAGATTTTGTTGTTTTTTTTTAAAAAAAGCAACTCTGAAATTGACTAGTGTCTGCTAGTATTGAATCCAATACACTGTGATATTTCAGAAGAATGGCAGAAAAATCCTAAACAAAAGATGTTACTAATAAGTGCTCTGTTACACAAACAAGTTAAACTCCCCCAAAGAAGTCAGCACACAACTGATTGTAGGAAAGATTTTGAGCTTCTGCCTTAAAGCTCTTGTCCAAGATAAAATGTTCAGAAGATTTCTTATGTAGAAAATAATCTCACCAATGCCTCCTTTAACATTTCTGGATTTTTTTCTGGTGTGGGGCCAATATCAGAAAGACAATATAGAGGTGCTAAAACCTGAAGCCTGCCTCTCAGAAATAAGGAATATAAGCAGCTCTACAGAAAACAGCCATATCTTTTCTTGAAAGTAAATTTCTGTAAAATGATGCATCTTCCAAGATGAAATTAATGTAAACATGCTTCTAAAAACAGGTTTTGGAGGTTCCTTAAATCCTTTTTTAAAAGGCTTCCTAAAAACCGAGATTTTTCCTCTCCTGTGTCTAAAACACATGCCAATGAAGTGGCTATTTTAAGGAAAACACTGCACAAAATGGTATTAAAATGGTATTTTGACCACCTCTTGGATTTTATTTACAGTAATTAACTGTACTATTTGCAAGATGTTGCAGCATTTTACAGATGAAATATTTTTGCCTCCTCAAACTGGTTGGTGCTTTTACACATACAAAATGCTTGATTTTTGGTTCTACAATAGAGAATACACACTCACTGTAATTTCAGGGATAAGAGGAAAAAAAAAATCTTTCACCTTAGAATTGTAGTATAGTTTAAGTTGGAAGGGGCCTTTAAAGGTCATCCAGCCCAACTCCCCTGCGATGGGCAGGGACGACATCAACTAGATCAGGTTGCTCAGAGACCCATCCAGCCTGACCCTAAATGTTTCCAAGGATGGGGCATCTACCACCTCTCTGGGCAGCCTGCTCCAGTGTTTCACCACACTCATCATAAAAAATTTCTTCCTTATATCTAGTCTAAATCTACACTCTTAATTTAAAACCATTTCTCCTTTTCCTGTCGTGACAGGCACTGCTAAAAGGTTTGTCCCACTCTTTCTTATAAGCCCCATTTCAGTACTGAAAGGCCGCAGTTAGGTCTCTGCGGAGCCCTCTCTTCTCCAGGCTGAACAATCCCAACTCTCTCAGCCTGTCCTCACAGGAGAGGTGCTCCAGCCCTCTGATAATTTTTGTGGCCCAACTCTGGACCTGCTCCAACAGGTCCATGTCTTTTTTATGTTGGGGCCCCCAGAGCTGAACGCAGCACTCCAGGTGGGGTCTCAGCAGCACAGAGTAGAGGAACAGAATCACCTCCCTCGACCTGCTGGCCACGCTTCTTTTGATGCAGCCCAGGACACGGTTGGCTCTGCAAGTGCACATTGCCGGCTCATGTCCAGCTTTTCATCCACCAGTACCCCCAAGTCCTTCTCCAGGGCTGCTCTCAATCCATCCATACTCCAGCCTTGTATTGATACTGGGGGCTGTCCTGACCCAGCAGCAGGACCTTGCACTTGGCCTTGTTGTGAGGTTCACACGGGCCCATTTCTCAAGCTTGTCCAGGTCCCTCTAGATGGCATTCCTTCCCTCAGGTGTGTCAACTGCACCACACAGCTGATGTTGTCTGCAAACTTTCCAAGGGTGCACTCAATCCCACTATGCCATCGATGAAGATATTAAGCAGTGCTGGTCCCAATACAGGCCCCTGAGGGACACCACTTGGCACCGTCTCCACCTGGACATCAAGCCATTGACCACTGCCCTCTGGATGCAACCATCCAACCAATTCCTCATCCACTGAAGAGTCATCATCATCTGCACCTCTCCAGTTTAGAGAGAAGGATGTCGTGGGGGACTGTGTCAAAGACCTAAATGAGTCCAGAGAGATGACATCCGTAGCTCTTCCCTTGTCCACTGATGTAGCCACTCCATCACAGAGGGCCACTATGTTGCTCAGGTAAGACCTACCCTTGGTGAAGCCATGCTGGCTATCTTGAATCACCTCCCTGTCCTCCATGTGCCTTAGCACAGCTCCTAGGAGGATGTGTTCCATGATCTTCCCAGGCACAGAGGTGAGGCTGACAGGTCAGTAGTTCCCAGGGCCCTCCTTTCTACCCTTTTTAAAAATGGGTGTAATGTTTCCCTTTTCCCGGTCACCAGGGATGTCACCTGACTGCCGTGACTTTAAATATCATGGGGAGTAGCTTGGCAACTACATGAGCCGATTCCCTCAGGACTCTGAGATGCATCTCATCAGGTCCCACAGACTTACATATGTTCAGCTTCTTCAGGTGGCCACAAACCTGATCTTCTCTCACAGTGGGAGGGACTTTTCTCCCCCAGTCCCCATCTTGTGGTCCATCCACTTGAGAGGTGTGGAAAAAGAGGTTGCCAGTGAAGACTGAGGCAAAAAAGGTAAGTACCTCAGCCTTCTCCTCGTCTGCTACCAGTTTGCTACTCTGGCTTATCGGAGGGGGTATGATTTCTCTGACCTTCTGGCTGACATACCTGTAGAAGCCCTTCTCTTACCTGAGTGAGAATTTAATTTTGGAAACAACCATTACAGATGCCTGACTGCAGCAGACTAGTCAAATATGCTGAAGTTATTTTAGAGATCACTGAGTTGTCACATTGTATTTGTCCAAAATATCACAACTGTTGCAGTGTTACATTAAAGTAACAAAATCCATACTTTTTTTTTTTTTTAGTTCTTTTTTCCAGGAAGGGTTTTTTCTAGGGTTCAGCTTTTAGATACGCAACACGTGTTAATCTTGAAAGAGGCACTACATTTCTCCTTGATACGCATGGTGGGAATAACATGTGAAATACGCTTGTGTAACCTTGCAGACTGTTGTGCAAACAGACATTTTCTGCTTTCTTGGAAACACCAGCCAATATGGATCACTGAAATGCCAATCCAGGTCCAACATGCTTGCATGGATCCCACGAGGAACCATGGAGGGGCACCAAATCTTACAACAGTCCCTTGGAGCACGTTCAGGGCAGGCACTATAGGTTTCACCATACAGCATTCCACCACAGTGAGCAAGATCCTACACAGCATGAAGGTGATATAAGGTACTGCAGTAAGTCATATCTTAGCCCCACGACTAAACCACAAATGGGGACTTCCACCTGACACCACGTGTAATAAAAGCACATGCAGCAATTTAATGCTATCACTATGGTCTTCCACACTGTCAATACATACTACCATCTAGAAACCTGTTCTGAAGCAAATCTCATTTTACCTGAGGATTTACGTTTCAATTTTACTAGTGCCACTGCTGTGGATAAGTTGCTTTTCCTTGCCTGAATAAAGTTTTTTGCATTTCTGAGAAGTCTGTGCCTGTCAAGAAAACATGACTGATTTTTTTTTTATTGATCCCATGCAGTTGGAGGGCCTGTCAGTACCCAAGGTGGAGACGCAGTACTCTCTAAGATTCTTGCATGTATGTAACTATGTATGGTGTGCTGCTGCTAATAAATAAGCAAACAGCTTTTAGAGTGTCCATCTCATACCTACTGTTAAGTTACTGCACAGTTACACAATTTTGAAATACACATCTTGCCACATTATCATTTCAATTACTGATTTTAATTGTCAAGGAATGACGGCATAATCTGCTTGTTTCTCCTGAGCAATCTTTCAGCTCCTGGTATCTACTCTAAGGCCCAATTACAAAGGTCAGAAGCTCAAGGTGTATGAACAGGCATATCCTATCATGACCCTACTCACTTCTGACATGTGTCTGGGTCATCATCAGTTTTGGTTATTTATACAATAAAAAAAGAGGGAGAGCGAGAGAGCGCACATGCATGCATACAAGAACAGCTTCCTTTGTACTTTTAAGTGGCCGCCCTGGATACTACCCTCCCATTTCCACCCCCAAATTTACAGATTTACCCCAAATACAATGTCCACAAAAAAGAATGGTTTATTGGACTAGACTAAATGATGTAATGCTTAGACGCTGTATTTGTATTAACAAAGCTGTTGCAGATGTACATGAAATGAGACATGGATTTTTTTTTTCTGCCTGTAATTAAGTCTAAGCACAGGAAATAAATGACAAAAAGGGCATCTGATGCTTTCCAAGTCACATAGCTTTGATGGACTATAAAAGATCTTGCGTACTTCATAATTTAAATATAATTTCAACTTGCCTTGCTGAATTTATTTTGTGCTTTTGAGTTCTGTTGAAGCTATAAAGAATTATAAACTATTAGCACTTGAGAAGTACAAAATTGACCAGATTCATAACAAAAATGCAGAGACAATCATTACAAAATACAGTCCTTTAAAATGTATGCCACATTACGTTACTTTGACTCAGAACGTGACTGGCAGCTATAGGGTTGGAATAACACTATGAAAAAACCTACGAAGCAACACCAAATCAGATTCTCTTCTCCTATCGATACATCTCTCCTTAGAGTACCATTGTGTCTGTTCAGTCGGTTCAGTGGATATCCCAGATGTTACATTTCTTTCTCCCTCCCCTACGCCCCCACCCACCCTTTTTTTTTTTTCTTAAATGTTTATTGGAATTGTCATTATCCAAATATTTTGGCTCATGTATTCAATTTAACCCAACACTACTGATTAAACTGCACTGACAGTGCTTGCATTTTGTTTGTAAAGTCATCCTGAATGAAATTCCAGACACCACTGAAGACAATACACATTACATATGTGTATTTACAAAACATTCCACCAGTTTCATGGCACAGATGATTATGCATGCACAAGAGAATCACCTTGAGGAGGGGAATTAGAGGAAAATTGAGTCTTAACAGAAGTGTAGTATTACGGAAAGCTTTTTAGGGTAAAATACAGCTATTGCCTTCAGGATGGTTGGCACGCACGGAATCTACGTCACCACAGTTCCCTAAGCAACACATCCTGCCAGTTCAGCACATACTGATAGGAGTGATGGAGGATGGAACGGAGTGGAGACCTTGCGGCCAGGCTCTGTCATGCTCCCTGCAGGAATGGGAACTTGATGGCACCACACAGCCGATAAGCTGCATGCCAGTTGTCACGCAAAGGATCCATGAGATGTCCATGGCTGAGCCAATCATTGTGGTGAAATTACTTTCCTCAGATGAAATAATCTCATTGTAATACCAACGCACACCTCCCTCCCAAAGTTACCTGCCTCCAAGGTACTACTACACCTCACTGGGCACACAATACCAGTTAGCAACAACAATGTATATGACTAGAGTTGCTCAAGCTCCACCTAAATGTGATGGAAATGGACTAGTCCTGGACTGAAATAAGTCCAGGGCAGGAGGAATTGTTGTCTGAACTCCTGGATTACCCAACTCTGATACAGTGTTCACAAAGCTAGGTCAATCCAACTCCCTCTAAAGTTGTTAATGAATGAAGGGACTTGTAATCAAGGGAGTCAGCCTTGGGGAGCATGAGAACAGATAGTGAAAAGAACACCATTATCTCAGTTACACAGAAAGAAGCCTTCAAGTGGGGAAAGTTCTGGCTACAAGAGGAAACAGGATGATAAGATGCTGCAATCCACTGGCATCGACAGAAAATTAGTTGAAAATAGGACAAAGATAATAGTGGTAGTGGGAGATCATGACCTTCAACTCAAACAACCCCCCTGAAAAAGGGCAAAACCCCAGTTGAGGAGCATGCGTAGTTAACAGAGAACTTCAGTAGTGCTAAGGATCTGTACTACTTTGCATTAGAAGAGAAACTTGTAACCAATCCTGTGTATGATGAATGAATATGCAATGTACTATGAAGTACAAAAAATGGACAGATGAGGGGAGACGGGATGGGAAGATTCCACCCTAACTTCTGGGATCAGTCAATGGGCTGAACACGTCTTCTTCCCCTATAGGGATGCCTTTTGGGTAAGAACTTTGACTTATGCATGCTAAATAACTAACTCATTCTACCTGTCATTAGTAATTAAGGTTTTGGTTGTATATAGTTTGGTAGTGTATAATTTCAAACTTGTTTTTGCAGACAGTCCCTGTCACCTACAATCACGAATCTTAACTTGTCACGATTTTATAATAAAGAGTGTTAATTCCGTAAACTGTTAGTGTGGGCACTAACCGCTGCTGGCAGCGGGTAACACGTTTAAACAAAGTGGGCAGACCCACTGAGGGGTCCCCCTGATGCTATTGGTGCGTCTCCCTGAACAAGGCAGTTGAATTGCCCTCCGATCCAGTGGGACTGTTCAGTGAAGGGTCCCTATAATGGGACGCTGACAGACTGGTCGGGCACAAGGGTCTCAGCTTTCCTGGGCTGCCAACAGACAGATCAAACACTGGGGTTGAGAAGATTCCCCCGCTCTCCTCCCCCTTTTCACATGACAGCATGAATCCCAACAAGCAACCACATCACTACAATCTTAGATAACAACTTGACTGCCATTTCTGCCTTCTCCATTAGCACTGTGGGCAACAAAATATTTGGACAAGCAACAGGTTCAATGGATCCCCCAACCAATAGAAAAAGATCCAGACAACAACTTAAACACACTTCCATAATAAGTTATATGTATTAAAACCAAACCCAAACCCCAATGTGTCCTGATTCTGGATTTTTCTGTGCACACCAGATCTACCTACTGATTGTTTTAATCTACATCCTTGGAGGAATGTGGCATCTTCACCATAATGCATTAACAACCATGCACATACAAATGCTTTTATGCATATTCCACAAGAGACTTCTCACCCACAGTACAAGATAAACAGTACAACATATCAAACACTTTGTTAAATCCTACTTACCATCACCTTGTCAAAAAAATGCATTATGCTAATATACAATGAGGTTTTTTTAAATATAAAAGAACAATAATTGCTCAAACAGCAAGTATTATTAATTTTATCAGATGTATTCTCCAGAGTTCTTTACTGATCAGTCAAACCAATACAAACTGAAACAAAACCAAATGAAATTCAGTCCTTCACTTTAAATGAGAAAAGACAAGAGCAAAATGACTTTCTGGCAGTACCACAAACTGTGAACTGTCACAAACTTAGTGCAAGAATGGGCACAGATTAGAACTGAGCAACTGAGACCAACCAGCAATCTGCAAGTACACAAGTATTTTGAAGAAATTCTAGATGAACTACAAAGAAGCAGTTTCAATCCAGTTGCTTACAAGGAGTAATCTGGCAGAGGACAGCCAGCATCAAAAACTGGTAAAAAACAGTATTGATGTATGCAAATATATCATATCACAAAATTTAATTTTGTTGGCTGAAGTAGCTAAATGTTTACCAGTTATCACAAGACAAGATAGTGAAGCGGGCCTACCCTCTCTCTTATAGGATTACCGAAGTAACTGGTGGGAAGCTTCATGAACAGCTTTGCTCTGGCACCAGGTTGTACTTTGAAGCTGAGCTCTAACATTGAGATCTGCTGCAAAGCCTTTGCCTCATTTGTAAAAGCAAAACTTCCAAAGAAAGATTTCAAATCTTCCAACAGTATAAAACAAGTTTTTATTTTCACTTGCTCTCCCCTTCCTCACAGTTCCCCCTCAGAATACTTTTAATGGTCTCTCACAGAAATACACTTCGTTCTTTAGAAAAACCAAAACATGCAGAGTAGCCATAAAATATCCAAAAAACTTAACGCAAGGAAATGCTGCAGAAAGAATTATTCTGGTTCTACATCAAAGCCAAAATCAAGCTGCCTGGGCTGTAAAGTTTTACCCTGTACTGAGAGGCACCAAAGCTTTTAGAGAGATGTGTGTCCTAACCAAAGATGCACTACACCGATCTAGCTCACTTAAGTACAATCAGAGGTTCATTCACTGAATGAATCTGAGTTCTGGTAATATGTGGTGACACCAACTGCTAAAGTAGAAAACGAAAGTCTTCTCAGAGCTTCAGGAAAGACAGCAGTGGGGGTGGGGGGAAGACCTGGAAATATCAAAGATTTCTCTTGCAAGAGCATTACTTCAGGTACAGTAAAGAGAAGCCCACTTACAATATGACAAGTGTGAACCAGCTTTGGCACTTGCGTTACTGAAAATAACGTGGTGACTATTCCCAACTCAGCAGGCAACCAGCTGTGAAGGTTTATGTGCAACAGTGACCACTTGAGCAGCTAGGCGTCTCTTACCCCAGGGAAAGCTTGCTTCCTATCTGTAAAGCTACCCAAGCCCAGCTGTTACTAAACAGAGACACGAGGTAACCATTACTTCCAGAAGAAGAATTAACAGAATGCCAAGGTCACACATGAAAACCGATGGGGTAAACTTAAAAAATTTATGAGCAATGAGTAGGTTTAAAGTCTACATTGTTTTTTTCCATTTTAAGCCCCGCAATTAAAACCAGTTTAATATCATGAAGTCCAAGTTTTCTTTAACCTCAAAAAAAAAAAAAAAATCACCGGAACAATCAAACGCTGAACATTCCTTAATTAAATGAACAAGTCTCTTGGGAATAACATGGGCAGAGACCATACTTTTTATAGACCAAACCTGAGCAGAGATTGAATTTTGTTTCTTTTCTGTAAATAGACAAAACAAGTATTTCAAGATACAGATGAAGTGGTGTCAAAATAGTGATGACCTAGGTCAGTCAGAATTTTGTATATACAATTTGTATTAACTTAAAAAAATAAAGAAGTTCCAAAATACCTCCAGAGAACATTCTAGGTTAGCAAAATGTCCTGTACAAAAGTAGGCCACATCTGTTGGTTTAAAAGAAGTTCATAGCAGTTGGTCTCTTCTTAGCTGATAGAGTATAAGGTTTCTTCGTTTGAGGCTCTCCTGCTGGGGTGCCACTGGGTGACTTCAGCACCCCATGACGGGGTTTCTGTTCAGGATTGAAAGCCACACGGGAGGGTCCTTCTGGGCTCACTAATATACTTTTGTCATTCTTTTTAAACTCTGTTGAAAAACAAGCAAACAAGTTAAAAGCAACACAACTCCTGGAACAACTGGGCCTGACAATCGGTTGCTGAACTGCCCAACCCTGGAAGTCTGCCTCAGATCCTCAAGTCCTTCACTAAGGATCAGAAACCTAAGACTATGGAAAAAAAGGAGATGGTGGTGAAGCACATCTCTTAGCAGAGTCTTTGAGACCGGGGTCTGCTCAGTCCACAGAGAGGCTGTGAACCATTCTCCATGGTTTCACAGACCACCAGAGACTCTGGGCCTACTCCTCTGAAATAAGTGGTCCAGCTGTCCCGAAGAACACCACACTTCAGTTTAAAAGATGACAGTGGGTAAGAAGTGTCTCTGCTCTGACTGTTAAACAGCACTGCTCTAGAGTCTCTTGGTTATCCCTTCTGCCAACAGGTAGACTTTTTCTTTTCTCTTTGTGCAGTTGTGTTACATTAACATAAAGACATGTGTCTAAACACACTGTTCTGAATTTGAATTTAGCCTATAGCACAACTCAGAGAGTTAAAAAAAATTAGCCAAATGAATACATGGAATAAACTTCCATGCTATGGAGGAAGAAGTTTATTTAACAGGGAAAACCACTGCTGCTTATACAGGGTATCCAAAAGGGAAGTAACATTTATCTACTCATTACCATTAATAAACCACAGGTAGCCAAGATAAAACTGAAACTTTGCTATTATACACCCTGAGCTCATCAGCATATCAGCACCTTTGTCCTGGGAAACAGAAGTGAGCAATGAAGACTGTGAAGTGCACTTTTCCCTAAGAGGTGTCCTGCAGAACAGGCAGCTCAGGAAGGTGAGTCTTGCTCTGCTGCACTGTTTTCTACCCATAAGGCTCCTTCTGCAAGTCAGTGAAACAGCACCCTGGAATCAGTGCAAGTCTAGCTGTCGGGCCAAATGTCCTGAACCTTACCACCTCCTCTGGACAGGAACTTGAGGATGGTTTATAAAGTATATGCAAACACTGAGATAAAAAAAAGGATCACAATCATCCTGTTCTAGAGAGGCAAAGTGTATAGGTGTGGATGAGTGCATACAGCTTCCCCCTTCCTTGACTACAAGAGAAATTGTGGAGACACACAGATGTATTAGACTCACCAGCAGTCATGTTTTTATTCAAGCCAAACGTGACTTTTTTGGAGCTTGATGACTGTAGCTGGTTCAGCTATAAAACAAAATAAAGACATGAAGTAAAATAAGATTTCTGAGGCAATGCTATGCGATCTTTTACCTTACCTGCATCCCATCAAAACCAATGCAAAGCACCTTCCTTCATTTGATTTAGAACACTCCCAGTCCTCTAGCACTGACCCCTGCTAAGACAGCAGTTTTTCTAGCCAAAAGCAAATGTATTTCATTTGTAGAGAAATCACATGCTCTCCTTAATGTCATTACATAATTCAACAACACACAAGAAGATATTTGTATATTAAATACACTGGCCCCACTGCAGTCAGGCCTCAAAGTGCAAAGACGGCTTGTTATATGTGTATTGTGAAAAAGAGGGCAGTCTTTAGAAGCCCTGTACTGTTGCCACCCTCCACAAATGGGAAGAAATGGACGCTCCAGGTCCTTAGCAAGACTGAAAGTCAGCTTATGCTTTTGCTTTCTTGCAAAATAAGCAGGTTCAGAATGGTGTCCTTTCAACAAGAGGGCATTTTTGAAAGCGGGGTGGGGACGAGGGAAGAAGAGATTTTAAGATGCATACAACTCATTTTCTGAAACTCTGGAGCCATGTGTGACTGCCTACAAGGAAACGCAACAGCATTTCCAGTTTTATCTGTCCACATGAGAAGACTAACGCAGGGTGGAAAAGACAGCATGAGTGGGTCATGCTCTTTGCTGGGGCAGGCAGCTTGGGAAGAGACCTGTGCCCAGACTCAGGGAGAAGGTGAGACCCCATTACCTGATTGGATGCCCTGGTGGAGGAGATGGCGCTTCTGGCTTTCCTGAAGAATACCGGCTTTGGTAGAGTTAGTTTTTCAAATTTTACAAAATCATTTCCTGGTTTTGCTTTCTTTTTCTTTAATGATGATAGAGCAGCACTGCTTTCCTATAAAGGAAGGAAAGAAAAAATTGCTCTCAGTGCAGAAGTACTATACTTAACTATACCTAGTAGAGTGATCAGTGCTCAGAGCTTATCATAGGTGGCTTCTGTAAATATCGTCACAGCTGAGAGAGTGCTAGTTGATACTCATAAAATCTAAGTGTCACGGTTACCTCTCAGGAGTTAATTTTGCAGTTAGTATGACTGAAAACAGCAGTTGAAGGCAAGCTCTGTGCAGAAATAGGAAGGTCATTGCAAAGCAAAGAAGGAACACTTGCCTGTCTCGTCAGACTGCAAACAAATGTGTCTTCTTCATGTGCATAAGGCTGCCTTACAACCGACCCAGCTCTCCTGCACACAATTGATGATTTTTTTATTCCTTGCCCTTAAGCAAACACTCTTCTGTGGTACCTCTGGACACATTAAGATACGCAACTAATGAACAAACCCAGCTTTATGCTAGATGGAGGAAAAAAAAGTGGAGTATGAAACCTGTCTATACTCTCAGAAAGCCAGCTATTGCACATTGCCACTAGTTTGCTACCTCAAATTCACACTGAGGATTGCCATTTAAAGCAATCCTTTCCTCCAGCATAAGGCAATTCTTAGGACCTGTGCTGGCAGTGCCACTAATGAAATGCAAAACACCAGAGCTTTCCAACCTGTTGTCTAGGGGCCCCAGATATCTGTGGGCTACTGTCAGGGGAAGATCAGCTATGCTTCACGTCAACATACAGATGTGAAATTTGGCGAGCAGTCTGCAGCCGTGCTGTGGAAAATATCCAGGGGATATGGCTTCTTTCAATTTGAAAATCACTTCTGCTTTAAATAAAGCGAAAAAGCGTAAGTCGTTTCTTTCTGAATTCTGGAGACAACTGAGAAATAATGCTGAACTTGTTTGGGTTTTCCCCTTCTCCCCCTTGACATTTGAAGCCAATTCTTTGGAGGTGTGTGTTGCCTTTAAAATCAAGAATCCAAGCACGCCCCTCACGATTTCTGGGCACAGGACCAGTATTACATAACTAAACCCAGGAAATAAAACATATTATTTCTCAAGCAATGAAAACAAAATCAGCAAAGCCTAATTTCCTCCACATTAGTACATTTTAGCTTTACCTTGCCCTCTTTTTTTCTTATACCAACATTATCATTCTCCTCCTGACTCAACTCCCAAATTTCTCTCCTTGCCTCTGTCCCCCTGCTGCCACTCAACACACACATACACACACAGCTACCTGGATCAGGCAAGGACCAGCAAATGCTGTAGTTTCTTCAGAATTATATATGGCAAGAGTGGCCCACTAGCCCATGCACTGACTGGCCAGCCAGCCAACAGGCAAGTGCTGAGGCCATGTTGCTGTCTTTCCTTCAGTGGCTACACTAATTTGTGCCAAAAACTAATTTCCATGAAACCTGCAGGAACTTCATCTCAAACCTATCACAGATCTTTGAACCTTATAATATTTTCTTAGAAGCCAAGCTTTTATAGAGAAAGAAAGATGAGGTATGCAACATGTCGGATTTAGGTAAGAGGAGAAAAAGCCAACAGTTCCCACTTTGGAAGCCCTGCAGTGAGAAAAATGCAGCTTGCATACTGGGGAGAGAGAAATGTTTTGGTTCTTCCCTCTCAGTACTTTATCATCAAAAATTTTAAAATATCAAAGTTATTTTAATACTATTTAATCAATGTTTCAAAATGCATTTTTTTCTCCATTGAAGGACTGAGTAGTTATATCAAGTTTATATACTAGGCTGCACTACTTAAGTTTAAAACTGTATGATAAGTCAAACAGAGGCGAGTTGATAGGTAACATGCACTTTTTAGTCAGAGGAACACGGAGTTGTTTTGTATTCTGAATATCATTTATGCTTTCTGAATTTTCTTTCCACCAAAGTGAGACTGTCAGCAAGACTTCCAAGAATATAATTGAACCCCTTAATGCGTTAGGATGAATACACACACAAGAAATGAGCAGTTAAAAGCATTTCAGTGGCAGGAGAGGGAAGAACCCTTGCACTCTCTTCTCTTAGCCACGCCACCAAAAATACACAGTGCAAAATGCTTCTCAACTCCCAAACTGCTGAGCAAAATCAACCCTATTCTATTTGTTGCCAAGAAGAAAATGGATATGGGAGGTAAAGGGTAGAAAAGTTAGCTTGTTCCCAAACTGCAAGACACACATTTTTGAAGACAACTACAACTAGACTTTCCTAGTAAAAACCCTACGGTATTGACTTTGTATGAAACTGGACCATTCATAAATGTGATTATACAGCCATTGATGACATTGAAGGTCACAGTGTCATATTTTCTGTTCGCTTTTTCCCCATACAGCACTAACAATTTGTTTAAGATGGAGAAATGAGCTAGCAAAAGAAGCCACTATTGGAATTGCTGAGGGCACAAGCAGCTTATACTGATCTAAATGTGTGCTGCTGCTGCTGAAAAAGGGAAGTTCCATCTTCCCAGTCTCATCCTTTTGCCAAAATATGCCATCTGTGAACATGCTGTAAGCTCAGCCAGAGACCCAATGCAAAATAATAATTAACCCAGTGACACCCCCCCCCCCCAAAAAAAAAAAGACAACCCCGTACCCCAACAATCCAAGTTTCAGCTAGATGAGTTCTTTTAGCTAAGTAGCTGGCACAGGCTTTAGTGTTGTTGCGCACGAGGGCGTAAGACCATGGCGGTGGATGTGGATTTCTGGGGAACTGAGTTTTTTTGGTGACAATGCATGACATTAGCACACAGCCTGCTCATCAAGCCCCAGACTCAAAGCTAAAGCCAGATTTGAAAAGGAGCCTGGCAGCTCATCGAGAAGGCAGAGAAAAGAATGAGATATACATACCTCCTTCCTGCTTTTCTTGCATGCGGTGTCCAGAACTCCATTGACTTCAACAGAGTTTAGCACCTCTTTTACTTTTCTCTTCTTTTTCAAGTTCGCTGCTTTCTGGCTGGAGGCTTTTATCTCTTCCAAACCAACCAGCTTTGTCTTTGTCTTCAATTTGACCTTTCTGGAGGGCACAGATTCAGAGTCTGCATCTGCTGGCAGGGTCCCCAGCAAGCCCTCCTTGTTGGATTTCACGTCAGTTTGCTGCAAAAGGGTATTCCCATTCACCAAGACAGCCCCTACCTTCTGTTTCTTCTTCACAACCTTAAGAGTTAACGGTGTGACAGATGGGCTGACATCCTGTGCCTCGCTGGCATTAGCTGGTCCATTCTGACATGCTGGTTTTACAAGAACATTTTGCACTTTTGGATTCACTTTCTTCACTTGACTCTTTTTACTCTGTTCTGCATCATTCAGACTGCTCTGTGCAGAGATACTGTGATTTTCTCTGGCGTCAGCTGCTACATTTGTGGTCTCATTTGCCTCATTTACTAGCGATTTCTTTTTCTTCCCTTCCTTGTTGTTTTCTGGCACCTTTTCCTGGCCAAAAACATTAGATCCAGATGTTTCAGTTATTCCCTCCTCACGATTTCCATTAGCTGCTCCAGAATCAGCACTTGGGCTGTCCCTCTTCTTCCTTTTTCTCCTCTTCTGGGAACCTGATGCCTCTTTCACACTTGACATCTCTTGTTCATCCTCTAAATCCATTCCAAAAAGAATACCATATAATACAGACGTGAAACACAAAGGTACTTACAACTGAATTCTGATGGGTTTTTTTTGGTGGTTTTTTTTTCTTTCTTTCTTTTTCTTGTCTTTTAAAATAGGCATACCATTTTCCTGCCACCAGTCAGCACAACAACTTTACTATTATAGCTGGTCAGGACGCTGCAGTCCTCTGACACCTGGCCTAACTAATATTTTGCTGATCTTGCCTTGTCACAGCTAATATCTAAGCCATTCGCTGTGGTAACCCTATTTAGTATAACAATATTCCTATAAAAAATTATTACCCACCCATTAAGCCAAGCAGAAGGGCAACTCAGGGGTTCAGTAGTTCAGTGACATATTTTGGGGTATGACTGGGCTTTTGCCAATAAGCCATGATGCTACAGATACTTGCACCTGGTTCTCAGTAACTCTCTTCACCTTCCAGAAATACCCCCAAACTCCTATATTCTAACAGTCATCCTATTTTAAGAAGGCTGACATGTTTCTGTTTTCCTACAGTAAATGGAACTGCTCAATGGAGCAATGTATACAACTGCTTCCAGTTCTGCTTTTGACTGAAATTTTTGAGGTGATGCTTGCCTCACAATTGGTGACAAAATTCCCACCACTTTCAAAGAGACCTTAATCTCACATTTAACCTTCATCACAACATGATACAAATCAGCATATCCTGAACAACAGGTTTGCCTTCTTCAGAACTGCTTATCTGATACTTTGACAAAATACTCAAGCAACTGCAGACTGTCTCTCTTCCAGAAGTTGATCTTGCTTTACCTTCCACTTTTTCCAAATTGTTTTTCTCCCATGGCTTGACAGCTTTTTTCTTTCGCCTTCCCCTGCTGAATTCATCATCATCTTCATCTGTAGAAACATCTTCAGGAAAATCTTGGGGGAAGATTCCTGTTGAGGAGGAAGTATAAGGGATCTGAAAACTCCCAGCTCTATTTCTATGTACAGTTATGCTGTTCATATACAACATAACTCCCACAGAAAGAAAATCAACCCCTTGCTCCCCACTCAACCTGAAGGAAAATCATAGGAATGATTCCTACTTGTTTAAGTAAAAATAATCTCCTTTCATTTAAGGACAAAGTACAGGGTTGCTCAAATTGTGAAGGGGATTTGGCCATCTCACCAAAAACACGTAATGTATCTTAATGAGATTTAAAAAAATCAACCCAAAACAGTATTCTTGAATAACATATTAACAAAAAAAAAAAATAAAAGCAATATACATTGTACAGGGACAATATATATCCTTCAATGGAAAGAAACTACTGCCTCTGTATGCTGCTCAGTCCTTACCTTCTGCTAAGTCCTGGAACCTGGAGGTGGGGCAGGAGAGAAGGAAAAACAAAACAGTATTACTGGTTTAGTACCAATAATTACACTAGCAGCACAGCGTCACTTGTCACTGTACTTACGGATTTGTCAAAACAGGAACAACATACTTTGCATAGGAAGTTACAAAGAAATTCCAGAAGAAATTTGCCTCAGAAATCCAAAACCTCAAAACCAAATCACTGAAAGTATTGAGAAAACACCAATGTAATGCTTCTCCCACATCTGTAACCTGCGTATCGCACAATCTAATGTCACATCCTGCAGTACAAACCCACCGAGTGCGGACACACCTCAGCTAGCTGCAGTTTTCTGTACCTATGATGAACAGTAACACAGGCTTCAGGCACCTTATGTGTGTTATCTGGGGCTGTGAGACAAGCCTGCTCTCGTGACATTGTCACCAGGACAAGCGAGGGTAGAGAAAAAGCAAAGCATAAGATGTTTAGGACAAAGTGGCACATGCAAGGTGTATTTCAACAGAACTCACTTTTTGACCAGCTTGTACAGACGCTTTCGGTTAAGGGAAGGTGTATTTTTCTTGCTCGCCAATTCAAAGAGTTTGTCAGCAACAGCCTTATAATCAAACTGTTGGAGGAAAGCATTATACAGCTTTTCTTAGTTAGCTTATTAATGCAGGAGAACCCAATGTGACTCGTGTTACCAATACTTCAAGTAGCATACACATCCTTTAAACAGCCACCTCCTTTGAACACAAAGTGTTTTCTCTCTGTTGAAATTTACACCCCCTTCACATGTATACTGACTTACAGCCAGTTGCTTCATTAACAGAACAGTTGAACTCAGTATCACTTTCTCAAACATTCCTAACCTTAATACTTACTCAAGAGAGAAGCCAACCAACTTCAAAACTCCTACAAATATTTAAGTAAATATCAGATTTAAAGCATGTCGTATCCTAATCCTTGCTAAAAATCCACAGATGCATGAAGTGTATCTACCATGCATGTGCATGCATGATGGGTGAAACTGTCAAAAACACTTCACTGCACTGGAAGTGGGTCTACAAAAAACCCAGATTGCAATGTTACCCTCTCTCCCACGTATCCCATCGGCCACTACTTTTGGTCTTACTGTCAATGAAACCTAAGCTGATTGCTTCACCACCCACAGTGATGTGTGGCTTTTACCATACACTTTTGAACTCTTGAAACAGGAAGGGAGGAGCACAGAAAGAAGGTATGGGAGAGAGGAATGAAGAATTCAGAATTGAAACATGAATTTATTTTCTCGTAAACTGTTCACAGAGTACACGTTACATCAGGGGTCCTCAAACTACAGCCCGCGGGCCGGATACAAGCCCCCAGGGTCCTCAATATGGCCCCTGGTATTTACAGAACCCCCCAGCGCCGGGGGTTAGGGGGGGAAACCAAGCAGCCGCAGGTGACCTCCTGCCACTTCATCCGCACGCCGGCCCCCTGTTTAAAAAGTTTGAGGACCCCTGCATTACTAAATACCACCTTACATTAAAGCAGAAGGAGATTAAAATTTTGTAACATGCTTATCTGATTAATACCCTTTACTTCTGTACTTCCTGAAAGGGATGGGAAAAAAGAAAACAAAGGGTGAGTATCAATAATAAAGCAAACAAGCCACAAACCTGAAGAACAGGCCCGATACCATCATCAGTATTTTCAGAAACGTCCTCTGTTTTTTCAGAGCTCTGCACTGATTTTCTCGACAAACACCTTTCTGCTATTGTAAAAAAAATACTGAATATTAATGTTTAGTTTGTTTGACATAGCTTGAGATGGTTGCTTCATTAACAGAACAGTTGAACCCTGTAGCACTTTCTCAAACTGTGACAGCACATGGTACTCTGATCACTCTGACAGAAGATCAGATGTATTTTTCTTCATGCAATCTTGTGAGCCTGGACTGATTGAACTACTTTACATCACCATTATGCAATACACAACTGTGGCATTATCTGAGTGCCTTTTAAAAAAATTGCCTCTATACCAGAGTACACCTGGATTGAAAATCTTCCTGCTCAGATTTATTTTACTTTTTTTTTAATTTAAAATGCCCACAGAATGCCAAAACCTCATCTTGTTCAAAAATGTTATGGACAACCAAGCCAAAAGCCAGACTGGGTTATCATCTAGCACTGTTGCAGAAAACTGTATTGCCTGATTTTACAGAGACCAGTGATTTTTGTGACATGCTCTTATGGAGTCACTTTGTTTAAGCACATCTGAAGGGAAGACAGGAAAGCACAATTATCCTTACAACTCCTTGAACATGTGTTTGACTGGTTCAGAGCAGAAATGTATTTTTAAGAAACAGATTTTTTAAATCCCACGAAGTGTTACCAAAGCAGTTTAGAACTTTCTCCTCACCTTTGGTTTTAAGCACCTCTTCATTTTCCTGTTTGTCTTCTTCAGACACATCCTCATCTTTGTTGCTACCCAATTCTCTCATTAGATCCTCAATGGCGTAGGGGGACTGATCCACAATGATCTCAAAGATACCAGTGGCTATGGCGTGCAGCACACATCGACTGTGTTACAAGACAGCAGGGATGAGAGTCAAAAGGCAGAAGCATACACACCTTCCCCTCTCACATTAAAAAAAAAAAGAAAATTTGAGGGGCACAGGGAACATGGGTAAGAAAGTGGACAAGCATCTAGCTCTCCAGATGAGGAAAGTGAACCTGTTACTTCCTAAACAGAAGCCCTTTAATCAAGTGTCCTACCAGTGTTTTCCTCTTAAATTTCACTGTGTTTATATGCTGCTCTATATTACGCTGCAGCAACAAAGGATCTAATTAGCTTAGCTGTTCTATACACGTTTAAAAAAAATTAATAACCAGACAAAACCAACAGAGCCTGATATAGTTCTCACAAATCCATAAACACTATCTACAGCTCTGATGAATACAAGTTTTCTTCAAATGACTGTGCACATCATTAGTAAAATATCCTTTCTCTACATTCTGAAGTTATACTACGACTCTTCTTCAAGCCATTTATTACCATGTGGAGTGGTATATGCAGAATTTCTTAATTCTTAAAAAAATATTTATCCTTTCATTAAACTTACTCCTTTGATTTGGCAGCAATTTTGCAGAAAGGTTCAATGAACTTGAGATTCTGGTCTGCTGTGAGCTGTATGATTAGAAAGAAAAAAAATGAGTACAGTAAATATTGTATGTGTACACTCAAATTCCTTGAATATTTGGTGTAGGGGGATCTTCTTCAAGAAATTAAGTCAGAGTTTTTCAGCATACTATCTAATTCCAACTGACAGGAGTATCCAGTGACTTTTTGTTATGACTACTACCGCTAACTTCCAGGTATTTCCTGGAAGCATTATAAAAATGTTGACTGCTTTGCAGACTTTCATCTACCGAGTACAGAAAGATAAAAAAGCTTCTAATTTTAGATATGGAAACATGAGGCAGAGAAAACAAGTAACTTTCGCAAAGATGGTCTGTAGCAGACGTGAGTAAGACCTGGGTTTAACTGGACTGCTTGGACCAAAACACTGTCAGCTACTTTAGTAGTACTAAAGATAAAAATCCTTCCCTAAATTATATTTATGAGCATCAGCTGTGATTACACATAGTCTAGAGAACTAATTCCCCATGCTTCCTGTGAATGGCTTAGTCACAGTTTTCTGCCTGTGGAGCTGCAGAAATTATTTGGGCTCCAAGTGCAGTCACTTGTGCAGGCACCTTCTCTCTCACACTTCACAATCCAGAACCACAAAAACCGCAGGCAGGATTGCTTTCAATACTGACTGCAAAGAATACAAATGGAAAATTGCTGACAGCTTTGTCCATTGCAAGATGTATCCAGATGTCAGAAACAAGAGGAGGTGAATGAGCAGAAGTCTGGAAGGAGGTGTGGGGCAGCGGGCACCTCACCCTAGTAGAGTAACAGAAGAAATACTCTGAAGTATTTCTGAAGAAGTTCAGTGGTGACAGCTGCAGGAACATGCATTCAGTTGCTGGAAAACTCTGCATCACTGTAACCAATACAGCGACCACTGTAACAATCAACCAAAACTAAGGACAACTGAAATAGCAACATACAGCTGAGAAAGACAGATTCACCAGCAAAATAAACAACTGGATGTAGAAGGTAAATTTGCTCAATGGACAGCCAACAAGGTTTGAAGCCAGCAATTAGCAAATATTAGATAACTTTGAAAGCTCACTTTCTTCCTCTATTTAGGTGTCATACTATCAGCCAAGAGCAGGTTTTACATCAGTTTTTGCAAAAGCAAAGACTGGCAAACATGTTCACACAAGGGAAAATATGTTAATTCCCTTCTGTTGAAACAAACAAATGAGAATAGTCTTAACTTTTCTATTTCTATTTCCAACCTCAGTTTGGAGCAGTATAGCAGTACTCAGGAACTTGAGAGAAACTACTATATTCTCACTGTCTATAACAAGACATGAGTAAAAGTACCAGCACAAATTGTAATAAGTCACTTTCTTCATGGTTATTCAACGTTCCTACATTACACTTAAAACTGTTAAAATATAAATAATCTAAAAATTCTGTTTCTTCTAAAATGCTGCATGCTACAGTTAACATTAATCAGGAGGAAAATGACAAAGTATTTTCTAACCTCCTCTGCACCAACTTTAGCCAATTCATCCAGATAGATATCAATGAAATGTAACTTTATCCCAGTGGGAGCATTGCTGCTTGCGTCCATAACTTCCTTCATTAGTAGCTGCAGGAATAGTTCAATTAGACTGGCGGGGGAAAAAAAGAAAAGAGAGAAATAAAAGAGAACAATATATTCACATCCAATTGCTCATGTTCTATTTGCTTTGAAATCAAACTCTAGCCATTCACAGTTTTATCTGTTCTTTAAGATGGCTATCCAACACTCACAAGAAATAAATCCAGTGATCAATTTTCACATTTTAAAGCAAACTTTTTAAAAATATCCATCCATAATCAGAAGTCCTTACAGTCTAGATGATTTTGTGGCATCATACAATCCACTCAATGCAGTTTGCTGCAGTGAAAATCACTGTTTTAAAATTCACACCTTAATTTGGACTCAAGTTTATTATGCTATATGATTAATGGATAGGAGGAGGGATTCTGGCATTTGAGCAGGGCATTCTGAAGACACAGCTGTCGCATTCATCTATCCTTGATGGACAACACCTCATACCCTTCCATTTTATGAGACAAATTGCATTTTGGTGCATAGCCAAGGTTTAAATTTAATACCGATCCTTCTCAAACTCATTTCAACTGTGCAGATTTTGCCTTCATTAAACTATGTTATCCACTGTCCCTTAAAGCAAAACGGTAACATTGAAGAACAGATCAATGCCTAAGGTAGGCATAAAAAAATTACCATCCCAATAGCTCAAGCCAAAAGTGACTGAGCTGTGTACATGTAGGACTGTGGCTCTGTTCAATTACTGACTTCTGGAGTACTAACAAATACTGCTGGAGTGACATGGCTCAAAGAGACATGCTGTCATTGCTGCATCTGAGCGGCACTTGGGACTTTTTTTCCTTTTTTTTTCTGCCTATCCTCATCATCTTTCAGGAAAGTGAAGCTATGTATAGTCCATGTGTTCTCCCCTGACGTTCTGTGGGGCCTCCTGCAATTTTGCTTATAACAAACATTTCCAGTTCCAAAGAGAATTTAAAGCATTCCAAACCCACAAAGATTATTTCAGTTTCACTTTAATACTCTTCTCTTCTAAAAGCATTTTAAAAGAAAAGATAAACGGAAAACATGCTAGGCAGCTTCTAGGCTACACCTAGGAGGGAATTGCAGCTCTTGAGCACCCTTGCTCTGCAAAGAAAGGAATCATGATTGTCTCCCCCCATGCTGCTTCCTCTGGTGGTGAAAAGCCTCCAGGCCATCCTTCCAGTGAAGCTGGAAAAAAGGAGACCAAAGCCATAACAAACCGCATCAGGCATCAGTTTGGGTGACCATGTCTCTGCCATGGGAATGTGTGTGGGGAAGAAGGGGTTCAGATTTATCAAACCTCCTCACACACTTTCTGTTCTGGTCAATAAACATTTTCATCTCTTCAACCTGTGGGCATTCACCCAATGCAAAATTAAGGTAGAAGAAATGGGGTGTACTTTAGCTTTGCATTCCTTCCTATTTCCACAAAAATATGCCTATATGCATTCCACATTTCAGAAGGCAAGAGGGAGAAAGGATAACCTAACTAGGTTATCAAGTACTTTTAATTAAAAGACTTAAAAGTTCTTCATCAGTTTAAACACAAAGCAAGCTTAGAAGCGCCACAAGAGCTCTAGACAGAGCAAGATGACTGCATTTACTTCCCATTTAATAGAATATAGAAGAAATACAAACAAAACCACTGATGTGTACAACAAACAGAAAGCTAGTTTACAATTAAGGAGTTCCATCTTATCAAAAGACTGTGATTAAATACAGTAAAATAAAATAAAAATAAAAATCAAAAGTCACAGCCAATCAGAAAAACAACATAACCCCCAAAAATTTAATTTTCTGGGATGCAGGCTCTCTGTCTAATCCCTTCACACTCCATTGATAGCTCTCCTGACTAAATCAGTCAGATCTAGCAAACTCCGTGAAAAATCTGGATCCCTCAGATTTCATGACTGCTTGGAATACCACATGAAAAACTCCTATGTTCAGGTTTTGCATAAGCATACATGAATTACTTTCTCAAATCTTTTTCTGTGAAACACAATAAATGGCTTAAGTGAGTTACTGATTGCAGTGTGCTTTTAACTTAATGAAGCATAAGACAACTTTTTTCTAAGCTACACATCATAAGTGATCTTCAGAACAAGTAAGACTGAGTGTTAAGACTTCATGACAGCACCACCTATGGAGAGAAGGATCTACAAACTGAAAACATATTAGATAAAAGTAAATTGGGCAACTTCTTCATGATGCAACTACATTCAGAAATCTGTTTACCTTTCATCCCATTCGTTTCTTTTCAGCGCTTCAAAGGATTGCCTCAAAATCCTACGCATTAGCTGCGAAATACAAAATTTGTTATACATGTTCTTCATGAAACAGATAAAGGAGTTACTATGACTGAAATATGAATAGACTTCTTAATAAACTTCTTTGTAGCACAATAAAGTGGAAAGCTTCCTCATATGAATGTTTTGACAGACCTATCATTTCAAGCAACAGAAGGATGCTGTGAAGCTCAAAAGACAATGAACTATTTTCATATCTTAAGTCCAGAAAATTCCACAACCATCTCTACTATACAGCTTTCTCTTGCTCTATCACCCTGAGCTCTTCATGAAGTGCTGCCAAATCTAAAAAAACCCCACAGCTCAAATGGAGACAACAATACAGGGCAGATGATAACAGTAACAACTTATTTACTTAAAACTTGCACTAAGAGACAGACACATGTAAAACAGCTACATTAAACTGGCTCAAAACACTCCATTTACTGAAATAACTGTTTCTGCTAGGATTTAGAAACAAAACCCAGCAGTGTATGTGCCTGCAATTAACTTATTTCAAAGAAGACTAATGTGAATTTCCTCTTTACAAAGGCAGGTCTTTTCAGATTCTTTTCTCATTGATTTTACTATTTGTTTTAATATAGTGTTTTCTACAGAAAGAATTCTGATAGCTGAATGTACTTTAGCAATGGAAAGTTGGGGTTCTAGTGACAACTACTTTATACAGAATCACAGAAGTCTTTAAACAGTCTGGTCTAAGTAACTGATATTGATGCAGTGTCTTCTGAGACAGTATTTGTATTCCATACAGAAACCAATGAGAAACATTACTAAGTTCTAAAGGAAGGCAAACAAGAAAGCACTTGCAGCATGACATAAACCGTAACGGCTTTTAGATTTGCAGTGGTGAGTGAAAGCCTTTAAAACAAGTGTCTCTTGCGATGCATCAAGATGACAGTCACTTCTCTTCTCTTACAACATACATAAATGCATGTGCAGACAAAGCTGCTTCCCAGCAAGAAAAGATCTGCAGAGGAGTTTGTATTACCATATAGTACTTATCAAGACGCAGACTGTCTATCCCAATCCACTCACGGTTCATAGTTTGCCAAAATGTCTGAATGAACAGGTGTCCTGTAAGAGAGTAAGAAAAAATATCTGCATGTCTGGCACAACAGTTTATTTTGCTAACCTAAAAGAATCTCAAGAAATCACTTCAACGTGAGAAAGGGATGCATTTCCCTAGAGATCAGCCTAGCAACAGGGATAGAGCTATGGGAAGACATGCTTGAGACGGGTACAAGGACAAGTCAAACTTCAGGACAACACAAGAAAAGGCACACTGTTAAAGGTAAGTGTAATTACAGGGACGGCTTTGTATCTATTTTGTGTTACATATGCACAAGTTTAGAGAAAAATACCCATTCTGCACTCATTTCTATCCATGCAAGTTTTGGCATTGACTGAGCACTCTTATTTCATGTGCATTTTGAATACTAGGTGCTTAACAGCTCACGAAAGAGGGTTGATTTTGAGTGGGAAATACACAGAACAAGTCAGTCTATGCAGAATAGCAAAGTAAGGGGACAAGTTTGCTTTGCTACCCCATCCTGCAAAGTCTCACCTTTATCATGCTGGATATACAACTCTTCCCTTGCAACAACCAGAACAAACTGCACCTCATGCTTCCCTTAATGCAATCACACACACCAGCTAGACACAAAGCAAAGAACGAAAGCAGCACCCGTATCTGGCTGTCTCTGTACAATAGTGGTCTCAAAATCACCAAAGATGAAAGTATCTTACAAAACATTAGACAATGAAATAGTACTTACGAGCCTCTGTATTTTGAATCACATGGATAAGCTGTGACATATTGTCTGCAAGTTCCTCCTAAAAGTTAATAGTATAGCACATTTCAGAGCTTGGTCTCCTCACTGAACATTCCATCAGAAAACAGCAAGAAGTATGAATATCATTAAACATCTTTCAAAATGAAAAATACTCTTTTAACAGCTGCTTTAGTACTGCAGTTATCCTTCCACATGGATTAGGTCAGTTGTAAGAGAAGATTCAACGGTATCAACCTCTGTTTGTTTCACCAGATCCCTGCACAAATCATCTTTCTGACAGCAGACAAAATTAAAGTAGGAGGAAAAATATACCATGTATTTGAATTAACAAATGATGTAAAAATTTAGGGGTACTGTTTTCATATACCTTAATTGTAGGTGGAGCTCTCTGTACTCTGTGTGAGATAAACCTTGTTCATGCAAACAGACAAGTCATTTGAAAACTGATTAAGTGAGGTTACTAAGATCTGGTAATCCAAAACTGGTGTCTTTTGAGAGTAGGGAGACAAACTGGTAGTAGTTGACAAAAGTCAGTAGTAGAGACAAATCTGGTAGTAGAGGAAGTGCTACCAAACTAACAAAAGAAAAGGATGTGTGAAACTTTCAAACTAGGCTAACTAAAGACTGCAAGTACGTTGTAGTTGCAGTTAAGGGGAACTTGCTGTTACTGCTTTAGTTCTACCAGATTAATGAACTTCATAATGGTATATATTTCAGTTCTGGTTTTGGAAGGTAAATGGCTACACCTGCTGTTCAGAGGGTGACTCCAAACGTGCCATTTAGGCTTCTGTTCATGTGGTGAGTATCACTGAGTTACAGTCACCCCACCTGCACTTGCTGTATATGGGCAGCAGCAGAAGAAAAAAAAAGGTGAGCAACTCATCAGGTAATTTTCACTATTCTAAATTAGTACGTCCCTATAGTGTATTTTAGAAGAGAACCTCTCAAGCAAATATAAACCCAGTTACAATACCTGTAGCAAAGGTTTATCCTGCATCCACATACAATAGAACAAGCCCTTCCATATTTTTAGCAGTTCTTCCTGGCTGAAGCCACCTAGAACAGAGAAGTCTGAATGAAAATGAAAAAGACCCGTATTTCCACCAAAATATTTTCACGCAGTTCCCTCTGTTCCCTGCTTTCTTCTTTGTTTTTGTTATATTCCCTTGGGTAAAGATTGGTTCCTACTGTAAGCACACTAACTGGAAGGCAACTTGGTGTAGTTCAGTGATTCCATCACTGTAAGCTTCTACCTTGTAGCAAAGTAACAAAGATTTCAAAGAAATCACAGGTGGGATAAGATGAATACTAAGATAATTCTGATAAAACCCTCGGGCATATTTTTAGCACCAAGTTTGAAAGACATTTTTAATGAGGGCATCATATCTAATTTTGCAAGAGAGATGATGTGCAAATCCTCAGAGATAACTGAAATGGCTTTTGGGTTTGTTTAATTTTTTTTTGTCTTTTTTTTTTTTAAATAAAAGTCTCACTTTATCAATAGTTTTGTTCCTTATTAGAGACTTGTTTTGACAGAATAAACTTCTAGCAGTCAACACACTTATTTCTATATTTAAATATATAATCAAAGAGCCTGAGAAACTATAATGAAAATACTTTTATTCCAGTTAGCCTTAAGATACTGTATTGCCTGAATTTTAACAGCAAAGAATATTTTTGCTATTGACCATAAAAATTCACATTATAATCAAAATCATATACTACAGAAGGAAAGTACTACATGGAAAATAAAATTTTACTGTCAATAATAGTTGCTCAAGAACATTTTAAAAACTGGATTATTCATGACATCAAATACATTTCTGGGAAGTAAAAATGTAACAGTATACTGTTACAAGGTAGCTACAATAACCTACTACAGCTATTTTCAAACTATGGCCTATTAAGTACTCTCAAGTAATTTCAAGAAAAACCACGTCAAAAAGGTAATCAACTTCAGTAAGCTCAAATTTCGTCCAAAAAGATCACTGTCACTTTTGAAAAATGTTCAGGGGTCTGCCAATCAAAAAAGCCTGACAGCCAGTACTAGATGTAAATTGATTATCTCCTCCTTGGACTAAGTAATTTGAAAGCAGTTATCACTACTGCATCATTCTCCACTCAGACGAAAAATTGTAAACATGTTAGTTAAATCACCTACAGCCATGCTTGGTTAAAAAGAAAGGGAGTATTGCTGAGTGAAGGAAATACGCAAAATGCTATGTAGGAAGAAATGTATCTAGTAATATTAAGCATTAGTTATAAATTTAACTTAGATTTGGTAATAATGTTAAGATTAAATATGAAACAAATCACTGATTTAATAATCATTGAAATATTAAAATTAATAACATTTCTGAACAGAATTATATGCTATTATATATAGATTATATGTAGCAGTAAGGAGCAGGATTAACCTCACACACAGCATTAACTCTACAGAGGCATCAGACTTGAAGCTTATGTCCAGGGGATGTCAGCTGCAACCTATAAAGATGGCTCAGGAGTTCTTCCCTGTCTAGGGAATACAGACTTCCATGGGGTTGCTTTTCATACACGGAGGGCTTTTTAAAGTGTCCTAGGCAGTCCTGACCCTGATCAAAAGGTTTTAGAGTAAATTTCTTATCCTAGTCACTCAAAAAGTTGTTTCAAGATTGTGTTTTCCATTTTTCAACTTCATGTGCCCTGCTGTCACCATCCACAGCTGGCAAATAATAATCATTCAAGCAAGGTTAATTTAAAACCTGAATCTATTGCATTAGCAACTACAGTGTGCAAAACTGAAGGCCGCCTTTACCTTCAAGCTACCTTGACAAATATTTTGGGTTTAGGGTCTGAATTGTAACTCTCTCCCTATGCACAGCAGGGTTGCTTGGATTAATACTGTTAGAACCACTCACTGAAGGCACACTACTTTAATGCAAGCCTTTTAAGCTTTTTTTATTTGGGAGTTAGCTGTTTCGACATTGCTATCATTAAAAATGTTGGTATTTTTCCTATTCTAAATAATTTCCAAGGACCAGATTCCACATTTCCGTGGAAATTACATAAATCCCTTACAGATCCAGGCCCAAGTTAAGTGCAGCTCTGTCAGATAAGAAACCACACAGCAATCTTTTATCTTCTACTAAAAGTTACTTTTATTTAATATTCTTTCACCAATTAATTTCCCAATGTCTCTATAAAGATATCCTATTATCAGCCCAATACAGCATGCTCTTCTCTTTCAAGGTAGCTAACAAAAAACCTGCACACAAAAAACAAAACAAAAAAACCAACCAAAAGACCACTTCCAAGGAATAATGTGCTCATTCAAGCTCATCTGCACGCGTGACAACTTCAGTAGTTCTATGCCTTATGTAGCGTTTAACTTCTTGTTGAAAATTAAGAGCTCTAGCTCTTTGAAGAAGTTTCCCCAGCACGATCCATAATTCAGCCTTAGCACAGATCATACTGAGCAGTTCCGTCTACCTATGAAAGATGTGACTGAGGTGAACGTCAGGTAAACTCCACCACACCTTTCCAAAGTTAGCATGTTCTCAGCTGCTCAAATTAGGGTATCTAGCTGGGTTGTCTAATGTGTAAACCTCATCTCCCTCAGAATGCTGGATGGATATAAGACTGCTAATTAATAAATAACTCCTGAATAAAATGCTTTCTCTCCAAGTCAAAAAAATTTAACCTCTGTTTTAATATTACCACCTTGAATAGTACATAGCAGTAAGTAAATCTAAAAGTGGTCTGGAAATTAAGTCACCCTTGTTTCTGACTCATTTGCATTTCATGGTGGGCTGACTGACACGCAGAAGGTTCACATCCCAAGTGACAATTGCCCAGGGCAGGGGGGGTGGGATTCCTAATATCTTATCTTATGGCATTAGCTTAACCTCCAACCTTCTCTCTCAGTTAGGGCACTCCTCTCTATCTGGATACTTCCATAAACTTAAAGGAATATGCACTTTGCAGCAAGCTGCACAAAGCACTACTGAACACAAGAGAAACCATGTGCAGCTTAGGAAGCCTCCAGAGTTCAAAATAGTTGGAGGTTCAGATGGTACTTGGGAGGAATACAGTGTACACTTGCTTGCTCTTACTAATCCCCAGGCAACCCTTACACCTACGGTAACTGTCAGAAATGGGACGGTGGGCTATTTGGCTCTCTAGCCTGACCGTGTAAGGCTGCTCTTACATGCTCTTCCCCCGTCAAATGCATTAATGGGTCAAATACTATGCAGAAAGGAAAGAGAGTAAAATGAAGAAACAACATCTATTCCCCAGAGTCTTTTCAAGGAATTATCTCTGGGTCAACCAGTATTCCAGTTTCAGTTTAGCTCCTGGGGTGCCAGGTCTAGGCTGGCTTCCTCAAAGCCGAATGAGTGTGTATGCATAAACCTCCGTACCAGTTTCCCAAATGCTATGGGAAGGTTTACTAGGTTAGACACAGTGTTCGGCAAATGCTCATGACCAGTCTCCTTCCCTTGATTCTAAGGTGGCAGTACACAGCTCCCAAGTAGGACAACAAATGTTGTTGGAAAAATGCTTTTGATACTATGAATGTGGAGGTAACAGGTAACCCAGATAATCTGAATGAGTAACAGAATCGACTGCAATTATACAAGTGCTGAAGCACTCCTGAGCTTTCCTCCGATGCTCCTGAGTATCAGTCATGGAAACAGGCAGCCACCACTTCACTAGGCAGCACAGCAGAAAATAAAACTATATGCTCCGTATACTGGGCTGAGCTCAGTCGGGATCTGTCGGGATTTCTGTCCTCTTCCTAGGAATAAGAGCCTGCGAGCTACACTGCTTCCATCCCGGCCACGCTACTGCTGCCAGCCAGGCCCCTGCACCCCCCGGACCAGGCAGATCCTCCCCGAGCCCTCCAGCCCCCGGCGGCGGTGCGGTGCCCCGGCCTGCCCGCGGGGAAACCCATGGGCAAGGATCGGACCCGAACGGGCCTCTGCTCCCTCACGGCGTGCTCGGCCCTCGCGGTATCACCGAGGCAAATACTTCCTCTGATGAAATATGTGCGTAAAAGTAAAAAACTAAAAACAATCCAAAAAAAGCAAAACAAAAAGAAAGAATAAGAAAAAAATACCCAAAAGGAAATAAAATAAATAAATAAAAAAAAAACCCCAGAAGACCCACAGGTGGCGGCCCCGGCCGGGGAAGGGGGCGGCCCCGGCTCCCCGCCACACGTGCTTCCCACCGCCGCCAGCTGCCGGCCCCCCGCTCCACCCGCGCCGCACCGCTGGGCCCCGGTCGGCCCCCCGCCCCCACCGGCCCCCCGCCCCCGTCCCGGGCCACGCCGCCCCGCGCCCTACCGGCCGTGCGCTGGGTGCGGACGCTGATGTACCCCCGCAGCTTCTTCAGGGCGCGGTCCCGGATGCGCTTCTCGTTGGCGGCCAGCCGCTGCGCGAACTGGATCTCAGGCGGCTGCACGGCGGCAGGAGCCATGGCCTGTCCCTGTCCCCGTCCCGTCCGGGCCCGTCCCGGCCGCGCCGCGCTGCGGAGAGCTGGGCGCCGCCTGATGGCGTCACCGGCACCCCTGTCGCCCGCCTTTGCCGTCATCACGGGGCGGGCGCCGTGGCCGCGGGTAGCTGGGGCAGCTGCCGGGGCATCCCAAACCCGTCTGCTACGGCTTGAAAACTTGGCTGTACAAACGGGACGGGAGCAGCCGAGGGAAGCATCTGCCGGGGCCCCGCGGCCCCCTCACCTGCCTACGGCCCCGCACCACCCACCGGCGCCGTTAGCCCCTGCCCCAGCGGCGCCACAGCCGGGCCGGTCTCCAGCTCCCGCAGCCCTGCCCTGCCTTGCCCGGCCGTGGGCGCCGCCGAGCCGGGCTCATGTCTCGGCCCGTCCCCAGGGAGCCCGCGGCCAGGGCCGCCCTGGTGCTCCTGGCTGCTCCGGGCCCCCGGCCCCGCTCCGGCCCCGGCCCCCCGCCCGCGGGGAGGGTGTGGCTGCCGTGAGGGACGGGGTCAGTGACGCCAGGGGCGGGCCCTTCCCGCCCGCGCTCCCTCTCGAGGCTGGCGGGGGCTGGGGGCGCCATGAGGCGCCACGCCGGCCTCGCAGGCGACGCGCAGGTAGCGTGGGCGGCCCTGGCCGGCCGCGGGTCGGCGTGTGGGGACCCCGCCGCGGCGGGTCGGTCCCCGGCGGAGGAGAAGGAGGGCAAGCGGGGCCTGTGTGGTGGTCGGCGCTGGCCGCTGGGCCTCGTGGGGCCCTGAGGAGGCGCTGGCGGGGCCTGCGCAGTGGAGCTCCGCGGGGGACGGGGCGTGTCGGGCAGGGCTGGCGGTGGGGACGTGGCCGTGCGAGGGGCGCAGGAGCTCGGCCCCCGGGCCTCGTTGTCCGGGGCTGTGGTGACAGCTCCGGTCTGCTCCTGCCTGCAGTGTTGGCTCATAAGGCGCCTGTGGGCGAGGGTGAGGGACACTCACCCTTGTGAGCAGGGAGCGTGGTGGAACTGTGTAGAGGAGTGCAGGGGACACCGGGGGCTGGGAAGCGGAGGAAGGGCTGGTGGTGATTCTCTGCTGGGTGTTCTTCACCGGCTGGTGTCTGCCCTGTTCAGCCCCTGTCAGGCAGGGAATGGGGATTTGAATCGTGCAGGTTGTGAGGTAAGGTGCATAACCAAAGAACTTGACTGTGGTGCAAGAGGTCTGTGAGGACCAAAGTCACATTTCCTACATCCAGTCACTTGCAATTTCTGTAAGGGGCTGGACAGAAAGCTACTATTCACCGTTGTCTGTATTTGCTTTTAACATACTCTTGTAGTGGGCGGGAGGTGTTGAGTAGCTACTTCAGCTGAGAAAATAAAACTTGTCTGTTGGAGCTGCAGTATTCCAAAGATCTGTGTTCACAGTGGGAACTACAAATGAGAATTTTCTCCCCGTTGTGTATTTCATAGTTCAATCCCAGTACTACAGTACTGTATTTGAATTGAGCTTCTGCTACTGAATAGAGCTATTTTTATGCCTGTACCAAATTATGCTCCATGATTTTGAGCAGTACTGGGTTGTCTCTCGGTCCTTCCTGTTTGCTGACCTGCAGATGGTATTCTTCTAGAAGCCTTTTGCCTCGCCTTTATTCCATACTTCTTGAGACCTGAATGAATTGTATTTTTCTTGAATCATGTAATGTGGTGGTACTTGGCCATGCAAACTTTGTCATAAGTACTTCCTAAATGCAGCTTAGAGCATACAACTCAAGTTAAAAGCAAAATCTTTCTTCCATACCTTTATTGCAGCTCTGATGCCTCTGAACCAGGAAAGTTGGAATTGGCCAGTTCTGTCTCGTCCCTACAACTAGTGTGGGTTTGAATAAGATCTGGAAAAGAAACAGAGTAGGAAGCAAAACTGAGAGGAGATGTTTAACCTTGAGAAGTAGGGAAGCAGAAAGAGAGAATTGTTGAAAAGGATAGAAATGCCAGAATAGCATTGCCTGTACCAGCAGTAATGACTTCCATTTGTCTTGGGCAGCTGGATTTGACTTTGGGGTTAGCATGTTTTGTATTTTGAAGAGATAGGTACTGTGTAACACAAGAGACTTCTTCCATATGGAACAAGGTGTAATACATAAAGGATCTTACTTTTTTTCTGCACAATTTTCAATGCAGTGCAAAACAGTGCTGAGATATGTTATAATTCTGCTTTGTGAAAAGCATATTAGATGATTAATGTTTTAGGCAAAGGTTGTTAAACCTTTATGTCTGTGTGTATATGGTGACCTTTTTAAGGTACAGCAGTGTGCGCATGTACATACTTGAGAAATTGGAGTTAGGAGATTTTTGGCAAATTTCTCTATAATTTTAAAATTAATGTACATTCTCTTGGACTGTGGAATTAAAGTTATTTTATGCCAACAGCTTGGCAGAAGAGTCAACTAATGAACATTTTTTGTCTTAACTCAGGATTAAATTGCTTTTAAGTGGTATGGGGTTGCAAATAGTTGCAAATATTAATTCCTTTGAAAAAATAGTTTCATCTAAAAGAGCTGTTGTAGTTTAGTAAGGTGACTGAGGATGTTGCAAATACATGAGTTAATTAAAAACTGAGCTATTGTATCCTTTACAACAGTCTTGAAGCAGTAGCTTGGCATATACATAGCTGCTCGCATTTTAAAATGTGAATGTTAATTTTTACAACATTCTGAGATACATTGCACATATTTTCGGTGAAGAAACAGATGCAGAGAGGTAGTATGATCTGCTTTAGGCAAAAATTAGATTACAGTCAGAGTCCATCTTGGAGACTTCTGAGTTTAGTTACTACTGAATAGTTCTCTTTTAAAAAGGCCATGAATTTCTGAAATGATGTAATACAAAGGAATATTTTTGTCTGAGAGAAGAGATTCAAGCAGAAAAGCATTGTAAGGCTGTAACAGTGGCTTTGCTTGGTTGTTGGTTTGTTTGTTTTTTAATTCCAGAAGGCTGAGACCAAAGAGGAGTTTGTTAAAGTTAGAAGGAGGGATTTGGAAAGGCTGACAACTGAGGTTATGCAATTGCGGGATTTCTTACCGAAAATAGTAAATGAGGATATCCTGGGGACGTTCCAGAAACTAGAAGCTATTGAATCAAGTGAGTAGTACTTTATTACAAGCTCTTAAAGTTTCTGCCAACAACTGTAGAGTTTGTGGAGGTATTCCATATTAAAGTATGATGTCCAGTGACTGCTTCAGTAAATTAATGTGTTTGTAATGAGGAAAATTACAAACTGCCAAAGAAATAATCAGACATGTCAAATTAATCTTTAAAAATATTTTACTGTGGATAAAAATATATTTAGTTCAGGCAATAAGGGAAGCTGTATCAGGAAAAAAGTGATTCCTCTTTGAGAAAAGACAAAACCATTCTGTTTTTTCAAAATGTCACTTTAGATGTACAGCAAAAAAGCATGGTGAATAGCTGTGGATAAAAAGTTAGATTTGAAAGAAGAGGTAATATCATTGTATTTAGCCTGTCTTGGTTTGTAGCTTGTATGCTTTTATTGCCATAAATATTTCAGAATAATAATAAAAAAAAGAGCTGAAGGCTCTCTGTTATAAAGGTCTTTTTACTGCTCTCCCCTGTTTTTCAGTCTTACGATTCTCCATGCCTTATTTTTACAACTGTACCACTCCCAACATGCCATTAGGACCAAATCTGAGTCAGCTCCATCCCTAGCCTGTAGCTTACATGCAGCACTACAATTAATCTGTTCTACTAGGAACTGGTTTCATCTGAAAAGACACGAGACAAGCACTGAGACAGATTGTAGAGTATCTCTTCTAGAATATCAAGTGATTAACTGCAAACTGATTTGCAACAGCTAGCTAAGAAAGGGTAAGAGCTTCAAGGTCTGTCTCCGATATCGGGGCAGAGCTTCCAGCTGCCTCAGTGAACCACTCTTTGGAAAGATGCCATCAAATCCTAACAGATGAGAAGACTGTACCACCACCTCTCCTGCTGCCAGGTGAGATGTCATCTCTGTACAAGAAGTCATTGACGTGGGATCTGGAAATGTTTTCTTTATGCTATTGCAAGGCATCAAGGACTGTTTCCAGTTGCATTAAGTGTTCAGGATCCTCAAGTAGTCAGATCCTTCTTTTGCCTGCTTTTGTCAGTGCTCAGCCTCAGGATTTCTCTCAATGATCCTTACTACGCTCCTTGTGCCAGACATCAAGAAGGTGCTGTCAGGGCCTTTCAGCAGCAGGTTCATGGCATCAACATGGGGATTGTAAGACTTCCCTTCAAATGTTCTACTAGCTGGTCAGCATTCTCTGGGTCCTTTGGAGGGCTACCTGAAGCTGAGTCAGTCTTTGAACTCTCTTGAGTATATCCCTGCAGTGGAGATTTCTCTTGCAGTTAATGAGGTCATCTGAATATTTATTCAGGCTCCTGCCATTGTTTGCCCCAACACCACAGACAAATCAAGTGGTGATGTTTTGCTGCTCCCATCTGCTCCTACCTTTGCAGCATGCAATAAGGCAGACTGTGATGAGGCCTTGGAGCATACAGTTCACAAAAGGTTGGACATCACAGGGATGCAAGCAGACTTCAGTCTCAAAATGGTGAGCTCTCTGCTGCTGTTCATAAAATACAGTCTCTTAGTGTTGGCCTGTGAAACTTCGAGGAGTCCTGGCAGCTACTAGAGATGTTTTTTTGACATTGTTCTTACAGAAGCCTAATGAGCGATTTGTACATCTCTAGACATTGATCAGCTATTGCAGTTTCCTAAGTATTGTAAACATGAAGTGGTTAGCAGGTTCTCGTGCTCCTCAAGCAGTTCAGTTTACAGTCCAAGGCATTCAACAGCTCTGGCCCATTCAGTTGTGAGACTGATGGAGTCTCAAATAACTTTGAGAATTGTGTGTTTCACTTGGTTATCCTGTTGATGTAGATATGTATTTGCTGTGGGGGCATCCCATCTGAGCTAGCAATGCAGCCAACACCTACATTTTGGGCTGGTGCCAGGGTCTTCACTAAGGTGTTTGCCAGGGTAATTGTTCATTTCAAAAAGAAAGGTCTCTTTTGTTCTTTCTGCCCTTCTTAGGAGGAGCATTTGACTCCAGGAATCGTAGAAAAATAGCTAAAACATTTTTTTTTGTATTATTCTGTGTATGTTTGGTGGAACGCTGTCCACTGTTGAAATGTTAAGAATTGCATTTGACATTGATCTAGCATTTAGATCAGTAGAATTGGAATTCCAACACTTGTTGGCATTCATCGTAACTGTACTCAGTTCTCCACCTCCCAGAGTTTTGAGATGAGATCTCTGGTCCAGAAAATCTCCTGATGTGACCTGTAGCATTGATGAGAATGAGTCCACCTCACGCCTGAAACGTGGGCCTCCTTTTGTTGTGCCCAATGCCTTGTTCTGGTTTTGAGTCTGCTGTGTATCTCAGGAGCCAATGCCACTTCCCAGAGCGTTGTATCGCTGCAGTGGTAAAGTTAGGTATTTCTTATTTGTATAAGGATGCTATCTCATATTTTTTCGCTCATCCAAGTTGATAGTGAAAACTGCTTCTTCACTTGGAGGTAGACAATTTGAGCCTCAAGATTTTAGTGTCGAGAGCGAAGGAGCTTCTTACCAGGGGCTGGGACTTGAAGCCAGTGGGAGAACCTGTCAGACTTCCCTGTATGCTGCTCAGGACCACGGTGCGCAGCACTGAGCAGCACAGCTGTGGTCTTTGGTGTCAGCAAAACGTCTGCTGCTCATTCTGATGCTATGTGTCAAGAGGCTGTCAAATGTCAGAACTGGTGCATGCAACCTTGAACTCTCTTCAGAGCAAAGGCATGCACAGCTGGGAGAGGTGACTGTGGGTGCAAAAGGGGGAGTTTCCATGAATGAGGCACAGCCAGAAGTAGGTCTCTCTTCAGCAGCTTCCAGTACTACTTCCCACCCCCCAACCCCCCCAACATAAAACATTGTGACATTGTGATGCCCTAGAGGAGGTTGACACATCCTCCTTTTATCTGGAGGACTTAAAAAAAAATATTACAGGTTAACTGTGTTAACACTCAGTTAGTATTATTCCCCTTCTTCTGGCTCAGTTTTGGTTCCTGGACCTTTGAAGTCTGCCAGTGAAGGATGTTGTATCTCTGTGTGTCCACTGTATATGCTAATGTTGGATTCGGGGCGGATCCATCCTCTCAAAGGCTGGAAGGGATTCTTCTCATTCAGGACAGCTTGTTTCCTTGCAGTGAGAGAGATTTTCATTGTATGTACTTACCTGGCAAGGATAAGGAGGTTCTTGGTCTGCTGTTGATAAGCAAAGCATACACTACTCATGCTCAAGATGTTTTTCTGTTGAGTACTTAAGATCACAGACAGATAGTGGAAGGTGCATGGGACTGAAATTTCTTTACATGAGGGAAGGAAAGGAAGTTTCTTACCACTGATCAGAGTTATTCCTCAAAACCTCAATGAATCCATCTCTCTTCTTAATCCTTTTTCTTTGGATTGCAGGTTAAAAAGAACTGAATGCTTAGAGAGCATGCCCTGGCATGTACATGTCTCCTAGGAGTGCACCTTTGCCTTGTCGCCTTGGTTTCTGTTGAAAAGTCTTAGTGTTGATGGCTTAGAATCACACAAGGGCTAGGTGGAAATATGTTCCACCTCTTTAGACAAGCTGTTTGTGTTTGTGGCTAGATTATTTTTTTTTTTTAAATACCTGTTACTCAAAGCAATGTCTAGATATTTGATATTATAACATTTTGTCAATTAGGACAGAAACAGAAATAAATATCTTTCAAAATAACGTAGAATTACCAAATAAAATGCCAGAACTCAAGCTCTTTGGATAATAGGGGCTGTTTTTTTAAACTGTTATCTTTTTATCATTGAATTTTATATGCCTTTTGGTAAATACATTCAAAAATACTGACCACATGTAAGGGGAAGTATTTGAAGTCTGTTAAGCCACCGACTGTACTCTCATGATGAAGCGTATGGTGCTCAAAGTGGGGTGTAACTTGTTTTTTAAGCTAAGCAAAATTACAGTGGACGCTGTTTGGACATTACTGTTTGGAATTACTTAAATTTGTTTCTCTTTTTCAGTATAAATACCAAGCATCCATAACCATAGTTTATAAAGTAAAATACAATACACAACAATTGTTAAAAATATCCTTCAAAGTCAATTTTTTTGAAACAGACATTATGGTAGTGAAATATAATTCTTTTAGCTTGATTTCCACTTACTAAAATAAAGTGTCTAAATTGTGATATATTTCTCATAACATCAGAGATAATTTTTTAAAGGTAATTGTAAAATTTGCTTGTCGCTGACTGTTTAAATAGTTCATAATGTTTTACAATGCTTCATTAATTTAAAATGCTTGGAGTAGTTGCATTTCATTCTTGCTAATCATACAATTTGTACATTGTATATTGAAACACTCAGTCTTGACTGATCTTGGTGTTCTTTTTCTTAGATTTTTCACTATACTTACAGAATTTCAAACACACTACACATGAAAACCATCATGAAAACAAACAAAAAAAAGTAGAAAATTGAGTAAATTTATAAAAATTCCTGAGGGTCCAGAGCTTAGTTCCAGGATAGTATTATATCGGCACACAGTATTTAACAGCCAGATGTGATACTTTCTGTCTTTCCCTGTTACAAATCAGAAACATCATGTTCGTTTAGTTTTCTGTAGAACTGTTGAAATGCGGCAAATTGCGAGATACCAGTTTAGCCACGAGGAGGTGATCTAACACAAGCAAATAGTTAAAGCACCTCATTAAAGTTGCACTTGGTGGATTCTTTTTCCTTTAGTGCAAGCCCGTGGGTCGTAACTTACTACTTTGTTTACCTGATTTATCCTATCACAGCCATGGAGAAAAAGGAGGAGGAAACAGTGCAGCTGAAAATGGATTGTGAACACTTCAGAGCCCGTCTGGAAACAGCCCAGGCAGATTGCATGAGAGAGAAGGAGGTAGATTTGCTGTCAGAGTATTGGTGTATATATGTACTTGCGCTTTAAGAACAAAAGCAGTAATGATCAGTTTCTCATGTTCACATCACAAAATACATCCTCGGCCTGAGAAACAATCTGGGATTTCTATTCATACAGTCACATGGTGGGTAAATCACTTGCCTATAAGTTCATAACTGATGGGGTTTTGCCCTTGATATTTCTGGAGCAAAAGAGTCAATATTATGATTAAACAGAATATGATGCAGTACCAAGAAGTATTCAGTGTGTACAAACAGAGGTACCAAATGACAGTGGGTCTCCCACTTAGGTACATAACTCTTGCATAACTGTACAGATCTTTATTAACTTCCATACTGTATGAGGTGCAGTTGTATGGGGTTGCATTACGGGCTTCTTGGCAGGGTTGGTTTTAGCGTGTGTAAAGTTAAAAATGAACCATTAGCATTTTGTTTATATTAACATGTTCAAGTAAAACATTGGATGTTTGGGAAGATTGTGGTGTAACTGGCATCAAAAGGTTCTCTGCAGAATCAGGTATTTTGAATTTAATGTAATTATAATGTATTTTCAAAGAGGACAATGGAAAATAATGTACAGAATGAAACTGATCTCTCTTTTGGCGTGCTCTAAGCTGTGTACCTTTGTTTAATTTTAATAGTCTTTCTCAGTGCACCTGTTGATTCAATTGCCATGTACAGCTGTGAGTCAAAGAACACTTACAGGGCTCCTTTTGCTCTGTCAATATTGTATTTAGTGATTATGAGAGGGGAGGTTCTTGACAATGAAGGAATAGCAAAGGCCATGACTTCTCAGACTGTGGGTCTTCTATGAAGTTGTTGGGGTTCAAATAGGACCACACAGTCTAGCGCAGGGGTCCTCAAACTTTTTAAACAGGGGGCCGTCACGCGGATGCAGTGGCAGGCAGTCATCTGCAGCTGCTTGGTTTCCCCCCCCAACCCCTGGCGGGGCGGGGGGGGTCTGTAAATACGGGGGGCTGGATTGAGGACCCTGGGGGGCCATATCCAGTCCACGGGTCATAGTTTGAGGACCCCTGGTCTAGCAGCTTAATTTCTGAGAGGTGTGAGAATCGGTTGTGATTATTTGCTGCAAAAGTTCATTCCCTTGGAGCTGATCGCTGTCTTCAGTAGGCAGCAGAAGCTCACTTTGTTGGGGTTCTAGAGTTAGTATCTGCTGGCCTTGGGATTGCACAGAGAGATGAATCTACAGAAACTATTTCATTTATTAAAGGGAATAAATTAAGAGTTCAGACATGCAGTTTTAGGGCATATCTGCATGGACAAGTCATTCTGGAATGAAGTCTGGTATGAACATGAAGTGTGATGACATAGTTGTCTTCTGAATATTCCCTACTTCAAAATAAGTGTCTTCTGTGATACCTATTGCCAAACTGCAATAGCTATGTGGTTAGTTTCGCTGTGCACCCAGGCGTTTGGTTGTATAAGCATCTAGATAAAATCTCTGTAAGATTTAGTGTTGCTGCTTTAGATATTAATAAAGTGGGTCCCACCCTTTATTCTTGTTAATATTACAAAATAAATGGCAGGTGGTTTAGGTTTGTGATTTCTTTTGGGTGGAAGTTTTACTTAAAGCATGGATAGTTTGCTAAAAGTAGTTATCTTGGTGTTCCTGATCAAAGGTGTTCTCTTTGTATCATTGCTGTTGTGCAGCATACACTGGTTGTCTAAATGGCTTCTGTTATGCCACAAAGGTATATTTGTCTGAGTGGATTGTGCATATGTTTGTTGTGAAATTGTTTAGCTCTTCAGGGTAAAAGAAAATGGTGTACATACATATATGTGTAATTTTTGTTCCCGTTAATCACTCTGCATGGTGTTGTTCATTTGGTTACTATTCTGGTATGGGCAGCCTTGTGTATAGTTTCTGAATTATTTACTACATATTCATTTTCTGAAGGAAAAGGGAACGATTCACTGAAACAAACATAAAATAAATGCATTTTCTGGTTGAGCAGTGCCCTTTTCTTAGGGGATCACAAATCAACATGCGTTCCAACATTTCTGTGCAGTGCTGTATTACTGATTAGGGAATTGCTGTGCTTTCTGAACCTGAGCAAAACTTGAAGTGCACGTTATTCTTGGCTAATGTTGTCTTTGTCTTCTCATAGTTCTGTACTTAAGCACTGCTGTATTCTTGTGCCTTGACCCTTTCCTGAAGATGGTGGTGTTGCGTAGCACAGCGATTGCTTCATGATGTGAACTCTCAGGAGTGTTGCTTCCAGCTAGGTTATTTGCTTTTGAAGGCTCAGTTTATTTTCCTGGCTCTTGAATGTACTGTTTTGTTTTTCTTGCTTCGTACCTTTGTTCTGATGTTGCTTTTGATCTATTAAAAAATTCTGGCATTTCTTGTGCTGGCTTTGCATCCTTGTTGGGGGATCTAGCTTTGGTGTGACAGAGTTTTGTATCTTACTATGCAGTATTGGCATCAAAATGCAAAGAAAATGTCATAGGAAAATGTGTATTTTAATACAAGGACAGTGTGGTAAAGAAAGACAGGGACAATGTAGGGGTCAGACAGAAAGATGCCTGTGAACATTTTGTTGATGCACATGTTGGCAGAAAAGCTGATAGGTCTGGCAGTGAGCTATGTAAAAGAGAAAATTTGGCTAACTTGCTTAAAAATGATTGAAGTATTAAGAAATAAGAGACTTTTCTTGGGACTTCTATTCATAGGGAATCAGCAGCAAATGTCAGTCTTTTGTCTGTATTAAACTATAAGGTGAAAGACACTCCAGAGAGTAAATATGCACAGAAATCTGCTTGATAAATTTAATTTGAACTTTACAAATTCTAGCCTGTGTGTTCCATTAGCAGCATGATAAAGCAATGCAAATCAGGCTGTCAGATGTGATCCAGGAGGCTAGGTAAGTAATTGATGACAGAGTACAAGCAGCTTTGTACTGGTTGATATCATGTTACGTAAATTTTCAGATGAGTTTGTGTTTCTGTTCTTTCCAAACCCTCAACACAAACCATTGAGGTGAACCCCAAAAATGACAAGGTGTTTATTTAAAAATCTTGATGGCAATACATGATTGGAAGTTTTGTTCTGTTTACTTGCTTTTAGAATTGACATGGAAAAGATTCCTTCTCATTTCCACATACTTCATCCTCATAGCTAAGTACCCAGGGGAGGCTGGGCTGTGGAGGGCACTTTTAGCAGTGAATCTGAAACCCCCATGCCCACAAAAATGGGCAGAGTAAGATCCTTCTGTTCTTTTTACATTGTGATCTGTGATTCTCTCTTGTTCTCTTTTAATACTTGAGTTAGCATAATTTTTCTTGACTGGCCTTTAGCTTTTCCTGCAGCACTGTCTAATTCCACCCCACTCAGAGTTAGCAGGGAGCCCTGACCCACGCGGAGAGACCACAGGCTGTGGTGTCTCTGCCTTGATCTCACTGTCTGCACTAGCTCTAAGCTGAGAAGTGCAGCAGCTTCGCTACCCCTGTGGCAATTGGTAGGAAGCCAGCGAGGCCTAGAATCATACCTAATCTCACGATAGTCTTCTGGCCAACTTCCCATGTGATTGGAAGAAAGTACGGGTGAATTGAAATAGTGTCCTGGTCATGATGGATTGCTCTGTTCTCTCATGCTTTGTGGCAAGGATCACTGAGCAGCTCACTCAAGTGATGGATACGTAATGGTGCCTGGGCTTTCTTGGTATGAAAGGCCCTCCAAACTTCAAACTTTAGCTGTGTTTTTCCAGGGACTCTGTTTTACTTTGCCACTGGTGATCAGGAATGTGCCAATAGAAAAAAGCTGAAAGAGACAATGGTATTTATCCTAGATATCCAGCAACTCTACCATGCTGGTGAAGGCAGAAGTCTGTCTGGAAAAACAGAATGACCCTTCCTTTCTGTAAGATGTTTCCAGTATCTTTTGTAAGGTGTCTGGAAAGGCTGACCTCTGATACTGAAATCCCTTGTCTCTCAAAGAGACACATAGCTGTTTGCTTAGGAGAAGTAGACTCCCCTATCAGACTTCTCTAGGTGCCATTCAGTCTCGGTGGCTCACGTGGTCTGACCTTGTGGACAGGCTTCTGGTTACTGTCAGCCTCCACAACATACCTTGTCTCCTGAGCTACATTTAAGTAGTATGTATCTGCAACTGCTCTGAGTTTGTGACCCCACCCCACCCCTTCCCTCCATTTTATACGTGGCTGTGATGTTGTTTCTTGTTCTGTCCCTTAGCCTAGAAACTTGCTTTGGCTAATTCAACGTGCAACCAACATTTCCTTATGCTATTTCAGGAGAAACTAGACCTCCGCCAGCAGCTGAATGAGGCCAAGCAACAGCTTCTGCAGCAAGCAGAGTATTGCACAGAAATGGGTGCAGCTGTGTGCACGTTGTTGTGGGGTGTATCTGGCAATGAGGAAGCTGTTAAAACCATTCTAGGAGGAGTAAGTATGGCAGGTGAATACTTCCTGGTGGTAATTCTGTTAGGCCTTTAAAATAAGGACCTTGCTCTGTAACACGCTTTAAGGATATATTTCAGAAACTGACTGGACAGCAGAAATGTTTTCTGAATTGTGTATTCTTTGGGAACCATCCGTTCTCAGTTAAGAAGTGCTGGAACTATAAAGTGTTACAAAGAAGGTTGGGAATAAATGCAGTTAAGTAATTCTTATGTTACCAAACAAGGAATATCAGTTTTCCACCACACACAGTTGAACTGGAAGGAAGGCTACAGCTAGCACAATGTAAATGTCTTTAAAAGTCAACAGAAGAAGAAAATAATTCTTGGGCATGTGCACCAGTTCCCATGCCTGTAGAGAGCTTGGAGGAGCTATTTGTATGGAAGGAAGACAGATTCATCAATTCTCAACTTCTTTAAATCTCTGTGCTAGCATAATACTTGTATGACTCTTGGAAATTTAGACAGCCTAGCTGCTAGTGAATCTTATTAAATTTTCAGTGTTAAATGTGGACAGGTAGCTTATTTGAAACAAAACAACAACAGTTAACAGTAATACTACAACTAACACAGTTTCACTGCCAAGTGCAGCTGATGGAATTAGGAGGGAACAGAGGAACAGGCCTGATAAAAACAGGATTTTCAGTGTTGTCACAGCCAACATGAGAGGGAATTGTATTTAATCTGAGTGAACGATGCCATGGTTTCTTCTGTCTTGATTTTTCAGCAGCATGATGAACAGCTGAGTGAATAGGATTAGTTCATTATAGTAAGTGGTAAACTAGTGTGTGTGTAAGAGGTTTTCCAGTTTGGGTGCACCAAAATACAATTATAACTTTATATTGGAGATTAGAAAGCTTTACAGTGATGCCTTTTGCTGACAACTGATGATTCAAGATCCAAGCAGCAGCAGTTACTAAGGAAACAAAAACCTGTAAAAACACTGTATTAAGCAGTTAAAAAAAAGGGGGGGGGGGGGGAGCAGGTGGGTACCACAAAGCTCCCACATATAGCAACAAAACCAGTATTAAATTCCATTCTGTATTTTCAGAACAGTTTATAACTGTAAGAGTCAACAATATTTAGTGACTAGCTGTTGTTTGACTTGTGAAACAGTATTGAAATGGTATGTTTCCCACAAACAAAACACTAGTAGTGACGAAAATGACTATGTTTCTACAAGATGAGGGTTAAATTAGCAGAAGCCTTGTTGAAAGCAGTCATAAGTATCAAAATTAAGTAGAATTAGGTAGAAACAAAAGTTACCTGATGATTTGTATGAGGGTAAAAAACCCAGCTGTGAAGATGCAATGCTTTTGTTTCTAGGTTTGTTTCAAAAGCAGAATACTTCTACTATAGTCATTCCCAGCAATCAGTAGAGCTGATTGAAATACCAGACTTCTGGTGAAGGTCATAGCAACATTTTTGGGCATAATTTTCTTGTGATGGTGCACATAACACGGTAAGAAATGTGCCTGGGTTTGCAACAAGACTACTAAGAAAAACATAATCAGATAGTATGGCATTGCATCAACCACAGATTACAACTGGCAATGAGTCAGGTTATTAAAAGATGATGGAGATTTGTCATACAAAATTTTTGGTTTGGGTTCTTTTTGGGCAAGTTGTACAGCTTGTAGCATCTTCCCCCTTCCCCTGAGAAGGTGCTTTGAAGTACAGAAATGTATAAGAACATAAAGAATCGTTTGAAACTGTTGCTCATTTAAATATGTGGGGTGGGGAGGGTTGCATTAATTCAAAATCATTTCATGCCTTGGAGGACAGTGCTCAAGCTTTTTTCAGTCTTTGCATGTAGGACCTTCATACAATTCTGTAATGCAGATTGACTGAAATGTTTGGGACCAATGCCGTTTGTGTCCATGCAGGTTGGGAAAGTCAAAATTCAAGCAGCAAACTTGAAATGTAACACAAGTAGTTTTCAAGGCAGTGGGGGAGAGTTGCCTACTGTTGTTGTTTCTGCATGTGTGTAGCATTTCTGGAGAGAAATGGAAGAAACATCCAGAGAAGCAGCATGAGAGAGTTTGCAAAGGTGCCTACCTGCATGTGCCAAAAAAGAATTAATTCCCATGAGATTCTTTTAGATGTCTTTTTTAAAAGCTTCAATCCGATATCCATGTGACAGGGCTCTCACACGGGAACACAGACCGAAGGTTTGATTTCAGAATGACATCAAGGCTTCAACTTGAGAAATTTTGAATGCTACGAGGTGGTCTGCTACTTCAGTTATCTGTTATGGTGACAAACTGCTTTATATTTTATGGCAGCAGTTTTGCACATTAACTGATGTTTCAGCGCAGGAGTTACTTGGACAGTACAGGGTTCATTGCACTATCTGAGCTCAAACACCTTAATGGCTGCTCTCGGAACTGTCCTTATCTCAGTGTCTGTGGGTGAGACATTCTTCAGTCCCTTGAAAATACTGTCAAGCTAGTAAGAGACTGCACAGAGTATGTAATGTTTACTATTTATAAACCTGATTGGTCTCCTCTGAAGTTCCTCAGACCTCACTGTTAGTTAATAAATGGTTATTTGGAAAGAAGGTTCAGGAGAGAGGATATCAGTGGCACCTCAGGAGACTGGCAAATGGAAGATTTTGCTTGTTTTCTGAGCCACATACCAACTACTTGGTTTGTTTAGTATTCTTACTGTATTCCCGTGTGAATACGTATTTTTGTAATGGTTTATACTAGTCTGCTACAGGAGGCTCTCTTCATTTTCTGTCACACCCTCTGCTGCTTGAACTATGCACTGCTTATGTTAAAATTGCCATCTTTGAGGTGTGGTGTCCATGTAAGTATAAAAAGTGCATCCAATATGTGCAGAAGTGCACTTTTTTCCATCCTCTTTCCCCACAATTCCTTCTGGGACCACAGTATCATTTGTGAAGATGCTGAGTATTGGCTGACCCTGCTTTTTAAGTCCTGTTGCTGGAGTCACCCCGCAGGAACTGTACATCTTTCATGTGGTGAATGTGCTGCAGTGGAGGAATAAATAGATATCATGAATAGCTTTGCACATCTTTTGAAAGCAGTACTTTTGACAAATATTAAAATTTTCAGTCACTTTGAGAAATTAATAAAACTTCAGGCATTTCTTGGGCTGTCCCATTAGGTTGCTGCTGGGAATGGCTGGAAGTTTCAGCTGCTTCATGAAGCAACTGGCAAAACTATTAAAGACGCTGGGAAACCTGGCATTATGGGCTCGCCACTACACTATTTTTGTTATGAAAACCAGCATCCTCTGTGTGAAATGATGTTCCAGACATGTTTTACAGATCATAATTAAACAGAAACAGTTCCTGCCATCTTTCTTTGTGGGCTCTGTCTGCAGCTCTCACCAGGCTCTTTGACCTGCCCTGAGCTTTGTACCAGGTGGCTGCTTCTTCAACCAAGATACCCCAAATAGAGCAGTATTTGAGCTGGGGGGAAAAGACTGTATAACATAATTATGGGCTGTACTCCTGTTCATATGCTCTGGTGTGATGATCATCCTCATGTGGCATTGCCAACTTAAATTCAACCAGTGACCCAGGAGAGACCTCTGTTTTCTTTTCTAAAGACATTCTACCTAGTCCATTGTTCTCCATCCTGTATTGAGCAGTTAATGAATCCTGTTAGGATCCAATCAAGTTCTGCTTTTTTTCTGGGTGTTTCATTGGTTTTCATAGGAAATTCATGTCAAATCACTATGTCAGGCTGCTCTGCAGTCTACAGCTGGATGAGGTTTCGACAAAAGCTGCTGTAGTACTGGTGCAGCAAAGCAATGAGATAATATCCTCGCTTCTGAAAATATGCTTTAATTCTGCTGTTTGATACATATTATTGTGTGTTTAGGAGGTAAATACACAATGGCTTAGTTTTATAAAATGTAGCATTGAGTATTTTCCATTTTCTTCTGAGGTAACGGTTTCAAATAATAGGGGATCAGACATGTCACATAGTGTATACCTGCTATTTTCTGTTGGGTTTTGAAGTTACTGAATGCTTTAGTAATTTTGAAAATTGTCCAGGTTTACTGTAGTATCTAATAATCATAGTTGCTGTAGTGTATATCATGGTTTTTTTCTTTACACTTGCAGAGTAAAGTAGTAAAGTTTTTCACAATGACTGCACAGACCATGGAGAGCTTTGTGAAGTCACTAAGTGAAGACATGAAACAGCAGGATTTGGATTCTGATGAAAATCAGTTCGTGTTAGCTTTGGCAGGGATTGTAACAAGTAAGTTAACGTTATCTCTCAGAATAGAATTCCACATGTACTGGGAATTTCTATGTTGCGTTATATGTGCTGCAGTAAATACAGCTTTTCAAAGTTGGGTATTTAGTCCATGTTGATATGTTGGGTGACTTCCTAGTCTTTTATTCTAGATTTTGTCAGTGACATTTCTGTGAGGCATTGTACTTAAGGATTAGACAGGTAAGAGCCATTCAGTTCTGAAATTCCCTAACACATCTGTTCAGTCTGGAGAAAAACAAGGACCATTCTGCTAGTCTTGTATGCTCACCTTAGTTTGTAAATGTCGAGCAGTTTACTTTCTGAATCATCAGTAATGCTAACTTCTTCAAGATGTATGAATTGCAGATGATGCAAGTAGATCAGGCCCATATTAAAGTTTGTGTTCAGTATTTTGAAACTGCTTAAAAATTTTGTTGCTGTCAGATGGACCTCACCTTCGCTGTCCTGAATCCATAGTATTAAGAGAAGTAAAAAGTAATAAACCTGACTTCCATACTAAATGTTTTCTTTTGGGGGTCAGAAAATAAATGGAAAATGATAGATCTATCTTACTATGCCTGCCCTTGGCTTGGAAGGCTGTGAGAAGTGTGGTAGATATGTCATCTGCATCTTTGTGAAACTGTGCAGCTGTCAAAATAACACCAATGACATGATGCAAGATAGATGAAACAGTGGGTATTTATACAAATAAGTGAATCTTGCTTTAACAGCTTTTTTGAATGTGTGTTTTTTGGTGTTGTAGCGTTGAAGATCGTAATAAAAACCAATATGTGATGCATTATGCCACTGTACCAAGGCAGAATCCAGTTCACTCTCGTTTCATTGAAAAAACCCTGAAATAGCATAGCAAAAGTAAAGTCTGAAAAAAGAAAATACTTAAATGATGGGGATGGGGTTGGGGGGGGGACAGGGGCGGGTGTGTGTTTGGGTTCTGCCTGAGGAGGAATCAGGATGGTGGAACAAAATCTTGCTTCACTGAAGCTGACTGAAATATTGCCAGTGAATTGGTTATTACCAAGATTTGTCTCTTGTAATTTGGGAAAGGAGGTTGCTGAAACTCAGGTGTGGTAAAGGATAGTCAGATGAATGATGTAGAAGGTGCCAGTTTAATCCTCCTAGTTATGCTGTAAATTAAAAAGCAGTATTAAAAGAACTGAGGAGGTAGTCGTAAAGTGCCAAGTATTCAGAAGTTAGAAAACACCAGAATGGAGTTTTCAGTGCAGTCTTAACACATGCCAGTGCGCACAAACATTGCGGTAACAGTCTTTAATTATGTGCTGTGTCCATAGTACCTCTGCTTACTCTGAGATTAAAAAAGGTATCATAATGTATATGGATAGGAGAGAGCACCTGAGCCTGCATGGAAGTGGAAGAACTGCATCATGCAGTAGATCCCCTCACTTGCCCTGAACAGGAGGTCAGGGAGCCAAGTTGTGTTGCTAGTTACATACACTGCGGCTCATGCATTTGGAGGAGGCTTGGCCAGTTGCACAGTACAAAGAAGCTTGGATGGCTCAAGGTATACCTCTTGCGCATAAGGATGCCCTAAAGTATGAGGCCAGCATAAGGGAAAATACTAAAGGAAAGTATGCTTTGGAGCAGTAGTCTTTGGAAATGTTTTTGCCTCTTGGTTTGTGTATGAGTAGTGCAGTGCTTACAGAGATGTAGGAAAAGAACTTTTGAGTAGATATCCATGAGAGTTTTGGTTGTGCAATGTGCCAGGTATATTGGATTGAGCAATTGAAACAAGATTGCAGATTTACTTTAAAGTGGAACCTATAATGGTCAGCTTTTCTTCAGGCCTATATTATTTGTGGATGAATTCAACCTTTGTTTCATAATTCACTGTGTTGCTATTAGGATAGTGGCCACTCTGAATAAATATTTAAATCACCAAAGTGGAATTATGAGGAGTTTGACAAGTATATTTTGCTGCTTCAGTATTTTCTATGTAGATGAATATAGTCTGAAGGTTATGCAGATGTCATAGTTCATTCTTCACAGCTGACATATCTTTTTCAGTGGTCCTGATAATTAGCTTTTGTTTTAAAATGTGATTTTTATGGTGATGTTTTGTGTCCTCTCACAGATGTGGCTGCGTTGGCATGTGGCCGTGAGTTCTTGGTTAATTCAAGTCGTGAATTACTGGACACAATGATGCACCTCCTGGGACATGTGAAGCCGGGACTCTGTACCAAATTTAAAGTGTATGATGCCTTTTTTTTTTTTTTTTTTTCCTTCTCAAATGAAAAGCATTATCTTGCAATGTAGTGATGACAGTAGTTTTCCTGCTGTCCCGTTATTTCCTTTCTGGGAGAAGAAACATAATTTTTGGAAGCTATTTTCACAGTAGCATTCCTTGCAGATATACCGGGCCTGGCTACAAGGCTAGCTTCATCCAGATCTTGTGTCTCTTCAGAAGACTCTTAAGCACCATAATATTGTAGAGATGAGCAGGGATGCACTCTTCTACCTTAGCAGGGACTCATGAGATGAAGGTCACGAAGGTGTGGGGTCAAGTTTTAGAACAAAGAGGATGTGGGAAATGTGGACTCATATTTGTTCCCTTCCAGTATTAACTGTAAAATGCTATATCTGTTTGGTGAAGAAAGTGATTTATATATCTTCTAAGAGCAAAAATTAAATTAATTTATGCAACGTAGTAGGCAAAAGCAACCATGCACTTACCTTTGTGAAAGGTACTGCCTATAAAGGGACTTTATGATACAGCATTGTGAAGAAAAGACCATGTTACACAGTTCAGATGCTGGTAAAATTGTACTTTACATCTGATAGAGAGATGAACTATTGTCTTTGCATTTTTCTCAGAGCTGTTACAAGCTGAGGATATATGGCCTTGACCAAACAAATTACTGTGGCTTGATAAGTAGTTGCTCATCTGCTAAGCTGTGGGCATTTGCCCTGTACACCTGGTTAATTTGTTCAGGCAGATGGCTTAAGCAACTGTGGTGTTTTTGTTTTTTTGTTTTTTTTCATAAATGGGACAGGGGCACACACACACACAGATTCTCTTAAGAATACATACCGAAGCCAGCTGTCGCTGACAAACAGCAACCTGTCAGCCACAGTAGCTTGACTGCATCCATGCACACATTTAGGCAGATTTTATGTGATAGGCATGAAATCAGGCATGGTCTTTGGATATGTTTTATCTTGCCTAACCTCAGCTGTCAGAAACCTAGATGTCAAGTATATGCTGTCTGGGCTCCTTCCCACAGTCAGTGGAAGGGGATGGTGCTGTCAGATGATCACTTGCTCAGCCCGTGTTAGGGGGAACGAGTTGCCCTCTGAAGGTGCTTGCCTTTCCCCACTGGGTAGCGAGGGGTAAGCTGAATAGCCAGTGCTGTAGGTAGTGGTTAGATACTTTGATGTCAGTCATTTACTTTTCCCAAGTGCTGGGTTGAAGATCAGCACTTAAAACAGAGTAGTTAACTCTTGCAACAGTGGTGGGGGTTTTGGTTGGGTTTTTTTTGCAAAGCCCCAGCTAAAGGACTTGTATGAGAATCCCAGCTTAAGGATGAAAAGGTAATTTGTGCCTTCATGTATATAACAACAAAAAAACCCACAACATGGAAAGAGGACCTACACTGTTTCAAAATCTATACAGAAAAAAAAAGTGCGGACTTTATTTTGAAAGGAGGAGGGAGAGGAAGGTGTTCCTAAACACATACACACACACTCTGAATTTCAAGCAAATGTAAGTCTGTGGGCCCAGATAAATTATTTTTGATCATTTTAGATTGTATTAATGTAATTGGACAATGTAACTGGATTTGAGGGCCTTCCTTTTGAATTGATGTTTTTGGTGGTTTTTAAATTATATTTCAAAATCTGCATGCTTTGTAAAAGAATTATATATGGTGATATAAACTTGGCTGCCATACAGCAATACTGATAAAAATATACATAAAACAATCCCATGAAGCAGCTAGAGATTCAACAGGGGCCAGCCACTTAGGCTAACAAATTGAGTGAAGCTTAAAAAGAGGTTGAACAAGGTATTTGATAAATGATAATATTAAGCATATGTTACAGTAGCTTAAGTTCAGTGAAGTGATAATATTTTCAGAGGTTCCACAGAACCAGCAAGTCTTTTTCTTACCCTGAACTTGCTAGTTGATAAAAAAATTGGTGTATTATGACATTAGAACAAATGTCAGAAAGGAGATTTCTTCATGGCATTGTCATGGAATGAGGAGTCCTAATTTGCTCAAATGTTTTAGCACAAGATGTTCCTGCTCTGTTTGTCTTTCACGTCAATGCTCAGGTTCCTTTTTGTCTATGAGTTCCCTATGTGTCTTGTCACTGCTCAGTTCTTAAAACCTATTACTACACTAGATCTCTTTCCTGTCGTTTTTGAGGATTTTACACTCTGCCAGCCCAGCAAAGAAGGGGTTTGGGGTGGGGTGGTTGGTTTGTTTTTATAACTATTCTCTGCATGTGAAGTTTTATAGCTGCTTGTTAATCTTGAATAATTAACATTTTCATAAGCAGGTATGTCAGAACCAACTCCCTTTTCTCCCTACTGTAAGGAACATAAGGCAGTACAAAATGAAAGACAATTACAAGATAAGGATATGATAGTAACATAAACTGTAGTGAAATTTTGAAGTTATGTATAGATGGACTCTGCAGTTGTAAATAATGTTTACACACACATATACATACAGACAGACAGATTTTTACAACTATAGCTCATGGATGAAAATGTACATTATTTTGGAAATGCAATGTGGTTTTCTCAAAATATCACCGTGGTGTTACATGGAAGGACTTAATCAACTTAAAATATAGTCCATTAAAGAAAAAAATTATTTTCAAGGATATGTTTATCCTTTTCTCAGTTTTAATTTATAATTTGATTTACAATTATTTTCGAGTTTTTATTTTCAAAAATATTTTTCTGTGCTTCATAATGAATCAGGGGAAACTGTGAGTCTAATTCTTTACACAGGAGCAGTAAACAAAGCAAGCTGATAAAGAGAGTAGTTCTCTTTCCTTTCCTAGTTCTAGCAATCCTGAGTTCTACTTGCACCAGTATAGAAATAAAAAAAATTACAAGGAAAAGCTGTCATTTATTCCAGCATTGCTACAACATCCATTGTAGTCCATAGTAGGTAATAAATACGTCCAAGGCATCTACATGAGTGCTGAGACTGAAATCTCATCAATGTCTTTGCCTTTCTGAAATAGCAGTGGTGTGAAAGACACTGAATTTTCTTCTCATTGGTGTAGGATTTGTTCAACACCTGTAATAATTAGGCAGTCAATAAACACACAGTTGTTCATAACTGTAATTATATTGTTAGGAGTATTTAACTTTGCTTTTGTAGCAGTTGAAAGTAGCCAGTAAAAATACGTACTTTAGAACATATCAGTACATTTATGTACCATTTATGTATTAAGCAGACAAGAAGGGGCTTTAGCTGTGCTTTTAGTTCTACGATTTTAAAGAAAGCATTGACAGCTATAGTAGTACAAGATGCTAATTAAATTTAGCTTGCCTAAATAGGAAGACAAAGAAGTGTATAGTTAAAAAGCCCTCCACATTAGAAAAAAAAACCAGAAAGGATTGTTTATCCAGTACTTACGTGTGTCAGGTTTGCTTCAAAAGCACTTTTGCAATGTTATAGCAAAAAATACTTACTAGAATGTGCAAGTACTAGATGTGAATGTGGTATTAAATGGCCTCAAAATGCTTCTATGTTGTGCTCAGGTCAGTGTGTTTAATTAGTGGGGGTGGGTTATGTCTTCTGATGCTCCAAAACCACAGCACTTCCCTGGATCATCACCACCAGTCCCTTTTGTCTGCACAAAGCAAACAAGTGAAATAAAAATACAAACATAGCAGTATCTTTTTACGTCACTTTATTTCTAACTGCAAATGTCAAGGAAATTAAGGATAAAGACATTGTCAAGAGATGTTAATATTTTCCGTTATAAGATACTGCTTTATTGATCATTTTAATTCTGGCTGATTATAGGTAATTATGGCTGTTCTCCTTTGTCAGGGCTTGGGTTCTGGAAGTCAAGAGCTGCAGAGCCTATATGAAAGGAAGCTTATGGGCTTTACAAGCTGCGATTTCAGTTCCACGACACCCCTCACTGCTTGTCAGTGGCCACTAATGCAAGTAGATTTAATAATCTACTGTTTCTTCTTGCTATGCTTAAGAGCCTCGGTGATCAAACTCCCAGTGGAGCAGCACATAAGTTATGTCTCTTACAGCTCAGTTTAGCCTGCAGTGGGTTACTTTCTTTCCTGCTTTGTGAAGGTATGCACAGAGTGTCTGAAAGTCTGCTGGTGGCATAGTAGCTTAAGCCATGAGAACTTGTTTGAAAATAGGATGTGAGGTGTGATGTCCGTTCAGGATAGTATTATTTCATTTTGTTTGAAAACAGTGGCAGTGCAGTGACTTTCAGGTTTATTGCAATTATGAGAGAGAGCAGCAGCCAAGCCAGCCCCACAACAGAACATCCCAGCCCATTCCTGTTTCTCTGTAATTGTTTTGTATGCAACCGAGCACTGAGCTGTGAATGGGTATGATGGCATGTTCCATAAATGTTATAGGAGCCCTGCTCATTCGTCTTTCCTTTTCTCTGTCCAGAAGCTTGACTTGTGTGTTAATCATCTTTGAAAAAAAATAAAATAAAAAGTAATAGCATCCATCATAGTACATCATAAAGTGTACTAATGCCCTGTCCCTCCAGCTACTCCAGAGCTGTAAAGATGATCTGCATAAAAGGTAGGACAGGAGAACATTGCTAGAAGGGTGAAAGAATTTGTAAGACAACTTCTGACTCCAGAGTACAGATTTTTTTTTTTTAGGAACATCAGGGGCCTCTTGGTTTAAAGTCCATAGTAAAGCAGTGATCTCATTCCAAAAGAGGCTGAGCATTAATTTGTCTTGTTAATGTTAGTGGGGATTTTTTTCTGGACACTTTCTACGTTTGAGTATCAGGTCCTATCATACTGGAAGTTAGAGGGAGATTGAAATAATTTGCATTAAGCTCACTGAGACTCTGCTTAGCTGAAAAAGAAGGTTTTATTTACCAGAAGCATAAAAACTTTTATCAGCATTGTGAAAGACAGTGTAACAACATCAACTGTTTGAAAGCAGAACTTACTGTTCAGTGGAAACTGCAGGAGATTTAATCCCAGTGAAGTGCTCTGCATTATTAGCTATTGTTCTGGATAGTTTTGGAAAGGGAGACTTGTTTTGAGCCCCAACTTGTCTGACAGTCAAAAGCAGCTAACAGTAAGTTTTGACCTAGGTACTTTATCTGCATAAAGAGGCAAAGCTGCCATTTCTGTACGCATCCTCCTGTACATTACATTATCTCAGCTCTGTCATGGCTGAGGCTGAGGGAGTATTGGTAGCCAAACCCCTTTTCACTGATGCTTTTCAGATTTTGCAAGTTACTGATCATACTGAAGCTTTTCATGTTTGCAATAACTTCAGCGTGAGCCACCATGGGAGAAGCTAGTGGGATCAGCAGGCTAGAGTAGTTCTTTTAAAATGCAGAGCCTTCTCCAGCCTACCTGGTTTTCTCTCTGTATAAGAATTGAGACTTCGATTTAATTTTTAATGTGTGATGTATGCAGCCCCAAAATGACTAATGAACTTCCTATTTTAGGAGGCTGATGAATTAGGAAATCTTGGGTTTGGAAGCCTTTGAAAATGTGGCTGAAATTAACCATGTGCTTACTACATGTATTTTGGTTTTCTTGTTTACACATAGATGTGCAAGGGACAGTCTTGGTTTTGGTTTGTCAGAGATGTCATCTTAGTTTTTTTCTTAATGCTCAATTAAGGAAATGTTTTCTAGCTGCCAGGCCCTAGATCTTCTCTGTTACCTGTAAGATAGGAGTGGGTTCTGTCCTCCTTCAACATCAATGACTGTAATAAAAGATCAAAAAGAATTATATTCTTGGGGGGGGGGGGGGGGGGGAGGGGGCAGTGGCTTTCAGTGAGCCCGGATGTTATTTGAAAACAGTTTTGAAGAAGTGCGGGTGGCCTGTATCTGGTGTTGATCTGTTCTAGGACAAGAGCACAGTTTGCATCCAAATTGAATTCCAGTGTTACTGATATTAAAAATACAAATTTTCCACTAGTATGTTGAACACAATCAATCTGGATTCTGAAAGGCAGAGTAAATAGGAAAGTCCCTGATGACATTTTAAGGGACAAGCAGTCGTTTTGTTTTGCAACAGGGTCTCAGTTGATGGCCCAGATAGTATGGCCCTGCCTGGCTGCAAGGGGCCGCAGAGCAGGCAGAGCAAGCCAGCCTTGCACCCACAGCAGAAGGGACAAGTGGAACTTAGGAGAGAGTGTGCTAAGCTGAGCTGGGACTGCTAGTACCTTCTTTTTCCCCTCCTTCAGGCCCATCTCCTTCCGGATGCTTCTGTAGGTGTAGTAAAGTTCCCCTGCCAGCAGAGACTACATTGGTGTTTGCTGCATATTGGCTATGTTATTACATCTGTTCCCGTTTGGAGGAGGAACAGGAGGATACGTGAAAGAGGATGACTGGAGGGTCAGTGTACAGGAAGGCCACCGTTGTACAGCTGGTGGAGCAGAGACTTCCTTTGACGTTTCTAGAACTCAGTATACAATCTTGCTTTCTGTGTTTCCTAGAGGCCCTTTAATCTGTCAAGGCAAACAGCTTGTTTGAGATGGTTGTCTGCCCAGTGGGGATCATCACCACAAAAGCTCTGTTTTGTAGGTTGTGTAGTCATGTAAAGCCAAGTCCTGGTTTTGCACATCTCAGGTAATGAATCTCACGGAGTTTGATGAGACTTTCTTACTCTCGTCTGGAATATTTTTCTGTGTGTTTGAAATATGTGACATAGCAGCAGAAACAAGGGTTTGCACAACATTGCTTATATATAATTTGTCTCTTTTATCAAAATAAAAATTATTAGAATATGCTTCTGCATCAGTACATGCTTAACATTAAGTAGCAAAAGATGCTAAAACATGCAAAGAACTTAAAGGACATCACATTTTTTTTCCCTCTCTATTCTAGGCTAATGCTAATGTCACTTTACAATGTGAGTATCAACTTGAGAGGCTTGAAGTATATCAGTGAAAGTCCAGGCTTTATTCCTTTGCTTTGGTGGCTATTGAATGGTAAGTTGCTCTACAAACCTTGTAAATTATGACTTTGGGGTTTGTAGATTGGCAATAAGTGTTGCAAATAACAGACCAGAAATTTAGATCTGTTAGCTTTTCCCACATTAAAAGTAAACTAAAAGGGCAGATAGAGGGAGATGATCTGCATTTTCCACATTTTTGGCACTCTATGTAATAGTCCATTAACATAAAATTTAAAAACAGGGAATGGAGAAATTTGATGGAGTGGATTAAAAAATGCCACCTTTAGAATAAACCCTGAGGGGAAACTATGTATCAGTCCACTACCACTTACAGAAGAAAACATTATTGCGTCCTGACATATTTTGGGGAAAGAAGCCAGCCTCTGTAACTATGTTCACCTGTGACAAAATGACCCTTTCTACATCTGAAGAGAGGCCTTGTGCTGTAGTAGGATTTGGGCTTGCAAGGCTTGAGTACTATTCCCAGCTTTGCCTTTGGCCAGTGCAGGAATTCAAGGACATTGGGGACTTCCGTTGCCACTCTCAAGTACAAGTGACATCAAGGCTCTGCTTTTTCAGAGGCTTCGAATCCTTGTGTAGGAGCCAGCAGAGATTGGTGTTGCCAGTGTGCATTGGATTTGGCTGGCAGCTGTACTTACAGCTTGTAAGGGACAGTGAGGACAGCAGTAAGGACAGAACCATGACACTGTCCTACCTATAAGCTGCTCCTAGAGTTGCTCTGTCTTGGCTTTCTCAAGCTTTTGTGGCTTCTCCATGAGAAGATTTTAGTGTGTGGTTCATACGACTGGGGAGGTTGGTCATCTTGTCACTCTGTACTGCTGTGCAAAACCCTGGTAAAGTACAACTAGTAAATACTAACAGCAGCTGAAGTGAGAGAGGTTGCACCTGCTTTTTCAAGGAATTAATTTGGTATCGAAGTTTTGGAAAAGCTTTGATTTGGGTTGATAAACTGGAAGGTACTTGGTTTTGCCCATATTTCCCTCAGCTGTTTTACAGAAAATGTAGGTACTCATGCTTTTCACCAAATAATGACCAGTTTTGCAATGCCATAGGCTCGCTTCTGACATCTCAGAGAATTAAGTAATCCTTGTAAGACTGTTGGAAAAGACCAGTGTTACAGATACTTTTTTTCCCTGTAGTTCAAGCAAAATTGTATTCTTAGAGAACACTGAATACATGGTCCTTTGTTCTGCTGTGCTTAGAAATTTAACATGTTAGTAGAGATTTTCCTTTTACTTTATGTTTGGCTAGTATACACGTAAGCTGTTGTTCTAGCAAAAAAACCAAAAACCAAACACTCTCAACCCCCCTGTCTAACTGTGAGTTCCCACATGTGCTGTTCTAAATGTTGTGATAAAACAAATTAGCTAATCGTTTGATGCTGTCTGTTGTTTGAAGAAGGCTCCTAGGTTGCGTAAGGGGATGAAATGGGGCACAGTTTTAATTCATTTGCAGTTGCTAATGGAAAGACTACTCTGCATTTTGAAAGTGTTAATTGTGTATGGCCGGGTTGTAGAAGGAAGGATAGGCATGGCTAATTCCTTCACTTTTTGATAATGAAGTTCTCCAGCTATAGCAAAGGAGGAAGATTCTCAGATAAACCATGTCTGCTGGTTCAGATTTCTGACTTCAGAGGAAGTTTGCTTACCGTCAGGGGAGAGGACTGACTAGTTTGTGTATCAGATGAGAGGTCAGATCCAAGACCCAATCTTGTTCCCATTGTTTTGTATGAGATCTCTGTAGTTTTCTCTACACTTAATCTATTTCTGAGTGTTTCAATGTGCAAAACTCAGTAGATTCCTCTCATTCTTGCTTCTCTCATGTTTCTGTGGCCAGCATCTTCAGCTTCTGCTGGTTGTGGTTCAGCTTGTAAACACCTGGAGCTGCTGTAGTATAAAGTCTCTCTTAACAGTTTTTTCCAATCAAGAGAGTAGAGCACTACACTCTGCTGGCAGGGTATCCTGTATATGCTGTCTTCCTGCAGGAAGCTTCTTCAAAGAGTGTTTTGATTAAGGTTTATGGGATGATTGATTCAGCATTCCACAGTTCTGTAAGCTTTTATCAGCATTCCCACTAAGAGGGGCCCCAGAAATCATCCTCCGATTTTTTTATTTTCAGAAAATCATCCTGTTTGCTTTTCCATTGTCAGTCTACAAGTGTCTTGTGACCTCAGCCTATACATCAAGGCCATTTTTCTCCCACTGGCTTGTACACAGCTGATAAATCCCTCAAATTTCTCTGAATTCTCTGTCTGTGCCCAGTCTTCTTGTCCCCTGAAGAAGAATGTCCTTGCCATTAAGTGAAAGGAGCAAATAATTAACTTGATTTTCTTTATTCCCCTTTGTTCCTCTCTGAATCAAAGAGGGATTTGATTCAGGTTGTCTAGCAGGCTTTTTGAAGAGACAGAATTATGCCTTGACATTGAATACATTGGTTGTAAGAGAAAGGAGGGAAAAAAACTAATAAAAACTTCCTCTGGAGTAAGAATGTTAACAGCAAACTGGGTTTGTTTGCCCTACTGTCTTCGGAAATTTTGGATGAGCCGGTATGACTTTACACTCACTAATAAGAATTCTTAATAGCTTGTTCTGCTAGAGGCTATACTGCTAATAGGAGAAAAACAGTAGTTTGACACACTTTTTGAAGGTAATGCAGATCTCTGTAGTTTTAGCGCTTTGAGAGGTAGGCTATTTATTTTTCTTTATTTTTTTCCACCTTTTAAAATTGTCTAAAATGTGGATATCCTTTAATAAGCAACACTAATCACTGAAGAATATACTCTGATAGCTTATGTAGTGTTGCGTTCTTGTGTAGGTATCAGCTTTGCCTACCTATATCTTCCCAGCCTCCTGCCAGCATAAAACACGTGAATGATGACTCAGATTTCTGTCCATGGAGCAGCTTCTGGGATCAGTAGAATTCTCTTCTTGTGGAGCACCCTTTGTTTGCAGAGCAGCTGTTCCCTTCTTGGAGAATATTGGCAGCTTTAATTTCCTCCATCAGCTGCTGTCCCTGGGCTGATGTCATGGCTAAGGGTTTCACATAACTTTCAGATTTAAGAAGCCCTGTCCTCAGCAATAAAAAATGAAGTTATATAATTTTGGGTAGAAATCCACCTGAGATTTGTCAGTATTTTTTTTGGTGCTTTACATCTATAGATGCAATAAGACTTTCATTCTGTAATTCCCAAAGAGGTAGACTGAGGCTTTTTTGCCAAGGACCTTTTGAAGAATGTGATGCAGTCAGCTGAGGTATTAATAATAAAGACTAGATTTATATTTTTCATTTGTGATCGTACAGAACATCTACCAACACATGGGTGCTGGAGAAAAAGGGTCTAGGTTCTTCTCTGGTGTTTGTTTTGGATTTTGTTTTGGTTTGTTTTTTGGTTTTTTTATTATTATTATTATTTTTATTTTGCTATTCTGTATCTTTATTTTGGTTTTCCGTACTCTTCTTTGAATGCAGCTTAAAAAAATGATCTCCTTGGATACATGAGAAAGTGTGGAATTCGGAGAGACAGTGTCAGTGACACTTGTCATCTATAGCTGGGAAATTGCTCCAGGTACTTCATTAAACAAAAGACTACAAGAGAAGTATGACTAATTTTAGATCTTGCCCTTCAGTTTCCTCCACCCCAGTTCCACATGGAAATCTAACCTTGTTTACCCAAATTCTTTGCAAATGACTGTCTCTGTTATAAATGCCTGCATGAAGCACATTCTCATTTTGCTAATGCTGCCTACAACCTTCAATATTTGCTTTTCATGACTAACCCTGACCGTTTCTAATGCCTTGCTTTTCTGTCTGAGTTGGTTTTGGCTGTGAGAGTTTTTGAAAATTCAGGTTATTTGCATGGCAGCATGTTATTTAAAAGACATCTGAACTAACAGACTCCCCCCTGATTATAAACTGATGTCTGTATTAAAAAAAATTTTGGTTCTTAAATCAAAACCTCAGTTACCAGCCTTTCAAGTGCTCAACAGTTTCATACCCTTCAGACTATGAAACTAATCTTAAAAAGAGGATTACCCTTCTTGTCCTTTAAGACCACATCTATTTTCTTAAATGTAAAGATGTCAGCTCTGACGCAGGAAGTCCCTGAACCACAGTTAGCTGAGAGGCTGGAAGAGTGGCTGGGGGAAGTTTCACTGATCGCTTGCCCTTTTCCATACTCTTCTGGAAGCAGCTGCTGCAAACGATACTTGCCCAGATGGAGCTCCGGCTGCGTGCGGTGTGGCTGTCCTTGCCATCTGTGCAGGAGTTTCTTGACTACAACCTTGCCCTGCCTCACAGCAGACTCATGCAAACTGACGTTCTCCGGAGGAACACAGTGTTGCTCCTTTTGTGTATGTATGTAAGAAACCTTAACATGCGTCTGTCACTGTAAAGCAGTGGCTTGTTCTTACATTGTTACTTTTGTTCAGTAGCTACTGTGGGAATCTTCAGAAGCCCAAGCTAGGACGGATGGGAGCTGGACAACATAACAGCTCGCCCACAAATCTGCCAGCTGCAGAGCGATGTCTATGCAAGCTCCTTTTCACTTGCACCCCCTAAGTAGCAGTCAGGGAAACTGGGACTGAATTGCTGCTTCAATTTGGACTCTGGGAGCCTCTCTCAAGAATTTCCGATAAAAGCATGACAAGTGTGTCCGCAGGAGAGAGGGGAGTTCTGATTATCTGAACTCCATGTGAGAGCAGCCACCTGGCCAGGGAGGAGACTGAAGCAAACCCAGCTGTTACACAGGAGCTGGGGCAAATATGTCGTAGAGAGAAAGTGCATCAATGTCCACAAGAACTGCAGCAGCAAGGCTCAGTCTTCTTTCTGCCGTAGTGTTCTCCCTGCTCCTTCCCCTCATAGTGTCTTTTTTGCAATGTTTCTTGTCTCCTCAGACCTATCAGCGTTATGGAAATGTCTGGAAAACTGCTGCTCCAGATACTGGCATACCTTCGCCAGCATTGGCAATGTGAAGAGATCTTAGATGGGGCAAGCTGTGGCCCTGACTGTCTCTGTTAGACGTGCTGTGAACATAGGTAGTCTTGACAGGTTCACAAAAAGGAAGGGTGGAGTGGCAGGTGTCCCTTCATGCTAGAATCAAACAGTAATTGAATTGAATGACATTTATGACAGTAGTGAGGAGCTTTTGAAATACTGCTCTTATACACAGGCATAGCTGTAAAACAGTTTGCTGATAGTAAATCTTGTATTCAGGTGGCCAGGGAATGGTATGGCCACGTGTAAATTGAGTTCACACAACTCAGCCAATTGTAGATAAGCTGTTTAGCATTGATGTAATGCAATTACTTAAACCCTGCTGTAGGGAACAGTTCATCTGAGACCATGGTGCTAATGGCAGATGTGACTAAAATCTGTCGACGTTATCAGTTGCTTTTGTCAGTGACTGAAAACCAGTGACATCAAACGATAGTGCTGGCAGCTAGCAGAACATCAGCAAACTCCAGCAGTTTCAACACCTTGTTAAAATTGCATCAGCATTTTACGATGGTAGTAGGCTTACGCTAAGCTTGTGATCCCCAACTGAGGCAAGCAGCTTGATTTCTTCCCCTGTTCCCCAGAAATAACGATTATAGTTTTGAAATCTTGGTTGAAGAGATGTGTGTGCTAGTTGTTGGGAGGATATAATGTGGTGATTTGATTACAACTAAAGGATTTTTTTTATCTTGTACAAATGAAATGTTACTCAGCTAGTGTAGAAATGACTAAATCTGGAAGCTGTTGAAATAAATATAACGCTGAATAATGAAGATTCCTTACATTTCTTCTGAGTATTCTTTAGATGGGGTTCTTAGAAAAAATCCCTAATGATACTGGAGAAAGACTTCTAGAGTATTTTTTTTTTAAATCCTCTTAGAAAACATGATTATCCATAATAGGGATTACATGCAGTTTTGAGAATACTACTTAAGGGAGTATATTTTAAGGCATATGTATGTATTTAACTTGAAGCATCTCAGAATACATGCAAAACAATGGCAATCAGAGGTTAAATGCATATTAAGTAATTTTCTGGTGCAGGATCATTTCCTTCCTTTGCTGTATGCCTGAGTGCCTAATCTGTTCTTCATTTGAGTGACTCAAGCCATTCAGCTTCCTTCCCTGGCTGCTGCTGGAGATTCTTCCTAGAACCTCTTCGCCCTTACTGGAAAAAGTTCTTGCTCGTCAAGCTGGAAGTAATTTCCTGATCTTCTACAGATCCTAATTTTGTTAGCTCCCCTGCTAACACTTCCCTGATCAATTCTTTACTTTCTACAGCCTTTTAAACACTTGCAGATAATGGTAACATAAATGCCTGTAACAGTATTAATAGCAAAGCACTTTTCATCCAGGGATTTAAAACATCTTACATATATGAAGCTTCCCAGCAGTAGTGCAAGCCATTAACATTAATAATGGCTTTATTTCATGGAAGAATAATGTCACACAGAGGAAGACTGTAATGAACTACATAGATTTCACTCCCAAAAGCTTCTTTCTTTTTTACCTGTTCGGGCTATGTCTTGTTGCTGCTATTTCCAGTGAGTAAGTGTAGAATAGTACTAAGTACCAGGAAGGGGGGCAGATGATATGTGCAGAGCTTGAACATTATGTCTGGGGAAAAAAAAAAAAGAATTAAAAGAAACCTCTGGCAGACATGAAGACAAAAATGGAAGGAATAGGAGGAAGAATTCAAGGTGTTTAGTCATATTTTGATTAGATCAGAATAAATCTTAAAACCAAAACTTGCACCCAGAGTTTTTTCAAAAGGATTCACTGAAGTGTTGCTGCCCAAGAAATTGGATATAAAGTCTTGCTGTCTGTGAGGCTGAGTTGCAGCGTTTCTGCATGAGTTATGGCTGCTCATCAGTCAGAAAATTGCATCTGCTGGTACTGCTGAAGGTGGTGATGGAAAGAGACTCCTTAGAGCCTTCAGCCCAGGTGGCAGCAGTAGGAGTGGCTGTGCTATGGGTATGGCCAGTTCTGCAGGGTGCTTTTTTTAAAAAAAGCTGATTTGAATGTTTGAAGTTGTCCAGTATGCCCAGTAGCTGAGATTCTCATCATACAGAAAATCAGAAAATGCTTGTTAGTGTTTGGTTTTGGACAACTCCTGTGTCCTCAGATTATAGTAGATTCTGCTAGTTTCCCAGGAGAAAGTAGAATTCCTTTCGTAAGAAGTTTACATTTTAAACAGGGAAGAAGTTACGGTAGAAAAGACCTACGTATCTCGTTTATGATGGAAAATGGAGGAAGAGAAGATAGTGCCTGGCTTGTGGGTGTAGATCAGATGTCACAATCTTGACTATTGTGCTTCAGCCATGTGCTAGTGGGAATTACTTAAAAATTTCCATCTTGATAGTCAGTTTCATGCTTAAGGCCATAGTCATCTTCGCTGTCCATCACTTTCTGGTTTCTCCCCTGGGTGCTTTCAGTGTTTCCCCTTACATTTTAATGAATAAGTCTCTTTAGTCCTTTTTCAGGTCACCAGTGTTATGTATTAAAATAAGCCAGGAAAGTAAAGAACTTGCCTCAGCCCACCAAACGCTTCCTTCAAACTCAGTACAGTGTGGTTTATTGCTGCACTGCATTTATGCTGCTTCAGTGAGATTTTGGTCTTGGTCTCTGTGATGATTTTGTGCACAAAGTGATCTGAATTAATTTTTCGCAACATTTCTGCACAATGCTTTATCAAAACCTCGCTGAAGACTAGATATGTTAATGACAAGCACATAAAAAATGCATAGCACGTGGAATAAATAACTACTTCAGCCATAAAAATATATTATAAATTTTAATTTGGAATGTGCGGAATACAGAAATGCAAAAATGGGGCTTTCAACTAGTTGCTTTTGATAAAGCTATAAACAACTAAATGCAAATGGACTGTTGTGAATGATTAAAATCTAATGCTCCTAATGTTTTAGTAATTAAAAATGCATCCTGTGTTCTTAACAGTAGAGTTATTATGTGTCTTCCTAGCTTCAGTCAAAGGTCTTTGCTACATTTCTCTGACGCACTCCTAAGGTGCAGTGCTTAGCTTCAATACCCATTTCAGGTTTTTGTAGACTGAATTAAACACTTGGAAGGGTGATACATGGTTACCAGAAAGTTTTATAAAGATTAATATTTTATTGAGCTTTGAAGAAATCTGAAGGCTTGTATAAAAAGAAATTAAAGAAAAAGCCTGGTTTGATTTGATTAGTTGGTCTGTTTTGTTTTTAAGTCTGAATAGTCACGGGATATAGCTTGTCCTGCTCTTAAATTGGATTGCAGCCAACAGTACATTTTGGCTACTGACTGGATAAATTCAAGTTGATAAATTCCCTGATTTATAATGTTTTCAACATTTGAAAAACAGGAGAAAGGTTCCTGGTTACCTCTGCCTCCCAAACACTGCTGAGCACAAGCTGCTGAGGAGGGCGAAGATGAAGTTTTCAGGTTCCTTCTAGAGCCAGCCTGCCAGCACCAAATGGTGGCTGTGAATTACGAAACTTAGTTATTCCCTGTGTGCCTGGTGGGTCGTGGGGAATGGCACTGTAGAGCTTTAATGCTGCTTTATTGGTCTGGCTTCTAATGAGCACTGGATTTTTTCCTCCCCCGCTTTTAGACCCGGATACAGAAGTTTGTCTTCATGCTCTGCGGCTCCTCCAATCTGTGATTCTGGAGCCAGAAGTATTAGCCAAGGCAGCCTCTGAGATGCGTGATACTTTGCCATTTCAGCGTATCATTGCACTGTCAAAGAGCCGCAATGCAGAACTGCAAGCACTTGCAAAAGAACTACTTGAAGATCTTAAAATACTTGAGTATGAAGCATAGAAGAGATCTATGACACCAACTGCTTACGTCTTTCCTATATTTTTGTGCTGCAAGAGTTGTGGGAGATAGGCTTGACTGAAAAAACCTCTGCCTAATTTCCTCTGACAAAATCCTTTTTTGGGAGTTAGGTAACCCAACTGAAATAATACTTGGGAAATCTTGGCGTTTAGCTCCCCCAGGATGATCTTAGGTAGTCTAGTGGAGTTGGGACAGACTTTATTTCTTTGAGTAGGATTTTGTTGATAATGGGTTTCCAAAACGATCCAGGTTATGTCATCTGTTTGCCATATATAGGGAGTACAATAGTCATTCACTGATTACATATAGTTTATTGCAGTGGTAAATAATCCTTTTGGCCCACCCTTATGAATTACTGTACTGTGAGGAAAACCTTGTTGCTTTTCATGACTGTTCTGTGTCAGAATGCATCCCAAGTTCCAGTTACGTTGTTACTTCTCACCTCTTTCTATTCTAATAAAAGAACACTTAAATTCTGTAGCGTGTAGTGGATTCTGCTTTCAAAATTTGCATTCAGATTCACTCAAACTGCAAGCCCACTCAGTCAGTGGCTGCCAGGCATACTAGAAACAGCCACTGTTGTTTCAAAAACCCTGAAAAAAGGAAATTAATTACTGTTGTCTGTGGTAACTTGCTGTGCACCAAAGAGGCTAAAATGAACTGCTCTGTTGTGAGCAGCATTGCATTCTCTCACAACTGTGGTATTTGTTGAAGTTTCTGTGTACACCTTGCTTACCTCACTGGTAAATACAAACATTTGTGTGCTTATTATCGGTAGAATTTACACATTTTTTTAGGAAAAAAAATAGCATCCATTTCTTTGATGACAGAAACGCAGCCAGCAAATGAAAAATGCAATGCTGCGGTAGCAACTTTTTCATACTAAAGTTATGGTACCTCAGCTGTGAACTCACAAATTAACAAAATACAATGTGGACTTCTAATCCAAATGCAGAGAAACATGAAGTAAACTTTGTAGGGTTTAAATACTGTGCTTGGTAGCCAGTTTTAGAGGAAAACCATTGTAAAATGTGTAAGTTGAGTCATTGGTCATCTCCCATTAGGCTGTTTGCAGAATGATGAATGTTCAGAGTTAGAAATGTAATAAATCAGTTTAAAATTACTTGAAATGATTGGCTCCAATGCTGCAAACAGTAGCAGTCTGATTTGGGACTGTCTAAAATGGAGGTTAAGATACAGATCTCGCGTAAGTGAAAGGGTTGCATGTGGGTTCTGCCCTGTCTGATTCAACACTACATTGAATCTTTCAATCATGCTTGCTTTGGATTTGGTTTTTAATCTTGCTGTCCTAGTTAAACCTCCTAGAGTTTTATCCTAAAGGGATCAAAATGATAATCGGTAATTTCCTGGAATATCAACTCATGAAAGCATTACATTTTAAGAAACGCTGAAGGGCATCCACTTCCCATTTAATTGGTATCTGCTTGTGAAGGTCTTGTATCAAACTTTTGGAAGGCATTAAATAGCAGAAAAAGAAGTGGTTCTGTGAGCAGAAGAGCTGGCGAAGCCTCGTGTTCTGTAGATTTGAGATATTTCTTGAAAATGTTGCTGTCCTTCCCAGCCCTTCCCACTGAAACCAAGTCCATCTAAGGGGCAGCATGAAGCGCGTGAGCTGAGGGTGACACGGATGCTCATGGCAGGTTGGTAAGCTGTAGTGATGGGCTGGTTAGTTGCCACCAAGCAGGGTGTATGCCGCTCTGCCAGCTTTACCCTCATAAAGGTTCTAATTTAGGTCTTCTCTGCTGCTACCCTAGCTGGGAGCTTGAGGGAGCTTAATTATCTTTTAGAAGTCTTCTCCCTCTGCCAAGTTTGCTGGGAGATGACTGACAGATTCAGTGTTACGAGGGGGAGTGGCAATGCAATTGCACCTCATTTTCGTAGGAAATCAGGAAATAAACAGGACTGTTCATTTTAATTGTGTGTCCACTAGCATGGTCAGTGCTTAAAAGCCATGCTAAAATAGATGATTCAAGACACTGCAGTTTTTCCCCAGCAAGCAGCTCAGATCTGATGATTAGTCCTTGGACGTCTACCAGATGACTTTATTTTCAGATGCGGCTTGCCAGGAATCTTTAGAATCAAGCTATCGATGATCCACTGGCCTTCAGAAAGTTTTTTTTTTCTGCACTAAGTGTTCCATTATGCAAGACTGATAAATAAGAGAAAGTCACCTTATCTGTGAAACACAGCGTATCTTAAAAAATACTAAAGAGCAAAAATACCAGAAGCATTATAGAGAACCTGTGACAAACAGGCCCCTAGGAAAGCCTTAAAGTTTTCCCTAAATTTACTTTGTCTAGGTGTTTGCAATTAATGCTGTGGTTTCAGTTCTTTGGGTTTCTGGAAAAGAAAAATTTAAGTGGAACTTGTTAGCACAGGGAAGCAAATTCATAAAACTTTTTGGTTTGGAAATTAAAAAGGGTCACTGGAGTCAAATTGTACTGTAGTTAGGCAAATAGAAGCCAGGGATAAGCCTGACCCTCTAACATTTCAGAGTATTTGGAATTTCATTAAGGCTTCTCATACTTAAATATTTTAGTAAAATAAGTTGGACATTACTAGTTGCAGATTGCATTGTGAACTGTTACATCTTTTTGCTGGTTTTCACGTTCCTTCATCCCCCATTTAATGGAGCCAGGGACCAGCCCCCTCCTCCTGCTCCTCTGCAGGTCTAGGGCTGTGTTGCCATCAATTGAACCTTTTTGCTGTGGGAGTGAAGCCTGCAGCTTTCCATACAGGTGCCTGCTATACCCCATGCATAGCGTCCTGTTGGGATTCTCCCAGACCCTGGTATCTATCATAAACCAGTGATTTACACTTTTCAATCAGCGTCATCAATGCCTTCTTTACTGGTTCTTTCTCCATGTTAAAATTGGTGGGAGCCTTATGCCGTTGGCTGGAGAGGAAGCTCCGGTGACCTGCTGATGCAAGAGTGCTGACTGTTTAGTTGAGATGGATCCTATCTTTTGGTGTCTATTTTGCAATAATAGATACAGAGCAAGTTTTGAGATTACCCTATTGTTCACAGGCAGCATTTTTAGAAACTTGTTTGCTGATAAGATTGAGAAATCCTTGTTTGGAAGAGTGGTTAAAGTCTTCATTTGTCTTCGTGTGGCTAGTGCCAGAAATAGGGCTCTTGAGTAACTGTGGATCTCCTTTGAGTCTCCCTCTCCCCTGAAGCACATCTTTTTTGATGGTTTATGAGTATAAGAAAGTCTCTAAAGAAGAGGTGCTGCTCCAAAACCTTAGAGCTTTATTTACAAAGTGGAACAATGAGTGATATACAGAAACACAGTGTGACACTGTAAGGTTGCTGCTGCAGTTAAAGAATGGTTAACGTACGCATTATAAATCTCTGGGTTTATTTTGCTGTGAAGTTTTGCTTCGGTCTGAAACTGTGGGCCATTAGGAAGCTTTACTGGTTTAAAATGAGTTCAGCCTATGCTTTGGAAAACGCTGGCTTTAGAATGTTGCTTTTTCTGGATCCTGTGGAAAAGTCTGGGATTCTTCTGTGTAGTAATTGATTACTTGCATTACTAGCTTGCAGGAGATAAGATGTTTCACACAGTCAAAGCACTAGTTTTACTAACCGTGTTCAAAGTCCAGAATTTATCCATCATTGCCGTTTGCTCTGTTGCACAATCTCAGAGTTTCGGTGAAGAGGAAAATGAGAGTTTGGTGTTGCTTTAAGATTATCAGAGTTACTCCAGATTTATACTCATATAACTGAAAGCAAAATTTGACTCTTATGCTAAATCTGTTTTAAACAAAATCTCTGTCTAAATCTATGAAAAACCGGTTTTAAAAACCCTTTGAAGAAAGCGCCTGTTTACTTCACAGTATCAGCTGCACACTTACAGTTGAACTTCAGTCCATTCAGTTTTATATGCTGTGTAAAGAGCTGCTGAAATTATGTCAGCTTGCTAACACTCCTCGGAAGTGCTGGCTTTCCATATTTGCTGCTGCTGATCAATTAGATGCAAAAGAAAATTAAATTAGGATCCCCTAAATGTGTTTCCTGTGACTTAAGAAGTTTAGCTATATAATGTACTGCCCCACCGCTTCTTTATGTGTTATCTTAGGCTGATGTTTGGCCTGGACTATGAGCTGGCTGAAAAGAAAGTGGAAAACCTCAGCAGAAGACAGGGAGACCCAGAAAGGCAGACCTTCCCCGGTGGCTCTGTGCCCCGTGCTGAGTGGCAGACACAGCAGCATGAGTGGCCTGGCATCTCTGAAGGGGCCTGTGGGATCTTGGATGAGAACAGCAACCAGCTGCCCAGCTCCTGGGGGAAGCTGCTGTTTGGTTGCATGCCAGCACTGGCCCACTCCCAGGAGGTGGGACAATGGTGGTGAACTAGAGTTCAAGACACATCATCCCATTATGGTTGTTTAAGAGAGGGAAGTAAGTTGGAGGAGGAATGGGAGAGGGTGACAGTTTGGTGATACGGACACGAGTGAACTTGCAGATGATTCAGTTTCAGCTGGTTGCACCACTCATTTAGCTGCCCCTTTGGGTTAGTGTTTGTGCTTGCGATATGCGCTGATTAGCACAAATTGGACTTCAGAATTGGTAAGATTTTACAGGTCTTGCAAATGTTGTGTGATTCATCTCCTCTACTGCTTCCAGCCCTGCAAGGGTGCTGGACATGAGGAGAAAGGAGTTTTACTGGAGAGTAAGCAACCTCTGTTTCCTCTTGTTATCCCTGCCCCATGTACGTGCTACAAGTTAAGGGATCTGCAAAGCATGGCTGCCCCTTCCCTTCACAGCATCTAATTTGCAGCTACATCTGGCCGCGTCTGTGTTGTTCTGTAGCTAATTTCCTGATTTGTATGCAGGAACTTTTGCAACTGCTAGTTGCTTCTCGTATATGAGAGTTACAAGTCACAGCTGATAAAAGTCACCAGAAAACTCCTGATGTCACGCAGATTTTAATTTCTCTGATGCTTTATGATGACCTTTGCAACCTATAACTTGCTCAGTCGGAAACCTTAAAAAGACTTTGACCAAATTATAGGTCATGTAATTTATAGGACTATAAATTTTACTGCGGGCGTGGCTGTAGTTAAAGCACTTCTGATGCCAGGTGCTCAGTCAAATGAATGCACGGGGTTTTCATTTGGTGTGCTGTTGTGCTGCAGTCATGAGTGGCAGCAATCACTGAGGGCAAGGCTGGTCTGGGCCTCGGCAAGGGCTGGGAAAGGGCCAGATGTGGGTGGTTCTGCTGGGTGGATTGGAAAGGTCAGGTCCAACTGAGCTGCGTAAGTGGCTTTCGTGCCACCTGGGTCTTACTTTGAACCGAAGCAGGGGAATGGGTTGGGTGTTAGGGAAGCAAGCTGTTTGTCGCTCTCTGCAGAGAGATAAATGCTTCCTTTCTTCTGTAGCTGTATTGCCACCAGGGTCAAATAAAGTGCAGCAGTTACCCTGTATTAGCAGAAAACAGAAAATGGAGAATGTAGGGGAAAAAAGCCCAGCTCTTGGGTCTGCGCTTCTTCCTCCTGAGCAGGATCTGTTGTGTCCAGAATCAATTTCAAGGGTACTTTGGCTTAGCCATGATGTGTGCGAAAGCTGATCGATGCAACCAGCCCCTCGCCGCCTGCCAGTGTACTGCAGCTTTACCAGAGGACTTGCTACTCTGGTTCCCGGCATATTTACAGCTGTCGTAGGGCTCGCTGGGCCTTTGGTGCAGCACAAGGATGGATCTTTAGGAGGACTTCTGCCATTTTCTCAGCCTGTGGGTTTCCAGGAGCTGCTGGCGTGGGGAAGACAGCGGTGGGCATTCAGAGACCAAGGAAAGTCAGGATGCCCTGCTAGGGTAACAAGTCCTCTACGTCAATGTCTGGAGCAACTGGATTTGTGTCAGTACTCCTAGGCACGTGCCAGAACATTTCATTAGAGGTGGAAGATCTACAAGGTGGTGCCATGGTGATGACAAGCAAAGAGAAACATGGGAGGCAGGTCTTCAGGCTGGGCTAAGTGGGGAGCTGAGCACCAGGGTGCTGAGGGCATGGCAGCCTGGGGCCCTGCGAGGCAGTGCTGTTCCTGCCGACGGGCTGTGGAGCTCCCAGCAGGGCTTCGCTGGCCTGGCATGAGGTGTGCAGCAAACGGGGAAGAGACTGGGTTTGGGTAGAAGGCAGCTTCTGCTGAAAGGGAGGTTTCCACAGAGCCAACATGCTGGTGGGGAGCAGAGCTGAGCTGCTGCAGGGCTGAGGCAGCTGTGGCATGGTGACAAGGAGCTGGCATGAGTGGCTCTGCAGACACACAGGGCCTCGCTCTGTCTCCATCTGCCTCCTCAGCTGCTTTATACATGGCTGACAGCGTCCCAGGCCAAGCTGAGCAGGTGTCAGCTGCCTTTGCTGCACCGAGGGCAGCTCCTCCATGCCACTGATGACAGCACTGAGAGGAGACATCGGGGAGGTTTTGTGGTGAAAGGACCGCTTCACGTGTGGGTGAGCTGCCTGATGCTTTTCAAGCGGAGCATCCCTTGCCTCCACAGCATGATGGCCATGAAAGAGGATCAAGACAAGCCTCAAATGGCCCAGCAGAGCCCTGGGGAGCCCGAAGCCAGCAGCCGGGCACTCCTGACAGCACGCCAGCCTGTGGCTGGACCCTGCTGCTTGAAAGCGGGCCGGGTGCCAGCATAAGGGAGTGAAGTCCCCGAGGAGGGGACCAGCAGGGCAGGGCAGGGCATAGCAGCTGAGCGGGGTGGGGGCAGGCATGCCCGGGATTTGAGCAATGCTCTGGGCTCTTCTCCCAGCAGCGTGGCAGGCGTGTTTCTGCCCAGGTGGGGGGCACTGGCGCATGCGATCCTGAATGATTTTCCTGAGCTGCCTTCCTTTGGGGAGGGTGGCTGAAAGCACTAGGGCCTTGCCTGTGCCAGAAAGCGGTGCTAGCATTATGCGGGATGCCTTCCCTGAGTAACAAACCTGGGAAGGACAGGGTGGCCAACTTGAAGGACACACAGACACTGCAAACCTGAGCGCCAGTAAGCAAAGGCTCTCCTGCTGGCCTCCCTGCCCACCCCAGCAGACCTTGCTGGCACTGGAGGTGTGTGGGCAGAGCTGCTCACAGGGAAAATGGAGGACTTCTGGGGGGTCTGTAATGCCTAATGGGCCCGTAGTCACAATGCCAGTGTGGCAGATGGGCAGGTGGTTACCTCTGCTTTTGACGTGTAGGCTTGCCATAGTGCCTGCAAGATCCCCAGCATGCGCATACATAAATACGCATGCTCTTGTGACCGCTTTTTACATTTAACAGCTTGGCTGGGTGCAGCTGCGTTTTGGAAAATGCAGTGGACGCTTCATCCTGTGCCTGACGCAAAGAGACGCGGAGCTCTCCATGCACTCGGAAAGTGGTCAGCAGCGAGAAGGGACCGACAGCAATTGCTGTTCTTCCCAAAAGTACCCTTTCTCTTTTTAGTGCAGTAACTGTTTATTCCTTCAGAGTGATTTTCATTAACATCGTTACTACCCTGTTGCAGCAGAAGCTTAATCTCCCTGAGACAAGAGCAGCTGAGTAGGAGTGAGTCACCCTGGTTCCAGTAAGGAAGCCCCTTCAGGAAGCCTCTCTAGCAATGTTGTCCTGTGCAGCCCCGATCTGCCACCGAGCTATTCAGCTTTAACAATGCTGACAGTGTGTAATACTGCCCCGGAAACCTTCAGAGATTGCTTGTCAGACAGAGCCCGTGTCTCCAGTGCCCAGGCAGCTAATCTAGCGGCAGGCAGATCTCTGGTAAGGAAGCCAAGGGAAAGGTGGTACCCTCTTAGCTATAAATGGCAAGGGACCAAAAGGTGCTGGAGTCATTTCATGAGCATCCAATGGCAACCTGGAACACAGTCAGAAAAAAAGGGACTGCCTCTGGGGATCTTAAAGTCAGCTGAAAAAATGAGCTGCTAAAAACAATAGTGATGCTGTAAGTGGCCTAGGGAGGGGGGAGGCTTCTAGGGCAGATTACAAGCCTGAGAGCACAGTGAAACCGATCAAGAAGCTGCCACAGAGGAGGCAGCTTTTGAGCAACATACCAAGCCTGTAACGGAAAGTGCTTGGTGTTCCACAAGCCTTTGGCCTCAGAATGATACACGTTTTTCAGGATGGATGAAGGGAGAAAGTGCATTTGCCATTATTTTTTAATTATAATGGAGTGCTCTGTAGTGATAGGTAGTTTCTATTGCATAGGCTGTCTACAGCAGGGGGTGGCCCGCTGGCAACCTTTTCACCAATAAGGCTGTCACAAGAGGATTACAGAGGAAAGGATGGAAAATGTTCTAAGGTACTGCTATAATGCCACAAAAAATGAAATGTTACTACACAAACTGAGCCTTTCCATTTTAGTGCTCAGCTGCTACTAAATTACAGTTTCTTAGAGCTGCATTTCCATTTCTTTGGGTACAAGATATACAATATACAGCTTGTGCTGCACTGGTGGCCAGGAGGTATTGTTCCTGCTGTTCTTGCTGGGCCCTGAGATGCAGGCCTCCCAAGATGGGTCACGGCATAGCTGCTGGGCTTATCTGGGACTCAGGGCATGTGGGTTTGGTTCCCTGTGCAGTCACAGACCTCCTGTGTGCTCAGGTAAGTCATGTGGACCAAATTTGCTGAGAGGCTGAGCTGGTGTTGGAGCATTCCTAATTTCAGAGGGAGTATGCTGGAGGGTTCAGTCCTCCAGATTAGATTTCTGCTTTGGTTCTTTTCCTGTTAACTTCCCTCTTCTCTGCCTTAGTCCGACCACTTTTATTTGGGTTGCGAAAGTCTTTGGAATAAGTATCTGAAGTGTCTGGCAGACACAAGGGGGCTGTTACCTTGCTCAGCTAGTACTTGGCTGTCCATGCGGTGGGTGGCAGAGAGGAGAAGAGGGAGCCTGAGGTATTGATACCCAGTATGGCTGCCAGCCTCCAGCTAGCTCCTGGCCTGGTTGTGTAGCTGTGACATGGCCTCTCTGTGAACCTGATAGTCCACCCATGGGTAATTAGTGAGACCCATGCAAGCTGCTAAGAGTAGCTATCTTTGCAAAGTCCTACGAGGCCTTTCCATCCCAGGAGATGTTGATCCTGCCAGGTTACAGAGAACTCAGTGGAAAAGGCGGCCCTGGGCATGCTGGTCCTGCCTGTCTGCAGACCAGCTTGCACAAAGCAGTCTGAATTTGGGCAGTGTGAGCTCTCTTGGGCTCGTGCTATGAAAGCAGGACACGGATGCCAAGAGGAGCAGCTCCTGTATTGTGGGGAGGGCTAAAACTGGTGTTCCTGCTCTCAGCGGCATAGGTTATGGGAGGGAGAAGTGCTCCAGCCCTGTGCTCCTCTGCCCCTCTGGATGGGAGACTGCAATAATCCTAAATGAGGCTTCTAAGATCCTAAATGAGATGCTAAGATCCTAAATGAGAATGAAGCAATCCTTTCTGGATACTTTGAGGGAAGACAAAAGGACAAAGGGTGTTCTGGCACCAAGAGGGAGAGAAAAAAGAAATTTGCTTCCAAGGATTCAACCCTTAAGCACAGTGACGTAGAAAGAAGGAGATTCTGTTTACAGAGGAAGTGAGAAAGGAAATTAGCGTGGGGGAGGAAGAAGCAGCTTGCTAACAAAAGCTTGTCCTTTGGGGCAGGGCAAAGAGGTAGGTCTGCTCCCTGTGGAGCTCCTCTCCCAGAAGCAGAAACCACTGTCTGGCTGCATTGCCTTTGGCACTGGGGCACTGCTGTTCATGGGCCAGGCTTTGAGGAGGCCTGTGTGTGCACTCCTTCATGCTGCAGCATAGCCAGACCTGGCTCCCTTCCCTCCCCTGGGGGGTCAGGGCAGGATGCTTTTTACACATTGAATCTGTTCATTCTTGAAGAGCTCACTTCCTTGGAAAGTAAGAGATACAGTTGGGGAGCAGACAACCTAAGACTTGGAATGTGTCTTGGAAATTGGAAAATGTCCCATTTGTTTTGTTCCCGCTGCTGGTGGGAACCTGGAGAAGTTGGTTGGGTCTATGGCATCATTCTGGCTGTGGATCAGCACATCTCCCAGACCTTCAGCCAAGTACAGCATGTGTTAGCGCTGCCCCTGCAGCCCTCGTCTCTCTGTCAGGTCTCAAAAAATTCCTTCCTTCATTTCACAAGGTCTTAGAGCAAGCTCCGCATGCCGCTGAGCCTGCTGGTAGCTTCGGACAATGTATCTAATAAGCTGACAGCAGGGTAGCTGCAGTGATGCTATCCCAAAGGGGCTGCAAATCCTGTCTTAACCAAGCAGGCTGATATTTCAGCTTCTCTGCATCAGCAATGAGCGTGGGATTGCTGCAGGGGATAGAGCAGAACTGAGAAGGAAAAACAGCAGCAGCAGTGACCCGGTGCTGCATAAAGTTACCTGGCCCGCTTTGAGTGACCGAGCCAGGGCACCAGGAGCTGCCCAGCTGCAGCAGGGTGCCTCCTTCTGTCTGCTCCATGGCCACAACGTGCAGAGAGAGGAAGGAAAACAGACAGGTAGGTGCCGTGACTTTCTGTTTATCCTGACCCTCTCCCAAGAGCTCGCTGTGGTTCCCTTCCTTCCTCTGCCCTGCAGGGGATGCTTTTTTTGCTTTGAAAATATCACTGTCCTTGAATTCAGAATAGCAGTCAAGGCCAAGGATGCAACAGGGACAGGGCAGAAGGTCTCGTAGGTGTCTGTGACTGACGATGGGAATCTTTCGATTTCTTGCCCTTTCTACTCCTTTCCACAAAGATAGGCATCTTCCTTTCAGCCCTCTTTCCTCTCCTGGGCATTAAGGACTAGAAAATGCATATGGGCCTTTGTATGGAAAAAGGCTGAAAACTGCTGTAGTGGCTGGGATGCAGCTGTCTCTTGTCAGCAGTGCTACATCTGATACTTTTCTGATTTGGACTTGTGCGAATGAGCACGCAGAAAACCCTTTCAGTATCACGCAGATAGTGCTATCAACTGCAGGACTTCAGGTGCCAGCACCCTGGTGGCAGGGGACAAGGACAACATCAGCTCCTATTGCATATTGTTTAACAGATTTTCTGCTCAAGGCCAGAACTAATTTGCAGTTGAGCAGCAGAGGAGCTGTCTGCAGGCGGCTGGCTGGATTCAGGGGTGACTCAGCTTGCTAAGCATGTGTTCACTCAGATCTAGTAATCTCCCAACTCCTGCTTGACTTTTCTATCTTACAAAAGTATTTGAAGAACTAACTGAAAGTATGTGCTCAGTAGTACAATACAGGGTATGGGTTTCCGTGAACATCCCAGGTTTTCTCTTGAGAAAAGCAATACGGAAAGTCTCAATAAAAAAGTTGAACTAGTTTTTATTCTTTCTCTCTTTGTTTTCCTTTGTGGGGTAAGACTTACAATATGGAGCAAAAGCAACAGTACAAAAGGACAGAAATGGGAGTTTGCCAATAGAGAACTGAAGCAAAATGTAACCTCAGCATTGGTGATGTCATTTTTCAGATGAGAAGCACTGAAAGCATCCCAAGCCATTACCAATGCTCTCCTCCTTACCTGTCATGTATGCGGAGTCAACCCCATGTGTGAGCACTGCTAAGCAGATCTCCACCTGCGTTCCTGCAGCACGGGTTTCTGCATTTGCCCGTGTATGCCTAGAGCGTATCTCTTGGCTCATTGGGCTGAGATGCTCTAGAGCTCTTTCCCAGGCAGTTAAAAGGAAGCCTGTATGTCCTTCCAGGAAGAGATCAGGGAAAGCAGTGGGAGATTTTCAACACTGATTTCTTCCCTCACCTCCTCTGTGCAGCCAGGCAGCTCAGGACATAACCTTTGGCCTTGGCCTCACCAGCTAGAAGAAGTTTCCCAGGCCAGAGTCCTTCTGTGTGGAAAGGTAGTGAGGTAAGAATGAAACTCACGTGACTGCAGAGAAAACGGTTACTGATCATAAAACCACCTTTTGATGGCCAGTGTGACCTTTCACAAGAGCTGCCCCCTTGGAGTTTTTTGTAGTAGGTAAAAATACATCCCTGTCCAGTGAGTGCATGTGGGCTTCTTGCACCTGTAAGATGCCCTCTTCCTGCAGGTTAGGAGGAATTTGACGGCTTCCATAGTATATACCAGCATCTCAGTGGGGATGTTCCACTGATCTTTGCTCCAGCAGAATTAATATTTGCTTCATCTATTTTGAGATAAATAGGAAATTCCAGCAGCTGTCATCTCAGAGGAGTACTGCAGAAGGCTATGGTTAAAATCCAACATTATGTTGACCTCCTGGGACTGCCAGGCAAGGCATCTCTTTACTAATGATGACATTTTAAAAAACACTCTGAAGGTTTGATCTTGATCCCATTGGGCGTTTTGCCATAGATCTTAATGGCTCTGTGGCTGATCTCTTAATCTCTAATGCACCTGTGCAAACTTGACAGTTTATTGCAATTTCATGCTTTTTGGAAATTGTCTCGCACTAATGCCATCAGAGAGAGCAATTTTTAAGGTCATTAGCTCAGGACATAACAAATAAATACTGAGAGAAAACAATCTGTAAATGTCATATTTGTTTAACACCGAAAGTAGCTCCTGAAGAGCACTTACACTTACGTCTAGAGACAGCATGAAGATTACATTCTGTGGCTTGAAAATGTGGATCTGATGGAAGTCAAAAGAGTATAACATAGTTTTTTATCTTCTCTGCTTTGTTCCCCATCTCCTCATTGCTCCCCATGCATCTGTTGTTTGACTTCTTCAACAATCCTTAAATTCTCAGACTACAGACCAGTGCTCAAGGCATAACTGAAGGACTTCAGGTTCTGCTGCTGAGATTTGATAACTGTGTTTTTTGCTCTGAGGGTAAATAATACTTTTTAGCTGCTATTCCCAATAAAAGGAATTGGGGTGAGTGGGAAGTGTTATCCCTTCTCCGTATCAGTAGAAAAGACAGAGGCCCACTAGCGTGACCTGATGCAAATGCTTCCTGAATGAAAAAAAGCAGAAACAGGCACAACCTTTATCACTTGAATCAGGTCTGTTTCCTCAATAATTACACTTCAAACTGACTTCCAGGTTTGCCAGTGGTTTTGCTTGTGGAGGCAAGCCTGAACCCGTGGACACAAATGGGCATTAGGATGGGAAAATCAGTAAAAATGCACATAGATACTCACTTTGCTAGGGATTAGACTGGGGGAACAAGAGGAATGTGAGGAGTCTGTAAGCCCCTTGCCCTCCTGTGTCCCCACAGCAGCTCTGCCTTGCAGGGTGCATTTGCTATGTGGTGTGATGGGGAGAGGCCACCCAGCCCAACTGCTGCTGGAACATCAGCATCTGCCTGACGTTTTGCCCTGAGTATTTTGTGGTCACTGATACATTTTTATTTAGGCTAGAAAAAGGCTTCCCTTTAGGTGGTCTTCCAGCTGCCCTTGAAGAGGATCTCTGAAGATCAGAATACTGATGTCACCACAACTTCAGTGCACGGCCTGATTTTGTCAGTAAAACCTTCTCCTGTGGCCCATATTGGTCCATTCCAACTAGGTAGGGTGTCCCCACCATGAAAGCAGATGGGGGCACTGACACACTCCTAATGGTCCACGAAGGTGGTCTTAAGACCTCTTCTGCTTTTCCCCGCGTGTGTGCAAGCAGGTCATGATATTGTGTTCCAGTTCCCCAGAGAAGAGGCTTTGTCCTCTCTGTCACCATCTACCCTTCCTCTCCCCATTCTCAGCGCAGGATACACTCTCCAGAAGTACTGGAGCATCTGCTTGTGGGCAGCACAGATTCACAGATTTAAAAGAAACCTGACTTCTCTCTTGAGTGATTTTTGGAAGATTTGTGGGAAGTCACTCACAGTGGCTTTCCCTTTGGTAAACTGTAAGTGGGAGACCAGATCCTCAGCTTCTGAGATGGAGATTTAGTAAATATTCACCCTGTCCTACTTCAGGCATCTGAGCTGACAGATTAGTCAGCTCTCCAGAGACTGACTGTAGCCCCAAGTGAGCCATTCAAAGCACCCAAGTGTTTCTTGGTTTATGCTGAGTATACAGGCAGTTGGGCCTCCTACAGTGGCGGGTGGATTAAAAACGCTTGGTGTCCAAGATAAATGGAGAGAAATACACATTTCTTTATATGCTACAAGAACACCAAGCTATCTGCAAACCCAGATAAGCTTCAGTAATGGGCAATTATTACAAGGCATTGTGTCACACTTGGGTTAAGCATGACAAGAATTTCCACAATGTAAGAAGATGTCAGTGTTTGCTGAAAGTACGTGCATATTTTTTGCTTGCTTAATATATTTATTTGTTCATGCTGGAGAAAGTTAACACTTTAAATTTCTATTTTACAATGTAAACATTAGTCTGCTAGCTAGTTTTTCTTTTTGGCCAGGTTTCTTTAAATATTAGCAACGTGTTTAATGGTTACTTCATTCATTACACTTTTATACATTCCCTTAATTGATCTTGTAACCCAGCAGGGCAGTAGAGGCCTGAAGTGGGACTTCACTCCCATCATGATGACGTCTGTTTGCTTTTATCAAGCCTGGTGACTCAGTTTCAATTGATTTGTACATCCAGAGTTTCAGCCACGCTAGGGTGTAGATGCAATTTCAAATAAAGAGAGACAAACTAAAACGAATGTAGAAATGATGCCAGTTTTGTTATGCTAGAGGATTTGGTGTCTTTGCAAATTCAGCTTCTGTAAAGGGCTTAAAATTTTGTCTGGTGGAAATATGAAATGCCAGGATTTGCTGTCCAAGTGGCAGGTGCAAGATGTCGAAACCTTCTGGGTGCTTAATGGCCTGACACTCTGCCATAACTCACATCAGCAGTAATCCAGACATTCCTGCCCAAAATGTGTAGTTGATCAGCACTAAAAAAACAGCAAGGACTGTGTCTTCCGCAGGCAGGTTGTTACCACTGTGGCAGGGACTGTGCAAAGGCAGCGGCAGCTATATTGGGCAAAATCACAACTAATAATCCAGAATCCCATCTCCAGCAGGGAACACCACCAGATGCTCTCAAAAAAATTGCTGAAAGACTGGGGAATAGGTATGTTTCATAGGAGGAGGAGAGGGATGGGACAGTTCTTGAGCCCCACTGTTTGCTCTGATCTGTACTCTGAAGCAAGAGCTGGCCCCTTGCCCTTTGCCAGACGTTCCTTGGCCACTGCCTCATGCTCTGGCAGGAGAAGGCACTGTGGTGTCACTCCTGCCCCATAACAACCCCTACCATCACCCCCGATGTGAGGGGTCAGCCTGACCCATGGTCTGTGCTGTGTTGCCCTCAGCAGGGCCTTGTTGAGTGCTGCCAGGAGACACATGCTCCATACCTGGGCCCTCCTCCATCACATGGCAGGGTGATCCCATCCCGTGGCCTGGTGGTGGAGCAGCTCCGAGTTTGGGGGGGAAAATCGACTGAGTGTCACCGGAAGGGTTATAGACACTGCAGCTGGCGCTGGAAATCCCTGAAACACAGGTGGTTGTAGGCTGGAAGGGCATTCAGGAGAGGCATCGTATGTAGTTGCCCTGTTCATGGAGAGCCAGGGGGAGCTCAGCCAGGCTGTGCTTTTGCACAGTCGCATCTTTGGCAGCACTGCTGGCTTCAGCGGTGGATGCCATCAGCTCTGCACCTCTGCCTCATGCTGGGGCTCACCTGCCTTCTGTTGGGCTGCCCACCTGCTTTTGGCCAGCACTGTCAAGCAGGTGGGACACCTGAGCTAAGTCAAAACCCAAAGACTCTTTGTTGTGTTTTTGTTTTAATTACTTTTCTGCTGGATCCAGTCCCCTATGCCATTTCAAAACATGGCCCCACAGACAACGGTGCTAGGTAGTGTTGAGGGGATTAAGAGAGGGCAAGAAAGGAGGGCAATGTTAATTGCCTGAGCCGGTGATGCTGCTGATGGCTTTGATTGCGAAACCATAGCCTGTTAGTCCTGGTGTTATTATGTCCACAGGAACCTTTGCAGTTAAAACCTCAGCTGATGGCAACAGCACTCTGGTAAAGGTAGAAGTGTGCTGATTTGCAGCAGCAGCAAGTAACTCCAGAGAATACCCTGTGGCTCCAAATACTCCACATCAATCCTACCCAGCCTGTGAACACGTTGTTGTCCTGTGGCAATGAGTTCTGCAGGCTGCCGGAGCTGTGCTAGTCTTTGTAGTAGTACAGGTACAGATCTGAAAAAATATTTTCTCACAGTTCGCATTAATAAAGCTAACGAAACTCTCCCCAGCACATCCACTACTGGCATTTTTCCAGGTTTGAATACAAGGTTTTTAAAATCCCTGCGGTTTTTATATTTTTATTTCTCTGTTAGGAAAAAAGAATATGTATACCTATATAACTATATTAATGTGTATGTGTGCATATATATATATATATATATATAAAACTGCTGAGAAGAATGAGCCCTGCTGTCGTAACAATTTTAAGCAAGAAATGGTTCCATGAAAAGCAAAGAACACATCAGTTTAAAGAAATGCTGGTATAAAATAGTTGTGCAGATTCTTCTGTGTGCTCTGATTGCTGTGCAGCTTTCCGGGAATTCAGTGCAGCCATAAGCCCAGCTTATGGATGGCAGCTAATGGCTCAGAGCTGTGGCTCCAGGTGTGTAGCTGGATCAGTAAATTTGCCCATATATAAAGAAGAGATTTTTCAAATGCAGAGTGGAGTCCCCTGCTGCTTGTGAAGCCTTCCTGTGTGTCCTTTGAAGGCCGTAGCAATCAATACATGACACGTGACAGCAATCATATATTGATTGTGTATCTTGTCTATTGTATATTGCATATATTGTCTATCGCATATACTCTCTATTGTATATCTCCCTTTTTGCAGCCTGGCATCCCACGATTCATTGATCCTTTGGGGCAAAATTTCCCTTTGGAAATGGAGCAGCCTTCTGTGTCTCCAAAATCACCAGTCTCCCTGGAAATCTGGGAAGCAGGTCACTGAATAAAACAAAAATGTAGGTCTGATGGATTTTTTACACCTGAAAACCCCAAACGAAGCAGCCACTTCCCAGCTTGCTGTAACAGCGATGGGCCCAGCACAGGGGGACAGGGTGGGACTGACTTCCTGGCGGTACATTCCTTGCTGAATTACGGGCCTAAGGCAGAGACCTCATTTTCTCCAGATGACTCTCAGGAAATACCCTCCCCATCAGCTATTATTGCCTAAATAATAGGGAGGGAAGTGCAACAGACTTGAGCAATATCTGAGGTACTCCATAGGGCACATCCCAAATCTGGTGTAGGGCAAGGCTGCTAAGACAACTGATTATAATGTCACTCGGTGGGTGTATACAGTTCTCTTTTTGCCCCAGAGTTCTGAGGTCTTGTGGAAAAATACAGATACTTGTTTAGAAATAGGTAACTTGTTGAAAAGGAACATTACAAAATCTCTTCCTAAGCACGGGCCCGTCCTGTCAACATTCGTGCATAGATTTAACTTCAATAATGGTGCCTCTAGGTAGGAAAATGTGTACAAATGTTTGCAGGATTAGAATCTTAAACGTTAAGTTTCCAGAAAGTCCAGTCCAGGAAGGGAAAAGCCTGTCAAGGGAGAGGTCTGCTGGGATTTGATTTATGAACAGGACATCCTGCTTAGTTCTGAGATCTTGCAGATACGATTCTAGTGAGACCGCCGGGTTATTGTGGTGGCAAAGAAAAGGAGCTCACCCTCTCCTGTCTGCCAAAGGCACTCAAACCTGTCTGGGCATTGTATCAGTGCTAAACATTTGGCATTCTTTATCACATTTCATCATCACTGTTTAGTAAGCAATGTTAAAAATGCATGGTATGTGTGCAGCTCCATGCAAGCAGATTGACATGTCTGTCATTAATTAGCAAGTTGCATGCTGTCATTTGTGCAATTAAGCTGAGGGTTGATTCCATAACCTAGCCACAGAAGATGACTGTCCAGAAAGCTGGAGCAAAAGGCTGAGAAGTAGAGCTCTTAGGATGTTTCCCAGTTCTTCTTCGGGATTGCTGCAGCTGCACCTACATTTTCCACAAGCTGTGACACTGGTCTAGCTCAGCTTGTGCTCTCAAGTTTCCTTTGTGTGGGAGTTAGGTCCAGTGGGGATGAGAGAAAGGATGTTTCACTCCCACATCATTCTCTGGTAGGAGGTAAGAGACATCCAAGACATGCTCTGGGGCAGTGATGTTGATACATCTTCTGTTACTCGAGTGAGTAAATCACAACAAAGAGGGTGTAGAAAGCTGCTTTGTTCTTGTTGCTGCCCATGCTGGTGCTCAGCTTGGACCACTGAAGGGTTAGCTGCCAGTGGCTGCCTGAAACCGTCCCCTGGTTTTAGCTGGAGTTCCAGTACTTCAGCACCTCAAGCTACTTCTCTGCTACTTAATTAAGTAGTGCCAGGGCACGTTCCCAGACATTAAGACTGAGTCATCTATACTGTTAAATTGTGAGGATGTTTGAAGCAGGTCTGTGGTCCGGTCCTTCAGATGTTTCCCAGGCATGGGTTGGAAGCCAGCAGGGCCCGGAGACCTTTCTTGGTAGACATTTCAGATGAAACTGCCCTGTTTTGGCAGATAAGAAAGTTCAATAGCCTGGAAGTGCAGCGTCTCATGCGGGCTGGCCTTAGTGCCAGAGGACAGACCTGGGCATGTTTGGTACACTGTGATGGGCATAGCTGGGTGTCTCCAGCTGCCTGTCCTTCGGGCAGAAGGCTCTTTTATTTACAGGAGGGTTACAAAGGATTCTATAGTGCTTTAAAGGACAGTGCTAGAGCTGGCTGTTCAACTAACTATAATACAGTGTGGCTTGGTGGGAGCTGGTAAGGAAAGAGGTGGGTAAACTCACTTGTCTGGCTGCTTCCTCATACATGAAGGAGGGAAGCGTCTGAATTAGAAATAGGTGAGCTGTGTTTACCCGTGTTTCCTTCTGGCTACATCAGTGACAAAGCTAACTTTTTACCTTGTTTTATTTCTGATATGTCACTTACCTCATTCCTTTACCTGGCCCCACATCCCCACAAACTAGTGCTGAACCTCACACTTTGCTGGACATTGCAGAAAACCTCAAGCCCACCTTGTTGTCAGCGGACAGTGTGTGCATGTTATCTAGAGTAAGTCATACAGCTGCAGATTAGCAGAAGGGACCTCCAGGCAGAGTTTCCTCCCTACCTCATTCATTACTCTGTCACTGGCTGCATCCCTGTAATTCATCTTTGTGCTCTGTCAATTTTACTGGAAGTCATGGCACTTTCACCTCCGGAAAAAGGGAAATCAAATCAGAAACCCCAGGCAGATGACTTGTAGCCACCTCATGGAGCTGCCTGTGTCTTCCAGTTGCTGGTGTCCAGCTAGCTACGTCACTTCCAGAATAAAGAAGCTCTGGGTGGGTCTGGCTACCCATGGCTTTCACTTGGAAACCTCCCATTTCTAACCTTGTAAGTAGCCCTGAAGGTATGCGGGGCTGCTAAAATTAAAACAGTCTGACCCCAGGAATGGGACGGGTGATATGACAGCTGTGTGGCCTTTGAATCAGTTGTTTATCTAATGAAGGGCGATGTAGCTCTGCCAGTTACACATATACATTGCAGCTGAAGCAGCGCCTGTTGGAGATGTGATCAAAGAGCCACCCTGCTGCACAGCGATCCCTTGCTCCCCCTTCCCCAGGGCTGTCGCCAGCATGGACACAGCCTCAGCTGTGGGGCCATGTGTCCAGGGAGGTGGCAAATCTGAGTTTAGAGCACTTTGTCCTGGGTGAAAGAGCACTGCAGCCATGTGACACAAAGTGCTTAAGAGGAATAACATTTCTTGGCTAAATCAGAGAGGTGTGAAAAATTCAAGCTGGTGTGTTGTGCTGCTCTGTGCCTCCATGGCTCTTGACTCTTCCCCAGGATTTTGCTCAGTTGTCCTATCTCCTTTCCCTTCTCAGTTCTCCAGAGTCATGGCCCCAGGTGTAGCCCCCCCCTCTTTTAAGCAAGTTTGTGCTCATACACACCTTCTTTTGCTCCACTGCTCCCCTGACTTGGATTATTCTTTGCTGCCAGCTGTCTTGCGCCAACCTCCTCTGCAGCCAGCAGCTAGGCTTGTTGACACTGAGCAGAGTCCCAGCACCCAGCCTGCTCTCTGGCCACTTGGCCTCATTATGTCCCAACTCTGGAAAAGCGTCTGCTCTGAGAAAGAGAACGCAGGCACGGGTATCCAACCCAGCTTTACTTTTTAAGCTCTGAATGGAATTTCATGCAGTGAAGTGGGATGGAGCAGGTCTGGGGCCGGGGGGGACCATGTAAAAAAACCTCTGTCCCCAAAAGCTGATGCAGAGGTCAGAGGGTGGATGAGAGGAGAAGCTGTGGTGTTGGCATCGGAGACAGGCAATTGGGACAGAGAGGGCTCAACTGTGTTCCCTAATGTCATGCAGGGAGTCTGTAGCAAATTGAAACACCAACTCAGACTTCCTGTGTCTGGACCCCAGCCATGAAGGGCAGCTTTTGGTATGATGAATGAAGAGAAACCCCAGCACACGTGCCTTATCAGCTGGCTCTGTCTGGGACGGAGTGGTGAGGCTGGATTCGGCCCCATGCAAGGCATCCTGGAGGAGTGTGGCGAGAGCTGATGTGGGCTGGGTGGGAGACAGTGGTCACTGGGAAGGATGCATGTGATCGGTGACAAGCAGAGGAGCTGCCCTCTTTTTGCTCACAAGCGCTTTCAAGGTGACTTTGAAGTAGTCTGCAAGATCTTGAGCAGTTTTGGCCGGCTTCTGACGGGAAACTTTGTGGCTGCCAGTGGAGACTCCAGAAGTGAAATAACATGCCTGATAGCAGACCTCATGAGACAGAACCCCTGTGGGTGTAAATCAGCACCGTTCCCTTGGTCCCATTTAGAGCTACGCTGGCTTGCAGCCCGTGCTCCCAGCCATCCTCCCAGGCAGTAAGAAGCACTGGAACAAATTCAGGTGTAATTGCTTCTCACAGAAAAAGCTCAAAGGAAAGGCAGCTCACTTAGTGTGGATAAACCTAGGTCTCATTGTTTTCTTTTCCTTGAAGGAAAGCAGAGTTATGATGCAAAGGCAGAAAGACAGGAATGCCACAAAACAAGCAAACAAGGGTGGAAAGGTTTGCCATCTCACAGTCTTCTTTTCCTACATCCTCCTCCCACATAGCAGCTAGCAAAATGAACTTGAAAACCTGAGGGAACGGCTACACGAACAGCCTCTTAAAAAGCCTGGGCTAGTTAGTTGTCATTACGTTGTTTTTATTCACCAGTGCCATTCCATTAATTTTCACTGCAGTGACACAGCTGTAAAACAGGCTTAATGTAGTGGAGAGTCAAACTGTATGTATCTAAATTTGTTTTTCAGAATGGTGCTTTTCTTAGAGGGAAGAAGAAGTGCCTTGAGTTTAAAGGTAAGCTCCGTATCTTCACTGCACGGTGAAGATTTGCAGATATAAATCCCATTCAGATGACTTTATAATGAAGTACTCCATAGCAGGAGGATTTAACCTTGGGATGTTCACTTGCTGTAATGTGATTAATGAGCCTTTCCCCATGCATAGCAGATATCTAAGCAATTTTTTGTGTATGGAAGTGGAGCAATTGTCTGGCTTTACGCAAATGAGGAGCTACTTCAGTGTTTGCCCTGTGAAGAGACTTCAGTTTCAATGGCCTTCAAGATTGCACTTTTGTGTTAAGTGGAACTGTGATCTTTTTCCAATGAGTGTTGCTATGCAGGGCCAATTTGTGACGTCCATTATTCTAAAATAAGTAACTTCTGCACAGCAGAAATATGCTCCACTTGCACTGCTAATCTGTCTCTCACACAAAGGCATGTTTGGAAGAAAAGTTATTTATTGCAAGTAATAAATGCAGGTTCTCAAAAGCATTTATAACTTCGTTTTCAGAGTCAGAGCACTCCAGTTTGAAATAATTTCCTTTCAATTTTCTGTGTTTTCAATCTCTTTCCTGGCTGTTTTAGACCATATATTGAATACTTAATTATTCTCTGAAGGAGAATCTCAGGCACTGAAAATGGAATACACATAACAATTTTTTTCATGCAAGAATCTCTTCTTCAGGTATCAACTATTGCCTTTTACATGAGAAAAAACCTGACTCTGTTAAATAAGCATGTTATGTTGAAGTCTGCTGCCTCACCTGTGCAAATGGTTATAGATCTCGTCTGTGTAGTTTATGAGCTCTTCTTAGTCATTGGTGTAACAGTCCTTTGAATATCCTCTGGTGGAAAATGGATACCGTAGTTAATGCTTACCTGGTTTGTCAGAAATCACAGAGGAGAGCCCAGGTGCAGTGAGATTTGAAACCAGCTCATGTGTGTTTTTATACAGTATCTTTCCCTCTAGGTAAGTTGCATCACTGTAAGAGCAGAGCTGTTTAAATCCTTCCAAAAAGGACACAGAAAGCTTGATTTCGTTACAAACCATGAGTTACTACCTATTGAGGACTCCACTTACTTGAGGAGTTTGTATGTTTTTTTGAGACTGTTCTCAAGAAGGTAACACGCAAATATATCAATATTTGGAAGGGTTTATTGGGTTACTTTGGCATTTCTTCGTGACTTTGGCTATCAGGTGCCATGGGACTGGGAAGTGCAACTGAATAACTCCATGGAAGCAAAAAAAAAAGAAAAAAAGAAAAAAAGAAAAAAAGAAAAAAAGAAAAAAGAAAAAAAGAAAAAAAGAAAAGGGTGGTTTGCACTTCTGTTTCACTCCTGTGTGAGGTGTGTAAGCCTGGCCTAAGAGATCCCAACCCTTTTCCCGCCCCTAGCAGCAGCTGGCTGAGGCTGTGCAGCTGCACAGCTCTTGCAGCAGGACAAGGGCTGACTCCATCCTTGTTGTACAAAGAGTTTGCATACAAGATAAAGTACAGCTGCATCCCCCTCTTGTTTAATAACCATGAACAAATTTATAGCCATCCAAGTAGGTATGTGAATAATTTGCAAAGTGGAAAAGCATGTTTACAGCAAATAATTCATGTGCTTAAAATCCCTACCTGTCCAGTGTGTTAAGACTTACCGTTGCCCTTATAGAGTGGGAGGAACTGCAGGTGTTCCTGTCATCTCTCTGCCTTTGGAGGAAGGGAGAAATTATGGTTCAAAGCAGGGGTTAAACCACTGTTCCAAGGTCACACAAAAGCTCTGTGGCAGTACTGGAAATATCTGTATTTCCCTCTCATTTTCAAAATCCTGGAAGGATTTCATCCTTTCTGGCAGACTGTGTTAGTCAAAAGAGGTTTATCCTGTTATTTGAAAGACCTGTTGCCTAACAGTTCTGTCCTCTGAGGAAGCATTTTTTCACAAGTTTGTCTTGAATTGGTTTGGTTTGATTTTCATTTTTTTCTTATAGCCCACAGCAGAACTTGTACCCCAGTATAACTAGTTTTCATTAACTTCTTTATAAAATGCAGGGCAAGTTGTGTTGACTTCTCCCTCTGGGAGTGGAAAATAAAAGACAGCCAGTCCCTTAGCAAGGTGTAAAGCCTGTGCGGGACCCTGGTTCAGCAACTGAGTTCACTTGAGTGTAACGAACCTGCACACACATCAGGCAGTGGGCTGTATGCTGGGGGCTATACATAGTGGATGGTAGAATATGAGTTTGCATGTGCAGCTCTTTCTGAGACATCAGTGCATTGTTGCTTCAGCCCATTTGAACTGTGTGGCATGTTGCATGGCTGGCATGTGTTATCGCCAAGTACAGTTATACTTACATTGCTTACGAAGGCTGCCAAGTCCCTCTGAAGGACAGAGCTTTCTGGGGCTCCTTCCCTCCTCAGCAGCCAGGCTGCTCTAATCACTGTTTAAAAGTGGGGGGAAAAAAAAAAAAAAAAGAAAAGCAAAAAGCTGTGAGCTATTCTGTAAAGTCATGGCTTGCTTCTTTCACTTCCCTCCTTGGGGCATGTCTCCAATATGAGGCTGATATTTATGTACATGTAATGCCTGTGTCCCGGGGGGAGGCACTCCTGAGTCAGGAATTTGTTGTGTTCCCAATTAGCACACTGTAGCCATGCCTGCTCAGTCCTGCCACCCTCAATTTCCATCTATGCCACTGGGAAGAGAGAAGAAAGCTCTTCCCCTGGTGCTGTCACAACTAATATGCTGGCCAGACTGGCTGCATCCAGGAAGGCAGGTGGTGCCACCCTCCCCAGGACTTGTGCAGTCTCCTGGGGTGTTGATCAGTGACCATGCTGACATGGACACCTGGAAATGACACAGAGAACAAACCTCACTGGGATAACTGAAAAAACCACCATGTCAGGCATCATACTGTGGTCACTGATTGTCCCAGGAGAGGTTTGCACCCAGCGAGAGGAGGCTCCACGCTCCCCTGTGAATATCTGCAGAGCTGTTGAATTCTCTCATGCCTACGAAGTTTGTTGATAACTCACCAGAACTTTTCTGGGCTTGTTCTGGAGGCTGGCAATCCAGATATGCTTGAGCTTTTACTTTGGGGTTGAGCTAACAAGTATAAATGAGGGCTCAAGTTAGTTTACAGATCCATAAAAGAGGTGCTTTGTTTTTTACAGCTCTGTATGCACATACATATAAAGAAGAAATACGGGCTGTTCCCTTGGCCTCGTCCCACTTTCCATGAAAAGAAGTGTTCCCCTGGAAGCTGCAGCCATTCACGTCTCACGATCTGCCACCTGTCAAAGCAATCTGAGATTTACTAGTGACAACTGAGTGCTGATGTCTGCCATCCTTGCCCTGCAAATAGCCAATGCATTCCAAGTACCACGGCCCTTGGCCCTTACGTCAGCTTTCCTCCCCAAGATTAGTTCAAACTCAGCCAGTTACCCAGTGGCCATTTGGAGTGATTCACTCTTAGAAGTACATATCTTTGACACTCACTAAAACTTCAGGGGGAAAATGAGTCATTTCACATTATAGAAAGTCATATCTTGCCCTTGGTATTTCTATGTATACATGAGTGATAATCATTTATTTTTAGATAAGTTTATCCAGTAAAAATGCTGCTTCCTTTGATAAAGGTCGTCTCAAGAGCCACATGCTAATATTCTGCTTATTGCACAAATGCTATGGGAGAGTATTTATTTATTCACGCATTTGCAGCAGTGCAGTTGAATGACAGGAGCTACAGTAGTGGCTGATTGCTGGGAGTCAGCCTGCAGACAGGGTCCCTGCTGTTAGGCTTATCTGTCGAATGTGTGTTCAATACTGTCGTGAAATCATCCCCTTTCTGGCATTTGCTCTCTGAATCACTCGGGTCTGCCTCCTAGACTGTCTGGCAAGGGCTGTTTTCAGGATGCAGAAAATCCTGGCTTTTCAGGGAGAGCCATTAGACAAGATATTGGTCACGGTGTCCTGGAGGAGAACTTGGCTATGGCTAAGACCAAGCAAACAGATAAAGCAGAGCCTCAGGCCTCCCTAGGTCTTGTCACCATCCCAATGAACTGAACCATTCGACGTGGCAGTGGTGGGTGGATGTGGGTTTGGTCCAAGCATACCATTGTGCCTGTGCCCCCCACAGCAGATCTGTGTCGGGACCCGTGGCAGTTTTGAGACGTGACAACCCTGATACTGCACCCAAGTGCTTCAGCTGCAGCACCCTCTGAGTAACAGCCTCACTTTTTTTGTGCAAAACACAGGAGCACTCCTGCCTCGGGGGTCATCTGGCCTTGCTTCACCCGGTTTCACCCATGGCAGGTCCATCCCCTGCTAAGCCTACATGAGGAGTTCCTTGGCAGTTCCCGAGGGGCTCCAGCTCTTGAGCAAGCACAAACCTCCACTGCTTTGTCGAGACATCTGCGGAGAAAGGCAGGGAATACCATCTGGCCATAAGAGGCATTTCGGTGCCCTGCCTGAAGGGAAGTGGGAGAACTTTCTACTGCACTTAAATGTCTTTTTTAAACATCTTTTGAGTTTTCTGTATGTATAAATAATGTGTGTAAATATATGTTTATATTATAGATAACGTGGAAATTTATATTTAAAAATCCCAATGCATAGCTGTGTCCCAGAGGGGAAATTTGCAAATTGTTGAGATTTCGTTTGCTGCCCCCCGAACTGAAAATGATTTGGATATAATTCTTACAGAAGCAGCTTTCACCCCAGTCATTAATGAATCCAAAATAACAGCAACATGTACCTCAGGGGCTGTGTGTGTCTCAATACCCAGATGCTGAATGCCCTGGGTGTGTTCTGTGCCCCGCATGCCCAGCCAGCCCCTCAGCGGCCTCCCTGGAAGCAGGGGTCAGTTCTGCCAGCTGCGGTGGCAGGACCTCGTTTCACAGCCTGCAGTAAAGGACATGTTCTCAGTTTTGAAGCTTGGCCTCTGGGTTTTGGGCTGTATCCCTTGCAGAGGAGATGCAAGGTGCCCTTCGGCACGGAGTGAGGGAGCAGGAGAGGAAGCTGAGCAGTGCAGGCAGTGTGTGTCGCCTGTGGAGTGATTCCTGCCTCCTCCCGGGGAGGCAGGCTCAGTCGAGCTGTCTCATGTGCCAAGTTTGGCCTGTGCCTTTCTCATTTGAGCCTCTTGCCCTGTAGCATACATTTGGGGGGGAAATCCCAAGTGCCTTTGCCCTTCTGTACAGATGTGTTTTCCCTCTCTGCTCCTCTCCTAAGGCCTCCAAGGCCAGAGTTCATCCCCGATCTGGAGCCACTCTCTAGGTCTTGTTCCCCAGGACTGGCTTCCAAGAGGCAGTACCCAATGCACTCAATAAAACCAAGTCCAAATTGTGACTCTCTGTCCTTCCCATCCTCCAACAGTTAAATGTAATTTTGGGTATAAACTATCCAGATTAAAAAGATATCTGAGATATTTTACTATCATGCTGTCTCTTAAGTTAAATAAACACTATAAATCAGTGTAATCAGCTCTGACTGAACTTTCACATCAAGCTTTAGTTTGATGTTGAAATAAGGTGACATACCAATTTTGAGAGTACTGACTTATTCCCTATTGGTGTTTATGTAAAGAGTTCAGCTCATGGACTTCTCCCTGCACCATGGAGATACTGCCAATGTTACTCAAAGTGGTGTTTTCCCACTCTGTCTTGCAACGTTCACCAAATGCTCAGGAAAAACGGGTCTCAGACAGCGAGCACAGATGTTATATCATTTTGGCTCTGGGTGAAAGAACGTAATTATCAGAAAACTTTTCTAGGTAACAGGCTCATTGTCTGCTCCATGTAAGGCAATTTCTTGCAAATGATCATATCACAGGCAAAAGAGCAACCATCGTCTTATGGCAGAATAGTGTAGTAAGTATGCATGGTAAGGACCTGAGTGAGAATCAAGTCAGCAAGATGTCTGTCTACTTATGGTGAAGCTTTCTTGCTACCTTACAGAGAAAAGAAGGAAAACCAAGAGAAAAGACAGGCTGTATATGATAGAAGATGTATGCCTCAAATGTGACCTTCAGCAGTTTGACCATTTTTACTGCAACAGCAGAGGAAGTAAGGCAAATACTTTGCATGCCTACACTAGGACATATTTATGTTTTATATGACTGGATGACATAAAAAACTGGTTCTCATCTTTTTCTGTAGCTGTGAAAGCTGGCCATGTTCATGCTTCACTAGGCCTGCTGGAGCCAACCCATCAGTGATGAAGTCTGTTGTTTGGCAACCAATGGCCATAGAAATTACCAAACCAGACAGAGCAGTTTAGTGCTTCTTGATATTTTCCCTGCCTGCAGTCCAGCTGCAGAGCACACTCTCCCATTCTGCTTCTCTCACATTTTTGACAGAGATAAAAACTTTTCAAATCTTTTAAATTATTGCGTTCATAGTCTTCAACGTTTTTAAATCCTTTGTGATCACTTTGCTTGACCTTTTTACAATGGAGAACTTTGACTTTTGTCTTCCAGTTCCTAAAATCAAGCACAACAGCTTTTGGTTGAACAGTGTCTCTTATGAAAATTTTGCCAGTCTAGATGTAAAGGCACGAAGTAACAGGGATTGCATGATATGCCTTTCTAATGAGTCCCTTGACCGATTGCTTTCAGTATTAGATGTCTGGTAGCATAATGTTTTCCTGAGTTCAGTTTCCAGCTGCTCTTTTTAGCACTCCGTTGCCTGCTTTATTAAGGAACCATCTCTACTGTATAGTGCTTCCTTTTCAAGGTGCCTGGACACTTCCCTTTGGTATGCTGTGTAGAAATCCTGAGCTCTTAATCAATGACAACCTTTGATGGGGACCTATTCCTATTGCAACTTGACAGATCAGGGGGTGCATCTGCAAACTAGAATTACGCATAAGGCCCCATGGCCATGTGTAGGCTTGTGCTCTTAGGGCTGGCCCCTGTGAGGTGCTTACCGTGTCTGTGTGATGCTGAACATGCTCACCTCATCAAAATATTTGCTGATGGAGGACATTCAGCATCTCTCAGGCAGCCTGGGCGCCTTGGATGATCAGCCTGTGTAAATGGAGTTTACTGGCACCTGGGCTTTCCTGTCCCTGCCAAGCAAAGGGCTGTTGCATCGAAACCCCTACATTAGGGGTTACCTCTTGTCCAGCCAGCAGCTGATTGAAAGAATTAGGGAATCCTGGGTGTATTGCAGATGAGTTGCTGGGGCTGTCGTAGTGGAGTTATATGTGGGAAATGTAAGGGGGTAAAGAGGACAGTATGTACTTAGAAATTATTCCTGTAATTTAATTATTCATTTCTAGTTGGTTTGTTGGTTATGGGTTTTTTTCTTAAAGCAACTCCTGACAGTCTTTTATTTGCAAAGAAACATGATGTACTTATCAACAGCAGGAAAACACAACTGTTTGTTGAGCTGTGGAATTTTTAGCTTCTGCTTTCCCTTGAGCTGCTGATGAGACATTGAGAAATACTTGTTTAGTGGCCTTAGAGTTGTGTAAATCATTTTAGTCAACAAACTTGGCTGCTCTTTCAAGTTAATGTGCCCTTAAAATGTAAAAACATTAAACTATTTGGTTTTGCAATGTTAATGTAAGTACTTTTGCTTATAAACAAGAAGCATCTATAAAAAGGACTCTGCAAAACAGTCAGTTCAGAATGTGCAATAGTGCTTCTTCCACGGTGTCAACCCTTTCCAGAGAATGAGCTAAGTCACTATCCTTCTGAAGCCCACGGATGTGTTTCCATTCAAATCAACCTAGTCAATATTTGGCACAGTAAGAAAACAAGCTCTGGGTGTCAATGTATTCTACCTCTCCCAGATGCACAGACATGCATTTTGGCCCTCTGACAGTGTACATTTTATAGTTATGCACTGGTATATTGATGTAAATCGCAAAACATTATTTAAGTCCATAAATAGAAAATGAAGATGCAAACCCTAAAGCTCTCCCTTTAGGTCAGAATCTCCTTTTTCCTGTCAATTACAGTTGCCTATGCCATGGAAGTATGTCAGCAGCTTTCCTGCTGTACATATTATATCGTGTATTTTGCAGCTTAAACTTCAGTCTTTTTTCATATTAAAGCCCTGCTGGGAGTATTCAGTCATACAAAGTCTTTAAAGTCAGTGGCAAGGATTCTTGTTGACTTCAGTGGAGTTTGGATCAAGGCCATATAATTAAGCCACAGAAAAGGCTGTTTGGCTGTAGTATCTTTTTCTGGTTTAACGGTGTTACCTGGATAGGATCATATAATCTCCATCCTATAAGGCTAGTAAAAATGGCACCAAAAGCTACTGAATAGCCAGCAAGCTGCTGAAAGGTTGTTGTTGTTTTCGGCTGAATTATTTGTTGGCACTGGAACCTAGTTTTTCCTCCTTTTTTTGTTGTTGGCAAAACATCCTATAACTTTCCTGTTCACTTGGGTGACTGAGTTTTGCCAGTTGATGTCCTTGCTACACAGACTGTATTCATATACCTCTGAAATAAAATTATTTGTATGAGCTGGAAGAGGGGTGCATCCTGTTCCCTGTCTGTCTTCTACCTCCATTTTGCACATTGGACTTCGATGACAACCATGAGGATGCTGGTACAAGTTGAATGGTGTGAAAGCCTGTTTTGATGTGCTCCTGCACAAGGCATCTCTCCCACTCTGGAGGCTTTAACTGTGCTGGAGGGCTGCTGCTTGGACAAGAAAAGGTCTGATCTCGATGGTGGTCTCAGTCGTTCCCTGAGGACATGGTACGATAGCTCCTGACCCTGATGTGAAAAAGCATGCAGCCTCCTGTGTTGTAGCTGCTGGCTATCAGTCACTGTCTCTGTCTGCAGCTGCCTCCTCTGAAGTGTGTTTCATCTGTGATAATAACAACCAGCTTCTGATGTGGGGACTCAAGCTCTGCAAAGGAGCCCCAGATCCTCTCTGAAAGACGCTTGGTATGATTCCCTCCTTCTGTGATACTCATCCCAGGTATTTCTGAGCTCTCAGACACTTGAGCAGAGGCAGCTTGAGGAAGAAACCCTCAGGGTCCTCAATACTACAGATGGGCTCACAAGCAGAGGGCTGTAGGAAGAGGAGGGGAGAGGGAAGGACCCAGAATACTGAAGGGCTGTGACGTCCTCTCCTTTCTGGGAGAGGTGGGAAAACCAAGGTTTTTGGTTAAGTACAAGCAACTTGCCCATAGAGTTGTTGCAGTGTGCTGAATAGCATATATAAAGTTGGAAATAATTATTTTGATTGCACTGTGGTGTTAGGGGCAGTGGGTTTTGCCCTATCTCAGCTGCCTTGCTGGAGAGAAGGGAGGCAGCTGCCTGCAGACCTGAGCAGCGTGTCTGGGAGCACCAAGGAGGGAATGGTCTCCTCCTTTCCCCATTCCCACACCTTGAGCAGGTAAGGTCTGCTTACAGCTGTCTCCTGAGTTAACCTCAACAACCCAAGGCACAGAGGAACTTTTGGAGAGGCTTTGACCTTGCACTGCCAGCCTCTGAGGGTGGCCAGGCCTCCTTCCTTTGGAGCTGCCTCTGAAAGAGGAGGAGGAGGAGAACAAGGAGGAGGTCTCAGGACTCTAGTGGCCAAAGCAGAGGAAAAAATGCAAAAACAGAACAGGGAAAGAAGGCTATTCCCCATGGAGAAGTATCGAAATGGAAGGTTGCCAAGCCCATCCCTGCTGCATCCAGTGTCTGTAAAGATGAGTATAAGGTAGCTGCTTCCATGGCAGGGCTGGGGGCGAAGGCCAGAAGCTTGGGAGGACATTTGAGGAAGGCATTCAAATAGACAGCAGGTAGGGGAAAAGGGTGAGCACCATCTTCAGTAATGCAGACTCCAGAGCAAGGAGAGAGAAAATTCAGAGAGAAGGTAACAGGAATGACAGAGGGTGGAAATGCCCAAACCAAACCGCTGGGGATGGATGTGAGGAGGAAGCGAACAACTCTTGTTAAGGAAACAACAAGAGGTGGATTAGCAAGGAACTGAATGTGAAGGGATGACTCAGTAGTGATGCCTCCATTATGAGAGCAGCTGAAGGGGGAGCCTTGGAATGCTAGTGCAGGGAGGCAGAGGCCAGGCATAGGTGCAAGAAAGGAGGAGGAGAGAATCAATTCAATCAACCCTTCCAATGAGAAAAAAAAAAATAATTCTCCCTGCCCAAAGCTGTAAGCAAATGAATTCAGAGCTATTCGTGGCACTGACATCAATTCTTTGCTCCTGAAACAATCATGGGAATAAGTGGAGAAAGTGGGAGGAAAAAGAGGAAATGAGGGATATTAATTTTTGGCAGTCAGATTTATCAGGAACACTTAGGTACTTCTGGAAACGTTACTGAAATTTCCCAAGTAGCAGAGGCCGTGGCTCAGTGAAACAGTAAATCAACTTTCAGGGCACTTAGCACTGACCCAAATCCATTGCAAACATATAGCACAAAACATGAGCTATTTTGAATCCCCTTGCTGCTTTTTATTCACCAGACAACATAGTTTTGGATGGGTTAACATTATTAAAGCTATTTTCATGCTAGATCTGGTGCTACACGTCCTCCTGAAGCTGGCGCAAGGCCAGGGTGACAGAGTAGAGCTGCACAGACACTGGGCCATGTGTTGTGGCTAATTCAATGGAGAGACAACTGTGTGAGCGTCACTGATCACGCTCAGCTTGGTCCTGCCAGGTGATATGCTAGAGCAGAGAGCTGATGGTGATGGTGGAGGAGCCGCAGCCTTCAGGGCTGAAAGCTAAAAGCCTGCTGGTGGATGATGCCAGTGGCTCTCAAAGGCCAGATGTGCAATGAGCTCCAGGTGGTGGGGGAGAGGGGGGTGTGGAGCAGTGGGGCTTTGGGAAGCCCCTTTGTCCCCATCTTTCATTGAAATAAATGCACAGGAAGATTGGGATCTTTTGAAAACCCTTCTGGGTGTCTTTACAAATGTGCCTCTGGGTGCCTAATTCTCACCAGAAACCACTTGAATTGTGAAGTTTCTCTATCACTTCCACAGACCCAAACATCACCTTACCCTGTGGCCATGCTTCCACAGGCTGGGCTGAGCTGCTGGTCCTCACCTCCTGGGGATGCCTTTGGCTGGCAGTTTGGAAGATGCCATCCAGAAAACTTAGGACTTGCCTAATTCACAAGGGCTCCAAATGGCCCTTCTCCTCTGAGGGTTTCCCTCCTTGTAGGGATGAGGAACTCAGGGAAGCCGCAGCAGCAGCTGCGCTGCCTGAACACCACCTCTCCCTGGCCTGGGGCCAGGGCTGTGGTGTTCAGGAAAGACCTCATTGACAGAGGCTGAAATCAGAGGTGACCTTTCAGCCTGGGAGAAGCGCTGCGGAACCTGATGGCAGCTTGAGGGGGTAAAGGAGTGCCTCTTTAACACCTAGCAGGACATCAGCAGCTTCAAGGTTTCCTTCAGCAATCCGTAGTTCTTGGGAAGTGGCAGTATCTGTTTTGGGGTGCTCTGCAGAGCAATGATATGATCAAAGGGACCTTAGGATAGGAACTCGGTTGCTGCAAGAAGGTTGAAGGATAGTGTGATGCAGGCAGAGAGAAAGTACCTTCTTTTGAAGAATTTCTTATCATGAAGCTGGAAGATTTTACACTTCAGCAAACTGAGGAACTTGAAAGAAGAGTTTCAAGGCAGGAAGAGAAGGCCCCCAAGGTGAGCTTACGTCCATGAGAGACATTACTAGTGCTATGTCAACAGGACAGTGATGCAAAGTCGGGTGAGGTTAGCTCTAATGGCACACAGCTAACAGGGCGCCTGGGGACCAGACATGAAAGGGGTGCTCCAACTTGCTAATGCCTTCCTCTGGGTCAGCCGCTAATAGTCAGACACTGATTCACAGAACTTCCCTTCCCTGAGACGTCCTGTAAATACATGTATTTTTTTAAACAGTGAGGAAATGAATAGCTATGCTGAGGATTAAGTGCTCCTCACATATGACAGGCATGCTGGCACTACCCCAGCCCAAGCTGCCTGCTGCCGAGGCACTCCTCTCCGGCTTTCTCCATGTTTACCCCATGCCCTTTCCCTTGCTCCCTTCTCCTCCCTCCAATGTTGGGGCCATCCAAAACTGAGTTCTTGCTCTGGCATGGGGTGGGGAACAAGTGTCGAAATCCTTCTTTTTGTTTTTCTTTCTGTGAAATGCGGTTCTTGCTCACTGGCCATCTTATTCTCTGCATATCCCCTGCTGGACCCCTCGCCCTTTTCCCCAGTCCCTGCACAGCTGCACGAAGATGTCAGTGACATGGCAAGAGCAGCCTTCCCCAGGGGCTTGGTCTGGCCCTGAAGGCACCTCACTGGTGCTGGCCCCCATGCTCAGGAGGTCTCCACTTGCCACAGCTCGAACTGGCTAGTGCAGAGGATGGAGCCCGCTGGCACCTGCCACGGGGGGCTGTAGCCAGCTCATGCCCTGGGCTACACAGAGACATCACATAAATGTTCACAGGGCTTCTGGTAAAGCCCTTCAATTGAAAAAATGCTGTTATTCACTTTTGCGGGGGCTATTCCAGTTCAAACTTTAAATACTGAAGCATATATCTCAAAAAATTTCAGCAGGATCCTTTAATCATGATCATGAAATGATAGTTTTTGATTCTCAGAGAACTGAGGAGGGGGGTCAGCAGAAATGCCACCTTGGGCTTCCATAGGGCTGGCTTTGGCCTGTTGAGGAGGTTGGTTGACAAGAATCCCTTGGAAGGCAGTCCTGAAGGGCAGAGGGGTCCAGGAAGGCTGGGCATTCTTCAAGAAGGAAATCTTCAGGATGCAGGAGCCAGCCATCCCCAAGTGCTGAAAGACAAGCCGGCAGGGGAGAACACCAGCCTGGCTGAACAGAGAGATTTGGCTGCAACTCAGGGAAAAAAGGAGAGTTCACTACTTTTGCAAGAGGGAGCAAGCAACTAAGGAGGACTATAAGGATGTCATGAGGTTATGCAGGGACAAAATTAGAACAAAAAACCCAGTTAGAACTCAGGCTGGCTGCTGCCATAAAAGAAAATTTAAAATGTTTTTATAAATACATTAGCAACAAAAGGAGCACTAAGGATATACTCCACCCTTTACTGGATCCAGAGGGAAACATACTGACAAAGGCTGAGGAAAAGGCTGAGGCACCAAATGCTTTTGCCTCAGTCTTTGATAGCAAGACCATTTGCCCTCCGGGTACTCAGACCCCTGAGCTGGAAGACAGGGACGAGGAACAGAATGAAGTCCCAACAGTCCAGGAGGAAACCATCAGTGACCTGCTGCTCCACTTAAGACACACACAGATCTATGGGTCTGGATGAGATCCACCCGAGGGCACTGAGGGAGCTGATGGAGGAGCTCATCAAGCTGCTCTCCATCATTTACCAGCAGTCCTGGCTAACTGGGGAGGTCCCAGAAGACTGGAGATTAACCAACGTGATGCCCATCTACAGGAAGGGCCAGAAGAAGGATCCAGGGAACTGCAGACCTGTCAGTCTAACCTCAGTTATAGAGCAGATCACCTTGAGCACCATCACATGGCACATACAGGACAACCAGGTGATCAGGCCCAGCCAGCGTGGGTTTATGAAAGGCAGGTCCTGCTTGACAAACCTGATCTGCTTCTACAAGATGACCTGCCTAGCGGATGAGGGAAAGGCTCTGGACCTAGACCTTAGTAAAGCCTTTGACACTGTCTCCCACAGCATTCTCCTGGAGAAACTGGCTGCTCATGGCTTGGACAGGCGCACTCTACGCTGCGTTAAAAGCTGCCTGGACAGCCCAGCCCACAGGGTGGTGGTGGATGGAGTTACACCCAGTTAGCAGCCAAGTGGTGTTCCCCACGGCTCAGTACTGGGGCCGGCCCTGTTTCATACCTTTATCAGTGCCCTGGACAAGAACATTGAGTGCACCCTCAGTAAGTGTGCAGGTGACAGCAAGTCGGTCAGGAGTGAGGATGTGCTTGAGGGCAGGCAGGCTCTGCAGAGGGATCTGGACAGGCCGGACCGATGGGCCGAGGCCAATTGCATGAGGCTCAACAAGGAGAAGCGCCAGGTCCTGCACTGGGCTCACAACAACCCCGCGCAGCGCTACAGGCGGGGGCAGAGTGGCGGGGAAGCTGCCTGGTGGGAAAGGACCTGAGGGTGTTCATCAACAGCCGGCTGAACACGAGCCAGCAGTGTGCCAAGGTGACCAAGAAGGCCAACAGCATCCTGGCTTGTACCAGAAACAGTGTGGCCAGGGAAGGGGTCGTCCCCCTGTACTCGGCTCGGGTGAGGCCGCACCTCAAACCCTGTGTTCAGTTTTGGGCCCCTTGCTACAACAGAGACAGACATGGAGGTGCCGGAGCGTGTCCAGAGAAGGGCAACGCAGCCGGTGAAGGGTCTGGAGCACAAGCGTTATGAGGAGCAGCTGAGGGAGCTGGGGCTGTTCAGCCTGGAGAGGAGGAGGCTCAGGGGGACCTTTGGCTCCGTCCAACTCCCTGCCAGGAGGCTGCAGGCAGCTGCACATTGGCCTCCTCTGCCAGGTAACAAGGGACAGGACAAGAGGAAATGGCCTCAAGTTGTGCCAGGGGAGGTTCAGTTTGGATACTAGGAAGAATTTCTTCACTGAAAGGGTGGTCAAGCATTGGAACAGGCTGCCGGGAGGGGGAAGCAGCTGAGTCACCATCCCTGGAGGTATTTAAAAGATGTGGCACTTAGGGACATGGTTTAGTGGTGGACTTGGCAGTACTAGGTTAATGGTTGGACTTGGTGATCTTACAGGTCTTTTCCAACCTAAACAGTGCTATATGATCCTATAATCTAGGTCTCTCAGCTTCCTTCTCATCCCCAATTGCCCTGTCCTCCAGAGTCTGGCCATTTCTGAAAAGGACATGTCCTTCAGGGCAATGTTTTATGCCTTTCCTGATGTGTTTTGTTTGTCCCTTAATGTAAACTCTCTCTGTGACAGGCTTTTAAGCATGACTGTCTGTGATAAGCTGTTTAGCTTTTTTCCTTTGGGTTTTGTCTGTAACAAAAATGATTTATCATTGGGATTCCTTTCCTTGCCTGTTTTTTATCCCAAATTTCCTGCCTCTTGTCATCGTTATATGTAATTTCTTCTCAGCTGCCACCTTTATCTGTGTTTGCCACTGCATCAGTCTCCTCAGTCAAACTGATATTCTGAAGGTTTTCTGGGGAAAAAAGATTATTTCCCAAACCAGGTTAGGTAGATCAGGAAAACCACCAAGTAAGCACAACTTAGACCAGCAGAAGAACATAGCTTATTTTATTTGGGGAAGACATTAAGATATATCTTCCAAATCACTCCCATCCAAATATAAGCTTATTCTGCTTCAAGAGACACTGCTGACATAAATCGGCCAGTTTAGCTGCTGGTAAAGGCTCTGTAGTGTAGAGAAGTGCTCCTAAGTGAAGCTGACTGAAGTGCCGGTGGTTTGACTCAATTGCTGTACGTCACTAGGTAAGGTCACCACTTTATTCATGCAGCGTTTCTGCAGGTTCATGTAGCCCCCCAAGGGAGTGATGCTCTGCAGTGAACCTTTTTGCATTTGTTATTTTCATATCCTGGGTGTCTTCTGGCAGTCATCATATGCATCACTGCTCGATTCCAGCCTCTCGTGTTCTCAAGTCTCCTTTACAAGCAGGGTGGGATCTGGCTTGTGGAGCTCAGGGTTGTCTGGGCTTGAGCAAAGTGAATCATCCTCACAGAGTAATCTCCCTTCTCCACTGGCACTGAACTGCAGCAAGCCGTTCCTATTCAGCAAAGCACGTAAGCCAATTTTTGGCTTCATTGCTATTCAGCAGAATATTTAACTGTGATTTTAATATCAAACTCATGCTCAAATCCCGTGGCTTATTATTGGATTTAGGTGAATGTCCACACTACATGACTGAATGAGAAGGGGATTAATTACAAGGAGGGGAGAGCTTTGCTGAGCTGGGTTCAGACAGAATAGTAGTGTACTCCTGCCCCAAGGCTTCCCTGCTTCTCCAGTTATGCATGCAACAGTTTATTCCCAGGGCACAGTGTTAACATTTTAATCTTGCTCGTCAAGGGACATTTTCATAGCGTTGGATGAACATGATGAACATGGTGAAATGCCTCTGGGGTTGCTCAAGACCTTGGTGAGCATCTTAGTTCTGCTGCGTGGGAAGGGTGATGGCAGATGGGTGATCCCATGTGGCACGCAGAGGGCATCCCTTTACACACCCAGTTTTTTCATCTCTGGCTTCAGACAGAGGAGATGAAGGAGGCAGGCAAAGCACAGTGGGCTGGTCTGACTGACTGTTTTTCCATAGCAGATTTCACACAAGCTCAGAAGGATCGAAACTGAAGTACTCAGTTGCTGCAGTGTGTTTGTAGAGGGGAGGAGGTGACAGCTCCATTTGTATCCCGTGCAAGAGCAGTTTGGGCAGGGCACCACATGCCTGCTGGTCTCTGTGAAGGGGTTCTTGCTTTCTGTAAGGAGATTCCTTCTTCCCTGTTTACTTCTTGCAGAAAATGCTAAACTGAATATGTTTTTAGAAGCATACTGTCTTCACAAAGTCATATGATTTAGACAGATCTCTTCCTCTAAGGCACAAGATTACATTATATTCATGAAATGTTTCACACAGTCCTGTCTTGTCCTTAACTGTTTGCCATAAAACATGTTAATTCCTTACAGAGCTGCATTTCTGTCCCCGTTGCAGCTAGATGAACACAGCCCATTGTCATGATAAAAGTGTTTTACCTGTCCCTAAAGCTAGATCTCAAAAAAATTGTAAAACCATCTAATGAGCAGGGTGCAGTACGAGAGACGGGACCTGTAACAGCTAGCCCACACAGAAGGGAATACAGGAGGAGCTGTTACGAAAGTCATGCTGTTGGGGTTTGATCGGTTAAAACTGGATGCTAGGTAGAGCAACTCTTCTGCAAGCTATCTTGAGCCCTGAGCAAAAGCTGGACACAGCATAAAGATTGATGCTGTCAGTCCCTGAATGCTGATGAAGAACTCAGCTCTACGGGCACGGACCAAGCTCTCAGTCTTTGCATCTCACTTTTCCCAGCCATTACAATGTGTGTAATAACAGTTGCTACCTCACAGCAGTGTGGTGTTGGCTGTGTTTAAACAGTTTTAAATGGAAACTCTGAGCACACTTGTGAAACTCCATTTAATTGCTTATGGACTTAGATTTAGCACTTGGTTTTTCCAGTGTTCCCATTGGATCTAGTAGCCTGAGAAATCTGCACCCCCTGTGACATGCAGTGGCAGTGAGGGACTGATCTCTGACTTCTAAGGGTGCAAATCAGAAGCCTTTCCTTCAACAGAGCGAGGCGTGCCATTGCCAGCCTGTGGTAAGTGAGAGGACGTTCACTGCGGGCTGTTATGATTTGTAGAGAAAAAACAGAGAGCTTAGTCATCAAAAACAAGGGTTAGTCATCAAAAGCAATCTACCTTCCTCTTAAAATATAAAAAAGGCTTAAAAATTTGGTAAGGTTTACAGAGCATGAAAAAAACACTGCTATTACAATTGCCAGTGTTAATTCTCATCAGGTAGCCTTCCTTCCCCATTGGATGCAGGCTTACAGCTTCACGTGTGTTGCCAAATGCTTCAGCCCTGGTGCCCATAAAAGGTTTCTGCTGTAACTGTCTTGTTATCAGCCCATCAATGTCCTGACACTTCCTAGTGATTAATCCTGTGTTGAAATGAAATTAAGTTTCCATATATTTGGCAGAATGACCCCAGGACTTCCTATTTGGGGAATACAAAGAATAAAGCATCTGCAGCCTACAGGAAGCCAGAGTCTCTGATTTCCTGCAGAGGCAGAACAAGAACAAACATATTTCACAGCAGCAGTCGAAAGCGCACGTAAGAGCCCTGGCGGCCCCCATGATGAAAACAATTAGAAGGGGGAACATCCCTGCTCCCAAAATTATTTGTGGGTGTTTTGTTACATACACAATATGCCATTAGAAAATAGATGTAACTCCAGTTAATGTTTTTTCCAGGTGACTATTAACTTTTCCTTGGCATATGTGTTTTGGTTTACATCAGCAGGACTGTACTTGTAAAGCAAGTGAATTTTACATTGCCATTTGCTATGCTAGGCTCTCTAAATCCATTTGTGCTTAGGAAAACACAGTGACATTTTCTTTGATGGCTTTGTTTAAATAAGCCAGGCCAGATTCAGGCTCCAGTGAAAGGGGCAGGAGGAGGTGACAAGGCAGAAAATCCTACTAGCAGCCTAGCTCCGACTTGCAATGAAAGGCACATGGGGAAGCAAGGGCACCAGCCTGCTTTCTGGGGCTGTGCAGCACAGTCTTCCTAAGACAGGGACATTGCTGCCTCTACAATGCGATTTAGCAGCTCTACACCCACAAAAGGAAACACTTCCAAGTGCTTCCAAATTGCTGGTTACGCCTTGCACTAATGGGCATCATCAGCTTAAAATTAGACCTCTGTCTGAATAATGCTTCTACCTGAATATAAATACTTGCATGTGTGCATGCGTATATATAGATGTGTGTGTGTATGTGAGTCTAGACAGAGAAAAACCTGTTCTGTTTACCTGCCACATTGTTGGGATTATCTTGGTTGTTGTAGTGCATTTACTGAGCTTTGTCAGATGTCTCTCACTCCTTCGCCATAGCCTGTTTTGCCAGTGTCAATGGTTCTGTGGCTGCTGGTTCCTGTCAAAAGAAATTGTCTTATTTCTGTCCTGCAAAGGTACCGTATTACCATAACCACTGTGTCTAAGAATATCTTGTTTCCGGCAGTTTTATTTCAGTCAAGCCTCTTTCAATGCTTCCTAACCCAAACTGGAGTGAAAGAGGGGAGACCGAGATGCTGCAGGATGTTAGGCTTGCTTCCATGGGGAAAGGTCTGATCGGTGGCTAAGACGTCTGTCCTTCGACAGGCAGAAATAGGGGTAGTGTAATCCCCTGGGAAGTTGCTTGTCTTGGCATTTTTAATAAATGGCTGTCTAGAAACAAAATGCAAACTGCTGCTCTCCTTTAAACCGTGATTCCATATGGGGAACTGGTTTTGAAGCTCCAGACTTGAGAGAAGGCGTAAAGAGTCTGAATATGATATTTTTCTGGAAGGTTATCTTTAAGTTTTTCTTTGAGATGATAGCCTCAGAGTGGATATTTCTGTAGCTCTGAAAGTATCAAATGTGTGAGCAGTGCAGGATGTGGCTCACAGGTCCTTACTGTGATGACATTGAGAAGATCACATTATATCAAACAAGTCCCAAGAGAACCACAGAGAACTGTGAGTGAAGTAAGGGTGAACTTACACCACAAAACACTGCTGGCCACTGAAATGCCAAAGGCAGTGGCAATCAAAGCTGGTCTGCCCGCAGTCTAGACACATTGACTTGGCAACTGCCTGGAGTTAATAAGACCTTTACCTTAAGTCATGCTCTGTTGGACTTTGTTTCCCCTGCAGTTTGGTAAAAGGCTCAAAGAGCACCTTTTCATGCTGAAATCTGCAGGGATTTGGGGATGCAGCAGGAAACAAGGGCATTCACAGAGACAGACTAGATCTGCAAGACTCTCACGCTGCAATTCTGCATCTGCAGGGAGTTGTGCTACACTACCTTTTCACTTTGTTCTCTGCTGAGTTTTACAAGCCACCACGTGTCCCTGTCTCTGCCAGTGGACTGGTTAGGTCCCTCCCAATCATTCTAGAATGAATAACATACAAAACTACACAGTGCTGCCAGCTCTTGTGATTTTGTAAGTCCTGAAATATTTGCTTTTTGTTCTCTCAGTTTTTGCTCCCAGATTAATGCAATGGAATTCCTCTTCCCATTAGAAAGCAAGAAGAGGGGGGAAAAAAGCACTCCAGTTGTCCAGTCTACCTGGCAGGAAAGGAAAGCCAGGACCTATGACGCAGGAACCCCTTGGCTATTAGAACTGGTCTCAAACATGTCACCCCCATGAAAGCCACAGCTCCATCACTGCACTGTGGATATTGTAAATAACCCCTGCTCAGTAAATCAGACTATCAAATGAGTGCCCTTCTTTCTCACTGCTGCCCACCCCCATTCATGCATTATCTCATTGTTCTCTTCTCCTACAACAATTGTGCTTTCCTGCTTGAGAGCTGCTGGTGGTTTTCCAGTCTTCCAGGAGAAAGCCTTCAGGGAGAAGCAGCCAGATGCAGCAGGGCCCAGACTGAGCCTCAACAGACAGGGGAGGAGACCAGCCAAGGCAGACATCTTAGAATAGGCAGCTGGTCTCCCTGGCAGCTCTGGCCTGAAGAGAGCCCACTGGAGAGGCAAGGGATACCCTGCATCATCTTTCCTCAGCAAACGTGGGGTGGTGGACAGATGCCCCAGGGTGTATGGGTGCCATTGGTGGAAGCCAGTGCTGCATGACCCATCCTGCACAGGAACTGCACACCTCTACTGTTTTTATCAACACACATCCCCTCACTCATCAGTCAGGGCTAAGCCTCTCAGCCACCCCTTCCAACACAGATTTCCTGTAATATACTGTCAAATTCCATGTTCTGTATGAAAGGCACATGGGACACAGCTTTTCTTGTATACTTTTGCTGTCTGGCCATTTTGTGCGGCAGAGGCTCTCTCTGCATGTGTGACTTATCAGCCCAGATGTCCGTCATTTGCAAACCCCTGGGTTTTTATAAAGAAAGAACTTTCTTCAAGGAAAAAGTAGCTGGATTGCAAAGGTTGCTATATACAGACTCAGAGTACCTTGTTCAGTAAATCTGTACTTTTATTCTTCTGCTTCCTGTTAAAACCCACCATGCCAAGCGAATCAGTGAATCGTAGACATGGTGCATACCTGGAGATGGAGAAGTCATTCTACTGCTGCTTCTGTTGGTCAAGCCCTGTTCCTTCCATGAGCACACCAGGTATAAGCATCCCCTTCCCTTTCTCTCTTGCTGACACCAAGCTGTCCTGGCTGTGGCTCTCAAGTTTCACATGATGAGAAGCATGTCGCACCCCTGTGACTATCACTGTTTGCTTTCTAAGCTGTGATGTACTAAAGCACCTCAAGATGCTATTTCTGTGTGAGCAACTGGAAGTAACTGTAAAGCGATGTGTTGCCTTAACAAAAATGCAGGCATCTGAGCTCTACTGCTTCACTTCTACACAGGGGTAACCCCATGGAACTCATCATGGCTGATATTTGATGTGTACCGCAGATGGAAAATGCTGTAGTTTTTTTCAATGCTGTAACTCTCCTGTTGTATTCATTACCTAAGGATGTCATCAAAATCACTGTTGTGTTACAAAGGTGTCAGTGAACAGGCAATCCACCTGATATGTCAGAACCGATGATGTTTCCCTGATACAGCAAATAAATTGCCAAGCAAGTGTTGTCTTCATTTACATCACTTTTACCCCAACGTAATTCCATTAATTTGACAATTACAAGAGGGGTGTGGATCTCCTGGGAGGAAGCTCACCTTTACCATTCTTGAAATTGATGACATGGGTTTCCAGCAGCTTAACAGTGATTGTTCAGCAAAAATTAGATCTATGCAGGGCTGATGAAACTGCACGCACCAGAGTCATTAACAACAAGCAACCGAGTCTTGTTTACATCATTTCAGAGTCTGTTTAGAATTGGAAACCCATTAATGTATGAAAAGATTCTCTGAGGAAAGAGAGTGTTAGACTTTCTACCCTTCTCCAGTCTCTAGCCTGAGTAGGGACTGCCGCGGCAAAAAATGTTGGGATATCTCCAGTCTATTCCTTGCTCAGTGGCAGAGAGGAGATAGGCTCAGAGGAAGGTCTGACCCTGACCTCTTGTCCTGTGCCCCTTGCAACACCATGCAAGGGACGTTTTTGCCTTGCCTTTTGACAGTGTGACCATATCTCTTGTATTCATTTTCATGTCCCTTGGGTCTGAAAAGAAGTTGGGATTTTCTGCTTACCGTTAAAAATTTGTAGATCACTTTAAAGCTTTTATCCTAGAAAAATGCTCTCTAGGAGCAAAATACATTGGTAGATCTTGTGTGATTTGCATGTAGTTTATACGTCTGATGCGAATTGAAAAACTTTGAAGTTTGAATAGGGAAACCTCTGGTCTGCACTGTAGGTTTGGCTGATAGAAAGCCCTTCTGTGCTTCAAAGCTTTTCTAAGAAGTCAATAATTTTGAGTTAATTAGGGTTAGGAGCTGTTTCACTGTTTGAATTTGTGATAGCAGAGAGTTAAAGCTTTGCTTACGAAGTCTCTCACCTGGAAATACACACAAAGCTGTTCAGTGTTAATTCCCAAGTTTGCTTTAAAGTTTTTGGGTAAACCTCTTCTCTCAATCCACATGAAAAAGCTCTTCCAGGTCTTTATTTGCCTTCCTTTCACAGCAGTTTGTCTAGGCTTGGTGGGGATTGTGCTGCCTTTGCTATCAAATCTGCAGGAAGACTGTTAAAACACTTTCTACTTGTGTGCCAGCTCTTCAGGATGGTTGCTAACAGAGGGCTGGAGGTTCAAATGTAACAGCAGTATGGATATGATGTTAAGGGTTTACAGATGACTTCTGACAGAATTCTGAGAGTATTAAGGGAGGTTCACTGCTTTCAAGTTGAAAAAAAGCATCCAAGACAGTCACCTGAGCTAGATGATGTTGTCCTGGTTAAGTTTATTCTTGACGTTTTCACTAGCCCTGTAAGAATTTTACATCTTCTTTAAAGATCTGCAGTTGTTCTTTATTATTATGGAGAAGACACAAAAACACACTAGGACACAAAAAGGAAAATGTATCCTGGGGTCATGTGAGCAAGCCCACTTCTCTATGCCATCTAAAGGGTTAATCAGAATGTCTTGGGCCTCTAAAACTGATATGATACCATTTGTCTTTCCCAGGCCTGCCATTTTGGGCTGTAGAAAAGCAGATCTCACCCCCACCGTATGAGACTGAAGGAAACCACCTGGCCACTTCCAGCTGGTGTCCTTCGCTCCACCAGGAGTCTATGGGACTGTAGCCCATGTCTTGCTGCTGGAGGCTGCAGTCCAAGGTTTCCTGGTGGCTGAGAGCCCAGCCTCGTACTGCAGCCCCCAGACCTTGCCAAGCCATGGCTCCAGTGCCACTAGGCTTACCTACCAGTTGTAACTGTTTGGGCAGCAAGCAAATTCATTTTTCTCCTATGAGATGTCCTGCCCCAGGGTGCTCCCTTGGATGGGTTGGAGCTCCTGGCTGGAACCTAGCATCTCCCACTGACTGACTGGAGGCATCTGTCCTGCCCCACCACATGAGAGGCTGTTCCCCGTTGTCTTTTGATCAGATGTGCCAGAGGCACTGTGGGTGAACAGAAGATGAGACAGAGCTGGGGACCACATCAGCCACGAGTCACGCTGGGTATATTTGAGGTGGTTGAGCTCCCCTCACCTACATATCTTGGGGGCAGTCGGGGGCATGTTCAGCTCTTCACAAAACATTTGTCCTACAGTAAGGCAGGGGAATAAACTGTGGGCACACTGCCTTATCAGCCTTAGTCTTTTCATTCAGGATGAAATAGCTAAATGTCTAAATGTTCTTTTCTAAGAGGCAGCTGATTTCGGCAAAAATTTACTGGAAGTCTGGCCCAGAAACGTTAAGTCGCTTTCAAAGATGTTGCAAAGTGAATGGTTTGTCTGCAAATTAAGACCATTTATAGTTGTAATATCCACTACTAGTTCTTAAGATACTTGAATGGCATTTCAAGGCTAGAGCTTAGGATTTTGTTAGGATGTAGAACATTCCTTCTCTGTTTGCCTTTTTATTTAAATAATCTCTGAATGAGATATTAAGGTCTTGTCTACTGGAAAAAATGTGGTGAAATATTTTATATCAGAAAACCAAAGGAGGCAGCTTCATGCAGACATGACTATGTGACATTAGAGTCTTTTATTGATTTCACTTATGCCTCTTGGGAATAGCTCACATTTAAAGTTACATCTAAAAGGTCATTTTTATATTGGAATAGGGATATTTACATAGGGAAGAGATGATGGTGTAACTGCACCAGGTATGTTATAGGTAACTGCTACCACTTTGATAAGTAGACAAGGTCTTTGAGATTGCATGAACGAGTAATTCTAGATCTAAATCTTGGCCCCAAATCATGCTTGAGGCTTATTCGTACACATCAGGGTTTAAGCCCTCAGCTGGGGTAAGCTGATGCCACTGTATTGATTTTTGAAAAGCTAAACCAATTTACAGCAGATGAGAAACTGCTCCAGATTTCCCAGCTGCCCTATCAAAAGTCTTCTCAGAGCATTGACTGAGGGAAAAAAGGTCTCAGCCTGATTTCAAAGAACATAATAGACTTTTAATTTAATTGACTTAATTTTATTGGCAACTATTGTATGATGAAATGAAAACCAATGATCTGGTTGAACAAGAAAAGGTTAGATGGGAGTAACCCATCAGCAAATATCAGGGCATCATCCTGTTGTCCTCATTTAATAAAAGAACGGGTCAGTAGGTATAATCATAAACATTTTTGCATTTTAGTGAAGATTTATTTGACATTACTAGCAGAGAGATGGATTCTTGGAAAAGCTAATGATGAAATAGTCTAGCAGATGAGAAGCTAGATCCTTTATCTGGCATAAAATCACACAGCTGTACAGACTGACCTCTTTTAATTTCACCTTTTATAGCAGTTGAGTTGAGCTATTATTTTGGACTGCTGTGCGATATTTGGTATTTTTTAACTTTTCTTTGAGGTTTGTTTTTTTTTTTACTTACAGCTTCTCTTGCCTGTCTCTAATGTCCTAAGCAATCTCTGCGTAGATCTAACTGGATATACAGTATACCTGAGAGACAAAGACTCAGAGAGGGAGATGAGTTTCTTATCAGGGTGTATTCCAGGGTAAAACTTCAGGTCCAACATTTAAGAACATTTAGCACTGAAATGTGTTGGTGCTCAGGACAGCACAGGACACAGCTTGCTAACCACCTTGGCCATCCCTTGGCCTGCCAGCAAGCACAGCTGCTGCCAGGATCTCCATAAGCATGTCATTGTATCGCATGGTTGGGGCCACCATCCCTTCCTCCACACCAGGTCTTCCACCTCCCTCCCAGCCCTGGGCATTGCCAACCTCTGCCGATTTGGCACTGTGCTTGCTGGCTCCTGAGAGCCAACAGGGCCTGCCTTAACACACTGTGATGGCTTGGCCATTGAAGGTGGGTGACGTGGCTGGACACGGGGCTATGTGGAGTGGGCCAACAAAGCAGGTTATCTGCAGCCTCGCAGGCCCAGGAGAGCAGGCAATGGGTGGGCTGCTTTGGAAACCTGCCCACCACACGTAAGGTCTTGTCTGAAGAAGCAGGTTCTTCTCATGCCTGCTCCGTGCACCACATACCAAATGGTCCTATTTTACATGCTGTGCAACCAAGCTTTCAGCTGTCTGGGGCTTGCTGGAAGTCCAGCCAAACAGGATTTAAGAGCAACAATAAAATCTCATCCAAGGACAGGAGTACCCTGAGGGATAGAACAAATATCATCCAGTGCAAAATGAGCAAATTCAGAGTAGATGTAGGGAAACTAGATGTGATTCCTCCCTTTATTTTTTGCTCATATAACTTGCTAGCGGTGGGTGTCACTTGCAGGAGAAAAGTAGTTTTTAACAGAAAGCTGTCAGACCAACTTTGAAAAAAAGCTTTTCTGAATCAGTACCTGCAAATAAATAATTAATATATGTATATATGAACTAAAAGTTTAGCGTTTTCTTCATTTTAGCTGTCCTTGGTTAGAACTAAGTACTCCAGGAGTGCAGCTTTTTTTTGTGTTTACATGTGCTGGGGTTTGATTTGGCCCTGTAGGTGCAAGGCCTGTAGACTCAGGCTTCTTGCAAAGACTTCTACTCAGCCTTCTCGTGAAGACGGGAGCAGCCACCCCGACCTGGAGCTCCATTGCTGGCAGCTGCCCGAGGGCTGCACTGCTCCCTTCACATGTAGAGACATGGCCGGCCAAATCCAGTATAAGCACCCCAGGCACACATGAAATCTCCGCCACCTTACACCACCGCCCCTACACTGGTCACCTCATTGCCTCCCCAGGGGTCACGTGTGCTGCCGCAGACCTCATAAGTGCAACCCTTTGTCCGTGTTTCTGAGAGATGGATTGGTCCCTGCCTCAGAAACCCTGGGTTGGGCTTTGCCATGCTCCAGACCAACTCCATCATTTTGTGCTAGTTTCTGTCCCCACATGCCTATCCCAGCTCTTCACTGAAGATTTCTGGTTCCATGGCAGAGGCAGCGGGAAGAGCTGCTTGTCCTCTGGCTGGGATGGTGAGTGTTACTGTTGTTTTATCAGGGATCCTTGTCCCTGTCAGAGTACCCCTACAGGTGTGCCACAAGGCATGCTGTGGTGGTTTCTGCTCTGATTTTCTTCCTTCCCCTGTCTCCAGCTCCCCTAAACTGCTCCAGCCTGGCTTTGTGCTTTCAAGGCACCATCCCCAGCCAAATCTAAGGGCAAAAAGGCACAGCCACTACTGATAATGCCAAGTATTACAAACAAGGCAGTCTAGTGACACTGTATCAGCTGGGCTGGACCACCATGGAGATGATCACACAGCAGCAATTTGGTTTTACAGTGGTCTTACCCTTTCTCTCAGTATGTTCCCCTTGGGTTTAATGAGCAGAGCCTTCATGGGCTTCACTGAGCGCGTGCTCATAGAGGGTTCACTGAAAAAGTCAGTGTTCATCCTCTGGTGCTGTGCCCAAGAGTGGGGAGAGGATGCCAGGGGCTCTGCTTTCGGGGAGAGTTGCTGGTGGCTCCCCTTGTCCCAGAGCAGAGGCAAGTTCAGGGCATGTAATCTCCTCCTGGGGGTGTGAGACTCCTAAGGGCAGAGTTATGTGATGCTAGGGTTGCCCCTCTATTATCACATTCCTGCAGGGTGAAGTCCTAACCACTGCAGAATATGCCTGCTGCTGTGAGACTAGGTGTCAGATGCTATAGTCCTCATGGAATAGCTGCCTTTCCAATGCAAAGTTGAAAACTAACCATTTTCACCTGAAAATCCAAACACTTTCTCCAAAGGAAACCCCAAACCCAACCCCTTCCTACCCCGTTTTAAATATTTTACTTTTCAGGTCTGCACTTTTCAACAACAAAAAGAAAAAGAGGTGATAAAACCCCAAGATTTTCCCAGGAAAAAGCATTCTTAATGAAATTTTTTGGTCTGGTCCATAACAGAACATCTTGCAGCTGACCTCCCTGTTTGAATGCCAGCAGCAGCTGGAGCCTGTGATGCAGGATGAGGCCTGCTTTGCCTGGCTCCCAGGGCTCTTGCCATCCGGCTGTGCACCACAAACTGTGCCTGGTGCAGGGTGGGCTCCACAGAGGAGGGCTGTTCCCTGTACTGCAGCTATTGCGGAGGAAAAGCAGCTTGTATCTTAACACGTTTCTCCTGGCAGTCATTTCAAAGGCTTCTCCTCTGAATCACGGCTGCAGGCACTGCCTACATTTCCTTTTTACAGAAATTGGCAGGTTGAGCTATGCAAAATTCCCTAATCCTGTTTATCTGCTGCCTCCTTCCCAAGAGGCACAAGGCTCCTGTGGCCTCTCCAAGGTTTCCTCTATGCCGTTACCGGAGTTATATTTGCCCGTTTGAAGGCCAAACGCAGGCACGGGGAGAGGAAGGCAACCTGGAGCCCTCGGCATGTCAGAATTCGGGATTTCAGCATGCAGTAAGGCAGGCAAGTGCCGTGGTACTGTGTCCCTTTAGCCTTTCCTGGAATAATAAACTCCACAGCAAATTACTTGTGTCCAGAGCAGGTGTTTGGCACATAAAAATAATCCATTGCCCAGGGTTACAGGTAGCAAAATGATGACCTTAAGGGTCTTCTCCCTACCACCCTGCGGTCCTGAAGGAGGGTGGGGTGAGGATGCAGGCAGGGGAGCCTGGGTTACCTGTCTTCTGGGCCAAAATCTTGATCTCAGTGCCCTGAGCCACTCAATGAAGGTTGGCTGCTCTGTGCAGCTGAACTTTATAGGCCCAAGGGTAAGGAGAAAATAAATCATCTCTGTCCTTAAACTTTGCACAGTGAAATTCACTTCTGTGCTTGCCAAGAAGGAGCATTGGTCTGATCCTTAGAGTTTCTGCTCAAGGCCAGCTGGGCTATACCAGGGTGCCCGTGGGGGATAGAGGACAAACTGGGGAGCTGACCAGCTTCTGAGGTGGGGTGGTGGCAGTGGGACAGGTTGCAAAGGTATGAAGCGAGGTGCTACCAGGGTGAAGGAAGAAGAGCTTGGGCAAGGGTAGCATGAAGGAGGTGGAGAGAGGAAGCATCTCACTTTTGGGGAATGGCCGAAGCCCTGTGCCACCAGGAGTGATGCTCATCTCCTCAGCTGGACCACAGAGTGCTGAACCTCCATGTGGCTGCTGTGGACAAAGGCATGTGAAAGCCCTTGGAGCACTCATGTCTCACCTCTCTTCCCTGCTGGGCCACAGAGGGTCCATGCAGCCATCCCTTACTCCACAATGACTGCGGCAGGAGTCTGGGTGGTGAACTTCGAGGTCCGAATCCTGCTGATGAGGGGTGTGAAGGCTGGTGCACCACCACAGGGCACTCCCGGAACAGGGTTGGTGGCACACACACATGCACATGGTGCTCAGCGAGTGTTAGGGCCAAAATCTTGACTTCGCAACCTTAGTGGTGTTTTAGCAAAGTTTGTGTGTGGGTATTGACTAAGCTGGGATCCTGTCTGGATATGATTCACCTTCCTTCCCCCTCAAGTGAGGTACGTTTGGGAACCTATCACCAGGCTGGCAACAGCTCTGTGAAACACTGGCTGTCTTATTGTGGAACTAGGGAGGCCACCTCAAGTACATTTCTAAAATCAGCCTCTTTCTGTTATTTACGACATTATTTTACGTAAGAAGCGTTGCTCGTGAGCCTGTTCTCTAGGATGACATACTGAAGGACCATATGTCATGGTTTGGACTGCCAACACATCAACATTGCAATCGTTTGCAGACTGTTTTGTTTTTCTTTGATTTGGGAATCTGTGTAATTAGCTCCCCAGAACAGCCGGGGAAAGGAAACGCAGTCTGTTATTTAGGCAGAATTAACATCCTTGTTCTCTGTATTGTGATCCCTAGTTTCCTAGTGCTGGTGCCAGAGCAGTGGAGAGATCAGTGCTGAGACATTCATTCCCTGAACATACTTTCATTGCAAAACTATTTCTGCTCCTTTGCTAGGCTATCCCAAGAACCCATGGACTGGGACAAGACATGCTGATGCTGTAATTAGTAAATACCCACTGCAAGTGACAGCTAAAGATTTATAGCTGCCATCAGAGGTTTCAGCAAGAGGAAAAGCACCAAAGCACTTACAGTCACCACCAGCACAACAGTTTTCTGTTGTTTACTGCATTTTTCTCCACCCTCCCAGCAGGGCCCAGCTATCATTTCCTTTGTGCTGCAGATCTGGTAAATAATTCTATACTGACCTGTTGTGGCAGAAGTCATGTATGAATGTGCCGGTGGGGAAAGAGTTATGTTATTTTAGTAGGTTAACAAGCCCGTATAGGCTTCTTTGCTGTCAGCATTTGGCCTTCTACCAAGCATATGATTGTTCTGTTATGCTTTCTGTTCCTATTCCGGTGGTTTATGCAGGTTGGTGTTAGCACTGCCTATAGACAGCCAAAAAGCAGGAGAAGAGCACCCATGCTGAATGGCCTCCCACTCACTTCTAGATGGGTGCCTCACACTTGTCCTTTGGAGGCAGGAAAGAGCTCTGCCCCCTGGTAGAAAGGGCAGGCAGGTGCCTGCAGGTGGGTGGTTAGGGGCTAGAGCAGTGCTCCCCCAATTTTAGCACGAGCACTGACCATACCTGAGGGTATAATCTGAAATCTGTGATGCACATGCACGCAAAAGGAGAGCTTGTTTTGTGCTGTTGCAAGTAGCATGTCTCCCAAACACATTACCAGCGAGGCAACATGTCTAGTGCTTGATTGGCATTGATGCCTAAGATGATATGAGCTTGGCCAGAGATGTTACTGTGTTTGGACACCTCTCTCATCCTCTTTCTTCCTCACCCCTGCAGAGGCATGTGCACACATGGATCCTCTCTTGCTTGGTAAATGGTGAGTTTATACTGGTCTCTCAAATAGGATAAATTCTCTTCTCTGCTCAGCCAGGGCAACTCATATAGGAATGAAATTGTCATTGATATCATTGCCTCTCAGTAAATTTAATCAAAATTGTCCAATAAGTTCAAAAGTTATTAAAGTCAGGGGAAGGGGATCAGAGTGCGTTGTTTCCATAGGAAAACAGGCAGAAAGGGGGGATGTGTATTATAGAAGAAGAATGGAAATTACTATTTGCAGTCTTAGCATGCTATCTCCCTGTCTGTTTTCCTCTCTTCCACGTGTAAAACAAATATTTTAACTGATTATCATTTCTTTGCATTTACTCTTTCTGCTCCCTTGGCCAGCTCCACAGGCAGCATAGACAGCCTCCTCGGGTCATTTTGAACGCCTTACTCTTCTCAACTGCTCCTCCTTGGGACACCTGGCCTTGCTGTCCTGGGACGGATGTGCTTGGCTCCTTGGCTACAAATGCAGCACAGTTAGAGCAGGAGTAGCTTGCCAGGTACTAACTCATGCCTTGTGGCTCACACTGTGCAAGCCGTGCTCTTCCAGTGACCCTCTTGTCCTGCTGAAAGGCTGTGCAGACCTGTCTGATGGTTTGACATAGTGCTGGGCCTGATAACAGGAGGTGTAGCCAAAGTTAGGTCTGCTGGATGTGCTGGAACGTGTTCCACCCTGGGATCTGCCTGCCTTGGCTGGAGTAGCTGGCCTGTAGCTGACCCTCAAATTTGTGGCATTTCAGCCAGGGGGGTGAATTTTGACAATGCTTCTGTAGATTTAATATCATTTTGGCCTTGCTCCCACTGATGTTGTGGCCATAGCTCTGGATATCAGCTGGTCCCAGCCTCTTCTTTTGCTCATCTTCTTTCTGCTGCGTTTTGCCTTGCTCTCCTCAGCCCTGGCTTGTGGGCTTTGCTTTCTCTGGGGAAAAGCTCAACAAACTGCTTCTGCCTTTGGTTACACCTAGCTCCATTCTTCTCCCTTGCATTACCTAGTCGGGTTCATAATCTTGAGGTGTTTCAAACTTGAAGGTATTTTTTTGTCATTTAGTCCTCTTTCCAGAGGTGTTTTTTGAGAGCTTGAGGCAGTTATCCTTACTGCTTAGTATTAGTCTCTCCCTTGGTCACCATCCCAGTTTTGGTCCATTTCTTTTCCATTTGGCTGCCACTTGACCATACAAAAATATTGGTTAGCTGTAGTGTATAACCATGCAGGAATTTGACTCCTAAAAGGGCTTCAGAGAGAATTGGACTAGAGGTTCATTGGGAACTCAGTTGATCAGTGTAACAGAAACAGGAATTATTTGCTGTGACTTAGCAGATGGCATTGTGTTTGTAAATTGGGTGAAAGGCAAGAAAAGCTGGTGATGCACTAATTTGTTTGATCAGAATCTGCTTGGAAGGTAAAGAGGTTTTGGTAAAATTTTTGTGAACAAGGCTGCTATTAACATCTATTTATGGGTCACTGTGACCCTAAAGGTTTCTGATAAGACCTTTGCAAAGTCTTCGTGATTCTGAGAACATACATGTAAATGAATTGATATTTCCCCCAATGATAAAAGGGCAACTCCAACATGTTGCAGAATATTTGCAAATGACTGTAGAAAATTGATATTTGGGGTCATAAAAGGGCATGCTTGAGAGATTGTTTCTGGGGCTTTTCCCAGGGTGAGACTCTTGGTCTGCCAAGCAAAGGAGTCTGTGAGCATGGACCAGATAACAACTCGCTAACAAGGTTTGTCTTGTAAAAAGGGCCCTTTGAGTTAGTGGTTAAAATGCTCTGTCTTCCCTTGACTTCTGCTGGAGGAAGTCTGTGAGTTTCTGTATTAATTTTTATCTGCATGTCAAGAATTTAGCCTAGAAAGCATAACTGGACTGCATTAATTAAGCTTTATCTAATCTCCAGCTAAACCGACAGTCAACAAACAAACAGAACTTTCTCAGGATGGATATGCCTCGCATTTACATGATTCACAGCACAGTTTCACCTTCTGGGCAGAAAGGTGTTCCCCAGGAATTTTGTGGTGCACTTTCTAGGAGGAATGAACCCCCTCCTTACAACTTATTTGTGTCAACCATAAAATCTCCCAGGAAATGTCGGTGCCAGAAGAGGTCTGTTTGGACAGCATGGCATCCTTCAAGCATCCACAGGGTCTGACACATGAAGTAAAGTGCTTATTTTGTATTTTTAAATAAGTGCTTATTTTGTATTTTTGTATTTCCCTCCTTGCTGCATCCACTTGCACAACCTAGTGCCTCTTTGAGGAGGGTTTGGATTTCCATTTCCATCATAACCAAGCTGGAAAATATTACTGAAACCTGTGTCTTCCACAGCGTTGTTCACACAGAATTGTGGGTACATCCCTAGGACTGATCAAGACTGGAGTTTGCTATGTTGCCAGCAACATAAGCCAGACGGGCATTCTGAAATAAAATTGAATGAAAACCAAGAAATGATGTAGTGACTATATATATATATGGTATATGTACAGTGGGTGCCTATGCATGAGTTTCCAAGGGATATCAGGCTGCTAACACAATTGTTTTAGTTTAAAGCTAAACCCACTATGACATTATGTTTTCACAACAGGGTTCTTAGGCTTTTTTTCTCTCTGAGGCAATCTCACTGTTATTCACATCTAAACATGAATATCCCATTCCAGCCTGAATTTAATTCAGAGGGAGAGTTGTGAAAGATCTGGTTAACTCAGGTCTTCTCATTGTCTCTGAGTTTCAGTGAGGCAAAGGCACCTGGTCTTCCCCTGGCTCTAGAACTAGAACCGAGCAGCCCTGCTCCAGGAAGAGGGACAGAGAGAAAATTAAATAAAAGAAATGTGCACTAGTAAGGCCCATGGGTGCTAAGAGAGCTATGAGGGAACCTGAAACCATAAATGAAAATTTCTTCCAGGCTCAGCAGGAGGTACATCATCTCCTTTCAATGTGTTTTCACCCTTGAAACCTTCCATGGGAAGAAATGCAAAAGGGAAAACCTTTTCACTTGCACATGATAGGATGCCAGCAAGTGGCAGCAGCTCCCTGCCTGACAAAGAGACTGTCCACATGTCACATCAGCTGCCTGCTCTGTTGTTTATCGGAAAAAACAGTGAGACAAAACAATGTAGACATCACAAGCTTTTCTGACACTGCCGGAGTAGCTTAGCCTGGGAATGACTTGAGGGGCTGCAAGAGGTGAACTGGAAGCTAGGGGAAGAGTCCTGCTCCCATCCCATTTTGGAGAGATCCAAGAGGGCCCAGCAGCATGGAGGAAAGGAGAAATGTGGGGTTTAGGAAATAAGGAATTCCTTTTTTTTGCAGGAGGAGCTCCCATTGCTATTCTGGTTTTTGTGTCTTCAATCATCAAATGCAGCTTTTGTCTTTTGATAGAGCAAGGAGGAAAGCATTGTACAATAGCTGTTCTGACAGCCCGGCACACCCCGCTTCAGTGCTTTAAAGCTTTCTTTGTGCTGAATTTGTTCTTATAGTGCTAATGACCAGGTTGCCATAAATAGGCACTAAATAGGTCTGGATACAGTAAAGAAAAGTAAAGGTCAATGTTAGCTCTTACTTTGTATTTTAGATTTCTCTATCAAAGAACTTCACAAGGAAGGGGAAAGTGCATTTTCAACTTGGGCTTCCTTTTAGATACAGAAGAGGAAACTGAGGCATGAAAAGGTTGCTTCTCAGAGCAGAATAGGGATGAGAATGGATGTGGACTCTGCCTGACGTCCTGCAGGGTTTCTGCTAAACAGCAGGTCATCACCGTACAGGTCAAAATTAACTCCCCATTGAAACCAAAGGTAAAACTGCTGTTGACTTCAATAGAGGCAGGACTTCACCTGAAGTCCTAGAGCAGCCCAAGCAGTCTAAGCGTTGAGCCAAGTATCAGTCTTGATGTCCAGTATGGGGAAGGCAGATGTATTTTGGGTGCTGGGGTGCAGGTGCTTTACTGGCCACAGTGGCTGCATGAAGAAAGATGAAAGGGGATGTGGAAGGTGGTTGTGTGTGAAAGTAGAGGCTAGATCGTGTGGCCCTTATAGAGCTGGTATCTCATTTTAGCATCCCAGCATCTGACAATGTGTCTCCTTGATGGCTTGGTCACTCACTGAGCCTGGCACTCTGCCAGAGCATCACCCTTTGCATGGGTGCCAAATGGGTGAGAAACATGCCCTTGTAAGAAGTGTCCTCCCTCTCTGCCTCACTGACTAACAGATGCACATGACTGTGTTGCACCTTGTGTGGGGAAGCAAACCATGGGTCATTTGTAAAGGTGGGCAGTATGGGTGGTTTAGTGGCTACATTTCCTTTACCTGCCCTAAGGCAGACTTTGAGTGTTACAGCTTGAGCACTGAACCACACCACTCCGTGAATGTACCAGACCTCATGGTTAGCCACAAAAGCCCTGTTATGTCCCAAAAACTAGGCGAATCTAGAATGTGTTCTCTTTCCAACCTGCTGCAGCAGCGAGACCATCAGGTCTACAAGCATCCAAGCTGGTAGGCATTTTAATAAATGGGGATAAGCCAGAGCCTAGCTTGGATGCAATCCCTTAGTAAGACTCTGATGGTACGAAACTAACAAATTAAGCAGGGTGGAGTCCCTTTAAGGGGGAATATATAATGCTGTGTACTGGTGGTCGGATGGGTAGGAGAGGGAGGCACAGTGTGGCACCACCGGGGGACATGTGCTCAGCTCCCGGTGGCCATCACTGCTGCGGGTGCTACAGGGTGCCTGGATACCTCATGCAAAATCAAGCACAGTTCCTGCCTAAGAAGGTTGGTTTTCACTTCAAGATTGTGCGAGACCATTCTGGGTTCACAATGCTGGCCCACACCCCACAGCCACACTTTGGGGACCACATTGCCCACCATTCCCCAGGGGTTTGTGGGGCTGGGCAGAAACCAGCCTGGCTGCTGTTGCAAAGGGGTTAATGGATGGGCAAGGGATGGAGCCATCTCATGGAGAGCTGGTGCCTGCAAGGGCACAGATCGCTGCTTTATGACACGGTGGCACACAGTAATTTGTGCCAGGTAAGGAAGACACAGATGTGACTGGTTATATCCACAGGCGCATTGCCAGACATTGCCGGTATCTGCCAGCTCCTGTGGGTTTACATTTAGCTTGCAGCAGCTTAGGAAATACTGCAAAAGGAAGCAAGAAAGGAAGAAGTTGTCCTGCAAGGGAGTCCGTCAGCTGCAGTTGTCCTAAGAGGGTCGAGTTCATTCCTGGGCAGCTCTCGGCAGCCACTTCAGTTCACGTAGGTCTGGTGTTTGTGAAACACCCTGTACCGGTGACCAGACCCAGAGTGACCTGGTCCTCTTCTCTTTCTAGAACCAAGCCCTCCCTTTCGACTCCTTTATTTTTCGCTACTGCCTGTGCTTGCTCAGAACTTCCCTGCTAGGGATCAGCTGCTGTCAGGGGCTTGGGTGGCATTTGCCCACAGCCCTGCGGGAAGCTGAGCATGAGCAGGCATTTTCCAGAACAAGGCAGCCAGTGCCGGGTATAGAAACTGCTTTCCAAGTGGGGCAGGCTGGGTTGGAGCCCAGCATATGACCTTTTCTGCATGGCATGCTCCCATGTAATGTGACCTGATGTCATTCTGCTGCCACGAGGTGTTGCGACAGGGCTTGCTGGCCTTTGCATCATGCAGGCAGGACATTGCATTCCTCCCCTTGATTGAGGGACCACTGGTAAACCACACAGGATGCCAACCGAATTTTGCTATTTTTCATTTTATGTTGCTTAGGATGAAAGTATTTGACCTTAAATTACTCTTCTTTTTGAAAAGGCAGCTTGTTTTATAGGAAAGAGGATTTGATTCTTAGGTTTTGGAGAAAATCTGATATGAATCTGCCCATTGTTTGATGCTGCCCATCCTTCCCATCCAAACAAGGAAACTACTGTAGTGGCTGGCATTAGGCGTCTGTCATTCAGGTAGGGAGTCTGAACCGTGCTCTCTGCTCTCTGCCTGTTTCAAGCAGCAATCCAGGAGCAGGGATACTTCTGTTTGTAGTGCAATGCAGGCTGTGTACCCACTGTAAATTAAGTTTACCGCACACAGGTAAACAGCTCTGTTCTTTAACACACCAGCTCAAGTGGGAGACAAGTGTGAAGTGCTTGCGTTGAGATGAGATCACTTCTTTTACACTATCTCACTTCATCCTAATCCTAATCATCCTGGTTTGAGCCTGCTAGTCTGTGGAGAGGGTGAAACGCAGAGGTAGAAAAATCAGCTCTGACTTCCACTGCAAAAATCAGCTCCCTGGCTTCCCATCTTCAGCAGACTTCTTGCTACCTGTGCAAAATGTAACATATCTTCCTCCCAATTCCTCTACCTGCACTGTGGACTGTAACACGACAGGTTTCTTTTGCTTTGGGCATTACAGAAACAAGATGGAAATGACAGGGATCTTTGATAGAAACGTAAAGATGGGAATATCCAGAAAAGGGACAGAGTAAGTTAAAATTCAAAACCGCCTTCCAGAGAATTGCACTCAAGAATTTAGAATTTGTAGTTGTTCCAGTCAAAGATAAGTTTGTGGGCTCAATAAAAAAGAAAAATAGGGGCCAGCTGAATAAAATAACATGACTTTTGGAATCTGGATGGTCAAATGATAGTATTCAGTGTTAGTATTCTGATCTAAAAGAAATCAAGTAATAAAATGCTCTTTTTACTTAGATGGATGATTTCTACTATTTACATGTCTTACTTTTCAAAGTCAGCACAACTGTTGGGAAAACAATTGTATTTTTTAATTTTTGCTTCACATCGTGTAAATTCTATCATCTGCAGCTTTTTAGTTATTGGTGCCAATGATGGATCTGTAAGCAACCTGGCTTGAATCTGGGAATGCAGGCAGAGTTTGCAACAGTAGCACTTTAGAAGACCTTCCTTATGACCTGATGCAATTAGCCATGGTCTCACTGAGAGACTTACGGTGCACATAGCATCCCCTCTGAGTACAGCTGCAATGAAGAAGCAGAAATTTCTGAGACAGCACAAACTTACAAACCCTTCCACAAAATTATCAAATGACAACAGGTTGAAAGTATGTAATGAGAAGCACGGGTTCACTGACTAAGCATCCCTAAAGGGACTGATGCTTAATCCTTTCATAGATGGTGCCCTCTCACCCCGCTCTGAAGGAGGAGGAGGCAGATGTGCTCTAGAGAAATGACATAATTAAGAGTAAGGTTGATCTGCTGCTAAATGTGAGTAATATGGAGTCTGCCTTCTTACTGACCTGCCTAAGGCAGGCCAGTCTATCAATCAGGGCACTCCACATAGCCCTTGATTTGTCCCTGCCTCCTTGTCCCCACTCCTCTCTTTTGGGAGGGCAGCAAGGGCTTCTACTTAGCACGTGGCAGTAAAAGCTCACAGTTTCAAGGCAGTAGGGGCTGATAATCTCAAGTGTTGCTTTGGGTCCCATGCCAGCTCTGCACTCCTCTGTTCTTACACACGCTGAGAGGTCTTAGGAGATACCTTCACTTCCATATAGCTGCAATACTGAAGTCAACTCTAAAAAAACAATCAGAGTAAGGAGTTAGAAGAGAAGTTTGTTGTAAATCACTGCACAAACTATTGTCCACTTGGATGCAACAACCAATTCCTGCTGCTAGAGAGAGTACTAGGTACAGCCTAGGCTGAAAGGGATGCAGCATAGCTAGATACAGGAAGACTAAAGCCATCGTTGGTCATCTTTGTAAATCTTTCCTTGGAAGAAATCGTGGGAGTAAGAATTAAGTTCCTGTGCATATGCAAGCCCATTTCCCTCATGGTTAGCAGCTCTGGCTATCACAACTCTGCAGCAGGACATGCATGTGAGTATATAAAGGTAACCCTGAAGGCTTGCCATCTAGACAGCACATGCACAGATAGCAGGGAAGAGGGGACAGTATGAGTACCAAAGTCCTGCACAGGTTTGTACAATCCATGCTAAGAAGCTTCTGTTAGTGTTTCACTGATATTTCTATCCAGGCTAGGTCGTGCGTGTGCCTCCATACCATCACACCGCCAGACTGCACTTACAGGCATCACCCTGGTATCTCCCTGGAATCTCCCTGGCATCACCTCTGCATCACCCCTACATCACCCTGGCATCCCAGGGACTGCAGATGACTGCGTTATCTCTCTGACTGCTGGGAACGTCCTGAGAGCTGAACAACTGGCAGCTGGTTTGGGATACTGTGAATTCCTCGTGCTAATGGCCTTTTCTGCCTCCCCCCTGCCCTGCCTCCCCCCTGCCACTGCCCTCTGTGCTCTTGCTCTGCAGCAAGGGGGCTACATAGCAGAGGAGGCATCATACAGATTTGTCTGGTGGTTTGTAATCAGAGGGGTGTGATGACCTCTCACATTCATCAGATGCTTGTTTTCAGCCTGGACCCATCTGTGATAATTTTTTTTTTCTTCCCTCCCTCTGTTCAGCTCAAGCTGCTTCGGGAGAAGTGGCACGTAGGCACATACGTCCCTGCACACACTATACTTGTATAAACTCCATCAGGAAGTCATCTGGCCAAACTTTCCAGAGCTCTGCTTTTAACTCTTCCCTAGGCAGGGTGTACTGGCAGCCTGGGGATTTTCAGGGAGCGTGAACATGTGCATTCATCCTCCTGTTCTGTTTATTGATTCCCACCACTCGCCTTCCTACAAGCCCCGAGCATGTGGCTGTGCAGCTTTTGCACCCATCCTACTCTGAGTTCCCATCAGAAAGAAGTCCCCTTCAGCTGCACACATGCGCACATCCACCCACAGGCACACACAGGGTTTTGCAGTAAAATGCTACCTTGGTTTTCCTGGGGAATGAAGCTGCAAAAGCCGATCACCAAAAAGTGCCACAGCAGAGACTGCCCTGGTGGGGCGGGAGGAAGCGCTGGTGAGGCAAGGCTGTTGGTGGGGGCAATTCTCCCTTGCGGTTGTTATTTCAGAAGTGTGTCCTTACCAGTCTTACAAGTAGCAAAGGAAGTTCTCACCGCCCTTCAAGTTTGCTGTGGTCAGGGAAAGATAAAAAAAACAGAACGCCAATCCCTTCGTAACTGACCCTGTCTTCATGGAAGATGTGTCTCACTCTATGTCCCACTGCACAGAGGCACGATTACACACCCACATAGGCACATCAGCGTGCACACAGACATTTCAAAGGGCTGAGAAAAACCCCGTGAGACTGTTCACATAAGAGAAAGGCTGCTCTTCCTCCCTGTGACATGTATGGATTACTAGTTCTCCCTGCAAAATAAGTTATCCCATTTTGTTGGTGCCTGTTAACTGCCCATTGCCAGTTTTCAGTAGCTCTTACAAGATTTGGGGGCCCATTGCACAGGAATGAATAAACAGATTTGCTGAAAATGTTATCCTCCGTAAGCAGGGATGGAGCAGGGATGGAGCAGGGATGTCTGAGCCCATTTGCTGTTTGGCCAGTGGTGCTGACCTTTTTTGCTCCAGCTTACCTTGGTGTGAATATGTAACATGTCACACCAGCAGATCTCTGCTGGAGAGGTACCACCAATGGTAATGGTGTCTCTCTTGACTTACATCACTGCAAAACAGCCCAGAATTTAACTGTTTATCCATGAAGCTGTTCACAGACATTCATCCCTGGTTTAGTGTGTATTCATTAATCTTGCCTAGCATTACAAAACCATGACATGGGGAAATAGATTCGGCATACAGGTCTTCTGGTCACACAGGTGTAAATCAGAAGAAGTAACTCCATTCAAGTTAATTCAGTTAGCCTGATATTAATTTTGCCTTCTCTATCAGATTTACAGGCATCTGTCTGAGATAGAGGGGGGTGCGTTTGCACTCAGCCTTGCTCAGACAGCTGTGGTATGGAAGGGGTTCAACTGCCAGAAGTTCCTGAAAATCCAGGGATTACTTTTACAGCAGACTTATCCACTGCAGAGATGTTTCTCCTCTCAAACAGCTGTTTGTGCACTGTAAACAGCAAAGGAGCCTCTGTTTCTGTCAGACTCCGACTGAAGTTCATGAGTTGCAAACCACGACTGCTCAACGATTGGAGCTGGAGGTCTTAATGGTGTTCCCCATCGCCTCCTCTCCTGCAGTGAGAGGAATCAGTCAAGCTCTCATGATCCCTCAAGGAGGTGGAGAATCTCTGAGAGCTGGGGAACATGCAGGCTTTTGACCATGCATGGTGTTTTCCTTTTCTCTTGATTTGTTTCTTCAGTTCTTTTGTTGACATGGGTTATTCCTCTGTGCCCTCAACTGGAGGATTGTAAGTGTAACTTTTGCCCCAAAATCTAGACTCAGTTCCCCCATCCTGACAATTCATTGTAGCCTGAGCTTTTGCATGGTGAGTGGGGCATATGCAGAGAGGTAGCCTTACAGAAGGGGTTCTCTGTGCATCTCAGTATTATGGTTAAGAGGCCTGGGATGGCATTCAACATCAAATAGTGTTTCTCTGTGCACATAATTCCCATCAGGGCATTAAAGAAGGAAGCTACCCCTTGTCCTGCTCAGTTCTTTGGTCTTCTGCCTCTCAGTGGCAGAAGACAGTGGGTTTCCTCAGAATGAACTGACCACAGAGACCCAGCTCCATGCATGCTGGTGTGAAGGTGGGCTTGCTCCATCTTTGCCAAGTGCTTCCCCAGCCTGGCTGGGGCTCTGCTTACTGAGGCTGTCCCCCTCAAACAGCAGTGGCAGATGGGGACTTGTCTCCTAAGGCACCTTACTGGTACTGCTGTGACACCACATAGCACTTGGACCTTTCTCCTGGGGGCAGTGGAGGGAAGGGAGGTGTAGCCTCCCTGGCACACAAACACCTGTAACACACTAGGAATGGTTGATGTTGTTCACCAAGGCCCTAACTGTTGCCTGATGGGCCAGAGCAAAGAAACTATTGAATGCCTAAATCATAACGCCTCCCGCCACCACCTTAGGTAAGCCAACACTTGTCCGCTAACAAGCCAAAGGTAGCAGAGGTTCACCTTCCAATTTTAATGGGCTTCAAATTAATTATGAATAAGTACTGAGTGTTGTTATCAAAATGTCCAGCAAAAGAGACAGCCTGGTACCCTTTGGGGAACTGGAGAAGCACTGAGAGTTGACAAGGGCACCTTGTGCGTCCCTTGTGCAGACCACCACCCAGGCAGCTCCAGGCTCTGATTTGCTTTACCCGTCTCAGAAGTCCCCATGATAGATCAGCACAAAGATAAATCCCTTCTTGCCAAGCTTTAAACACAACTCTAAAGCAGGAAGAAACTGGCTTATTTCTGCCTGGAACCCTATGTAAACTCATCCTTACGCTGCAGACCTCAGGGCAGGCTTCCAGAGAGGTCCTGTGCAGCTGCCGGGTTTTGTGTGCAGAGTAACCTTACAGGCAGACTGGAGAGAAGGTATCCTTGTAGGTGCATTTCCACCTCTGTGACAGAGCCTTTGGGATTAAGTGTCCGTTATTTGGGAAGTGAAAAGATGTACAGTGCTGTGCTCAGTCCTGACCTTGCTATAACCTTTGGAGAAATATCAAAGATTCTCTCTAACCATGTACAGTGTAAACAGAGCGTAACAAAATTAGAAAGGAATCTGATAGATAGCCCCAAAGATAAATGCCACTCTGGGCAATATTGCTTTAAACTGTTGACAGAAGCACCATTCAGAGAGGAACTGTGAGATTTAAGTGCTTCTCTGCTCCTGGGTGGGATAAGGTGTCATGTAAAATGCGTTTTGTGTTTTTGTTTCATCTCCCTCTCTCCACTCTTCTCCAATGAGAGCAGACGTGCCGAAAGCATTAAAAACAGACTGCGGTGACTTTGCTGCACTAACATATCTCCACATCAAAGGCATTGCTGAAATCTATTGATCCTGGCAAAATTGCAGAAACCAGTGGTGTTTTCAGTGAGAAATCATGCACTTCTCAGTTGATTTGGGGAAAGAAAAAAAAAAAAAAAAAGAAAAAAGTTCCACTGTGTGAAATATTCACCCTACAGAGAAGCTGATAAACTGCAAAATGTTTCAGCTGTCTCCCTCAGTGCCAGGAAATACTCAAGGATGCATTTATTGACAGACAGCAGAGCTTTGGCTTACATGGTGTTACAAAAATCTGGCCTATTTAAGTTTTGTTTTCACTGTTTGTGAATAACATGTGACAGTTCTTATCTGACCTATTGTTTACTTTCTATTTCTGAAGGGAATGCACCCTATGTCAGTCAACACTGTTGGCAGACAGCCCCATGACTTAACTCAAAAAGCCCAGAGATTATCAATGACACCAGGTCAGAACCACAGGGCAGGTTGCTGCTACGCTTTGGGAATGGTCCAGGCAGATTCACCTCCAGTGTAGGTATACCTTAATTGCAGTCTCACTGGAAAAATCTACTTTTGGTCAAAATATCCACCAGCTGTTTTGACCAAAAGCACATTTCCTTTGAATTTTGCCTTATAGATATGAAACCACTGGATTTGTATATCCCTTTAATTGAAGCTACTCAGTTTCTACTGAAAAGGTCTCTGTGCTGTAAGACCTGTATTAACCTTGTGATTCAGAGCAAAATCTGAAAAAGACGTATATCAAACCGCATAGTGGGAAGAAACATTTTGCCTTTCTCTGTTTTCAGGGCTTTAGTATTTGTAGGACTCTGACTGTTTGCATCCTGCACATGAGGGGCTTCCAAAATGTAAAAGCATTAAGGTGTTTTCAAAAGGTGTCTGTATGCAGGTAGAGGGTGTAAGTAATGCAGACCATGCCTATAGTACAGACCTGTCAGTTTAAGCTGGAGTATAAAGAGGTGTGATTCTTACCAAGACAGTTTTCAAACTCCCTAAGCAAAAGCACAGTGACCCCCAATTTGCTGCCACAGTTCACTTGGCTTTGCTCAGGGAGATGCATCTGGCTCTAATATGTTGACCCAAAGCACAGTGCAAACCATGTGCCTTGCCAGTATTGTTGAACTCAGGTTGGTGAAATGCTCCCATTGCAGATATGGCCTCATATAACGGCTGCATATACACTGTTAAAAGTCGCTCCTAGAGTCACTGTGCCAGAGGAGCCTTTTCCTTAGAAACATCCTAATTGGGGTCTTCCCATTCCCAGCCAGTGATCTCCATTGATCAGTAACACTGTCAGAGAACCTCCTCTCCCTTGCGCTCACTGTGCTCTTCAAACACAGCTTCTAAACACAAGCCAGCACCTGCAGTCCTCAGGTGCGGGATCTGCTGGTGGCACTGCTCTTGCTGCCAGCCACTGCTTGTCCTGGGCGGTGGTCTCACTCTGCTTACCAAGGTGATGGTGCCATCTCCTACTGCCTTGCCCACCACCCTAGTCTTGACCTATAGGACCAGCCTGATTTCCTCAGGGGAAAAGCATCAGCCTGGCCATCTAATTATAGTGAGATGGAAAAAAGTCCACTAAAGGATGAGGATAAGTTTTCCAATATGTAGCACAACAGTAATCAATACTTGCATCAATACTTAATTTATCTATGTCAAATGGAACAGCTTCAGCAGGAGGAAATGAGATCATCTCTTCTGGCCCTGCATGCTATGCAGTGTCAGATGGGATGGGAAATGTGGGTTTAAATCCATTTACTCAGAGGTCTTAATTCTCAAACCCTTGGATACAAGGGTGCTGCTGCCAGGAAGACTTTGGCAGGATGGACCCACCTCATCAACAGAAGAAATATCTTCATCTTTCTGCAAACCCAACCGCAGACCCTTAACCCCTAAGTGGAAACCCACTGGGATCAGCATGAGTCTGCTTTGATCTTGGGGAACTTTTCAGCTGGCCTCTGATGAAAGGCATCTACCTCATAGCTACTGAGTCAAGCCCCCAGAGGACCCTTGTTGCTTCTTATAAAGAGCTGCAGTTTCAGTAGGAGACTGCAGCATTACCCAAATACCAGCCCCCGTGAATATGTACTCCCTTGCCATGCAGCAGCTGTTCAGCCAAGGTATTTGCAATGTTCCTATGAGATACTAATTTTTGGGTACCTCCCCACAGGGACATCAATGGTGTGACTCAGTGACATGGAAAGCTTGCTGGGAAGTGGGGGAGAGTTGTCTGCCACGCACAAGTGGTGACATAAGTGGTGGGCAAGAAAAAAACAACTACTCCTCTGTTGCAACAGGAGCTGAAGGTTTCAGCTCTCCATGAACGGTTCCCCTAACAGTGACTAAGCTGTTCCCTCCATCCAGCTAACGGAGAGACCGTGCTATGCGCTGTGTTCCTGTTCCTGAAACCAGCTGGCTCCAGGTCATCCCATTTCAAGGCTTCTCAGAAGGGATCTCTCTGTGTGCTGGTTTCGTGAAATATGCCGAATGCAAATTAAGTTAGATTTCAATTGCTCTTTCCTTTCTCACGAAGCACTTTCCATAGGATCCACAGCCTCTTGGTTTAGCTAACAGAAATGTAAGCTTGTCTTGCTCTTCTGTCATAGCCTGAGTCTTGCTCCTGAACTGTGGTGTGTCTTATTACCCCTTTGCCTGCAATACGAGATCACTATGACCATTTCCAGGACCCTCTTGATTTTCACAGGGGCCTGTCCACACAGAAAATATATCTGGTACTAGTGACAGCTGTGAATTTAAAGCACAGTATCTCCTTCTATTTGCCTTAACTGAAACGGATGAACTGAGTCACCTGTGTACTCTGGGACAGGGGTGCTGGCGCACAGGCTCGTCCAGGAAAAGTTATCCCCCAATAGTTCCAGGAGTCACTGAGGGCAAACTGAAGACCCTAAATCGGTCCTAGTGGTCTATGTGGATTCAACAAACACCCCAGACTGCAGGGACAGCTACCAAACTAAGTGACAACCCTTCTTCAAGGGCTTGTGTTCCTGTTCACCGTGGTCCCTGTTCACGACTGCTGTGGGTTGTTAGATGCTACCCTGAATGCCTGTAATAGGACTATCTTGTTATCTGATAAATGGTGTTCAGCACTTCAATAACTGCCTCCCACTGTCCAAGCAACCGGGCAGGCAGGCTGGTGCTTTTTGGGGAGAGAACAAGAGAACAAACATGCCAAACATTCATCAGATAGCTGAGTGCATTACCGGAAGGGGCTCAGACATTGTCATGATAAGTAAATACGACAGTCTACTCAGAACACAATAGAGGCTTCAGTTTATTCCTAAATTATTAATCTTCCCTGAGGAGCGGCTTTATACTGCTGACTTGGGCACTGTGGGAGCATGGCCTCTTCCCAGGGAGGGTGGCGGACTCCTCCCCTCGGTATCTCCTGGTGGGATCACAGTGAAACTTGGCCCATCCCAGCCGGGTTATCTGAGGGGGCAGGACATGACCTTCAGTGCTGGCTGGGAGAGGACATCTCCAGCATGGGTGGCAGCCACACTTTCTACCATGGGTGGTAAATGCCCTCTCCCCTGGATAGTGGGCTGGCAGCACCTTTCCCAATGAAAAATAACATAGTTGACTACCGTAGGATTTGTGAGGGAGCTTTTCATAACCACTTTTTCAACTCTCTGTTGCCTGCTACCTACATGGGGGGATGACAAGTCAGGACTTGGGCTCCTTAGCTCCACAGACCACGTTTCTGCTGCAGGCTGTAGAGTGATACCCCTTATAGGCTTTTAAAAGCATTTCAGTTCAGTCTCACTGGAGCCTGCTGAACATCTCAGAGCACACGAGTGAGGAGGCAAGCTGTGGGACACTGTGCATGGTGGCCTGCGCAGACTGCAAGGGGGACAGGAGGTGTGAGGGAGCTCCTATACCTTTGAGCCTGAGGTGGCACTCTGTGGGAGAAGTGAGCTTACAGCTGAAAGAAAAGGGTAGCTGCATGCACGACTTATATACATACACACGGCATGTATATGGTTGTGCTTGTGGTATGTCTGTAAAAGTGAAAGGATTCTTCCAGAAGAAGAATCCATGAAATCCTCTCTCCACTGAGGCAGCCAGCGATCCTTCAGGAGGAAACAGAAAAGGCGGGATGGTTTGCTAGCACGGAGCTGCAAGAGAGGGCAGGGACTGAGAAACAAAGAACTGCAGTCACACGGGGACATTTTTGTCAGAGGTATTCATAGCAATAGCTGCTGCCTGTCACTGAACTATTTTTCCCCTTTGCTCACTGGATTATGTTAAATAGGCCAAGGCTGCATCACCCCCCTTTGACAGACAGCATCGGAGGTGCTTTGGAGCTTGTGGGGGTCACCAGCAGCTCTCAGAAGTCAGCCTTTTGAAGAAGTTCAACCCCCGGCTGTTTTCCAGGCAATCCAGCTACCTCCACCCTCACGTAGGAGCTATGCCTCTCCCCAGGGAAGCCAGCACAGCCACCCCCAGGGCACCCCAGGCCTGGGTGCTGGGCTCGGGCCAGGCACATGTCTGCTGAGGGAGAGGGAACAACACAAATTGGTCACAGCAGGAGGATGCCCTCTGACGGGTCCTGCCGCTCATTGTGGCTGTGAAGGGGTCCCGGCTCGGCTGCTGGAAAAAAGGGTGTTACGAGAGAAAGTTCCTCTGTGCTTTGGGAAATCATCACTAAAGCCACCAGTGAGTAAATGGCATCTTAAAATGTCTCTCTTCCACCATGAGAAACAGTGGCAGCCACAGCCTGGTAAGAGGGAGGGAGAAATAAGTGCATCCCAACAGACAGGACCTGGGATGAGCTAGAGAGAGTGGGGGGAAGAAAAGAGATGGGGAGCAGGTAATGACACAGCCTCTACCCTGTTCCGCTTCTCCTTTTTTCAGTTGTGTGGCAATGCCATTCATTAGGAAACATGAATCAATGACATTTCCCTGCTGCGTGCTCCCCAGGGAGCCATTGCAGCGTTGCAGTTCTCCATGAGACCTCCTATTTCTCAACTGGCATCTCCCCACTCCCGCATTCGCGTGTGCTGAGGGTGGCGATGGAGTGACCAAGCACTCGCCCTGATGCTGGTTGCTCCCCTGGCCGTAGGCTGACCCCTGGGGTTTTCTAACAAACCTTTTGTCAGACGTCAGCAGGAGCAAGGATTGGCATGAAGACAGTGCTGCAATACGGGAAGTCGTTGCGCTTGTGCATCTTGCCCGGTAAAGGTGGAGAAGGTGGCCCTGGCATTTATGGCATTTCAAAGGCATGTGTGGTTTCAGCGCTGCCTGACGGTCTAAGAGTTGTCGCTGCCATAAAACTGCCGGCAGCTGCAGCTTGTTTGCTTCACCTGAGTTGTGCCTCATCACATCACCTCAGCTGCAAGGAGTGAGGCTTTATTCCTGCTCCCAGGAGGCACTGCTTTCTTCTGGCTCAACAGCTTCCTGGGAAAGGCTGATTTATGCTGACCCCAGCCATGCATGGCAGAGCGTGGATGCTATTGCGTCTGGAGACCTGTCACAAGTTTGGCTCCTCGCTTCGATGCACAGCAAAAGCTTCAGCTGCGGTGATTTTGCAGCAAGGGACTGAGTCACCAGCGTGGCCTCTGAACCTGGCTGTCTCACCTGGACATGGCGGGCCACAGCAAAATGTCACATAAGACATTTTGTAGTAGATAGAGGGGTCGTCCTCCTTGAGCACTTTCCAAATATGAGGATGCCCCAGGCAGATCGGGCACTAGCTTTGAAGGTGAGCGACAGTCCCACAGAAGAAGGGAAAACATAGCCAAGGGTATTGATTTCAAGAGCAAATGGCACAAAACTCGTGGGGAAAAAGGATTGAGCCCCTCTGGAGCCATCGGCTCACTTCTAACACCCTTGAGGGCAAGCAAGCCCCAGAAGAAGATGCTCCCTGTCGTGCTCCCAGTCCCCACGACTCCCACTGCTTCATTGGTGGGTAGAAATGCCACCCCACTTGGTGCCACCTCCAGGAGCCCCTGGGACCCCAGCAGAGCCAGCCGCAGCTGCAGCCACCAGCCCTGTGGTGCCACAGGACCATCCCCATGGGTCATACCCTCACGCGGCACTAGGGCCCCACAGAGTCTGGTGTGGCCACTGAGGCTGCTGGAAAATGAAATTTCAGTCCTGCTGGCAGCCTTCCAATTTCAACATTTTTTCTTTCTTTCTTGAAAGAAGGCAAAGGAGGGAAGCAAGGCTGGAGGGGTCAAAACAGCGGCAGGAAGAGCTCAGACCAAGAGGTTCTGACACTTTGTTTTTGCTCAGGCTTCTCAGAAGTGCTTGTTTGGGAATGGGGCATTTAAAAATGTCCTGCTTAGATGGAAAATGCCTTATCTAGTAATAATAGTTAACCTCCTCATCTAAGACACCTACAAAAATGTCACTTGCTTCCTTCCGCGCAGCTGACGAACGACACCATCCAGCCCTGCGGCTGCGTGCTGGCTGCTCTGTCTCCTGCCATGGGCACTGGCTGCATGGTGGGCACAGGCTCAGTCCTCTGCAGCCTGGGATGGCAGCAGGGGTCCCTGTGGGTGGTCCTGCTCCTCACACCAGGCAACTAAGGGGATGGGTGCTGCCAGGGGCCTGGGGTGGTGCAGAGCTTTCTGCTGCCTCTGGCTCACCATCTGACTGAGTGTTTTGACCATACCAGTCTGCAGAGCACAGGGGGGCTTCAGTTAAAGGCCACTGATATTTCTATTGATCGCAGTCACTGCAGCCTGCTCCATGTCCATCTCCATCTTCATCTCCAAGGCCAGTCCCTTCCTTCCTCCCAGGAACACAGCCATGTCCCCTGCTTCCTTTGAGTGCCACCCCTCAGGGATGGGGCTGCAAATTGACTGTCATCTCTCATCAGTGCAACAACTGCCATAGTCCTTTGGTTGCCTGTCCTCAGCTTGCTGGCGGTCCTCCTCTCACAGCTCTGTCTGCTGGGATTCAAAGAAAGCTGTAGCTAGTGATGGACAGCACAGCCATCTCTTCTAGCCAGGAACCATTACATCAGCAGGTCACCCAGATAGGCAGGGGGACTGGCCAGGCTTGGGAAGGGTCTGATCCATGTGTGTGAGCATGGCATGGTCCCTGCTGATGGGAATAATAAAGGACTTTCTGCAATTACCCACATGTTTCAGAAGTCAAGATTTCAAAGCAGCAATCAAGCCCTAATTGATTAAATGCTCACCACATTCCTGGGACTGAGCTGCCCCTCAGATAAATGGAAATAAGTCACAGGCAATTAGCAATTTGCCTGAGGTGCTTCTGTATGTTGGCAATGTCTGGACTCAGACTCCTCTGGCCTTGTTAGTCATTAGACCACACATGCTCTGTCCTCTCAGGGTGGCATCCCAACAGGCCTGCCAGGGTGGAAAGAGCAAAATAATCCCACTTCACCTTTACCTAAGAAAAAGTTTCCCGCAGTCCCTTCTGACTCCTTTTGTTTTGCTTCTGAAGTTTTGTTTTTCTGAAAAGTTAAAATAAATCCCAAACTGCAACTGCAGAGCTCTTTTGAACACAATGTTTGTTGCTAGATGATGTTTTGAGGAAAATGCATTAAAAAGTAGTACAGTGCATTTATTGCCAGAGCCAACATGGCTGAAGAAGGCTGATCAAGTATTTTAAATGCAGTGTGACATTCATGTGCTGCAGAAAGCAGCTGTGGTCTCTCTGAGCTTGTGACCACTGTTTCTCTTCCTTCTGGACAAGAAACATTTCTTATGGCCTTTCTCTCTGACCCTTTGCTTTGCTGTGCAACACAGAGCATGACTTTCATTCTGCTTACTCTGTGCTGCTCCCAAAGCGCAGGGGGACCAGGGAACATTTCCCACCCCATGCTCCCCACTGTTATCTGACCATCTCTTCTGGCCAAATCAGCAGTGCCAAGGGTAACTCCCCATCAGTCTGAGTGTCCAACAAGTACTGAATCACATCTCAGTCATCTCTGTGCCCAGCCCATAATTTGGGAATCCGTGAAGAAACACTTGTTCTTTCATGCTTTCTTTCCCTTTAAAGCCACTTCAAAGCAAATGCCGCTTTCTTTAATAATGTGGTATTTTTTTAAAGCTTTTAGGATTGTTTTTATCTTTCTCTTTTTCCCTTTGCTATTCAATACTATCAAAAGTGACCAGACTGACATTAATGGAAGTTAACCCGGGTCTTGAACTCCTCCAAAAGGTCTAAACCAGCACTTAGTGTCTCCATCTCGCTGCACATTAGTGTGGTTTGAAAATCCTTCCCATGCGATGCTTGGGATGATCCCATCTGGAGGGCTCTTTCCGAGAAAGCCCAGAAAAAGCACTGTCTTTGCAGGAAAATGGATATTTGTAGGTAAGTGCAGCCCTTTCCCCCAGACCAGCTATTTTAAAGCTATGCAGTAACCACCCAGAGCATTTCTTCAGCGGCACGCAAATTGTTGGTTTTTAAAACCCTGAACTTTGCTTTTACTCGGTGTCTGTTTGTTTGAGAGTATCTTGACCTGCTATTCTGACAGTGTGGGATGGAAGTGCTCCACTGCTGACATGTGGGGAAACTGGGAGGAAGGGAAACTGTGCTGCACGGTTTCTCTCTGTGCCTCTCTGTGCTATGGCTGCCATTACACCATCACCGCAAGCCCCGGGAAAGGGAAAAGTGCCTCCATGTACAAAAACTCATGATGGGATTGTGGTCATCTAGCACGGAAACCTGACTTGAAATGCTTCTCATGGATCAAAGGATTTAATAAAGCCCACAGTGGGCTAACATGTACCAGGTTAGCACTTTGGTTTGGGTTACTACAGATCTTTCGGACAGAGAAAGCCATCCCTATATCTTGCACTTGAAGATGTGGCCTTTAAATTGTAATTAGCTGTATCTCCACTCTAATCAAAGTTATCTTACAACCAAATGTTTTCCTAAAAGCTGATAAAGCAGCATTCCTGAACACTGCACACATTTTCTGAATATCTCAGTGCTAGGATTTCGTTCCTTGCAGTCAGCGGGAAAACCTCCAGTGACTCACTGGGGATAGGAATCCTTAGGAAAATAATCTGTGCTGGAAACCCAACACTTCCCCTCCATTATCACTGCTTGCTGACAGAGGGGTGAGAGCTGTATGGCAAAGGCTGCAGGAGGACTCTCCTACCCCCACTGGGTCAGGTTGCACTGCAGCGTAAGGAGGGCACCCGCAGCCCCGTCTCTCCTGCCAGTGCTGCTCAGGATGGACACGCCATCAGCAGCCATCCCTGTCAGCGTCAGAGAACAAATCTGGACAACAGCTCAAAAGTAAGTCCATGTGTGACGGCTCTTCAAAACCATTAAAGCATGGCTTCCCTGGGTCATATAGCACTGTTTACTGTACCTTACCTAGCCCCACACACAGAGGCACTAGGAGACAGGGTCAGAGATGTGACCCAATGGAGATGTGCTCCCTGGGACCAGGCATTTGCACCCCCATCTGTTGATGTCTTCGTGATGGGCCTTCAGTTTGTGTTTTCCTGCAACTCCTTTGCATTGCTGCTTCTTCAGTACAGCCAGCTCTTCCCACAGCTGCTGTGGAAGAAGATGGGATAGGATGAAGTGGGATGGGATGGGATGGGATGGGTTAGGATGGGATGGGACAGAGGCTGGGCATGCATTGGAAGCCAGCCCAAGGTGTGAGTGGCATTGCCAGCAGCCACTGTCCTCTTGCAAGGTTGAGTCACTGCATGTGCGTGGTAGCTCTCTGAGGAGCCCATCGCAGGGAAGTGTGTGAAGCTGATCTCAAAATGCTGAGGGGGGTTCCTCCTCCTGGGGGAGTGAGATCAGGGAGACTTGTGGCAGTAGGACCTGAGCGTGGGGAAGGTGCCTGCATGACAGACAGGGTGAAGCTGTCATTAGGAAGTGGACATGCACCCACATTCCTCCACATCACTCTACTGCGATGCGGCCTGCCTGCAAGGGGTCAGCAGGGGCCTTCCCTTCATCCACAGGCTGTGTTTCCCTCAGGCCTGGCCGTTTAGCTGCAAGCATGCAGCCTCTCTGGCTGCAGCTTTATCTCCTCCTTCCTGTTTGCTGCAGAGGTCCCTGAAAGGGCTGTTTGTTCCCACCGTCACAGTGCCTAGAACCTCTCAGGGATGTCAGGATGTCTCCCACCCACCCCGGGAGCCCTGCACTGCCACCTCTCCTCCCCTCTTGTTCTGCACTCACCCTATGCTGGGCATGGCACGTCCGTCCCCCCCAATGCCCAGTGGTGCTGGCGTCCTCCCTACTTGTGGGGCTGCCTCTTCCCTCCGCTGCCGCACCACTCCCCTTCCACGTTTGGTCAAGCGCTTCATCCTGACGCCTAAAACTCTGGGCTGAGCAGCCTGGCCCACATTTCAGCTCACCTTTCCTCCTACTCTTCCCCTCCTCATGGGAGGACCACAGGCTCATCTCTTCTTCCACTCTCCCTGTCTCTGGCTCCTGCTGCTGCCTCCCACTTCCCATCCCTCCAGGCTGCTCCCTCTGAACCTGAGGGGTCTTGCTTTCACGTGCCAAGCAACTTGCCCACCTTCCCATGCTGCCCTGGAGCTAGCTTCCTTCGGCTTGCGTTTCACCTATGCTCTCTGCTCAATATTGTTTGTTCCTCTTCTGGGCCTTAGGACAAAAATATCTCCCCACCCAGGCAGCCTGTGCTGCCGGTCAGATTTCCTTGTGAGTTGTGTGAGCGATGTTGTTTATGTGCTGGGCAAATACACTGACCCAAAGGGAAAGAGCAGACAGTTCCTGTGAAAATGCTTATGCTCAGTTCTCATATTATTGCTTTTCTTCTACATCTTTTTTTCTTTTTAAATATAATTCTCACCAGTTTAATGCTTGACTTCATTTTGAAATGTACAGGCACCCCCCCACCCCGTTACTGAGTGCAGGAGGTTGCTATGGTGTTGCAATTCAAAGAAAACTACCCCTATACAGAGAAAGACGAGCCGAAAGCTTCAAGGGTCACAGTCATAAATCCTGCTCACCTCCTTCTCTCTTGTTTGCTCTCTGGCTAAGGTGTGTCGGGCGTTGATGCGCCCCACTCCCTTCCTGCTGGGGATACTGTTTGGTTCGTCCTGGCAGCAAAACAGAGCAGCAAGTTTTGCAGGGGATGGAGCCCCTCGTCTGATCAGCTCCAAACATCCCCAGGCGCCAGCTCCCCTCCTGCTGCGGATGCTCCTGGAAGCAGCGGGGGGGAAGCAGCAGAAGGAGCAGGAGATGGCACAGGATGCATGGTGGTGCCGGTGTTCCATGCCCTGGGCTGAGGGCTGTCACACAGGATGTGGGTGACACAGAGCCAGCTGCTTCACCCCTTGAGGGAAACACACGTCTCCAGCCTCGTCTGCAGCATCCTGACCATGTCTCTGCACTCTCTGGGGGTGGGTTGCTCTCAGTCCCTTGTGCTGGAGTTGTTCCGCTTTCCGCAGGCTCTTTAAACAGTCAGGAGCCAAAGAGAGCATGACCTGAGTGTTAAGAGACTTCCTTGTGTGGTGGGGCATCCCACTTCCACTGCTTGGTCTGAAAGAGGCAGATGGGTTTCCCACAGCTCAGCTCTGTGCCCTGACCACAAAACGCTGCTGCTGGGTCCCAGTGGCTCTGTGATCCCTGCTGAAGTGTCAGCTGCTGAGCAGGAACTGCACGCTCCATGGCTGATTGGAACTGCGTTTCTTGTGAATAAGCTACCAGTCAGAAGAGAAATCCTGCCTTAATAAAGTTGTATCTTAGAGGCAAGCAATAGCAGATGGAATCTGGGGGGTCCCTGATGCAGACTAGCTCCCCACAGTCCCTGAGGTGAGCAGGAGGATTTTTGCATCTTCTCGTTTAACAATTACAAAACAGAGAAATGTTTAGCTCAGTCTCCATCCTTAGGGTACCTTCTTGAATCACTGTGCCTTGGCCAACACTGGCCACAGAGTCATAAAACCAGTGACTTGTGCAGGTCAGGCAGGACCTTGAATGATGTCTGGTCCCAGGCCCTGCTCAAAGCACAGCCCACATAAATCAGACGACTCAGGGGTTCGTCCAGCTGAGCTCTGAGTATCTTCAAGGCTGCAGATTACACAGCATCTGGTCAGCCTGGTCCAGTGCATGACCACCCTCACAGGGAAAGAAATTTTTCTAGTACCTAATCAGAATTTCCCTATTGCAACCCATTTCTGTTGCCTCTTGTCCTGTCCCTGTGCATCTCCACCATGCACCCCCCTATGCCCAGAGAACTCCAGTTCCTTGGCTTGTGCTTTTGAATTTCTGGCCACTGAGAATTCCAGCTGTTAATGTGGTAATTACAAAGAGCCAACAGCATGCTTAACTCTTTGCCTATGAGACACAACCCCTGGCATGGGAAGTTTCCGATTTGAGAGAGAGATTAAATGCATGAGGATTGGTGCCCAGCCCATCTGACATGTCTAACCCATTAGTGAAGCTTGCACGGTATAAAAAACTGGCTGTTTCATGTGCCTACCCCCCAGACAGGGTTCTGCAGTCCTCCAGGGGTATTGCACAAACCCTGCTGCATTTTATTGCTCAGCAGTATTTGGATGTTATTAACACATATGTAGTGGAATATTTTGGGCACTTCCATCTGCAGCTGGGTCACTGGATTCCTGAGAAGCTACTGAAAACACTGCAGTGCCGTTCACTGCAGTGGCGAAGGGACTGAGCCCTGCAGAGTGGTGTCAGAAAGAAAGAGATTGGGCTCTTGCCACAGAGGAAATGGGAGCAGAAGGATCAAAGCCTGTGACTAATGATGCAAGCCACGTATCCAAAGGATACTTCTACCCCTGCAAACACAGGCAACGCAATAAGCCTGGCCTGGGGTTCAGAGCACGCACATCTTCATAGAAAAAAAGGGAAAATAAAGGATGATAGACTTAAGATTACAGTCCTACTGGGATCTGTTTGCTCAGAGCTGTGCAAAATCTTCATAGCTTGGACCCCAGCTAACAGCAAGATTGTCTTGGAATTACCTCTTCTCTGACTCATGGTGTTTCTGCAGGGTGCCTTGACTATAATGTTACTTCTTCCTGAGAACAATTATTAGGGAAGCATTCATTTTCACTGCTTAACACAATGTAGACATTAAAAACGCCTCATGTGCAGGGGGGTGGAAGGCAGCATTGTTTGTCCTGTGCCTGTGGAATCTGTGTGCATATTCTCTGGGCTGTGCACCAGATCCTAGGGGCCAGAGCCTCTGGGTAGTTGCTCACTGATTTCAGCAAGTGAAAGCACCTACGCCCTTGTGGCACTCACACCCTGCTAGTAAATAAGAAGGTGGCACTGACTGACCCTGTGCAGCACTTGCTCACCCACTTTTCCACCCACTGTGCAGGATTAGGCCCCTTCTGAGCAGACCTGTGTTGGAAAGCACCAGCTGGAGCAGTCCAAAACAGACCTGTAGAGTGAGCTAGCAGTTAACCAGTGTGGACAAGCAGATCTACATGCCCTTCTTTGCTTACTAATGCAGGTTACCTGCAAGTGACTGTCTGGCTCATTGACTGCATTGGGCTCCTCCACAGAACCTAGGACCAAGGGGATTGTTCCTTCTGCAAAGACTGTGTGTCAGGGAAATCTTCTTCATTAATCTGTCTCCTTAATGACTTGCTCCTTCATGGTGTGGCTGCAAAAAGGATGTTCCTACCCACAGACATCTGTGTTGGCCTCTTGAGTCAGCAGGGCCTTTGATGTTGGGGGTGATGATGGAAGCAGAGGGGTCATCCTTTTCTTTACCTGTGTTTGTTCAAACTCTCTAGCCATTAAAACAGAAGTTCAGCCTGTTTGCAGCTTCATATGTCACTGCTGTTTACTGACTTGGCAAACACATCTTTGTGCTGACACAACTGTTTGATATAAAGGTTCTTTCCCCAGGAGCTGGGAGAGAGGAGGAAGGTGAATGCCGGATCACAGCAGTTAGAGAGAAAAAAAGTGCCCATGATGCAAAGGCTTTCTTTTTTTTCCCTTTTCTTTTTGTGCATGGATTAATTAAAGTCAAAACTTAATGCTGGTCACTGAGCAGAAAATCTAACCTTGTGGGTGGGCAGTCAACCCTGCCAGACTCACCACATCCACTCTGTGGGGGTACCCGAAGCGCCACCGGAATATGTCCAAATCCTTTGTACGTGCTCAGCCAAATTTTGAAGACGCTTCGTATTTTTCACAGGGTGAATAATGAGGATGCACCGATCTACTGACTGTGTGGGGTTGCTTATGCAGAAAGGCAGCACAGCTTTGGAAACTTAAGACCACACCACCACAATCTGTTTTCTGGTGGTGGCGTGTACCTTCTTCCATTGCCTCTGAACACCAGGTGATGCCTGTAGCCAAAAGCCAATTGGCCTCAGAGCAGGCAGAATATACTGCCTCTGTGCCCGGCAGTTAGCACGCAATTACAGAGCAGGTAGGGGATTTCTTTTGCTTGCACTGACAAATTCAAGAAATGGAGATATCAGAAGCAGCTCACACGAGCTTGTTAGGGAAAGAAGCAGCACTGCTATTATCGCCTGTGAAAAACAGCTCTCAGTTATCCCAGAAGAACAAGGAAGATGAGGCAATTATGGTTTTGGCACAGTTAGTACTGGCTGAGAACATTTTCAGTCAAGCCAGGACAGACAGCATGCTGTTTCTTTCCAAGGCAGTTCAGACAACTGTACGTGTTACAGGAGTCCCTTCTCCCTTTCCGAAATGCAGCTCTTAAACAGTGCGTGTAAACACTGAGCAGCTGCTGGGGGCAATCCGCGAGAATCTTCAGGATGACTTTTTAGGTGGACAGGATGCAATTGTCTTGACTGTTTTGGACCTGGAGTACACCAGTTGTCCTGGCTCCAGAGCAAATGAAAGACTCGACAATTGCAAGGGCTTTCAAGGATAACCAACTGCATCAGCCAGGGGGTCACTGGGAGCTGAAGCTGAGCCGTTTGGGAACGCTGGGAGCAACTATTCCCCTTAGGCTGCCCCTGGGGCCAGGAAGAATGGAGGATGGGATGCATGGCCAGCCTGGCTTGCTCCTGCCTGGACACCCAGAGCTGGCTTTAAAAGCTGGGAGTGAGAGCATGGGGTGCCTCCTGGCTCAGGTGTACAGCCTGAATGCTTACGCGAAGACTTCTGCTGTCAGGAGATCCAGCAGTGGAGGGCAAGGGACCGGGATTTTTCCTGGGAAAAGGAGCTGGCATGGTATATAGACCTTCCTGTGCTTGGCCTTGGCAGGAGCTAAATGGAGCCCACAGAGACAGTATGCAGCAAGGAAGGGTCAAGGCTGCTAGGAAAGGGCTCCCCTGGAGCGGGTCCCTGCTGCTGGGCAGAGCATGCTTGCTGGCAAACGGCAGAAGGCAATTTTGCTGTAGTATGCCTGCAGGACTGCTGTGCAGAGCAAACCTGAGCAGCTGTGGAGCCTTCCTGCCCACACCCCTGACGAGGGGCTGTGCCAACAGTGTGCAATGGTGCTTTACGTGTGTCCAGCGTCTCCCTGTGCTGTACTGACATGCTGTTCCTGCCAGGAGGGTCAGATCCATTACACGCTTTACAGACGAGGGAATGAAGGCAGGGAGAGAAAGGCAATGAAGGGGGGAAACTTGCAACAGGGGGCAATTTGCAATTGAGGTGGAGAAGAAAATGTGACCTTCCATAAAGCACTGAAGCATACACACAAAGAGAGGGAAATCTTGCAATTTTTGCTTTCTTCCACTTTTTTTCCTGCCCCCGCCCCCCCCCCCCCCCCCCCCCCTTCTAGTCTAACTATTGCTATTTACCCCCAAAGGGCTTCAGCCAGCCACATGTACCACTGGCACTGGAGTGAGCAGGGATCCCAAAAGATATACCTGTATCTGTGTCCAGCAGAGGTCACTGATGATTTTCTTTCTTTTAAAGCTTTTTTTTTCCTTCTTCTGTCCTTTTTTGGGTGGTCTGTCATACCAAGAAAACATCCATGTTGTGAGTAGGAATGCACTGTGGGAGCAAACTAGGAGTATGGGGAAACGTCCTCTCACTAAGGCAAGGATGCCTTGAGCCACACTGCCAGTAGTGGGCCAGCACCAGTGGGACAGATGCAGGACCTGATCAGGTGCGGCATCACTTAATGTTAGCTCTCCATCAGTGCAGCGGTTGCGGCAAAGCTCATGGACCATGGACCATGGACCAGCTGTGAAGGTCCTATCCAAACAAGACATCCCAGTGCAGATGGCTTGCTCTTCGCTGCTTGCATGAGTACTTGCGCTCTTTGCTCTCCTGCTGGCTCAGCACCCAGATGGGGCAGAACCAAAGGAATCACTCTGAAACACAAACATAGCACCTCCTCCTGTGTTCCCTGGGGACTGTAGGTTACACAGGGAGGATCTCACTGCATTTGCTCTAAAGTTGTGGCTGCCAAAGAGGCCTGGGGTGATGCTGACTCTGGGAAGTAAGTGGCTCCGCTCTGCCTGTGGGGTAGGGGAGATGCACATGTGTAGTCTCCTACCTGGACAGGTAACAAGCACAGGATGGGAAAGATACAGGCCAGGGGCAGATCACTAATCACTAGCATGCTAAGCACCAGGCACTGCTGCCAGGACAGGCTGTGATGAGGGTTGGGTAAGCCAGATGCTGGAGCCAGGGCAGAGCAGCAGAGCATCCTTGTGTGCCTGAGCCTGTCCCTCCTCGGTCTTTCCAGCCTGGTAGGGGGATGGCTGGTACCCACAGCTTCAGAAGAGGGGCATGGCTTGGCTGCTCCCTGCTCCAGCGTATTCCTCACTGCATACCTGACCCGGGTCTCCAGCTTTCTCATGCTACTCCAGTGACAAAAAGTTGCCACCATTACCAGGCTAGGACCCAGCCTCTTTTACCTTAGGTTTATTAGGATGACTGGTTTATGACTCGCTGCATTTTTACTGTGTCCACTAACGGCTTTTATGTAAAACAATTCACCAATGAGACTGTAAAGGCCAGCAGCCTACGCAAGTGATATTTCTGCAAAGTTTCCCTGTCCCTTCCAGTGACATTTGCTGGGGCAGCGCAGAACTGCTGGTCCCTCTGTGTCAGGACATGATGATACAACAGTGCAGTTGGCAAGGACATATCCTCTGAGTGTTCACTCCAAATGGAAATGTGAACTGTCAGAATGTGGAAATACTCTACACAGGGGGCATCTGCACCTGTCTCCTCGTGCTTCACCCCCTGTCATGGGCCGCAGCAGTCTGTTAGCTGTAGGCAATGCCAGGCGTTGGGCGCATTGCCTCCATGTGCAGCAGCAGGATGATTTAGAGGGGATCCTCTCCAGACACAGGCATGCACCTGCACACACACGTTATTCACACATGGTAGGCCTGAGAGCGAAGCCCTGGGTGAAAAGAACTGCTGGTGATTCAGGGTGCTGATTCCAGCTGGAGTAGCCTGTCCTACAGAGACTGCCACATTCTTGTGGATCCTTGATTTGTTTGTTGGGAAAAGGTGCACCTTCATCACCACAAATACTCTCCTCAACTAGCCATCTCTCTGATGAGAGGTAGCAAATTTTTGCAGATTTCTTTCTGTTCAGGAGCTTGTGACACCCCTCAATCTGCAGTGCCAGTCCAGTATTGCTGTTTCCTATCACTACATTTCCACCATCCAGGCTCCAGTGGTAACCTACTTCAATTCACTTTCATTCCCAGGTTTTCCTCAAAATTCAGGGAGCAGTCAGAGACTCCAAGTCCCAGGCCCTTCAGGGATGATGATCCACATATCTCCACCCTGCTCTCTAGTTCTAAAGCCCCACAAACAATTTGCCATTAACAATGTGTTGAAGAGAAATTGTCTTTCTGTCTGTTTATGAAACTGGATGCAGAGTTTCGGAAGTTTGTTATCACTGGAAATTCCTCAGTGAATGGCTTCAGTGACCAGCACTGGATTGCCTGGTGAACTGTATTGCCATTCATGCCTTAATACTCATTGCTCATTCTGTGGGTTTGGTCTTGGCATTTTTTTTCTAACCCCTAATTCCCAAACCAATATTTCCTTTTCATAAAGGTTGTTGCATGAATGCATTCTCTCTAAATGCTCATGTGGCTGCTGTGCTATTTAACAAGCCTCTTGTTTATGAAAAACAGCCAGAATAAAAGGACATTCTGAAAATAGAGGGGCCTGCTGTAGGCTCCTCCATAATACCTTTCTGTCTTGTGAAGATGCGGTAATGTATGTTCTCACCACAGTCCCATCCTGCCGGTGGTGATGAGTGTTGCTCTGTCCCATACTTTGTCCATACTACACTGCAAGCTTGTGTTTATCCATTTCAATGTGTGTTCTGTAAGGCAGCTTATTCCGCTTCCCCAAAAGCATCAGCAGTACCTTCTAGCACTAACAGAGAAAGCACATATCCCTTTATGTCTTACCACTTTGATTTCAAATGTGAGAAATTTACTTATTGACTGAGGAAAATATTTACCATTATCACTAGTAGGTTAAAGCCTTGAATCCCAGGTTAGACTACACCTGATATTACAAACCACCAGAATAATTTCATGCTGTCAAAGGGATGACCATGAAAATATATTGACTTTCTTATCTAGTATCTCTTATTGTCAATAACAAATGAGTCTATGGAAAGTTTTGGCTATCACATTGGTTTTTATTGACATGCAGTGAAGCAACAAGATGCCTCTGGAGGCCTTCCAGACTGTACACTTTATTACCACCAGTTCTTTCAATCCCAGATCATTACCCCTGATGGGGTGTGCTATCTGCGGCTACAGGGTGCCTGTGCAGCACACACAGACTTGCCAGAAGGGGTTTTTCACTGGAACCCAGTGCAAATCAATACCCAATTTGTTCTCCTTCTTCACGCTCTTCCTCCTTCCATTACAAATAACAGGATTTAGAGGCTTTCAGCTCAAAAAGCCACACTGATATGAGTCACTTACCAAAGCAGGATCACGCTGGCTGGAAGGATCCATGTCACAGAGATCAGCTCCTATGCAGGCACCTAGGTGACCAGAAGTTTCAGATAAGTTCATTTCCTGACTTTCTCAGCCTTGCTCGCAGTGACAATTGCTGTGTAACTACATCTCTTCCTCATCCGACCCCATATGTTGTATGCATCTAGTAGTGTTATTCTTCAAAATAAATACCTATAGAATATGATCTTGCTATACTCACATAATCATAACACCTGCTAAAAAGGCATCTCTTTAAACCAAGACTCCAGTCTGCCTTAACCACTAAGATTAGTAGTTGCGGATCTAATTGTAAGGATTTTCTCCTGGTATGTACCACAAGACTGGGGAACCATATGCCAAACAGAAAAGCATAAATTGAGCAGGGAAAGAAAATCTATGTCATTGATATTCTGAGATGTGATGGCTATTGACAGAAAGGGAACAGTTTGAGCCAACTCAAAAACTGATCTAGAACATGCATTACGTAGACTTTTTGAAGGTAAGATGTCCTACTGAATATGAGGGCAAATTTGTGTGCTCTCTGGTTATATCGGCTGTGTAATTAGAGGAGTAGTTCTAGCTGAAATAAGAACACCTGGTTTCCTTTTTGAGGAGTCAATCTTCTCCAGTAGCCCAAACTTCCTACTCCACCCCAGACTCAAAGCTCTTTTGAAACAGTCACTGGAGAACCATCTGGTTTTGAGTTGTCTTGTCATTATCTGTCTTGTGAAAGATATTTTCAGGATGTTAACAACTCCATCCAAAAAGTTCTTCCATGTGTCTTGTCATCCATGATTGCATATATTTAGATGCCACGTGCTTTGTACTTTGCTTCCCTGGAAACTCAAGCTGGCTGGCGCCAAGAATTGCATGTAAGAAATCTGCCTTGCGTGTGTGTTATTGTTCATAGGCTCTTACTCAGCACCTGGGACTGAAGTGTAATGTGTGTGTACGTATTTGAAAATATGGTGTCCCACTCAAACCGTGAGCCAGCCCACCTTCCCCACTCCTTCATTGGAGTAATTTCATCATTTGGGGCTTACGAAGCAAGAATTTTGCTAACACTTTGTTCTCTGAAATGTTATTTATTTTATTCCCCTTCATCACAGCCGATGTGCAGAACGAGGATGTAAGAATGTATGATGCATGATTCAATGCCATGAAAAAATTCTACTGAGCGTCTCATGTTCAGCGCCAATAGTAACCTTTGTCTGGTCTGTGACTGGAGAAAGCCAGCTCCTGAGTGTGTAAAATGCATTTGACCTTACTTTCAAACACCCACGTGTGCACTCAAAACGCCAGAGAACTCATTACATTCATGGTCCAGAAACGGGTGTTTTATTCTCTGTCCCTGCTCTGTCTGACTTTGGGTGAATGCAATTGAAAATGTCAGAGATGCAGCTCCTATGTAACATAAAAGGAGGATTACAGTTTTCCTGACATCGGAGTGGGGGTTACAACAATGCAGCTGACGTAGGAGGGGACAGATTACAGTCATCTGACATCGTAGCAATTATAGGAAATATATTTACAGGGATGGATGGAAAATGAATTTAATATACTGTTCCAAAGAAGAACAATAAAGGTGTGTTTCAACAGTCCTTTCCCCCCTCTGGAAAGCCATATTTCTCACTTGTCCATCGGCACAAACAATCTATGCTGTATGGCAGGAAATATCAGATGCAAATATCGCATTAATCTCTAAGGAAGGATACCTGTTTTCGTAACTTGCTCATTCACTAAGGTCTCTTAGTAGTGCCTCAGACAATAGGTGGATATATCAGGTTTTCCCCGTGGAATAACTGTACCACCGGCACTGTGCTGCAAATGTGACTTTTATTTTGTTTCTGTTTTCTTTCAGAGCAAGCGAAGTAGAGAAGGGGAAGGGGGAGGGGAGAAGCTCCTTATTTTTCAGTATGCAGTAGATAAATGCCATTAATACCCTCTTTAAAGGAGACAGTGCATCCCCCCTTGCCTGGCAGAGGTACAGGCAGACACAAGCAGATGAAGCAATTACTTGGGACACCAGGAAAGTGATAGCCTCTGCATTTCAAACTGCAGCGAGAGCACAGACACTAATGAATTAATACAGAGGAAAGGTGAGGGGGGTCCTTATTCATTTTGTCCCTGGAGAAGGATGTGTAGATTTCTGCATGAATCACAAGTGAGGGGAGGGGAACAGAGGGTGGAGTGAGGGGACATCAAAACTGCCACATTTGTTTCCAGCACAGCCATCAACAAAGAACATACGTGTGCAATGAATTCCATTGTCTCAGGCTACTTCCTGTTGGGCACGTGTCCATGTCGCCCGCAGCTGCACCACTGGGGCACCTCCGCATCCTATGGTGCTTCTGTAAAAAGCACTAGGACACCGGTGAAGGTCAGGCCAAAAGGAATGAGGCTGAATTACCTTCCTGCCCTCACAGATTGTCCCTCCAGCCCAGCACAGGGGCAGACATCCAGTCCCCAGGGACACAGGCATCTGCACTGGCTGGAGAATAACTTGGCAGGTCTTGCCCAGGTGGGAACACCTCATGGCAATCCCAGCAGCCATAAAGCCAAGGGAAACAGTCTTCTGGCCTGCCCATGGGATGGTTCCCAAACTTCTTGAATAGGGGCTGGTTTATCACCACTTCCATCACGCTGGCAGAATTGCCCCAATCTTTTTATAGGGATGCAAGAGAAAAGATACCAGGCAAGGCAAGGGAAAAGGGACAAAAGGGAGTTTGGCCTCGAGTTTTGGCTTATTCAGAGCTTGAATGTGGAGCTCCCACCAAGAGCCCTGCCTCAGGCTGGGGGTGCCCTGGGGCTGTGAAGCCTCTAGGCATGGACAATGGGGTGACTGAGTGTCCCAAGTCCTGTTTGACAACTCAGGACCCATGCAGGGCAGCCTCTGCAGCTTGTCTCTGCCCCAGCACAGCTTTTTTGCACAACCAGCTTTCCTGCAGCAATATCAATGGGTTTCCTTCCCTTACCATTGCAAGGGCTTTCCAGCACTGCTGCCCTGCTGCTGCCTGCTGCTTGTTGTTTCCATTTCACCCTGTCCATAGCCTCTTTTGCCCTGGACCCTTTGCTACCTTCTCAGCCTCCAGCTCTGTCTGGGGCCCTGGAAGACTGATAGCTGCAAATTACAGCTGTGCATACAGCAGTGAGCAGGGAGGATGCTGGGCCAAAGAAGGGGAAGGATAATTTCACAGGAATGAAGCCCCTTATCAAGTGGATCATAGACATGTCTTCCACCTCTGCTCTCATATCTAGTCTACTTACCGTTTATTTTTCACTTTGAAGCCGGCAGCTTCTAACTGACCTTACACTGCTAAACTTCCCTGTCAGGTGTGGCCTAAAAAAACCCAAATAACAAAACAATACATGAGCTACTACAGTGTGTAAATGTTGCAGGGAGCAGTGAGAAGTCATACACACTCTCAACAGACACTGCTGGCAAAGAGGCATAAAGCTTTGGGAGTATCAGAAAGCTAGCTGGCTCTGTTTGACCTGCCCCTCTGTTCACACTCCAGCTGGAAGTGGGGGTTAACACTAAGTTACAATCTTTCTGTAATAATATGTAATTATTACATAATACAAAAATTTAAAAATAATAAAACAAAATTGTATTAATCTTACAGAAAGTCCAGGCTGATGTGAAAAATCACATCTAAGATCAGCCTATTGTATAAACTGTACTAAACCAAATATGTACGTAGCTTTATTTCTGCCGGCTGTAAGATTAACATTAATCACTTAATAGCAGTGTGAAGGATGGTCTTGCAGTTAAAGCACTTCGCCTGTGCTGAGGACTCAAATACATTTCACAGCTCTGCCACAGGCTTGTCACATCACCACCATGGGCAAGACACTCCATCTTGCAGTCCTTTTGCCCTCCCAGCAGTAAAATAGGTATATTAAGCAGGGGAAATTACATCTTTTCTTTATCTGTTGTCCATTTTTTCTATGAAGATAATACGCTCTTGGTGGGAAAGTGCCATTTCCAACTATTAGTCTACAGGCATCTGAACTCCATGTGGTTCTGCCCCGGGAAGGTGCTTACCTGGCTAATCCTGATGCCAATAGTAGCAGTAGCTTAACACAGATGTACTCAGCCCCAGAGGCTCTTAGAGTCCTCTTTAGTCAAAGCCTTTTGGTAGAATACATGCTTTACCTCGACGGATACCTTGCAGATGGATGGTTTAAGAGATGTTGAGCAATAGCAGCTTCCTTTAAAATCAAAGAAACTGTGAATGCTCACTCTTTCTGAAAATCAGCCCATACTATAAAATTACTTTCAGCTACATTTAAATGGGCATGGTTAGATTACAGGTGTGCATCCAGTTTTCCTACTATCACCACCTTTGGTCATTAAGCTTAAACAATTGTTAAAAAAATTAACTCAAAAGCCATTATTCAATGATGGGTGTTTAGCTAATGCATTTTGTTTATCCTGGGCAATGGAAATAACCTGGCCCACTTCTCTTTTTACATAATCTTTTCATGTTTGTTACCAGTTGTCAGTCAGGTTCACATGCCCCAGCACAGTGGAGCACTATTAAGAGCGACAAACACGGAAGGGAAATTATTACAATAAAAGAAAGACACTCTCAAGGGCATAGACCACCTTGTTTGTTCTGTGTTTGTACTTCCCTTAATAGAAATAAAAACAGTCAGAGCCTTGGTAGGAACAGTAGATTCTGTAGCACATGGTATTTAGAAAGTAAAGAACCCTAACATACCTCATGGTGACCCTTTAAAAAGCTATCTTATAACGCTAGATAAGGATGAATGCTGAAAAGTAGGCCTATGTACCTTTATTCTGCAAGAGAAGCTCAATGTATTGTCAGTGAAATGTCATTGCCTCATTAATTATGAAATGTCATAAACATTAACGACAAAAGATCATTGTTGTGATCATAATTATGTAACTCTGATGCAATATTATGACCAAAGACATTCCAGTGGTCTGAAATATATTTCTGAATACCACTGGGGTTGCCTCAGTAAGGATATGCTAGCTCTAAAGTATTTTTGCCAAAATTGCAGTGGCAGTCTGGATTTTTTCAAATTCAAAGACACTTCAAAGTCATATTAGAAATTATCCTGCACCATTTTTTTCAAGATAATGCTTTTGTCTTTAAAATAAGCCCCCAAGTATTTTAACCAATTGTCTCATCTTTATTTTAAATGTCACTATACCTTTTGGAACATGACACCTTCCATTTTACTTTTTTCTAGGCCAAAGTCTGACTTGGTATTGACTTCAGCAAGGTTTTACACAATTAAATTGTCTAAATGATGGGATGCTGAAAATAGCCTAACAAATCTGGTTTTCAAAATAATCACACTGGTGTCTTCGGGGGGGGGGGGGGAAAGAAACTAAACTATACTGCAGGTAGTGCCCCAGAAAAGCTACCACTGCATACCAGGCTGAGTTCAGCCATGGAAGGTGAATAGGGTAGAAAGGAATGCCTTCATTTCTCAGTTTTGTTTTCTTTTTGCCAAGTGAAGAAAGTTGGTATTGTTGTTAAGTTTGTTTTGAAACCGATAGAAAATGCTGAGTGAAATGACTGAAGACTGAATTGCTGGAAATATCTGCAAGATGAGTTCTAGAAGGCAGCAGTCTTCATGCATATTCACAGCTGTAGACCATGCCATTCTTAGGGAGGGAGCATGGGACTGCTGCAATGGGAAAACTTAGCAGCTGTGTCCTCCCAGTTTCTCCCTCTTCCTAGAGAAATCAAAACAACATCCTCGTGGCCGTGCTTTGGGAAGTGCCTCTCCACTTCCTTCACTTTTCTACCCTCAAGCTAGCTCTGTAATTATTCCCCTCCTGACCACGGATGTTTCTCTGAGGTGATTCCTCGTTCAGGATATCCAAAACACCAGAGGGCAGCAAAAGTGTTAAAGCAGAAATTGCAAAAGCATCAACCTTCCCAGCAGAAGCACCTCTACGATAATAAAATGCGATTGCTCGTAAGGGGTTTGTAATGCTTGGACAGTATCAATTTATAGTGAAAGTGGCAGAAAAACTATGTAATTATGACACTACCAAAATTGTGCAAGGGCTACTTCTCAGCAGCACTGCTGGAAGTTGTTGTGACCCATATGTGTGAAAACGGAATAGAAATACCAAAAGGTTGCTGAGAATAATAGATGCCGGAGGTCTTTAATTTAACTCTCAACACCCCATACAATAGTGTTACAACTCTTAAAAATTATGTGGTCCCTCCCCCACTGCAGAAGCTGTATGTACCCCACCCTCTGGACTAGAGATTGGAGGTGTCTGTAAGTACCTTCCACAGGCAGAAACATTTGCCAGTTCTTCTTGCCTCTTCCATCTAATGCAGGTAATTAAAATCAGGACGGTGGATTCTCCTCAGTGTAGCCCTCTGGTGAGGTCTTACACCAGGGGTCCTCAAACTTTTTAAACAGTGGGCTGGCGTGCGGATGAAGTGGCAGGCAGTCATCTGCGGCTGCTTGGTTTCCCCCTCCAACCCCCAGTGGGGGGGGCAGGGAGGTTCTGTAAATACCGGGGGCCGGACTGAGGAGCCTGGGGGGCCGTATCCAGCCCGCGGGCTGTAGTTTGAGGACCCCTATCTTACACTCTCGAGGCAGTTCCATAGCACAGGTATCCACCTTAGGATGGAAAAATTGTGAGATGTTAGGGAGAGCACCAAATGCAGTCGTCTTCTTCCCATTTGGGAAGAAAGGACTTCTAAATTCTGACTCCTTTTAAAAGAAATAAAAATGTTACACTCCTAACTGGGGCTGTCTGTCTTGAGTGTTCTTTCTAAAAAGACCAGTTCTGTTTGCCATCCTAAAACAATCAATTTCAAATGAAAAGAGCAATCATAATTAAAGGGAGGAAAATCCCACCACAGCAGAGGAACCATTATTAAAGTCATTCTTTTCTTTATAACTCCTGGGGCACTGTTCACATGCAGTTGCTACTGTATGTGCTGTTTGTGCGTCACCTCCTCTTCATGAGCTCCACAGAGAATATACTGTTAACTTAATAATAACAATAATAATAAGCTAGCTTTTCATGTGAGTTATTCGAGGCACTATGTAAGCACTAACTGAATGTTACAACGGCTCGGGGTGGCTGCGTGCTATTCCCCTCTTACAGTGAATGGCATAGCAGTCCCATGACCTGGGTCACACCACTGCCTCTGTGTAAGCAGCTCCTGTCCTTCAGCTCCTGACCACCAGCGCTGCAAGACGCTGCCCTCTTCCAGCCCCATTTGAGCCCTGCAGACTGCCAGCCCGCCTGCTCGCACTAAGCAAGCACAGGGACAGCCCATGTTGTGCAATGGTCAAGATAAACAAAGTCTGGGGGTTAATTTCAGGTGTTACTTCTCCACGTTTCTAGGAGAAAGAGCCTGCAGAGTAACTAGACTCCCAAAGGGCTAGCACGCATGCTGCAGGGGGCAACACAAGCAATATAGTTCATTAGATAAGAGAAGCAGAGGAAGTCCTGCTTGCTTCACTACGGTTTCCTGATATATGTTGATGACACACAGCTCATGTATCATGTAATTTGATTTATAGAGAGCACCACATTTTTCTCATCCTGTCTTTAGTGTAAATTTAAAAGGACAAAAAGTGTACTTTCTTCCCGTAGTGGGTCCCTCTTAAGCACTTTAGAAGTCATCCACAGACCCTAACGAGACCACCAACTGCAGGTGAAATCGATTGTACTGATTTCTTTTAAATCTCCAGTGTGCAGCAGAGCTGTATGTCTTCCACCCAAGGCATCACCTTATTTCAAGCAGTCTGGCAAATCCAATTGACATGGTACCTCTGGATGGAAGAGAAAGGTTGCTGCCCAGGGTATGACTGGCTGTGATGGTCAGGCTAGGGGTTCAGGCTAAGACAGACATCTTCCACTCAGGAGCCCAACTGCCAACTGGAGAATTACTTGTCTAAAAAAACGGTAATAGAGAAGACAAGTTGAATAACAAGTGGCAGGCATCATTCAGGACTTACTTTCTAGGCTACATGTACAAACATTTTGGTCACTTGCTGCGTGAAGGCTGAAGACCTACATGTTTGAACCCTGTGCCTCTGCCGCTTCACATCTGACCTTGAGAGGAACCTCTCGAGAGCTTCCAGAACGCTGAGGTTCAATCCCTAAGCAGCCTCCTTCAGCCTTGGTGTGCAAAAAAGTAACTTCCCAAGCCTCACTTCCAGACCGACCAGAGGTAATAGCTCTGCAGGTGTATTCAGAATGTATGAGTAAGTTGCAAAAGTATGGCAGGACTGCGTACGTGTGTGTGTAAATATATACATATATATGGTCTCTCTATTACTACTTCCCGTCCTGCCTGTGTGCAGCTGGTGGACTCAGAGGGTTGCTGGCCCCACGCTGGGCTGGCCCCAGCCTCGTGTGCCCGAGGGGGTGGGTGGTCAGCAGCCCCCGGCAGCTCCCCTCCATCACGCCCCGGAAGCACCGGCAAGGGAGGCGGCCTGGCCGGGGGCTGGCGGGTCCGCATACCGCCGGGGGCACCGGTGCAACGGGTGGGCGGCCACAGCCCTCCGGCTTGCTCCGAGGGCAGGACAAAATGCCCCCCGCAGCGCTGCCGCCACGCTTCCCTTACTGACGGCGGGACAGCCCCCGTCGGTGGCCCCGCGACACGGAGCGAAGGCTGCCTGGTGGCTGGGAGGGGGTAGCGGGGGCCCGGCACCCCAGCCGGCAGGGCCGGGGTCACCAGGACCGGCCAGGCGCTTGCGGCGGGGTCGGCAGCCCCGCTTGTGCGGGGTTAGCGCGGCGCTCGCAGCCTCCGCCGAGCCGCCGGCAGGGCAGGGGGGCTGCGGGTGGCCCGGGGCGGGCTGCGGGCTGCCGGTGGCCCGGGGCGCTGAGGGGAGGCGCGCGCGGCTCGCCCCCCGCCGCGGGACGGCCGCGGGACGGGTAACGGCTGCCGGCACTCCGCGCGCCAGAGGCTGACGCGAGCACCGGCCACGCCGGCAGGGGGCGACCCCGCCGGGAGAAGGGACGCGGTCACGTGACACCAGAGCGCGCCTTGCCCCCCCTCCTCCGGACGGGGGGTCCGGGGACTCAGCGCCCCCCTCCCTCCCTCTGCCCTGACGTCACCGCCCCTCCGTCTCCTGGGCGACGGCTCCATCAGCGCGCGCGTCAGCGCCGCCCGTTCCTTGGCAACGGCCCGGTGTCTCGCTCTCCTTCAGCCTCGCGCCTGGGCGCGCGTCTGTCTGGCGTCAAAGTGACGTCAATGGGCCCGTCTCGGCTTTCGGCGGTGGGCGGGGGGAAGAGGCGGGAGGGAGGGCGGGGTGTGCGTGTCGGGGGGCCGGCGGAGCGGGGCGGGGAGGGGAGGCGGGGGCCGGGACATCCCGCGTGCTCCCGCCTGCCCCCCGGCGCGCACACACACACGCACACGCGCACACTCACGCACACCCTCGCGCGCACACCCCGCCGCGGCGGCAGAGCCCGGCGCCGGCAGCCGCAGCGCCCGCCCGCCAGGTACGGCGGCTCCACGGCCGCTCCGCCCGTCAGGCAGCGGCCGGCGGTGGGCGAGCGGGGCCGGCGCTGCCGCGGGCGCCGGACGGGGCCGGGGAAGAGCCCGGCGAGTTGTGAGGGGCCCGGCGGCGGGCGGGGCTGACGCGGTGCGGTGCCGTCTCGGTGCAGGTGCGAGCAGCGCCCGCGTCCCCGGGGCGGCGCGGATGCTGCCCTCCTAGGCGCGGCGTGCGCTGCCCGCCACCGCCTGAGCCATGGTGATCATGTCAGAGTACGCCGCCCTGCCCGCGGCCGGGCAAGCCCAGCAGCGGCCCCTGCGAGTCGGCTTCTACGACATCGAGAGGACCTTGGGAAAGGGCAACTTCGCGGTGGTCAAACTGGCCAGGCACAGGGTGACCAAAACGCAGGTGGGTGCGGGGGACGGGGCTGCCGGAGCGGGGACCCGGGAGCCTCCCGCCCGCCGGGCCGGGAGCGGGAGCCGGGAGCGGGAGCCGGGAGCCTCCCGCCCGCCGGGCCGGGAGCGGGGAGCCGGGAGCGGGACCCGGGAGCCTCCCGCCCGCCGGGCCGGGAGCGGGACCCGGGAGCGGGACCCGGGAGCCTCCCGCCCGCCGGGCCGGGAGCGGGGAGCCGGGAGCGGGACCCGGGAGCCTCCCGCCCGCCGGGCCGGGAGCGGGGAGCCGGGAGCGGGACCCGGGAGCCTCCCGCCCGCCGGGCCGGGAGCGGGGAGCCGGGAGCGGGACCCGGGAGCCTCCCGCCCGCCGGGCCGGGAGCGGGGAGCCGGGAGCGGGACCCGGGAGCCTCCCGCCCGCCGGGCCGGGAGCGGGGAGCCGGGAGCGGGACCCGGGAGCCTCCCGCCCGCCGGGCCGGGAGCGGGGAGCCGGGAGCGGGACCCGGGAGCCTCCCGCCCGCCGGGCCGGCGCCGCGCGCTGGGTGAGGTGAAGCCGGTGCGGGAAGCGCGGGGCGCGGCGGCCCAGCTTTGCAAAAACGTCCGGCGGGCTGGATGCGGCTGTTGGTGGGAGCTGCAAGTTTTCCTGGTGGCTTCAACAGTTTGAAGTAGAATTAAAACCGAGCGTGAACGTACAAAAAAATACCACTTCCGAGTGTTACGGTGGCGTCGTTGAATTGTGCCTTCGCAGTATGCTAAAAAGTCCAACAAATTAAGGGTCTTTTGAAGACCGTAGATGGGTTTAATTTTTTCATTCAGCGTGTATGTGTCAAGAACAAAGAAGTTGCGGTGTTATTTGCAGAAATAATTTATCAATGGGCATGCAACCGTGTTTATATTTCTGGTGCAAGTCAGTATTATATCAGTCACTACAGCAGAAAATAGTCCGTTACAGGAATCTGTTTTTCACTGGCATGGGATGGATTAAAAGATTTAAATCCTGGCCAGTGCTAATTTTTGCAGTTCTGTTCACTACTTTATGTGTAATCCTTTGACGCAGAAAACAAAAATGAAAATGTTCTGTGTCATGATTTCTGTGCAGTTCAGAAAAAGGGAATCAGCTTTGTCAAGCCTGTACTTTAAAAGCTACTTTACTTGGATTTTGTGACTTGTGTGTGTGTGTGTGCCGGCAGGGTGTATGTGTCTTTTTTTTTTTTTTTTTTTTTTTTCCTCTTCTGAGAGATCTTGACAGTAACCTGTTTTGTAATATCTGGGGTTGTTTTATTTTATTATTTTTTAAATTTGCAGGTTGCAATAAAAATAATAGACAAAACAAGGTTAGACCCAAGCAACTTGGAGAAGATTTATAGAGAAGTTCAGATAATGAAGCTTTTGAATCATCCCCACATTATCAAGCTATATCAGGTAAGAGGTCAGCTTTGAAGTGCAGCACGCAGATGAAATATGTTTGTGCTTTTCTCTTGCACATGATTTTACATCAAGTATTTGCAAAGAATGCATATTGAAATACTTATTGAAATGCCCTTAAATGAAACTTTTTTTTAAAAAAAGTGATCATTTTCTGAACAGGAGTCTGGTACATTAGACAACTTTTTGACAAAATGCACTGTATAATTTACAGTTAAAACCAGACTAGAGTTTGTTTCAGGTCGGGGAACTGTTTATCTCAACTTCTGTGATTAACTTGCCTTTCCCAGCTCATCTGCTTTTCCAGTTTAGAGGACTGGAACTTCTAACGTGCTTTTGATAAGAGGAAGACTTAAACTCATTGTAGGATAGCAGAGAAGAAAGCACAAAAGTTGAGTTTGCCATAAATGGAAAGGATTTCAAATAGTAAAAAATTTAAGTAGAAATCTAATCTAAGAATTAGAATTCTAAGTAGGAAAGAAAAAGCTGGTAAATGTTGGTATTTTAGAGTGTATCAAAAAATGACCTGTTTGCTTACTCTGATCCAGTTTGTTTAGTTTTGAAAGTGAATTTTAAATATCTTTCCCCTCGTAGAGTTTCACAACATGAATTTTAGTTTAGATTTGTTCAGTTTCTGTGCCGATGGGTATTTTTAACAGTAGGAACAAATTAATGTGTTGTACAGAAAACAGGGTCACATCTGTTTAGTGAGTAAGGTCTGCTTTGCAAATTCGAAATATTCAATCTAATTAGCATTTGGTGTAAGTTCCTCTTAATCATCTTAAATAGTGCCATGTGGATTTAAGAAAAAGATGAGGTATCGCAGTCTGTCTGGACCTATCTAGAAGGGCAGGTCTGATGAAGCAGCAGGTCTGAAAGTCCGTATGCAGTAGTAAACACTATTATCAGGTGCAATTTTACCGTTGGGTTTGTTAGCTTTTAAAAAAAAAAAAAAAGAAAAAAAAGTTTAATTAACGTGTAAGGCTGAAGAGCCAGTAAGGCAGGTGGTTAGGCAAGGCATTATTTTTAAAGACCTTGACACACATGAAGTGCTTGATATTTATAGTATTAACCCATCATAACAAAAATTATTCTGTGTTAACATCTGACGTCATTGTTGCCCATAGGGCAGTATAGGATATATAGAAACATTCTAACAGTTTGGTTGATTTCATTTCAGTGGAATGATGTGGGTGAAAATACTATTTTGAAGCTTTTAGAAAAGCAGGTTAAATTCCATCTGGTTGAACCACTTCACTTGATGGAGTGAATGACGTTGGTAGTGGACCATAATTTCTTTTCAGTGAAGTTTTCTTTGTTGTTGTAACTGATGCTTTACCTGTTTGGTGGAGGCTGAGAAGCAGGGATGGAATTAGATGACATACCAATGTAGGGTGTGTGTTCTTGTATTATTTCATCATTGTTTTAGTTTCAGCAGGGCGTCTTAATTTCATCCAGCTGGCAACTTTCCCAGAACACTTTCCTTCAGTTTTTTAGACTGGGAACCTCTCTTCCTTTGCTCCCTGTTTGTTTATTTTCATTTCGTGTCTGTGTGTACTTGTCATGAGGGGGGGACAAGAGTCTTTGAAAAAAGTTACATGTTAGGAGCCTGGAAATTACAGCCTTTGGAGTAGTATTGATGTTTTTTTGATTGTTAACCTGTTGTGAGCCTTCTGCTTCCAAAACAAAATAATCTGCTCCTTGAGGGTCCAATTCCTGGGGAAAGTTGTATTTTAAAAACTGAAATGCAACATTTGAAAGATGTGCATAGTAACTGAAGAATAATTTGGAAATGCTCAGCATTTCTCATTCATTGTTTCAGTTTTAGTTCTTTTTTTTTTTTTTTTTCCTCCTCCAAATGAAAAAAATATCAAGTGTCAAAGGAAGTCGATACTAGTTTGATAGGTGAACACTGGGTAATATATTGACAGTTGTTGATGTGCATCAAGCACTGCTGCTTACACAAACAGCAACCTATTGTCAGTTGCATGGGAGGCTTGCCATGTCCCCAGCCAAGACCAGATGGGAGTGGAGTATTTGATACTACTTCTTGATTTGTCCAAGTTGCAACTATCTCTCCTGATCTGAGTACCTGCCAGCCTTGAAACAAAGATGACTTTATATAAACTTTTAAGTATCTTTGAATGTTCAAAATATATCAAATGAATTGTTAAATGATACGTACATATTTTAACAAAAAAGGAAATCCGGGAAGGGTAGGAAATGATTGAAATGCTCGTCAGTTATCTTATGGAGATTAGGTGGCATGGTAACGGTGAGAAGAACAACGGCATGGGAACCATTGTATATTGTAGGCACATAAGCATTGATTTTTTATCTCTTTCATTACTACTTTGATGGAAGGAACACTGTGGTGCAAAATCAGCTGCTGCTGCTGCAAATAAATAATTGAACTGATGTGTTTGACAATACGCATAGAAAAATGAATGAATGAAACTACAGAAGTCTGCATTTTTTTAAAGCATGTCCTCTGGTGTCTTCACAGGTTATGGAGACAAAGGATATGCTTTACATTGTTACAGAGTTTGCAAAGAATGGAGAAATGTTTGGTAAGTCCTCACTGACAGAGCTAATTAGATTTAGAAACCATGGCTTTGTTCTTGTAATTCCTGAGAAATACATATATTGTCTGATTAAAAATCCAGGACTGGCATTGTCAGCTGTCAAACAGTGAGTGCAGCACCTGCAGGATTATGAAAAATTTCTTTCAGGTGTGTCTAAATCTCATCCCTCTTTTATTTTGTCTTGCAGATCATCTGACTTCCAATGGGCACTTAAGTGAAAGTGAGGCACGGAAGAAGTTCTGGCAGATTCTTTCAGCCGTGGAATATTGTCACAGCCACCACATCGTGCACAGGGATCTCAAAACAGAGAACCTTCTGCTAGATGCTAACATGAATATCAAGTTAGCAGGTAATAAGAAATGCATGGTTACTCTATAAACAGTATTAGACATGTAGTCAAATGCAGTCTCCCTAGGATGATCCTATAAATGTAGTTATGGTAACTGAAAACAAAACAAGTGTTACTGGTCTTCCTCAGGACAAAAGAGAATAACTTTAATGAATAGTCTGAGAAAAAAACAATATATCTGCTCCCTTTTCTCCATTTTTTGCTACTTCTGAAATATTAGTATGTGGATGAATAATGTCTTACCCTGGACTTTTACCTTCATTTCAGACTTTGGCTTTGGAAACTTCTACAAGTCGGGAGAGCCCCTCTCCACTTGGTGTGGAAGCCCACCCTATGCAGCTCCAGAAGTTTTTGAAGGCAAAGAATATGAAGGACCTCATCTTGATATATGGGTGAGCTTGATATTCCTTAGAAATCGCATTTCACACTTTGTGAGGGTCCATTGGCTGTCAAAATCATTGCTTCTACTGGAGTCACTCACACGTGCTTGCTGTTTTCTATTGACAGAGCCTTGGGGTGGTGCTGTATGTCCTTGTCTGTGGTTCTCTGCCTTTTGATGGACCCAATTTACCAACCCTGAGGCAAAGAGTGCTGGAGGGGCGGTTCCGCATCCCTTACTTCATGTCCGAAGGTACATTTTTCAGATCCTTAATGTTAGAAAAGGGGCTACAAATAAAGCAGTAGCTGTCCCGTTCCTTCCTGGGGCAATGATGGATGGAACTGGTTTTGCAGCTGGTAATCACTGTGTCTTCGTGTATTCAGTAATTTCTGTAGGGCAGCGCTTATAGTTGTGGGGCTGGTTGCACATGTTTGCTTTTCTGGGATCTGCTTTATGGTGCATCTAAAAGGCTGTCGTTCCCTTCCTTAGAGTGTCCCTGTAGATTACAAAAATACTTGACACCCTAGCTGGAGAAATAATCACTCACAAAACAGTGAAAACAGGGTTTTAATGAGACTAGCCTGCAGTGCTGAGATGGGTGTAGTTCTTCTAAGATATTTCAACTATGCAGAAGGGGTATATTTCAGTGCAGCTATGCTGTCAAGGAAAGCAGCAACAGTGGGGCTTAGCATGTTTCTTGAGCACTCCCAACAGTCTGGTGAGAAAAAGGAACTGAAGAGTATTATCACCTCTCTGATTTGGGTTTGAAAACAAGTGAATGTGCCTCTGTCTTAAAGTGAAGAGTATCTTTTCAAGTCTGACCTTTATCAGTTAAAGCCCTGAATGGCTGTGATTCCTTGGTTATAAACAAATAAACAGTATATATGGACCAGGAAGTTGCATGTGATGGGGTTCTGTACTAAATTCTGACCTATTTTAAGTGGATGTAAACATGATTAAACCTGCATCCACTCAAAACTAGCTCTCCTACAAGGTGCAAGGCCACCAGTGCCAGTATCCAGTACAGCTTCATTTCCTGCAGTGACGTGTTGCTTTTGTGAAATTATGTGGACGTTTCTTGTGCTGTTTTGAATATCTGGTAGTCAGATCAGCCATCAGCTGCTCAGAAACCTTCAATTCCTGTTTTCATAGACATCAACGCTGTTGCTGGGAAGGTTTCTTAGCAGTGACCTGGGGCTGGGCTGTTATTTTTACCCCTTGCTCATAAGTTTGTCTTTGTCATCCAGACTGTGAAACACTAATCCGACGGATGTTGGTTGTGGACCCAACCAAGCGAATAACCATTTCCCAAATAAAGCAACACAAGTGGATGCAAGCTGACCCCTCTCTTCAACAGCAGCAGTCTTTGTCCTTCTCCATGCAAAACTACAACTCCAACCTGGGTGACTATAATGAGCAGGTCCTTGGGATCATGCAGACACTTGGCATCGACAGGCAGAGAACTGTTGAGGTGAGAAGTTCTTGCCCCGTAGACACATCTTCTGTGACTGCCAGAATGCCAATGGTGCAGTCATATATATATATACGTCGTTCAGTGACTAGCCTTGATCCAGTGTGACAGTACAGTAAAATCTTCACTGCCCTTCCAGATTTTTACTTATTTTTTGAGTATGCTTCTGAGGCCTCAGCGATGAATTTTGGCTGCTTACATCCTTAGTTACTTGTAACTCAAGTCTTTTCAATGTCTTCTAGTCTCTGCAAAACAGCAGCTACAACCATTTTGCCGCAATTTATTACCTGCTCTTGGAGCGCCTCAAGGAGTATCGAAGCAGCCAGCTATCAAGTCGTCCAGCAACTGGCCGTCAGCAAAGGCCGAGGAGCTCCGAGATCAGCAATGTTGAGGTAAGGAAGAGGATCACTTACTGGAAAGCTCCGTTGGCTCTCTTTTTTTCTGCCCCTTGCTACAGCAGAATAGAAGATGGTAGCTCTCAGGCTCCTGAAAACCACTTCTGATATTGGTGCCCTCTGATAGGACACAGCCTACTATTCCTCAACAGGAGGCTGATTGAATACTCATGACCTGTTTCCTAAGAAGTGACTGTGGGTCAAATAGTCTGCCTCCAGTGCAGGTCAATGAGTCAGAAGATTAGGCTTCTCATGGAAATTTGCCCTCTTAGGCATGGATGGGTTACACTTCTTCATTACATACTACGTAGGTTTCTCAGAAGTACTACATGAGTTTGTGTGGTTTTCTGTCATTCTTTTTCTTTTCCTCGCCCCCACCCCCTTTAAAATGTGCTCTCAAATTGTATTTCCAGTTAAATTGCCCAGTTTAAGAGGAGTTCTGTGTTTGTGTTGGCATTGAAAGGCTTTGTTCATTTTCATAGAAAGTACATGGAGAAAGCTTGTGTGGAAGGTGGCTCTGAAATTCCTTGAGCCTCCAGTATCTGAAAAGTCATGTTGAATTGTGGTGTATGTGATGGCTTCTGTGCATTGCGCTCTCCCTCCAGATGCCTCAGGACAGTCTCACTAGTGAAACCCTGCGATCATCTCTGCTTTACCAGCAACCTCAGAGCCTGATTCAGCCATCCTTGCAGGCAGAAATGGACTGTGACATGAGCAATCCATTACAGGTTGGTATTCTCAGCTAAACTGTGTGTTAATTTTTTTTTTTTGTGTTGGTCTGCCAGTCCAAACCAATAGGAGTTGTGACTCTTATTCTCTCCCTCCAATCTTCTGTTTGGTATTTGGGCATGTTGTTGTAGTAGCCTCTTAAATAATTGGCCTAGTGAAGACATGCGACAGGTCTATGAAGAGTATTAAAAGGTAGTGCAGAAATAAGTGAAAGACCCTTCCATCTGTAATCTGACATGTTTTGCAGCCTCTGTTTTTTCCTGTGGATCCCAACTTCAACGGGCTCTTCCGGAACCGCTCCATCTCCCCCAATAGCCTGCTGGAAACCACCATTAGTGAAGAAGTAAGGCAAGAGAAGGAGTTGGAAGATGAAATTAAGGCATATGACCACCCTATCCGCATCCCTAGCAACACCAGCAGGAGGCACACACTGGCCGAAGTGACCACTCATTTCTATCAGCGTGCCCCTCCATGTAAGTAAGTCTGGGAGAGGTGAAGTGTTTCCATAGTTAAAGGAAAAGGACAGAGGAGGACTGCCATAGTGGACAAATGCCTGGGGAGCATGGCCTGATTTGACCTTGACTGGGATAGGAGAGCCCAGAAAAGAGGTCTGTACTCTGCTCTTCCCAGTTCTGTCTTCCTGTAAATAGGCATGGCCCCAAAGGCAGAGAAGTTGCACTGTTGTATTTGATCTAGATCACTATAGAGGAGAGCATTCTCATAAGCAGGACATAACCCTTTTCTGCTTATTTCTGCCGTTGTAGGGGTGGGGGCATCTGAATTTAAAAAAAAGTTATCACTGACTATATTTGGTACACATCCAGACCCTGTGAACTAAACGAGCAAACAAAACTGTTCACAAAGCAATAATCCTGTGTCAGAGCTGTTGTGCTAAAGCAATACTGTAGGCCTGATCCAGCATAGCCTGGTGATGCTGGAGTTGCTGGCAGAGCCTTGCCAGCTGGATGGGAGCCCAAACCTAGGTTATTCGTTGATGACCCCCTGCTGGAGTCAAGCCCTGCGACAACACAAGTTGTTAAGACACCTTTCTAGCTTGCAGCTGCTTATTAGTACCAGTGTAGGTGGGCAGAAGGCTCTGATGTCATGTTTGTTCTTTCCCATACTCATCTTGGGAATGCTCTTTCTCTCCTTCCTTCCCCTCTGTAGGTATAGTCATTTCCTCTTCTGCAAGCCCCACAGAGGGAACTAGTTCAGACAGCTGCCTTACTTCATCTTCAAATGACAGCTCGGTGGCCCTGAGCGGCTGTTTGGCAGGTCAAGTAATGGCGGGGAGCCCAGCCACAGCTAGGATGACGTCACCCTTCCTAGCTTCCCAGTCTGATGCTCCGGTGTTACAAGCCCAGGGCTGCATGGGAGGTGCTTCTCTCCTGCCTGTCAGTTTCCAAGAAGGAAGACGAGCATCTGATACCTCATTAACTCAAGGTAATGTCTTCCTTGCTTTATTGCTGGGGAATTGCACCCTTCCAACTGCCACTAGAAAAGTGTAGCATGCAGAGGTACTTGCTGGCCTGTGTTAGTGTTATGCTGAAGCCAGCCACCTGGATAGTCTGCCTCTTGTATTCACAGTCCCTGAGGGAGGGTTGGATGCCCTGAGGAAGGTGCTTAGGTGAGACGTTCTCGGATGGTGATTCAGCCTGCCCATGTAGATACTTCTGCTGCCAGGAGTGGGATGGCAGGCTCCGTCTTTCTTCTCAAATACGGAGTGCACAGCATCATGATTTCTATCAGATTTCTGCTTTGCTGTGCATGTGTCCGTCTATGCAAGGATGCAGGTGTCCCAAACCCTGTTCCATTACATAAATTTTGCTGTGTCCATCAGGCAGAGGGGTGAACTGAACTGAAGAGTCACACTCTCTTCTAGCACAGTTCTCACGCAAATGAAGGCAGCTGCCCAGAAAGGCTGATCTGTAAAGTAGGCTCCTAGGCAAATGCTAAGGAGGATTAAAGTGCATTTCTTTTGCTCATGTCCCACAGGCTTGAAGGCTTTTAGGCAGCAGCTGCGGAAGAACGCTCGAGCCAAGGGTTTTCTCGGCTTGAATAAAATCAAAGGCTTTGCTCGGCAGGTGTGTCAGTCCTCCTCATCTCGGGCAGCAAGGAGTGCCATGAGCCCTTTCCAACACACACAGCCGAGCACCTGCATGTACAGCAGCAGTGGGAGCAGCAGAGAGGGAAGAAGCCTCCTGGAGGAGGTGCTACAGCAGCAGAGGTGAGAAGCTGGCCAGGAGTTTTGCTGGTTTTGTTGGGTTTACTTTGGTTAGGGCCAAGCAAGGAGGAGTAAACGTAGCAAAAGAAGTTGAGGAGTTTGGTCTCTGGGGATTCCTATCCTCCATCTTTGCTGTGTGGCAGCAGATAAACTGCTTGGTTTCCTTTTGTGGCTTCCTGCACTGGCATACATAACACAGGACGTGCAGTTCCACTTAAAAATCTCGACATCCAAATATTTGAAGGTTGCTGAATTGAGAAGCAGTTTGGTACTGTGGGGGAAAACATTACTTCTCCCCATTGCAAGCTGTGTTTTTCTTTGTTAGTTTTGGGAATGCTTGCTTTCCTCCTCTGCCTCCTCCTGTAATTTTCCCATGGCAAGGAAGTGAGACCTTGTAATTTGGAAAAGTTACAGCCCACAAAGGAGGCACAGTTCCAGTGGCCTCAAATGTCATGTGTGGTGGCACCTCTTCATTCCCATAGAAGCAAGATGGAAAATTGAGTTTCCGGTTTATCTGCACACGTTGTCTCTAGAACATCTATTATTAGCAGGCCAAATGGTGACTAGATAACTTTCTGGTGATAGTCGCCCTCTCCAACGTGAGAGAAGCCAAGTGAAAACATGTTGACCTGGCATGGTCAGCCTGCTTTAATTGTACTGGCTGGATAAGGAGAGGTTTGATAGAGAGGAGGAAACAAAGGGGAAAGTTATGGTCAGTGTTAGGGGCAAGAAAGGAGGAAGAAAAACATTAAACCATCCTAGCAGTGCAAATTAACCTCTTCCACCCTTGGCTTTTGTTCAGAATGCTCCAGCTCCAGCATCACCAGCTACTCCAGACAGCTTGTCCCCAGACTGCTCAAACTTCTGCAACAAATGGCGTCCCCTCCTCTGATAGCGTAGGTACCTGCAAAGCATCCAATTCTCTTCTGTTGTCAGAGCTACAAAGAGAGAACTCATTTGAGCTAGCCTTTGCTGGCAACAGCCAACTGCTCCAACCTCATTTCTTTGGTGTCAGCGTGTCACCGGTGTCCTCAGCAGCTCACCTTTTAGACACACACCTGTACATCAGCAGCAATGTTTCTCCAGTTGGCACCACCTTCTCTCAGCAGCAGAGTTTCTCTGTGCAGTCTCCAAGCTATGACGCTGTCACTCTGCAGCACGGGGATTGTGAGATGGAGGACCTGACTTCCAACCAGCTAGGGAAGTTCGTCCTGGTCAAATGAGAGCCCTGGCTGCTACAGCTCACGCTGCTCTTGTTGCAAAGAACTTTCACCACTGTTCCGTGGCGTGTGCGGGTCCATGGCTGGCTGGTGTCGTGTGGACGAGGGACTCTCAGAAGCAATAAATTTCAAAGTATGTGAAGAGGCTGTCTGGCTCAGAAAGCTAGCAACTTTATAGAACTGAAACAAGCAATATGTATGTCTTTTTGCTTCTACTATTCTTGCACTGAACAAATATGAATAGAAACTGAATTTTTTAAAGGAAAAATAATGATGGGGAGGATGGGTGGGGCATTTGTGGGGACAGGGAGGGATGTGGTTGGGGAAGAACTCTTCGGTACTGTACTCAAGTCAGACCAATACAGCTCTGCTGTTATGCAAGATTAGCAGCTGTCCGTAGTGGTGACACAGCAGGGAGAGGCTTTTCAAAGAAGGGACCAGAGCCTCCCTTTTTCACAATATTCATTTATGGGTTTGTGAAGATGATTACCTCTTTTAAAGAAAATAAACAGAAAACCAGTGGCATGCAGCATTATGCATTCATAGAGGACAAAAATGGAAGCATTGCCATTTGTTGGGGGTTTTTTTCCTCCTCTTAACACTCATGTTATTTAAAGGAACCAACATCCCCATTCCACACCTCTCGGATACGTATACTCCAAATGAAAACTGTGAACTTCTTGCTTGATACATCAGCTGGAAAAGCTTAAAAAGCCCTTCTAATTAGTATAGAAGCAAGTCATGTATTGAAAATCTGTCCCTTGATAATCAGGATCCAAACTGCATAATGCCTGGTCTTTCACAGGGATGTTTGTTTGGGGGTGGTATGTGTGCATATACATATGCACACGTGCACACTTGCATATATTTTGTCGGTCTGAATAATCTGTAGGAATCTTTTTATAAACACTTAAGTTTTTTCTTATTCTTGCAGAGGCACTGAGGAGGGAAGTATTAGTACTGGTGGGGTGATGGGAAGGGTTTTCTTTTTAAAAAGCCCTCCTGGAGGTTGCCTACAAAGTTGCCTGAGGGGTATTTCTTAGTGCTGCACGTTGTTATTTCCGCTGCTAATCATGTTTTTATGCATTTCATTATCAGGGTCCAAACAGAACTGACTCTTGGGGAAATGTGCAATATCGAGGTTATAATTATATACTGACAAAGACAAAAGGAATAGGCTAGAACAGAATTCTACTCTAACGGAGTACAGCTATTTCTGAACAAAACTGTATTAAAAGTGAGTAAAACAGCACAATCTTTGGGTGTTTTTGGTTAGTTTGTTTTTGGCATATTAGCAAAACGAGGTTTTGGATTAGATAGGTGTTTTTTCGTATGGTTTTTAACGCTGTATATGTATATAAATAGGAAGCAGAAAACTATATAACACTAGTTATTTTTTATATTTTGTAATATGCTTATATTGTGTTTCTGGTAAAAAACCCACTCCCCTTTCAAAGCTTCTGCCGGTATCGACAGAAGTTAAGCTTAGATACAAAGGGGAGAACAGACTGTGCTCCTACAGAAATGAGTCAGGTAGGGCGTGCAAACTTTGGAAGCAGGTGAGCAAACAGGGAGCCAGCTTGGCTGGAAGCTGCCATCTGAATGTCAAAAAATAGCTGCATTCTGTCTAAATGCTTAAAGGACCCACTCCCTAGTGTGACACAGGGTGCCTTCAAGTTACCTTGGCTTCATGCAACCTGCAGTATTACGCATTTGCAAATAATATAGATACCTGTTTTTTTGTTTGTTTTGCTTTTTTTTAAAAGAAGAAAAAAGCCAAAGATCGACCAGGTTAATTGGTGGGAGTAGGAAGGGTTGAAGATGTCACGCGGCTCTGTCTGTGGCTCTCCATAAATGACCTCTTTATCTGTGTGTTGTATCTGTGTGTCTATATTGGTGCATCTCCAGCTTGCCACTGCTGCTGCCTGGTCTGGAAGCTTCAAAGTGAGAGAAAATTGCATGAGTTGAATTTCTGGTAATGAGTGGTGCCTTGCAGCAGAGAAAACACCAAAGTCTCATGCTCATTTGTAGTGGTTTAAAAAAAAAAAAACCTAACAAAAAAGAAAACAACCCCAAAGCCATGGAGATGGCTAGAGAGGAGGGCAAGAAGAAGCCAGCTCATCACAAAACAGCAACTTTGCCTTCGGTTTTGTAAGGAGTAGCACACATACTTAAAAGGCAGAATTTCCTCTTCAATATTTGTTATGTTTAATGCCATGGATCAAAAGGTGACAGATTTCTTTTGTTTCCTGTCCTGAGCAATGACAAGCACTTTACTTTCATAGTTCAGTTTGGTTTGTTTTTTGGTTTTTTTTTTTTCTTTCTTTTCCAATTGCTGTAGAACCTCTTTGGAATTATTACTGGAGCAGAAAGAGGTCATTTTAAAAGTTTGGGGTTTTTTGTAGATATCTTGACAGTGCTGTTCTGCAGACTGCAATGCAATAGGGTATTTAAAGACACTACGTGATTGGTTTAATTGAGATGTATAGTTTATTTTTTATCATGACTGAGCAATCATTTTATTTCTTATGTTAAAATGAGAGGTGTACACCAAAATGATTAGTTGATGTGGTTTATTTAATATTTAAATAAAAAATGTTTTACAATTGTTGTCCTGCATATGATTCTGTGGAGTGTTTTCACCCGATGTATACATATGACTTGCACAGTTAAGACTCATTTTAAAGGCTAAATCCATAGGACATTACAACACTTTCTATTACATACTAAATGAAGAGGAATGGTGGGCTCACAAATCTGATAATGGGATATTGAGCCTTTTGCTGGTAGGCAATCTGTCTGAATCTAACCCAAGTCTGTAGTAATCGGATTATAAAATCTGACAGTATGAGAGGTCTACAGAGTGAAAATGGTCAACCATCATTTAGTCGTCACCGGATGAGCACTCCATCCGTGTCACCTTCATCTGAAACAGGCCCCAGCTGAGATTAAGGCAGCAATGAGCAAAGGGGAAGAGGGAGGGAGGGAAAGATTCCAGGGGTGATGGCTTTTCTTCTTTGAAATATAATGTGAGAATTTAAAAAATGCTGGAAAGCTACAAGCTTAGCTAGCCTGGGAATGTGTGTGCAGCGCCAGCTGCCCTGCGCTGGGGAGGTGCCTGGGCTCGCTGGAAACAAGCTGAGGTTCTCGCTGTGACTGCCCGCTGCGGCGCTGCCATGCGCCTCCGCCCCAGCGACAGCACCCAGCAGGGTGGGTGGCCGCCCGTGAGCTGCGACAAGTGGCGCTGGAGGGGGAAAGACCAGACTGAGCGTGCCGCTCTAGATTGTGGAACCGCATCCTCAGTCTCTTCTGCAGTTCTACTTCGCTCTGTTTCCTTTGCACTCCATGCACAGTCCTGCGCTGTGTGGGCCCGGCACGCACACAGGATGTGAGCGATAGAAGGCTTTGGATTCTGCACATGCAATTAGGGTGAGGGTGGGGAGGGGTTTCACCTGCAAAGGGACTACTAAATATTTGCAACCTCTAGTTTAACCTGGCACACAGCAAAAAAAAAAAGGGGGGGGGGGGGGGGGGAATTTTTTCTTCCCAAGGAACAATAGTGGGTTTTTTGAAAAAAGTTTGGATCCTTATTCTGAAGTTTTTATTTTCAAATCCACCTATCGCATTTTGAAGGAAGGGGAGAGTGGTGGAAAGGTAAAGCCAAAAACTTAAAAGCTTGGGGGCAACAGAGATAGTATTTACTTATTTTGCTTTCTAAAGGAGTTTGCTGAGCTGGAATTTGTAGAGCTCTGTATGCATTTGCCATGACTCTTGAACTGGTAGAAAAGTGTCCTGCACATGTTTTTCCAGGGTTGTGTTTTCAATGTGACCATCCAAAGTTAGGAATTTTGCAACTATTAAAAAATAATGGAGGTATTCATCATTATTTTAAATCTAGCTTTTAGTATGACCTGGTTTAAGAATAATCACAACTGCTGTTTTCATCTGGGTTCTCAGGGCATTATTTTAAACCTCAATAATTCTGGGAAGTCTCGGAAAGTTGCTTCTTAATGGATATAAATCAGTGCAGCTCCACCAGCTTTCACTGACATCACTGACCCTTGGGTATAGAGGGATCTTGACAGCATCATGATTTCTGTGAAATGGTAGGAAAAACAAGAACAAAGAAACCCTGGGACTCTGGACTCAGTTTTCATGTGTACACTGTTTCACTTTTGGTGCTTTAGTCACTGTCTTTCTGCCTTTCCTCTGAAATCTGTCTGCTCCTGTTTACCATGTTTGTTTTTGTCTTTAATATCTCTTGAGATGCTGTTTTTCTTGGCTTCATTTCTCACGTTACAGCTTGGTACCTAGTTCCTTTTCCTTTCTTTCCCAGTCTGGGATTGGTGGTTTTCCCCCCTTTCAGATGGAACAGATGCTGGCAAGTTTAGCACAGCCTCAAAAGTGAATGATCAAGCCTTGTTTTTTTTAAAAAAAGGAAATGCTTGGAGCTGGCAGGAGTTGCTAGACTGGGAGCAATGAAAAACACAGGCTGTTTTCGCACGGAGCAAGCCGAGTGCAGACACCAAGCCGAGCGCTCTGATGCCACTGTAGTCCAGCTGTGGTAGCGAGGGATTCCCACCTGTCCCTCTCCTCCTGCCCTCCGGCAGGCAAGGCGTGACTCGTCCCCAGACCCACAACCTTCTCCTTTGCTACGTCCAGAGCAGCAGTCACACCTCAGTGAGGAAAGAACTTCCTCATGGTGAAAGGATAAATCATGTAATTTTGGCCTGTGTCAGCTGGAAAGGAGAAGTGGCAGAAGGGAGAGCAGTTGAGCGTAGAAAATTATGGTGCATGAGATAGAAGTGATCAGTACTTCTGTTTTACTCATTCTGCAAAGTGAGAATAAGGCACGCTTCATGCAATGAAGGAGAATTAATTTAAGAACTGATAAAAGGAAAGATGTGCCTCGGGAGGACATCGCTTCAAATACAGTTGCTGGCTTATTTCATGACTGCTAACTACTTTTAGTGGTGACAGTTAAATCAATGATAAAAGTAATCCACTGTCATGGTTTATGGATTTAGCAGAGCATCTGTGGGAGATCAGGAAAGAGCTAGTCTTCGGTACAGACTGCCAAGGGCATGATAGATAGACAGATTTTTAGGACAGAAATGCGTTTCTCCCAAGGCATCAGGTATCAGCACCTGTCAAAGAAAGATATTCATGTGAGGTGAACACACTTGATCTTCACCTGCAATAAATTCTAGTTCCTTAATATACATTTTATATACTATGTAATGTGTTCTGCAGTGGCAGTGGCTCAGACCAAAGGTCCAGCTAACCAGGTGGCTCATTTCAGAAGCAGGCTCTTAGGGAAAGGGTGGAAGGACGGAGCAAGCATAGCATAATCCCTCTGTGGTATTACCAGCTCAGTAGAGAGCAGACTGCGGTTAAGGGAATTTTTGACTGGCATCTGGGTCATTGTGTTTAACAGCTGCAGATGGGTCAAGCCTCCAAGAATTTGGCTAACCCCTTTTGAAATTCTTATAATTCTGGCCTTCACAGCATCCTGTGACAGCGAGTGCCATAATTCAAATTTGCGTCGTGTGAAAGTAGTGCTTCCTTTTCTTTGTGTTAGACCTCCAGCCCAATAGATTGGGCTCTGCTGCCTTTCTCTTGTGATCGCAGACATGACTAATCCTTTCCTGTTCACACCTCCACACTGCTCATGAGTTGTTGGGACCTCTCTCACATCCCTCCTCTGTTGAGGTGGCCACGCAGAAGAATGCTACGGTAGTTAGCCTGGCCTATAGGAACCATCGCACATTTCCCCGACGTCTCATCTGTATCTTCACAGGTTCTTCTACATCCTCCTTGGCATATGCCGAGCTGCACCCTGTGTTTGAGGCAGGGGTGCCCTAGAAGTGGTCACTTCATTCTCTCTTCATTCTGTAGTCATTTCCAAAGCCCTTTTTTTGCCTTGTTGACAACTGTTGAGCAGTTAGCTGGAGTTTTCAGCACACTCATTGGCTCTGAGGTTTCCTTCCTGACTGATGTTAATTTAGACCCCCTGATGTTCTTTATATGGCTAGGGTTGGTGTTCCTCACGCTCCTTGCTTTGTATTTGCTGCTGGTGAGTTTCATATGTCATTTTATCAACCTGTCATTCGGTTTTCTGAGATCACTCTCCACTTGGTTGCAGTTGGATCTTTTACAAATATGACGAGCTGCCCACGTCTTGATCTGAATGGATTTGCGATGCCTGAGATCTCACTCCACAAACTTTGCTCTTTCCCGTTCTATCACACATCTAGCCATTCTGCTCTGCGTTATTCTTTTTGTCAATTCGCCTTGCCCAGCTTTCCAGCCCACAGGTCTCTGGATGGCCTCTAAAAGGCCTTTGTAAAAATGAATGTAACATTTGCCACCTTCCATTCCTGTGGTGCCTCGCCATTTCAACAGCTGCTGTGGTATTGTGCTGAATAGGTCAGCAGTTTCAAGTCTGAGTTCCCTCAGAGCTCTTGAGTGAAACCGTCTGGTCCCAGCAATCTGCTAATGGTACTGTTACTGTTTTATCCTAAAATCTCTTCTACTGACATGAGTTTTGGAGAGTTTCTGAGGCTCGTTCCTTGTGCAGCCAGCCACTGGAGTGGGGCACGAAATCGAGCAGAACTACCACAGGTTGAGGGATGGGTCTGCATAGCCTGCGGCTGAGCCACGCAGACCACGTGCTGTCCCTTTTGCACCACACAAGCAGGTGACAAAGCAGTGACAGCAGGGTGAGCACTGGGGAGAGCCTGGGTCAGCCCAGAAGGCCCCTCGTTAGCATCCTCTCTGTATTTACAGAGATGCAGAGTTGAATTTATGGGTTGCTTCCTCAGCTGGCATTGCTAAATCAAAGCTAATGCAGTGACTCTGCTTTATGATATAAATGCTATTAACAGCACATTAAGGCTCTGACCTCCAGAGCCAGACAATCTCATCCTTTGTTTCTTCAGCCACCGAGGCAGTGAATTTAGATTCATTATTTTTGATGGAGCTTTTCCTGTATCATGCTGGGGTGCTTTTTTAGTTCTCCTCTGTCTTACATCCCTTTCCGCTACCCTGGGCAACCGTTTTTTTACCAGTCCTTGGTTTATTCTGTGACAACAAAAATATCTTAGTCAAAGAGCTGGACGGAATATCAGAAATTCTAGCTAAATGCTTTTTTGCCTATCCTTGCTGATCCTTTCTTTCCCTTTTCCTGGTAAAGTAACATAATTATCATTTGGTGAGCTTGTCTACACACTCAATATAGGTAGAGGGGTATTTAGGGCCTCTCACACCTGTTATCCCCAGCCACCTGCTGGATTTCCAAACAGATATCCTCCTGCCAGCAACATCTTGCAAAAACTGAGCTTTAAGCCCCTCTGTTCATGTCACATAAAAAAAAAAAGTAGCAAATAATTTGATTTTAGCTGCTTTGTCCTGCTTGCTTAACAGTATTACTCTTACATTTGCCGGGATATGGTCACACTTTCTCGTCTTTGAACTGAGTGAAGGTAGTTGTGCAGTGGTCAGCTCAGTGTCTTACTGTTTTTTCCTGCTCAACCCTTCTATGGTAGCAGATGCTTTTACTGAAAATGTAAAATTAGATTTCCAGGAACACTTATGCCTATGCCTTTGAAATCTATTTTCCATGAACATTTTTGCTTTCTGTTCATGGAAAGTGAGCACAACAGGAACAGGGACACAGAGCCACCAAATTAACTGCAAAGCTGGACAGATCAGGCAGTTATTTATATGACTCATGCTGCTTTATTGGTATGTCTGAGAAAAACTGGGATACTGGTCTTAATTTGGGGTTAGGGGCTTAATAACTCTTTGCAAAAGGAGGTATGGATACTTTGAATTTAATTAATATGGCAGTGAAAGGGTGGATCTCTGTTCTGGATGGAGGAAAGGCTTCTCTGTGGATTAGTTGAAATAAAATGGTTTTAAAAGGCTACAGTGATGTCTTCATAATGGCTTTGACACAGAAATATACCTTTAATTCTTAATTACTCAGATCTCTATTTAAATCATCAAATGACAGACCCGATGAGTGGTAGGCATCCAAATGATGTGGCCCAGTGGGTTGTGTTCCCATGAGAGCAGCAAGAAGCAGAGAGGAACAGGAGATCTGATGGACTAGGTGACTTCAGGCCACTCATCCCAGTTTGCACACTGACTGCTGGAAGGAGGTCCTGTTTAGCAGGAGTCTGACATGTGGTGGGAGATGTGCTCTCCAGAGGGAAGGGAAGAGAAGCTGTGTTTCAGCCTGGGCAGATGAACATCAGAGCTGCAGGGGGAAACGGGAAACCCAGTCTCCCTCTTGTGTGCCTTGTTGGTGGAAGCAGCTCTCTGGACAGCTTTGGTGCATTTAAGACCACTGTCTCTTCTACCACCAGCTACCTGTCATGAACGGCACAAGTGGTGGGAGGTGCTGGGATGGACGCAGGCAGCAGGGGGAGGAACCGTGTGTCTTGTGATGGAGGTGGTGTTGCAGCAGGGCTATGAGGTTGAGCATGCTGCCGGACCTTTTGGAGTGAGGGGGAATTGCCTGGGGCTACTGGGCTTTTGTCATAGCCTTGCTTTTCGTCTTCAGAAGGAAGTGAATGATTCGCTGTGCAGAGGCCCTCCTCAGCACATTTTGGGGTTAGTCACAAGCTGCGAAATCCACTTTCTCCCACTGGAGCTGTCGCAGACAGCTGCATATAGCAGACATAGGACTTGTGTGGTACAGCAATGCCCAGTCATCCTTCAGCACAGATTCTGTTTTGCAAGACTCTGAACACCCTCCTGGTCTCTGGGTGGATCCATTTCTCTGCGTGCAGGACCCCACAGGCAGCCAACAGTCACTAATTGGATTCAATAACTGGCTTAACACCGTAAATGCAATCAAGCCACTGGCTGCATTCATCCCTACAGTGAGTGGGATTAACCAGTTCCTCAGGGCAGGAGGTGCCCTTAAAGATTGCTTCTCCGATCCTCCATGCAGCAGAGCAAGCAAGAGCCAGGTCCCCCAGCAGCATCTCTGCCACCGTCTTAGCCAGCTGCTAAATTTGAAGTGCCATGGATTTTGCACCATGAGGTGCAAAGCTCTGCACGCCACAGCCACGTGGGCAGGATGGAGATATTTATTTTTAAATTTATTTTTTTTTGTCTGCTCTGTGTTAGTATTCATCTTGTTCCTGGTGTTCAGCACATGTGGCCAGACACAGGCTGCTTTGGAGCTCACCGCAGAGAGGTTGATGTGGCAGCCCATGGCCTCTAACACCACCACCCAGCCTCGCCTGTGAACTGAGCTGGCTTTCACCTGGGTTTGTGATCTCTGAGATCATACTTTCAGGTGGATACTATTTGTTGTAGGAATAAAATCTCACCAAAAGAATAAAAGCTTCCAGCATTGCCAGTTTCTTCCCGTCACACGAGCCGTTACCAAAGGTGATGAGGAAATTACAGCAACTCCTAATTGCATTCTGCAGAAGACCTTGCATGTCGAGACGGTCCTCGTCACTCCCCTGCCTGCTCAAACCCAGTTGCATCATAGAAACAAGACTTGGCTGGAGTGTTAAAGAGAAGCCTTCCCTCTCTTTGTGGAGATGAGCCCTTTTCTTCCTGCCATCCTCGTTTGCCAGCACCAGGGGCTGTGCTGGAGCAGAAGCCAGGGAGCCTCATCCTTGTCTTCCAGAATCTTACCCTTGGGGCCAAGCTCATGGTTGGTCTAGAAGGGACAACCTCTTGAAAGGACCAGAGCTCTTAAAATTGCAGACAGGTGGGATTTTCGGAGCAGGATAACTCAAGTGAGGGGTGCAATTCCAAAGGGCTCCAGACCTTGCTAAATGTCCACCTCTGTTTCTCTAACACTTGCAGAAAACTCAGCTATTTCCTCAGGCCCAATGGGAAGGGCTGAGTTTTGAGATGCCTGGGCAAACTGGTGTTTGTGTTCTGGTGGCAGGAGGTGACTGCAGCAGGAGAGCTGCCACTGCAGTACTTGGTACTGAGAAATCGCGTGCTGTTCAGTTCAGTGCTGGTGTCTGGCAAGGCAAGACAAGGGATCAGATGTGGTTATGGCTGTAGATGTGCCCAGTCAAACTGGAATGGTACAGACTAGCTCTCCTCCTTTCCCCTGGCTGATAGGCATCAGGACAGGGAATGCACATGCGCACCCACACCTGTATGCATGAATACACACGTACATGGTGTACTTTGAACTCCCTGTGTTGCATTCAGAGCCTGAATCAGTGCGATTTCTCAGTACCAAGAAAAATTATATTCCCAGAATTAATAATGGCACTCTCAGGAGCTCTTTCTTTGCCTAAACGGCTCATCGATTATTACCTATTGTTAGTCGTGCCCAGTAACGAGGGGTTAATAAGGCTTTTCAGGACTCATTAACAGCAAGAGAAACCTTTCCTGGTGGACTCAGCCACTGAGCGAGCAGGGCTAAGTGACAGGAGGGGGAACTGCAGGCAGGCTGGCTGCCCTTTGCTGGGGCGTGATGGGCAGCCGTTGGCACCCAGTGGTTCCTGATGCTTACAGGTGGATGGAGGGTAGGAGGGATGCTGAGCTTTGGTGACACAGAGCAGAGAAAGGCTTGAAGTGAGGTACTCCAACTCTTTTTCTTGGAGAGACGAGGGAGAGCAGGCGTGGGAGCTCAGAGAAGTAGTCAGTGGATTGGAACCCTCATTTTTTGTCTAGAGCATGGACTTTTGGCTGAGCCATCAGAAATGGTGTGCAGGCATGTACATGCATGGATATGGAAGAAAGCTTTATTTTTAGGGAGATAAGGAAAGGAATGTCTAATGCTAGCTCTCCCATGTGTTGGGGAACAGGTGTCTGCTTCCTCGTGTTAATATTGTTGCCATGTGAGGAGAAGATGGTGGTTTCTTCAAGAATAAATTCCTTGAAGGGATGACATTGGTACTAAGGGTATTCAAATCTAGCAGGTGGATTGTGTGCATTTTTATAAAGCAAGATGATCCCTGTGTTTTAAATAATTCAATCTTTGTTGTTTGTTTATTTACTTCTGTACTATAATTTTTGTCTTTGTGGTGCTGGGAGAAAGGCCTACATTTTGTTGTTCCTGGATTGAGATCAATAGACTTGTGGGCACTTTCTTCCCACAAAAATTCCCAGATGGAGTACCCCAAAAGTCAAACACTGGAAGTAAAAAACCAGAGGAGCTGGAAGGCCCCAGAAGCCAGTGAGCTGGGTATAGACCAAGTATTGTAACTATGAAGAACAACTAAAAGGCACAGATGTCCCAGCTCTCTCCCCTCACCATTTAAATAGAATGTGGGCTGGGTGGTAAGATGCATATGCAAGTCAGATCCAGAATCTATGGGTGATGGAGAGCAGTTTATGTACTAAAATGTTCCAAAAATATGAGTTGTCACTCACATAACACATAGGTCACTGCGGTCACTCCAAGCTCCAATGTACATAATATGGGTGTATCTGTTTGTGATGTTGCCGTAAGCCCTCTCCTGGCTAAGCTCTTGTCATAGAATTCCAGATTTATGGATGGAAACAACCTATTAGGTCATCTGAGACGTCCCTCTGCTAATGCACATTTATTCCCTCCTGTATATTTTCCAGCGCTTGGTCCAGTCTATTGTTCAAATGACTCAAGCTGCTTCCCTTGAGGGACCATTTCAGAGCCTAACAGACCTTGCTGTCAGGATTTCGTTTCCCGTCATATTCCTCCTAAAGGTTCTTCTGCTTAATTTAGTTATTTACTCTTTCTGCAGAACAGTGATGAGGAACAGGACTGTATGAATAGGACATTTATTTCTTACTTATTCCGCTAATTCCTATTATCCCATTTTTGATGGCCCTGCCCAGTCCTGTTCTCCTCGGTGTTTATCACCTCACACTCTCCCTCGGGTGTGCAGTCCAGCTTCAGCTGGGATGGGCTGGTAGATGCCTGTGGACTTTGGAGGGGGCAGAATGGAGGCGTTAGCTGCACAGATACATTTTTTCCACCTCCTTTTCATTCTGAACAAATCCCTTAAGCTTTGGCATGAATGAGGTGTGTCTGCAATGGTATTTGAGAGTGACACTGTTAAATTTGTGTGGAAACTGAAAAATAACAACCATTGGTAAGGAATTTTGAAATTTTTGAAAATTTTGAAATTTACTGAAATTTTCTTTAACATTTACCCCCTCCCCTTTTCATTAGTTATAACTAAGTGATGGGAAAGAGAGAAAAGAATGCAAAGATCAGGTTGGAAGAGAAGCCACCAGGAAGTCAGGAAATCAAAAAGGAGTGCAATAACAATGAGGCTTCCCAAAAAACATGAACCTGGCATCATTCCACAGCCCAAGTACTTCATGGTATAATGAGAACTACTATCTGATCCTTCTTTGTGCTGAACTAGATCCCTCTGCAACCAAGGCACTCAATTTAAAGGGAACAGCATTGTCACTTGTCCCCTCAAGGATATTTTACATTGTCAAAGTGGTGGAAAAGGCCATCACGTAGAAGACAGACACGTCCCTGATGTGTAGAGGTTTAACTTTACTAAGTGACAGATGAATAGGAATTTACACTCTGATCCCTTTGCTTGTACATCCATCCCATGCGGCCCATGTCCTTTCTTCCCCAGCAGCTCACCACCACTCCTGCTCCCAAAGGTAAATCCCCCAGCCCAACTGTTTTGGTGAGCATGCTTGAAATGAGTTCTAAATTGTCTTAGCTTGCAAAAAACCAACTCCAAAATATAGATTTTTTTTTTTAAAGCGTATTTTTAAACGACATAATTGTGCGAAGTGAGCTTAGAGCAGAGCTAGTCGAACACAGAGATGGTCACAGCTGGGTGGAGGGAGCTCTACATACAGCAGCATAAAGGAGAGCAGGAGGGCAACTTTTAAGCTAAATCTCCTTCCCAAGGAACTGTAATATGGAAATATAGCCAGAGTTATGGCTGCCAGGGCGGTTTTAGCTTCAGGGATTTGTGTGGCTTGTAGGTATTCACTATAATGCGGGCACATTAACATTAGTCATTTCAGCATATAGAGCATACTGATATAGTTCAGCATCCACCCTTGACTTATTTTGTAGGCTGCAGGGTTGGAGAATGAAAAATGTTATTGCAAAAGCTTCAGGGAACTTGGTGAGGATGAGGTTACACTGTGCTGGGTCTGTCACGACTGACTGAACTGTCACAAGTGCTATGTTCTTGATTACACCAGTGGTACTAAATACAGTAATTAAGGATGAAGCTTGTGTGAAAAGCTTTAGTTATTGGCTACATACATCATCAGCCTTTTTTTGTGTCTTCTTTTCTTTCTTTTCTTTGCATGCACTGCAAGCTTTCTGTGCTTCTCCACCTATGCTGCATAAATCTATGACATCTTCTAACTGAAGGGTCTGAGAAAGGTGATTGGAAAAAGCAAGTTATTGTGGGGAGGGGGGCTAGGGGAAGCAGTGAGAGTTTTCACCACATATTTGGCCTGTTTCAGACCTGCAATACAGCAGGTTTATGTCCAGCTGGTCCTGCTTTGTGGGACGGGGCAACCTTCCAGCCTCATTTTTATGTGACCCTGCAGTCCTGGGTTAGCATGCTTTCCTTCCTACAAATCCTAGGAAAGTTTTGTTGTCTCTTCTTTTTTTTCTTATTCTCCCACCTTGTCTTTCTTCCCTTTTCCTTTTATCTAAAAAAAAAAAAAAGATTTAGCAAAAAGTTAAAAAAACAAAGTCTGAAAAATGTTCCTTTGGGGTTTTCTGCTAAATATAGCCTAGCATAGATTTGTCCCAGAAGGTTTCAACAAGAAAAACTTTCATTTTATATGTCCATGTGCACATGCCCACAAAGAAGCTCATCCTTTCTAATACACCACACCAAAGTCCTCAGCTAAACAATTTCAGCAGCACAGCCTGGTAAACACGACTTGTAACCACCAGTCTCCAGCACAGATTTGAGTGCAAAAAAAAGATTATGCATGACCTGTCTTGGATCAGGCTACTAAGAATGAAGCGGATCTGATTGATGCAACCTCCACTTGAGCGATGGTGAATATGTATTAGTTCAGCACATTACCCTGTTCATGGTTTTGAGCTTCCCTTTGTCATTACTGCATGCTTGAAGGTTGTTTGAGATTAGAGCTTTTGTTAGGCTCCTTGGAGATATTTAGTAAAGCACACATGCAAATAGCTTTTTCTCCAACTTTTCAAGGTCACCTGCACAAGCCTTCACCTCACCTTTCCTAATCTGTTGCTGTCAGCTTTGTGTGGCAGCACTCTGGGCGATGGGGAGGTGTAGCACTGCCTGGCCGGAGCCACAATGTGCACAGATGCAGCGGCCAGACCCAGCTTAGCAGCTCTGCCCAAACCCACAAACACCCAGGGTGGTGACACGTCATGCCCTCTGCTGAACACACCGGTGATGCCACCCCTCACCTGCAGGCTGGCACCTTCCTGCCAAAACTGGTAGTCATGATGGAATAGTGAGTGGTGCTGCAGGCATCAACCCACTGTGCTCCCCTCCTCCTCTCATCCCCCACCAAAACAGCCTGATGCTTTCAGCAAGTTCGCACTGGGGGTGCCGGCGCTTGGCTGCGATGGAGCAGCGCCTTCCCACTGGCTCCGCTCATGGGTGGACATGGAAGGATGGTGGGATGGGGCTTCCTGGGCAGCCCAGAGCCAGCTGGCAGCACGTCCTCCAACTTCTAGGGGTCCCAGGGAAGGCAGCGGGGTTCGAGACCCCTGCACCAGGCAGAGGGGGCCCTTCTCCGGGAAAGCAGGCTGCTGGGGGAGAGGGACCCAACCTCGCTGCCCTCCCTGCACATGCCACAGCCCTGAAGCCAGGCTGGCTGTGGCCGATGGGGCCAGCATTGGAAGGAAGTCCTAGCAACAAACCGCCTCCATGCAAGGAAAGACAAAGAAAATCAAGCCTTCTCCATAACCCTGAACCAGAACAACAGATTTGGTGTGAGGCTCCTCCCTGGGAGATGTTCTGTGCCCTTCAGGAAGCATTCATTGATGGGGACTCGTGCAGAAGCTGGCTTCTTTGCAAGTCGGCAGCAGGCCTGGGTGGCCAAGAGCAGTCACGCTCCCCCAGAGCAGGCAGAGCACGGCTCCATGAGGGCTGCTCACTCTCAGGCAGCTGCGAGGAGAGGATACAAGCTCTGCCATTCCTGTCTCCGAGCTCCTTCCTCAGGCAGACTGGCCGCTGCGGTCAGAGGGTAGTTAGTCAGGCTTAGCACTAATAGCACTTCATTGAAGGAATGAATTTATTTTCCATGTCATCTGTTGCTGCACCTGCAATGACAAAAATCAGCATACTGAGCACCTCAAATAACACACATTTCTCCAGAACACACTGTCACTTCTGGGAAAACAATGATAAAAATTACCAGAGACCTTTCAGGACAGCAAGGGCAGCACAGAGACCCCTCTGTGCTGATCTGGTGGTGGCTGGTGCCCGGCGTTGCAAGGGGGGCCATGAGCAACTGCGGAGACAGCGGGCAGGCTGCTGCCCTGCAGGGCCACGTCTGCAGCAGAGGGACTGCACTCAAGGAGCAGGAGGTTTCTTCCCTGTTCAACTCTGGGTCCTGGTAGCATTACCTGTACCAGCAGCACTGGCTCTGGGGCTCCGAGACTAATGCAGCCCCCCCGATGACTTACTGACTTCCATCACTATCCCCACTTTCCCATCCTCCCTGTCTGGTGAAGGGTCTCTCTCCCTGGTATTTGTTTCTCCAGGACCTGGTAACTCACATCATTAACTCTGTTTCAGCAGCATTCTGAGGGAGCTGTACTGCTCATGCCCTCTGCCAGGCTTTGCCTCATCGGCTTGTGCTACATCTTCTGCCCTGCAGTATCCTCCAGGTTGTCTCTTATGCCTTCAGATATTTGGGTTGCTTGATCTGACTGAGGCACTGGAGAGAAATGAGATGTTCCTCGTGATCCCTAAAGGTCTGTCTCCCGAGTTAATACAGTTACTTAAAGGACTTTTCTATCAGTTTGGTCCAGCCAAAAGCTCAGGAGGCTTTTCTGTTTATTTTCCTGGGCTCCACCATGGGACAACTGAGCATGTATTATCCATCTCCTTGCCTAATAATTTTTTTATTACCAAGGAATTTGCACAAATAATTTGTGGTGCATTAGTGCCAGACTAGCGGCCCTCCCTGAGGAAAGTCAATTTGATCATATGAACTGATTTAATTGGACAGGTCGGCCAAGCAAGGTGAGCAGGCTCTTGGTGAGCGTGTTTCTCATATTGCTTTGGCTCAGCTAGAAGACCTGAATACAACGACTCATAGAAAAGGAGGAAACAGACCCAACTTTGCAGCTGGCTACCCTTTCAGCTTGGGGACTGTCTGGAGATCAGCTGAGGGCTAAGAATGTGCTTTATTTTATCTGCACTCATTTGCTCCACCATCATAAAAGCAGGATCAGAGCCAAAAACAGGTCTTTTTTTCTTCCATCACTGCTTATTTCTTTCCTGAAGCGATAATCCTCGGAGCCATCACAACTGGTTGCTATGGAAGTGACTGAAAGCACAAAGAGGGGATTATAGTTTCAGGTGAGAAAACAGCAATGGGCACAGACGAGCTCCTAACATTCAGTTCAGCTCTGAGGAGCAACACTGCAGGGAGGCATTAGAGGACTCTCCCTGTTTTATTTGCTTTATTTACATGTTGACTCCAGCTCCACAACAGCAAAGTGGCAGATTAAAGCTAAAGAAATCACACATAAATAAATGGGGAGGGGGCTAGAAGGGCTGAGGGGAGGGCTCTGTGCGGTTGCTCCCAGAAATGCAGAAGCATCCTGGAAATCTGGGCTCCTTTCTCCTGCACTCAGATCTCAGCAAAATGGGACCAGTCAGAAACTCCTTTGATCTGGGGGGCTGAAGCCAGATCCGGGTTGTTCTGCAGAATTCCTGCAATGACACAATGACAGACATCCAGCGATGCGTCCTTTTGTCACTGAAAGAAGGATCTAAAAAATCATGAGCTAAACCAGAAGGAGGTGGTTTTATTGAAGGAGGATATTTTATTCCATCTAGGGATGTACCTGCACAAAGATCCCCAAAGGGTGTTTATGTGAGAGTTGGGGGATGTCCTTATTGAGCCCAGAAGCCAAGCAGCAGTCCTGGAGCCCAGGGCCATGGCAGATGAGGTGTTGGGGACAGAGACAGCAGGCGGGAAAGGCAAGCTTGGCCAGCTGGCCAAATACAGAGCTTCATTTCTTTTCTTTTAGCGCACCCCCTTCAAAGCCATGGGTTAGGGCAGTTTGATGGAGGCAGGGCACACCTGACAAGCATTTGTGCATAGTCCTGCCCAGCAAGCATCTCCCTCTGCCACAGCTTTTGCTCCCACTGTGCCAGCACCTGAAGAGCAAAGCGGCACTTTGCACGAGGAGGGGTGCAGACAGCAGGGCCAAAGTGGCCGAGCCCTGACTGCGCTCTCGCCACGTGTGGTTAAGCTCAGGTCCTGGGGGGTAAATCCCCAGAGATTATGGTAAAAGTGCCTTATGAGAACTCAGGTCATCCTTCCTCCTCCCCACAGCTTTGGCCAGGGCCCATGACACTATACTTCTGTCTAGATGGTGAATATAGCACGGTTTGGCTAGATATGGTATGAAAATACATTTTTTTAAAAAGTCTCTCTGCTGGCACAGCTCAGGGAAACTGTGCTAGAAATAACTGTGCTTATGCATAGCTGTCAAAAACAGGCTGTCGCTGGTGCCGCTTGAATGGGAGCGCAGCCAGGACCTCGCTGCCCAGTGGGAGGAACGGGCCGTGTCGGAGGTTTGCCTTTGTCTCCAGACTGATACATAGATTGAAAGCCAGGGAGGGGTTTTTGCTCTGTGCAGAGGAATTTCCCCACTTGGCATGTCAGGAGGATCGTATCCCCCCCAGCTCCAGCCTCAGCTTCCCGTGGGGCCAAGGTGGGAGAAGGCCACCAGACCCCTACCGCCTTGAACCACAGCAGAAGAGGTAACCCCAGATGAGCCCTGCGGGGGACATTTGGCAGCAAACTCCTAAGTGGATTTTTCCACTTAGACAAACTGCTTTTAATTAGACTGGACAATTTTAGGAACTCTCAGAGGTTGGCTAGCAGGTTTTTTTGGCCAGGAGCATTGGGGCTATCTAGTGAAATACCTGGTTAGAAAAAGCAGCTATAGAGTCTTATGTGGTAAGTTGAAAGGGGAAAAAAACAAAGCAGCCTTATAGATATTTGAGTCATGACATGGTTAATTACACAGACCAAACAAAATAGTTAACACTATGGTTGTGAAATACATAGTAAAATAAATAAGAATGTATGACATCAGTGTAATCGCAGGAAAGTGAAGGCTGCTAGATGATAGCTGTTCACAAGCAGAGTTTCAGGCTAAAAGGGAGACCTTTTTCATCCTCAGGACCTTATAAAAAAACCTGCCACCTCCCCAGAGAGAGCAAAGATGGCCGTGATTGAATCCCAGGGTACTGACTGTTCCTTATTTCCCAGCGCTGACACACAGTTGTGACAAGGAATTATATATTGCATTCATCACGCCTGCTCTCCAGGCATGATCCCCAAATAATTAATCCTTTTAGCTTGCAGGAGCTGCCATCTGGCCAGTTTCCAATCAACCTGGCTGGTTTTACTATGGAGTTGCCGGTTGCCCGCACTTACGCGGCCATGTACAGCAGCTGCTTGCCTCAGGTGCCTGGGATTTCTTTGTATTTTAAAAATGGTAAGCTTCAGATATGCCGTGTGCTGCCCAAACACAGAGAACGTACCAGCCTTTGCCTCAAAGAGCTTACTGTCCGGAGGAAGGAGTAGTATATATTACATAGAGCAAGACTCAAGTGGACTTTTTTTGTTTGTTTTGTGTTGAAAAACTTACTCTGAATGAAAGGCCCAGGATAAAATCCAGCTGTTTTTTCTCAGCCTTCTTTGTCCTGCAGCACAAACACGGCAATGAAATTAAAAAAGGGGAGAAAATTGTTTTGATACTACAAGTCTGGAATGGGCCACGAAACCAATTTCAGTTTAAAAGAAGCAACGTTTTCTTTGCACCAACATGTCTGACCTGCTTTAGGTGTGGTGGGCAACTCTATGGAAAGGAACTGATGCTCTTGAACACCCTGCAACGGGGATGTCTGGAACTTCTTGAAGGTGATGTCTGGGAGCATCCTCAGACCTCACATGGGAGAGGATCCCCTCAGAGCTTTGCAGCAACCTGTGATGAAGCTAGCATGCCCATAAAGAATGAATATCTGTATGTTTTTGAATATAATCTGGTTTATGGAAAGTACTGGGAAGAAACCTTCATCATTTTGCTAAGATACACACCCTCCCTCTTTGGTAGGCCGCTGCTCCTAGGTCAGGCAGATGGTGGACCTGGCCTTGGATCTCAAGCTGCTCCCTGATGTGGTCAGTGTGGAGCCACATCTACTAGGCTCTGGTGCTGCCGGATGAGATGAGGCAGGTGGAAGAACAGTTACCGGGTGATTCTTGCCAGGTCTGAGCTATCAAACTGCTTGGATCCAAGGGAGTTTGGGTAGCTGTGCATATGAATGGCTGCCCAGTTATGGCACCTACTGTGCTTTAGCAATAGGATACTGTGGGAGCGTAAAAAGATAAGGAGCTATGGAGAAGTGTGTCTGAAAATCTCAGAACTGGGTTCAAAACCATAAAAAGGCAACTAAATGCTTTACGAATGTACCCCCAAGTGAGTGTCCTCTAGCTAGGGAAGTGGCTTGAAGACATGCTGTGTTCTCATGGCTCAGTTCTTTTCTAAAAAAGGGACTTTTGATATGAAAATTATAGTTCTGTAGATACCATTTGGGCAAGAAGTGAAAATAGAGGTGTATTTACGTAGCTGTTTTTCTGGCTCAGCATAAAATGAGAACCTCTCTTCTTTAGGTCAGTTTGCATATGTTAAGAACAAAGGTGCCACTAGTTAAATTAGGCTCCTGGTGACACCTGGAGAAGCCATTATCATCCACACAGACTCTCAGAAGAGCTAGAGCAGGGCTGCTGTGGAGGAATTTGGTAGGCAGTTCTGCTGTGGTGTAAGTTGAAGGACAGATTTCAGCCCACTCTTTCTAGGGTACTCCTCTCTGCGTGCCAAATTAAAAGAAATACCCAAGGCTTCATTCTTAATTTCATTTTTATGACTACAGTCAGCTGATAGCATGAATTCCTACAGAGAGGAGATCAACAAGCATCTTTACAGATTTGAGTGACTGGGACAGCAGAGCTTTATTAGAATTCAGATTAATGACTGATCTGCCAAGGTAAACCCTCATCTGAAGTTTGCTTGTATTTTGAGTAGTTGAGGTAGGTGAGTAAAGTCTCCAGGTACAGTGATCTGGTTTTTATTTTTTTTTACTGATACTTTTGTATTTCTGCTGAAAACCATGAAATTTTCAACATTTCAAACTTCCTGCTGGCCAGCAGTCTCTTCTCTGAATTTGCAGCAAAGCTGTTCAACCTAAACTGTCTCAGAAACCAACTTCTGCTGCTTATTGGGCTTCACTTGAAACAGTGAAAATGACTCCCCTTATACACACACACCACTAGCATATGAAATTCCTGGTTGCTAAATCCCAAGCTACACAGCAGTACTTTATTGGTATCAGATGAATTGTTATATAGCTGAATAACTGTTTCTCAGCTCATGAGCTCTGTTGGAGCTTGGTGGATGCTAGATATCCTTGGTATGAGTTGGCTGCAAGTCATCCATGAAAGAGATCATTTACTTTTCAGGTTATAAAGGAATAGGGACTAAAAACTAACTATGAGGATGTTGACAGCAGCAGAACAACATATTCTTCCTGTCCGATTGGTGCTGCCACGAACCCTGTTCTCCTTATAAGTTTTGGGTTTATGCTTAGTGAGTCCAAGTGTGCTGTTGAGAATGCAGGGGATGCTTTGGAAGCAGCCTTAGGAGCTGGGGATGCTTTGGAAAGCAGCCTTGGGAGCTGGGGCTGTAGATAGCAGCTCACAGGCAGGATGGTGGAGCTGCCACCGGGTCCCTGGGGCTGGCCGGGCTGTGTACCAGCCCTCCTCTCCAGCTACCCACCCTGCTCAGCCTGCAGCCTGAATCTTCTGCTTCTCTCCCATGGAAAACTTTAGTTTGTTACTAAAATGAGTCTAAAGGGTTAATTATTCCTTGTTCCCATGATTCCTTTCCCAAAGTGGGTGTGCTGCTTTGTTTTCCCCCTGTGCTCCCTCCCTTTTTCCCCAAGCAGAGCTTGCTGGCATGTAAATCCCCACTGCCACAATTCTGGCAGCATATTTGTTCACCTAGAAGTAAGTGCTCCCTTAGCAGGAGAAATCCTTTGGCAAGGTGACAAAAGAACAAAGGAATAGACATTTACAGAAATGAAGGTAAATGATATTTACACAAAGGGCCTCACAAAACTGTGCTTGTTCACCAGCCCAGTGAACTTGCTGCCCAAGGCTTTTTGATTTTTAATTAATATATTTTTGATTTTTTGAAACAAATTTATTTTCTTAAAGCTTTAACAAGCGCCTTCTAAGTTCTGAACAGATTATCGGCCTACTTTGGTGTGACAAATTTCCTAAAAACTACTGATTTTTCTGGTAGAAAGAAGCGCTGCGATGTGCAAACCCAGCACAGCAAGAGGAGCAGGTGAGAACGCAGCTTTCACAACAGAAGGCTTCTGAACACCCAGGCAGGTTGACTAAAGCTGTGATTGCTTTTCAGAGGGGAAAAAAAAAATGTCTCGAGATGTACCACAGTATCTGACGAGATCTCCCTCTCTGCCTGAAGGTAAACGGGTCACTGCTGGATGAGGATTTTGGCTGTCTGAAATTTGTCTGAAAATTGGGTAACTGCTGCGTGCCAGTCCCCTCGCCTTCCCAGGTCTGCACTTTCTGTAAAATGTATATATTGGGGTGACAAGGGGAGGTTTTGAAATGCCTTCTCCTTTTTCAGGCAAACCTACAACTCTCACAGTAATGTCAAGCATCAGCTCCCTCCTTGCCTGAGGAGTCCCACAGAATGCCAGGCTCACGTGTGGCACAGTGCAGGGCAAGAAAGGGGAGCTGGAACCTCTTAGAGGCAGATGAGCTGCTTTATGTTTTACATTAAGTAATGAAGGGTATACACAAATTAGCATCGTTGTCAGAGGCTTTCATACATTTCAGTCACAGCTGGATTCTCCCCATAAGGACAAGCACAGGCAAAATACCTGTGCAGCAGCAGGAACACAGTCGTCGCCAAATCTGTCTGAGGGTGTGTCGAGCAATGAGGTGATGGGAGCAGCAGGGAAAAGCACAAAGGAAATGCTGAGGCTAGCATGCACGTATGGGATTAACCGGCGGGTAGCTGAATGTATGTGTCTATGGCTAGAACCATAGCACGGGGTAGTTGCAGCAGTTAGCTGAATGAGTACCCAGTGATTAATGGGGAATGGTCTGTGTAACACCTCAGGAATATTTATATAACTGACAGTTCCTTATAAATAACTCTCATTACCCTTGAATACTAAGCTACCTTCCTTCAAGCCTAATTGAACGGACATTTCAGATGTTGAATGTAGTGCTTTGTGTTTTCGTGATATAACCACGGGATATTTTCACCCTTTCATTCTCTAGCAGGGGAGGGGGTGGTGGTAGTATGGAGATGGACTGAATCAGCATGTTCTACTTCTCCGAAGTGGTTTCTCTAGTTTATATAGTGTCTGGAGGCCTTGAGGAGTTTTCTGGGCAAAAATGGAAGAGCTGTTGCTACAACAAACAACTTCACTTTGCCTACTTATTCCAGACCTTGGATACACTTTAAATATGAAAGCATGGGGTGCTGATGATGCAAGAAGTCACTAGTAATGTTCATACCCATTAATTACAAATGTATAAATAACATGTAAGTAATACATTCTTGATCGGGTAGCTGAACTCCGATAAAGAAAAAACGAGAACAAAATGCTGTGTGAAATGTTTTGGGGGCTGCTTTATTTTCCTCCAACATGACTCCTCCACACACACTACTTTGTTCTGAGTCAGCAAAAGTCAAGCTCAGGCCAAGACTGTTTCATCTTCAGGGCAAGGTTTTTCCCTACACCTTTCCTATTTAACACGTACACAGTTTGAAACAAAAGCTCTATTTTAAAATTAACACATTGCCTAATTTTAAAAATATGAATGCCTTTCCTGTATTTTTTTTCAGCCAACTGTTTTTTAAAATCTGTTTTGTCAAACATAAATTTAAGTAAGTATTATTTACATGTTTTAATACTTATCTCTCCCATCTCCACTCTTATTATTTATCATGTCCCAAAAATATTTTGCTCAGCTCTGACTGCTAGCTGCTCAAGCCCTCATCAGTAGTTGGGACCACAGCTGTGGTGGTCTGCTCACAGTACTGCACTGCACACGTAGGGAGTGCTGTGCCACTTAGCAGGAGATAAAATAGGAGGCCTGGCCTCACCTTACCTACAGCAAATAATTTCACCCCGAGACCTGACTTGATTATTCTTATGTGATGCTATGCAGAGCTCATCTGATGCAAAGGAACTTAAAAAGAAAAAAAAAAAAAGTGCTTTTTTTCCCTATGAAGTCCTATCTTTAAAATATTTTTTATGTTTTGGGGGTTTTCAGTCAAACACAGAAAATCACCCCCTGAATGTTGACCTTTCAGGAAAGGACTGATAACAACAAGCCCCTTTTGCACAGTTGTGATAACTTGGGCCAAAAAAGTGGGGATTTTCTATCCAATTCTAAAAAGTGTGGAGGTTTGCTGACCGGCTATAATTACCACTGCCTTTCCCCACCCCACCCCATCCCCCACCGAGGCAGCAGCAGCCAGATCAACACTGCAGGCAACAAAGCCCATTGCTGCTCTGCACCCCTGCCGTTGGGCACCAGCTGCAGTGGGAGTCCCAGGGGACGGTGCTGACGCTGTTGCAGGCAGAGTGGAGGGTCCCAGTCTGAGAGAGCAACTGAGTGGTGGGCTCACCCTCACCAGGCACTGGGGAGAAGCGGGTTGATCGCAGTGACTTGAGTCAGTGGGTTACGTACAGAGATCGGGAGGATTCTGAGGCTAGGGAACTAGGAATTTGTGCAGAAGACCAGCACTTAAACGTGGGGAGTCTGTGGGCATTGGGCTGCCTCTGTCTTGCAGCTGAATTTCCCCCTCTGCACGAGAGCAGGGGTGCGAAAAGGAGTTAGAGAAAAACAAATGGGAGGTGGAGAGGAGAGGGGGTGGAAACTGGTATCTGTGTTAGACTTGCAGGAGCAAGGCAAGACGTGGTAAGAAGTGGGTGCTTCATAAATTCCCTGTACATATGTTTTGGGTGGGTTAACAGCTTGACTCAGCATAGAAGACAGACAGATTTCCTTCTCAGGCACTGTTTATGAGCTCAAACCAAGCTTTTGATTCACAGAGTGGGTTAGTTTCACAAGTCTTCTAGTGAATCTTTGAAATTGGATAAGAGCAAAACCACAGTAAAAAAGGCTGCTTGCATTTCTGAGCATATAACCGCTGTAGTTTCATTATGATCTAATGTTTCATTGACCAAAACTCGGCTTGGGAAATAGCAGAGACGTGGCAAAATATAATCCCTGAAAGACCAATACGCTGAAAAACAAAAAGCTAGAATTGTGAAGCAAAAACCCGGGTGGTTTTATAATTCAAGCGTGCCTTTTTTTCCTTTAAATTTATTACCGCTCTGAACCTGAAACTACCAGACATCCTCAAGAGGCAAGACTAAACAGTAGCAAGTATGGTGCCTGCGTGCCCCAGGAATGGAAATGCAATACCAAATCTCTCATCCCTGGCTGATGTGGTCTGGGCTATAAATCATGCCCTTTTCATAGATGGGAGCCACCTGCTAGCTGCCAGTGAGATGCTGGCCAGCTCCCAGGCAACCCTTGTGGATGCTGAGAACAGAGCAGATGCATGGGGTGGACCACTCCGCCGTAGCCCCTCTGCACAAAGGACTGTCCAAACTTTGGTGTGACTCGAAGCCTTTCTGCAGCTGTAAGTGGTGGCCTGTTTCGCAACAGGGATAGGCACCGGCTACTGCAGTATCAATAGCTTAAATGCAGCCCAGGAAAGTTACCCGCTGCAGCTCTAGCTTTTTGAATAACAGAAAGCTGAAACTTTCTGTAGAGGGATTGCTGTTCTGCAGGAAAATAAAGATGCAGGAGCTGGAACTCAGCTGTTTCTTAATTCCATCTTACTGCTAAATACCTCTGTCTCTGCAAAACCAGTAGCTGCCTTCATGCATGAGGCACATGTTCGATTAGATAAGTTGAGAAAATTATCTTCCTGAGACCTGGCGTCAAAGCCAAATATGTTACTACTACTACTTTGGTTGGTCTATTAAAAACTACCTGTGTTTTAAACTCTCATGCAATTCATTCACAGAACAAGCAGCCAGCTCTGCTACCGAGCTGCTGAGATGAGAAGGGGGAAACTGCAGGATTAAAACAAAAGCTAAACAAGTTTTCCAGCCCTTGTGACCATGATGGGGAAGCTTAGCAATTTGATAGCGCACCTCAAGGGCTCAGAAGCTGGAAGGCAAGGAGATGACCGGGTGTTTGCCATCTTCTAATATTTCCTGGGTTTTAAACCAACAAAAAGCCTTGCCTATAATTTTGCAGTATTGTTCAGCTGTTTTAAAGTGTGTTAAGAGCTTTAGAAAGCAGCTTAACCAGCCAACAAACTGCATGCAGATCTGAAGAAATAATATAATAAATCGAGAGCGTGCCTCTAATGCCCATGTTAAGGCAAAATAACATCAAAAAAAGAAAGTCTGCAAGACTGAAGTAATGTGTACAGGAATTCTGTTGTTGTTTTTTTGTTCCTACGCACATGCCATTGGTGTGAGGTAGTGTTTGTACTTCACTCACAGTGGCTGGGAACGTCACTGTCTGGCACCGTACAGGTAATATATTCAGGACAGCTTACAGGTGGTGGCACAAGGCTGCACTTGTTTTTCTTTCCCTTTTGATTAAGCATGTTCATTTTGCACCAAGGTCATAGCGTGTGGGGGAGGACTGGGGGAGAGGAAGAAAAATTAAAGGGGAAAAGAATGTGCAATAAGAGATGGAAATTAAAAAGTCCTGGTAACTACATGCAGCACAGGACTCGTTGGAAGAGCTGATTCAGTGCCTGGCAAACCTGGGAGCCCTCCTCGCTGCTCCTCCACCCCCCCGTCCCCTGCAGCCAGCTGCTGGGCCACACGAAGGCTGCAGAGGCTTATGGCCTGGGTTGGTTTGCTATATGCGAGCTGTTTCCTGGCTAGCTGCCTGCACTCCCTGGCTACACCTGCTGAAAGCCAGGTGCTCTCAGGCCTTGGAGGATGAAGGCTTTCAGGGTGGTGTGGGGACGAGCTAGAAATGTAAGTACATGGTGTTGCCATGGGCTGGTCTCCATTTGTGTTTCCTGGCTGCTCTTTGCATTCAAAATTGGAGTATCAGCTGAAGCTCGCCAGAGCTAACCCAGGTGGGGGGTGCAGAGCTGGGGTCAGTGACCACGCTGTTGCACCCACCCCATTTAACAACCCTCTTATTTGAATCCCTGTGACACAGCGGTCCATACCCTTAGTGCCTGAAACCTGTAAAACTCTTCTGTGGGGTTTTTAACAGCTTGGTAAACAGCTTGCTTCCTGCATGGGTTTTGCTGTTGCGACTTTATTTCTTTATTTAAAGAGTACAGACCATGAAAGAAATGCAGGAAGCTGAGGACACTTGCCATTATAGAAATGCTACCTAACTGAAAGGAAAGTAATTTTTAGTCGGACTAAAGTTTACTATACTGCAGTTAGTATAATGTAACTCAAGTACCAGAACAGCTGGGGCAAAAAGACAAACTAACCTCAGCCTGTGTAGTAAGGGTTCAGCTCCTTTGTTGCTGATGTTCATTGAAGCCCTTGGGAGCTTGCCTCAAGCTGTGTCCCTGGAGCTGTTTTTTTTCCAGGCAGACCGCTAACAAGATGTGAAGAGGAAGCTAGGGCATTCCTGATAATATTAAGGTAAAACAAACAAAAATTTTAATAAATGAAATAATAAAAAAAAAACCCAACCTTTCAGGACTACTTTATAAATCATAAAAATATGACTCCCTTAGTCATGTCTTAACACACTCTTAATTTTTCTGCCATGATTCCTTTTCCTTTTGTGGCTAGGCCTCAGGGAGTAACCTGGTAAGATTAGACGTGATTTGTACAGATGTATAAGAAGTTATTGGCCATGGTGACCGCTAAACAGCCCTTCCCTCCTAACATCTCTCCTCCACAAACTCATGCTCTAGCAGATGGAAGCACCTCAGCCCAGGAGCCAAAAACGCTCTGAGCTCCAAGAAACGTAGGAAAAGGAGAGCTAGTCTTCAGTCCCCAGGGGATCCTAGGAGGTGGATGATGCTCCATGCTACAGAAAAAGGAAGGACAAGAGCCTTGCCCTCTCTCCAGTCTGACTAGAGGGTGACAGGGGGACATGCTTTCCTTATTTTACATCTAACAACCAGTTTAACCTTGAGCACAGAAGCAAGACAGAGTAGCCTTTCAGGACACTGAAAGGCTTTCAAAACCAAGAGAAGATGCTGGCCTGACTACCCTGTGTCCTGTGGTGAGCTGTATGTGTGAGGAGGTGGGACATGGAAGGCACCTGGGAGCAGAGGTGTTTTCCAGGCTGTTGTAGCCAGTCATCAGAAACGTGTGATCATTTAAACTGCAAACATAAGGTGCTCACAAATACAATCAGTGAATGGTAATTAAGTTTCTTTGTTTAAACCTGGAGGTAGGCTAAGAAATTTGTATCTGAGAGGGATTTTATAAAGCACAGATCATTTGTGTAAAGCATGCTGGAGATTTAGGGTCTTGACTTTTCATGAGGTTTGCAATATACGCTGGATTCAGTTACTGAAATGAAATGAGCCTGCTATGCTATAGCCAGTATTTCTGCTTCTTCTTTGTTCAAAACTGGAAGGGTATGTGGAGGAGAAAAAAAAGATTAAAGGTGAAATGACTGAACAGGATGAGAGAGGAGCATTTGGGTTTTGGGTGTAGTTTCAAGTTGTTCTTTATTTTATCTGAACCGGTTGTCCCACCCCTAATTACAACAGTATTAAGACATTCCTGGGTGTGGTCACTTCAAATTCTTAAGTGGGCAAAAATTTTCAGCTATGTAATATACTTCAGGTGTGTATTAGCAGACCACTTTAAATGGTCCAGCACGGTCCTACTGCCTTCTGACCCTGTGTAGCTTTAACAAAGAAAGGGTCACAGCCTTCTTTTTTTACTGAGCCTGAGTCTTAGTCAGCACCACGGAGGGCTATGTTCTCTCAGCCACACGTTAGGCATTCAGATAAAGCTCTCCGGCTCTGGTGCAGTCCTACAGAAGGAGAAAAAGGATCATAGCAGGTCCCACTGCATTTTCATTGGGAGTTTGTGAGGTTTGGGGGTTTTTTTCTTCAGATTGCACTGCTGGCAATCCTTTCCGTCTTCTACGTGAGGTTTTTCTCAAGCCAGGTAAAAATATCAGTTCACAGAGCAGATGGTGCAGTGAGACACTTGGCTTTGACTCACCAGTGACTTTTATCTTGTTTCTTAGGATCTGTTGTAAATCACAGTGCATGTGAGACAGCAATTATAGTACAGCTGTGCATGAAACCTACTCTGGATAATTTGATATCTTGTTAGCAACCGGCAGACTAATCTGGCTTTGAAACGCAGTTTCTGCCTCTTCTGACTTCATGAAGACTAGTAACATTTGGAAAGCTTTCCCAACAAGCCCAGATAACCCTCTGCTGCTTTTCAAAGCATACGTTTTTACCAGCTACATGGATATTTACAAACATACTGTAAAAATACAAACATTCAGTGAAATTGGATTGAAAGCCAAAAGCAACTAATGCATCATCCAGCAGCACAGGCTACGCTGCTGGGTTTCATTGGATGTGTGTGGGGAGCCTCAAAAGTTCAGTTTCTCAGTTTGTTCTGCTGAGTGTCCCAAACTTAGATGCACACCTCTGATTTACTTAAACTATTTCAGTCTAGTGTGTTGGCTGGAGAACTCAGTAAGAGGGAAATACACCTTGGTCTCACTGGCTAGGCTGAACGGATAATGAAAGTGCCAAGAACAGTGATGTCCTGCAGCAGGGCCTGGAAGTACAAAGGTGCTACACAATCAGGTTTCCTTTTTAAGTTAGTTGACCGATCTCCTAATGGAAGCTCCTTAAAATTGGCTAGGTTTGGTTGTCATTTTCATTCTTCTGAACTGATTTACCTGCAGATGAACTATTGTTGGAAACAAGGTATGAAATTTGCCTTTCTTTTTAGCCTTAGCTATTAAGAAATGTGGACTTTTCAGAGCTCTCATTTACACCTCTAGGGAGCCAACTTTGCAGCAGCTGGGGGTAGGCATACGCAGTATCTAGCAGTGCTGTGTGGGAAGTCTCTGGGGGAACCCCAGGTTCAGGAGAGGTGTAGCCGTGTCAACGTGATGCGCTATTAGGGCAAAACCTCCGTACTAAACCATACATCTACACCCTCAAATTCAGGCCCAAATGCATGGCTCCAGTCTGTGTGGGGCTCATGCAGTTTGAGTAAAAACCCACATAGCTTTGCAACTCTTGCCTGCTGAAAGTCTGGAGGCTGAGCTGGGTGGAGAGCAGACTTGAACTGGGGCTCCTTCTTTGCACAGCATACTTCCCCATTCAGAGGGGCAGGGATGAAATTCTAGCCTTGTGACAGATATGTGCGTGGTAGATGGGATGGGAGCGCTCATCTCTGATTAAGTGGAGGTTTTAAGTTGTCATGCAGAGTGAAACGTCAGCAGGAGAAACTGAGCTCTGCCCTTCTTGCTCCCTTTGCTCCTGAGTGTCATCTCATACATTCAGGACAGTCATCTAAAGGACACAAGGTGCGGGGTCAGACTCCTTTGCATGGAGAAAAGGAAAATATCAGATCTCCTGTGTCCTGGACAAATGATCTGACCACTGAGCTGTTAGATAATGGAACATGCCTGCTCCTCAAGCATCCCAGAAAACCAGTTCTTCACTTCTTTTGCTTGCTCGTTTTACTGGTACCCCAAAAGAAAAATGTTTTATCTGGGACAAATGGAATGTTGATATTCAGCATCCAGCAATTCCTCTGGCTTACAGCATTGCAGGAAAATTGCTTGGTCATCAGACTAGGGAAAAGTGCTTATTTACACATTTAAAAGGTAAATAGGAAGTCTTATGCTCTAAGTACAAAATAAATAATCCTGCAGAAAAATGAAAATTACCAAAGAATAAGTGAAACTTTTAGCTTTCTTTATACAGCCTTTTCCCACCTTTTTGCTTACAACTGTTTGTGTTAGTTAAGTTCTGCAAACCTATGATTTATTTTTCAAGGATAACCTTTGAATACTTGCTGGCAAACATGATAATTTAGACGTGTGATCCAGACTGGCGTCATTAGCAGAGGTACCGGGCTCAAGGTTGCACTGTGTGTTACAAAGGCCTGTAAGAAAAGAAATCTGACAGGTGGGAGGGTTTGAGACTACCTAGAGGTAATATAATATGTTGCTTCCAAAATGCTTGATGTTGATTCTTTTATTAAAAAAAAAAAAAAATGCAGTAGTTGCTCCTGTTAAAAAGAAGGCACAGCAACATCATAAAGGAGACAGAAACATAGACATCTAATTGTGATAAACTCCTTGCTATTAAAATAAATAGAAAGGCTTGAGGATTGTGGGACTCACTTCACAGGATTTTTCTGGCAAAAAGCTCATCAAGGACAGCACACATTAGAAGACCGAGAGCTCTTTTTTGTTATGGCAACAAGAGCAACAGCAACACAGAAACACAAGCCCCAGATAAACTAGAAAGGTTATCTTTCTTTTAAAAGCCATCCTTGCTGTAGATCAAGGCTCATAAACAGTCTGTACACTTCCCAAAGGCAGGAAATCTTACTCTCATGTGCCCGTGGATAGCGATGTCCATTTGCTATGTACCTGCTGCCTTCGAGTGCCTCTAAGTCAGCACTGCACTGATCTCACTTGGAGGCAGCCTATCTCTGAGCAGTAGGTCAAAGCAACAGCCACTTGTCCACATAGGCATTCCTCCGTGCTAAATATATTTTAGGCTGAAGAATGTTGAGGATTCTCCTAAGTACAGATGAAGACACCTCAGGAGCCAGAGGCTTTCGGTAGATATCAAAACATACTTAGGTGTCTACAGAAGGGCAGAACTTTGGGCTGTTGTACCTATGGCCAAAGAGGGAACTTCTGCAAGCAGGAAGAATGCTTTAGAAAACCCAGTTCCTAATTTTTAGGGCTGAGACAGCATGAATTCAGAGTTTCTGGGTACAACTGAGGCTTGATCTCCCTTTGAACATCTGGTCCCTTAGCTTTTGTCAGTCTCTCTGCAGTGAGTTGAAGTAAATCACACCACCACTGGGGCTTTCAGACTGGCATTTTCTGTAGTTTGTCTATATATGAACATCTTGGTGTGCTCTCCAAGTGGCCACATGCCTTGATATAAAGCTACCTGTTATGTTTCATTAGAAAACCCAAAGAAAGGAAGTGATGCTGCAGCGCAGGCTGGAAATTGCCAGAGTTCAATGGTATGATGCCTGCATGGCCAGTGAGAACTCTGTTGACTAAAGGTATTTAGCTAAGGTATATAAACAGCATTATCAAATGCACAAAGGCCAGGATGCAGTAGATTATAGGGAGGAAAAGTCCTGGATAATACAAGTTCTGGTAAATGTTGAGTCCAGACACCTGAAAGGCTCTCCATGGAAACAACCAGCACACGGCCTGGTGTGGAGCCAGGTCTGATCAGTTCAACAAGACCTTCCTCTTTTGTGTCTCCTCAAGTACACCCAAAGGGTGCTTCCCAAGGTCCTGGGAGAGGGCTTGTCAGCTGGAGCCTGACCTCTTAAAGAGTCAACATCGTAACATGAGGAAAATGGCGTGACGGTAGCTGTCTAAATCATGCCACTGCATTTCTTTTCGAGCAGCATGGAGGTTTCAGCTGCTGCACCCCACTCCCTGACTTCTTGGTGCTGGCCTGGATTTTGAACCAGGGAAATAAGTCCCTAGAGATGAAGGCAGGAGGAGGGAGAGCCCAGATGGTCATTTTCAAAAGCTAAGAAATGAAAAAAAACCCCAAACCCTAAGAAATGAAAGGTAGTAGTGAAAGGAGTTCCCCAAAGTGCCAGGGTTTCACTGTGCTCGTGAATCACACTGCTTTCTCTCAGTGACCTACTGGTGCATGTCAGAAAGCTCAGCCAGCCATTGCTTTCCTCCTTAAAGGTTATTCAGCAGCATGGACGGATTCCCTTAAATGACTGCTAGAAGTCTCAGTTAGCAAATTCTGAAGCATGAAGGTTTTTTCCGTTCCTTTCTGAAGGAGGGGATCTGTGTGACTGTCACCATTGAGTCTCCATCCTTTCCCAGCTGAGCTTGTGACTCTGCCTGGCCTCTCAAAACAAGGAGACACAGGTCTGTCAACCGTGTCACTAGATTTTTCCAAGGAAAGCCTGAATGCAGCAAAAGGTGACCCTGAAGACAATTCTCTCTGTATGATCTTTTTAAATCAAACTAATGTGACTCAGTCTCTTACGAAAGGTCTTTGCCAGCCATTTGGGGACACTGCAGATGGGGTGTCTCATCCAGCTGCAAGCATCTGCAGACAGCTCTGTTTGTGCCAGTTTCTCCGAGCTCCCTGTATCATCAGTGAGGAGAAGCAGGAGTTCCCATGGCATGAGTCACCTGATCTCTTTTAGATGTCTACATGAGGATGAGACAAACTGTGTTGCAGAAATGCCTGCTTCTCCCCATTTTCCATAAGCAGCTAACTCAGGTGTAAATGTCTGCTTTAGGTGTTTGCTTCCTATCTGTTCCCAAACACAGCTGTTTTCAAAGGAAATAGGAATTGCCTCCTTCTCTCTCTGCCCTCTCCCTTTTTTTAAAAAGACTTCTCATCTACTATTGTTTTGGAAAAACTCTTGGTTGCAAGATGAATTCTGCCCTGTGATACTTATGGGACTAAGTCTGCCTTCCTCCCCTCCCTGGTGTGGTATAAAAAAACCAAGTCTGGGTGACTGGTTGCCATTTGATTGCATGGCATGCTTTGAAGAAGCAGGTGATCAGATTTTGATGTAATAGCTATGTTTCAGCTGGAAAAAAATGCTGTTTGCCTTGGAGAATTTTGTCTCTTTGACACGTTGAATATGAATTTATATTCTGTTACAGATCAGGACATTGTACAAAAACAAATCACAGATAGCGCTGTTTGCCAGCTGGTCTGCTCCTTCGTATCCTCATCTCTCTAACAGACAGCTGAAACCTTGTTTGGGAACCTGGTGAGCTTTAGGACAGGGTTTCCATTGTATTTACCCATTATTATGGCCATGATTCAGTGAGGCACTTGTGTGCCTGGCCCTAACCAAAGAACCAAAGGGGACTACTCATGAACTAACCCTTAATCAAGGGCTACTCATGAACTTGAAATTGGGCATGTGCTTGGGAACTCCTGAATCAGGACCACCATGCCATTCCTCCTTTCCCTGCTGCTTTTTGCCAGTGTATCTACTCCCCACAGGTGCTGGGAAAGACATGTCCTTGCTCTCAGTCAGAAATGATATCACCTGCCCTTAGCAATGTTATTCTCTTTCCTGCTGAGCTTAGGCAATGCTGTAACATGCCTAAACAGTGCATCCACAACAAGGAATGGCATCATCTTGCTGTCAAAACAAACCTGTGGTGGGTGGAATTAGCTGTGCTGAATGATGCTGGCCTGATTGATAACAATCAGTGAAGAAACTTCTTCAGCTATTCAGTCATTCACCTCTGGTCACCCTCATTTTAGAGAGGGTGGGAGCTGGTTGTACTCTGTCTTCACACTACCAAGACAAAGAACTGCTGATATTTTTATATATTTTAGTCAAATGTCCATTTAAATGGGTCACTGTTTATAAAGTGGGGGAAAAAGAGGGACATTTCTACATCACCTGACATGGTTGTACCTAATCTGTCTGCTCATTTTACCTTTGTGTCTGCCTTTAATGCAAATCTACCTGCTCCTGTGAACAATAAAACCCACAAAACGCCTACCTGTAGCCTGTCCTGTGCACATACAGATGTGGTATTTCCTTCCTGAGCTAAAAGAATAGCTGAGTAAAGGGAAGAGCACTCAGTTTGTGGTAAACTGTTCGGGTGGTTTTGCTGTCCTATCTTGTACATGTGTCCAGTTTTTCAGAAATGTGTGAGAATGATTTCAAAGACACCGTCAGCACATCGTGTCACTGCCTGGGTGGTATGTAAGATCATAAATGAACATACATCTGGGTTATACTATGTGATTTTCCCCTCTTCCTATGGAAAACCCACTCAGGCTATGAACCGTCTCATGAATTGCACATAAGGAGGAGGCCAGACAGGTGAAGAGGGGAAATTGGACAAGAAGATGGTGGAAGCTGTAAAGAGAGCAGAGTGAGGCCTGGGAGAAACCTGGGGAGATTAGGTAGTGGAGCACGAGCAGGGGAGGAAAGGGTACAGGTATTAGGAAGCAGAGTTCATGGAGGGAAGGCAGAAAGGCTGGTCTGACTCAAAGAAAGGATGGAGGAGCAGATGTCTAGGCAGGGAAGTGGAGATGGAATCACTAGGAGAGAGTTGAGGTTTCCCCCAAGACTTTGAGAGAAAAGGCTGAGGAGAGATGAGGATCAAATCTGTAGAGTACAGTGAGAAGAGTTATCCAAGGAAGCAGCGATTTAGACTGGTATTGCAGGATCTTCAGCGGCACGTGAGTGGCAGGGTCTAGCAGTAACACAAAGGTTGGCTTGTCTCCTGGGGGTTACAAGGCTAAACAAGTTGAAGAGTCAAAAGAAGAGCATAATCAAAGACTAGGAAGGAACCAGGCACCAGCTGGATGGAGGCAGGGCTTGGGCACGAGGAAGCAGGCTGGTGCCTGTCAGAGCAGGGCACCTGGTGTGGGTTGTGTTGTGCACAGTGAATTGAGCTGTTAGTCCTCAGCTGTCTGAGCCTGTTAGACCTTAGATGCTAGAAAGACTGAGTGAAGCCAACTGCAAGGCTGATGGCTCTGGCTGGGGAAAGGGTGGCTGGAATGATGAGGAAATTCAGCTCATCACCAGAAAGGATAGCCAGGGAGCTAAGAGGGAGAAGATGATGCAGCTGGAACAAAGATGCTTCCTGACCTCTTACTCTTCTTCCTAACTTCAGGTTGTCAAACTTGCAGAGAGCGTATAGAAAACCACGTACTGCCTTGAGAGGATAACACTCTTCAACACAGAAGAAAGCTGTGTTGACAGCTTTCTGAAAAGTGCTGGCTAATTTAATGTATAACTTGGTACTGGGGATGCACAAAATACATATATCTTGTAGTGTATCTTACAGTGTATCTTGAAGTATAAATGCATTTTTTCTCTTGAAGGAACCGGTCTGAATCTTAAATGTCTAAGATGATGTTTTAGTGACTGAACTCTTGCAGTCTATTCTGCAAAGCTCTTGTTACGATGGCAAAAAAGTGACTGAAACCGAGAGTTCCTTCAGTTTGTCTATAAGTGGAAGCATTGGGATTTGACTGCCACAAATGCTGCGGGTTTTTTAATTAGATGAACTTAGTGGTTTCTGTCCTTAAAGATACTGAGCACTGTATAATACTGAGTACTAGAAAGGTTTGGGCCCTGAGAGTTTCACACTCCCAGTTTCAGTACCAAAAATGGTACATTAATTCGCTTCCTCTCTTGCCTGACTTTTCCACCTTCAAATGGATTTTGTGAAGCTGGGTGAGCCCCCATGGCAAATGTGCTGATATGTTAATGATGGGGAATTTGGAAAAAGCTGTGAAATAATCATTTTCCGAGCAGGGCTGCAGCAGTGTGCAGCACACAAAGCCTGCGGCCCTATGTCAGTGGGTACAGAACAGGCCAGAGATTACACAGCGGTGTGCTGCCCATCTTGTGTGCTGAATGAGGTAGGCCATTGTGGAGCAGGCAATTAGAGATTATTTCCCAATGCAGACACGCAAGGATCATGACGTAAGGCTGCACAGGTGGCTTTAATCATAGCATTTCCTAACTTCGGACTCTGGACCTCCATTAACGTTGTTTTTAAGGGGTTTATTACTGATTCTGAGGAACGTACGTCAGCTGTACAAACAAGATTTCTCTGGTATGAGGGTAGACTTTGCATGAAGGACCACTCCGCAGACGTGCCTCGTACAGGCAAGCCTGCAGACACGGGTTAAGGAGCTGATGCTTCAGCTCATGTCAGGTGCCCTTCAGGATGTAGGCTAAGGAAAGGGAGAGGACTTGTTTTTAAAGATGAACTCTTCTTACCAATGCATTTTCATCTGTCAGAGCCCTGAGGGCCCTAACAATCCTTAATGGCCCTGACCAGTCTCACCTGGGGCCTCCCCTCACCCCCTGGCCTTGGGCCCAGGAGCACCATTTCAGTTTGGCCTGGGGCTTCCTGACCTGTGATTTAGCTGTGGCTGTCTCCAGCCCTGTCTCTTGAATGGCCTGGAGGTCTGTGCTGTAGGTAGCTTGTCTCCAGCTCTGTCCTCAGCGTTTCATCTCCTTCAGCTCATGATTGGATCCCCTGGATGGACCCTGGCCCTGGCTCATCCCCTCCCTCTGTTGGGGGCTCTCAGAAGACCACGCAGGTCTGTCTGTCATGTTTGGATCCTCCCAGGTGGTGCCAGTCATCGAGGACATGGCCAATGCCGGGGTCACCCTTTCACCCAGCTGCCCATCCTCTAGGGAGCAGCCAGCTTTCTCTTCATCCTGACATCTTCTGTTGCAATGGTAGGTGACACAAAACTCCTCTGAGTTTTGTTATGGGTGCTTTGGAACTCCATCCTTAAGCAGAACTGCTTGTCCTGGTACCTGCTGAGCAAACTTCTTCATGCAGGTTGGGGTATCTGGGACATCCTCACTCTTTTCAGGAGAGGAAGACAGAGGAACCCTTCTCTGCTTCACTAGCTGGATGATGCTATGTTCTTGCTATGATCCAGCCCCTTGCTTTGCCAGCTCCCCTGGAGGATTTGCTGCCATGAGGCAAAAGGCTTTGCAAAGTTCTCCATGAGAGTTTGAGAGACCTGCTGACCATGCTGAGAAGGTGTACCTGGCAGGCCATGCACAATGCCTGCCTGTTTGCCAGTTTTCCTGCTCACTGGGCATAACACTGTGGGTCAATATGTAACTTGGGGTAATGGTTTCAGATGACACTGAAAGCAGCAAAGAAACATCCTCCACAAAACTCTGTGCGTGGGAGCAGAGTGGTTTTGGAGGGGAAGGGGGAGGCTTGGGCTGAAAATCCAACCTCCCTAGTTACAGCTATTTTGATCCTGCAGAGTCAAAATAGATTCGGGTTCTTGGAGGTTCAGAAACACAGACTAACTAGTTTTTCTTTCCACAGGTCTCTTCCCCTTTTCCAGGTTAATCTGCAGGAGCAGAGAAAGTATGAGAAAGTTTTCCTGGGACAGTCTCAAATTGCTCTGATCTCAAGAAGAGTGTTGGGATTCTTGTAAGAGACCGCACTCCCTTGTGACATGAAGGCCTTGTAAGCAGCAGAAAAAGGGTTTTGACCGTTCTTGGAAAAGGACAGAACTTGGTGGAAGTGGGCTCAAAAATCTGCAATAAAATTAAGCCTTGGAGATTTAATTTCAAGATAATTCCAACATGCTGCCACCTGGCTGGCTCTGTCTTGCACTGTCTCCCCTTCTCTTGCCCCTTCCACCTGCCCTGCATCTGTGCACTTTCATCCATCAATCACTGCTCCTCATCTAATCAAAGCCTCCAGCATGGCTGCAGACCACATGGCACCAATCCTTCTGGTGTAGCGCCAGTAAATCCATGGAACTTGCCAGGCTGCATCAGTTGCCTGTGTCTATTTAACTTTATTTCATATTTTTGTGATAGTGCATCATGCAGATTATTATTGTGTCTTTTTCTCTATCTAGACCAAAGCAAGAATTTAGGTCCAGTCCTTATGGATCTTCTTGGCTTATTGCTTTAGTCCTGCCAGTTCCTTTACTGGACACCATCACACGCTGGATTGTGAGCCCCTGAGGAATATAACCTGGGTCTTTATAAAGCTCCTGGCAAGGTGACCTTCCTTATCCTGACTGAGGTGTCGGCAAATGGCAGCGTAAAACAAACAAGGGGAAAATAAGCTTGACTTCAAAAAGTCCTTGAAGCCCGTTCTTACAGGAATTCATTAGTATATGCCAGTGTAAGGTGACACTGTCAGCCTGCTTTGCTTTGTGTTAGTGGTAGATTTGGTGATGGTTCCTCATTCATGTGATGAATCTTGTGATATTTTTTGCTTTCTAAATGCCTTCATGTTTGTGGTCACATGAGAATTGGAGATGCCAATTTTTATGCTGTTTCTAGGTCTCATGGTCATAGGGAGATGGTTAAGTCCCTGCCCGGTGAACCTGAAGACAAAGATATCAGAAGACAAATAGACCTCCAGGTAGGCTGAGGTTTCTTTCTTTGCCTATTTTCTTGTCCTTTTCCAAGCACAAAACTTAAGTTGCCCTTTAATCCAATGTCACAGTTTGGGGAAGCCCAAATCAGGAACTTTTGAGTATGTGAGACTGGTTCTGTCTTACTTAGATTGCAGCTCTGTTTGCCTATATGTCCTCTTCACACTTGCTCTCTAACCTGACATTAGACCACAGGTGTCCTTGTGGTATCCTCAGGCACAGTGAGTATTGAAGTTGGATGGGAAACTGGCAAGCAGTCAGAGCACTCCTCATCTTTTTTCACCCAAAGTTTTCTAGGGAAAGACCTGCTCCACGCCAAGGCTTCAGACAGCTTTGGAAAGTACCATTCTGAGGTTCTAAGGCTGTCCTCCTCTCAAGCAACGTTGGATTTCCCCAAAATTCACTCCCTGCCCCAATTTCTAGCTCTCCCAAACACGGGAACTGGGAAATAATGGAAAAAATGAGGCAGCCTACCCTTTCAGGAGACATTTTATAATGTCACTATGTTTCTCTGCTCAGAGTCCATAGGTGATGTTGATGGTGTTTACAGGAAATGCCATGAGTAATTTGCAAAGTGAAAGCAGCTTACTGTCGGGTTGGGGCTTGTCTGACTGGAAAGTGCCGTGCTGCATGGTACCGGGCTCACGAGCTGGGCTAGCTGCCTCCCCGACAGTGTGCCACGCCGGCAGCTTAGAGAGGCCAGGGTGGGGGAGCAAGGCCTGGGGAGAAGGTTGTGCAATGCTTCTTCCAATACTGACATAGAAGAGCAAGGACAGCTTGTGTGACCCTGTCAGAAAGGCCCGCTTAGGATTTGCCACCTTACTGGCGGAAGCTGTTTCCAGAGCCTTTTTCACCATATCCTTTTGTAGATTCACTGCAGGAGGCAGCACAGAACCAACGCCTTTCTCATCTCCCCGTCTCAGTCCAACAGCATGCATCAGTTACCTCTTGTAAGACTTTAAGTGCCTCCATCTGTCCCAACAAACTCCCTTCCTCGTTGTAAGACCTTGCATTTCTGTTGTCTGCACCAGACTCTGTACTGTTGGAACTGCTCCTAGTTTAAAGCAATAAAGCAACAGCCACCCCCCACCCCATTTACTCTGCACAGGGGGCTCTAGCCTAAAGGAAGGCTGAAAATTCCTGCAAAGATATGAGGAAGATCCAGCTCTGGTCCCCCTTGAGCTCAACTGCAAAACTCTGAGGGACTTCTCTACACTGACACTCCTCTCTGTTGGCTGTTATTTGCCTGTGTGTGTCCTGGACAAGTCTATGTGTATCGCTCTTTGTTGCAGACCTAGCTGCCTACCCACACCAGGGATGCCTTCCCCACACAAGCTTCTTGTACACCACTTGCCTGCTCCTCCCTGCTCTCGAGGGTCCTGCCAGCTCCCCTCACCAAAGCCACTTTTGCTTCCTGCTTCTCCCATCCCACACCTGGTGCCTCTTTGTTTCTGCTCATCTGACAGCTTTGTGTGCTCATCTTTGTTCCTCTCTCTGTCTTCTTTTCATTCTCTTCCATCTCAGTATTGGGATATTTTATCTACCCCTCCATTCTTACATGAGAGGTGTTTAGGCTCCCCTCATGACTTCTGTCCCTTTTCATTCTACACTTCCCTGGGGATTAGGCAGGAGAGCTCAAATGCCTCAGAAGAAAACAGTGATGTGGCGGTGAAAAATTTCCCCAACATGATTAAAAGGACGTCTACACTGCAGTCAGGACAGTCTGGATAGTGCATGTACCAACAGGGCAAAGGATGTGGATGATACCAGCTTTTGGGCAGGGTGGTAGGTCTGCTGCCAATCTGTGTGCCTGGGATCTTGGGCTGGCTGGTGACAAACTCCCCTGTTGCAGCACTTAAGCTGTGGAGTTGATGGGAACTCCTCAAGCCTGGTGATAAAGTCTGCGATCTGAAGGCACTTGGCACAGGGAGGGTTTTAATGGTGCAGGGAGAGACCTTGTACCACCGAAGTCTTGAACAACCTCAGCTAAGCAGCGAAATACTGAAGGAGCAGGGTCCCTAGGAGGAGCCTTGGGAGTCCTCCCTTGAGCTCAGACCCCTCGCACTGCTGATGCTTGCCACTTCTTCCAGGGCTTGGGTCTGGTATTGAAGATGTGTAGTCTGAGACAACCAGGTGAGGGGCAGCACTCTTTCTCCCAGTCTGGAATCAGAGCTGGGCTTGGGTTGTCTGTGGATTTTACACCTGGACTGAGAGGACTCCCCCAGCCACTGTCTGGAAAGTAGGAGACCCACAGCGTTGAAAAGGCTCATATTTATCAGTCCCTTACAGGGGCCTACAGTGTGCAGGCAGCTCTGAGAGACAGTGGGTGGCTGCTGGGCTTTCCCAGTAGTCCTGTTCATACTGTGGTGCTCCCAGAAACCGTGCAATTCTGATTTTTCAGTTCCTGAGCATCTCAGGAGCTCTCTCTGCTCTGTCCCTCCATCCTTGAATTTCCTTGAAATGTTCCACTTCTTATTCAGAGTGCAACTCTAGGTTACACAATGCAATTTCTTTCCTGTAAATGTTAGCACAAAAATGGAGGGGAACTGGGTAGGGGGTGGGAAGGAGGAGAGAGGGATGGTACAGTATCCATTCAGCTCCCTGGTAGCTATCGGAAAGGTTTTTTGTTTCACAGTTACTATCAGACTAGTCAAGAGCTCTTACACCCTCTGTGATCAGGGTGGTGACATTGAACCCAGCTGTGCCTTCGACACTGCTTGAAGAGTCAGAGCTGCATTTTCACCTTGTGCACCAGCAGGAGGGCAGGGTTTTAGCTGCTCCTGGTCTCCAGCCTGCATCATCTTTCCACTGATAAATGGCATCTTCAGTTTGCAGGAAAAAAAAAAATCCCACCCCTAAGACGCCTTGAAGGAATAATTTTGGATTTTATAAATGTTGTGGCTTCTTTCAGTCTTTCCACTTACTCTTCATGTTGCCTCATGTCTGCTGTGGTTCCCAGACCCACTGTGCCTTTTTTGCAGCCACTGCAGGGCTGGCAAAACTGGTGAAGTTGCACCAGGAGGGAACTGAAGCAGTGTCTGGGAGAAGGAAGCAGAAGCCCCAATGTGTGCCTTGTAGCAGGGTTTGGCTGATGAACTCCTTCCCTGTGGAGGGTAATCCTGTTAAGTAACGCAGTGCCTTTCCTTTCCTTGCACACTGGATCCCCACTGTCCCTGCTGTAACTAACTTTACTGGCTATGGACAGAGAATAGCAGGACCTGCATCTGTGGGCAACCATTTCTTGAGTGCTTCGTTTGCAGCCTGGAGGAGTAGCTCTGTGACCACCCCTGTGCTCCTTTTCCTTTTCCACAGATTTCTTGCCTCCTTTGTTGGTTCACTTCCAGTTTGTCCAGTGCTTTAAGAGGACAGGGAGAAGCTGATGAGTACTAGGATGACTACTTAAGTCACTCTACATGGGGTACTCAGTGTAGTGCAACTCTTGTCAGATGTCTCTCCTCAGACTCTGGGCATTGCAGTGGGGCTGTGCTGCCTGATCAGTCTGTCCTCACTGCACACTCGTCTGTTCAGTTGTCTCTTCCTAAATCAGTTATTTTGCATCTGATTTTCACAGACTGAGCTGTGTCTCCCATGAGCCGACACACTGTCGTTTAAGCCTATGCTCTCTTTCCCAACGTGCTAATCACTTCACATCAGCCTGCCCTGCACTCCACCTTCCAGCTCCTTGTCATTACTGTGGTGCACGTACATGTACACAGCATTATTAATATTTAGAGACCCAGAACGGGAACAGGTCTCAGTGCCAGGATCTGTAAGGAATGATCCTGCCGGGGAGCTGACGCAGACTAAGCTCAAGAAACAGCAGGAAGGGAGTGTACCCTGCCTCCAGTGGCAGGAGGGACAGCCTGTGTTTGTGTGGCACTAGCTGTTCCTGGCATTTCTCCCCGATCCCTGCAGAAAGGAAAAGATAAAAGACATACATTTTGCACCTGTCCCAGCAGAACAGTTGATTTAGTGCTCCCTTTTTTTCCCAGGGTGTCACAGCCTAGGAATGTGGAGGGACATGGAGGCACTTGGAGGGATGCGGAGGGACATGGAGGAATGTGGGGGGATATAGGGGAACATGGAGGGAGATGGGGGATGGCAGGTCTGGGGCAGGTGAGACCAGCATCCTGTGACCACGTAGCAGGAGGTACCTGGTGAAGAAACCCAGGATGACCTGGGAAAAGACAAGTTGCCCACGTCCAATTTCGTGCTCTCCTTGCTGGGCTCGCAGCAGGAAGAAGAGAGCTGGTGGTGTTTCAGCCACAGGCTTAGTGTGTTCGCACCTCACCCACCAGCAGGACGAAACCTGCCTTGTGAGTGTTGCACCCAGGTGCCAGCCAGCTGTGCCAGCCAGCAGGGGACAAAATGGCAGTGGGGGCAATGGCACGTGGCCAGCACAAAGTGCGACACCAGCTGTGCCAGGCTCATGGGGCCTAGGGTGGAGGAGATAGGTGACCATGGTGGGCACCAGTCTCTGGGCCCTGCTCGCCAGCTGCGGGTGCGTGGGGCTGTACCTTGTGGCAGAGGTGGGCCCAGCAGCAGGGCTGAGTGCTGGGCTCTCCTCCTCCACAGGGTCTGTGCATCGCTCCTTCCCCAGCAAGCAAAGCTCCAGCGGCTGGCAGGGACCATAAAGCTCCCCATGGGTCTCCTGCACCAGGATGGGGGTGGAGGGGGGGAGGGTATGGTGGCCGTGTTGAAGGTCCCAGAAGGACCTGAAATCTTGGCATCTCTAACAGGGTTTTATGCAGCAACAACCCAGTCCTGGGTCTTTTCTGTGATGTCAGATGAGGATCCGTATCTGGCCCCATCAACCTTTCCAGCAGAGCTTCCTTACCCTAAAATTGTTTTCAACCAAAACATTGAAATGCGTACAGTAGAAGTGCTCAGCAGGCTGCCTGCACCGGTGTGGCTGGTTGGGAACGGCTCTGCCTGGCACACCACAACTGCCAGAAACAGGTCTGAGAGCCACCTGCTTAACTGGGGCTGCTGGTGGGGCTGCCTCTGCAAAGTTAAGACTGTATCCTGGAATAAATGCAGCTTTTTCATAAGAAATCTATGAGAAAATCTATGTTTCATTTTCTTCTGTTATTCTAACTATAATCTTTCTCTGATGTGGTCTAATATCTGTGGCATGTGTGGCAAGTCAAATGCCTCGGACTTCTTCCCAGCTTGCTGTAGCACACAGCACACAAAAAATGGGTATGAGCTTTGTTTCCCCATGGAAATGGCTTCATTTAAAAGATTACAGAGCATATTAGGTTGTGCTTATACTTCCATGAAGGATTTGGGGGTGGGGAGGGTGGGATGTGCCCCAACCAATAAGTGTATTTGTACCAACCCCACAGTTTGGGTCAATTCTCAAATATTTTCTTTCAGTCTCTCTCAGCCATAGGTATAACTATCTCAGACATTTGGGTACTTTCAGTTTTGTTCAGTTGAGAATTTCCCTGTAGCTGAAAGTATGTCCTGTAGTTCTTCAACTGTTCTGGCCATACCTTCTCCACTGAGTACTTGCTTTTTAATAAACCCAGATATCTGAAATGCCTTTCATGTCAACCCAGTTATCTTTTTGTCTGACTCCATTACAAATCTCTGTCTTCTTCCAGATTCTCTTATTATCTGTTTATCTTCTTGTACTCCTTCCCCAGCCATGGAAGCATGACTCATTCATAGAATCATAGAATGCTTTGGGTTGAAGTGGACTTTTAAAAATTATCTAGTCCAGCCCTCCTGCCACAGGCAGGGACATCTTTCTCTAAATTGGGTTGCTGTAAGCCCCATCCAGCCTGACCTTGAATACTTCCAGTGATAGGGCATCCACATTGTCTTTTGGTGTCTTTGAGTTTCTTAGGACAGCGCTTCATGGGCAGCTAAAAGCAGACTGAAACTTGTTTCACTTACACTGTGTCATTCAAGTGCAAGGTATGTCCAGCCTAGAAACAGTGTGACTCTGCAGGCAGCATTATGCCCAAACTAACATGTCCTGTCCAGCCTGGGGGAAAACCTGCCATTTGGGTTTGTACTCACCTGACACAACCAAACCATGAGTCCTGTACAAAACCTGCATCTTGGCCTGCCTTTATCAGTTCTCTGCACTTGGCTCAGCTGGGCCCTCCACTGAACCAGAGAACGTGTGATTTTCCAGCACCCAATGTGTGTAGGGGTGCGTTTGTGGAGGGGAAATGCTATCTTTTTTGGTTGAAAACCCAGTTCATCTGGGCATCTTATTTGTCATTTCAGGATTAAAAGGTTTGGGAAGGTCATGGGTCATGAGAACAGTGTCCCACTATTGAGACTCTTGCAGGCTGCCTCCACACTTAGCATTGCACAGAAGGAGACAGATGGTCTTCTCTCTCTTTGACTAAGCCTGCCTGGACTGTAAGGCTTTTGCATGCCTCTGAAGGAGCTTAAATCTTCCCCATGACTGGCTTCAAGCACAGCTACAGCAACTAAATGGACCTTGCTGTGTGAAAAGCAAGGGCACACTTAGTGTGAGTCAAACGTCCCCCTCTGGTGCTGGAGAGCTCAGCTGAAGAGCAAAAACATCAGCCTCTGAAAGCGGGTGGTTTTTTGCTTTCTTCATGGCAAAAGCCCAGCAGACTCTGACTGAGATCAAAAAGTAACATAGCACCTGGAGGTCTGTGGAGAAGCAAAGAGATGCTGAAACCTCCCACCACTTCCATCATCAAAGACTTCAGCAGGTTTCTTTCCACATGTTTTTTTCATACCCAGCTTCAGTGAGAACAATCATTCAAAAGGGACATTAGGTGCTTTCTGTTGGCTGAACCAATAAAATTACCCTTCAATGTCACCAGGAGCACACACACAAAAAAGGAAAAGTCAAGGAGGAAAGGAGAAATAAAGACAGAGTCCCACCTAGGGAACAGGTTAGTTTACAGGGATTGGTAATGGTATTATATTGCTGTGTTTCAAGGTCACAAGTTTGACTTCAGATAAGGTTAGCAACAGCTACTAATTTTTATTGGTGGCTGTTCAGTGACCTATGTGAAGTAAATTGATAGTCTCTTGTAGCCATTTAATTTAACTAGATAACCGCTGTATGCTTAGTAAAAAATATCCCCAAATAAAACTATTACAATTGTTGATGAGCTGGTGCATGTGGAAATGAATAACAAAGTTCACTGACGTCCTTTGTAGTAATTTATTAAATGATCATGTATTCATACCTCTTTACTCCTGAACTCATGTCCCGTTTGTTGGAGTTGGATCGTAGAGCTTTAGGACAGAGATGTTGGCAAAGGATCTTTTGCATGTTTGCAACATATCAAAATAAAATATTAATTTTTTCCAGTAGGGCATGACTACCATTACATGCAGCTCTAACTTTAAACGTGCCATAAGAGAGCAACAGCAGCCAAATGCTTGGCTTCCATACTACAGCTGTCTTCCATAATACAGCTAACTGAGAACACCTTGTCTGGAAAGATACAGCTGCTTTATGTTCTGTACCTTTAGATGGGGAGAAGCAAGAGCTCCTGGTGCATCAGACTCCATCAGAACTCAGATGAGTCCTGTGGTGCTGAGCTCTGTTTTTGCTGAGTTCACTGTATTAAAGGTTAAAGTGTCAGTAGCATTCAGTTTTGGCTTTTACCAATATTTTTACTTATTTTAAAATACTTCCCCAACGTCCATACAACAGTATTTGTTTGTGTGGGTTTAGTTGGCTTTGGATAATAGAAGTTACACATGCCATTAATATCAGTGACAATGCAAAGGCAGACCAAAACCGGACCTATCAAATCTTCCATTTCTGTAAAGCAGGGTGAAAGAAGAGAGTAAAGCTGTTGTGCCTGGTTTAATTTGTGATCATGTATATTCATCAACAAGATACTCAAAATCCACGGTTGACTGAAGTGGTAATATATGGTAACAAACACACCTCCTGGCTGCCAGTGAGAGGCTTGTAGAATTGCTTTATTATTATTAAATCTCAGTTTGTTCCTGGAAATGTTTCTATTATTCACTTTTGGCAACACTGGAAATAAAACAAAGATCTACTATACTTTGTTGCTGTAGCTACAGTCTGATACCTGCTCCAGCAGGAACAAGATGCCTTGTATAGCCAGTCCTTGACCCAGACATCGTCATTCAGCTCAGAAACAGTCCCTGTGAGACTCCTACTAACATTAACAATTTGCCCCTTGCTTTAACTGAAGGCTGTTGGGATTCATAAGGCCCTGGCCAGGAGCTCTCATGGTCAGACAGGAGAGCTGCACCCTGGCCCGCTTCATACCATGCCATCCTTTGCAGAACTGTGGGCTTTAGCTCAGCTCTGTTTGATCAGCCCTGAGACCCTGTCAGCTCCCCACCAGCCTTGACAGCTGCTGCAAAACTCAGATTTTCACCCATGCCAAGTTCACAGTGGCTCCTTACCGTGACGCCAAAGTGCCACTGCCTTGCTCCCCAAGGTGATACCTCCCTTCAGACAAGGGTATGAAAGGGTGGTGTCTCCAGTAACATGCAGAGAAGGGCTGGAGCACTGATCACACTGCAGTTAAAGAAGGAAATTACTATTGTGATGCCAAAGCAAGCAGCTAAAATATGAAAGTCAAGGAACTCAGTCAAATTAGAGTTTGACATAAGGACAAGGATGGTGCCAATCAAACACATTTCTTTTTTTTTTCCCTTAGTGGCTCTAATTTTTTTCCTGCCTTTCACATCTTTTTTCTTGGAAGCATAAACTGTTTCAAAGGTCAAAGCTCTCAAAGTCAGAACTGGTAGTGAAATCTCAAAAAATTTCATAGCCATGCTCTGTTGCCCATTCCTAATGGTAAGAACTCTCAATGTAAAAAATCCCCAAAGTCACAGTTCAGACATCCATTGGAGGGCCAGAGGTGGTTTTGTTTTTCAGGATCTCTGTTGGCATATACTCATATTTGCATACTGTTTTATGCATCCAGAAGACCTAACTTCCTCCCTTTTCTTCCTACCCAGATGCTATGGTTTTATGTGGGGATGAGTGACACTTGTGACAGATGAGCTGACAAAATGTGGCAAAATCATGGGAGTCTGCAGCACCAACAGTCACGCTGGTGTTTCCGCATTCCTGCTGAGGATGGGAGATATTTTGCCATCACTCTTCCTATGTATACAGTCCTAATGCATTCGGAAGGGGTAAACTTCTAGTGATGTGATTTTCAACTGTTGCGTTGTCATGACAGGGAGAAGTTGGACTCAGTTCTCACGCATCATCACACGACATGGAGCCTGTAGCAGAACTGCACGAGTGCAGCAGGACCAGTTTCCCATTTTGCTGCCTAGCTGGAGTGGCCTTTTTCCTAAATGGTCTGCAATTGCAAACAAAATGGCTTTTCCCCTGTACTGTCAGGATAAATTCCTGCAACATATACCATACCTTTCTCTATGCTCATCTGCTAGCTACACAGAAAGTTCTACACAATCATGCATAATTCATTACTCTTAATTAAACGTAAATTTATTGTCAGCCTTTTTTTGGTAATTAAAGCACCATTGTAGGAATAGGTTTAAGTTCTGTAGCTGGAGTTCCTTTTACTGAAATAAACACATGATGCTTTGTGCTGTTTGGAGCGGTGCAATTGATTGCTGAGTGGGACAGCACTGAGCTTCCAGGGGAGGTCAATCAGTCGGTGTGTGTCTAATATTCAGCAGAGTGTGAATCCACTTTACTATAAAGTGAGCTGGCTTGCTCTCCGTGCTATTAGATGCCTGCATTTCAGACTTGGCACAGACAGGAAGGATTATTTATAGGTATATTTTTCCACATGCCCCCCAAAAAGTCCAGACTATCTTATTGGCCTCAAGCTGTTCTTCAGGAGTCTTCAGAAGGAGTTGGATGGATTGCTGTGCTTACTGTAAACATGTGCCTCACCAGAGCATCTTGCAGGTTAAGTTTCATTCTTTATAGACCTTGAAGCTTCACATGAGTTGGTTATCCATTAAACGAATTATTAAGTACGTAAAAGAAAAAAGCATATTCCCCAAGGATGGGGTAATGACAGAGTGCTCAGTGGGGGACTTAGCTGTAATTGTTTGCACTTCCCCACTCCTCCCTCAAAGCAATAAAATCCTTAAATTAAAAAAGAATGTAGAGAAGGTGGTCTTGGGGTCTTGGATGAAGTGCGAGGAGGTCTTCATGAAAGAAAACTGTCATGGGGCTATGCATGGGTAGAGAGAGAGAGAAAATTCCCAGCTCCATCATACAAAGAGTCATAGGGATTAGGATTATTTCATCAGCAGGCTTTCAATTTTTTTTTTCCCTCTAACAAAAACATGACCTCCCCTCTGCCTACACGCTGTCTCTGTCTGCCTCTCTCTCCTGTGGACAGGCAGTCGGAAGGTCATTTCAGCTCTTGGGGACAGTTTGGTACTGAACAGAAGTCTCTTGGACACGGAAGGAAAATGCTTTGCTTTGCCATTCCCTAAAGTCACATTATTCTTATGTTCATGCTACATGGCTCTCTTGGGAGGTCTGGGATTCATTACCTGCCTTCTGCCCTAACCTTCTGGCTTTGGAAATATGCAGAGTTTCAAGATTAGCTCCCGCGGCCAAATTGTGACATGAAACTGCAGCTGGCTGAGAGGCAGACAGGTTGTGTGCATGGCTCCTGGTGACCTCGACCCTGTCCTTGCCTGCACTGCCCCAGTAGCTCTGCCTCAGTGCCGGCAGCCCTTGGCCAAGCAGGGTGAGGAGAGCCAGGGCAGGAATGTGCCACCAGCTCCCTCGCGTACCTTGCTGGTTTACGGCACAGTAGTGATTTTTGCAGCACTGGAGGAGCCAGCTAGCAGCCATCCCCAGGCTGCAGTGGACTGGAGGAAGCAGAGCCTGACATTTATTTTCTAGGCCATGTTTTGACAGAGGCTCAGGATTCTCATTGAAATTAGGTTTCATCTCATTGTCCCTTGCGGAGCATGCTGCAGGACAGGGGATCTACCAGAGGGCTTCTGCAACAGGACACGTCCAGAGCTGCCTGGGAGCCACTCACCTCCTCTCTCAGATTCACCTGGTCTCAGGCTCTGGGCAGCCAACAGGGGGGTTGAGCAAATTTCTAGCATGCATGTGTACACAGGAGTATGAGGAGCGAGGGGAGGAACAGCATGTTAGCAGCGGGGCCCTCGCTCAATGTCAGAGGCTGGTTTGAAAGTCAGTTGCTGAAGCGGTCTGACGTCAGCTCTGTCGCTGTAGGAAGTATCGAGTTAAACTGATAATTATCTACAGCACGTGTACGAATTACAAACCTTTTGATGTTCAGGCTCATATGTTTTGAATTAGCCAGCACATCTTCATCAGATTTTCTTTCCTTTTTAAATGAAGATTCGAAGCTCTCTTATCTCCCATTCCCTTCTCTTCCTTTGAACTTTTACTTCACTGAATTTTTTACAGATGCAGCCTTTCCTCAGCCAGGTCCCACCAGCTCCCATCCACAAAGCCAGCTCAGCAAGGTAAAATGGCAGGTGGTGCTGGGTTTGCAGTAATAGGTTTGATACAGCTCAAAACCAAGGAGCTCTTTGTCTGTCACTTCTTTTCTTTCTCAATATAGAAGCATATTTTGCCAATGGCACTAGGTAGTGGAAGGGGGAGAAAGAAAGAGGAGAAAAAGACCCTCAAATAAGACTCTGGCTAGTTCAATAAAAGCCTGGCTATTCTGCCTTCCTCGAGCATGAGCAATTTCCTCACTGGTGCAGGGAGTCTCCAGAAAGCAAACCCTAAAACTCATCAGCTCTGCTTGCAAAATTCAATGCCTTTGTCCTAACCACAAACACTTCACCAGCACCCCACCCGCCACAAAACACAATAGCTCATTCCCTCTACAGCTCTCCAAGTTTTTCACAGATATTAGTCAACGTTTTCATATTATTATTACAGCTTTACTTTATTACTCTCCATTTTTTAATAAAAATAAACCACTCATGCTGCTTTGGTCCAGGTTTTTTTATTATTATTATTTATAAACCAATCTGTTTTAATAGCTGCATTTATGACTGAATTGAGGGAAAAAATGGATGCATTTGGCTCATTTCAGATTCGCTTCTGAAATGTTTCTCCACCACTTTTAATGGCCTGCATCCCCCTGGGGGGTTCAGGTGTTGGCCAGTGTTAGCTGACCTTGCCATAGCTTGGTCCAGGACAGCAAGCTTTCCTGCTGCAGCACGCTGCAACTCCCCTGCGCTTGTCCTTCTACCACTCGCCTGTAGTCATCTGTTCCCCTCCTTCCCCACATAAGACTGGATGGGATCTCCATGGCCACTGAGTTCAGGTCTCTGCTACAGTCATGACCATCTTCTACAACAATTTCCATAAACTTTGTGAGCTCCAGAGTTAGAGACTTGCTTCCCACCCCTGCCAGGAGGCACCTACCTGCCTGGAAGGCTGGTGCCTGCAATGGCCACCACCACTGATGTGATGACACCTTCTCCCTGTTCCCAGCCATGGGCTGGCATGCACCTCTCCACTCCCCAGGGTGAGGAGTAGCTGTGGATTGGGTCCTGCCTGGTGCCTGTCCTGAGGTCCCCGTGGCCATCAGGGGCCATTCACGTGGCCTGGGAGAGGCCCGGGCACAGCCCTGGCATCTAGGGGATGGTGGCTGAGCACATGCAATGGCTTGGCAGGATTATCTCACAGCCACGCCAGAGTAATTTCTTAGGTGGATTACTCCCAAAGCCACAGCGAGAACATGCCATTTCAAGAGTCTCAGACAAAGCGCTTACAGGGCTGTTTCTCCATCTGGTTGCCCACTGATAGCCAAAGGGCTACTTAAAAACCACATGCTGCTCAGCCTCCTGATGACCCTCAGCACACTCCTGCCCCTTGCCAGGGGTAAGAAGAGTCTGATATGTGAGGCTGAAAAGAGTTTTGAGAGGATGGCTGCATTTTGAGCCATCCGAGCAGTGTCGTCAAGGGTGCCAGCAGTGAGCTGACAACTTTTGGGTCAGTCCCAGAACAGCTTGCCAGGGAAGCCTATCAAGCCCCAGTAATCGGGTTTGATTTAAATCTTTCTCCTTCTCATCACCCTTTCTGGATTAAGTCATCTCCACCGAATAAGAGAGAGGCTGCCTTGGGAGAGGCACAGCCAAGCTCTTGTACAGGTGTTGGGGAGAGGAAGGGAAAGGTAGGCAAGTCACTGTTGCTTTTGGATCTTATAATCTCCATCCCAATTTTGCTGCTCCATTGGAATCACATGATGACAGTAATCTAGAAACCAGCAGCTTTTGAGCCCGCTAACTCTCCTCTGGTCAGCTGCATGGTTAATGTACAGAATTATTTCCTTGGGCGCTCAGGATTTGTGCTGGCTGCAGTGGGGTTTGTGACACTGCAGCAAGAGCGTGTGCAAACCCTGACACTTTGGGATTGCACGTACCAAGGGAGGCTATTTCACAGGGCATTTTTTCTTCATTTCACGCGCTGTTTCTCACACTGAAAAAATGCATCTCTTTTTACCTGAGACTACAAGCTAGCACAGGCTTCCCTTGTGAGTAAGCAGCACCCTGGTTTGCAATACAATGCTTTCTGTGTGCTGCAAGGGCATAAGTACACAGGGGAGCTGGCAGGGTAGCCTAGTGCCAGTCTGTTCTTTCAGCATGTCCCACTGCTATGACAGAAGAGAAAACATCAGCACGGTGTTGCCTTGCTCACGGCCTTGGAGGAGCAGGAGGGTGGGTGGGAAAGGTTATTACAGCAAAGAGAAACGGATGGCAGAAGCTAACAATAAACACCACCTTTGCAGTTGGTACTGCTCAGAGAAGAGTGGTCTTGTGGCGTCAAGGGGGAAGAAAGGGGATCTGAACCGCCTGGGTCTTGGGGGGGGGAATGGGGAAAAAGGGAGGCTTTCTTTGCAACATGTAGGAGAAGGGGAGGGTTTTTTCTTCCCAGCTCAGTGCTCACCTTGTGAGTGTGAGAGCAAGTTCGCTGTATGCAACGCATGTGATCTTGCAGAGTAAGAAGGATCACTGGACGGGTGACGCAGGAAAAGGAGGATTACTCTGCATGTGATGGCAGAAGGAGGATGGAGGAGCATTCTTGCCAGGGGTGTAAGGATGAGGATTACTAAGGGATTTTCTTGGGGATCTAGGTATAACGAAGAAACTCCACCCTCTGCCTTACACCTGGGGCCTCTAAAAGGGCAAGTGAAAGGTCATCAGAAGCCATCTCATGTATGTTAAAGTCCTGATGGCTTTCTGTCACCCTTTGAAGTACTTGCTGCTTTGACCTAACTACTGCCAGGTTTCATTGACTTTCAGAGAGCCGATGCCATTTCCAAATCTCTAGTCAAAAAGAAGATGAGGCCATCTTTGTATCATTGCTGGAACAACTTATACAATTTGGCCACTTCTTCCTTTATAGGAATGCAACTTCCCATCCATACAAGATTTCGTAAACAAAAGCATGAGCAGTACATAGAGGCTGACACACCTCAGTGCAAGAGGCTCTAAAACCTGCTGAGTTAATGGGAAGGTGCTTCCCTTCATTTTAGTGGGAGTCCTTCAAATGCACTGAACAGGCCAGAAGTGATGCCCTTTTGTGGTCACGCACTTTCAGGACACTGTTGCTGCTTTGTAACAAGCTGAAAAATTCACAAAAATAAGAGAATATGTTTTTTGGGGCCATACCCAGCAGGATCACATCTCTCTTGACAGAAGAGGGTGAGGTGGGAAGTTCACTATAACTGTGACAGTGACTTCTTTAATAGTAGTAACGTAGTTCTGCAGCTGGGAGAGGAAGGCTAAAGTGTGACTGCAAGTGAGTCTTTAGAAGTAGCAGCCTCTGTGAGCAGCAAAAATGTTAGAGTTTTGGCTGAGTTACGAAGTTTTGACAATGAATAATTGCTGTTGTTTACATAACACCCACGCACAACCCATAAATGTTTGGCTCTTTGACCTTAGCCATGACCACAGAGATCTGCAGTAGATGCTTTTCAAGTCCTCTTTTGTTACACCACTCCCTTCCAGCTGTCTCAGCAAGGCTGGTCTGAGCAAGGGAGAGAAATGCTTGAAGTGATACCAACGGCAGGAGTAGGGATAGATTCAGCCTGAGGTGGGGAAGCAAAGATGGCAAGAGGCCAGACTGCAGGAAACACAGGGGAAAAATCAAGATCTGAGGAACAGAAGAGGATGAAGAGAAGAACCAAAAGGATAGTTGGAGGCAGGGAGACTAAGCAGAGGTAAGAACAGCCTTTGTATTGTATGTGCAGACTGTTTGCTATCTGTACTTCCTTTCACAGAGGACGCAGCACAATGCATGCGACGACAGTTGTACTGGCAGAGCAACAGACAGAAAATTAGCAAACACTGAGGGGGAATTACCAATACAGGGTCAAATACCAGGAGGGAAAGAATGGGCAAAGCAAGCTAGGAGAAAAAGAGAATAGCTGCAATTACAATAAAAAAGTTTTAACAGAAAAAATCCCAACCCAGTTACATTCTTCGTAAGGGTAAGGCTTATTTTCCTCAGTGCTTTTCCTTTTCCCCATTGCACATCTTCTTTCACCTCCTGCCCAGTCTTTGTCCTTCCCTGCACCCAGCCTTCCCCCTCTCCAGGACCCAGCCCTTGCCTGAAGTCCCTCACTGTGCCCCGCTTACCATTTCTACTCTGTCCCCTCATCCACTGTCTCCTCTGTCCTTATCCATCCTTCCTTCCTGCATCCTCAGCCTCCTCCAGCCCAGCACCTCCACCAACCCCAGGCCACGTCCCTGCCAGGACCTAGCCCTGCCTGCTCTGCCTCATTTCTTACAGCTGGTCCATGTCCCTGCTGCTCTGTCCCTTCCTCCTCAAGCCCCCTCCACCTCCTGCAGACCCTCCAAATCCCTTGTGCCTCCAGGTTTCCAAGCTGTGAATAGGTGGCACGTTTTCCCTGTTGCAGAGAGCTGCAGAAACCCAGGTCTGCTGGTATGTGGTGTTCTAGCTGGGATTTCAGTTCCTTCAGTCCTTCAGGTGTACCTGTCACTGCAGTGACTGACATCTGCCAGTATGACTGACCCAGAGGAAGATGGCCATCACCTGTTCTGCCAGCTCCACTACCTGCTGTAGCAACACGTGGCTTTCTCTTACAGGCACCCATGCCAAGCCTTAGCCAAGGATGAATACATCTAAGACTCTTCCCGATCCATGAGCTTGTGCTGCCTGCATGTCTGTCTTTGACCCAGCAGACAGCAGACAGTTGTTCCCCCCTTGACTTCTGCAAGGAGCCATGGAGCAAGGGTGCTAGGCTTAGCCCTGCACCCAGGCAACTCCGATCCAGCCATCCCTGCAGTCAAAGGTGGAGATAGCTGCCTCTCAATTCACAAGCCACTTTTTTGCATGGACCCCAGGGACCCTGCATCAAGCAGGGGTCCTGGGAAAGCATCTGCCCCCCTCTTTCCTCTGGGTGCTGGTGGAAGGGGCACCGTGGCCCTGAGGACCCCATCGTGCAGCAGCTCAGGGCATGCCTGGACAGGCAGGGAGCTCCATGACGGCAGGGGGTGAAGTGCCAGCAGCACAGATGACAGCAGGATTATCCCTCTGCCTGCCAGCAAGGGTGAAACTGGACAGCCGCGAAGCAAGTGAACCCTGACCTGCAGTCACTGCTGCAGAGGGCAAGCATGCTTATTTTTAAAACTAAGCAGAAAGGAATAGTACTGTCTCCACGTCTCCCGTAGATGAGGTGCTGTCCTGTGTTTTGGCATCCCAGGAATGTAATGTTACTGTTTCACAGCATTATCCACCTGAGATTGAGCAGATCAGGATTTACTCTCCTTTTACTCTTCCTCCACTCCCCCTTGCAGACCAATTGCCCTCCACTTCTGCCTGCAGGAGAGGGAAGGTCAGACCAGTCAGATGCCACTTTCCTGGAGCCATCACCCACTGCTGCAGTGGCTGAATGGGAACCATGGGAGGGGTTTCAAAAAGCAGCCAGGGGAGAAATGGGCTGTTCTTTCTGTCCTACTTGCTTGTGAGGAAAACCAAAGACAGGTCCACAGCACGGTGTGGTGGGACCTGAACAGCAGGAAGCCCAGCGGGAGCAGCCACCTGAGTACTACCTGGCTCTCCAGTGAGCTTGGCAATGAGCGCTCTGTTGCTGCGGCTCCACTGTGGCTCATACCCAGGCTAGGTGGTTTAACACCAGCCTGGGTATTATGTATTACTGCTTCAGTTATAGCACAAACAATCAGGATGATCCAGCTGAGGTAAAGCAACTTTCGTTTGCAGCCCTGGATAAAATAGCTGCCTTAGCCAATTTGCAAGGTGGCCTGCATGAGAGGATATGGTTTCCTTCACTTCTGCCAGTCAACTAGAAGCAAAAAAGAGTCTAAGTGCAGGTACCATGATGAGCAAAGAGATACAAGGAGAGGGAAGCCTAAGCCCCCACCGGCCTCTCTTTGTTTGCCCTTAAAAAGAAACTCCTGCCCTTCAGGCTGTAAGCAGACTCTTATGCCAAAGGACCAAAACCCACAACCCTGGCTCAAACAAATCTCAGGTGACAGCTACAATAACACTTCTGTGTGAGGACGTGCTCCAGCGTTTGGCCGACGATGTTAGATAAATAGGTAATTCTGTTAACAGTGAGAAGTGTAGGTAATTTGTTGTGGGAATTTGGGAATGTAGCCACAGTGGCTGGAACAGAGACTGTGAGCCATCCTTGCTTAATTAGAAACATAACTGGGTTTTGTCGAGGCAGGTAGCTTCTCTGATGTCTGCTAATGGACTAAATTGCATTTGATTAGACTGGATTTTTGGCCTCCCTGACTGCTGGGAATAAGAACTAGATTAGTCCCTGCCATAAGCAGCTATCTCTCCCAGTAACTCATTCAGGGACTAGAGTTGTTGCGCCCTGCCAGCATGCTCTGGCTACTGGGCATGCATTTCCCATTATAGTTTCCTCGTTGGTCACACTTAGCCAGACCTTGGTCTGATCCCATGTCTTGATTCTACAGCTTGGAGATGACCACACATCTCTGGGAGAATCAAGGTGTGCAGCCCGTTTGAAGGCCAACGCTCGGGCTGCCCAAGCATAAGCACCAGCACCTTCAAAAGAGCACCTGTGTCTTATTAGAGGGGAAACCACAAAGAAAATGGCAGATGCTGAAGCGTTGCTCTGTACTGCACCCCGCTGAGGTGTCCCCCATGCTGTCACAAGCATTTCTGATGAAAAATAGAAGTAGCAACTGAAGCTGAAGTGATGAAGTGGAAACACCTGCCTGTCGAGAAACATTACAGCACCCTGATTTACCTGTGAGGCATTCAGAACCACGGTCGTTTGTTTTCCTGGCTGTGCACCAGGTTGCCCTCCTTCTGCAAGACTGCTGCCTTTGAGGTGCTTGGTGCCTGCTGGCTCTGCAGCTCTCCTGGGTCCAGCTGACCAAAGGAAAAAAGAAAGAAATGGGGAGATTTCAGAAACTTGCTTCCCCTTCTCTGAGAAGAGCTGACAAAAGTCAGCTGCAGAGCCAGGAGCTGAACGTTTCCTTTCAGCTCTCTTGCTTCCTTTAGCTACTGTGTTGAGTGATGTTATTAGACTTGTTGCTCCCAGAAGTATCATTTTTAGGATCAGCTCCAGAATGACTGTGAAACAAAGGCAGCTTACGATCCAGGCATAATTCCTAAGGTTTCTAACCCTATCAGAGCAGTTGAATAACGAGAGCAAGAGGCAGAAAGCATCTGGAAGGAATCCTTCAGCCTCTGGCACACAGTTGTCTTGATACTCCCCTGTGACCTGAAAGCCTGTCCAGAGCTACTTCACCTACCCAAAGCCCAGACGTCCTTATGGGTGGGAAAGCCCTGCCTTCCTAGTGCAGCTCAACAGCCCTGCTGCACAGGAAAAGATTTTAGAAGTGGTGCAGACCCAGTACGTCAGCAAGGTTTTCAGTCCACGCACTTCATGGTATGTTCTCTTCACCTTCTGCCGGGGACTGTGCACAAAACCGCAGAGAAATCTCCTGGCCTCCAGACACTGTCCAGGAAAATTGAAAAGTCTCAGTCTAAACTGTGTTCAGGGGGAAACCATGCTAACAACCACTCAACGAGGCTGAATGTCCTTGGCAGCTATTAATTATTATCAGTCCTTTACTTCAGCAAAGTGTTTGAGAGGCTTTCAGATGTAGCATTCCACAATCCCCGCACAAGCTGTTATTGATTTGGCACAAAAAGCCAAGGGTGATAAGTTTGTGTTTGGAGTGGGCTGGAAGGACATGAATAAAACCCTACAGTCAGGAAAGTATGTGCTTGTTTTGATGGACGTGTTACTTTTTGCTTGTTCGGTTTAACCATTCCTTCCCGTCCACGTCTCTTTCCTACTTTTGGGAGGCGATTGATTGATGGAGACAAAGCTTACTTTTGACGTATTTCATGGAGGAAACTAGAATTAGTAGTTACTGCATGCTGGCAAAGCATTTATGGATTTAGATTCAGTCCTTTTATAGCCATTTTCTGAGAGCCCTTGACAAAGTTTGTCCCCTTATATTTTTCCATTGGTTCCCAGGATCCTTGGTGGTGGGACAGAAACATGCTGCGGCTGTACAGAAATGCATGAGGCTGTTGGATCTCTAATAGGACAAAAAGTAGAGATCTTAATAGCTGTTATCCTGAAGATCCTTGGTCTTTGACACTGTGGTATGTCTCTTTTCATGTTTCTTAGCATGGTGGAAACCTGAGCCATCCCCATTTACGCAACAGCTTAAACCAACCTTGTGATTTGCCTTTAATTTGCAGATTGCCTCCTGCTCTCCCCTTATTCTTCTCCTCCCCCTTTTGTATTCCTCCTTCGTGCTGTAATCAGAGGTGGGTTAACATAATGCAACTGTGATTCAGGTTTCAATAACTGCCACCATCTGTGATGAATCAGAGAAGATGCAGCAGGGAGGAATGGCTCAAGAGGAGGTGATTTTCCCTTTAGAGATTTTAAGCATGAGGGGTTCACACAGACTACTTTAGGCGGTCAGATGGGGTGCCTGTACATTTTGCGGGGCAAGCTCCCCGAGTAGCTGATGGCCAGAAGCAGATACCTCCAGATGTGATTCAAAGCTGCTGTGCAAGACAGTTTAAGGTTGCAAGATACAAAACCTGCTCATCCCCCTCCTCCCTGGCACTGGCCTGGTCCATCACATGCATATCAAACAAAGACGATATCTATGCAAACAAATTGATTAGTACCAAGGGATATCCCTAGGCAATGGGTGCTGCTGCAGCATCTCTGCTGCTGGTACATCCTCACTGTCAGGATGGTGCCTGGCATGCTTTTGGACTGGAACTGCTGGACTTCTCCCCAGAAACTCTCCTGGGTGGTTTGGGAGTGGGTGGGAGCCAGTGACCATTTCCAATGGGCATTTTGCAGAGACCATGCTGAGTTGCAGGGTGAACCAGCCTGGCTGTGGGCTGCTCCCTGCCAGCTGGCTGGGGAAGGGTCTCAGGGAAGTTTAACGTCCCAGCGCAGACAAAGCCTGTTTCTCTGGTGTTCCTCTTCGTTTTCTTCCTCTCCTGTGCCAGGAGAGCCCTGGACGTGCCCAGCAGATGGCACTCCACCATGGTTTTACACTGAAAAGCCCCTCATAAATACCCTGGCCCATCCCTGGGGGAGCAGGGTGGTGGGGCAGGGCTGCCCCACTCATCAGGCCCGGCAGGGAGCCCATTGCTGCTGTCATGCCCAGGGAAAACCGTGGTAAGCCTGGACATGCATTTTGAGGAGTCTGAATAAAATGGCTTAATTCATATATATATATGCATATATTTGTATATATATGCACATACCTACCCTGGTCTCAATATACGCATCTATACCCGTCAGGTGCAAACCTGCTAGCTATTGTTAGAACGCTTCAGGGCATGAAGGGCCAGGGAGGGCAGAGGGTGCTCAGCATTTCAGAAGATGGCTGTGTGCTTGCAACATGGTTATGCTCACAGGTGCCAACGAGATCAGGGCTCTGTCATACCAAGCCTTCTGCACAACAACTGTGAGGGTCCAGCCCAGATATTAGTCCACACTGATGTGAGGGGACAGTGCTGTTCTGTGCAAGCTACAGTTGCCAGCAAGGTCTGTCTGCCACATCTCAGCTCCCATTGCTTTAGCTGCAGAGCCATTCCCTTCTTTTTCTTTTCCCAACTTCATGAATCAGTGCTCCCTCAGCCAAAAAGTATGGCTCAGCACATCTCCTTGTCAAATTTTGAGTCAAGAACTTACGCTCTTCATCTGCTAGTCTTCCAGAGATTGCCTTTGCAGAGCATGACAGGATTATTTTTACAATCGCTAGAAAATGTTAAAAAACAAGGTGGGCCTGCCAAATTCTCTCCAGCGAACAGTAAGCCTTGGCTGCGTGAGTTTAGTCAGTTTTGTCTGAGCTAATTCCCTCGGATAGCTCTCCCTTCTTGTTGCTTCTGCTGGCTTTTCACCCAACTCCATGCAGTGACAGATGCTTTCAAGGACAAAGTTGATGTCTCCCCTGGCTAGACGAAGCCCAAAGTTCAACTGTTCTCACCTCCTGTGGATGGTCGGGTTCTTTGGTGAGCTGGGGTATTACTTTTTTGCTGTAAGCAAACTGAGAGTTTTGGGTTTGGAAAGAGGAAAGTTGCTGCTTGGCAGCAAATCGCTGTTGCCGGAGTCAGCGTCTGCACAGAGGCTCCTGTGCGAGGCTCCTCGCCTGAAACAAGAGTGGGCTCAGGGAAGATAATGTGGCATTACGGGACTGCTGAGCCAACAACCACAGCTTCCTACCAAGCATTTTGACTTTCCCTCAGTGGCTTTGGATTTCGTCTGTCTCCTTTTTCCCTCTGACATTTCAAAAATGTTCAGACTGGTGAAAATTTGTGCTGCAGTTTTGGAACAGTTGCCTCCATGATCCCGATTTCTCTCTTAAGGACACAAGATGACCAGAAATAGGTCATTTCTCAATTCTGTTGCATGCAAGCATACGCTTTTCACTTTTAAATGCAGTTGTGGGCTGTTTCAGGCATTGAAGGGCTATTATGGAGCTATTGGTATCTTTTGTCTTCTAGGGTAAGTGACACTGCTTAGCGCTGGTATGCCTAAGATGGTAAGTGCCAGAGCTTGAGCCTTGAACCTGTGTCAGAGGAGAAATACATCTATTGACACCATCAGCAGCAGGTCTTGTGTTATTAAATAAGAAGCTTATGAGTTCATTGTTGTTGTAGCTTAGATCCAGGTCTGTGCATAAAAGTCTTGCAGGTGGCCACACTGGAAAGCTGGGGAGCGGAGTACCTCCCCAGGAGGATTCACAGCACTACCCTCATCAGCATCGCTGTAGCTGTGAGCTTGTTGTGTCCTCTGCAAACACCTCCATGGAGGATGTTTCTACTAGCAGGGCAGTGCAAGTGGGATGTGTTTCCCTGGCGCAGAGCAATCCCCTGAGCTGGGCAGTGTGCGCCCTGTTCTCTGCTGAATCATCCTTCTATTCCCCTCTCCTTGGGCTGAGGAACACTGGGCAATTGGGTTTTGCCATCTCTGGTCACAAGGCAGCAAAATTGCACCCTGCACAACCTGAACTGGCAGCTGCAGATATTTAACCTTGGAGGGAAAAGGGCAGCAGGGGAGAAGAAAGACAGAGGGAGAGAGAAACCCACAACACAGTCTAAATCTTTTTCTTCTTTGCTGGAAGAGCTGCCATGAGCATTGGGACCTCTCCTTTGCTCTCTGAAAGTTAGTGGCTCATGCCTGTCAGTTTGTAAGGACTACAAGTAGCTCTGAGAGCATCTCAGAAGGTGGAATCCCTTTCCTCCCCTCTCTCCCATTCTGGTGCTCACTGGTTTTATTCCGGTCTGCTGTGCTGGAGCTGGTGCATGCCATATGTGGTCTGTTCCCATCAGTCCCAGCTGGCAGAATTCAGCTCTTCTCCCTGTAACAGGCAGAGTCTAGCCTCTGGCTGCTTCCTTGGCTCGTTCCATCACAGACTTCATTTGAGCTACATCTCAACTCACCAGAAGTGAACGGTTTGGACTGCAATTGCCCACACTGGGTATCCCTTCTGGGTTCAGTCAAAACATTTCTAGTATTTCCACTAGAAACAACCAGCCATGCTGGGAAGAGAAAGGATGAGAAACTGAGGGGCTGGAAAAGGGGATTGGGTATGGAGGGAGGGAGGATTGCAAGTGGCAGGGAAGTGGGTGTAAGTGCTATGTCTTGACTGTGCATCATGCTTCAGTTCCTCCCAGGAGTGTGGAAAAGAGAGAGGTCATACAGGAGAAGGCAGAGAAGCTTCAGCCCCAGCACACCTTTCTCCAGCAGACATTTCCCTGCCATAGCCCTGGAGGCAAAGTCATCAGTGCTGCACAGCACTGGGGCAGGAGAGAAACTATTGAGCCCTCCAGCAAGCCGGCATTATGGCCTGTTCCCCTGCTCCTTTGCTGCTGTGTGTGGTGGGGCCACCCCCAGATGTGATGGGAGGTTGGGATTTGAGTCCTTCTACTAGAAACCCTGGGTGGCACATAGCTACAGCTAATTACGTGGGGCATGCAGAGTACAGAATTTGAGGTATTTTCTCCTCCCTGAGCCTGTTCCAGCCTGGATTTGTGTGCACACAGCACTGACCTCAGGGCTTTGATCAGTGAAAGCACTAGCAAACATGCAATTCCCCTTCCACGGGGTAAAGGATAGGTATGGTTCATGTACAGCCAAAAAGGTGTCTTCTCCAGGCTTCTCCTCCTTCTTCTGGGTCTGTATTGCTGGCAAGAATCTCACAGGACATCTGCCAGCAATAGGAGGGAGAAAGTAGCTATTATTATGCATGTGGTACCCTTGAAAGTTGTCACAGCAAATAAATGAGCACATAGAAATGGCCCTCATTGCTGGGGGCAGAGCCTGCAAATCAGGTCAGTCTAGAGCAAAAGCTAATACTTCTCTGATGGGTGCAGCTTTCCTCGTGATATAACTGTTCTGTGGGTATACAAAGACCTTCATCTGCAGGACCGTAATTTCATCATCTTGCATTGCAAGTTATGTTTCTGCTGAAAGTTAGAAAAAAGAGCCACTGCCCTTGGTTCAGACAGTGGCAGAAGACTGAAGTGTGCATCTGTGGGATTTTTTCCTTACAGAGTGTGAATGAAAAGGGGTTCATTGTGTGTTGCCCAACCAAAAGTGTCCAATACCTGAGAGAAAGAAGAAAAGGGAAACTGTATATATACTATTATTTTTTTTATTCTAGCCTTTCCACCAGCTGACTTACAAACCTAATGAAAAAGCTGTACTTCCATCCCAGGCTGTGATGCCAGTACTGGGTATTGCTATGATAAACAGTTCCCAATTTAACCAAAAGAGAGGACAGAATAGTACAGAGACAAAGCGACAAAATGTGCAGTTTTTACTTAAGCATTTCATTCTTGCAAATCCTGTTGCCTGGGTTTTGGGTTTTTTTCCAACTCTCCCCTTTTAAATTTTACCTTTGAGCTGGAGGGCTGGCGCAGCCCAGCCATCCATAGCTGTCGTATGCGCGCACAGACAGCCAGATGAACCCAGCCTAGCTTTGAAACTCATTTATGCTAAAACTCTGCAATTTCTAGGGCTCCCCCTCCCTGCCATCCTCCAATATCACCCCTCACTGTGCACCCACAGAAACCCTTTGCCTTTCCAGACCCCGCAGGCTTGACCCAGCAGCCAAGGCTCCAGAGGCAGGTGTCCCGCTTGCCAGCGCAGCCCGCCGCCCTCACCATGTGGGCAAGGAGCAGCCCAGCTGCAGAAAGCACCAAGCCCTTGGCCAGTGCAGCCTTTATCTCTCCAGCAGCAGGCAAGAACAGCATGTCCTCGACCCAGGCAGGCGCTGGGCATGCTAGGCTGCCTGCAGTCAGAATGGGAACTGCTATCTCAAAGACCAGGTCCTACTGGAGCAGCACAAGTGCTCCCCAGGGCTTCAGCCCCCAGCCAGCAGCCACCCGTCTGGGTCAGCATTCAGGCTGATGCCACTTCACGCCCCTGGTGCCTGGGTCTCTCACAGGGAATGTGAGCTGCCAAATCCAGGAGAGGATGAGTAGCTCAGCAGTAAGTGGCAGGGCTGGGTTGCTGGACCCAAGAGGAAAACTGAGAGAGTCACTTCGTGTGTGGCTTTTCTTTTTCTTCTCCTTTCTCCCTCCTCCCCCTCTCCCTGTCTCTTTTCTTGAAAAAATAAAAGCATTTTAATTGTGTGAGTTACCATCTGGAGGTCAGACCATTGTGAACAATAAACTTAGGTTGTAATTATATTTATTCTGGGTAGGTTTCTTCATGCAACTCATTTTAATGCCTTGGGCCTCCCTGGTATGTTCAGCTAAAGGAGCAGAGTTAATTGGAGGTGTCTGGCTCAAATACTAAAGGTTACTTGAAACCTGCAATTTTGGACAGGTTAAAGAAATCTATGAAAGCACTCAAATGAGCCACAGATCCTAAAGCACACCCATAGTACAACTTCTTTTAGCTTGCAGTACACCACAGACCTGGAAAAATGCTTTCGATTAATACTGGCTGTAGAAAAACCTAAACATTTGTGATTTACTAAGTACCCATGGCAATTAATTGAGTTGTCAGCCATGACACAGTCTTGCCTTCCTTACTAAAGCAACTGGCTCTAGTTTACAAAATCTATAGAAAGATTTTGCAGTATAAGGAATTATCTTTAATATCTTCAGAAGAATCTTAGCCAAGAAACACCCTCTCCTCACCCTGTAACCCCTCAACACCAGCCCTCTCACCCCTTTTCTGCCCAAAGCCCAGCCCATTTTCTGGAGATTACTACTTTGTGCACTCTTCTGGGGGCTGTGATGAAGTAAAAATGATGGCTGAATTAATTTTCAGGCATCGTTGAATGAGTGACAGCATATTTCTTTTTGACCACTTATCCCCAAATTGCCACCGAACCCTTCTGCATTGTACAGAGAGGCAGGCATCACTTGAGGGAAAGACTGGGAGGCAGCTGAGCATGGACAGGGCTTGTGACGTGGTGTCTGGACCCAACCTGAAGTTTAGTGTGGGAAGGGCTTTCCCTGAACAGCAGAGATACAGCAAATGTCTCCCTCCATTGTGGCATGAGGCTACCGAGATGACAGGCATCTGTGAGGGACAAGGAGGAAGAAGAAAGGCGACTTACTTAAAACCAGTTGTCACACTGGAGGAAATGGCAAAGAGAGAAGCTGGCAAGCCAGCATGTCATTAAGCTTGACCTAACAGTTGGCCCTGACCCCATGTGGGAATGACGTCCTTTCCAGGAGGAGATGCATGCCCAGGCTTTGTGGGCAAACAGGCCGCAGGCTCAGAAGGGACTGTCTTCCTTGTGTCTCACATCTCACTGAGCACTGTACAGGCTGCTTTTTGTGGTTGGGGGTTGAAGAACAGAAGAGACCTTTTTAAACACAGGGTCTGTTCAACTTGTTTATCTCATGTTCTTGGGGTGCTCAGTTGGCCAGGCTGTGATGATGTCAAGAAGCTAAGCTAATTTTGGTTGTGTATCAGAATTTACGAGTGAAATAAGGATTAATATCCTGGCAATGAAAAACAATGGCACTCTCAAATGTGTTATGCCCTGCAGTTTCCTCCCCACATTTTACCCATCTCAGTTTCACTGTTCAGAAGGCTTTTCCTGGGACAGATTCTGCTTCCAGAGCCTGAATGGAAACAACCAGCTCAGAGGAGGAGAGCAACTAGGCAGGGGAGACCAGAGGTCCCTTTTAATCTCTTGTCAGGCAATCCTGTGTGCTTAGAGAAATGGTATGAGACAGGAAAAAATCAGGGTGTCATCCACGAATCTGCCGTTTCCTCTTTTGCATGCACTGATACCAATGTTGTCACAAAGAAGGAAATTTTATCTTTGGGAGGGAGTACTGCCACATATCAGGGCATATCTGGAGGAGCAGAGGAAGGTAGCACAAAGGGAGCAGATGGCTCACTGAAATGCTTGTGGAATGAAAACTAGTTACATAAAATAAGCAGAGAAGAAAGGAAAGGAGGAAGAAGGAAGGGAGGGAGGGAGGGAGGGAGGAAGGAAGGAAGGAAGGAAGGAAGGAAGGAAGGAAAGAGCAAGAATAAGAAAATATTGCTTGTCCCTCTGTAAGAGCCTTTAAACTGTGATAGATCTGATCAGTTTCTCTGAATTAAGTAAGAAAGTCATGGTTTATTCTGATACTTTTTTCTATTGCCCTTTAGGAAATTTCAGTCAGCTGTGCCATTTTGCCTTTTATCCCATAACTGCTGCTTTGACATTCAGGTTATGGACCAGGAACACACACTGGCACCAGTGACAGCCATTGTTTTCATTACAATGCTTGGGTCATGAACCAGTAGGAGAAAATTGGCATTCAATTCATGAGAACTGTTGCAAAATCCCAAATGTTGCAAAGAAAATGCCCCATCTTTCTTCTGGTTTCTTGCCTCCCAGAGACTGTCTGGTACTTTAAGCGTTTTGCTGGGAGCCAACAAACCCCCCCAAATGTATTTTATTTTATGTTTTTAGATGAATACCGGCTTTGCTTGAATGTTCAGTGGCAACAGTGCCAACGTTAAGGTGAAAAGTACTGGAGGAGAAGTAGCACAATAAAGGAGAAAATAAAATGGAGAGGAGTTGTGAGCAAAGGAAAAGGCAGTAGCTGACTGAAAAGATGTTAAAGACAGCAGCAGAAGTGTGGGAGGGGCAAAGGCAACTCAACAACCCCAGTCCACAGGAGGAAGCGAAGTAACTTCTCCTTAACCCCAACACTGGGGTGAGAAGGGTGTGCAACCATTTATGCCACAGATGGCTGAATAATAAGTCCGATAGCATATACTGTCCTTATTGTTAACACAGGCTTGAAATGCTCTGCTCTGAGACCATCCAGCCCTCTGAGACCATCCAGTCAAAAACCCATTTATTTTTCTCTCAAGTGCAGTTGTATTAATAGAAGCAGCTCAGGAAGCCCTCATCCCAGCGCAGTTTCAACACTTTATACAGCAGGGGGTCTTAATGGGATCTCTTCCATCCAGGGTGCCATTAACTTCCCTCCCTGTCTCTCCATTCCCCCCTTTCTAATAAAATACTAGTCTAAACATACACTGGGGTGTTAAGAGGAGTGATTTCTGCACTGGATATGTGTGTGTGTGTGTGCGTGTGCGTGAACTAGCTCTGACTTGTTCAAGGCTTTAGCTTGAAAGATTTGCACCCATGAACCCCCACCCCCCCAAAAAAAAAAAAAAAAAAACCAAACCAAAAACAAACCCCAAACCCTGATAAGTAAGTCTGAGTGACTTAGGTGCTGGTTTTCTTACCACTGCATCACCACTTCTGTTTTTCTGACCCCTCCGTCACTTCCTCTCAGCCTGCTGTCTTATGTCAGGGGCACTTGATACCTGTTGACAGTTTCCATCACACCCTCTTGCTCAGTCTGAGCTGCCGGTCACTGCTGTGTATCTGGGCACGGCTCTGGGGCATGCGAGAAGCATTTCAGATGGCCTCAGCTGGGCAATCTTGTTCCTTATGCCATAGTTGGCAGATGGGAAACATCTGTGTCCATTATACATTAAAAAACTGTTCCTCAGCACCCCTGCACAGGACTGGATGGCTGGGCATTTGAGCTAGACTGTAGACACCATCATCTTTTGGGGCCTGAAACACCTTAGCAAAGCAACTGTCACTGAGGGGGGCACTGGTTGTGCACAAGTTGGGACAGATGCCCAAAGCTACATACGAGACAGGTTCACTGTGACTGCCTGATGTGCTGTAAAGGTCCCTAACCTAATGTCACCCCACTCTGGGGAGGGCTCACACCTCTTCAGTAACCTGCCCAAGGTCTGACACTCTCAAGCCACCCTTTCTGCACTGCAGCATCCGAGCCAGGCTGAAAGATGGGGTTTAGTGGCTTAGCCACTGTACAGGGTGAAAGCAGCTACTTCAGTTCCAGAACCAATGTTACCACTCCTATTACAGTTGTTGTTGGTACCCCCTATCCAGTAATCACTCACCTCCTCCCCTCAGCTTTCCATCCAGTAACCTAAAAGATGTTTCTCCCATTAGAGAGAGAGACTGATGTTTATGAAGCCCTTAGAGATGCTTTTCCAAATGGTTCCATAGTTGTGCAGAGTATGAACACTTTGTAAAAAGATTTTTGTTTGTGGTGGGTTTTTTTTTTCCTTCCTTGGCCTGCTTATTGACATATCCCAGCTGTCCTGTCTCACCATTTACAAACTAACCTGGCACAGCGACCTTTTGGACTTTGTACAGACTTTCTCCTCCTCCTCCCCAGAAATAACAGACAGCCTTCTGCACAAGCACAGCCAAGCAGCACACAGGTTCTGCTCAGCGGACCTCACTTGCTTGGCAAAACTTGCTATTGATCATGTTTTCAGTTAACTTGGGTGTCACAAGGATGTCCTGTTCTTGTGCTTCCCAACATAAAGCTGTGGTAGAAGTTGCAAATTTGAAGAACAAAAGAGCTCTCCTTTCCATGCTGTCCCTGATTTCCTTCCCCATGCTGTTCCTGATTTCCTTCCATTTCTCTCCAACCATTTGAAGCCAGAGTTTGGGAAAAGACTGAAGACAGTTTCCAAACTGGAGTTCTTGGAAACAGCTTGTTTCCACATATGTGCCAGTCTGTGGGAACAGTGAACTGCACCATGTCCCACTTCATCTGCCGTGTTTCATTATGCTTCTGGACTGATCTGTTCAGTATCTCTCTCCCTCTCTTGCAGTGGGGGGGAGAAGATGATAAATTAGACGTATTAAAGCAAATACTTCACATCCCCTCAGGTCTTTGCAATTCCAGCTGTCCGAAATTGCACTTTCTTGCTCAGCCAGAGCATTGCAACAAATGAGGAGAGTCCCCCAGTAACTGTGGTTGGTGTCGGCGGGGACTTTGAAAGGAGAGTCTGCTTCTGGGAAGTGAAAGCTGCTTCAGGCAGAACAAATATAAATGCTGCCATCTCACCGAGCCCTTTCCTTTGTCTCTCTTTTATTCCTCTTAATTTGTATTTTTGTGGGCAAACGAAGCAATGCATAGCTCACTTGTTACTGTCACACACTTGGGTCACCCCAGGGAGTCACGATGCAGATTTTCCATTAGCGTCAAATGTACATGGATTTATGAACTCCCATAACCTGGAGCTGATGAGAGCAGATTAGGGAGCAACTGTTTTTAGATAACTTGCATACCTAAGAAATCAGCTAGTATAAAGCTGCCTGCTGAAAGGTCACTTATTTCCCAAAGAGCGTGAGAGAACATTATGGTGACCCCTTCTTGTTGTATTGTCACTTTATTATATGGATACACATGCACATATACATTGAAAATTTGGTATTCATTTCACTCTCTCTTTTCACACTGAGCTAATTCCCCATGCTTTATGCAGTGCATCCTGTACAAAGACTTCTCACTGGGTATGCAACCTTTGGGTTGTGTCTGTGCTACGCTGAGACACAAGGCTAAAGATACACCTGTCTAGTTTTAACATAGATAGCTGTGCCAGGGGTCACAAGCCTCAGCATGTACGCTTGGCCTCCAAGTAGATGCAGTCTGCAGGTATTCACCCTATGTGAATCTCCATTGCTATAGGTCACACAATCACAGGATCACAGAATGGTCAGGGTTGGAAGGGACCTCTGGAGATCATCTAGTCCAACCCCCTGCTAAAGCAGGCTCACCTACAGCAGGTTGCACAGGATCACATCCAGGTGGGTTTTGAATGTCTCCAAGGAAAGAGACTCTACGACCTCCCTGGGCAGCCTGTTCCAGTGCTCTGTCACCCTCAAAGTAAAGAAGTTCTTCCTCGTATTCAAATGGAACTGCCTGTGTTTCAGTTTGTGCCTGTTGCCCAGAGAGTCTGGTCCCATCCTCTTGACATGTGCCTTTAAAGTGTTTGTATATCTAGAGGCCCAGCTCTCTCAGCCTTTCTTCATAAGGGAGATGTTCCAGTCCCTTAATCGCCTTTGCAGCCCTCCACTGGACCCTCTCCAGTCCAGTCCCTGTCTCTCTTCAACTGGGGAGCCCAGAACTGGACACAGTACTCCAGATGGGGCCTCACCAGCACAGAGTAGAGGGGAGGATAACCGACCTGTTGGCCATGCTCCTCCTAATGCACCCCAGGATCCCATTGGCCTTCTTGGCCCCAAGGGCACACTGCTGGCTTATGGGCAACTTGCTGTGTCCACCAGGACTTCCAGGTCCTTCTTTCCAGCAGGTCAGCTCCCAGCCTGTACTGTTGCATGGGATTGTTCCTCCTTAGGTGCAGGACCTTACACTTGCCTTTGTTGAACTTCATTAGATTCCTCTCTGCCAAACTCTCCAGCCTGTCCAGGTCCCTCTGAACAGCAGCACAGACTTCTGGTGTATCAGCCACTCCTCCTAGTTTAGTATCATCACCAAGATAAAGAATTTGTACCCTGCAGCTGCAATACAGCCCTTTTGCAAAGATCTGATTGCACAAAATGAAAGCCATGAGTGAGAAACTTTGCACTTCTCCAGCACCCATCACCATCATGACTCTGGTCTTATTCAAGGTATTGGTGTGTCCTGCCCTACAACACTCCTGCTAGACAGAAAGGTCTGTCCCATGTTTGTATGTCCCATGGCAAACTGCATCCCATGTCACAGGGTTTGAGGCTTTAAGATGAGTGTCTTGTGCCTGGTCACACAAGAACTCCCCTAACAAAATGAAAACTCCAAAATCCTAAAGCCTGTAATACAGGATCATCACTCTGTCTGTAGCGATGAAGTTCTGGGTCTGGTTTTTGTTTTTGTTTCAAATAAAAGTTTCATTTAAAGCTGTGTGTTCCTTCCAGGACTGTGTTTGTGATTAAGTTCAGTTTACAAGCATGGCGAGACAATTAATCTGGAACTGGAGTTCAGCCTTTATATGGAGATGTGACAGGGAACATACCACAGTAAAATAAGATGGAAATTTTCAAGTTTGGAAATATCCAACTATTATAATTCTCAACTTTTTGTTATTGAAGGCTTCCATATCATCCCTTCCACTCCTTTTAAGCCTCCTTTGTAACACCTTACTTTTGGATTAAGGTCAAGTGCTGCATTCATTCCTGGAGGAGGAGAGACTTGAAAGCAGTGTTTCTCTAGTGAATGTGCAGAAACTGCATCGGGTAGCATGGATTTTGAATAGCCCCAAGTGTCGGGACAAGGTGGAGAGAACAGAAATGATCATCACTGGGTGCTGGACCTGCCTTATCCTGCGAGCACCTTGGCAGCCTTGCTCAGTGCGGGGAGAGCCATGGTAGGGGAGCACAATGCTGCCTCTGAGCTCCCCAGCACTCACTACATTAAGCCAATGAAAGTGACCAGAGATTTCCTTGAAGCAGGTGCTTTACCTGATGGAGGGTTTGTAAGAAGTGATGCTTTTCTCCCATGTGGTGGTAGCATGATATGGGCTAGGGGGGAGAGGAAGAAGAAGAAAAGTTGACTTTCCTGGTGGCAATACAGGGACTGAAAGAGCACCCTGCTCCCATCTTCCGTTTTGCTCAAGAGATGAGTGATTCCAGTGTGGCAAATCAGGATTATTCACCCAGCCCTCTCTGCCGCAAGAAAAACATGTGGGAATGCAGGTAAAAGGAAGATGCATTTTTCCTCAGCTTCAACATACCCTGCTTTCTCCAAGGCAGACTGGAGCCACACACGAACCTGGGCTCCCTGGTGCCCCAAGGTCTTGCCCAGGTCCCAGCCTTGCAGAAGGTGGCCACGTTTGCGTTAGAGCTGCCAGGAACCAGACACATGGGTTTCTCTGCAAGAAAAATTGCTGTAAGATGTTTCTGCCACCAGTAAGCAGCGTCGACAGCCTCCCCAGCACTCCCTTATGCCACTTCAGGTCTCCCAGCAGGGCAAAGGCATGTGCAGCTGCTCATCACTGAGGTCAGCACCACTGAGGCTGGGAGCAAACCTTCCCAAGATACCCACAACAGCCTTGTCCAGCTCAGATGCCCCTGCATATTTTGCATTTCTCAGTCATGGCAATAGCTCTTGGTCAAATATTTTCTTGAGGAGAAGGCATTCAAGTGAAACCACTGGTGGCAGCATCAAGAATTCAGAACATTTGGAGAGCCGATGGGTGAACCTAAGCCAAAATGTTGACACAGCTCACCATACTCTTAAGAAAAATCAGAGTAGACTGGGTGTGTGGAGCTTAAAACGTACATTTCACTCCACTTTCTTGCAAAGAATGATTAACATAGACGGGGATGTGTGAACTGTAGGTGTTCACAGGTCAGAGAGAAATCCCAGTCCCCACCATGCCTTCCCACATGGGAAGAAGACAGAACTTTCTCATTCTCAGGAAACTGAAGAAACAAGGGCACTCAGATGAATTTCTCAATCCTAAGAACAACGTCTTGGTGTGTTGTGGTTTAACCTCAGCTGACAACTAGGTACCGCGCAGCTGCTCGCTTGCTCGCTCACTCCCCAACACACACACCACACACACACCCCCTGGTGGGATGGCAAGGAGAATCAGAAAAAGGAGAATCTAATTTCAAACTCATGGTTTGAAATTAGAACAATTTAATAATTAAAATAAAGTAAAATATAAGTTAAATAATAACAACAACAGCAGCAACAACTGTAATGAAAAGGAGAGAGAGAGAAATTAAGCCCAAGTGGGAAAAAAAAGGGGGGGCGGGGCGGGGGAAGTGATGCACAATACAATTGCTCACCACCTGCTGAGTGATGCCCAGCCAGTCCCCCAGCAGTGACTGGTGGCCCCCAGACAACTTCCCCCAGTTTATATACTAAGCATGACATTCTAGGGTATGGAATATCCCTTTGGCTAGTTCGGGTCAGCTGTCCTGGTTCTGCTCCCTCCCAGCTTCTTGTGCACCTCCTCACTGAGCACGGGAAACTTGAAAAGTCCTTGATTTAGAGTAAGCACTACTTAGCAAGAACTAAAACATCAGTGTGTAATCAACGTTATTCTCATACTAAATCCAAAACACAGCACTGTACCAGCTACTGAGAAGAAAATTAATTCTATCCCAGCTGAAACCAGGACATGGTGGTACCTAAAAAGCATCAGCTAGAAATGCCTTTGCTACCCAACTGACAAAGAGTGGAAAGGAGATTGCCCCACAGCCCCATAGCAAGGCTTGTTCTCTGCTGCATTTCTGAGAATGGTCAAAAGTAACTTGGAAATGAAAACGGAGTTAGGGGGTGTCTGCCATCTGGCCCAGCATGGCCCAAGCCATGAAGCCTGTTGTAAAGCCGACACTCCTGTTGACTGAAGCCAAGTGAAACGATAAAGGCAGAGGGAAGCCTGTCTCCCCCTGAGCAGAAAGAACGGGACACGGGCATGATGATTCCCCAGCAGATGGCTTGTCCATGGAAACTGGTGCTAGCTTAATGAGTTGTGCTCTGCATGCCTCCCAAAGGGAAGCAGCAACAGGAAAAAGATTTCAAAACTTACCAGTTCAGGTCAGGATCTGAGCTGCTTAAAAACCAAATGGTGCCTGGGAGGGCTGACGCAGGCAGAAAGAGCAGTCTAGAGTCCTCGGTGCCTTTATATTCTCTGCTTGAGGTGTTTTATGCCATTTTGGAGGGAGCAGAGGCAGGAAGAAGAGGGAGTGCTGTGATGCAGCTTATCTAGCACCTTGAAGTTCCCCCAGACTGCAACCAAACAACATCTCCTGACATATGAAGTGCCTGCTGTGTTTTGCAAGAATGCCCTGGTGCTTTCAGACCCACTGGTAGAACTGTACTTCGGTTAGCAGCCCTGCACACTCATGTCTCCTGGGATCAATCTGGTCACCACAGTCACTTTTGCCATCCACAAAGGAGGAACCATCTATTGCTGGAGGTCTGCATCTTCCAGCCTCCCCCTTGCTGGCAGTCCATGTCTCCTTCTGCTCCTGCCTTGCTTCATATCTTCTTTGTCATCCTTGGGAGCATAGCACCTGCCTTGGCAGATCCCTGTGAAGACCATGTTTGTCTTGTTCATTACCTCCAGTATGGCAAGGATGTCTTGCTTCTACTTGCAGCTCCCACTCCCAGCACTGTGGTGTCTATCAGAACAGGTGCTAGCATGTCTTGGCTGATGGCTCTGCACCCCTAGATCAGCTGCCAAGAGCACACCAGTCCTTCCTGGGGGTCAGTGTCCTGCCAAATATTGTAGCTACCCCCCTTATTAGGGGAGCAGCATGGTCCAGCAAGGTGAAACAGGGCTGGGAAGCAGGAGGTGTTGGTGTTCCTCTCTCCCAGATGGCTGGGGGATGCCAAGCACTCTCGTGCCTCCATTGCTACTGGCTTCTCTTAGTAATTCATGCTAAGGGACAGGAACAGATCAAATTTGAGAAAATCCTTGTTGCGTTAACCTGGTTTTCTCTCCTTGGTCTAGACCTCTTTTCAGAACACTGAAGTTTGGAAAAGGCAGTCGCAGTTGTGGCTTGAACAGCTCAGATGGATGAACTATTAGCCCTTCCCCAGTGTAGCTAAAGACTTTGCAATCCTGCTCTGGGTGAATGGCTTTTTTGGGGTGGTTGGGGTTTTTTTGAGTTTTTTTGTTATTTGGGTTTTGTTCACATGAAATGTAGTAAAATGGATTACAGATGTGTGCAAAGATTTGTCGATAGCTGTTTCTTGCTTAAAGCTGCAACTGTATGTCATGCTAAATGCATTCATTATTTCCTCCAGAATCAGCTATTGTCAAATATTTTAAACAGATTATTTTAAAAAGTGAGAAAAAATCAAGCAAGGTGAGTGGTTGGTGTTCTCTTTTTAAAACTTATGACTAAATAGTTGGGCATAAGCTGAAGCCTATGGACAGTCTTCCACCCTTTAAAAATAATACCCCTCATTAAAATAATCAGCTAAAGAACCTATTTTTAAGAGTATACTTTTCTACCATTTTACACTACCACAGCTTTTCTACATTACATACACCCCCTCTGTAATGAAGACAAAGAAATCCTAGCAAACTGGTTTTGCTCAGAAAAAAATACTAATAAGCTAACAAACAAGATGGGTTACTGCTGGAAAGAGAAAGCATTCAAAGGAAAAACAGAGTTGAGAAAAAGAAATATGCATGATATTTTAGGGGATTTGCGAGTAGTGAGTGCATGTATTTGACTTCATTCATTTGTTTTAAACTTTGACTGTTTCTGTAAGATCTTAATGACAGGAGTTTGGACTCGCTTGTCCTGGTAAGTCATGCCTGCTTACTCACTGTAGAAGAAATACAGTTTTTAAATGACATAAAATGAAATCCAATTTTTAAGTGACAATTTAAAAAATGACTTGTTACATTGTACCCTTCAAGGCAGTATGAATGTTTTCCAAATATTCCGCATGTGCTACCTCCCTTTGGATCTATATTCTTAAGAAGTACTGGCCGTTTGGGGAGCCTGGCTTCATGTCCCCCCAGGGACTGTGCTGTACCTCTTCTGCCTGCGTTTAAAAGACAACCTTCCCCAGGCTGTCACATCCCTGGGGACCAGGCAGCTCAGGCCTCTTGTGCAGCCCCTTTTGGAGCCCATCTGCTGGCCACAGCCCAGTGCCTGTCGCTCCCAGGGTGACAGATCTTGCTCAGCCCCGGTGCTATATAGCTTCAGGTCTCTCATCTGACAGGGACTTTAAGTGAGTGAGATGGGACTCTGCCCATCTGGGATGGAGGCCTGCAGTTTCCCAGCGGCTGCTGCCCGTGGTGTTTCGGTGCTGAAGATCTGCATTAATTATTCTTTGCCGCCTGGAGTTTCGGCAGAAACCACTCCTTTATCTCCCCCATCTAGGCAGGAATACAATTGCTAACAAACTCGTAATGATACAAATCACATGTATCAAACTCATACAACATTCTGTGAATATACCATGAGCCCACACCATCTATCATCAGGTTTGAATGGGGCTGCACTGATAGAGACTTGCAAAGAGACTGGCAGCTTTGTCCCCATCCAGCCAAGCCTGGTGACCCTTTATTTGCACAAGCCTTTACTAATCTACCTCAGCTGGATGCAAACAGTTTCACTCATGTGGCCTGATCATTGCTATCTGCCATGTGGAGCATGAAAAACTTCTTGGCCTCATGTACCTTTTCGTAAAGAAAGTACTGTATGGAGCAGATAAAGCGGAGTGTGTCGCAGAGGCTTGGCAAATGGTTTGAGCTGCCGCTGCCTCTGCTGGGAGAGTATCCTAAGGGTGCCTAAGGACTGTGTCCATGTCACAAAGAGATGAGCAGCAAGGTAGTTAAGTACCAGAAGGGCATTTTCCAGAGGCTGCTGGTTACCCAGCTGTTGCCTCAGAAACACATAAATACTCCTGCTTTGTCTATCAGGGTCTGTAAAGCACACAGCATCATTTGTCTTAGTGCCAGATGCAGGACCCCGGTACAAAAGCCCCCCCCCCCCCCAGAGCAACCCCTGCATCAGGAAATTAAGGCCACGTGCTCCCAGAGCAGCGCGTGCTCCAGGCCTTTGGCTCGCCGCCACGTCTGTGCAACAGGGCACACATGGATGAACCGGAGATGGGACTGAACCCAAATTCTAGATCTAAACATCACCAGACTTGGTCTGGATGTGAGCAGCAGTGTCATCTGAGGGGGAGGGGCCCAGGTACCCCGCAGCTTGTGCTCAGAGCCCCTACTGAACTCCTCAGGGCACTTCACGGACCTTCTTACCCTGGAAGAACACCCTCTCGATCCACTTGCAGATAGATAGACAAAATGTCCCAAATCTCCTGCTAATTTAACCCTTTCTGTGCCTCAGATGGCTATGCAGGAAAAGGGTGCAGGTGAACCAAATTTCAGGGGTATGGCTTGGCAAGCTGCTCTTGCTGAAGCTGTGGCAGCAACATGGTTTGCACACTAAGCATTCAAACCCAGGTTAAAAAAAGCCACACATGCCCTCGCTGTCCTGTCTTTCCCTTGTGCTGTGTAAGGGGTATGTTGTGCAGGGCACCCGCCGTTTCTTGGAGGGGCAAGCAAAATCCACCTACCTCTTCCTCCTTGCCAACCCTGCCTGCTGGTGTGCAGTGCATGCACGAGACCCCTCTCCCCTCACCATCTGGGGTTTTACCACTTACACAGCCTGCTGCACTGCACAGCTGCTTCCTTTGTTTCTCCTAAACCCAGCCTCAGTTTTGCATACAGATGACTATGTGTTAGGTCTTGTGCTGGCCGTAAGCAGTACCCAGCAAAACCTAAGACACTGCAGAGCCAGATACCCATCATGTCTGTCCTTGCTGTGCTCACCGTGGGCTTTGAGGGTGTCACGTGCTTTGGTTGTGTTGACTCCCATCACCAATTATCCTTTCCGTATGTGCACCTTCTGCCGTCATTATGCAAAGCTGCTCTGCTGCAGCTCCTCGCCAGCATGGGACCATCCACTGTTATGTTTTGGCGCCTGTGAAACAGCAGTAATAATGGAGGAATGGCTTATCACTGCCAAAATAGGTCAGGGGCCCGGGGGAGCCACAGGGCAGCCGGCACAGCAGTCACCTCCTAGCAGGTGCTCGGCATGGCTGCACACAGGTGTGCTCGGGTGTGGCCTTTCGCAGGTATTTTATAAACAGAGCACACCGTGGCATTTGCAGTAAATATGCATTACAAAGCAGATAATTATGTGTACCAAACAGAGCTCTGCAGGGTGCAGCTGGCCGGGGAAGGTTTTTCTCAGCAATCTAACAGAAACCTTTTTCTTTTTCCTGTTAGGGAGAGGAAACACATCTTCTGAAACTCCTCTGAACAGCTGCTGGCATCAGATGTTAGTTGCATCTCAACCATATCAGCTGTGGCAAAAGGGTTTTGCAGTATGTTAATAGACCTTGGGAGGCAATAGCCCCTTGAGATTTGGTCTGCTACTGCTGCTGCTGCTGCTGCTGAAATGCAGAGCTCCTCAAGTTGTACATGATGAACAAAGACCTCAGAAAACAACCCATGAGAGTCGTGGTGTTATAGGCACGTGGTTTTCCACCCAAGCACTAGACCGGATCTCCAGCTCAGGTAGCAAGAGACTGCTAACTTAAACATTTGTGTGATGCTTGTATATAGTTCTGCTTTCAGGAGCAGTCTGTTTGCAGTGGTGCAGAGCTGCACGTGTATTTTGGAGGTGCTGGAGGTGCCCCCACCTGTGCTGCCTTTTACCTGCCCAGCACGGGCACCCCATGGCACACACAGACACTTGGAAGGTGTTCTGAACTTGTGGCCCTAAGCTGGGCCAGCACTGGCCTTCAGGCTGCAAGCCAAGAGTTTCACTGTTCTCTGCCAAAAAGGGAAGGGACCACTTGGACCTTAGTGTCCAGCTAAGCTTTGCTGGCTGGGCACCAGCAGACCTTGCAGCAGCTTCACTTCACAAGCCGGGGGGGGTTGTGCACCCGCACGGCAAATACCCATGTGTCCTGGGTGTTGTGGGAGGCAGCACGTGGAGGCTGGAGACATGCTGGGCTGCTGGTCGGGAAAAACCTGTCCTGGCCAGTCCCTGGGGTCTGTTCTGTGCTGAGCCCAGCTTTCCTCCGTGATGGCTGGGTGTTTGTCTGTGAGGTGCCGTGTACCATCCTCAGCACAGCAGGAGCCACCAGCAGCAACAGAGATTCACTCTCTTTGAAAAATACCTTCCATGTACAAGTAACAGGATAGCATTCCTGAAGAAAAATCTTAAATTATTTACAAAGGGCCTAATGGTCATTGTACCCTGCTTGGTGGAGGCTTTTTGCTGGTAAGATCTGTTGTGTATCTGAATGGTCCATATGCTGAGAAATGGAAAAGAAAAGGTGAGTGTCTTAGGTGGAAATGGAGATGACAAGTATCAAAAATACATGACCAAAGAAAAACATAATCTGTTTAACAAATGTCTGCCTTCCTGCAATTGTGGTTTTCCAAGAACTTAATTAGCTGAAGGTTGAGCCCAAAATTGTCTTAACTCACAGCCACCTAATGACCGCCGTGTGGTTTCTGTTCTGTGATAAAATCATTGTGAAAGTTAACGCTGCTAATAAAGAGCCCTCCTTCTCTTTACCTTTTCTTTCTCCTCCCTTTGTTTTTCTCTGGAGTTACAAGTAGGGAAGTCTGGGAATCTGAAACTGGATGGCTCTTGGCATCAGTTTTTTCTGTGTTATCCAGACATGTTCACGCAGGCATCTCCGATGCATGTGCAGCACTTCATGCCTGCACCAGGCTTCAGTTAGAGGGACTTGAAACAACTTCATGGAGATTGTGAACCAAGGTTTCGTATTAAGGGGGGGGGGGGGGGGCGGGGGCGGGGCAGCTCCTCAGTAAGTAGAGTGGTTATATTGCCACGTTTGGCATGTCATTGCACCAAAGACAAACCTGCATGCAGCACGTTCTCCCTCTCAGCACAGGCATAAGTCATGGGAGATCCTTCAGTCTCGTCTAGGCAGACAGGATGTATATCAGTTTAGGACACGAAGTTGAGTTGATGCAACCTTTTTCCCCTTAAGAACCTCTATTTCAACATCTTTGATACAGACACAAGGTAACTGATTCCAGAGTGCATATGAGGGTAGTCAGACTGAATTGCCCATGTCCGCTTCTGATGGTCTGTTTGTGCCTAATTGCATTGCAAATGTCTCATTGTGGAAGAAGTGGTTGATTTTCAGATTACTGAAGCGTGCCTGCTATCACTTGAGGTTGTACTGCAACAGGGTGCTCTTGCTGTGAACAGACTGAGCCAGCATCACTCCAGGCCCTCCACTGTAGTGCCAGAGCTAGTGCTGGAGGTCACTTGGTCTGCCTTATAAGAGCAGTGGAGAAAACAGGCACTCACAGGAGGGAACAGAGGTGGGCCGAATGCCCTCTGGGGGTGTCTGTGTCCTCCTTCATTGCTGACACTAGAGCAAGGGTGGGTGATGCAGCCCCGCTGATGCATCAGCTCAATGCAGCTGCACCTGCAGAGGGACAGCACCTTGCCAGCACCATCCCCTGCCCACACCTGCACCCTCCCAACCTCCTCCTCATACATCAGCGCTGGCACTGGCTTGACCCCTTGGAGAACCAGTTCAGCTCATGAAACCAACGGCAACTGTGTCTTCTCCTCTGGGTTCATTTGAATGTGAGTTGGGATGAGATGGGCAAGGGCAGCGGGACAGGACACAGAAGGCAGCTGACCCATCCTTACTGCTTCAGTGAGTCCCTGCCATGGCTTCAGCCATACTATAAACTTTCACCCTTTAGACATGTGCGTTGGGCATCTTTGCCCACTGGCTAAACCTCACTGGGATAAGTCAGGTCCTGACTGTATAGAAAGGATGCATATGAATTTAAGATTTTTGTCTTTTGCCTCTATTTACAGATGAGGACAGAGCTTAGGTATAACTCATATGTGAGAACTACAGGTGACATTTAACAACTGGCCATTCCCTGCTTTTTTGAATACACTTAGTGATATATTGTCCTTCATCTTGCATATTTCCTTGTTTAATCTTTTTTAAATTACCTGGGTTTCTTGTCCTCCTTTCTATTCCCTTTCTTCCCCTGGCAAGCTACCTAACATTTTTGTGTCTGACTGACTGTGAAATCAGAGTAACAATACTGCGTACATAAAAGAAACACTGGACATCTTAACCTTTGGAGAGACATGAACTCATTGTCCCAGTTCCCACTGAAACGTACTGAACTGGAAGAACTTTCAGCAGCGAAAGAGGAGAATGAGACCACAGCTGTGGACAATGAACTCTCCAGCTGTGTGAAAGATTAAAATGATAGTCATAATCGCTGCTGTAGTCACTTGCTTCTTACCTTAAAAAATAGCATAAAACCTCCCAAGTATGTCTGTGAGCACACTGAGATTTCTACTGACATTAATAATCACAAATTTGGTTTGTTCTTGCAACTAATAGAATAATTAGCACCAGCCACATAAAAGGAGAGAAAAATATGTTAATTCATTCTGGCTTGTAAATGAAAACCCGAAAAAACCTAACTCACAAAGCTAGATCAGGAAGACTGTTTAGCTCCCTCCCAACCCAATTTGGTAGGGGGCAATGGAAGAGCATCCAGATCTCCTGCTGATGACCCTCCTGCCTTTAAGGGCCAACATGTGGTCATCTGGTCGGCAGGATTATGATCTGGAAGTGCAAAACCTAACAAAACAGAACATTAAAAAACAATCCAGAAAGCATTTGCACACAGATCAGGCGCCTATGGAGATTTGGAAAAGCAATGCTGGAGCTTTCTTCTTGGCAGCACAGTCGGGCCTCATGATCCCTATTAGCAGGCTGCAGCTAGGGGACAGAACATTTAAATGCTCATCAGTGGGGAAAGATGCAGCATTTTATTGTTTACATAGCTAAGAACAGAAGAGCCTCGAGATATTAATTAATTCATTTATTTATTTCTAATTACTTAGCTTGGAACTTGGAGAAATCGGGAGAGAAGGCACAAAGGCTGCTTTTCCCTCTGACCTGTGCTCATGTCCCAGGTTGATGAGAGTGATGGCCTGTGGTTTAGGGGCTGTTCTTGGGGTCTGGACACCAAAGCTGACTTCTCTGCCTGTGGCTGCAACCAGCCGTTGAAGCTGGTTGACCATCCCTGCAGCATCACAGTCCCCGCTGCTGGAAAAAAGAGCAGCTCTGTCCACCTTTCCAGCCACATGCTGCTTTTCTGTCCATCGTGCCAGCAATAGCACTCACCCAGCCTTTGGCAAGCCTAGGCAGAAAACCAGCCCAGCAACCTGTTTTGGAAAACCAGTCCTCATCTCCCCAGCAAACATTGGTTTTCAATGAGATCAGGTGCCTGAAGGCAAGGCCACATTTTTCTGCAGCATTTCAGACTTAAATCAGCACAAACTGGTCTTCAAACTACATCTTTTAGCTTTTTTCCTGCATGTTTTAGAGATGGTGAAACTCCCCCTTCTCACAGAGCTCTTCTTAAGGCTGGGAAGAGAAGAAGCGATAGCACAAAAGTAGGCACTAGGCTGTATCTGCATGGTCAGTTACAACCCTACAAGACAGCAGCAAGGTCAAGTGATGCGTTATTTGGGCACATAGACTTCAACACTCTCAAAGAGCTTTTAAGCACAAATCTGACCCCCAGAATCATGAGTCACAAGTTATGAACTTTTAGAAGTACGTATTTCTGAGTTGATTTTATTTGCCTTCAGATATTACAGCATCATTATTTTCAAGCTTTTCTCTGCCATCAGAAAGACTTTCTATCCCAATCCATTATTTATTTATTTTTTAAACCAGTGAAACCTGAGATCCACACTTAAAAAACACAATGAATGGAGTTTGGAGAAAGCCGCCAGATGCAAGGAGCCCCATGCTTGCATTGCCAAGCTCTGTCAGTGTTGCTTCAGGTCCATGCAGGGTGGCAGGGCAGGTGTTGGTAGGACAGAGCTGGTCAGACAACTCACAGGCTTTTTTTGCAAGCATGCGGAAGATCACACGATGCTTGTACAACTGGCAAGGAAGGGTGCTTAAAGCTTGTGAGCTTGAGTGTTTGTGCCAGGAGTGTTATGTTTTATGGGAGATTAGACACCGCTTGACACAGCAGGTCCTCTTGCCAGATCCCTGGCACAAAGACAATTAAATGAGCCAAATAACCACATCCATCTCAGCATGTCCGTGCATGTGCAAACAATTACTCTGTGGGATTGTTATTAAAGAAAATTAAATTTTAAGTCTGTACCCAGCCGGGATATCTTAAGGGAGACTAATTTTCTAGGAACCATCTAGTGGGCACAGCCTGGGTAGTCCTGGAAAGGTTTGTAAATCTGTTCTTAAAGTCCCTAATCCCATTTATCTGCTACTGTACTTTTTTTAAAAACCAAGGACTTCTGAGAAACTGAGGAATTCAAACCCCCAGGGACTCCTTCAAGTCCTTTGGACTTGCAAGAACTTAGGCATTTGTTTCCAGTCAAGGCCATTTTTGTTCAGTAAGGACTTCCTCAGTGGTTTACTTTTCAACTGAAAAGTTCCAGTTGCTTGTTCTCCCTCAGCAGCGAAATCAGGTTTTACCATTCTATATGAAATCTGCTCATCTGTTTTCAAGGTGGTGAAAGCCTTACAAATAAAACAAAATGCCCTTTTGCCCCCTGGAATAGACTGATGTTGGCTGCTGCCTGGAATTTCAGTAAAGGTGGTGAGACTGCATGAGACCTTGTGGTGGTCTCGTGTGGGGGGCATGTAGAAGTGGAGCTAGCCCTGGAGTATCTGGGAGAGAAAAGCCAGCAGTAGCTCCGGTAGTGGAGGTGGTGCACACATGGATGGCTTGGTGGGGAACAGCGCACGAAGAGAAAGGACAGGGAGGGAGAGCTGAGGATGCTGGAGGTGTCTCCACAGCCCTGGCGGTCCAACAAACTCATCAAAAGGACATTTGCTGCCAGCTGGCAGAATCACCACTCAAAAATGCTTGGAAAATAAGTGGCTGTGGAAAAGGGAGAAATAAATGCAAGTTCATGTCTTCAGTTAATTATTGTGACTCCACAGGGAATGGGCAGAAGGAGGATGAGGAGGGTCAAGGTGGAGGAGGATATTGATGATAAAACAAGGCTAGCACCAAATCGGACTTTGAGTGCCTTAGTCCCAAGCTCTGTTGCTCAGACCATGGGGGGACTTTCAGCAAGCCCTTCTGGACTGGAGGGGTCTCCACTTCTCCATGCCTAATAAAAATGACTTCTCTGCAGGCCTTCTGAGACCTGCTGCTGCAAAGAGCTGTACAAGCAAGATACCTTTTTTCCTTTATATGATATATGTTCCTTTAAAGTCTCCTTGGGCTGCTCAGATGATCCCCACTCGTAATGGGGACAGCTGGCTCACTGATGTAAGAGGCCATCCATCAGGCTGACCCACTGCAAGGTTTCGACCGTGGCTCCAGTTATAGCTGCCAAAAGATGCACTCCAGAATTGCCTTTGAAACACTGTATTTTTAAGTGGATAAGGAGGGATCGGAATGTCTTCATCCAGCCTTTATTATTTGGCTGCTTTTGAATGATCCTTTTCAAAAAGAGGTTGGGCAGCTACAGGGGGGAAAAAAAAAGAAAACAAAAAGAGTGAGTATCAGGACTTACTGCTCCTTCACACACTTTATAGATTTAATATAAAAATAGTTACAACAAAAACCCAAATCCCATGGTCTGCCTTCCTATTTGCACAGGCTGTAATGAGTTGACATTTGAATGACTCTGGAAAATTGCATTTAATAACTCCTCAGAGGCCCTAGAGTGGGAAAACATATTATTGCTGCCTGATTTGGAAGTTATTGTTTTAAGGACATTTTCAGAGTTGCACACCTCTTTCAGTCTGCAATTCTGCATCTTCTGAACCAAGCGAGGTTTAAGTTCCCCACTCATGATGCCTCTATGACAGCGTGCACTGTCCTGTATTTCGAAGCTGTCTGGCTCCTGTGGACTGATAAGGAGAGGGAACTGCTCCAGGAAACTTTGTTTCAGAGTTGTTTTCAGATGCGAAAAAATGAGGTGAAGTCCATTGATCTCTGATTTCTGCTCACATCACTGAACTGCCCTATAAGGGAGAGGGGATAGACAAGAAACACACACTGAACTAAACAGCGTGAGATCTTCAGGAGAGAATAAACTCTGCATCAGTGAAGAAGCAGAGGCTTCTGCCATTAGTCTGGACTTATTGCTCACCTTGTTTCAGCGAGGAGTTTGCTAGAACTTCTGCCATCATTAACATTGCGTTCACATGTGCCTGCTTGGATGTTAATTTTTGTAAAAAATTGTGTAATCTTCTTGGGCTACCAAGGGGACTAAGTGACATCTCCTGTCATACTCCAGCTGATGAGTGACAGCTGGCTCCCATGTTTCTTTGTGCTCTTGCATGGCAGAAGCTGAGCCCAGTTTACATCAACAAGTGCCAGGATTTTGACGAGTTTCCAAAGAAAAAAAGGGTTATACTGACCAGACTGTCTCCGTCCCTACTTTAACTCATCAACCAACTTCAGTCAAAGCTGGCAGAAGTGCTGGGAATGAAGGAATGAAGGTCCTACATGCTTTAGGAAGGTCTGTAGCTGTGTGGACAAGAGAGGTCCTCAAAGTGGGGCCACTGGCAAAGTGAAGCAATGTAGGTGATGCTGGTGTATGTGCTGTTTGGCACCCAGATCTCACCAATCAGCCCATGCATATGTTGCTCTGAAAAAACACACCTGCCTTTGGCCAAGTATGCTGTGCTAAGGACAGAGACTTAGATGAGAGGTAGGGCTAAGGGTGAACTGTGATTATTTTGGCAGGAGGTGTGAGGCAAGGAGTTGTGAGACAAGAGCCACTGGAAGCCAGCCTTCATTAGCTCCATTGCCTAATAAATTATCTGAATTTTGGACATACATCCGACAGCTTCAACAGAAGTTCCCCAGGACTGAGGTATTAAGAAAAACAGTTTACTTATTTTAAGATACCAAATGTAGTTTTAAAGCCCTAAAGTTTTAGGCCTCCACACATGAAAAAAATGTTATCAAGGCCCTAAGTATAGGAAGAAGGAACCAACTTGCACAAAACAAGAACTTCCATGAAGTAAAAAACCCACCAGTTTAAACTCAACTATAAAATTCTCCTCTTGCTTGTCGGCAGGGAAAGTATTGAAGTGCTAGCTATGGGGCTGGTCACTCCGAGACAGAGAGAGGAACTACATATGGATTTTGGTGGGAATATTAGCAGTACATTATGAAGCACCATATGCTGAGGGCACATGAGGCTGCGTGACAAAGCACCAACTTGTCTGATCCCCAAGTCTGTCAATTTACAAGTCACACAACTTGGATCTGGAGTATGGACACCATATAATGGCCCAAGGCAATAAGTCATAGCACTGACTAACACCTACGGTGAGCATAGGAGCTGAGTGTTGCTACTTTCAGGTGACAGAGTCACATCTATGTGCAAACATTCATTGTGTACATATGTGCTGAGTACTGGGGGATTAACATTTCATTAGCTATTGCAGAGCTCCTGCATGGTAATTCCAGGATGGCAAGCGCAAAGACCTGCAAATGAGGATACACAATGGCTTTATTTCTTCCAAGTGGAGAACAGTTTGTGTGATTTAAAAATATAAAGCAGGGAGCTATCACATTCATTTTAGCTTTCATAGTTAATGTCCAATTGGGAAAGTGTTCCTAAAATACATTCTACAGTAAACATCCCCACTGGCTGTCTCTTCTCTGTGCATTTGCAGAAGTCCTAAAGAAGTCCAGTTAGTGCTCAAATATCCGGCTCTACCTACTCACGAGATACATTTTAGGCCTCTTTGGAGTATCACTTTCTCTGTATCTACATGGGAAACTAGACGACGCTGACTATTCCTCTCCCCCTTTTAGGGGGGCAACATCCCCCAAAAGACCAAGCCATTACCGCTCCTGTTTGCCTCCTGTGCCAGCTTCCCCAGCTCCCAAAGTGGAGGCAGGAGCTGGCTGGATGGGGAGGTGACTTTTGCTCCCTGGGGGCCGGCGCCCTGCTTCCCTCTGGGCCCCCCTCCCAGGGTAGGCAGAACCTGAGCTTTGCCTGTCAGTGCCTGCGGTGGCCAGGGCTGGGTTTGGTTTCCCTGGATGGGTGCCAGGCAGTCACCGAGCCGCTCTGTGGGGTGACTGCTGGAGGCCACTCTTCCCGTGCCCTGCAGCCCCAGCAGGAAGCCAGAGCCCACTGTCTTCGGACAATTGGATACGTGCTGTCAAGGAAGTGCTGGGTTGGCACCCTCTGCCCTTCCAGCACAGTGCCAAGAATAAGGAAGGGGCAGTGAAACTGCCCTGTGGAGGAAGAGAAGATGCTCTGAAGCCCCTGGTGACTTCATGCTCCTTGGTGGATCCCTGGACCAGGGAGAAAGGCACCCCCTTTTAAGGGGCTTCATCTGGAGACAGTTTTGCTCCATGATAGAAGCACATTTGTAGATGCTGATATCAGAGACAGATTTATGAAAAAGAAATGGCCTGTTCTTCCCCTCCTCCCTGAAATTTCCCAAACGTCTCTCTTCACAGGGGTTGTGCATTTGTATATAATTATTTCTTTTTCTGTATATTGATCCTTTTTTCCTTCCCCTGAATGTACCGTAATTATATTTTCTTTCAATGAATGTAAGGAGCGAACTGTCACTGGTACACAATGGCTTGACTTTATCAAACCGGAAAAGAAAAAGCCCCTGTTTTGGGGGAGGTTTCAGGTGGCGGGCTGACAATTGCAGGTTCTGATTCATACCTGTGCAACCGCTACTCTGTAATCAGGCAACGATTAGTCACTGACAACCAACTACCGCGCTTGTCTTCCAAAAGCAATTTGTCTGTTTGGAACTTTAAAAATCCTGGTTAACTCTGTAAGGAAAAGCCCGCTGGCCTGGGAGCAGGGCAGAGAGCGAGCGCATCCTCCTGCGTGCCACCCTGGGGCTGGTGGGACAGGGGGGTGGCTGCTCCAAGCCAAGTGGGCAAGAGAGCAGCCTCCCTCTACAGTGGTGTCAGGTCTACAGGGACTGTCACTTTTATGTACTGTCCTATATGGGACAAGCGTGTTTTCTCAGTTAGTAGTGACAAACAGCAGAGGTGAGCCCTCCCTGCACGGTGGGATCTTCCCCCAGAAATTTTGCTTGCCCGAGTTAAGGGAGATGGTGGCATAGGTTTGCACAAGTTAATACTTCACTGCCCCGGCAACTACCTGTCCTCTGCAGCGGGACCTTCCTCCCTTTCCCCATGGAGCTGCTCCCCACCTTTCTCAAACCCACCCCTTGCCTGCACCTACCCACAACCCAAGTTTTATCAAAGGCTTCATTCATCACTTTGCTCAACCACACTGATGCTCAGAGACTGCCCACAGCCTTCTCACCCCTCAGCTCTCTGAGGGGGGGTGCACAGTACCACCATCACCACAAAAGGACAGTGACTTCAGAGAGTGCCAGAGGTGAGCAAAGGTCTGTGTGTCACCAGCAGATTATCCTTAAAAAGCTCGCTGTGCAGCTTGCCAGAGTTACCATTAGCCTTTGAAGCCTGTGAGCTAAAATGGTTCAGGTGGGCTTTCTGCAGGGGTCACTGTCTCAATGAAAATCCAAACACCACAAGCATAAAGAAAGTTGCTACCTGCTGGTAGGTTATTCTTTCCTAAGCAGAAATGAGCAGTGTTTGTTGGAAGGACTTTTACACTGGTATAACTGTGAAGGAGCAGCAGCCTCTGTTTTAACCATACCAGCAACCGTGGAGTGCCAGAATAATTCTGGATAGATTAACCACCACTGTCTTCTTTCCTGCCAGTGCTACACTGGTTCAAAGAGCAGTGGAAAAGTAGCTGCTGAGGTTACTGTTTACAAAACAGCATCTTCAGAAGCAGGCGAGGAGTGGGTCCTCCGTGGGAGGGCCAGAGAAGAAAAGCCCCAGGTGAACCTCAGCCCTTGTGTGGCTGGGAATGGAGCTGGAGCTGCACAGAGGGGCATGTGCAAAGGGAAACCAAGTCCCTGATGCAGAGGACGGTCCCTCTCCAAATGGGCAGGGTGCAAGCGCCTGGAACTGGCTGACTGCATGTGCTGCTGGGGCATGCTTTGGGGTAAAACTGTAGTTTCTGATCTAAACACTTACTTGTTTTCCTTCATAGGTCCTTCTCTTGTGACTGTGTCTGGAGAGCCTGGCTTCTTGGGGCAGGTTCCCTGCACCTTCTTGGTTTCTATCCTGTGCCAGCTGAGTCTGACAGTCTTGCCAAAGCACACCAGGAAAATGTGAGATATGTTAGGTGACCTAACCCAAGTTCATCAGGCCAAAGAGCTGGGGAAAAAAGAAACTAGACACCAGCTGTGCCTGGCTCCAGGCATCCAGTCACTTTTCCATTCCTTGGAGGAAAAGAGCAGCGAGGCAGGGTGTTTTGGTTCTGTGTCAGTTAACATGCCAGTCTCACAAATGAGCGACTAATAACGCATAGAAGCTTTTGAAGCAAACAAACCTGCAGGCACAGCTACATCACTTCTTCCCCATCATGCTGCAGGGTGGTATCAAAGACATCGAGGGACTCTGGGATTCAGTTTATCCCCATAAAGCTATTTTTCAGGATTTTCATTCTGCATCCATTTTTGCTAATGTGTTTTCATTTTTCTTCATTTATTAGTCTAAGGTCCATTATGATCTGGAAACTGAAACAAAGGAGACCATTACATTATGTTGGACAGTAGCCATGGCTGAGATGCAAATGCATGTACTGGATACCTCCTACTGCAGAACAGCAGCAGCATGACTGCTGGTGCCCTTGCTCTTCAGAGGCTGGTGACATAATCCTCTTGCATGCCTTGCACGCTCCTCCTCCACACTTTGTGGGTAATCACGTCACCCCAGGGAGTCACCCTGGGTTTTAGACTCAGCTAGAGGTAGATCTTGGGGGTCACAACTGGCCACCAAGCAGAAAGAGGTGCACAGGGATGGTGAGGATGCTGAAGGCAGGTCTTGTGCCAGGAGGTCTCTCCCGTGCTGTGACAGGTTGGGAACGCATTTGTGCTTTCTGTCTGTTGTTTTTTGACATTTCCCTATAGTTTCTTTCTTTGTTTTATTGGGGACTCTTTCCCCCATCTGTTATTGACTGGTTTTTAGCAACTGCAACAGTTTAGCCAACTCACAAAAAATGCAACTCTGAGAAAACAGTACACAGAGTAGTACACAGAGCCTGTAGCATCTGGGGGGGAGGAGGGGAAAGAGTTGTAACAAAATTAAATACATCCTTTCCAGACTCCCTGCCAAGTCACAGACAGGGGACTCTCCTGTCCCAGTGCATCTGGATGGACAGGAGATGGGCCTGAGGATAAGCACACACAAATCCCACTCTCCCACTTTTCCCATCCTTCCACCTACCTTTCCCCAGGGACTTTTTCTTTCAAGCTTTCCCCAGTTTGATTGCCCAAGTGCCAGTGACGTGGCTGGTTTTCCTTTGTTAATCTCATTGACATATCAATATTAACAATTTCTAACTGCCATTTTTTCCCCTTTTGCAACAGAAAACAAAAATAAAAGTTGTTTATTTTCTCATGCCTTACACATCTTAACCACTTCTGTCCCTGAGGCCCCCAGCCCCAAAGTACTTGCTGTTTCACTGCATTATTTGTTGCTGCATACTAATCCAAGAAACCTGAACTCCCATAAATTACCATACCGCATGGGGGAAGCTAAGTTTAGCTCTTGCATATTTTAGACATCTGTCAAGATAAAACTTGGACTGGAAGGAGTCTCTGGCACACTCATCCGTACTGAAAGTGGACAGTGACACAGGCATTTCCTCTCCTTACTCTGTCTCCAACTAAATCACTTCAGTATTATTAAGTTCACATAAAGTTTCTCAGTACATGCTTCAGAGACCTGCTAGAGCACAGTGCATGCTTGGAAATGAGCCCCATGACTTCATGGCTCTGAAGCACGACCTACTATGTTCTCTCTTCCTTCAGCAGCTTCAGTTTTGGGCACTTGACACAGGGTGTTAAAAACTGGTTGTGTCAAATATCCACAAAATGATGTTTTCACCCCACTCCCCAGGCCTTTGTTGAGTAGAGCTGAGAATTACATTTTGGGGAGAATACAACAAACATGCTGGAAAACACAGATTGAAGAATTTTTTGTGTGTTAATATTTGTTCAAAAGTAGGCCACCTTTTAAAGGGTTAAAAAGGGTGACATCATTCCACAAATGAAATATCCTAATTTGGATGCAGTGAAGCATTTTGCAACGACTCCAAATTATTTTTTTCATTTTTTGTATGTGACTGGAAAAGCAAACTCAGTTTGATTTCAATATTTTCTCTTTCACTCTTCTTTACAGTAGTAACCAGACATAAAAAATAATTACTCGCTTCCTACTCCTCCCATAGCCATTTATGGTAATCTTTTACCTTTCTTTAAGTGGACTGTTTCTTCAGGTTGTTTAATGGCCTCCCAGGCAGGTTGAAATCTCTGTAATACCGGCTGTTCCTTCTCCCACTTCCCCTTAGAATTGTTGTAACTCCCATTGCACAACATTCACGAACACAGTCCATTTAAAGAATAAGCCTATGTAGCAAATAACAAAGGAGAAAATTTTCCGCTGACCACCACGGGAGAGTTTGCTCAGACCTTTCCTCTGTGTTCATGCTGACTTACATTGCCCCTTTCTGCTCTGCGTGGAGGTGGGCAATCCCAACCAGTCCAGGCAATGCCTGGGAGCTGAGAGCCAAACCCCCTTCCCAGCTTTACCAGGTCTTCCCCTGTCTTGGTGAATAATTTTTTAGAAGTTCTATGTTTCCTAGCTTCCTCTGGTTTTGAAATTAAAATCATAATGTCTACCTGAGTGAGGAAGAGTGATTGTCCTGATTGATTAATATTTCAAAAGGGCCTCATAAATCTATAATCTCCCCACAGCAGCAGTACAATTCTCTGCTACTGCTGTGCTCCCCCTGTTAGCCTTTCAGTGCCCTCACAGGCAGTTACTGGTCTCAGTTTGCAATAGAGATATGTTGAAATGTACAGTAAAGGACACAGAAAAAGAACATTAAATGACAGGGAAGTGGAGCTGGAAAAGTTTAGTATCCATTTCCTACTCCATTTTCCCCCCAGACAGATCAACATCAGTACCACATATCTGTCTACATTTGATATAAGACTGGAGTTTCTGGGGTTAGTCTTTAGTCTTGGCGATACATTTAAAATCTCTCTGGAGGCACAGAGTTAATTTTCTGTCTTCAGGAGTGTTCCAGCCAGGAGGACTAGGCAGGCAGCCTCTTGAAGCTTTCACCCTCAGACTGGTTTCACTGTAACGCTCGTAACAGGCACTGAGATCTTTGCAGTGCAAGCGCAGGAGAAATACCAGCCAGGCCCTGCTAAAGGCTTGGTTTGCCATGCGCTGTGCAGCCCCGGCTGGAGAGCTACCCAGGAGGAGAGATACTCTGCAGACCCCTACACAAGCACAGGGAGGGCTGTGGTGGCACAACCGGCACCAGGAGGGCTTTGACGTCCTCCAGGGGTCATGTCTTCCTGGGAATCAGCTAGAGGCTGGGGTCAATATGGGCCTCCTCATCACCCACCGTGGGCAGCAGGGCAGAAGGCACCTCAACAGGTGTGAGGCCAAGATACAATGGAGGGGTGGTGGGACACCGAAGGCCAGGGCTGCTCCTCAGAGCCACCTGGGCAGGCTGCGGACAGGTGCTTCCAGGACCATCGTGAGGCTCCCTGAAGCCAAGTACAAACTCCTGCAGGCAGGATGGGTGAGTCCCACGCAGCAGGGTGGGCCCAATGGTGAGGAAAACAATTTTACAGGAAAGGATCTGGGGGATCTGGTGGTAACAAGGGCCCCTGGTGTGGACTTGTGCCGAGGATGGAGCCAGGCCCTTTCTGAATGTCCACAGCAGTGGGGGACAACGGGCACAAGATGCATGAGGGAAAATTCCAGTTACCTGAGAGTGGCTCATCACAGGGAGAGGCTGTCCAAAAAGGCTGGGAGATCTTCATCCTTGGAGACAGTCACAAATGAGGAGAACGAGGCCCTGAGCAGCTTGATCTAACTGAGAAAGCTGGCTCTGCTCTGTGGGACTGGGACCAGATGACCTCCAGAAGACCTTTCCAACTTAAATTATTCTTTGATACTTAGCTCAAAATAAACAATTTTTTTTATGTTCATTAATTCCATCTTGGCTTTTCCCTACAGCCAGTCTCAGAAGTAATGTATTACTCCATGGGCTGTAGGGCGGCTTGGAAGAGCTCTCAGTTCTAGAGAAGAGCAAGGGGAGCAAGCCAAGGGACACTTGGCAGGATGCTTGAGTCTTTCATGATCTAATTGAAAGGAAGGTGAATTTTATCTGACTTGACCTTTATTTAAATCCTCCACTCTCACTCTCTGAAGTTTACAACCTCTTTTACTCCCAGCACAGAGTTACACCTCCTTCAGAGCCAGAGCTGCTGTGACTCATCCTGGAGGGTACTGCTGTGCACTGTCGTTTGCCTGAGCTGTTGCCCTGCTGTGAGAAATCTGCTGTAAGAGAACACTGGAAAGAAACTTAACCTCATTTTGGATCATCCACTGCCATCTAGGAGCAGTGAGAATTGGGAATCTGTTTTTATTTATTAATTTTAAAATTAATTGTACTGCCTGCCCATGGGTGCAACTGAGGAATATGCTGGTTTTGTGCAAGAAATGCCATGAGATTTAAAGTACACCTAGGTACAATGTGTGTGGATGAGTCAGGAGATCCTGCCTTCAAATGTGAGCTGTTCAAAGTGGTGTCTGCCTTTTTTGGTGTGCCTCACACAGATCTCTCATTTAAAGAATGCAAAACTACAACGAAATGCTGAACAGCTCTGATGTGTGAACTGAGGTTGCCATCCAGTGCAAATCAGGGCTCCCCAAGGGTTTCTTTCTACACCAGGTGGATAAAATATTGCTGTTTGTCTTTCTTGTTCTCCACGGAGATGGTGCATGTGGCTGTCCACCCCAGAGGTCTGCTACCCCTGCCAGGCAGGCACGCTGCCAGCTCTGCCCCAGAGCTAGCTGCCTGTTGTGGCAGAAATTTCCTGCTCATTAAAAAGATACAAAGGACAATTAGGTTGCAAATAAAATGTGTTATCTCCACTTGGAAGGCCTGTCAATTCACCAAGCCATTGCTTTCTCTAGGGTTAGAGAAGGTGCCATGCCAAGCTTTCAGGTCTGTGTTAGTTGCTCCATCACTGCTTGCAGCGAGCCTGATCAACACCCGAACAGGAAGAAGATCTGCCCCGAATCCAAGGTCTGCCCCTCAGTGTCTGCTCCACAATGCACAGACTTGGAGCCTGGCCTGGAGCCCTCAGACATTGTGTAATTAGTTTTGGTAATTAACTCAGCATCTCTACACCCTGCACCATGCTATCCTCCTCCCGGCTCATCAGAACGGTGCGCTATCTCTTTTAGTATTACTTCACTAAACACAGCCCTATCCGCAGCATAAACCCTGGCCTCTTTAATTAACTGACAACTGTAATCCACATGCTACACTCTGCTTATCTGGAAACTGACTTTTACTTCTGATAAGCCACAATCTAATTGCCCACCGTCCTCAGCAGCAGCACAGAGTCCATGCAGCGCTTCACCCAGGCAGTCACCAATATGCAAAAGCACTCCTGCTGGTCACAGCCCTGTGTTAATCCCCAGCATTAAAACATGGCACTGGATGCAGCGGAAACAGTGAGGAGGTCCTCACAGCCCCTCTCCTCCCTCCCTCCCTCCTTCCCACCAGGCATCGCACCCTGGGGACCGCTCAGCTGGCAGGAGCTGAAGTAGCATCACAGGCTACTGGTGTTTTACCTGCTGGCCCATATAGGGCACCCGTTTCTAGACCTAAAAGCAGAAGAAAGTTTTACAGTAAGAGAGAAAAGTCTTGGTCCCACTGAATTCAATATACAAGAAATTGATGTGAGTTTGGCTACTATATTCCAGATTGATTTGCTGTCTAGTTTTTTATCTTTTAGGAAACTTTCAGACCCCAGAATATCAGCATTTGCATTCAGCAAATGCTTTTCAGATTTTTGGTCCTCTCTAGAAATGAGAGCCAAATTTAAAAAAAAAAAAATGCCAAATGCATTTTGGTTGTCTTTCTAAAGTTTCTAGAAGAGTTTTTATGCTGAAGTCAGGTGTGTGTTTTATCTGTATTAGGTCCTGCCAGTTCCAGCCTGTCCAGCCAGCTCTCTGCTGTTGCACTGGTATGGAGATCTGGCAAACCATTTTGATTCAAAGCTGTTTCCAGTCACAGATATCTTCCCTTTCACCCCCCTCTTGTGGAGAAACAAATGAGAGAGAGGCTTTGCAGGGAGATGCAGCAAAAATGGCAGCTCAAAACAAGATGAGTTTGTGTCCCTCTCTAGCACTGGTGGGAACAGGGACGTGAAAGGATGGGGAATGGGAGAGCTACAGAAACACCCGGGCACTGTGTTTTAGGAAGAAGAGGAGGGAAGGGACTTTGTCAAGGAGGGCTCCACAGCCAGCAGCAAGGAGAGGACAAGGAAACAGCTTCTCTGTGCAGGAAGCCCCATGGTGTGGAGGCAGTGGAGTGCATGTGAGCACCTGCCCAAAAGCTCTTCACTGGCAGGGGAGCAACACAGGGTGGGAGCCAGCACCACCAGCAAGGGCAATGCTGCTGTGTATGGCTTAGCTGTAAGCTGATGACTGCTGCAAGGAGCAGGAGAGCAATGGGGACCTGTGCCCTGGGCGAGACCCACAGGCTGCACAAGGTCTTGTACTGGTCCTTGTACTGGTCCCAGCTGAGGCAGGTCTCAGCCCTGGGTCTCTCCTGCACTCGACCTGCTGTGTACCCCAAAACCACACCAGCCCAAGAGAAGAGCCCGCCTGCCTGCCTCCTGTCCCTGCATGACCACCTGCAGAAAGGATTGCTGCTTGCTGTGGTACGGCAGCCCACACATGGAAGAGGATCACTGCTTCACCCTTCTGGTAGAGCAGCACCTTCCCAGTCTGCTGTCCATACTGGTATCACCTTTTGTCTTACCCTGTTGCTTTGCCACCTTCTTAGCAGTACAGGCTCCAGCCTCTTTGCAAGGCACCTGTATGCTATTTCCAAATCCTTTGTCTGCAGTGGGTGGCAGAGCCACAAACCATAGGGCTCATTTGCTCCCAGCCCCTTTCCATTGGCAGCCAGGGGCCCATCTGCTGCAGCTGTGCATTGGCCTGAACTGCATGAGCCTGCAAGGAAAACATGGGTGCTAGGAGGATGCTTGGTGCCACCCACTGCTGTTTTGGAAGCTGGGCTTCCACTATTTCTACATGTCATGAGTCCAGCTCTTGGGAGGATCAGGAAGAGCTACACAGCACTTCTCTGATGCCTGAGCAGTGCTCTCCACCCCGAGTGGCTGCCTTACCTCAGAAATGCAGGGACTTGGCTACTTCATGTCATGAATTACATGGCAAAACTCTTAGCCACACTTTAAGTGTTTTTGTAACACTTAAAAATGACAACATATGTAATTGCTGCAGCATGTCAGACATAGAGATTGGGTCCCGTAGTGCTTGCTCCATGCAAAACAGATTTCCATTAACTGCTCCTCAGGTGCCGTTAGAAGCGACAGTCACAGATTTTCCCCCAGCTGCCTGCAGGGAGGGACAGGGCTGCAAGGGGGGCCTGGGATGGGGTGGAGTGGGGCTGCAAGGGACTCCTCACATCCAAAGACCTGCTTCAAAGGACAAGTGTTTTTCAGGGAGCACGGGGAAAAACATCCTGCTCAGCCCAGTGCTTTCTGCAGCTGAAACCTTGAATGCTTTCCCTCCATCCTTATTTCCTCACTATCCATCAGTCCTGGTGCCCTTTCAATCCCCTCAGGTTTGCAGTGTCAGCAGAATAGGGATCTTGAAATGCTCCAAGGTCATTTCCATCTTGTTGTCCCTGACACAGAGACCTCGTTATCCCAGAGTGCTCAAGTCCATTTGCCTTTTCCTAGGGGATTTTATCCCCATGGGGTACAGATATTTTTACGAATGACAGAGGCAGTGCTGTGGGAACTGGGGGAAGATGCACATTCTTCCTGGCTCAGTGGGGATGTCTGTGTACTGACTGCACACACATGAGCTGGCCCTAGTCAGCAGGCTGCAGTAACTATAGTACAGTGCCTAAACCCCAAACAGAGAAAGGAAAGCTCAGGGTGTCGGCAGGGTGAGCCTATCTGTGCCTGCCTGACACCCCAAAAAGCAAAGACAGCCTCTTTGGCTCTCACCTGCAGTCACTAGGTATATGTGGGTACAGCTGTGACAGGGACTGAGCTGCCTGCTCCCACTTTCCCAGGCAAAGAAAGGCTTTGGTTGGGGAAGCCGTTTTAGGGGTTTTATTTATGTCTTAATAACCTTTAAGTCATGGTTTAATCACATTTGATGAACAAAACGTGACTGGAAAATGAGAAGTCAGATGTTTAATTTTGAAAGTACCCAGAAATGCTTTGAGGTCTTGTAGCTCTGATTTATTTTTTTTTCCTTCTGGATTGTTTTAGCAGAGAAACTCTGCACTTCTTTGGTTTAAACTTGAAAAGGGTTTCGTTTAACCTAAAGTGCCCTTTTTTTCAGGGAGTAATTCATTCATTCCAGAAACATAATACACGGCAACTTCCAGGCAGAACATCCTCATGCTAGCACGTTGCTGTGCCTGAACTGCTCTCGCCTCCCCTCCAGGTCTAGCAAAACAGTGCATTGCTAGTTCACTCTACATTGTGAATATGCTTTTATACTCCTTCCCACCCCCAGCTGGATAAATAAAGTCCCTGCCCCTGACACCACCCTCACCCCCCCACTCCCCCCAGACAGCAGATGCTCTACCCCCCTTTTTGTGGCTCTTTGGACTCTTTTGTGGTCCTTGGACCTCCCTGAGGGTGAGTTCTGCCCCAGAGGACTGAGACAGCCCAGGGCAGCCCAGGGCAGAAGGCAGCACAGTTGTGTGCAGACACCAGACTCAGGGAGTATAAAGGAAATATTTTTACCCCCTTTGCTTGTTAGCCCCAGACTTTTGCTACCTGCCACTTGCTGTTTTCCTCCAGGTCTGAGTGGCATTGGCTGGCTGATGAAATTCAGTGGATTGGCATTTACTGATTTGTACGTGCAGCAAAGGAAAGGGGAAGCTGTTTTATTATCAACTTCAAAGCCATCATTTAGTTGCATGCATAAAATACCCATAAATGGAAGCAACAGCAGACCAGGATTTGATGAGAAAACCACTAGCAACCTCTGTTTGATACTGAGGTCTTGCGAACTCCCTACTGGATTTCCAGCCCACCAGGCAACACTACACCCAGCCAGGCAGCTTCACCTCAAAACTGGTGAGGAGGCAGGGAAAACATACCCTGTGGGTATCTTTGGTGGGCTCCAGCCTCTCCTGCCTTCCCCAGGCACGCATGAGCCCGATAACGGGCTGTGTCCCTTGTGGCACGGCTGAGAACGTTTTTCTGGTAAGTCATCCTCTCACCTCAGTTATCAGATAGCTTTTTGACTGGTCAGTCAAACCGTGGCTGTTACAAACTTCATGAATATTGCCAGGTTTGCTGGTTACTGGCTATACAACTGTGTTCATACACAGCAGCTTCTCTAATGTGGACAAATCCATGGCATCCCAGGAGCTAAGGGAAGGGGAGGAAAACCTTTTCAATCAATAATCTCTCTCTGTTTTCCTTGGTTTCTCGATCTCTCTAACTCCTCTTTCAGGGTAGTCTATTTTTTTCCCCTTTTTTGATCTTACTTTAAACCAACAAGCAGAGTAAATAACAAGAAGTATTTTTAAGTGGGAAGATAGGACATGAATTACTGTAAAAGACTTGGGAATGACAACCATCCCCCCCACGCCGCCCCAGGTATCTGAGATGTTAGGCATGCAAATAAAAGGAGGAAATCAACAGATAGATCAGGTTGTTTCACCTCACATATAACTATTTTACTATAAACGGCCAAAAAGGAAAACGTGACAAATTGAGAGGAAGTCTGAACAGTTTGGCAACACAGAAAGATACAGCCAAGACAGACAAACGTGGAAGAAAACACATCTCCTCTTCTGAAAAGAACATCTTAAAAAAAAACATTTTTGAGGCATTTCTGCATGAGACAGCCGTTTGGCTCCCAGAGCTAGAATATGGGCCAGCAGTAATCAGGGACAGCGGGCAGAGGCAGCATACATAACGAGGGAGCCTGTATGTGCGCTCTTATCACTTGGAATCTAATAGATGATGAAGGCAGCTTAATCCATGCAAATATAGAATAATGACAACCTTGACTTCGTGCGTCATAAAAATAGGGGGAATAGGGGAAAAGAGAGAGAGAGAGAGAGAGAAGTAAAAAGCAGCGGCATTTGAATCGATGTGCGTCATTAATAGCTGAGGCCAGAGAGAAATAATCAATCCCAAGGCAGGGTGGAACGACGGCTGCTACTCATGTGCACAGGGAAACCTGTTGGAGAGGAAGGGGAGAGGAGAGGATGTCAGAGGAAGCGCCTAGCCAGGCATGGAGAGCTGCTGACCCATTTGATGCCAGACCAATTTCTCAGCCTGGGTGCTGGCAGTTCTCACTTCAGCCTGATGTCCTACTGCCAAGCCCAGCCAGCTGCCAGCCCCCAGCAAGTGCTTCTCCCCACAGCAGCGGGTGAGAGCCCCAACGCCAATGGCACGGCACAGGTTTGCCGGGCAGGTAAAAGCTCACCTTTCCCCTTGGTGGCAGAGCAAAGGTTGCATTTTGCAGGCATCTGGTGAAAAGGCAGCAACTGAAGCCCTGCCACGGTAATGGTGAGATTAATTAATAACCATTGGAACAAGAGGAGTTGGTGTGGATTTATTTATATATAGGAAATTTTAATTAGCCATCGGATATTTTCTTACCCAGTGATAACGTGTCTGCAAAGTGATCACTCCTGTGGACCAAAGGTTGTAGGAGGTTGGATGAGGCGGTTGCAGAGGTCCCTGATGCCACAGCCAGGGACATGACAGGCTACGAGTTTGCAAGAGATGGGTGGCCACACAGCCAGATGCAAAGCAGCACATCTGATTCCCACCGAGACGAGCATCCACATGGAAGTGGATGGAAGGTCTTCATTTGAGTGTAAAACTATAATTGCTAATGGAGAGGCCTTTAAGTACAATCTGTAGGCATCTCATCCTTGGCCTACTCCTTACCCTCATAATTCTTACTAACCCACTCCTCCACTAATTACCAGAGAGGGGGCCAGACAAATGAAATTCATCGTGTTTTCTTTTCTGGAACCTCAGCTATTTTAATCAAAAAATACATTGACTTAGTCAGGTCAGATCTATATTTGGTAACCTCCTTGTTGCATTTTATACCATTTCCTATTAGACTCTACATCTTTCATTATTCCTCCCTTCAAAATTAGTGAAATGCCTGTCATACTCCTGAGGTTAATCTAACAGATCAATTATTTCCTGGATTAATTTCTCTCCTCCTGCACCATCTTTGAAATGTGCAGCCTCAGCTGTTATCCAGCCTTGTGGCCCCTGCTTGCTTGCACAGAATCATCCCAAACTAGCTGCCAGGCGGATAATCTCAAGTGCCTGCTTTCCTAGTAGTTTGGGATGGAGTTTACTAGTCAACTGAATCCATCAATTTCCTTTGCCTCCTCCTCAGATGTCAGTGCCCCTCCATACTGGTGATCCCATTAAACCTTGTGCCTTTGCCACGCATCCCATCACATCACTCTGGTTCTGGTCCATGTTACTAACCCACCTTTCACCTCACCATTACCTTGGTATACCAAGGTTTTCTCCCTGGGATCTCAGGAAGGGGCCTTCTAAAATTCAGCTTGGCCTTGTCATGTACTTTTCTTTAGCTACTCATGGTTCGTCTGGTGAACAAATTCAGACACACTGAAACTCTGCCTGTTCATTTGTGTTGAACCAGTATAAGTTGTTAATAACTATACTTTAAATACACTTTCACCCAGTTTTCCTGAGCCTGCACTAAGATTCACTAGGCTGTGTAGTCACACTGGCGTCCTTTCTATGGATGAGCGCAAGATATTATTTTACTTTCTGGTTCTCTGATAAAATAGCATACTTTAAAGAGAGATTGCATATTTTGCTATCAGTTTAGCTGTTACATTTATTTATCCCTTTGCAAAAACTTAACCATGTATCATTTTTTCATAGGTCCAATTTATAGATGTAACACAGTATCGAGTTTCTGGAGGACACTTTTAAAAGTTTGGGTCCTTGCAACTTGTTATTCAATATATTAGTTTGGGCCAGTTACCCTTCTTTTGGAACCTCAGTTCCTGATGAAGCCTTAGTCTTTTTTAACCTGAAAATCATATATCTGGCATGCAAACACCTCTCCAAACATCATCTGCAACAACCCAAAGAGATCCTTTTCTCTACAGTGTCCCTTAGCCTTTTAAATTGCCCTGTCAGCTCATTTACAGACCTGTAGTTCAGCTCTGGCAAGCGTCATGCTTCCTGTGTGCCTGAAATGTTCTTGTTTGCTTTACTATCTTCAGCACTTGCCTGTTCTGGACCCTTCTCAGCCATCATAATTTTTATAGCATTTTACTTGATGTTGCCTGCACGTCTTCCCATTGGCATTATTCACTAAGGTCACTCCTTTCTAAAGGAAGGATTTTTGGGATCAGACTTCTTTTTAACCCTCCCAGGGTTTCAGGAGATGTTGGTTATCATGGGTGGCATGTACTGAAAGCTGAGCTGAAGCAAGGCCTGGCAGTCTCCAGAGTCCATTGGGTAGTCCTGCCTGCCCATTGGCATCCAGAAAAATATCCGACTCCTTGCTTTGCCTGGCATGGGGTCTGGTACTCTAGAGCAGGTTAAGGAGCCAGGACCAGCAGCTGCTTTAACGCCTTCCATGTCTTTCTACCAAATCTCAGTAATCAGAGAGCTGGGGAGGAAGCAGAAACCAGAGCATTACCTGGAGACTTTAATGCTGGTCATTCCCCCTGGACTTTGCTAATATGAGACACGGCATCACCTGTCCCATCACGCTACCCGCCACTTCAGAAGCATTGCGTAACAATAAAATCTCCCATACAAACACGCTGCATTCACCACTCAGGACTTGCACTGCAAGGTTGTTTTCCTGCGCTACTCCCTGATGCTGCCGCTGAACCCTCAGCACCAGCTTGAGCTGCCTGCTCCGTCCACTGAAAGCGAGGTGGTCAGCCATGGATGCGTGGACCTCACTCTGGTCTCCATGTCATGCTGCTCTTGCCCTGCTGTCCCTGTCACTGGGAGCTGTCACTGGAGACACAATAACACTGCAAAGCACTGGCATGTATTTTAAGGAGGAAGGTGCTTCAGGAAGGCAGCCAGCCTGCCTGCCTTCTCACTGATGGCTGCAGGCACTTTTGAAACTGGGAGTTATATCTGATGTACTAATTTCCTTCAGAAAAAACATGGTCAGGGCAGTACTAGACATCTTAGATTATTTCCACTGACTAGTACTGGGCAGGCAAATAACACTGTAGAAAGACACTGTCAAGACTCCACACCATTCAGTTTGAACTCTAAATGCTGTTGTCTCACAAAATAAGCACCTGAGTTCACTTCTCCAAAGAAAAGGGCTTGCTTTGCTTTGATATGGTGCTGAAGCAGGGATAATAATATCTTGTCACTTCCCTGCTTCTCTTACCCTGTTCCCCTGTTACAGAAGGGAACAGCGGATGCGTAGGGAGGCTGCTTTTTGGGATGGAGGCAGGCTGAGTCCATTGTAGCTGGGCTGCTGGGTGCCCACAGCCAGCTGTGCATGGTGCAGGGGACCAGCCAGGGGTCAGGGTCTGTTTCCCTGCCACAGCAACCGAGGTGGAATCGGAAGGAGCAGCTCTCTCCTGCAGCGGTGTGTGCTGGGCAGCTTCCGACCCTAAGGAGGAGAGGAGAGGTGAGCAGGTAATCGTGCCTGGGGGGAACAATCACTCCTCTGTTCCCAGCTGGGGCTCTGGCTCTCAAAAACGTGGTCTCTGAATAACTCATCCAAGTTTTCATTTACATCACAGCTCGTGCTCAACCAGTGCGTTTGGAAATGGTAATTCACTTTACCAGGCACATTTGGGCAGGCTGCAGTACTCACAACAGCTGCATGCTCTGTACCTTGACACTCAGGCCCTAGTGCTTCAGTTTGTAAGCCTGTCAGTGGGCTTAGCTGGGGCTCCCGCTTGTTTGCTCTTTACAGCCAAAGCAGGAAGCCATCCTGAGGGATTTTTGATCCCAAGTCTCATGCACACTTCTCCAGTGTTTGGACATTAGACCGAGTATGCTGTCTGTCGCCTGTCTCTGCTCCTCTGAGGGAAAAGCTAAAGCCCAAGAGAAAGAGGGAGAGAAATCCTATTATAGTTTCACAGGTCTAATCTGCCAAAGCAGAGCAGGAACAATTTTTAATTTTATAAGCACTCACTTTTAACCTTATTCAGTGATATTACCCTTTTCCACAATCAAATATTAGTTTAAACTATCTTGAGCTTAACACCTTATTACACAAAGCTTCTTAGAAATAGGAATAAAATAAATAATCTCACACAAAAGAGTGTCAGACTGAAAAGGTTTGCAAAGGCATGGCTAATTCAAAGCCAATGAGATTTCAGATGTAAGGTACATACATTTATGAAGTTATTATTCTCCTTCCTCAGAAAAGGTTCTTAGTTAAAATTTTAATCCAGCCAAGATGTCTGCTGGAAGGGGGTCTTTCCCTGCAAGGTGAGATAGAGAATTTTTCTTTGATTTCAGCCAGTATAAAGCTAGAGTCCTCCTACTGCAAACAGTGGTGTGATAGGATTTTACCCTAATTTTACACCACTTTCACTGAGTATTTACTGTCTACTTTTTCCCTGGCTTCTGATACGAATTTTCTTTTCAGAAAGGTAATTAATCTGAAACAAAGAGCTGAATCCTTCTGTAAGCTCTACAAGAGATCAAACCACTTGTGCGTATCACTCCAGAGATAAGAAGAGCTCTGGGAGCTTTTCAGTGAGTAACTTACTGGACATAATGAGATTCTTACTGGGGCACTTGCCACCAGTCCTACTTAAGAGTGTCTGCTCTCAAATATCTCTTGAAATTTAACTGTGAAACTGTGACTTCCACCCCTCCCCCCGCCCCCCCCCCCCCCCCCCCCCTCCAGTCAACTGATAACTTTATCCCTCAGAGACATCACTGGAAATGGCTCTCTCTCAGAGTTCCACGTGGTGTTTGGGTCCATGGCTAGGCAGCAACCTTCAACTGTATGTCTACAAGACTCAAATGGTCCAGGTTTAGCATAAAGGGTGCTTGTCCCCCTTATCTCCCCAGCAATGGTGGCACTGGAAGCAGGCATCAGAGGCCCTGCCATAAGTCATTGAACGGGGTGCAGAGGCACCAGTTAACTGGGCCACCTCCATCCCTGGGATGTGGGCTACGCTGTCACTGATGAGCACTCAGCGCTTGCATGTGGGTGCTGTGGAAAGGGGAACGATGCGCCCATGCAGCTGGAGACTGGCAAAGGAGGTGAAGGAGACCCCAGAGCACTCACAAAGAATGGAAAGGAACTGCTGTTAGGTAGTCTGCAGGGGAAGAGTGCAGGGGAAAAAATACTGGGTGAGTCAGCACTCTCCCCTTCAGAAAGGCACTGATTTCATTTGCTTTTCAGATGGCATTTCTGGGCTTACACAAAACTGCAGGCATCTTCCAGATTCCTTGGGCAGATATTCCCCAGCTTCAAGGAGTGCTTGTGTATATGCACAGCATGGCAAAAATCACTAGGCAGCACTGTTACAGATGGGTCACATCTGTATCAACCGCAGCAACTCGTGGGTATGCATGAGCTGGGGCTAAGCTATGTTGCTGAGGCAAGTCCAGGCAGGCAGGTGCAGCAGCAAAGCCTTTGAAATTGCCTGGGACAGCCTGGGGGGGCTCTGCAATAACACACTGCTGTCTGCAAAGACATAGCTGTGACTTTGCAGTGTTTTGCATGCTGTGTCCAGTCTGGAAAGGACAGGCAGCATGGTGGTGCAGATTCTGGTATGGGCTTCCTCTGATGAAATTCTCTTCTTGAGGGGACATGCTCCCTCCCTGGGAGCAGGACTTGGTCTGTGGGTTGATGTCAGGCTGCAGTTAGTATTGCCTCCAGCCCTCCTTCTTTTCATCCCTTTCCCACTAACATCAGGGTTGTTCATTGGAACAGATGCTGCCTGTTCCTTCCTCTGCAGAGCTGTGAATTCCCACTCAGCAACCTCAAGACCTGTACATCTGTCCTGACCATTGCTCCCTCAAAACCAGAGCTGCCTTATTTGCAGCTCAGTGCATGGCCTCTCTTGCACTTTCTGACCCCAGACATCACCCTTGATATCTCTCCAAAACTGAGCCTGGCTGCTCAGGGTGTGGAGATGGGGAACAGCCAGAGCATGGAGTTGCAATGGAGACCAGGCTGCTTGCAGGGCCACTGCACTTTGACCAGACCTGGAAGGCACCAGACCTCCCTGTACCTTGGAGATACCCAAGTGACACAGTTCTCACAAGACCTGATGAGCCAAACACTTCCCACCACTCTTCAGTGGTTATGGCATCATCTCTGCCTTGACCCAGAACACCCTTCTGGTCCACTAAACAGGTTGATCCATTTTTTTATTTGGTGGCTTAGTCAAACAAGCTGCCCAGGAAAGTCAGTCTCCTTGAAGGTTTAAAGATGCCGGTAGCCATGGCTGAGCTGACCTCGTGTTGGCTATAGCCCTGCTTTCAGGGCAGGATAGGGGTGAACTAGGTGATGGTCACAGTTCCCACTCTGTGGCTCTTTATTGTTATATGGTTTATTTAGCCTCTCCCGTATTCTTCACAGACAGAAATGTTATAGTCCAAAGGAAAGATTTAGCAGGGGAAATGATTGCTTTTGACAATATTCAGTGTGGCCTATTGCTGAAAAGAAGATGGGTGGGCAGTAGCTCTGTCTTTTTAAGATGACAGATGGGGATACTAACATCAGTGCCTCCAGTTTGCTTCATTTTGCAGAGAAGTCATTTGAAACCACTAGCACTTCTCATACAGCTGTGAAATATGTCAGCCATAAATCCAGATACTGCCTTCTGTGTTGCTCCTGGAATTCTGCGCCTCTGTTCAATGGCATTTCAGCAAAGGGGAGGCTTGTGTGGAGATAACAAGTGTGCCATGCACTCAGCTGATTGCCCTGAGATAGTCAACACACATGCTTCCCCCAAGAATCAAATTTCATTATGGAAACTTTTCAGTTGTTGCTGCTTTTAAATAATCCCCAACAGGACCTGTCCTCCCTTTCTCCCCATCTGTTTCATATCTGTAGCAAAGAAATAAAAAAGCTCACATCGGAGGGAGGGAAGAAAGGCTTGTACCATATTGCTCAGTCCCTAGCCCAGCATACTAAAAAACCCCTGGCTTTGTCTTCACTTCACCTTCACCACTGGATGGGCTTTTTTTCCAGGCTTCTCATGTAAACTCATTAACACCACTTTTCCATCTGCCCCACTTAGAGATCTGCGTCACTGGTGATGTTTCAGCACTGAGTGATCTCCCTCCACTTTTCTGCTCATGTCCTAGGTGGGGGTTGTGCATGTGGGTCCTGGCTGAACAGCATTGCCTTTGCGTGGATCTATATTTATACATTTAACATCTGAACAGGCTCAGCCTCGCAAGAGTTGTCCAGAGCAAACCACACTGCATTCATATCAACACCTAATGGAGCCCTTTCCACCTCTGGATCCTGATGTGGCAAGCCTGTGCGCTGCTGTTGCAACGCTTGCTCTGCGCAGTCAAACAATGCTGCTTTTTTTAGACTGGCAACCTATAATACTGCTGGTGCTGTGGAGAAGTGATAAAGGTAACATTTCACACCACCAGTCAGAAACTGCTTCTCTTAGGATAACTTGGCAGAAAAAAAAAGGAGGGGAAAAAGCACAAAGCAGTATGCGCAATTGTGAGCAGTGATGACGTCTGTCGTCACATAATCTCTCCTGAGCCATGTTTTGAACAGGATTGAGTGACACCGTTGGAGGGAAAGTAAGAACCAGACACTGAAGGGATGCTGGGGTCCCTTTAATACAGCCTGTCATCCTCCAAGCCAGAATGCTACTCTGCAAGTCGTTTGTGAAAAGAAAAATATTTCTAAAGCACTAGCTTGCTGTAAAAGGTGACCAGCAAACATGCAGTTTTCTGTGGCAAAAGTGGTGTTGCCCATGAAGGGACCGTGGCAGGAGAGGGCCCCCAGAGATGGGGTGTTTCCCTGGCTCCCAGACCTGCTCAGCTTGCACAGAGGAGAAGCAGCATGCAGGAAGGGAGGCTTGGCTCTTGCTGCCAGCTTGGCAAACCTGCCCTGGGCTCCAACAGGCAATCTGGGATCATTCCATCTCCTGCATTATCACCTATAATGGAGGAGCAGCTGGCCAAATTATACCCTCTGGCTGTGGTTTTGCAAGGCAAAGCGTTCAGTGGCAATAATACATGCCAGGAGCTCGCTCACTGCTCTGGCCCTGCGCTGCAGTGCTCCCACCTCTGCGAGGGGATGCCCTGCTGGCACCTATGGGGCTGCACCACAAGCCAGATCAGAGGACTGATGGCACTTTCATTTACCAGTTTTGGTTTTGGGGTGGTTTTTTTTTTTGTTGGTTTCACTTCCTGGAGCTCCATAACATGGCCCTGTAGAGCATGGTCCTGGCAAGAGTTGGGGGTGGTGTGTTACAGCATGGGGATGGGGATTACTCTTAGAGAGGTCTTGCATGAGGATTAACAGGCTTTTTTTGTTGAACATGTCATGTCATGAAAACACTGTGGTGGTCAGACCAGTGCCAGTGGCAGGGCCTCTCAGCTTTACCTTCCCTCGCCCCTGTGTTCAGCCAAGCTGCGGGGGCTTGGCAAGCCTTCCCCAACACCTGAATTCCCTGGGGCTCGTTGCTAAATCAGGACTGTGACCAGAGGAGACCCCTGGACACTCAGCTCCCACATGAACCTGCTGATGTGCTCCCATGGAGGACTGGAGCCAAAATTCATGGTTAATTTTGTGCTAGGAAAGTCTCTTACATGCACCAATTCCCAGTGAGCTCTTCCCCAGCTGCCTCTCCGGCAGGCTCCAGGGGGGTCCTTTAGCCCTAAGGCCCCTCCTAGAGGCCTGGAGCACCTCCACTTTCAGGTTTTTGGGAGCCCTGCGTGCAATGGCTTCACTTTCTCTTAGAGAAACTCTACTGCATGTTAAAATAGTTGGGGTTTACCTGACGTGCTGGCTTCAAGGGCACATTGTGATTTTTCCCCAGCAAGCCACCTTACTCCGATCCCATCAGTTGTGCCTCTCCCTGTGTACCTGGGCTCAACTCACTGGCCAGGTTCAACAACTCCCTTCCAAACCTGTATCGTTTTACTTGGAGGTCAAAACACTTTGGCACAGAAATTTTCCCCCAGCCAGCAAGTACAGGAACACTATTTACACAAAGTTGCTTTTGCAGCTAGTCCTCCCTCTTCGCTCACCCAGCTTTATTCCCACAAGTAATCTTCTTGCAGAATAAAGGGCAATAGAAAAAGGTCCTAGGCTCAGACTCCTCTACATTATAACATCGCCTGAGAGACTTTTTGTTGCTGTAACAAGAGCTGTGATGTGTGTGCACTGTGTCCTGCTAGAGAAACTACCTGCCAGAGAAGAGTCTGGAGTATCTGAAATTGTTGTTGCTCAGGGTTAAGGGGTAAGGGTCGTTTGCTTGCTTTTTGCTTAGTGTTTGCTTTGGGTTTGATTGCTTTTTTAATAGGGCATTTTAACAAATGGATTTTCATCCCTGGATGCTGGTCATCCTCTTGCCTCTGAGCTGTTATGCCCTGCCTTTGATCCTCCTTCAGGACCCTTCAATGCTTCAGGTCACGGAAGAAGGACTGATCAGCTTGTTTTAGGCTCAGGTGTAGGAGTGAAGTTGCAAAGGGAGGCCGTAGGCTATTGGTCCAGTAAGATCTGAATGAACATGATATTTGATCTGTAATTATATAGCTGAAGAGGCTCTGCAGGGCAGGCAGAGTCAGCGTTTTGAATCAGATGTAATGTGCTTTTTTCCTGTTACTGTAAATTAGCTGGGAGCGCACCTTTACATCTCATCTTACAGTGTTCCCTATCAGACATCTCTGACTTCAGCTGGTGGGCAGAAGAGCAGCACTGAGCACAGAGAAATGAAAAAGGGGGACAAATCTTCCTGCATCTCCTTCAGCGCCCTTTTCATGTGCCATTCTAAAAAGCACTTGGCTTGCTTTCTGGCTAGGTTTCACCAGGCTGTAAGATAGCTATGTGCTGCAGTGCTACTTTATGAGGCTACAATTTAATTTAGAAGCTAATTTATGCAAGTTATGCATCTCTTCCTCTCTTCTATTAGAAGGCAGCTGTTGGGTCCACCCTGTGCACAGCAGAGCAACAGCTATGGATAATTGATGAACTGGGAACTCACCACCGGCCTCCGATGCAAAAAGGCAAGTAACAGGAGGTGCAAACAAGGGTAGGCTATGAATAAGCGATATAGAAACACTGCCCAGGTATGTAGGGCAGTGCTAGGAAAGACAAAGCTCACCTAAAGTTCACCTTGCAAAAGGTGTCAAGGGCAACAAGAGGAGCCTCTACCCCTACATTAGTAGTAAAAGGCTGAATAAGGAAAATGAGGGCTCACTGCTGAATGGGCCAGATGATTTAGTGACAACAGGGGCAGGTATGGCTGAGGCATTCATTGCCTCCTTTGCCTCTGTCTTCATCAACAAGTTCTCCCAGGGCTCTGTGCTTAGGGAAGGGGTTGAAGGGGGAGAACAACAAGCAGTGGATGAGGGTAAAGTCAAGTTTGGCTTGAGAGAACATCCCACACATAGGACTCACCAGGCTCTACCCAAGGTAGCCAAGGGAGGTGGCTGTTGTCCTAGCAAGACTACTCTCTATCATGTTTGAAAGGTTGTGGAGATGAGGGGAGACCCCCAGCAATTGGAGAAAGGCAAACATTGTACCCATCTTCAGAAAAGGCCAGAAGGACAATCCAGGAGACCTTAGCCCAGTCAGCCTCATGTCAGTCCCTGGGAAAATCATGGAGTCCTCTTGAAGCATGTTTCTGGACATAGGAAGAAGAAGGTGGCTAGCAACAGCCAGCATGGATTGACTAAGGGTAAACCATGCCAGACCATCCTGACTGCCCACTAGGTTAAAAATCCAGAGTAAGCTGTGAAAAAAGTAAGCCTCTCCATTGCCTGGAGACTGAGCAAACAAAGGTGACGCTAGGGCTCATCCCAGTTAATCTGGGGGATTAGTAAAAGTTTATTCCCTGCTAGCAGGCCACATGTTCCTGGGGGTGCTGAACTGCCAGTGTCAGGTCCAGGCAGTGTTCTGGCATTCTGCATTTTACAGTAGTAACCAAATAAATATTGTTAATCCTTTGGTTTTCTTGTTTGGTGTCAAAGAGGAGAAGGGAAACAAACTTGACAGAAATTAGCCTCATCACATGTCCTGGAACTGATGCACCTTGGCTCTTATGAAATGTTTTCCCTCCTAAAAAAAATAATGCTTTCCAACCACTGTTGCTCTCCTTTCCTCCCCCCTTGGTGGTCGTGGCAGATGAGGTGGTCTGGCAGTGCAGTGTCCGTGGGCCATTTTATGAGGACTGTCCATACCTCAGTCCCATAAATGCACATTTCCAAGAGATCTGAGTTTCACAGCATCTAGGGAGCAGTGACACTGTCTGATTTGTCCAGGAGGCTTAACAGGCAGTGAGCTTGTCAACAAGAAATAGCAACTCTGTCAGAAAATCTAGGGCAGCATCTCACCTTGCTGGGGATGAGTACTCACCTCGTTGTGGACACATGAGACCACAGCTCTCAGACACTCTAGAAAGCCTGAAAGCTGGGATTTCAAAGAAGATACAGCCCTATTGACTTTCAAGCCAAATTTTCCGTGAAAAAAAGGTTCATCTAAAAATAAACAGTTCAGACATGCAAAACCAAATAATAATAATAATAATAAGGTGGTTTTCCCACATAATTACATACTTTGAGATCAGAAGTTCTGTACTTGCACACAAAGCATGCTCCCTGCAGGTTTGTCAAAGCTCAGTTTTCTGTCAGGAAGCAGCACTTTTTGTGGTTCCTACAAAAGAAAATGTTTGTTTGTATACAGCTGCAGCCCTTTTTACTGGCTGTTAATAACTATATGCCAACAGACCAAAGAAGGTCTTAATTTTCGGAGTATGAATATTGATGCTGTAAATTCAAGTGAGGTATTTACATTTATTACTATACGTTATTTGCATAGTGTCTGCGGAGGGTTCTGAACCCTTGTGGTGAATATGTATGTGAATAAATCAGTGAGCACTAATTGCTGAGGCTTAGCCCATGGGCTCTGGATTCAACTGGAGTATTACTGTTGGATTTATGAAGGCAGGGTCCAGTCCAAGAAGACTACTGAGATCAGGTTGCAGTGAAAAATTGTTGAAACTGGCATAGTTTGTCACCGAATTGTAGCACACACTGGGGTTTTACAAGCAGTTTTGACAGACTTTAAGGGTGTTCCTCGTTTAAAAGCTTCCCTGCATGTCCCTAGGAGCATGGTCAGGGCAAAAAGCTGAAAGCATGTTACAGAAAAAGCCAATCCTTTCTTTTCTGTTAAGGTGCTGTATATATCTAACATGGCTAGTGCTATTGCTGTCTTTGATATATTTGCAGGAGGGAAGCTGTTAGGATTTTTTGCTCTTGGCTCTGAGTAGTTTCTACTACTCTGAGTAGAAATTAGTAGAATTTCCTAATATCCCAAATGAATCTTGAAAAGAAATGATGATTTTTTCTTATGTTGTATTGTCCATGGATGTGGGAAGTTTGCTTCCTTGAGCAGTCCACTGAAACTGCTTTCCCAACAGATCTACCAAAATGTGTAGCTGTGGCAAAGATGACTGTCACCGAGCAGTGAGGCAATTCCCAGGCTATCAGTGGCACAGGATGAATGATGGAGTCAGTGTCTCTGTACCACCTTCCACTGCTTGCAGCCTGAAAGAGAACGGACACAGTGTTAGAAGATGAGCATGCCTCTGCCCTGTGAGCCTGTGAGTACAGGTTGACTGTACTGGGGGACGTTCACATTGGTACCCAGCACACAGGAGACAGCTGGGAATCGTTATGACATGCATTTATTAACCACAAGCACCTTCCTGAGATGTCCCATCCCATTTGCTTTAGAAACCAGCTCTGCTTTTTCATGCAGTGGGAGAGGGAGCTCTGAAATTCAAGAGTTGCCTCTGCAAACCTACCTGCTGTCCCAGGCTGACATACTGCACACCCAGCACAAAGGAGCAAAACGCTGGCCCACAGGCTGGGGGCTGGGAGCAAAGCAAACAAAATGCTGGTGTCTTGGTGCACAAACCAATGAGCAATTTGCATAATTAGGGCAGTGCTGATGTAAATGCTAAGCATCTCCTTTGGGTGCATGGCAAGCTCAAATCCTGCTAGAGCTTCATGGCTTTTTGGTAAGCTCTCTTTCTCTCTTGCCTGTGAAGATTCATTCACAGAGATTTTTCTTTGTGTTACCTCTTGCCTCTTAATTCAAAATGTTTTTACTGCACCTCATTACACACAGAAGCAAAGTTTCTTCTTAGTTACCTTGTACAAAAGCTGTAGTCTTTGTGCAGGAGAGGCACTGGAGATGAGGAAGGCATCTCTAGCCCTCCAACAAACCCCGGGATCCACACAAAAAGGCAGGGCTCTATCTGGGACCATGTTACCTTTCTGCAGTGGCATGCCACAGCTGCCAACTGGGGTAGGGCTGAAAAGTGAGGTGAGGGCAACGTGTCCCCTTTTCCCAGCTTTGGGGAGGTTAACCACAACCTCTTTGCTTTACGAATTGCTCCAGCCCAACTGGTTTCTTATGTTTTCTAAATGTTTTAAATCATTTATAATGCCAGTTGCCTTTGCTCTGTCACAAGCACCGTGAAGCTTTGTGATGATCTTAGCCTGTCCATGGCATTAAGTAATGACTTATCTGTTCTCCAGGCTGACCAGTAGCCTGCTGCTGTCCTGAAGCAAGAGGTGCTTGAGAGTCTGCATTTGGGCATGCACATGGTACACAGTGGAAGGCTTCTGGCTTCTGTAATACTGCATTTCCCTGTCACTTGGTTGCTTCTGACTGGTGACAGAAAGAGCAGTTTGTAGCAGGCAAGTCTCAGCAGGGGTGACGAACGAGCCAGTGGTATGGCTGGGTTCAGCTGCAAGTCATGTGAACCCTGAGAGAGAAGAGCAGATGACAAGGTGGGGGGGCATTACATTCAGGCTTTGCCATCAAAGCTGGGACTACAAGTCTGAGAGCACTGCAGCAGTCACTGAGAAGCCCTCCACCTACTGCCACATGAAACACCAGACCTGTGGGGCCTGGAGATGTTCAACATTGGCTATGGATTCACGCGTAAGAGCAGAATGTTTGCATGTTTCCAGGTGCACACCTTTGGCACTTCATGTCTGAGTGAACAAATGAATTAATTAACTACTTAACTAATTAATTAATATGTCTAAGCTAATGCTCCGGTCCTACTCCAGGACTTGCGGGTCCCTGGAATCCCTGTGGGCAGGGTGAGAGGAGGAGGAGGAGGAGGATGGCCAGCCCCAGAGCTGGAGCAGCGCTCAGCCGTCCTTGGGCAGCACCGGCTGCATGCCGAGCCCTGGCAGCGGTGCGAGCCAGGGCAGGTGAATGCCGAGGTTCGGCAGTACTGGGCTGTGTCCTTGGGCTTCCTGGTGCTATCTTTGCTCTTGAGTACACTCAAAACTAGTCTGCCGAGGTTTTATTGTTCCTATCCATGTCTGTCTAGCTTTCCTCCCTCCTGCTTCTCCCTGTGGGAGCTCAGACAAGGCGGGAGGAGGGCCCGGAGCAAGGGGTAAGGATGCCCACCACCTGCATGTGACCAGCACTGCAGCCACCGGGATCAGGTTTTCACTGACATCAGCAAGTGCTGGATCAGGCCTCTGGTCAGCTCGGCAGTGACAGCTGAAAAGTGGGTCAGATTAGCCAGGTTTGTAGAGGTGTGCTCTCCAGCACCTGGACTGAGGCAGCTAAGCAGGGCGCCTTCAGGCTGCTCTGTTATTCAGCGTCTTCCAGGAGGATTAGAGCACGTGGCAACAAATTTTTGGCATGTGATAAGATTTTCTTCCTGAATTTCATGCTGAGTTTGAGCTCACTGATCTTCCCTGTGGAGCATGACAGACGACTTCTCATACCTCTGACAAGAAAATTTTAATCCCATGCCCAGATATGGCTGCACAGTACACCCTCGTAACGTCCCTCTCGTCATTCCGGAGGCTCCCAGGACCCTGCGCACCCCAGCCAGGACCACCCAGCAGACCCCGGCGTGGAGGCAAGCCCCCTGCCCCCCCTCGCCAGCCAGTCCTTCTCCCAGTCCCGCAGCTGCTGACATCAGCAGACATCGGTGCAAAGCAGCTCAGGAGGCGGCATGAAAGGATCAAGGAGCAAAGCCGAAAATTGAATTAGTGCTTATTAGAAGGGCAGCTGGCAGTGCTGCGGAGCGGCCGCATACAAAGTCCCGGGTCCGGCGTGTCACACACGAGCGGCTGCAGTACACGTGGGACAGGCGGGAAGTGCCCCTACACCTCCGTGACAGCGGCATCCAGCCCACCTCCTCCTCCCGCTCTGTGAAGGACACACGTCATGGCCAAGGCGGTGGCGTCTGCATCAGAAACACTCCCTGTAGAAGAGGCAAGAGAGGTGATGGCATTAGTGAGCTGAAATACACGGAGCAGAGGGGACCTTGGTGTCCATGCATCCCCCCACCTCCCCCACTTGAGAGCAGCTGCTCATGGCTCTGTAAGCAGGTTTATTAACCACAGAGCTTGTATGCTAATTGCATTACTAAGCATGGGCAAAGTCCTCATTAGAAAGGAGACCAATAGCAGTACTAAGTTAGTGCCAAGCCTGTATTTGGGGAAAGTTTACATTGACGTTCAGATTTCATGCTCCAGCGGTGACACATTGCAGACCCCAGGGTCAGCAGGATTGATCTCTACGTGGATCAAAGCAATCATCATGGGAGACATCATCATGATGTAGCAAGGCCCCAAAAGTTTGTTTTTGTCTGCAGCCAAGCCATGTTGCCATGCTGTAGGTGTTGGGTGCCAGAGCTAAGGTCCATCAGGTTTTATTTGTTGCCTTCAGCCCCACATAGATTGACACATCCTCTGTAATGAGACCCGTGCCACAGGAGCCGTTTGCAGCCCCACACTTAATGAAAAATGCCTGGCTACTGTTAATCCTCCCAATAACATTGGGTCTGCTACTGGATGTAAGTGCTAGTTATTAATTCAAGGAGTTTGTTAAAGGGCATAAAGATCTCTTTCACTGCTTTGTACCTGATCAACCTCCTTGCAGACAGCTTGCTCCATGAGCCAAAAAAGCACTGTTTCACCACGTCCCATTTGTTAAAAATGCTGTCTGTCCCAAATACAGCATCCTAATATTAAATATTTCACAGTGCTGCGTGGGAACATGCTACCTCAAAAGCAATTTAGTGCTTGATGCTTTTGACACTGAATAGTTGAGAGGGCTCAAAACATGGGATCATGTGGCAAAAGAGGAAAATTATTTGGGGCCAGTGTGGGACCTGGTCAAGGCGAGCTTTCCTGAGAGCGCTGCTCCCTGGGACAGGCGCTGTGCATGCAAGAAGAGCATCTCAGAAGCAGACTGGAGCCCCAGACACACTCCCCCAGTCTCACATTACTCCTGCATTTAGGTCTTGCTGTGGTGCTGGCAGGATTTCAGGCAGGAGTAAGCTCTCCTGGATCCTCCTTTCCCACCAAGACTCCTATGGGGTGGATGGACAGAGCTGGTGTGATACCAACCAGCTCACCAGAGCAAAGGCTAAGCATGTTGCAGAGCCTGTGGCATGTTAGCTCTGGCCTGATCCTTCCTGCAAGGCTTGGTGGCTTCTTGTTGGCTTGCAGAGTAAGCTGTCCTCATCCCTCTTGTAAACCTTGGCAGGCTGCCTGCTAATCACTGGCTTGGCATGAACAGTTTAAGCTTCCAGCTTTATCTACTGTCCTGCTGTCTGGGAGGGAGGTTACAGGCTGGTGGGGGGACAGAGATGGGACCATAGGCAGGTGACATGGGGAGAAAGAGAAGAGGGATTTGACCTAAACAGCTTCTCAGAGGCACAGGGCAGACTATGACCCTCTCACCAGCAGCCAGCTTTTACCTCAGTTTGACCACACATGTAATTCTCAAACTTTATAGCACATCCTACCCTTTCCCTGCATCGTTTTGTTTTTTTCCCCATGCACTGAGCACTGGTTCAGATAACATATTCAAAATCTTGCAGTTTCAAGACTTGCTGGCATATACTGGCAAAGTCTGCTATTTCCATATTCTCCCCTCAGGGCACACAGTCCCAGGCTGTGTTGCTGCTGGACTTTGCTGGCCGAGCCAAAGAAGGGAAAGACAGTGTCGTTGCAGATGAATGCAAAGGACTGCCTTCCTAGTTTGGCGAATGAAAAACCCTGATGACTTTGAGTCGCTTAAGACATTTAATTCAATCTACATTAAATGTTTCACTTCTATCTTCCACTTTCTCTTCTTTCTCCTTTTTAGTGAGGTTGGAGAAATTTTGAAATGTCCCAACAGTAAGCAGATTTGTTTAAAATGTCAAAAAGAAAGTGCTTGGATTTTTCCATGGCAGGATATTTGCCCAGTGGAGCACAAATCTACTGCCAATTTCTTTCAACCCAGGCCTGCAGGGTTTCAGGACCTATAAACGATTTGAAAAATGTGGACCAGTTTTATCTGTCGAGCTCAGCTCCCCATCACTCCAACAAGAGCACCGTGGCTAACAGGAGCCTCTTGAGCTCAGTTATATGGATATTAACATTTACTCTGCTGTGATGCTCACAGCTGGAGATGGTAAGTGTTGGGTTGGGTTTTTTTTCTTTTTCTAGCATTACCTTAGCAATCCTGCTGTCCATGGGCAAGCAATAGCACATGGTGCATGGAGCACCGATTGCAAACTTTGCTGTAATGACTGACATGATCTAGCTCCAAACACAGCTCTGCTACACCTTTCTCTGACAGGCAGGGAGTTTCTATACTTACAACCCTAAAAAAACCCAACCAGTCAGTCAATTACTTCTTTTAATAGTCAGATTTAGTGCCTGATCCGGAATGGAACAGTCAGCAGAATCATGCTGTATGAACCGATCCGTTTTGAACCAGACTTAGGGTAGGGCTACACAGCAAAACACCTCCCACTGCACCAGTTTTTGATGTGTCAGTCCCCTGCTCCATGCCCATCCTTTGACATGTTGGGGCAAAGAGGAAAGAGGAGAGGGCATCACAACTGTTCCTGCACTTCAGTGCTGCAGGCGTAGGAGACACCTCAGACAAGAGCACTGGGATGGGGAGGGATGCAGATCCCATCACCAGCAGGGGTCTGTAGGAGGATCCCTGCAGAAGGATCGTCAGGCCCAAGCCTTTCCCCAGCATTTGCCAAGGACCAGGAGGGAAGATCTGGCATCCAGCAAGGCAGGAGGGTCAAAGGGGGATTTTTTTCATCTGGAGACCCAGGCAAGTGACTTTATCCCAGTCCCCTGCTGTTCTATCAGCTGGGTACAAGTTGCCCAGAGAAGTTGTGGATGCCCTACTATCTAATGAAAGATGTCCCTGCCCATAGAAGGGGGGGATTGGACTAGATGACCTTTGAAGGTCCTTTCCAATGCAAACCATGCCATGCTTCTGTAGAATTAAGAACAGGCTTGAACAACTGAGATGTTGGAGCTGAGTGAATAAAAACACTTCCAGGAGCCCCCGGTGAAGAAAATTGCTTACATCTTCCCCCTTCCAGTGCTGTTTACAAAAATAAAATTAACATAGATATTTAAAAAAAAGGACGTGGGGGTTAAAAAAAAAAATCAAGTCTAAGGCTCCTATCTTGTAATTTAGGAGTTCCTGCACCATCTGTGAGCAAGCTCTAGGGTGCCTCACTGGGAGTGGAGAGAGAGCTCAGCCTTGCAAAACCCATGACTGTAAAGCATCTGGCTAATAAACTGAAACCCCAGATAAAATCTTTGTCCCTGCTTTTGCCTGGATGAACTAAAAAAGTGTCTTTCTTTTCAAGAGACAGTACTGTTACAGATTCAGCTGTGCCTATATAGCCTGCAATCGGCTTCTTTGTTTTTTCTTTCAATTTCTCACAAATATAATCTATTACCAATGCCATGCTTTTCTTTTGTCAATACAATACTGGGCTTTATCAGCAAAGCTTTTATTACAGCTCTCCCTGCGATGAGCTGGTGAATAAAGGTTAAAAAGACCAACCCCAAGCATATCTGCGAACGTAGCTTGCATAATCAGGGAGCGCTGCTGGTGCAGGGCTTCACTGACGTAACCGGCTGGGGAAAATTACCGAGACGCCTGCTGAGGGACAAAAGTGACTAACTCTCATCAGCAGAGTCCTGGCTTCTGAAGGAGCTGCTGCTAAGGCGATGGGCTAAAATAGACCTGGAGGGAAGCTGCTTTTGAACAGCAAGGGCCTTTTTATTTATTTTTATAAAGAGCACTCTGTGCAGATTGCGTGCGGACTCTTTGTGTGCCTCTAGAAATCAGAGGAATAAACAAAACTGGGAGCAACTGCTCGCGCTTGACATCCTTTTGTTGGCATTTATCAGCCCCTGGCAGGATCCTCATGAGGTTCCCAAGGGCAGCTGAGGCGCGGCCAGACCACAGGCTGTCCTGCTCCAATCCTGCTTTAGATAAGCAGAGCTGTCCTCCAGAGCATCATCCTGCTCTTATAAAGGAGAGAAATATTGTGGCCGAGAGCTTGCGTAAGGAGCCGGAGCCATCAGCTGCAAGTCACTCACCTCCAGCTGGCTATGTGCTGCTGGGGATGCTGACTGCTGCCTGAGGCTGTGGAGCAGCCTCTGGCTCGAAGCCATGAGACATCAAGGGTGAGGAAAGCCAGAGCAAAGCCCTGGTAAAAGCCCCAGGAACCCACTCAGGGCCAGGGGTTCAGGGTTAGACCCTTGATCTAATCCAGTAATAATCCCGCTCATGTTACATGGGGTGGGCTGCACCTGCTCAGGGTTGGAGGAGGAAAAAGTTAGTTTTCCAGCTTTGGCCCATGGCCTTCCTGCTTGGTGGTAGGCCAGGAGGGCCCTCCGATGCTTCCCATGGGGCAGGCAGGAAGAGCCAAGGAAAGGGGGAGTCCTTGGCCATGAAGTCCTCCTGTGCTGAGCTCCAAAGCAAGGGTGTCCAACCCCATAGCCAGAGGCAAGGCGCACCTCATCCCCTGGCCCTTACAGGTGACCATGCAAGCAAGGCCTGCATCCATGCCATGACTTCCAGCCCCGTGGCTGACCCTTTCACAGCTTGACTCCTGGGCTACAGATGTGCAACAGCACTTTCCTGTCCAACATCATGCAACTGAGAAAACACATCTGGGCTCAGATAAATAGGAAATCAGACCATGTCTCATCCTCTGCCAAGGTGGAAGCCACTTACAGATACAAAGCAGAAGCCTCCTGCCCCAGTTTCTTCTGGAAAGGCACAAGGGGCTGGACATAGAGAAAGCAGCAAATCTGCACCACTGGAGCTGGTCACCATCAGGGGAAGGATGCCAGCTTGTCCTATCTGTGAGAGGTAGCTCTGACTGCTCTTGCTGTCGCTGGTGGGGACGGAGCAGCTGCCCCAGTCCACCTGATGACTGGATGCCAGAACTGAGGGTCATGGAGATGTCTGAGGTGGGACACACTTGCGCTAAAAGGTACCCCACTGGCACAGCTGGAGATCACCTCCTCCAGATGTGAATTGCATGAGCAAGTGGGATTCAGTCACTGGATATCTCTGGCAAGATGGACAGAATGAGACCTGAGGCAGGACACCAGCCCAAAGGAGCCCAGGAACATTTTCAAGGCTTCATGATCTTCCTCCAGCTACTTAGGAGGCACAAAGCTTTTGCACAAGCATCTGCAGTACACACCAGTGTAACAAGTAACCACTTTCTACTAAATACTGTGCACAACCTGTATTACTACCGCCATGTGTATGGAAGCTGTAGCTGTATTTATAGAGTATTGGCTGTTGTAAATGTGCCTATGTAGGCTTCAAATCCATGTCTGGTTTTCTGATGATTCGTTTTAACCAGTGCTAATTGGCTGAAAATGTATGAAGCTACTCATCAAGTTTTCTCCTAATGAAATGGGCTTTTTTCCCTCAATCAGATCAAAAGGTGCCCTGGGAGGGAGAAAAAAGCCCTGGGAATCAAGGATAGCTCAAGCCATAGCCATAAGTCTGTGGGGAGCTCAGAGGTGTCCATCACAAGCTCAAGGGCTGCACAGCCCCCAGGAAGCCATGGACCCTCCGTGTTCCGAGCACTACTAGCTGTCAAAGCACCAAGAAGAGAGACGTGGAGCTTTTCAGGTGAACCAGATCAAAAGCAAGTTGTTCCCACCAGATCTATGACTGTAGAGAAACAAAGACTCCTTCTATTCATCTCAGCCTTGCATTCATGTAAATCTGATCTCTGCAGGGGAACTAGGAGCATCCCCTGAATGCATCACCACTCCTTGTCCACAAGTAGGTAAAGCTGTGGAGACATGTGGTCATGAGGTCATGGCCCTGCTCTCAATCCCACCCCATCTGTGCCAGTCCAGAGAGATGTTTTGCCTCTTCAGAGAGCACACAGACACGTGCCAAAGCACCAGGCTGGCTGGCATCCTGCTTAAGGCAAACACAAGACCTTTTTCTATCTGCCTGTACACAGTAGTTTGCTCCTGTTAACACACATGCAGCAAACATCTGTAAGCTAGATGCATATTGCATCATGGAAAAATGGTGCTTAAAAAGTAGCTTTGCTAGTGTTTTATGGTAGCAAACAACACCAGCTCATGCTGTGTTTTGTAAGAGGCTCTGAAGGGTGTATTCACATGAAGGCAGTGTGGGAAGTATGTGTTGTGGTGCCATGCAGTGGCTAAGTGAAGGTTTAATTGCTGAGGTAAGTCCCTCAAGTGAAAGTGAAGTAGACACTACTGAAAATTGGAAGTCACAGAAACTGTCTTTCCCATCTTTCTAACCGAGCAATCTGTTCTACTTAGTTTTAACCCATCTCCTGCCAAGAGTATGCAGAACTGCAAAGAGCCATAGGACTGGTGCTTTGCAGGAGTGTCAGCCAATCCTAAGGGTACAAAAATCTGCCCAGAGGTAAATGTTTAGGCAGTGGCTGATTGCATTTTGTTATGTTGACTAGGCAAAAGCTCAGAATTAGTGTGTGGGCAAGTGCTGCTCTGCTACAGTCCTTCTGCATGACCTTGTGCCAGTCATGTAACTCACTGTGTCTCATTTTCTGGAATAGCACCACTCATCATCACCCAGATCTGCTGCAAGCTAACCTGGCAGTTACTAGTAAGGTAGTTTAAGAAGCTGTGCTAGCATTCTAGAGAGAAACCAGTACTGAAATTATTTGAAAGCTGGGCACCTCAGGCTGGCTGGAAATGGTGCAGGACAAGAAAAATGGACTTTCATAATGTAGGGGCCCTTTAAAGCATAGGATTTGAGCTGCCTCAACGGTGAAAAAAGGATTTGTTGGGTGAGTGAGCACAGGTGTACTTACCCATACACTGCAAAAGCCCTGTGATTGCTTCCTACAAAATGGGTAGAAAGAGATTGCCATATATTTATTCTATCTAATGGCACTCCTTGTGCACCTCAGGGGTGTTCCCCTGCAGCCCACAAATTCTGGTCGGTTCCTGGGGCCCTGTGCATCCGGATGACTGATGTGTGATCTACTCTGCAAAGAAAACATATATTAGGAGATCTAATCCATAACAGCAAAAACATTCACCACGGCGCTTCTTTTTATTTTTTAAATCACACTCAGCCTGGGAGCAATGTGATGGGCCAAAAAAGCCAAAAGATGGGGTTTTTAAAGACATCTCACACGATCCTTTTCTCAAGCAGGTGACCTGGCTGCCTGTCCCACCACAGCCAATCTGTTTCTCCACCCAGCATCATCCCTGGGTGGATGTTTTATGGGGGCAGATGGAGCTTGAAGCACAACCTTTAGGACCCCTATCCACTCACCCCTGCCAGCACCCACCTCTTTTGCTGTAGAGTTTGTGCACCATACTTGGCACAGTTGATTTTTCCCAGGCTGCAAGTGGCAGTCACCTTGGTGACTGCAGGACACATCCAGCTCGGAGCTTGGAAAAGCTGGTGCCTCTCAGCTTCCCACAACGCAACAAGAAAGAGCAACTGGTTTTAAGTAACTCCAAAACAAGTTCAGGAGGGCCAGAACAGATGAAATGAGTGGTACAGAGTTCATTTCCCAGCAATATTAGTCATCTATTGCTTTTCCTCTGTTTCCCTGCTTTCTTTGCACTCAAATTCACAAGCACGCTCTGTCATAAAAAAGTTTCAGAGCTCCAAAATGGGGAGGAGAAGGAAGGCAGATTTTTTTCCCTTGCTTAAAGTTTTAAAGCTACCTCCATTGTGCCACCTGAAGGAGTTCTGAGTGTAGGAAAAAATAAACATAATATTGCAAAAACATTCTGAACTGTAAGAATATTACACCCATAAAAATGGCAGCCCAAGCATATAAAACTTTAACAGCAGCAGTATTAAAAATGCAGAGGGGACCAACAGGGAGCAAAAGGGAGAGCAGTAAAGGAGAACCTGGCAGGTGGAAACACATGAAAATATGTGGCTTAGCTCAAGTACTCTAGGCATCAGCCCAACCTGAACTAAATACTTTGTCACCCCAACATGAACCGCTTGTCAGCAGCAGCCATCGGGGACAGCATGGGGCAAAGGGAAATGGGTGCAAATGCCTGGGATTGATGAGCCAGCAAGGAAGTGGAAATAAAGAGCCCATCAGGTCAAGGGGGCAAGGATATTTCCAGCCTGGTATGTGGAAGGGACCACCACTTGCAATTGTAAGGTTGATAGCTATGGCTTTTCATGAAACCACCAAGCCAGTGAGTGTGGGAGGGGATGGGAGAAGAGTCAACATCATGGCTGGGAACAGGGAAGAAGAAGGGACTGGGGAATGTAGTGGGGGTAGCCATGCAGGTAGTCATCTGGTCTCTGCAGGAGAAAGGTGTTGGGACAAACTCTGCAGGAAAGATGGAGAAATACAAGACGGTACATGATAAATGGAACAAAGGAGGGGACAGGTTTCCCAGCCACAGTCTGTGCCTGACTTGCTTGAGTCAGGACAAAGGGGAGAGCAGGTCTGCCTGATTCACTATTGCCAGGCAGGAATGTGCTCGTTAAGATGTGGTGTCCTGAAAGAGATTTAGTCTGGGTCAAGAATCAGCCAATGGGTAGAAAACAGGCTGTGCTGAACGGGGAATTAAAATCTGGCAGCCGGCTCCTGGTAAAGTTCATCGAGGAGCTGTCTTGGATGCTATCTTAATCCATATTTTCTTTAAACGACCCTAGCAGAGAAAGCAGGAATGACATGAAGTTAGGAGTCCCTGCTAGTGCTGATAAGGGTTGGAATATTATGTAGGAGGAGCTGGGTGCCCTTAAGGATGAGACTGAGACAAATGGGATGCAATTTAGCAGTAAAAAATGCACTGCCGTGTACTTGGACACTAGGAACAAGAATTTCTGCTATATGCTGGCAGCTTATCCACAAAGCAGAGAGAGATCACTCAGGCATGAGATGGCTCTGAGCCACGAGCATCTCAGGGCTAAGAAAAGGCAAACAGAGGCACCATCAGAGTATTTCCAGAAGGGCCTGGAGAGAGCAGTGCCAGGGGATGAGGACCTGCTGAGACCTCAGCAGTGCTTTGGACCATGACTGAGCTGCTGGGGATATCTCCTTGTGCCAGCTCAACCCTCTGCCCTGCACCCTGATGGACCCTGGCAGCTCCTTGCATCTTGGGGGGCTGCATGGGGATGTGGCCACTTTCCATAGCCACTTCTTTTTCCAACTTGTCCTCTAAGAAGGAAGATGAGTTATTTAAGCTTGAGGATAATGCTAGCCATAGAGCAAATGCCTCTAAACTATTCCTGACTATGTTCAGACAAGAAATGACAGAATTAATGACTGCTGGAGGAACAAAATTCTGCAAAAGCTTTCCTGCAGGAATCCTAGGAGCAAAGCGCTGCCTAGTTTTAGCTGGAGCATTGCAAGCCTATGAAGGGGGTTGCATAACATAACTATGTGTGACAGGAGAAGATGTGACACAACAACCCGGGAGAACCTGCCCGATCTCATGATTTTTAAACTCATTATCTGTAAGCACAGCTATAGAAATCAATAAAACAAGGGCATCCAGCTAGGCACTGGTATTAAATCTGCAGATGAATCATGGCCAGTACTTTGGGGCAAATAAACAAGGTATGGTTTATTTCAGACTTGTCTTGGAAAGCCCCACTCATGACCTGAGAATTTAGAGTCTCCAGAGCAAAGCAAGAAAAGGAAGCCAAGATAGACAAAGCCATTGAACCAAAATGCCTCCTTTGAAGGGCAGTGCAGATCTCTAACGTGCTCAAAAAAAGGCAATACTGGGACAGACACAGCTCTTACCTGTGCCAGCTGTCCCACAGACCAGAAAGCCCCAAACCAGCCCATCCACTTACTCCAGCTCATTAGTTATATAAGTGGACAACAAATCAAGCCATAACAAGAATTTACCTAAACGAATTTTCATGGTGTGCAACTGAAGTCAATTGAAAACCGTAGATGTTCCTATCACACCCTTTGTAATTAAAATGACTAAAAGGCATGACCAAAAGGACAGTGAACAGTTTTACCCATCACTGCATGCCCTGTGAATGGGTTGGGAAGGCCAATGTGTGTCAAGGCAAGCAAAATGGTCACCTCTCAAGATCAGTGGTGGCTGGAGGTCCCAAGCAGGTCCGTAGCAAGGGGAACATCTCAAGAACTATGGTGCTGTCACCAGGGTTGGAGTTTTTGGGGCAGAATGGGATCCAGGTAAGCCAGAGAGCAGCAAGGGCCATTTTTGATGCTGTGTGGGATGCCATTGGCACCTTTGGCACGTGTACAGGTAAGGGAAATGGCCACCTGAAAAAAGGGTTGGAATACTAAAGGAATCAGAATAAGATTTGTGTAAAGGTATAGGGTCTCCAGGCTGCAGCATAGGCACTGACATCCCTAGAGGATGTTGGTAATACCTATAGTTACAGAGCAGGTGTCTTCACCACAGGGGTCACAGCGTCCTTCAGGCTTGCATGTGGCAGTATGTTTAGAGGGTGGCTTAGGCCAAGAAGGAGATTTCCTTTCACCTTCACTGTACTGTTAGGGCTGGGACTTGCTACCTCTTTTGTTCATTTTGTTTAATTTAAAAAGGCTCCTCCTGCCTCTGTCATTTGCTTCATCCATAGCACTAATGTCAAAGGGTAGAAGGTACTGAGAGGGGACCTTCTTCCCTCAGTTCCCTCCTGCACCTCACCTTCCCCAAGGGTGTCCTGATGGTCAAGATGACCTGTACAGTAGACCAGGAGGACAAACATGAGGGGATGCTGGGGACCAGCATAGGAGAAATCCTGGGATTTGTGATTGCACTGAAAATAGCAGTTGACTTTTTCTGTGATGCATATTGAATTTTAGAAAGCTTTATCTGTCCTCCGACAAATATGTGATTTAGTTTTTTAGCCTGACAGTGACAAGAGGGCCATCAGAAGGAAGAATAAATGGAGAGTAATTGCAGGAAATAACATGCAGGAGATGATCACCTTTTTCCTGGGGACTGCATTTTACTCCTGTCTCTTAGGTACTCTCTGGAGTTAACAGCAAATAGAGCTTTTGGCATGGAAGCACATCATGGGTTCACGGATGCCTTGGGTCTCTATGCTGTAGAACATTAAGGCCCCTACAAAGAATGACTTTTCAGTCACACCAAGATCTACACTTCTTTTTGTCTGCAGAGGTATGGAAACCTGGGCTTGACAGAAAGAGCATTGGGCGCCCCTGAAGCCTCCTGTATGCACGCAGCAGTGCTGCTCTGAGTACTTCAGCTGTAGAGTGCGGCATAAGACCAAAAGTAATGCTAAATAATCTCCCACCTGATTCCCTCCCTCCATACTGTCACATCCCAGATCACCCAGCCCTGCTGCAGTTATTCTCTGTACCCTGTCTCACGATACCCAACAGCAAAGGTGTGTGTATAGATGCTCTATCCCCCAGGCACTGCAGACCCAGGCTGCACTGACACCTCCTCTGCAGAGACCTACCACCCTCAGGCCCATCCTCATTGCACAGGCTGACAAAGCCACCAGTCCCTCTTTTCAGGGACCAAGTGGCATTGGGGACTTGCCTGAGCAGACCTCCAGTTCCCCAAGCCTTTTTTCTCCAGGGGAGCGAGACCAGGCATCTGGTTAAATTCCTCACTGATCCTTTCCCTCTCCTACCATGTCTCGTTCTTTGAGGGGTGCTTGCTGATGTGACAGCCCACCACTGTAAGATGTACCCACCCTGGCAATCTTTTTTCCTTGTTGACTCACTGCAGGGGGCAGGTCAGACTGGAGTACAGGAACAAGAGGCAGGAGAACTTCTTAGACCCTCTGTCTAGCATTAAACCTGAAGTGTGGGTGATGAAGCATCAGCTGCTGAATTACCCACAGCACTTCATCCTGTGGCAGCTGGGAAGATGCAATGATGACCTCCAGTGAAAAGATGCAGACTAACTCCACTATCTTTGACCCTTTTAGAGGAATTTGGTTTTTTTCCCTCAAGAGTGGAAGCATCAATCTAAAATTTAGCAGCCAATTCACTCTGGTTTCTAGATTGCTTTTAAAGCACCGGTCCTGTGAGAATCCCCCACTTAAGTTCACCTCCTGCCCTCCCCAGTGCAAGGCAGACTCCTCTGGCTCCTGGCAGATCAGCCTGGCAGACTGAAGTAACACTCTCTTCAGAAGTTTATCTTCTGCCAAACAAAAGAAAATCAAACCCCTTGATCCTCGCTCAGGAAATGAGAGCGGTTCTGAATAAACTGTTGACAGGCTCTGGCCCCGCTAACCTGGCTGGAGGAAGCAATAACTTCCTTGGTAGCCGGCTCCTCTCCTCCCATGGCAGAAGGACTTGCACAGCTTGGGGTGGGCTGGTTTGGGGAATGGGCCAGGGTCACTCTGCTTTCCCAGAGGTGACTGGGCTGTGGATCTCAGAGCCGGCCCCTTGCTCACACCAGGAGAACCTGGAAATTGTGATATGGCATGCAGCAAATGCCAGCTTGCCAGGTCTGCGGCTTTCCAGTGAAGGGTATTCACTGATTGAGACTATACTGGGGTTTTTTAGTCCAGATAGGCTTTGGCCTTCTCTCAGAAAGGCTGATGGTCCCCTGCTGAGAGCTTCTGCCTGACATGTGGGACACCGGTGTCTGGACCCGCATCTGAGCAGGGACACAAACTTTGTTGCCTCATGTCCTAAGCAAAGGAAAGCTGCCGAGGAGGAGAGGCTGATCTGGGCTCTGGCTCTCCCCAGCCCAGCACACCCTGTTTTGTTCATCCTGAGCTCTGGCCAGCAAGGTGGAGAGGAACTGGGTGGCAGTAACAGGGTGGACCAAAAACTCGGGCAGTGCCTTTTGCCCTAGGGGAGCTTCGGGGTGGCAAGCAGAAGGCAAGATGTGTGGGAGATCCAGCCCCCTGCCTACCAAAACCAAAGCTATGCAGATGCTCCTGCAAAGCCATCAGACGTCAGCATCAGCGTGTGACACAGCTTCCCCAAGATGAGAGATGAAGTGCCCCAGTCCATCCAGACCTGCCAGGGACAGAGGGGAATGTGCCGTGCTCTCTGTGTCCCAGCTTGTGTTGCCTGGAGGGTGCCTTGGGTTTCACTGTTAATCTGCACAGGATGGGTGTCAGATCCTTCCCAGGCCATGAGCACCCACCTCTGGGGCAGGAGCCCCATCCCTGCAGCCAGGGTGGGGGTCATTTAGCTCATGCAGCCATCGAAGAGGCTTTAACCTTTTTCATGTGTTTTATCTGGGAAAGAGCGATCTGCCAGAGGGTCTTTTATCCTTTGCCCATTCACGGCCTGCCCTCCCAGCTGTGATTTTCAGAAATACTCTCTGCTCTCCCTGCTTGGGCCAGAAAGTTAACCAGAGGGAATGCTTCTCTTCTGCCCGTGGGGAGTGCATTTAATTCACAGACAATTGCAGGTGGGCTTGGGCACCCACCTGAGAACATGAGTGCTGGCACAGGGTGACTGGCAAAGCTCCTGATCCCTCTTCCACTTTACGTTAGACTCAGACATTCTGATGCAGGAGACACACTGCATGGGAAAAAAAAAAATCCTTGTAGCTGCATTACACCTCTCAGAAGTGAGCTGATCAATCAGTCTAGAGAAATTAAATTTGTTTGGCTTGTCAGAAGGAAAGTCAGGAGGTGGCTCGACCATAGCTGACAATCCCCCCAGGAAGAGCTGTGTGCCCAGCGGATCCATCGCTCTGGCGAGAAGAGGCACAGTGCGATGCTCCGGGTGCGCATGTGCCCAAGTGCCCGGGCAGGCCAGCTCAGATCAGGCATAAAGGCATGCATTCACACCGTGAGGATAATTAACAACTTCAACAGCTTACCCAGGGACACAGCACAATGGCCTGCAGCCTTTAAATCAGGACTGACTGCCTTTCCCAAAGATTTATTAGATCTCCAAAGAAAGTCCTGGGCTTGACGCACAAATCATGCTCTGTGTTATATCAGGGGTCATGCTAGCCAACCGTAATGGCTCCTTCTGGCCTTGAAATTTATGGCTGGTGTCAGAGGGACAAATAACTCCTCCAGCGAGCACTGCTGGAGAGAGAGCTCCTGGGGCATGGCCATCATCAAGGAGAGCATGGCAGAAATGCTGCCCAGATGTCCCCGTCTGTCCTGCGTGGCAGCACAGCAGAAGCATGGCGGCTGCTGACGCTGTGCTGGGTAGCAACATGGGGACACAGCCCCCATCTCCGGGCTTACAGAGGGAGAGAGTCCTACGTGACCCAAAGCCCTTGTTGAAACCAGGAACATGAGTTGTCAGAAGGAAAGGGATGATAAATGTTCTGCTTATCTTTTAGGCAGATTTTGTTTTGCAAATGAGGTTTAAAAAAAAAAAAGTCTTCTGCCAATCCTGTTTTAATACTTTCACAGCACAAGGATCTGCAGCATCTCAGCAAATGTCATATACCTTGGGATGGTACAGCGAGACTGGAGAGGGGAAGTCAGGCTCCTCCCTCCCGTCACTGCCTGTCCCTCCATAACACTTGCCTGATGCAAATTTCCATTTCCTAAGCGAGCCGCTCATTTGTCTTGTGCAGAGACTTCCAATTTTCTTTCCATGCAATGATTGCAGCAAAGGCTCTGCAAGGGGGAGGGGGAAATCTCTGTAAAATGATAACCCTGGGGGTAAATCTTCAACAGGATCTGCACAGTTTTAGCTGTGCAATTGTCATTTACATTAATGGGAGTCATGCAGCTAAATAAGCATGCTGGAAATACCCTGGTCCCCAGCTGCCCAGTCTAAATAATAATATATAAAAAAAACCCAAAAAACAAACAGAGGAGAAGGAACAAAAAGGTTCTGTTCTGCCACCACAGGAGGTCAAGAGAAGACCTGTGGCAGAAGTGGAGATGTCACTCACTCCTCACCCATCACAGTTCAGGGCAGCAGGGAGTAAGCATTTGTGATGCTGGGAGAAGGCCGGCAGCTCTCGGGGCATATGTTACTGCAAATTTGAAATTAGAGCCACCAAGGGGATGCAAAATGACAAACCCAGCTGCCTGTGGAGATGCTGGCTGCCAGCAGAGTAAAGTGTCAATTATTTACCATTTGCTAAAGGACACCGCTTTCTGCAGTCACGCTGAAATATGTGTGAAGTGCATCTTAATCCCTCCAGCACATGGGCTGGTGGAGGCTTGGAGCTGGAGCAGGGCTTGGGGCTGGGACATCCTAGCGTGACTCCTGGCCATGCCAGGATCTGGCACTGCAGAAATGGCCAGAGCCACCTGGGAGTGTCACCTGCTTGCGCTGGCTCCCCCCAGTTCAACCCTGATGGCCAGGGCAGAGAGCGGGTCTGAGAACCCCCTTGGAGGTCAGGGCAGGGATGGGGGGCACGCAGCCAGCACTGCCTCGCACCCCAGTTCATCAAACCGTGGTTTCCCCAGTGAAAGCAGAGAGCAGGTGGCATCCTGGCACCTGATGCAGCACGGGCACAGGACACCTGCAGTCAGGACCTGTGCCTGGGACAGCCCTGGCCCCAGCTGCTCTGCTTCTCCCATTGCAGTGGGATGTGCAACTTGCAAAAGCATCAGGGGAGAACTGGCATTCCATGAACTGAGAGTGTGTGTGTGCGTGCGTGCAAATGAAACAGATGGTGAGGGTGTTTACATCAGCACTCATGCTGCAAGTGCTTAGATTATCTTCCTTCTAGCTAAATTAGGGCCCAATTTGGCCTGGGAGCATCACTTCAAAAAATCACTGTTCTTCCTGCTGTTGGTGAGCGTGGACTCCCATGGAAATCTTTATTCATCAAAACTTTCCTCTGGCCTGACCAAAACCTTCTATATTTGGGGCTCTGACAAGTCAGGGCACTTCACAAGCACTGGTGGCTGCTTAATCACCGGCCCCTCATGGGGTTCAGTCATTCTAAATAAGTCATCAAGGCCATGAGTCATGTCACAGGTGGGCTCCACAGTGATTCAAGAATGAGATGCTCCATCCTGATTTATTTCATGATATCATTACCAGAAGAAAACTCGTTTAGAAGTATTTCCAAGCCTCACGTCCCACCTCTTCTACTGGAGCTAGCAGTATCTCCTTGCTGCCTCGTTGGACAGCTGGCTGGAGGAGTGAGAGACACCACTCCACCATCAGGGCTTGAATGGTTTTAGTGGACGTCTCACTTGACCTCCACTCACTTGCTGCCTACCCAGGCTTTCCTCCAAGGGCTGGGCACATGGTAAGGTTTTTCCCTGGCTGGCTGGGACAATGTTATCCTCTGGGGACTTGCAGCAGTCAGGCACAAAATGAGTGCTGTTTCTTTGATGATAAGCCAAAGGGGAGGTATGAAGCCCATATAAAACTGTGTATTGAAATGCCTTGGCTGCAGCATTAATACCCCTGGTTCTGTGTCACCGCAAGGACAGCCACACATGATTGATGCTTGGCTGTTGGTATCGGTGGGTCATTACCATTGGCTGCAAGCAGCTGTTTGAGAGCTGTTTGTGTGCTCTTGGTATGCTCCGTGCACAGTTGCTGAGGGTGAGGAGAAATTCTGTGGCCAAACTTTCCATACTTTTGAGCATTTAGGCAAGGGACTGGGTGCCTTGTGCCCATGTAAGTGCTGGGATCTCGGGGGCAGCAGCCTAGAAATGCAGGTGACATGTGGCCACTGGCACCCTGCCCACCATGTGCACAGTTGCACTTTTTTTTGAGTGCCACATCCAAAGTGAACAAAGTGAAGACATGAGTTTTCTGCATGCCCCAATGGAGCAAAAATGCCCAGCTGTTCATTTTCTCCTCACAGGCACGCAGTTTCTCCCTCCTTATTTATCAGACTGAGAGTAAAGAAAATATTTCTGCCTGTAATCTGTTATCAGAAATGTTAGTGATAACTCATGTGTCAGCGTATCTGGCAAAAGGTAAGGAACCCCACACCCCAGTAAAACTAGCTAGGAACCTGAAAATAAAGGATTCTTGATTTGGAGTCAGCCTCTTCTGTTATCAAATAAACAGGTAATAAAATAACTCTATTTTATACTCTGCGTGTCCATATCTGGATGTGTGCATATGCAAAAGGACAAGACCCGTAAGATAAACAGCAGGGATAAACAAAACTCCTTGGTATGGTCCAGGTCTGCACCACAATCTGTGGGAATTTTATCATTGACTTCAGTGTGGCTTTACCCCATGTTGTATCAGCAGGTGTGACCTGGGAACTTTGTACTGCTGGAAAGGGAAATATCTCAGCATAAGGACCTGGCATTCACTTTTGGCCTCAGGAGGACCAAAGATGTCAGAGGCTGCTGTAGTGTGTAATTCATTTTATAGCACTTGTGTGATGGCTGCCATCGCCCAGTAAGCCATGCACATTTGGAACCCAGGATGACTAAGTCAGATGGCTTTGCAGGAGGTGGGATTGAAAAACTGTTTCATTTAAAAAAATTCAAACATTAAAACTTCCCTACAGATAGTTTTCACTGCACTGCAGGCAGCCTCCAGAGAAGCATGGGGAGCTGCTCTTTCAAAAGCAAAGGCAAGAAGCTCTCATGCTCCTCATGAGCAGGGCAGAGAGGAGCTGCACAATGCCACAAGAAAGTTGGGTGATGTTGCTGAGTGTGTGTGTGTGGAGTCACCTTCATCCTCAAGGTGCCCTGACATCCAGTTTTGCAGTAGCGTGGCAGAGGTGTACCCCGTAGCCCAATGTTTTGGGCCTTGGTAGCAGCATGACAGGAAGGACAAAATGCCATGCTGAGGGAATCCAATCCGTGCATAGCATCTCCCCACCTGACTGGCTCTAGCCTTTCTCTCAGAGCAGTGTCCTGCCCCTGGAGGGCTGCTAGCAGGGACCCAGCAGGACAAGCACCAGGTCCTGGGAGAGAGCAAGGACAAAAGCACTTCTCTCCCTGCTCCCCTACATACTCTATGTTCCTGTCAAGGTGGCCACACACCGTGCTTGGAACTACACCAATTTTACCTGTGGAGACTTCCAACCAGTGGTGGTCTTGAGCACAGTAAATTTCCTCTAAGAACTGGTATTTTGGCAGCAAACTGAACCGAGACTCAAGAGCTAAGGCAGCTCTCACAGAATAAATGAATATCAGCACCACCAGAATAAGAAGTTTAATGGATCAGGTTCAGCTGAGGCCTCTCAGGGTTTAGACTTGTTTCTTACACACCTCTGACATGACTTTCCATGTGGCCTGTCCCCACTTGCCAGTGACACTGCCACAGTCTTGTTCATTCCTCTTGTTCCCTTGCCAGCTGGGAAGATCACTGTGTCTGTGAAGTAAGGAACAAGTCAAGTCTCCTGTCTGAGACAAGTTTGTGCAAAAAGGTGGCTGGAAACACCCATGTTCTGATAAACTGGCCAGTAGAATATGGGAACCATGCAGAAGAGGATGATCAATGGGAACAACGAGCACCTAAATGTACCCCAGTCCTGGTGGTGAAAGCTACGCTCACTGTGGGTCCAGCTTCCCAAATAGAGCAGGGAAACTCCTGACAGGTTGATCCAGATGAGGCCAAGGTTGTTCTGGACTTTCACAAGAGGCCCTTTGCTCTTGGAAACTCTTTGGGAGCTGGGGACGAGGCCATGGGGAAATCCTTCGCAATGTCTCTTCAGGAAGGGAGTTGATCACCCTCGTGAAAGCTGAATGCAACTCCAGATACTGCTTTTGGGGCTCATGACACCACTGGCACAAGGGTGGAGAGGGCTGTGCCAGGTAGCACAATGTTTAAGGGAGCCCTTTGCTGCTCCCCCCACTTCAACCAGCCAAGGGCAGCAATATGTCTGTGCTCAGGATAGTTACCCACAATTTTCTTGACCATCCCATGAATTTTCTTGAGGTTTGATTCATCTTGTTCCAGTAGCAGTCTCTTTCTCACTTAATCTCCTTATTTTGCAGATAACAATGTTCCTTTTATCTAATAAATTTTATCTAATAACTCATGGGAGCGGTGGGCTCAGTAGGGTGTGAGGCTCCCCCCCCTGCCCCCTCGCTCCCCTCCTGCCCCATTGCCAAGCCCAAGTCTTGGCAGCCATCAGCTCTGACTCATACCTGGCCTTGGAGCAGGCCGGCAGGCAGCATCCAAACAGCTATTGCCTCGGGTGAAATATCAAAGGTGAAAGGTTTGGCTATTGACTGAGAAACACGCAGGCAATCTCACAACATTTGACTTTCCCCTGCTTTGTATTGACTTTCGTTTTCTCATTATGATAACAGGTAAGAAATCACTGCCTGCGTTTTCACTGAGACAGCTCTCGTCTAGAGACTCCAGTTCTCCCGGTCTCCTCCTCCCTTCCTTTTCACAGATTAGCTTCTCACCGAAATGGAAAATTATCTTCAGATGATGTTGGCAGAGGCAAGACTGACAGGAAGACAAATCAGATGGTGGGCATGAAACATAAATATTGTTAAACACTTACTTCAGCTTGTGTCGCCTGACTTCTGGGAAATTATATATAGCATTAAAAAACCACAGCTGCCAGTGAATATGTGTGTTAACGATGGCATGTCAAGTGCACAGCATCGTGCCTGACTCCCTCTATCAAAGTAACGCATAGGCACTCCAGCAAAGAACTGAAACCCACCAGGCAAGGGGTGTTCTTCATCAAAGACCAGCATCACATGGATCATAGAATCATGGCATCATATAATGGCTTGGGTTGGAAGGGACCTTAAATAACATCTAGTTCCAACCTCCCTGCAATGGGCAGGGACACCTTCCACTTGACCAGGTTGCTCCAAGCCCCATCCAGCCTGGCCTTGAACACTGTCAGGGATGTGGCATCCACAGCTGCTCTGGGCAACCTGTTCCAGTGTCTTACCCTACTAGTAGTGAAGAATTTCTTCCTAATATTTAATCTAAATCTACCCTCTTTTAGTTCAAAACCATTACCTTTTGTCCTACCACTACAGCCCCTACCAGAAAATCTGTCTCCATCTTTCTTATAAGACCTCTTTAAGTACTGAAAGGCTGCTATAAAGTCTTCCCAAAGCCCTATTTTCTCCAGGCTGAACAACCCCAACATTCTCAACCTGTCCTCACAGGAGAGGTGCTCCAGCCCTCTGATCATTTTTGTGGCCCTCCTCTGGAGTCGTTCCATCAGGTCCATGTCTTTTTTATGTTGGGGCTCCCAGAGCTGACCACAGTGCTCCAGGTGGGGTCTCACAAGAGCAGAGTAGAGGGAAAGAATCACCTCCCTCGACCTGCTGGCCACACTTCTTCTGATGCAGCCCAGGATTCCATTGGGTTTCTGGGCTGCAAGCACACATTGCTAAGCCATGCTGATCTTTGCATTCACCAGCACCCCCAAATCCTTCTCCACAGGGCTGCTCTCAATCCATTCTCCACCCAGACTGTATTGCTACTGGGGGTTGCCATGACCCAGGTGCAGAACTTTGAATTTGGCTTTGCTGAATTTTATGAGGTTCTCACAGGCCCACCTCTCAAGCCTGTCAATGTCCCTCTGGATGGCATCCCTTTCCTCCACTGTGTCACCCGCACCACTCAGCTTGGTGTCATTGACAAACTTGCTGAGGGTGCATTCAATCTCACTGTCCATGTCACCAACAAAGATGTTGAACTGCACCATTCCCAGTACAGAACCCTGAGGAACACCACTCATTGCCATATTCCACTCAGACATCGAGTCGTTGAACACCACTCTTTGAGTGTGACCATCCAGTCAATTCCTTATCCACCAAGTGGCCCCTCTGTCAAATCCATGTCTCTCCAGTTTAGAGACAAGGATATAACATGTGACAGTGTCAAAAGCTTTGCACAATTCCAGGAAGATGACGTCAGTTGCTCTTCCCTCATCCATCAATGCTGTAATTCCTCGTAGAAGACCACCAGATTTGTCAGGCACAATTTGCCCTTAATGAAACCATGTTGGCTGTCACCAATTGCCTCCTTATTTTGCATGTGCCTTAGCATAGTTTCCAGGAGAATCTGCTCCATGATCTTACTGAGCACTGAGGTGAGACTGACCAGCCTGTAGACGGAGATCATTGGGGAATAGCTTGTGTAATACATGTTGTAGAGATGCTGGATAATGGCTTGCATAGTAAAGACAGGGACAAGAACGGGGAAATTACAGGTGCATTAAACTGATCTCAGTTACACATGGGCTCAGAGTAATTGTTTCAGAAAAACAGTAAAAAAAGTAGATACATGGTAGTAAAAAAAGAAGATACATGGGTCAGCTGACAGTCATCCACAGGATCAAGCTAACCTCCATCTGTCACAAAATTAACTGATCTTAAAATGTTTTTAGGCCTATCCTAAAATGACATTTCCGTTACAGGAAGGCAAAACAGCCAATGCTGTTGTACCAGTCACTTCTCAGAGTTCAACAGGAACATACAGGGCTTGCTGCCAGTCTTCCAGTGAAGTGACAACTCTGGCACCGGCACACAACAGACTTTTACAGCAACCTACTCACAGGAGGAGACTGAAAGACCTGAGCTCGTGGCTTTTTCTACATCTTCACACTGAATACAAAGGAAAAAAAGATCTCCATGTGTCAGCCTTATTTTCTGAAGTGAACGAGTTAAGATAATCAGAAAAACATGTAAGCTAGAAGTTAGTTTTGAAGACTGAGGAGGTCCTAGAACATTTTCCAAAGTGCAAGAGAGGCAGTAAGACACAGGTGCACACACATGCCCCCCAGCATCTGTAGGCTGCAAGATGGTAAATTTATGTATAGGCTTATACAACTTGGCTATGTGCCGCCGCAGGGACATGAATCAGTGACCCAGGAGTTCCTTTCACCTCTGTGCTTTGTATGTGCCTCTGACACGCAAAATCATGATGGTCCTCAGAGCCTGTAAAAATACTTGTTAATCCATTATTAAATTCTGCTTAGTGCCCACAATGCGCGGTCTTAAAAGCTTTGCACTGCTGAGGTTTTCAGAAGGATGTTGTGTTCTGGGTTCAGTCAACAGAAGGCAGCAAAACCCATAAGAGTCAAAGGTCATTCATCTTTGCAGAGCCTCAGCATTTCTGGATTGACTGTCAGGGAAGAGCTTCCTTGATTCATAGCTATTTTCACAAACAGAAATGACCTTGCTGAGTGGTCATATTTTGCCTAAGAACTGGGTTTGCTCTCTTTGTAAGAGATAACCAGACACTAGCAAGTGCCATAATGGTGTAGAAGGGAAAAAGAGACCAGGAGAACTACCTTACTTTTTAAAGAGAGTGTGTGAATGGGGAAGACGGAAATCAGACACTTTGTCATTGCTTAAAATGCCTGCCTTTGAAACGAGAGAGCAACAAGAAAACTAGAGGTCAGTACTACTAAGCCAAGAATGGCCTTTTAAGGAAAGACACTCAAACTCAAATCCATTGCTGTCACAAGCTAAGCAAGGTAATGAATCATATTTTTCTATGGTGATTCTATAGTAGAGAACTTTATTTTTCTAGGAAAGCCATGTGGAAATTAAAAAACCAGACAAATAAACCATGCTTTCAAGTGCACATTTTGATATGAAAGACAACAAACTCCCAACATAACTCTTTCACCTTTACTTAAAGGTAGAACCTTCCTTGTCTTTGTGGTGGTCTTTGCACGTATATTCTTCTCTACCAACCTTCCTTCATGGCCAGCAGACTAATCTGTCTGCTGCCTTTGTTTGGTTCTGCAAAAATAATACATATTCCTGATCCCTATTTTTGAAGAGCCTTTAGGAAAACATAACTTGAAGAAAGAATAAAAAGCTATAGCAAAGGACTCCATTTCTAGGTAATTTCTTCTAAATCCTGCTTTGAGTTTATTACCCTGACAAAGAGTCTCTCAGTTGCAGAGCAGAACCCTACCTCCCGCAGGGGATATACTGAGGATTATCTACCCTGAAATGAAAGTCTGTTGACCTAGGGAAAACATTTCACTAAATAACAGCAGCTGTGAATTGAAGGGACCTGTGGGGTATTAGACACAGTGTAAAAGCAATTTGAACAGAGTAAGGAAAATATGTGGAAATAGTTATGGAAAGCTAGATAAAGTATGTAAAAGAATGCATTTGTGGGATGGCTAGAAGTTACGCAAAAGGAGCATACACTCGCTTTTCCACTGCTGCCCTCGGAAATGGCAACTGCAGAGGTACTCCGACCTGAGCAGAGTCCCACAGCCTCCAAAGGGTGCCATCACCCAGTGAGAGGTGACCTGGTCCCGCCACACTTCCCACTCTCTGGCAGGGCTCACCATTCCCCACAGATCCCAGGATGCTCCCTGCACTGCCACAGGCATCTCCCTGCCTGGCATCACTCTTCATTTCACTCTCCATGTTGTGCATACGGTCCCTGTCACCTACCCCAGATAACCCCGCCATTTTCAAGAAAATTATGAAGCCATGAATACTTGAGCTATACCAAACTAAAATCAGAGGAGGGAAAAACCCATGAAAACTACTAGCCTTGAGCCTGTCTTCCCAGCCCAGGGCCCAACAGAAATTCGGACCCCCTGGTAACCTTGACTAAAGCGACTTTAATGTTAGCAAACCAAAGAGAGAGCATCGCACCACCATCGGCGCCGTGAAGCTCTCTCTTTGGTTTGCTAACATTAAGCGCCAGAGCACGTACTTGCTGGCATCCCACATGGCCCCTGGACCACAGGAATGAAAGCATTTTGCTGTTCCAAGGAGAATTATGTAGATCCTGTTGCCCTTTCGCCCTGCGTTACAGTGATAATCTGGCAGGTTTTATTACTCCCCCCTCCCCCACCACAGAGAGTAAATTGGTTAGCAGGGGTAAAGGAGAGTTTCTGAAGGATGGCATCACAGAGGGAAAAATGGAAGGGGAACTGCTAAACTCAATCTCAATGCTCATAAAGCTTTTTTTTTTTTTTTTTTTTTTTTTTTAATCCTGCACAGAACAAAAGGTGATGTGAAATATGTTATTGGATTGGAAATATCTCTGGCAGGGAAATTTTTCAGTTGTTGAATAATCATTTGAGGCAGTGATGGAATTGCTACAACCTAAGTCATACAAAACGAGGATGGAAAAAAAGACCTTGACTTTTTTATGGAGTTTCTATAAATCCCAAGCTCAGCAGGGGCTCTGCTGTGCTCGGCAATGGGAGTTACAATAGTGGCAAAAGCTTTTGAAATTGACCGATGATGTTCACACTCCTCAGATTTGGGAGGGCTTCCTTCCAAGAACCCTTTTTTTAGAAACTTGAGTTTATTTTCCCAATTACAGCAGACCTGTGAGAAGCAAGTCCCTCCATGTGCTAGATATTGGGCACCAAGGGTTCAGCAGCTAATTGCCAAGCCCTGACCACAGCTTTTGTAAAAATAAATAAATAAATAAAGCCATTTGAGAAAAGGATGAGGCTGCATTGCTGGTTACAACACGTCCCTGGCAAGGCTGATATAAGAGATGCTGTTATGTCCCACTTGTCCAAACCAAGGGCACATTATTGACCTTCAGTTGCCCCAGTGCAACAGTTTGCATGTCCATTGAATGCCCTCGGTTAGAAGAAACATGTATAAATGCCCCAGAGAATTTTGTATTTTGGGGTTAGGTCATGCAGTGTGACACCTGCCCCACGAGCCCATGCCATGGCCAACCCACTGGGTGCTCAGCAGTGGGGAAGGAAGGAAGGGCTTGGGAGGCACAGGGCTCTGCCCAGAGAGGGCAGCCACCCGAGGACATGCAGATCCCAGGGTGCTCCTCCAGCCCGGCTTTCTCCAGGCTGCTTGCTGCTGTCCTTGCTGCATATCCTCCTGTTCATGATTTGCATGACTCAGCCAGGTATGAGTAGGAAAATGAATCTCATCATTTTCATGCAGTTAAAAATAATTTGTCTGGTGCTCTCTCTATTCTGCCCCTCCCCTCTCCCCCCTTTTTTTCTCTTTTTCTCTTGAAGAGAACTATTAGCGCATATTTAGGAAGGTAAATTGTCCCCTGAGTTAAATTAGCACCTGATCAAATATGTGCAAAGTGCTAATTGCACTTTGCAAGCAAAAGCAACTGAAAACAAGCTTTTAAGGCTCCAGCAAGCAGGCATGAAAATTGAGGCCATCCCAAAGAAAGGGGAGCATTTTCAGACAGCAGAATGCAGTATTACTCGGTGATAAAAGTCAGACCATTTCATCCTGAATAAAGGGAGCAGACAGGTAGTCATTTCTAAGTAAGTATATTGTGTAGTTCTTTTGGCCAGCACCCTCCACTCCAATTCTTCTTGAAGGGAGAAGGAGGTCCGTATGTTTGGCCCCAGAAGTTAGGCACATATATTTCTCAACTCGTGTAAGCTCAGGAAGCACTTCCTCAAGGAACGATGCCCATTGCTTCTTGCACACTCACTCTCCCATTTCTGGTGGTCTCAGCAGAGGCGTGCAGCAGGAGCTACGGGGAGGGCGCAGGGCAAGGCAGTGTAGCCAGCTCCCCAGGCAGAAGCTCATTGGGATGCCCCTGAAAGATAACAGAGGAAATGGCTAGGACCCTGCAATGCTCAGTTTCTAGCAGAACTAAATGTCTCCATTTGTTTAAAGTAATCAGATGGTTTGAAGGTAACCAGCTGTGGCTTTCTAAGAAGGGTATCTAAGTTTTCAGATGAGAGCCTCCTTTGAAGATGCAGCAGGGGGGGAGAAGATGGCCCTATGCATTTATGGGGCACGTGATGCCACTGGGGACAGAAGAGATGCCCTCAGAGGCTGGAGAGCTGAAGGATGCTGGTCCCAGAGGGATGGGGCACCCTGAAAGCCAATGGGGCTTGGTGTGCCATTCGTTTGGGAGAGTAGCAGGAGATCCCCAGTGCTGCAGCAAGCCTTGTCGGGTTTCGCTGAGACAGCCACTGCTCAAAAGTTGCTGTTTCTCTTCTCCCCCTGGTGCTCCTTCTAACAAGCTGTAACTTTACCTTAAGGAAAAAAAGAGCAATAGAAACCTTGGGAATTTTCAGTCAAATAACAATGAAAAAAATGTTGTTTAGATTGCAAAACCGACTACTCTGAAGGTAGGCAGGGTGAAGGCTGCCTGCACAGCCTCCTTCTATGTGCACTTTATGAAACAGGCTTATTTCTATGAGTACCTAAAATTTTTACCCATCTTTATATGTTTAGAATACATACTCAAAGGGCTAAACTTTGTGGTCACACAGGCAAGCGTAGATGTGGCATGTCCCACTATTCACATTGCTGATGCTGTCACTTTTCTCTTAACACCATTTTTGTGCCTATCCCTGGAATCTCATGTCCCCCTTTCCACCAGGAACAGCCAAAGCTTCCCTTCTGTATATTAAAGCAGAAAACTAAAACAGTCTCATTAGCCAGCTGGGATGTAAGTAGCCTCCTCACTGATACCAGTGGCCATACAGAAGAGCTACTTTTTGTGTCATCCTTATGGCAGTTACCCTATATGATTGGATTGATACTTACACATTTTTTTTAGTCATCCTTTCTCCTAATTTGCTTGCTTCAATAATTAACCAAATGATGTTAGTACTTCTCCCCTTCCAAGTAATCTTCACCTTTGTGCAGCTAACATGCTAATCTGCCAGAAAGCTACACAGCATTTGCATGTTTTTCCATCTAATTTGGCAGCGTTGGTGCTTAAAGCAGGTGTGATGCTAATAAGGCAACTTGAGCAATCAGCCCAGGTAGAGATTTTTGGATTGCAGAATTTTTTTGGAGTGTCTTCCCGTGTCTGTGCTCAGCACTAATTATAGCTGGGAGAGTGGGGAAGGAGGGAACCTGAGTGAGTAAAACAGGCTAGTAGGAAGGCTGTGGCATTTGCTTTTTCTGAAAACCTTTGAACAGAGGGTACCTGCACCTCAACTCAGGCTGAGCATCTCCCCCAGGGCTGTGCTCAGGAAAGGAGATGTTTCCAGGAGGAATAGAGGGTGTGCTGGTCCTTGTCTCCTCCTGCCTTTGGAGAGCACACAGATGAATAGGGCCAGTGACAGAAGAGCAGGGAAAGTTACCACTTGGAGTTTGGCATCTGCAGTCCTGCAGATGCATGTTTCTCCTGGGCCCCATAGCCATTGTTGCTTACCTCCTTAAAACTCTAACCTGCACCATACAGGTCTTAAAGGAGCTTCTAGCACGTGAGGGTGGGCAGGCCAGCAATGTTCCTCAGCTTCCTCCAGCCTGGGAGCACCTGGTCCCTTCTTGTCCTCCACCTCATTCCACTCCCCCTTCCCATTTACCCCGCTGGGCTGTTCAGCCCCGCAGATGCATGACCCACGTTCTGGGGTGGACGTGGAGTTTCTCCCAGGGGAGGGATGCATGCTGCTTCCCTAGGCTGAGAGCCCACATTCAGGACCTGCTGCAGTGCGCCACCCAACCCATTAGTAACAGCATCCTTTGGACAGGCAAGGATGTCAGGACTGTCTAGGTAAATTAAAATCAGTTCAATCTTTGCTGTCACATCAGCTCCTGCTCTGCCTTGCTCTCCTGCTTGCTTTTCTCACTCGGTTCCTGTTGGTGTTGGAGCACTTAAACTAACAGATACCTTGCAGTAGTTTTCCATAAGCAAGACTTCAGATTGCTCTAGGCAGAAACTGCCTTTATCAGGTTAAAGAGATAGGATTTTCCCCCTCATGTCTATTATCGTTGTTGTTGTTTACACCATTATTTATAGTTACTGTCACTATTATTTTAATCCATCTATGCCAGATTACGAGTTGAGAAAGCATTTGAGGATAACTTCTCTCTGCTTTTTGTCACCCCAGGCGCTACAGAGCTAAGACTCCGGTTGTTGGGAGGGAGGGGCCTGTCTCAAGACATGGGCATGAATTTTGAAGATGGTCCTGTTGTGTGGATATGAATATGCTTGACCATTGATGACTGTGGTGGCATCTGGCTCAGGCTTGAGTTAACCAAATGACCTCTGTCATTATAATACTGTTGAGGTGGATCAAAACCCTGGACTCCGATCCTACCTTGCACTGCCGTATTTGCCATCTGGATCTACTAGCACCATATATCAGACATTAGCAGAGAAAATCTGAAGAATCAGTTGCTTTCAGACCCCCACTGGGGAAACACGGCTCATGATAAAACCGCTTTGCAAATCAGAAAATGCTTCTACCCTGTATAAAGTTGTGGAGCAGCGGGTCACTCCTTGTTCTCTTTTGGACCTGAGCAACAACCCCAAATCAGCCAGAAAGGGAACTTTTCCCACCGGATTTCTGGCTCGATGGTGAGCAGGGATAACTGGGTATTTCACAGGCAACTCATTCCCTTCCCGTCACCTCCTGTGGCATGTTGGACCAGGGTGTAGCTCACCCCAGAAGCAGAGGAGGGTGTCATGGCCATCATGTCCTGCGCCGCCAGCCCTGCAGATGCTCCCACGGCTCCCAGCACTATTCCAAGATTAAATCTTACTTGACTTAAATTTCCTTCCACTGCAAACATTTCCTTGAATTAATAGTTTCCCAACAATAGATAATCAAAACACTTGCCTGTATTTTATTTTTAAATAAACCAGGTGAGAGTCAAAGCAGATAGAAAACAGACTGATTAATGAAAGGGGATGCTGAGGGTTTTTTAACTTTCAGCAGATGGAAAAGCAATTAATTTTCAGTTCAGTTCTGTTGTTTTGATTTATTCTTCATGGGAATCCTTATAAAGGCTTCCAGCGAGTTGTGGCCCCAGTTAAAAGCACGGCTGGGAAGGAGGCCACAGCCAAGCTCACTACAGGAGGGCCAGCATGGTTCCCTGGGGAGGATGAGAGAGGATGAGATCTGTCAGCTAGATGAAGCAAAGCAGGAACCCTCATTTGTTTCAAATACCTTCTTTAAACAAAGAAAAGGATCCTGGGTAGGAACACATTTAAGAGGAATCTCTCTCTCAAGGAAGAAAAATCCCGAGGACTTTTACCTCCACCTGGCCAAAACTTCTTCCCCACATTATCTTGAAAGTCTTGTCTTAGCAAAGGGTAGGCAGAAGACGTGGCAGCGTCCTGGGGCTTGGGGCTCCAGCCCCACTCCAGCAGCGTGCAAGCACTGAGCCCACACAGCACCTCCAGAGCCAGGCGGCTCACGGTGTAAGGCATCCTTGCCTTTATACTGGGAGCTACCAGCCTCCACTTGCAATTGTACATGTGCTTAGGGTGGGGTGAGGCTCCAAACATTTCAGTTGGGAAGCCCCAGATGCATGTATTTTTCCTGCTTTGATTTTGGTGGGGAATAAGGAGCCTGCATATTTCTGAGCACAGGTGTTTTTAAGCTGGAAATATTTTTTCTTGGTTGCTTCAGCCAGACCTACTGTCACCCAGTTCAACAGGCATGAGAGAGCATGGCGAGCAGGGGCTGCCTTGCTTCTCCAAGAATTGTCTTGCTGCAACTTCGGTCCTTCAGAGAAAAGGCAAGCCCTGCTTTTGGTGTGCTTAAACTCACTGACCTTAACTGAGCTGACCTTGCCCATGACCTTGAGCCAGAGGAACCTCCAGGCTGTCCCATGTGATATTTGTGCCCATAAACACCTGGATTAAGTGACCCATGTCAAACACAAAATGACAGCAACGTGGTTTGCTCAGTACTCACCCGTGACCACATACTGCTGCCCTTCCCAGGCAAGGAGGTGGTATTCAACAGGCAGCCACCCCTGGCCACACTGGCAGACCTCAGCAGTGCCAAGCCTGGATGACCAGGGGTGGAAACAGCCGGTGGTGGGTCCCCAGGGACCCAAGTCCTGCTTGCATGGGCAACTCAAGAAGTGCTAGCTACTCCCAGCTTTCAATGGCTGGTGACAGGAGCTGGGCTCCTGCTCCGGAGCCAAGGTCAGCGCTGTTTTCTTTTCCAAAGAGCACATGCTCGCTGGTGAGTTGTCACAAATTTGCAGCACCAGGAGTTAGGGGCATTTTTTTAATGTGAACACAATGTTATCTCATTACCTGCGCTCTCAGGGCACCGCAGCCCAAGGAAAGCAATGAAAGCATCTCTCCCCTTAGGGCAAAGCAATTTTCTAACTGGGACAAGAAAAGAGTTGTCCTGGGCCAAAGCCAGGCTGAAGGGATTGCTGGCCAAGGAAGAAGCTTTAGTCCTCTAAAGTCTCTCCAAAATCCCATTGGCAAAGCTGAGTTACACCATTGAGAAGTAAACATTCTCATTTTGAGATGGACTGCAGCAACCAAAGCTGTACAAAACACAGGCAACGGGCATTGTGACTTGGCACACATCCCTCGCAGTTCACTTTGTCTCGGTCAGAAACAGTTATGGACCTTTTGCCTGGCTTGACCCAAGGTAATATTGCTTTCCTAAGAACCAGGGAGTTTTTTTGAACTTGGCCCAGACTTATATGATTCTCATCTCAGGCTTACTTAACCTTTATGCGCCAACCCTTTGGTAAGGCTAAGGGACGCCAGGGTTAGTAAGTAGACCTGAAACCTGGGGACTCTTGCAGACCATGGCTCAAAACTGAAACAAAAGCTTCAGCCTGTCCACTCAAAGACTCCCATCAAGACCTAAGGCTGTGCTGTGGAAACACGCTAAATACAATCTTGCCTATGCTAAAGCCACAATGCAGATAAATTACCTGTGCTGCTTCGAAAAATGAATCTATTTTACCCCTTTAGATTGCAAAACAGGAATAGATCTCCTCCTATCACTGAAAAGCATCCTACTGTTTATTTTAGTTAGCAGACTGCTGCCAGAAAGGGAATGAGAATATTATCTCTGATGAGTCTTCTCATAATGGCAATTTTCTAAAAGAGGTACCAATTCTAGGTTTGTGTCAGTAGTCCCTCATCTGCAAGCCACGGAATAAACCTCCCAAGTCTATTACAGCATGCACCTCACCTCTCCAGAGCCAATGTGATAATGTCTTGACAAAGCAGCAATTCCTATTTTAACAGCGATACAGATTCTTCCCATGTGTGTACAAAGATATATTAAGCCTAGATTGTGCTCCTTTAAACCAGTCTAACGCACATTTCTCTTTCCCCACTTACGTGTTGGTTCTTCGCCACATTTGGGCTGCCCACCATTTAAATGCAGCTCTGTAGGGATGGCATCCTGCCTCATTTATTTAGAGGCACCTCATTTTAAGTCATTTGACCCCTGTCTGCCAAAGCCATTTGAGGGAATTAATGCAACGTCTCAAGAGGTCTTTCTGGCCTCTGTGGGAGGCACGAAGACACAATGTTCCTCACCACACCTGCAAGTGGGCCAAAGAGTCCACCTGCCTCCTCCTGGATCTTGCCAGCAGTTGGGTGAAAAGAGCCCTGATCAAAGAGCCCTCTGGTTTTCAGGCTTTACAAGAACCAAGACTCACCACCCTTTAAGCCTGTTTCCAGGTATGACTGAGATATATCAAAAGTCTTTGATCCTTGCACCATGTGGCAGGTGAGGTGAACAAGCAAGAACAAAGTCTGGAAACTAATCCTACTGCTTTGAGGTTTTGTTTGATAAGATTTTTGCAAACCCGTCTTTGTGCCTGGTCTTTGCACATAAAGGTTGTGTTGAACTGAATGCCTAAGTGGTGCAGCCAGTCTAGGTCTGATCACTCTGGGCCTCTTTTCTCCACTTTTAAAGTGCATGTGTGTTAAAAAATTGAGAAACGCTTGGGGAATACTCAGAAACTTAGAGGTTTCTTATAACCCCATATGGAGAATGCTGTTTAAAATATGGCAACACTGTTAATAATAAAGGTGTGCAACTAATTGGGCAGGATTTTAATAGACCACTGAAACAGAAACTTCAGCCATGGAGTACATACTGAGCATAAATTACACCGGCTTGTTCATCCCATCTTGCAGAGACCCTGGCAATATCAATAAGCCAAGAGCATCTGAAACCTTTACAGGATGCCCTTCAGCAGGACTTTGAAAATGAGCACTCCTGGTCAAGGACACGCTGGTTAAGTATATCCCCTGGGAGAAACTAATTCCTGTGCCCTGGCATTGACTGCAAACGCAGGAGTTACTCTGAGTTGTCCTGTGGTGGCAGGATCCAGAGCTCCCCTCAAAAGTACAAATGTCTCCCATCCTCCCCTGAACAAATTCTCCATGGACACAGGGTCCCAGCTGTGTGTTCAGCTGCATTGCCCTCAGCTTCCAATCTGCTCTTTGCTTCCTTGAAGAGAACTGTAGTTGGTCTAATCCAGTTTCCCACAGTTCCCCTCTCTTTTCTACCTTGGGAAACTGTGGGTTTGTGTCCAGGTCATCCCATAGAAAAAGTTGAGCCAGCTTCAGATCAAAGAAGGGAGGCAACTTTCCTATGGAAATTTGTGCTTTAAACTCTCAAGGAAAAAGAGATTCAAGTAAAAACTGGAAACTCAGAGCCAGGCTCTCCATAGGGACGGGCATCACAGACAAATGGGCTGTACAATACTTCCACAACAGCCCAAGCATTGGAAATCCACTCTTGCAACAACTGTGCTGGCATACATGAGCATGCACATCAATGCAGCAGTGAATATCTTGTACTTCATCATAAGCCTATAAAATGAGTGAGTCAAAACTGATGGTTTGTGGAGGTTCACAGATCTTTCAGTCAAGCCAAGGCCAAGTCTCAAGCAAACCTGAGCCAATGCCTTTCACTTGGAAACTGCAGGGTAACCTTAGACTCGATAGAGCTAACAAAAGAGGCATTATAAGTCCAAATCCACCAGGTTGCTTTGAGACCCTTTCAAGACCAGAAGAATGTGTCCCACACCATTTCCAAGTCCAGACTTGTTTCTCTGCTGTAGGAAATAGTGCTGCAATATGAATAAAAATGCATCAAAGTTCAATACCAGACCTGATAAAAGAAGAAGAACGATTTATTTTAAAACAAAATGTCACTCCCTCATACTGTCATACCCACATAACCCTGAGCACTGAGAAGTGTGTATCCTCCTGATCTGGCCAGGATTCTTCATGCTGGTACAGGGGACCAAGAACACTGGCTACCCAGTCCCCACTAAGTCTCCTGAGTGACACTGTCCAGGTTCAGATATGCTGTTTTTTACTTACTCAGAGCTGACAACGATGAGTCTCTCCATCCTGCCACACCTCTCAGTGAGTCATCAGGATTTTGTCTGCTAAGTCCTTTGTCTCCTTATCTGGGTGTTCTGGGAAGCTGCGCCTAGATGAACTTCTCAAAGACCTGCTAGCCCAGGTGGTGCCAACAGCTGCCATCCCTCCTGTCCCCCTCCTGTCAGTTACTCCTTTTGGAGTTTTGCATACCTATATTCCCATTCATTCTCCTTTCATAGCAGTCTCTACATTTCTATCACAACTTTGTCTACCGTCACATGGGCTCCACATGAGGCTATGTTTGGATACACTTTTCGGCTGAGCTCCAGGATGCTAAGGGATGAAAGGGAGAGCCCAGCTCTCCCTCAATCCACAGGAAGGGTTCAAGGGGTTCAGCAAAGTATGCTCCAGCCCAGTCCTCTAGCAGGTCTTCTAAACTCAGTTCTTCCCAAGCACAAGGCGGGTGTTTTGAATAAGATTCATCTGCTTAGACGTAGACTTAAAATTATATGTCTTCTTCTGAGCTTGCTCAGCCAATGGACACAGCTCATTCTGACAGCAATACCTCTCTGACGGAGATGAATTAGATGGCATGTGCCCATGGAGTCTGTTTCTTTCCATTGTTTACCCAGGGAGAAAAGGACAATGAGCTCAGACTGAGATGTCTGCTCTGTAGACAGGCCTCTGAAGTTAGGTGAGCTGAATCCTATCCCTGCAGCTTAAAGAAGAGCAAGCAATAGCGTTGGGAATTGGATGGGTGGCAGGGCTTCCCATTCACAACCTGACCCCAAGCCCTTTCTCAGCTGTGTATTGCACATGCAGTCCGAGCTTCTCCACACTTCCTACAGACTTCCTAAAAGAGTGAGCAAGCTGAAAGCAAGTTTCCCAGGATTCTTCCTCTGCAGACTCCTCGCTGCGTTCTCATCTCACAAGCATCCCTCTCCTGCCAAGATGCTGGGATGCTGGCAAGGCCCTTAAGTTTGCCTGTCATCCCCCTGTAGTGCAGCAGAGTTTGTGGCTTTTGATCTTTTGCCATATCGATCTAAGCTGGCTGAAGGATGGTCAGAAAGTGCTTCGTGGTCTAGGGTACATTGTGGCATGGGAAGAAAATGTTTTGTGAATTGTGCTGGGCAGGACAGGCTTTTATGTGGTTGCTTGTAACAGCAGGGGACTGGATGGGGTGACCCAGGTGGTCACTTCCCCACCAACATTCCTTAGTGCACCAGTAGGACAGGTCAGCATCTTGGCAACCTCCAGTTTGCCTGCCCTATTGACATGCAACTAACTCCTGGGTTTTGCCTCTGGCTTTGATTCTTAAAGGACAAGCAAGGGAAATTTCATGTTACTGATGGCCTCCTCTAAGCATGGGGGAGCTTTGTTGCAAGCAAGAACGGACTGCAAGCAGAATAAATGTACAGCCAGGGTCCAAGGGGAGCACTAAATGCCAGCCAGTGTGTCGGTGGCAGACAGTGAGTTTGCAGGCTTGGGAAGGATGCTGCTTGCAAGTGTTACAAAAGACCTTGATGACTCCGGACATCTCTGCTGCACATGTATGCAACGGTTACCTCAGTAACAGGTGTTAAAAAGTCCCGGCTTGCTCAGGAATAGGCGTTGCCACCCTCCCTCTTCCTGTAAACTCCTATTCTCAGCATGCTGGCAATAAATAACCCCCTTGTCATGCACCATGGGCACACCAAGTACTCAAACAGGGCCACCCTTTGGAAGGGAGGGTTATTTTCAGCAGTGGATTTTAGCTGAAAAGGGGGAACTCTGAACAGAGGCTCTGGCATTTGCAAGGCTTAGCTGAATTGCCCATGCCTGCTGGTTCCCACAGTCCTCCCGGCGTGGTAGTGTCACTACGTCCACACAAACAAGGGTAAAGTGATAGCTTGATGAATGTCAGCAGTCTGGCACTTGGTGTAGGTGCAGTCTTTGCTCTTTCCTCAGCTGAAATACAATACGGCTTTGTTGTTCTTCCACAGTCGGCAGGGATGCATCCTGAGAACCCGCTGAGCCCAGTGACTTGGAGAGAGGAAAGAAACGGGGGGGAAAACTCCTTATTGGTTTGACGGAGAGATACTGTCTCTAAGATGCAAGGAAAAGGAAGAGCTGGATGCCTTGTATGGTTAATGGCCAACAACAAGCAAGATTTTAATCTGACAGGCATATCAAAATGGCCCTCTAAAAGACCACCGTATCACTCTTCTTCCTAGAGGGGACATGTTTCTTAGTTTCTATTTGCAACCTGAAAGAATTTCTTCTATATTGGAGCCTTTAATAAACCACACTGTCTGCAGGTCTGTTTTCTTGCCTTGACTCAGTTTGGATTAACACGAGGCCTGCTGCTATTCACCATCCTCCTATTTTGCATCTCTTCTGTACTCCTTCACCCCATCAGTGTGTGCCTCTGTCCTGGCAGGGTGGTCCCACCACGGGTACCGTGTTAACCCCATGTGCAGAGAGCTGGAGCCCTGGCTGCACTTGCAGGCAGGCTTTTTGTGTGAGCTCTGGTCTGACAGAGGTGCTCAGGGGACCTGCAAAGGCATTGCAAGGAATGCCTGGAGAAACTAGGGCTGGGCAGGGCTCTGCAGAAGGACAAATACATGGCTAAAGCTAGCCTTGCCTCCTGGACCTGGCAGTGATTTATAAGTGATCTGCTGCATAGGCACAAAGCAATCATGGCCGGGCAGAATGTGAGCCCTTGGCGGGCCAGAGGGAGGCAAGACCATGGGTTTCCCCTGGAGATGCAACCCTGATGGCCACCAATGCAGAATGGAAATGTATTGCATACACATGTAGGTACATTCATGCTATTTCTGTGACTTCTGTAGCCTCCCCACTGCATGTGTACAACATACAGATTAGTGCCTTCCATTATACACAGCAGATGTGTCTGTTCATTGCTTGCCATCTTTCCTTCCCAGCTCAGAAGGAAAGGCTCTAGTTTTTTGAAAGCACTGCTGTTGAATTCATCCTGTGGAGCAGTCGCCCCAGGGGTGCAACATCAGGAATTAATACCACCAGGTGAGGAGGAGTGAGCTGCTGGAGAGCAGCTGGGAGCTGGCTGCAAGAAGGGAGGTGATGCGGAGGCAGAGTGAGAGCTGGAGTCAGAAAGGCTGCACCGGTCTGGGTGCAGGGCAGTACCAGGGACTGGTGAGCGGATCATAAGGCAGTGTCCCTTAGGGGGAAGACACTGGCCAGTAGAAAGGTTCAAAGGGAACCCAGTAAAAAAACCCTCTGAGCGTCTCTGGAGCAGGTGAAGTTGGTGCTTTGCTATGGAGCACACAGCACATAATAATAAAAAAGTGGCTGTTGTTCCCTCTCGTTGTGCTCTTTCTAGCGGAGCCCAGCTAATGCCCCAGAGATGCCCCAGGTAGCATCACTGTACCCTCACCTGCAAACCCAGCCCAAAGTCAGGCCCTGGGCCCTTCCCTTGGGGTGGGTAGGGGGGTTTCCACCGATGCACAACTTTGCCTTCTCCCCTGAGGCGTCTTCACCACCGCCTCACGCTAGGGATAGTTTGGGGTTTTCCCAGGGAGCGTCTGAATTGCTGGCCACAGGGACTTTCTCTGGGAACTTTTTCTCCTCATCAGGACATGTCTGAATTTTTCCCACCTTGTGTGAGCAGATGCTGCCAAAAGGCTAACTGTAACGGGAGTAACAACACCCACACTTTCACCCGGGGCACTCACCCACCAGGTCCAAAACACCATGAAAGCCATCCTCCGGGCACAGATGTGCCTGGCTCATGTAGGCACAGCAAACCCCTGCAAGCATTGCCAGCTGCACTTGGTGCTAATGAAGGTAATCGGAGGAACTTCAGCGCAGCTGGTCTTTTTCCTTAATATCCTCCTGGGTCCTGGTAACCAAATCACTGTTTCCCATCTCTGGTACCTTCCTGGGCACTGGGTGCCCTTGGCAAGAGCTAACTCGCAGATTGGCCCTGTAAAAGAAAACGCAGCTGCCAGGAGCCCCTGCACTTCCCATGTTCTTGTTCATGCAACTCCTCTTCCACCCCTCCACTGGCTTCTTAAATCTTGTCGCGCTTAAGCTTTGGTCCCTGCTGTCAAGGGGCTCAATAATCCCCTCTCCCCAGCTCGCCCCTGCCTTGCAGCTGCCTGAACTCCTCTAATCTCTCTGCCCAGAGCCACCTGAGCAGAAGCACTTCATGCAGTTTCTGTACCCAGAGCACTCAGGTTTAAAGCAACCCCATGTACAAGAAGAATTTCCTCTCCAGCACCTGTATACTGTAAATCTACAAGGCACTTTTTAATATGAAAAATGACACCTAATTTTCATGCTTATCTTATGATAAGAAATAACGCAGTTTAAGTGTATCATAGCAGTGGTTTTTTCCCCTCTGTATTCTCCAGACTTACATCTTCTCTTTCCTTAAGATTTGTCAGAGAAGTGAGCTTATCAAAGAAGAAGATATTCAACCAGATTTTTGCTACTGGTGCACCGCCTTCGAATTCTGCTCCCCTTTACTGGTGGAGTTTACCTTGTGTTACCTGAGTGACGACAGTGCTTCTGAAACCATGGAAGAGCTGAAGTGTAGGCATTGCACAGGAAAAATTTGGCAGATAGCCTGGCAAATCTCACTGCTCTGGCTGTCCCTCCACGTGCCACTCTGCCCTCTGCAGAGGCAAGTGCTGCAGACCAGAGGGTGCAACAGTGGAAACGGGTAATGCCTAATCCACTGTAACAACCGTGGTCAAGACTCATCTCTCAAAGCCTTCACTGGCTTATTGATCGGCTATAGCACCCAAAACCTCCTGTAATTTTTCCAGCTCTGCTAGCAGATATAATGAAAAATATTCCCTCTGTCTACAACCCTTTGACCTGGCTGTATCCTGAGACATTGCAGCTACAGCAAAATATGCTGGAGATCTTGGAGTCTGGTTCTCTTCCAAGGTAAAGAGAGCATTTCACCTCAAAAACTAGAGAAACGTGAGTTCACATCTAATTTATTGGGGGAGTTTAGTCTGTGCTGTAAACACATGGTGAGTAACTCCTTGGTGCCCTGAGTGCTGTGGGGGTCACAGGGAGAGGGGGTTTTGCCACAGTAACTGCTCAGCTCAGATTGACTCCCTCTTGCCAAAGCATCCCTGCATACAAACCTCTCCTGCAAGGGCTGGTGATGAAAGGCCAGTACAAACGAAACCACAAATGCTATGGATATGGAGTTTTCCTTCCATTCACGCGGTCTTACTCCTAAATTTACAGGTAAAATGCTGTCAGACTCTGCTGTCTTGGTTTTATGTTTTGGTTTGGGGGTTTTGGATTTTTTAATCTCTCAGTTAAATTTTCAGCTGCTTGGTTAATGATCTAAATATGCAAGTTGCATGGTCAAGCTACCTTCTGCAACTTGCCTCTGATTTCTGCTGTACTCTGCTGGAGACCATTTACAAGTATTTCAGATGCTGGGGTGGCTCCTGCACTTTATCCTATCAAAGGAGGAACCAGATGAAAAATGCGTATATAGCCTGTGTTGTGGTTCTGTTTTTTTAAAAAGTTTGTGTTACTGAACCATAAATGAGTTGATCTATACTTAGTACTTTAGCCAGAGACTTTTCCTCTGAGTTACCAGCCTGCTCCCCAGGGAAGAAGCCAGAGTGTGGCTGAGCTGCTGTTTCCGAGGAAGATCGAAATCTTTGTTACAGCTAACTTCACCGGTTCACTCATCAGTACCATTTCTTGTTTGGGTCTTCCATGCATCCCAATCTATACTTTTCTTACTCCATGCTCACTTTCTTAATAAGTTAAAATGACAGGGAATTAGTAGTGCCTGGAAGACAAAAGCCAGTCTGGCAGGCTTACAAGTCATCTCTGGCGTGTACTGCTAGATAAACTACCGCCTAACAAAAAATTGTGAACCATCGCTTTCCTTTACAAAGTCCTTTCCCAGGCTCCACTGAATCAACCTGCCATTGTTAATTAAGTTCATTGTATTCCACTTTCTCTGTGTTGATGTGACAGGGTATTTGTTTTGCATTAAATTCAGGTGAAACTTTGAGCTGATGCTGAAAAACATTGAGAAGCAGAAATCATCAGGGGAAGCCAAAATGCTACAGAGGCTGCATCAGCTTGTTGGGCTTCCTGGTTTCAGTCCCCTGGACAGGGTCATATATTCTGGAGTCGTGAACCTCGCAAAGGAAATAATGACATATCCAGAGACTGAAACAAAGCTATGTATAGCTTTTCTTACCCCTATGGCCTGCTGAAGCACATAAATAAGTCAGGCATTTTGCATTACTGTTTTGTGGACCATTTGGAAGTAGTTCATAAATTATTGCAGAAGAAAGGTCAGGCTCTTAATGACTGCTTTGGAAAATCAGCATCTTTGGGAAGGATTTGACACGCTTTGTTTACAGTGAGAGAGAGTTCAACATACAAATCCTCTGAAACACCCAAGGAGCCTTCCAGCAAAACCAGCGAAGACAAGGCTAGCCATCCCAAATATTTCTCCTTAAGTAAAAACAAACAACAACAAAAAAAGCAGGAAATTAAACCCCAGACCTTCCTTACTCAGCAGAGAAAACTATGAAGCAGGCTTCTTTCGAAGGTCTTTATAGCCCAGCTCTGAGCTCTGGCGACAGACGCCTAGTGAGTTATCTCAACATAAACACCATCAGTGCCAAACGCCGCTCTGGTGTGAGACCTCAGCCAGGCATCCCAGGCTCATGCAAGGGACAAGGGTGGACTGAAAGGGACCCTTTTGACCAGGGACCCCCGATGGCCTCCAAAATGTTTGGGGGGAAGAGCAAAACACTTTGGGGGGCATTTTTCCCCTTGGCTCCCCCTTGTTTCCACACTGGTGGCTCGGTGGCAGGGCCACCCCATCCTCCAGGCGCTGGCATGGCTCGGCACAGGGAGGAAAAGGACTGTTAAAGGTGGCAGCAGGACTTTGGCTCTAAGCAACTTCTCAAAAAAAACCAACAACAACAAAAAAAAACCAAACGAAAAAAAAAAACCAACCCGCGTTGCAATTAGCAATTTGGAGGGCAGACAGTGGTGCATTAAGTCCTGTGGTGAGGGGCTGACATCAGCTTGAGTGGGTGGAAAACCGAGACAGCGTGGACAACGGTGCTGCTTTGCTTCCTTTTGAGCTCATTGTCAAAGAAGAAAGGAAAAAGAAAATTGAAATAATTACTGCTGGGATGGGGGGGAGAGAAAAAGAAAAAAAAAAAAAAATCTCTGGAGGAACATGCAGGAGACGCTCAGCAGAACACCGAGCGTGACCGTTCGTCTGGGTGCTCCCGGGGGGACACGTTCGGTCCCACAGCCGAGGGGCTGCTGCCACCTCCCGGCGCGCCGGGGCGCGGAGCGGGGCCCGGTACCGAGAGGGAGGGAGAGCATCAGCCCGCCGAGGAAGGGCCGAGATGCGAGGCCAGCGCCGGTTTTTTGAAAGCGAGCAGGGATGGTTGGATGAGTATGCGCAAACCCTTTGGTACGGGCACCTCTGAGCACAGCCTTCGAAGTGTCAAGGACATAAAACGGTCTGTGTGCAAATGTTATGGTAGGTATGCAAAGTTTTGTGTATGCTGATATACATATGTGTTTAGATTACTACATTGACGTCCTTAAAGGCAGAGCAGAGACTCCGAATTAAGCTGCATGTTTTTTTCCCTGATGAGACCCTAATAAAATGATGGATCAGCTATGAACTCCTCCCAGGGAAAGCACTGCAAGGAAAGCATGAAATTCCCTTTTTCCCAACAGGAAGCCAACTGCCAGCTGGGCCACTGGCTCCCCTGGGACATACCAGTCCACCCCAGGCAATGGCATGCTGTGCATGAGCCCCTCAAGAGGTCTCGTGCTGAACCTACCCCACACCCACAGCCTCCCTGCCTCTGGGCCCTTACACAGGCTGAGTAACCATCCCAAAATAGCCCCAGCAAGATATGGCAGCACACTCGAAGCAATGAGTGCTTTGCAAGGAGGACAAAGTCCCTGCGCTTGTCCCCAGGGCCTTGCAGATCAGCCTCTGCCTGTGCCCCGGGGCTAGCTGTGTCTCTCCCATGGCCCCAAAGCAGCCGCCTGACATGCACTAGCCCACGGATCGCATCATTACTGTCACTGCAGTTTGGGCAGACCACCTCGTTGCACGCTGTGGTTTGAGAGCGAGGAATGGGCACAGCAGGAAGCACTGCTCCTTTGTGTCAGATCTCAAATTGCTCCTGTGCTAAAGCCTCCCTCAATTTCTGCGCCTGCCCGGCCAAGGAGATACATCTCCTATAGCTGTGTGCTCCACAGCACGCTGGAGGTGGCAGCCACCCCACCAGGCATGCCAGACATCTGTAGGAAGTGGCCAATGGTTCTCCCAGTGGCCTTGAACTGGTGGGTGGTGTGTGGCCCCCAGCCTGCCCCCTCCCGCAGTGGCACTGCCCCGATTTACAGGCTCCCCGGCACTGCTGGCACCCCATCCCCGCAGCGATCCAGGCGAATGTGGGCTGCAAAAGGGCAAGCTGAGCAGGGCGTCAGGCAGAGCCACGGGGCGACGCGTGGCGGCTGGCAGGGATTCCCCAGCAGCACCAGGTTTTGCCGAGACCCTGCCCAGCCGCCAGCACCTCTGCTGAGGCCCTGATGGCACGTGGTAGATCTCTGCAAGGTAGCTGGAGGATGGCCTTTGAGACAGAGACAAGTCCTCTGAGTTTTGGTCAACTTACATCACTCCATCATCTTGCCTCAGCCTCTGACTGAGATTTCATTTTTACCCCACTTGTGCTGCGCTCTGAGATATACCACAAACATCTGTGCCATATCCCAGCCTCACATTTGTCCTTAAAAGTGCTAGTTAATTACAAGCTAAGTGCCAGCCACGTAACCCAGCTCCAGCCCTGCTGTGTGGGCTGTGTACAAACCCGACTGCGCTTCCCCTGGGAGAAGCCCCACAGCTGGATCAGGATGGGAAGTGAGGGACGTGGCAGTTACCTGCTCTTCTCATGCGAGCTGGTGGTTTTCCAAGCCAGTCCTGACAAGAGGTCACACCAGGGACACAAGTTCTGGGTTATGGGGGAGCAGAGCCCATGTCATCGCAGTCTCCTCTGTCTCCCAAATCTATGCGCCTGACACAGCGGTGATAAACTGCAGAGGTGTGCCCACTGTACCAGTGCTACACACTTTTGAGAGAATGGGGGGGGGGGGGGGGGGGGGTTGGATGTGTTTGGAGCCCTTTTTGTTGCCAACAGGAGCAGTTACTGCTTTTTTTAGCCTGAGATCATAAGAGACCTCTGTGACAGAGCCCAGATCTTGATGATGATGATGATGCCAAGGAGATGAGGGGTTATAGTGGTTGCACGTAACAGAATTTGCTTTAAGAAAAAAAAAGGGGGATTTGCTAATAAACTTTCAGACTACTCCCAATCTTTTTGTAATGCTGGCTAACTTGCAAATTCATCAGAAGACAAGAAATGCTGGAGTTGTGCAATCCGCATTGGGTCCATGTGCCTGCTTGCCTTGTGCCCTGGGTTCCCATCTCCCTGGGGAGATGCCAAAACTCAGCTGCGGGGGAAGGGAGTCCTTTGGTGTGCCAGAGGGCAGGAAAGGCCCTATGGGGACATGGCTTTGCTGGGAAATTCCTCCCCCTCTTTCGGGCTGTCCTTCTGCCAGAAGCCAGGGGACAAAAGTCCAAAACTAATGGATAAACTGGGGGTGAGAGAGGGGAACGTGGCATGTGCTGATTGCCGGAGCCCTTGCAGCAAGGGCTGTGTGAACTCCGTGTGCCTTTTCCTGAAAAGGATGAGGAGGGTCCTCTTTATCCACCTGCCACGAGTTGACAAGGGGACATCCCTGGCCCAAGATGCTCAGGGACAGCTTCCCGGCTGGTGGCCTGCAGGTCAGATCCTGCCAGACTTTGCTCCCAGCTTTTTCTTGGAGGAAATGGGATCCCAGCAGAGGTGACATACCCTGCCCAAGCAGTGCAGTGCTGAGGACAGGAGGGGGCAGGTACAGCACCAGGAGCTGATGGTATCCCCCATGTTGCTGCCACCACCACAGTCACTGGGACTTGTAGTGCCTCAGAAGGATGCATGTCCCTGGACCACCATCTGATGCATCCCCCTCAGAACCCTTTAACAATTTCCCCAGAGGGGAAGCTAAAGTAATTTCTGCTTTGCTGTAGGCAAGCAAGGTTAGCACTCTGAGTGAAAACAGACAGCAGGTAATAAAAACACAGTGCAAGAAGGGTGAATAGTCAGCCTGAGCAAAACCCCCTGGTCACAAACTGCCCAGATGCTGGAAGTACCATCAGTGCCCTGTGGGCAGGGACCTCTCTCCACGATAAAATCGACCGAGTTGCTAACCAAAAGACATCCAAGAAAATTTTTTAATCCTTGAAGAATGTTAACAGGACCTTATTAACAGGTGAATTTTGCGGAAAGCTGTGGTGAAGAGCTCCTTCTTGAAACTGTGATCACAGGCTATGAATGACAAGGCTTTCTTTAAATGAAAATTAACCTCAGCAAAGGGAAACAATTTTTGCAGAGCCAAGCGCACAGAAGAGGAGGAGTATCCCAGAGCAATGTGACTAGGAAGACTTCAGGGTGAAAAATGTGAAATATTTTGAGTGACACACAGACACTGATAAGCAGGGTGGGTGATTGCCCATGCTTAAGCTCTTTTGCAAGCGGACAAAACCCCCGGGGCCGGGGTGTCTCTGGGCCCGGGGACAGGCAGGGAAGCCTTCAGCAACACGTTCCCTCTCACACACAAAACACCACCAGCTGCCCGGAGTGTCCTCACACAGAGGCTTTTAGCAGCAGCTTATGTTTTTAATTAGCTGATGGATTGCAAAGGACTTTTAAAATCAGCCCTTCTCAGGGCAGCAAGACTGTCAAGGTCTGGTGTCCCGAGAATTTGCCCCAGAAGCAAGGGGCTGTGGGGTCCTTCGGCACCTGCTGCATTGCAGCACCAAAGCTGCTGCAAGAGCTGCTGCCCCCTCAGCATGGCTCCTGGCTTACCCCAAACTTGCCCTGATTTTCTATCATTAAAACTTTCACTTTCTGCCATCCAGACAGGAAAAGGGGCCCAAAAATGCTTCACCTGTCATTTCATGGGACAGACAGAAACACACACTGCTCCAACACCTGCAGGTAACATCTTCACATAGATCACGCTCAAAATCTGTTTCCCTGTTTTCAAATCTCTAAGAGGTTTGAACGGGGGCTGAATGTTTGGGGCTGGGTTTGGGGTTTTTTTTTCCTCCTGGCTTTGCCAAGTTTGTGTCAGGAGAGATGTCAGCACGTGGTGGGGAGGCGACTAGGCTCCAGCGAAGAGATGCCTCCAAGGGGAAAGGGGCAGAGGCCAGGGGCCTGTTAGCGCCAGGCAAAACAGCAAGAGACAGCCTCTGTCAAAATGCCCTTTCCATGCCTGTAGTAACAGCTCCCTCCTGGTACGGAATTGCCCTTTCCCCAAACACGCTCATTCACTCCTTTCCCCTGGAGATGAAAATGCAACAGGCTGCACATTTTTTGGTAGAAAGCTTTGGGATTGCCCAATAATTAATCTCAGTACAAAATAGGTTTAAAATAGTGTCAGGCGCCGAGGGGATTCCTTGCTTTCTAATTACCAGAGAGTAATTTCCTTCCTTTCCCTCTCACCCCTGCTTCTGCAGCACTCCTCCCCTCCTGCAGCCTTGCCCATCTCCCTGGCTCTCCCCCAGCCGCCCTGTACCCACAGGCTCCTTTGCAGACCCTGCGATGTTGGTCCCAGTAACTCCCAGCCCCCCTGGCCACAGGGGGGTCAGGCTGGGGACAGGGCTGAGCCCTGGGGCACATGCTTTCTCCAGATAAGGGGCCATGTCCTTGCTCCTAACTGCCAAGCCTCCCTGGGGTTTGGACTAGATGTGGCTGAAGAAAGTGCTTTTTAATTTTAAATAGGCCTAGAGCTTCTGTGTTTATGGTTCATATTAATATTTAAACCCATGCCATGAGAAAAAAAAACGCCTGCATATATTTTTTCACTTTTTCACAGCTAATCAGCAGCAAAGGGATATGCACTTATCTTTTTGGCAGAGCAAACACTCTTTCTCCCACTGTCCTCACCCCACAATGAGGGCACAGATCTGTGCTCTTTCCTGGGAAGGATGCGCTTGTTTTGTTGTCACCCTGCCTTGTTTTGTAGGCATGACCTGGGAGCATCCAGAGACGTGTTGATTGAGACAAACTTAAGTCTGCTTCTGGGGAAGCAGAGAGCTTCTCTACTTAAGACCCAAGGTGGACCTCAGAAGCTCCAACTCACAACTGCAGGTCTTGGATATGAAGATCTCTACCAAGAGGAAAAGCACTCACTGTCCAAGCTGATTTTACCTATGGGGTTAATTATGGGGATGTGGGGTTATCAGTGACGCTATCCTTTTGCTAAACACCCTGGATTTCCATCTGTGTGGAAAACTACTTGAGTTAAGCATGAGTGCTGAAACCTTCAGTCTTGAGTGCTCACATCTACACAGGCTTGGAAGACATGGATTTCATGTGTGGCAGCTGCAGGGACAGCTAGTACCTACGCCCTACCCACCCTGCCATCAAACAGCTTTAATCATTCATTTCAGATTAAATCCTTCACATCGTATCACACAAATGAGGTCTGCATCGCTGTCGTTACTGACGCAACAAGCTTAAGAAATGGCGTGGTAGTTGGGCTGTTGAATTTTGTTCTTTTTCGATCCTTTTGTTTTGCTTGCATGAAGGATAACAGGAACGTGACAGAAAGGACAAATCATCATCACAAGATGTACTTCCAGCGGTGGAAACTGTGTCCTCCAGGCGGTGAGATGCACCGCGCTAATCTTCCAACTTCAAAAGCTTTAGAAAGGAACAAATGAAACCCCCAAAGCCAATTGCGTGTTTCCTATATCTCTTTATTGACCGCCACTGACCACATTCTCAGGTTGAGTGCCAGATATCAGTGGAAGAGGTGGAGCTACCCTACAATTACAGCGAGAGCAAGGGAGACGGTGTGTTACACACAGGCTGGGGAGAGCTGGCTGGGGATGTGAAGCCTCTGCACAGCGGTGAGCCCCCTTCTCTCCCCCGAGGGCCTACTAAGACAGTGGAAAGACGTGCTTGTCCTTGTGTCAGTTGTCCCTAAGGGAAATGACAGGGTAGTGGTGTGAACAGAGACACTTAAACACTTTGCTGAAAAAAAATATATGTTGCAACCCCCGAAGGTAAGATATTGTTATTTCTCCTAGGTTGCAAGAAATTCGTGGCACATTCATCACACATATGCAGGGTCTCAGGCGTGGGGCTTGGCCCTGTTGCTTTTTTTTAAGAGTAACCAGTTTAACTCGGAGTGGGGTAGAGCAAGTCTGCAGGGCTTTTCCCCTGCTCCAAGCCTGGCCTCAAGACTTGGTGCACTAGGAGCCAGTGTTACTTGTGCACTCCCTCCTGCCTGATGGTGGCTATGGACTACAGCACCAGGCAAAGACACTTTCAGCAAGTACAACGGCATGGCAGCATGTGCCATCCATGCCATCCCCACAGCACAGCTCACAGGTTTAAGCTTCAGAGTCCACCAGCTGCTCACCCAGCCCCTTCGTCCCATCCAAGGGAAAAGGGAGAAAAAGAGAAACAAAGGGTGGGGAGGGGGGGGAACCAACAAAATAAACCCCTCTAGATATTCAGTGATATCTATGCAATGGCTCTGGGAATGAGACCTGCAGACGGTGGCAGCCCACATACTGCAGCAGCAGGCGGGCTTAGGAGGAAGGCGCAGAGGTGGGCTTCTCCTCCCGGGACACGGGGATGGGCCGCTCGCTGTGGCCGGCGTCCATGTTGGAGGGGACCTTGGGGCCTGAGAAGGTCAGCATGCCGTCATTGGATAGGGAGCAGGTGATGGCAGCCTGGTCCACATTGGCAGGCAGACGGTACCGGCGGTGAAATTCACGGGAGATGTAGCCGTGGTCGTCCTGAGAGGCAGTGGGGAAAGGGGAGAAGGCCCGTCAGAACTCCCCTGGCACCACGCTATGCCTCCCTCCACGTGATCCCCCGGATCCGTTGGAGTGGGGTCGACATTCCCCCTGGCTTATCGTGACACTGTGCTGCCAGTATGGCCAGGTGCATCTCTGCTTTTTTATTCTATTTTACAGATCTGTAGGGGCAGGTGTCCCCCCACAATGCCCCTGAGGCTGCAAGAGCTAAGCAGAGCAGCAGGGTGTGATTTTGGCTGTATTATACATTGGGAACTGATTTGGATGGGTGCCCTGCCTCAGCTTCCAGTTTCAAAGGATGCTTGGAAAGTCTGGGGTTCTGTGAAGGTATAAGCAATGTGTGTGTGTGCACCCATGTATTCCCTTACTAGGCAGCGATGCAGTGTCAGCCAAAGTACACAAACCTGGCCCCCTTATTTTTTGGCCAAAAGAATGAAAAACACAATTATTTTTTTTTAAGTCAGCCATGAAAATGGCTGCTTTCTTCCTCTGGATAAAATAGCTATATTAAAAAATACATACTGCTTCCAGGCTAGAGCTTTGTCTGGCCAAAAAAGTGTATGAGAAGAATTAAACCCCTGCTGGTATAATTCACTTTTTGACCCCCACAGATATTTCCATGACATACGCGTTAAAAGTTTCCAAGCCTAAGGCACTCAGTTGGTTTTCTTTTGTTTTGTTTGCTCTTGCTTTTCTCTCCCAGATCAGCATATGAAAACTCTGTTTTCACTAACAATTCTGGCTTATGAAAACTCAGCCATGCTTCGGCAGCGCCAGATGATGTTCTTTGTCTGGTCCAGTGTTATTAGTGAACAATGGACATCGTCATCTGATGGTTATGGAAAATGATGATTGAAAATAAGCAAAAGACGAGTGGATTAGCTCATTGTCAGATAGCAGGTTGAGGCTCTATGGGAACAGGCCATGCCAATAATGACAATCGATAAATAACCCCTTCTTCTGATATATTCTTTTTTTTTTTTTTCCTTCAGATGAGGACCATTGGAAAGAAAGAAAATAGAGCTCGACTCCTCAGTTGCTTCACCATCACTTCCACTTACCTGTCTTTCACTGTGCTTGCCATGGATTTCCACAAAGTCATCGATAATCTTCACACTCAGGTCTTCGGGAGAGAAGTGTTTTACATCCAGCATGATTGTAAACTTGTCCCGGTCAGACCTCACCTGAAACAAGCATTGTTAGACAGTAAGACCCAAGCTCTAAGCGTGGAGGCAGCACCAGCGTCAAGGCAGCTTAAAAGCCGGAGACGGGGTGGCCTAGCAGTGGCACAGTTTCTCCTTCTGTGACTATGGGCCTCAGCTGGGGTCTTCTTCCCAGTCACAGGGACCCAGGGACACCGGGAGACCACGGCAGATGTCTGCACCATTGCTATTGCTCTGAGGCATCACTTCTCACCGCCACTTTTGTGCTGGGGACCCCTTTGCACTCAGCAATCTGCCAGATGCACCGGGCATTTATACTCAGCAGCCAGAGGGGATGGAAACCAGTATGATATTCTCTGACAGCACACGTTTTGTCCTTTCAGCAATTTATGGGGTTTTTTTGTGGTCTCAGCTCTGGGAGGAAGCCACTAAGAGAGGGCTAGAGAAAACACCGGTCCCTGAATTTGGACCACAGCCCCCATGGCTATGCACTCTTCCTACACACTGCCTTCACAGAACTGCTCCTGGGTCTTCCAGTGTGGACTTGCAAAACCCACCAAGCTCCCGAGGCCAGAGGAAGCTCCCGCTCACCGGGGTCCTCTCCCACGCCGAGCTGCCCTCTCAGGCTCTGGCTCCAAGAGCAGCCCTAGCTCTTCCCTTGTCATATGGCCAGCGGGTGCAAGGGCAGCAAAGGCAGCCTTTTACATGTCAGCAACAACCGTCAGGAGCCAGAATGGTTTCAGTTTCTCAAAGGGAAGCCTCCTCCTTAGTGAGGGTTTCCCTCCATGCTCAAGAAGAGGCAGACGGGCTGTGCTCAGCAGTGGGTTGGAGGTCCTCCTTGCACCCCAGCATGGGGCTACAGCCACCAGCCCCCACCAGCGAGCTGTGGGTGGGGAGGAGCAGGTGGAGGTGTAAGGAGGGAGAGGAAGGATAAGAAAGGAAGCCAAAGGTCCCTTACCTCTGAAATGCCCGACTCCAGCACGCTGCGGAAGAGGGACTGCCTGTAGTAGGGGCTGATAGTGGAAGAGAACAAAGGCAGGAGATCATACTCAAGGAGACCCTCTCCAAAAAACTGGTCAAACAAACGGCTTGGAATGAGGGGTCCCAGAGCACGCTTGAACCAGGGGTGCTGGATGGTAATGTCCATGCTTGCTGCTGCTGCGACCTGTGGCTGCAAGGGGAGAGCAGTGGGGACAGTGCAGTCGCTGGGAAGACAGCGATGCCTTGGCTGGACTGCGCAGTGCAGCCCCAGGGAAGCTCCCCCTATATATACTGGTCTCGCAGAATGAAGGCATTAGCGGGATTTCTCTGGAAAGACATGATCTCATGATGGAGGCAACGTGGTCAGCAGAAATGCGGAGACTGACCTGGAAATGACAGTCTGGTTGGAATTGGTGCCAGATCTCCCAGAGGGACAATGCCAGGCTGCAGGCTGTGAGGCACAGGGTGCCCAGTGGTACTGGCAGATCTTCAACGGGGTCAAGATGGCTCAACAGGACACCCCACTGAGCATCTCAAGGATGCCTGTGAAGGAGGTCTGCTCTGTGGGTCTTTGTAACCCGCCCTTGTCTTTTTGATAATTTGCTTCTGTTTCTGCCTCTCCTTGAAACAGAGACACAAAATCTCTTCCAAATAAATGAAACAGCCTTCTTCCAAGTGAGGAAAAAAGAGTTTGATTCAGGTTGAAGAAAGGGATGCCTTTTTTGTGACATGCTGTAAAGTGTCTCCACCACTTGAGAGGGGCCTGACACCCCGGGCACAGGGATCCTGGTGGGACTGACAGGGAAGCAGGACTAACGCATGATGCAGAGCATGAACATGGGTTTGACAAAACAAATGTTTTTAACAAACAAATACTTTGCCAAAAGAAAGAAGGAAAAATAAGTTTGATCACTGACTGTAACAGCAATCCCAAAGCTGCTCTTGAGCGTGTCCCTGTTTTGATTTAGGCGTGTTATGGGAGATTCATTTATTTCCCGGTGTCATGACACAGATCCTGCATAACATGCATTTATGGTTACAGCTGTTTTGCATTTCTGTTTGACTTAAAGCCACTTTTTAGGGGTCATCTGCCGGCCTGGACAGACTGGGGAAGGGGCACGTGGACAGCAAACTCTGCTAGGGACCTGAGGGCACTGGGCGGCAAAAGGGCAGTGAGGCTGCCCAGCTCCACAGCAAGGCTCGGCACGAGGCTGCGGTGACAGCCAAAACCCCAGTTCCACTGGAGCCAGTGATGCATGGACTGCTTTCTAGGGGCCTTCTGGCCAGCAGAAGCACCTACATCAGGAGTCTTGCGCATCTCAGCACCTTCTGCAGTCAGCAGAGTGAGGGAGAGAGAGGAGAGGGCACCTCCAAAAGGCACTTCAGAGCTGAGGGGCTGAATTATCCTCTCATGGTGCCAGGGATTAAATAAACCGAGGGTGGCTGAGATTCTGGCATCCATGCTTTGGGAGAAATGGGATCAGGCCAGGCCAGAGGGAAAAAGAAAAGCACTGAGGCAAACTAACATTCAGCTGAACATCACCTGGCATCTAGGTGCTACGTGGTCTTGGAAAATCCTTGGCCTTGACTCCCACACATGACTCCTCCCCACACTGCATGGAGGCAGGGAAGGAAAAAAGGGAACCATTACAGAGACTTTCCTTCATGGAAAGCAAAAGGTTGAGCAGAAAAACACCCAGAAAGGCAGTAGAGACCACAAAGAAGACAGACAGGAGTTTAGGTTCAACCTCATCTAATTCCAGCAATAAAAGGCCCTGTGGTCTGGCCATGGCTCTCCAGCACGAAGGCTTTTTTAAAACCAGCTGCCAAAATGAGATCAATCCCTCCTGAAGACGTGGAGGGAAAAAGCACAACAGATCTAACCCCTAACTCAGTCCTACTGTCCTAAATCTGTCATTTTTCCCAAATCTGTCATCTCTGCTTGAGAAAATGAAGGGGAAGCAAACAAAAGTCATAAAGAACTCAAAGATATTTTTTCAAGAGCTCTATGAAATTTGGGTCTTTGCCCCAGGACAGAAGAAAATGTCTCTTCAGCCACCCAGTACCAGAGACCTGCTAACCTGTATTTAACCAGATGGCAGCAGTGACCTGACACATGGAGAACAAAAGGAGAGATACAAGAAGAGGTTCAAATCCCAAGCCACTCACTGGAGCACATAAAGCAAACTATTTGGCTGGTAGAGGAGAAGATGGGAACTGTGCCCTGACACAGAGTGCGAGACAGATTTGGGGGTCTGACATACCGTTTGGGCCCCAGCCATGCATGAGGGGTGGATGCAATCCCTGCAGTGTGTTGGGAACATCCCCTTTCTGTTTCCCAAGCCAAGGGTTATGCCAGGAGCACAGGGAGCAATGCACACAATGGCAGGCACCTCTCTGGGCATCTTTCAGTCTTTAAGAAACTGCCAAATCCTTGAGCCCTGACCTCCAACGTGTTCCCTGTGCAGGAATGGGGGTGGGTTATTGGGGTGAGGAGGAAGAAAAGATCCCAGGTGGGTCATACCTCTCTCAGCTACACTGACCAGCAGCACATAGATGCTCTTAGGCACCAGGAAAGCAGACGCTTGCCCACACACCCACCACTTCTCTCAAAGGGAAGCCCAACAAAATCCATTATCTACCCACAGCCTGAAGCTTGCTCCCAGATCCGAGCATGTCTGTGTTCAACATGTGATCAGAGCACCCTGTATGTTCAGTGGGATGATGGGAATGGGCTGCTGAGAGAAAAACAACAAATATGCCTTCATCTGATATGCCTTCACCTGAAATTAATCTAAAATAATGTATAGTTATACACATTCAAATACTTGAAAAGTGGCAGCTGACTTTATGGTTTTATACTTTAGTTTCCTCTGGACTCACATTTTCATGGCTCTCCCTAAAATTAATCATAACCATTTTATCTGTGACAGAAATTTTTGTCTTTTATGGGCAAAATATTTCACTGAAATGTAAATTCTATTTACAGAAGGGTTTTTTCTGATACAGACTTCACACTGCCTGCATGCGTCTGGGCAACAAACAGTCTCCTGAGAGTCATCACATCTGATTTCCAACAGTCTAAAATTTAGCTGTCCAGTCCAAATGAGTTGTCCAGACTCCCTGTCCAGTCAGTGGGGGGAGACAGATGCCTCCAGATGGCTCACGTTATGATGTAGGTGGGTAGGAAAGGTGAAATGAGACCCCTTTCAGCAGTACCTACACCTTGACTGACTAAGGAGGGAGCCTGAACTGCTGCCTTAAGGGAGGCGATTCTAATTCTAACCTCCTTCTGGACAAGCAGAGCTGGTGAGATGAATCCCATACAGTGGGATATCAGTATGAGAGGAGAAAGCAATCATTTTGCACCAGTTCAGGGGACCAGACTTCTCACTGGATGCACAACATTTGGGCATCATTATCACCTACTGGGCAAAAGCAGTGAGATATGTTGGTGTTCCTACAAAAGGAAGAAAAATTAGCACACATGCTCACGAGCACACCCATAAGCAATGAATCCAGGCAGGTTTTCCCAGTGCCTCACTGCAAATTTAGAATGCAAGTCCAACCCAAAAGGCCTTCCAGTAGGATCTGCTCTCTAGCTTACCTTTGAAAGAGCCCCTTTCCTAAACTGTCATGCACAATTGCCAGCACATGAGACATTTAGTGAAGGATGTCACACAGAACAAGCTGCATAAATCCTAGACCATATTTCCGAGTCAAGCGGGCACCAGTGATCAAGCACAGCCCTTGCTTGTACTTAGCTGCTACTCTGTTCACAGGAATGACTCTCACCTGCCAATTTCCAGGCGAGTCCAGCACTGTTTCCAACCCCCCTGCCAAGCTATGTACAAGCCCAATGTAAAGAGAAAAGCAAGTGCTCCAGTGGTCAGGTGTAACTGTTAGTATAGGATTCTGAACGGCTATTGTAAGTGGGATTACTGTGTCGCAGCCCCAGGAGAGCCAAGAAAGGCAGCCTCTCTGCTCTGGTCTGCATGTCTGTGGAGCCAGGTGGTCTCTGTTAATGGGCAGAGGGTGCAACTCTTCGGAGAGTTCTTACAGAAAACAGGAATGAGTTCTGGTGCTTTTTCTTTCCACTAGACCCGTCAACCCAAAAAGGTACAACTGTACTCATTTAGATGGTCCTCAGCATTTAGATGTAAACTATTTAGTGCAAATATAAGGGAAGGAATAATCTCTTCCAACTTCCAACAATTCCAATTAAAAAATTTAATAATAAAATTATTGCAGCATGCTAATCAGACTAAGGCTTCATTTAAGGGACATTTCTATGAGGTACAAAAAGTTTATGACAGTCGCACAGAGCCAGGACAGGTAATAACATGATTTTGTTGCAAGTTTTCTTCCTATCAGCCTTGCTGTAGTGGAAAATAGTAAGTAACGGGTGTGAGGAAACTGGTGAGGGAGAAAAAACGACCCTGCTTTTCCTAATCTCACACAGACCTAGCTTTGGAAAGGACGAAAGAAGTCGACACAGTACGCAAGCAGTCAAGCTAAAGGGGCAGGCTCACTGGGGAGCCAGCATTATCAGTTTTGGCTCCTGAGCTGCTAAGCACTTACTAAAAGCTCTCCCGAGAAATGAACACAGAGCACTTATTTCTTTCCTTTTAAGGGCAGAGTCCTTTCTTCAGAAGACTCATTATCTGTTCCTCAAACAGCAAAACCACCCAGGGCAGTGCCATGGCCAGGAGCTCCAAACCTTTCCACCATGTCTGGGATTCTGATGGCGGAAGGAGCAACTGATTATAACTGCAGCTAGAAGCATTTTGTTCTGCACTCAACGCCCACCGAACATCACAGGAAGCACTGAAGTAGTGATTTCTGCCGATTTTGAATGCTGTTGATATCTTGCTAAAGTTTATCATGCATGGGAGGTGAGGACCAGCGCCATTTGCACACCAGGCTTAACTGTGGCTGGGGCTGCAGGGCTAACGCTGTGGGAGGGCTGACATGAAAGAAGGCAGATGTTATATTTTTTTTATTAGATGAATAAGTGTTTCTTGTTAAAAGCAAAGAAAACACTTGAAAACCCCTCTTTGAGGATAGTTCATAGCAAGAAGGAAGCCTGTTAGTGGGAGGGTTGATACATGCTGAGCACCTTTGAAAATCAGGCCATGTATTAACAAGTTTAAATATAGATCTGGGAGCCTAACTTACAGCAAGTGTATCAAAAAAAACCCAACAACCCACACCAACTTGGTTTGCTTTTCTTTTAAAGAGAGGTCAGCATGCCCCTACAGAATTATGCAAATTCCCGTGCCTCCCAAACAGCCATCACCTGCCCAGCTGGGAGCAGGTAAGCCAATGCAACTCCCAACAGCCTGGCTTAGAGAGTGAGGGACCGAGCCTTTCCTGGTGTAAGTCATCACACAGTCTCTTCCCTCGCCTCTGCAACTCTTGCTTAATGAATGGTCAATCCCTGTACCACAAGTTTTGTCCCAGGTGGCCCCCACTTTTGGTCACAACAGTTTTTTGTCTCACAGGGACCGTGGTTGTAATGTTGCAGAACACCAGAGGCAGGGAGAGAGCAATCACAGACAGAACAAGTTGTGGAGGTGATGTTTTCTACCTAATTTTATTTTATAACTCTGTGTCCCATTGCTTTTAAGGCACACCCCTCTGTTCTACTGCTGGCCTTTGGGATTCTTTTTCCACTCCAACATCTCCTTCCTCCCTGTTTTAGAGGGATGGGGCAATTTTTATTTCTTGGCTTATAGCGATCCACAGTCAGATTTATTATTCAGCTGTATACTGGAAAAGTTAAATATCCACTCTCCTCATACAAACACTGATATTTATTTTATCTAAAGTATTTATATAATACCAACAGTCTGCCTTGGTGCAGCCAAAGAGGCTTAAAAAATTACTAGCAATCCCTTTTTTCCACCTCAGAGCCCACATCCTAAACACTGAACAAATCCCATCAGTGTTTAGGGCACATAACATCATTGTTGTCAAATCAATGGTGAATTTACGTGCTGTTAATCCTTGGCATTTTTTCAAACAAGCTCAGCAAGTTTTAGCAGCACAATGCATTTTATGTATTCATCAATGGATTTGCATAGGGAATGAGAGATGCTCTCTGCTTCCCAGTCTGCAGCAGCACACCCAGAGAGTGGGAGATGTGAGGAGAGCATCTAGCACGCCTGGAGAGCGGGAGAACTAGAAGAGGAGCAGGTTTGGAAATTTACAGCAATGATGCTTCTCCCCATCTGTAGATCTCAGAGCACTTTCCAGAGGAGGTAGGTATCATCATGGTGACTGGGAACAAGTAAAATAACCTCTCACCCAGAAAGGCAGAGGTGCAATTTGAGCCCTTTTCACTCCCCTAGCCTTTTCTGTGAATAAAACCCCTTCTCTCGCAACTCCACAGAGCTTGCTGCTGAGAGTCCCGCTACTTTGCAATCAGATCTCATCTCCATGGGCTTTCCATTGGCCCCTCTTCCTGCAGTATAAAATATTCCCTTTGCTCTGGAAATTACACCCATTTTTTTCAGACCAGAGAATTTGAGAGGGTAGAGTTGTTTTGTGACATGATATTTACTCATCTAAAACAAATAATTATGCTAAGCGCTATAACAGTTTGAGGAATTAAAACCTTGACTACTTTTCAGAGAAAAGGAGAAATTATGTCCATTGCTTTTTGGTATGAACTTCTACCAAATAAATAAATAAATAAATAAATAAGAGATATCTTCAGATTGAGACCTTTTTTAAAAAAATAAAATCTTGCTATATGGTTCTTTGACTATATACAATTTTTTACTCTTGACAGTTTAGATGTGAGTTATTTCTGCATGGCCAACATGAGCATTCCTGCATTGGGCAGATCATCCTACAGAGCCTATAGCAGAATGACCCTGTAGATTTTTTTTTTTTCTCCAGAGGACTGATACCCAGCCTCTGCACTGGGAAGGTATGGAACAGCGGGAGGAGCAGGGGTATCACGGGGAATGCTCTACCGTGGATATTCACTTGGCAAACAGGCAATGTGGAAGGCTTGGGGAGCAGACAAGACTAGGGGCAGTGTCTGGAGAGGGGAAAAGTGATTGCAAGAGGGGTTAGCCAGGAAGAAAAGTGGCTTTATCAGCTGGTCCAGGGAAAGAGGGAAACTGAACGAGCGGTGCTGATGTAGCGGGGAAGGAGAGGCAGGAGGAGGAGGTCTGTAGGAGCACTGGAAGAAAACAGCAGAGAAAAGATGATCTCATGGAAGGAAGGTGGTCTGATCAGGACAAGCAGCTCTGTAAAGGGCATTTATAAACCCTGCAGCCACTTGGTAATTCTGCAGTGAAGTACACAGTCCTGGTTCGAGTCTGCCTCTCGCTGTCTGAGCAGGGCTTGGGGAGAAAACACCAGACACTGAAGGCAGATGTCATTGCATGAATTGTTAAACCACCCAGGAAAGCTCAGAAAAGTGCCTAATTGCAGGTGATGCTGCAGTAGTTGTTTAGTGCTCAGGTGTAACACGGCACTGGGAATTGAGTTGTTTGTTGGTGTTAGAGCGACCGTGGAGGTTGGCTCATGGAGAAGACAGGAGGTTGACAGGACAAGAAGGCAGTATCAGATGTAAAAGGGACACTGATGAAAGGGGGTTTGGGCAGACAAGTCACATTATCGATTCAGTTTAGAGAGTAAGAGGCATTGAGGGACCTGTTGGTACTGCAGAGGCTGAAACAAGCACAATTCTCCAACAGGTACTGTGTGTACACAGGCTACCTGTACAATTAGGTTATTTAAATTTAACCTAGATAGCCTACCGCAACTGCACAACACAAACAGCATCCAGATCCTACTGCAGGGAGCCCGTCCTTCAACTGGCAACCACGGGGGTGATCCTCTCTGAACCTCCACTGGGCTCAGAAGTACCTGTGCAGCACCACAGGACCTACAAATCTCCCTGTGCTGAGGAGAAACACAAAATAATCACAGCTTTCATCTGGCTCAAAAGGATCCACTCTGTTCATCCAGCAGCCTCACTGAGAGAAAAAAAGCTAGCTCTTGATGGGATAATGGTCCCCGTCCCTTATGCCTGGATGCCAGATGAGTCTGTTACGGTGGCAGCTGTCTGGTGACTTGGAGAATTTATTTTTACAGTAGCTTGGTGATGGGAACCTTAGGAAAAAACATCACTTGGCAGAGAAAGACCCTAATAAACCATTTGTCTAAGCTGCTCCCAAATCCTCTTGCTGGGTTTATGTGCACTCATGTGAGGATGAGCATTAGTATGAGGGTGGTGGAGGTTAGCGGCAAAAAGATTAGCGCAATAGGCTGGCGAACAAAATGCTGAGACTGGCTCTGCGTGCGTCACTGTGTGTACGCACTAACAACGCCAGGGCCTGCTCTCAGCAGTTCTTCTCTGCTGTTACGCACGGCAGGTTTATGGCTGCGTTGCATCACCAGAGGAGGGGAAGGAGGCAGTGTGAGCCAGCCATCCCCTTGATGTCTCTTATCTTGCAAGGTAAATAGAGCACACAGGCTGGGGACTAGAGCACACACTTGGGGAGAAGACCACAAACTAAGGGATAATCAAGCTGAAGAGCATCGCATTTCCCAGACTTTAGCCCATAGCGACGTGTTAAGCTCAGGTGCAGCAGATGGGGTAAGACTTCAGATAGTTGATGCAACACTGACAACAGTGGCTCTGCTGTGTATAATTAAGGTTAAATGACAAAGATCTGTCACAGCATCTCCAGCCTAAAACAACGCCTCTTTTCCCTTTCTTCTTTTTCTCTTCATATTTTGCCAAAAGTTCATAGCTAGGGGACCGAATACAGTGAGGGAAAACAAGCAAACAGAAAAATCCTTGCTGCAGCTGTTGAGTAAAAGAAATGCAGAATTTTGCATGTTACAGCTGGGAAGAGCGGTGCAGAGAAGGGGAGCTGCAGCTGTGGCTGCAATAATAGGAGGGAAATTTAGAGCAATAATTTTTAAATGCAGGGCCTCAAATCTAAACTCACAGCATGCAAACACAGAAGTCCTTGCATAACATTTCTCACTTACAAGGGTGACACAATGACCTGTAGATCACAGAGGAGCTTTTCTGTGACCCAGTGAGGGTGCTCTCAGCCATAAATGTTTAATAATGCCCTTTATGAGCAGCTGTGGATGTAGGAGAGCAGTTCTGGAGGCTTCTGATAGCATTCGGGCAGATGAAGAAATAGAAAATAGCACTAAGTAATGCTGCCCAACACTTGGTGTTCTTTCCCCACCTACTGCATGACAAGAGGAATGCTTTCTAACTTCTCTGAGCTACCTGAAAAGTGCCTCTTCCAGTGCTACGTGCTGTTTTGCTGCTGACTGAGTGCATCCAACCTTTCCTTCTCACTCTGAAGTCTTGTCCAGCTTTCCTCTCTGACTCCCCAGTTTTATTCATCAGGATACCTCTGTGTATTCCTGTGCTGCTGAGTGATTACAACCTTCTGTCAATGATGTTCAGTCTTCCTCTGGATCTGTGTTGCTTTACAGTCCTGTTCCAGGGTACCTAAAAAAGTTGTTACTTCCAAAGAGCTGCTTGCTCTTCACAACACCTCAGCAAAAAGCAGGCCATCATCCTCTGAAGGGCATGAGGATCTGAGTGCTTTTACAGCCCTGTTGTGGCCATTCCTCTTTCAGTGTCCCAGCCTATGGTTGGAAGCTTGCTCCCAGCCCAGGGATGACCTGAGGATAAGAGGGATAAGAGCAAGAGGCAGACACTAAATCTCTGTGGTGACAAAATGTGGTCCTGGGGGCTCCATCAGCTTGCTCCTGTCTAGGATGGGCCATACTTCCCAGCTGGGAGGGCCTTACCTGCAAAGAGACATGCAGATATCAGCACTAATTACCCTGGAAAGGGAAAATGGGGAACCACGCACAACCACATTGGCTGTAGGACTGGACCTGCTTACGGCCCACTGTGCTCCCCTCCACCCCCACCCCCGAATGGGTGTAAAGAAAGTATCCGCAGAAGGCAAAGGGATGTTCCCTTCAGTGAAAAGTGTTTCCAAGAGCCTGGCACATAGCACCCTTCCCCCTGTTCTTCCAACCCATACCACTACACCAGCCATCATGCCAGTCCCTGTGCACTCTGCTCCTCCTCCCTTGCACTACTTCTTCTGGAATGTGGGCATTTCTTTTTCCTGAAGACAAGAGTTTCAAGAGGCTGCAGCTGTGAACAGGCCAGTCCTTCAGCCACTGCGCGCTGCTGCGGTTGCGCCACTTCGTTTCAACCCCCCTGCCCTGATCCAGGGGGCTGGATTATCTTGACCTGCAAGGACCCAGCTTGGTTGAAGAAGTAAACAATCAGAAAAGAGACTACCTGCTGTAATCAATAAAGGCATGAAAAAAGATTGGCATATATATATGAGAAAATGAGGACAGCTTTCCTGAAAACTGCTCCTCCTCTTTGGGATTCCCAGAGCCCAAGAATTTCAGGCCATGTTAAGTAAAAGTGCAGGCCTTGTAACACCATGTAATAAATGTCTTCATACAAAGCAGAAGAGACTTTGCCCTGAAAAAAACTGCCCTTCTTCAGTGAATGTTACTGCAAGGGTTTTGACGTGGCCGCTCTGTGGCTTGCTGTAGTTGGCAAGTGCTTTTCATCTCCATAAACTATAGCGCTGGCAATTTTTCCAGTGTCTTCACAGCATATCTGAAGCAATGTGCAGTCTTCAGTTGAGATCACAATGTGCCTACATCCATTTAACATCTATTCCCATAGGTTGCCACACTGCAAGGTTGGCTTTTCCTTTACAAAGCACTTTGGCAAAAACGTGCTCTAGGGTCTGAAAATTTGAGCAACTCTGGAAGGGGTTGAACAGGGTCATTGTTACTGTTCCCAGCCACATGTAAAAGACTTTTTTGAACCTCTGAAAAGTACCAACACCCAAACTGCCTACAAGATTACCTGAGTCAGGAATCTCATCCATCCCATCAGCTTGCTCTAACAACAGACAGAGATGCTCATTTTCAAATGAGATTAGCTTTCATTTTCACCCTTAAACCAGGATCTGATTTTTAAAGTTAATTTTCAAAGTTTTCTCCAGCTCATTCTGGGCCACAGAAAACTAGATTTTCCCAAGCAGCCCCTAGGCAGTGTGTCATATTCAACTAATATCTGGCCTACACAGATAGGCAAGAGGAGGGAAGTGGTGTTACCAGCCAGACAAAAGAAGGTGCAAAGGAAACTGCTGAGGCTTCACAGCTGCTGCTGCCTAGTTTCACACCTCTTTAGCTTGCTATCTTCCAGATAACAGTAGTCTTTGGAGGTAAGCACTTGCCTCTGCATACCTACTTCTCAAGCTGAGTGTATTTCCCTGGCCCAAACAGCCAAAGAGAAACCCTTCCAACTGCAAAGGGAAGCTTGACGCCAGAGCAAGGCCATGTTATGTGGCCCTCAGTATAAAGGCCCTACGTTGTATAAAATCCAGAGCTGAAGTGTGTAGCTTGAGCCCTCCTCAGCTCTCCAGGCACAGCTGCTGCATCCATGGCCAGGGAGGCTCCTGTTCTCCTGGCCTCTCATGTGGCATCTCCTGACCTTTGCACCAAGTCCTCCGCTAGCCCAGAAGCAGCACACATGCCCCGTGCTGTATCCAGCATCGTGCCTTTGCATGAAGGGGGCTGTATCAGCTCTTCATTGCTGCACAGACTTCTACTGTCTACAGGCAAGGAGTGCACTTTTGGGCAATGCGCCAGGGACTCGGTGCTGGAAGAGGGACTGGCATACCATAATCAGAAAAACCCCTAATAAGAGACCTATATTTGCAAGTCTGCTCCACCCCCACCCAGTGACACATGCTGGAGATGGCACTCTGTGCTTGACTTGTCGCGGTTAGTGATAGACTGAGGATGGGGAATCACCAGGAAAGATGAACTGAGAAGCAATTTCTATTTTCTTCCCCAGCTTTAGCTGGACTGTAGGAGTGCTCAATATCTACCACATCAAAACAGAGTGAAGAATGACAGCTGTATGATTTGACCTTGCTAATCCAGCTATTTAGTAGAACGTAGAAGTCAGTAGCAGCTGTTATTGAGCCTGCATCAATATACCTGCTCAATAAGCAAGCACTGCTAACAGGACATTTTTTACAGCTGTGACTTTAAAACCATTTCTGGTCTAGAAACACAGTGCAGCAAAATTCCCATGACATTCCAGTGAAGACAACTGCTTAGGAAAGCACTTTATAGGGGGAAAAACACAAGCAGGCTCTTTTGTAGGCATTGGCATGCTGATTAAAGTGCCATGTATCTTGCCTTAGGGTGCTCATTGTAGCTGCTGATTCGTTGAGAGAGACAAAGGGCAGAGAGAGCATGCATGAAAAAGTGCACAGAGATGGGCTTGGATGGGTATCTGCTGCCTTTCGGGCACTGCAAAGATGGCAGTGGTCCATTTAAATGACTGTTACAAAGGTAGACCAGTAATCCGTCTTCATCTCATGGAGATGCCTCCCTCAACATCCACTTCAAGGTGGTGAACACCCTGATTACACACCACAAATGCCATTTGCTTCAAAATAAATAACTTTTTTCACACTGTTATTTCAAAAACTGTAGCAAGTGTGTGCACTTCTTGGGCCAACAATTCAGCCATTTTCAAATAATTTCAAATGTCCCACGTCAGGTTGGGTTACAGCCAACCACTTTCAACCTCTGGATAATAACCTCTTCCCTAGAGGTGCATCAGGCCCACAGAGGGGTCCCAGGCAGAGCCAAGGAGTCAGGTGGAGCCTGTGAGCCCCTTGCTGTAGGCTCCCTCCAATCTAGGGACATCTTCAAGCATGAACAGTGATTTTTTTCTCTTGTTTTCTTAAGCAGAGTAAAGGAATATAATTCAGGTCTTTTTTGTAGCAGGTGAGACGCAGAAAATCACTGGGGCCTGTGAGACCAGCTCATTGAGACTGCAACACCATGGCTGTAAAGTCTCCTGAGGGCTGCAGTGTGCTCCTGGCCCACCTCTGCAGTCTCTCTGAGATCAGGCTGGAGGGTATGGGCAGATTGGAAGCTGGGGGGAGCAAGGCATGGGTGGCTGAGGTGAGGGACACCCAAGGTCCCTTTGCAGCTGCCAGTCCACCGCCAGCAGCTGCCCGGGCTCCTCTGCCAGGTCCACAGGGAGGCTTTTAGCTCTTCAGGACAAGAGGCAATACGGGCTAGAGAACTGAAAGTAGCAGCATACATCTGAGCCTAACAAATGCCAGGGACTGCAGGGAAGCTGTTCCAGGTGACAGGAGGTGCACTGGTAAAAAACTTTTCAGCAGCATCAGTGAAGGGATAGGGAAGCCTCTTTAATTTAAGATCAGCTAAATGCCTGAGTAGCCTCGTGCCAGTTGAGGAGCTACTGAGCTATACCATAGCTTCAGCTGCCCTGTCCTAGCAGAGGTCATGACACTGTCACCTCCCAGCTCTCTTTACTAGCCCGTACCAACAAAGTTAGCAAAAACTGATGTTCTTGCTGTGGTTGTTTTAAATAGATTTTAATATTGTGGGAAAATAGTTGTCTAGTATTACTCCAGCATTCAGTATCACTCAGCTCTGAAAATTAACTCTAAACCTGGCCTCCTGGGAAGCTCCCTTTGTCTTTTGCTAATCCAAGAAGAGAAGGTGGGTCCTTTCCATGATTCTGGTTGTGCTACAGCCAAAGGACCTTCCAACAGCTATCCAGTGTTACATAGCTTTCCTGCAGCAGATGTATACCCCCAGTGCAACTGAGCTAGTGTTTTTTCAGCTAAAGCCACTTTACAGTGCTAAAAGTAGCACTGTAAATACTATCGATCCTGGCCTGAAAAAATCCAGTTCTGCTGGATGTTGTGAACATCTATTTCTTGCTAAGCTCCAGGGAAATTCTTTAAGAGCATATAGCTTTGCATTAACAATACTGACCTTTTTTTCTAAACCTCATTGGTTCCTTAGTCAGGTGGTAGCAGAGAAGTCTGCTGTTGCAGTTACTGCCCTGAAATTAAGGGCTAAAACAACAATGAGAAGAATTCACACGAGGCAACACAGCTCTTCAGCTGCATCAAAGCCAGCAGCTTTGATGCTTGTGCTTTCACAGGACTGATTAAACAGATCGATTAGATCTGCATCAGCCATTCTGCAAGTCATAATCGGAAAATAATATTTTCACAGGATTAGAGCTTCTTTGCTTTGAAAATAAGCAGCTTGGCTTTGTGTAAAATTTTCCAAGGCACCTATATGATGCAAAAAGCAGAGCCCAATTTCAGCACAGGTCATCAGACCCGTGGCAGCTTACCTGGCCTCTGAAGGGTGATGGTGGCAGTGGAGAAATGATAGTTTGGGCTCGGGCTTCACTTCACACTGCATCTCTGAACCTGCTGGCTGGCAGGTTTCTACTGCAATTGCTTTTGCAGGGTGTTTCTCCTCCTGTGCCTCTTCACCTATAGTAATTAGGGCTCTCTGATGAAGGCCACAAACACAGCCCCACATGCAGGCTTGTCTGCCTTCCACATGACATACCCACACATTCACTTCAGACAGGGACAGACTGACCAGGGTTGGCTTCCACCTCTGGCTCACATCAGGCAACAATTTGTGTGAAGGCAGGATGGGCACACCACAGCATGGATACCCGGACAGTGCAGCTGTGTAGGGCAAAGCAAACCCCTGGGAGCTGAGCAAAACCTCATGGCAAACCCACAGCCTCCCTTGCCCAGCTCTGGCCCCCTGGGGAGGCAAGAGGGGTTGCAAGCAGGCTCATTGCAGTCCACTGGCCTCTGGGGGGGCTGCCTGCTGCCGCAAGACTCTGCAGGGAGCTGGGCAAGCAGAGCTCACACACCACAGCCTCTTTTGGCCAGGCACACTGCACAAGGCAAGGGGCTCCTGTTTTTCTCCCATGAGCTCCTCAGGTGTCATATCTGCAGCCCTTCTCAAGGCCTCCCTGCAATGTCCTGCGCCTCTCTCTGCACCAACAGCTTCCCCAGAGATGTCACCTCACAAGTCAAGCTGGTCCAGTAACATTTTCCTAAGTCCTCCCATGCCGTTGTAACATCAGGCAGCCTTTCCCAAATTACCCCTCTCTCTCCCAAAGCGGATCCCACATTTGAGTCCCCTCACAGGCATCTTTCTGTTCCCCCAAGATCTCCACGCCTCCCAAATGATACATCAGGCTCCCCTGCCATCACCCTGCAACTATGTACTCAGGTGAATGCAGGCGACACAGCCCTTGGCACCTTGTTTCACACATCAGCAGAGCTGGGACGGTAAGGTAAGGTAAGGGGGAAGGGAAGGGAAGGGAAGGGAAGGGAAGGGAAGGGAAGGGAAGGGAAGGGAAGGGAAGGGAAGGGAAGGGAAGGGAAGGGAAGGGAAGGGAAGGGAAGGGAAGGGAAGGGAAGGGAAGGGAAGGGAAGGGAAGGGAAGGGAAGGGAAGGGAAGGGAAGGGAAGGGAAGGGAAGGGAAGGGAAGGGAAGGGAAGGGAACCTCTGCCGTGTGCCACACATTGCTGGGGGCTCCCAGCCGCTCAGTGTCCCAGGTGGGGACAGGGCAGCAGCACCAGCATTGCAGCCACACTGGGGAGAGGCCATGCTGCAGGAGAGGGAGAAGCAGACTCCAAAGGAGTGACCTGCTGTAGAAGAATGGCTGCAGAAGCATGGCCTTAGAATCTCTGAAGATCTGCACAATCCAGGCCTGGTATTAGAATAGGCCTGTAATCAGAACTGTGCTGAAGTTAACAAGAAAGGTAGCCTTGAGCTATTCTTGAATCCTGAGACCAAGTAATTATGTTGTGCCAACAGGCTGTGGCTGTAACAAGATACAGCTGCTGGGAAAGCAGGTGCAGGGCCAAGAAACATAGGGACCGGTATGGGAAAACAGGGAGTAACAAACTACAAGGCTGAAGCACAGCAACACAATTAGCTACATGGATAGAGTGCTTATTTTAGTCATGATAATTAGGGGTGTGAGAACCGCGCGCGTTTAGAGACTACTAACCAACTATATTTCTGCTTTACGAATATGCATGTGTATCGGTTCTATATAAGTAGTGTTAGAAACTTAATAAAGTTGAGCAAGATGCATAACTCATATTGAGTGTCTTCCTGACTCTGGCGAACCCTTCTTCCAACAATTGGCGCCCGAACGACGGGAAAGCTGGTAATTGCTGGAAAAACTCTGCCTTTGCATCGCAATGGTGGGCTTTGCAAAATTGAGAGTCGCTGTGAAGAGTTCGAGCAGGAAGGCGTCCGTAAGGAGTAAAGGCATCTGAATCCGTCATTGACGTTGTGCGCGGACCTGCACCGGTAAGACCATTTTTTCCTCGATGATGGAAAGAGAAGCGGCACTCACGCTATTAACTGATATTCTTGCTAAGCGAGAGGCTAGCGTGAGCACTAAGAAGCTCCATGAGCTCTGTAGGTGGGTGGCTGAAAACAGACACTTAAAAGACCCGCAACTGCTGTTTAGTGTAACTGAGTGGCGAGAGGTCGGGGATTCCCTTTGCGATGCGATCCTTAGCGGTAGCAAGTCGGCCAAGGACTTGGGGACTGCCTGCCGGGAGGTCATAAACCATTTACGATCCCTGGTTGCGGAGAAAAAAATGGCTATGGATGCCTCAGACCTCCTCGGTCAGGAAACCGAGTCGCAGTCTACCCAATTATTTGGTCTCGGCGCTCCATCTGCAAAAGGCATAATTGTTCCCATTAAAAAATCTGCGACAGAGCTATTACACCCGCCGGAGGGTGCCACCGCAACGGGTGCTCCACGCCGCCCTGACAGCTACCGAGAGCCGCCCCCCCTGTTAGATGAGGATGAGGGTACTACGGCGGGTCCGACTGCGCCTCTGAATGAGAATGCAGAGTCTGATAAAGAAAATGAACCCACCCCACCTGCACCTGCCCCGATCCCCCGTCTCCGAACCAAACCCTCCGACCAGACCCTAAACTGCTTGCAGCAGCAATTGACTGAATGCCATCTGCCTACTGCCGGTCGTGATGTTCAGATCCTGACCCAGGAAGGTGTTATCCTCCACCCTGCCGCTCCCGAAAGTCGTTGGTCTGGGGTTGTAAGAGACGCTATATTGGAGGGAGAGTGGGAAGCTGCTTCTGCTGTTGCTTGTCCAGTGCGGACTACTGCTTTACCTGCTGGTTCAGCAGCCGCTCTGTGGAAACCTTTTGATTGGAAATTTATGCAGCAGCTGCGACAAGCCGTTACATGATATGGATTACAATCTGAACCAAACACTTGTTGACTTATCTGTTTGACTCTGAAATCATGACAACCAGTGACTGTACCTCGCTAGCCAGATTGCTTCTTACACCAGCACAGTTCCCCACGCCCCGCCAGCGTGCCGTGCCGTGCCGTGCCCCGCGGCTCCCCCCACTCGCCCGCCCACCCACCGCCACGGATCCCCCCAGCTGCTGGCGAAAAGGGGAGTCCAGAGTTCGGTGTGGAGCTGCAGATCGCACCCCTGCCGGTGGTAAGACCGCGTAGAGTAAATTGCAGCAGGACTCTATGCTAAATTCCTCTCTGTGAGAGGAGGGGGGGGGCACTACAGAAGGCCATGACGAGTAAATCGCGGCAGGGCTTCTCCACGCTGATATCCTTTCTGTGAAAGGGGAGAGCTCTGAGAAGACCGCGATGGAATTAGACGCGGCAATTAAACTGTTAACTGGCATCCTCCTTAAGAGAGGGGAGGGCGTTAAAGAGACAGAAGTGGAGACCTTAGTTCGCTGGGCACGAAAAAAGGATAAGATCCCTGAGCCCGCGTTATTGTTTAGTATTGCGGAATGGAGAGAAGTGGGAAATTGCCTCTGGGGTGGCGGTCGATAGTTAACACTCTGGAAATTATGAAAGCGGGGGGAAAAAAAAAAAAAAAAAAGTAGCGGCGGCAGCCATAGAAGCTTGGGGAGAGATGTGTAGAAAAGCCAGTGGAGCAGAAGGGTGATTCACCTAAGCCTTCTACTTTTCGGAGTTGGGCATACTCGTCCTATGAAGGGTATGTCCGCCCCTGCATGTTCGACAGTGCCGGAGCTTTTAGATAAGACAGCGGACAAACCAAAAGTTCCTCCTCGTCCTGAAACATCATCGGACAGGTTTGAGGAAGAAGGCGGGGAGAAACCTTGTGATAACAATACAGAGAAATCCTTACAGGAGGTAATAGATAAATTAAGAAACCTGGAAAAGCGAGTTAAAATGAACCTGCCTACTACTTCAATACCTGTAATTCCTCCAGTTAGCCCAACTACCCCACCAATGCTGAACTCGAGAAAAGATCCAATTCTACAGTGTTGGTCTGGTGTTATTCGTGATGCCATTTTGGAGGGAGAATGGCAGGTGACCAAGCTCGTCAGCTTGTCTAGTACTGATTAATAATCTTGATGCACATAATTGGGACATGATTTATGGAAGATTAATGATCAGTTTTTAGCAATGGGAGTGTTGCAACCTGCTCTTCCACCTTTTATGATGATCCCTCAGATTTGGCAAATTGTTGTGATAGACTTGAAAGACTGTTCTGTCTTTTTCACGATTCCCTTACACCCTGATGACACACAAAGAGACTCACTAATGATGATTTGCAACCGTTCCGATCCTGGTTGCATGGCACCGAAGCCAACAGTCCTTGAACTTGTTCACCAGAACAGCGGGCAGCCCTGAAAGTTGTATCCCGCAAGATTCAGACTGGCTGGTGTGGTCACCGAATGCCAAATCATCCGTTATCTTCTTTTGGTTTGTAATGTTGCCACTTCACCTTTTGCCCTTATTTTGCAATGGCAAAAGAAAAAGGGGGGAAATACGGAGATCATTTTAGAGTGGTTGTTTTTGTCATTGCAACCCAGACATCGTATTTTAAGTCACCCTGAAGCAGTAGCGGCCTTGGTGAGAAAAGGAAGACACAGGATTGTTGAAATTGATGGGACTGAACCAGCAGATATCAGTATTCCAGTCCGTGGTGATGATTATGAATGGCTTCTGAGACATTCAACAGCCATACAGGAAGCCTTGATGGGTTATACAGGTGTTGTACACAACAACTGGACAAAAGGACCTCTCTGGAAGATGTTAGAACATTATCAGTGGATTGCAAGACCGTTACGCTCAAAAAGACCAGCTGAAGGGCCAACGGTGTTTGCAGATGCAGGACGAAAGATGAAGAAGGCTGCGTGTGTTTGGCAATCCGATAATCAATGGCAGAAACAAGTGATCACCGGTGAACCACGGGACAACCTTCAAACCTTAGAACTGAAAGCAGTTGTTGAAAGGGCAAACCCTACCCTGAAGGATTATCTTCAGAGACAGAAAGTATCGCAGGACATAGATGTAACTGAACGGTTGACTAAGGTGTTGTTTACCTTAAACTATCTCTCCCTTACGGAGGATAGAGAGGGACCACCTGTTGTTATACATCACCAAACAGCACGAGGGAACCAAACAACTACAGTTCCTGCTTTGAATGTTCCGTATAAAAATATGGCTTCAGGTGTATGGGAAGGACCTAATCCAGTGTTATTTATCAGTAGAGGTTATTTTTGTATCTCCACAGATAAAGGATCTATATGGGTCCCTAGCAAGTTTGTGTGACCTGTATGTCAAGATCAGAAGACAGAAGAGAAGACTCAGAGCGAGCAGATGGAATAAACTGTCTATGTTGTAAGGGATCTAACCCGTGGGTATTGTGCCAATGTATGCTATGTGGGGTAAAACGGTTCTGTAAGCCAAAGCTTAAATGTAAATGGTGTAAAGAGTATGTGTTTGATTAGTAACTGGGCATGAAACAAGAGAAAGCATACGACTAGTGTAATACCATGCTGATTGGAGACAGTATACATCATCAGAATCAGTGAAAGCACAGATTTGTGGGGTGGAATGAAAAGAAAAAAAAAAAAAGGTAGAAATTGTAGGACTAAACATGTTTAACTGGTGGACTTGGTTTACGGTCTTGATGAATTTTTTACCCATTGGCCAAAGTATTTTTGACATCTTGCCTAGAACAAACATATGGGTGACATGGGCAAATATCACGGGGGTAACAGACTTTTGTTTATGTTTGCAGCAAGCAGACAACCCCTTTAGAACTTGTTTAATTGGTATTCCCCTGCAAGAGAATGAAACAAATTTTGATGTTTTTTTGAAATGTTAAAACAGTGGATCTGACTTCCAATCAGAATGGTACATTTATGAGTCCGAATGGGCAATTTGTTTGGCCTTCTATGCGTAATGCAGTGTGGCAGAAAACGGTTATTGAGAATTTGAAGCGACCATATAATTTGCCATTGCAGGAGTTAGACCTATTAGGTAGCCTTATGCCCGTTAAATACATTAACATGACTGCAATGGGAATGCCAGTATGCAAGGACACGGTACCACCACTTCAACCTGTAAATGGCACTGGAGTAATTTGGTTTGGTGAACCGTGGCGATTGTGGCTAGCACGACAAGGTGAATCGGAGTTTGATACAAAGTTTCAAAATTTAACCCGTTCACCTAATTGGGGTGAACTGAAAGCTGGAGGCTTACATGTAAATGTATCAGGGGGCTATCAGTTGCCACCAGGAGTCTTTTTGATACGTGGAGATAGAGCATGGCCAGGGACTCCATTGAATCCTGTCGGTGGACCATGTTATTTAGGGCGTTTAACTTTGCTCCACGTATGAAAGACTTATTGAAAGTGACTCCACAATTTCATAGATCACGGAGGGCACTGCGCACCTTTGATGAAACATGTAATGACCGAGTCGATCTGCAGTCTGTAACAACAAATGTCTTAGCCTCCATATTTATGCCAGGAGCAATGACTGCATTAAACGCTAAGAATATACGAAGGTTAGCGTGTTGGGGAGAGAAGCAATTTAATCTTACATCACAGATTTTAAGTTCGTTATCACTTGACGTAGATAGTGTTAGGCATGCTACATTATAAAATAGAGCTGCAGTAGTTTTTTTGTTATTAGCACATGGACACGGTTGTGAGGATTTTGAAGGGATGTGTTGTGTGGACCTTTCCGATCATTCCATATCTATCCACAAGAAGCTGTCACAACTGCAGGGAAACATGAAGCATATATTCTTGTTGATGATAAACCCTTTGATGAATGGTTGAGAGGATTGGGCATAACAGGTTGGTTAAAGACATTATTGATGGAAGGAATACGCTTTGTTATAATCATTATTGTAACGCTTTTAGTTTTTAGCTGTGTTTTTTCTTGTTTAAAGAGAGTAGTTTTTAACATAACCAATCAGGCCCGGCTTGTGCAAAAGAAAAAGGGGGAATTGTAGAAGAATGGCTGCAGAAGCATGGCCTTAGAATCTCTGAAGATCTGCACAATCCAGGCCTGGTATTAGAATAGGCCTGCAATTAGAATTGTACTGAAGTTGCTGTGCTGAAGTTAACAAGAAAGGTAGCCTTGAGCTATTCTTGAATCCTGAGACCAAGTAATTATGTTGTGCCAACAGGCTGTGGCTGTAACAAGATACAGCTGCTGGGAAAGCAGGTGCAGGGCCAAGAAACATAGGGACCGGTATGGGAAAACAGGGAGTAACAAACTACAAGGCTGAAGCACAGCAACACAATTAGCTACATGGATAGAGTGCTTATTTTAGTCATGATAATTAGGGGTGTGAGAACCGCGCGCGTTTAGAGACTACTAACCAATTATATTTCTGCTTTACGAATATGCATGTGTATCGGTTCTATATAAGTAGTGTTAGAAACTTAATAAAGTTGAGCAAGATGCATAACTCATATTGAGCGTCTTCTTGACTCCAGCGAACCCTCCTTCCAACAACCTGCATGCTTATTGTGGTAGTGCTGGGGCTGCCTGGGTCTCCTGCCCAGGCTGCTGGGTCTTGCAGGAGGGGCCCACCACCTGGTTGAAGCAACTCTCCTGCATCTGGCGCGCAGGGGTCACTCGCCAACCTGCGCTGGGCCAAGTGACATGCTCTGCCGGCCCCTCGACGCCCATCCCGAGCCATGCCGTCCGCAGGGTCTTCGTGGGAAACGCTGCCCTGGATTACATCCAGCTCAACCTCTGCCGAGGGTCTGCGGCGCCGGGTGGGGTGAGCTCTTCTAGCTGAAGGCCACCGGAGGGAGCCCCAGCAAAGCAAATGAAGGCTCGCAGGAGCTTCTGCATCCATCACCTAGAGCCGTGGCTTGCTTTCACCAGGTCATCCCCAGGCCCTTTGAACTCAGAGGATTTTTTTTTTTTTGGGGGGGGGCGGGGGCGGGAGGCGTGTCACAGAAAGCAAACGGAGAACATCTCGTCTGCTGTCAGGAGGTGTCCATCACCACACATCAGTCTGCTTCTTTACTAGACCACAGGGCACGGTGGCGCAGAAAAGCCCTAGAGCACCCATGAGGACATGTACCACAGGGTAATGGGAACAGCCTGTTCACCTGCACTTCTTACCCACGTGTGGCCCAGGAGAACTCCCAACTCCCACTGGATTTTGTGGGAGGTTTGTCTGACTCAAGGAAGCAGCATGAAGCTTGTTGTAGGTGTACAGTGCTTTGCCTTTCTGCAGGCTGTTATGACTGGTCTCTTTTCCTAAACAAAACATCTTCCATAAATGTATTTCAGGGTAAATCAGGCACACTCCTTTTTTTGTGAATGTGGAGCCGTGAGCAGAGTTGAGCTGCAGATAGCAAAGGGAATGTGCAGGAGGTTCCCCCCCTCACACCTACAACAGCTTGCTCTGATATTCCTGCTCTAGTTCACTAGTAGAAATACCTGCTATTTTTAGGTCTAGTGTTTGCTGATAAAAAAGCTCCACTGTGCGGGTACAGTCCCATGACAGACATGAGCTGAACAACTTTGCTGCTACAGAAAGGGAGAAGCCTTACACGCTGTCTTCTTCCTTCTACCCTATCCTTCCTGCTGTCCTTCCCTCCTCCCACCTTGCGCTCCCATCTGTGCAGTGCAGCCTCATTTCCCCTTGCAAATTCTGACTGCAAGATAAAATGATTCAGCTTATTAACCCAGCCATTTGAGCAAGTTCAATCCGCTCACCATGCAGTTAGGCAAGTATGAGAGATGCAATGACAAAACAAGCACTGGGAGGGGTGGAGGGAAACCTGCCCCTCACACTGTGGCTGAGCTAATGTTAGCTAAGCTCCTGCTGTATCAGGAAACCATAATCAAACGAAGCCAGCTGGAGCCAGGCTGAAAACAAACAAAATGATGCAATGGGGATAGCAGATCTGCAAGCTGCTTTCCAGAGGACAGCATATGCAAGGAACTTGCATAGGCTCAAGAGGCCCTAGACAAGTCCTTGGAGGAGAGACATAGTAACGGGTGCTAAACTGACCCCCTAAAGGCTCAGGAGGTCCCTTGAGCTGAAAAAAAGTTGGTGCTGGGAATGTACCTGGGGAGACAGGGCAGCTCATATATGCATACCCTGCTCTTCCTCTTTCTCCTGGATATGCCTTTTCCTTCACTGGGCAGACACACTGCCTAGTGATCTGCTCTCTCCCGCCAGAAGGCAGCACGTCCTCCTCCAGACGGGGAAGGGATTCTGACCATTTTCAAAGCAGACTGACCTATCCCTCCTGATAACCATGCAGCCACAGAAGAGCGTGCACCAGACACCACGCTGCAACAGCTACTGGCAGGGGGACCAGCAGACGTTTCTCTGCTGCTGCTGGCAGCACAGGCACCCACACTGAGCTGGAAGCAGCCTCTGAACATGTACACATCAGTCCCCAAGGCCTTATCGGCAAGCTCGTGCTGCACACCCAAGTGCGTCACCTCAATGGACTGCTTCCAACAGCCAGGCAGCTGGTAGGGCCCCCAGTGCTCCAGCCAAGGCCAGATCAGCCAACTGTTGTGGTGGGCTCCCCACCACAGACCACAGCAGCATGACTGGCTGGGCTCCCTCCAAATTTGCCAAGGTTTCCACCAAACTCTGCTTTCACTGCCTTGCTGTCCTCCCAGTCCTCTGACTGCTGCAAAGTACTTAGGGCATCGAGCAAGCAATACCTGGAGAGGTTTTCCAAGAGTACTCCAAAGAGATCAGCTTCTCCTACAAAATGCTCCATCCAAACTGCCCAGGAAAGCACAGAGAGGAATTTCCCTCAAAGGGGCAGCTGGATTTGCTTGTCAGGTGGATTTTGATTACTTTCTAGTCAATCCTTTTGGCCCTTGGAATGTGTGAAAGGGGCGAGTGGATCAGGGACATCCCTGGGGCAGCACTTCACAAAGTTGGGAAAAGAGGTGTGAGCCAGGATTACACTTACAGGGGCAGGCACTGAAAGTGGAAGAGAAAAGTTTCTCTACTCCTTTTTCTTGGGGAAAGCATGGGAGCCAGTGCAGCGAGAGCACAAGGGATAAGGCTCACCCTGGAAAAACCACCCTCCTGGCCATAGAGCTCTCCTGCCAGGTCAGTACTGCTACTGTCTCTATTGACTTCTCTTCAGGGTCAGGCTAGGACACCTGAAAAAACCATGAATCCCCGCCTAGCGAGGGTGGGGGGTGGGGGGAGTGGGGGTGGGGCTAGAGGGCTATGGGGAAAGAAAACAGGGAGAAACCAAGTGGTTTGCATGCAGATAAGGAGAGTGTAAACGGTGGGGTACATCACTCTGGAGGAGCCAGAGGTGAGGCTGCAGCCTTGGGCACTGGATGTACTTGTGTGCTGAGGTCTCCCTCTTGGATGAATGAGGGCGGCCACAAACACACCGGTGCTCACCGCTGTGTGCAGAATGTTCCCCCCTTTGCCCCTAGCCCGTGGGGCCAGGTCTGTGCCCCTTGCCAGGGTACTTCACCCTCACTGCCATCTAAGAGGTCTTGCCCCTCTGTGTGTGAGTGAGGAGACAGAGTGAGTGCAGCGTGAGTGTGGAGAATGCCTTCACAGCACCCTTTGGAGATGGAGGGGCTGGATGTAAAACCTCCCTCCCTGTGAGCCTGACCTTGGTGGACCCTCCATCTGGACCTCCAAGGCTGTTCCTAAATTCTTATCCTGACTCCTGAACATCTCCTGTCCATCTTGCTGTTTGGAAAATCACCTGATTTCTATACCTCCTCTGTAAAGGAAGGAGGGTGGCATTTTTGTCTAGCTTGTAAGCTCCTCTGGGCAGGGAGAGAGGGCCCTTTATACTAAAGAACCAGCATAATTAGGGTCTTGACCCCAGACAGCACAGCAGCTTGCTGGACCAAAGTGCTAAACACAACATCAAATAATGTGTTGAACTTAAAAGTCCTACAGCTTTATTAATTTTCCTGTTTTTCAATTGTAAGACATTCCCTAATAGCAATAGCTAACAAATCAGCAGTGCTTCTAATAAGGAGTTGGGTTTCAAAAATGCTCCAAGGAAAAGCTTCCATAAGACCCAAATCTTTCATCATGCTCTGTAGTCCCTGCACCGTTGCTTCTCTAATATCGTTCCTCAACTCAGCATTTCCTCTCCTCTTGCCACTCACCCTACCCCACTGACTGCCCCTCATATCAGACTACTTAAAGTTACCTTCACTCACAGCATCAAAGCAGTGCCCTCACATCACTGATGGTGATTAGCGCTCAACTGTGAGTGACCTGGAGGCCTGAGAGAGTCTGTCCCCACGCACTCAGGGGCAGGGTCCTTCATGCCTGTGTATGTCACCCCAACAGATGCACCAAAGCCAAAGCCAGTTCACACAGACGCACTCCTCCCCCAGACCCATATGGAGAATACGGCTATGAAGACCTCGCCTTTCTCTGCTGTACTGTGTAGCAGTTCACTGGGGTTGCTATAATTAAGGATCTTTGATAAGACCTGCTTACATAACCATGGTGATTAGTGAAATATAGGCATGGAAGTAGATTAGATGAGATTACTAGCTGCAGCTCTGTTCATGTACATGAGTTGCCTTTTCTGATTAATATTTTGATGTTACATCTTAAATTGGTTCTCTTTCCTCACAGTTGTGTCTTGTTCCAAGATGTGTCAAGCAGAGAGCTGGTAAAATTGTTCAAAGGGCTTGCAGGCTGTGGGTTACTAATTATTCCTACACACGCACTGTTAGCAAAATACCTGAGAAACCTTTAACCTGAGAAACCAAGACCTGTGCACTGGCCTGGAACTCCAAGTACTTCTTTAATTAACACAAGCAAACAAGAGAGTGCTATTTTCCATTGAATGCATTAAGCACTTTATGTACTGACCCCCAGGATGTTTCTGTTTGTTTTAATCTCTTTTTTCCATATCCAAGCATTGCTGTCTTTTGTTTCAGAACCAATTTTTCTTCCCCTTTCCTCCTTGCTCTGCCTCTCTTAAAACTTGCTGCTTCCCTACCACCTTATTTTTTCTCTCACCTCTTTATCACCAAACCAAATCTGGGTGGCACCATTTTCTCCTCACCATGTGTTAGCTGGTATCCAGTGATGACACTGGGCTTAAGAGGCAGACCAAAATAGAAGAGGGTTTGTGGCAGTACTTGACCCAATAGATCTAAGCAAGTTGGGGTGGAGGAGTAACCTGTAGTGGCAGAGCGTGTGTAAAGCCCAGGAGTGCATCCAGGCTGTGTTTCTCACTCTTGAGTCCTGCAAGTGTCCTCAACTAGATTTGGGAAAAATAAAATATGCAGTAATAATTAGTTACATGGAACTCTGTCTTTGATTCCTGCTTTTCTCTGGAGACCTTTCCTTCATGTTTCCTTTACTTTGCTGGTTCCCGTCTTCCCTCCGGCTTTTCTAACTGTGTTGTCAAGATTAATTTCAATGGGTCTTCTTCCCTCTCTTCTCACAGTCCCTAGTTTCTGTCCCAGGTCCCTTCTTTCTTCTGAGCTTGGCCCTGTATGTAAGGAAGCTGAGAAGGAGCCTTTTATCCTCACCGTGACATGTCCACAGGATGCTGTCTCCAGGGTCTGTAGGCTCTGTCCACCCTGCTGCCCTTCCCTTAGGCAGATGCACTGCAGCATCTCTTTCTTCCAACAACGGTTTGGTTACATTGACACAAGGGGAAGATATCCCACTTCTCAGATAATCAGTCACAATCTGCTAACCCCTCTTTGACGCTGGATTAATTACAAGCTCATTGACGCCTCATGAACTCACACACACAAAGACGTTTTGTTTCATTTCTCCATTCATTCCTAGATACCTGGAAGGAAAAATGTGTGAAAAGACTGGCTGCTATTACTATGCAAAGCACAGAGATCCCTCCCCCTGACACACTGCAGGTACCGTGCAGGCTCAGCACCCTCCTGCTCTGGTGTGCTGAGGTGACAGTCTTGTCGGCACATGCACAGCCAGGCAGAGGATTATAAAGTTCTGGTGGGGATGGACTCCACTGTCCTCAGTGTAAGCCCCCCCCCCCCCCATTACAGAAAACTGCATAGAAAATGAAAAGCAAAATATGAGTGGGTTTATTTTTCAGTAGTTCTATGACCTGTAAGGTGTAGACCTGGTCCTAGGACTACTGTCTCACAAAACTGAGAAAAGATATTGTTAGTCAAGCACTTTTTACCCAGCCAACCATTACCAGCACCGTAATGATTACAGAAGCCACAAAGCAGAGCTACATGCAATTTTCTCTTTCAGCTTGTACTCCTAGCGAGTTTAGGCATCTACTTCCACTGGAGGCAACATAATATTTCTGCTTGGCACGTACAAAGGTGTATTTCCAACATGGAGGCAACTGTTTTGGTTTTCTGATAATTTTCTAATAGCATCTCCAGGTCAACCTATTGTCTGTGAACCATGGATCCCAAGACCAGCAGACTTCAGCGCAGCTGTTCATTCCCTTGATGACTTGGGCTAGGTCAAGACTCACAGCAAGTTCCCACCAGGTGACTGAGCTGATCCAGCAGCATGCTGCTATTGAAAGGGGCTGTCCCATTCCTTCATCAGCCTTGCTCCAAGCTACAGCAGTCCTGATCTTCCCTCATGCTAGCTCTGGGACTCATCGAACTGCTCAGTGAGCCAGTTGAGTTCACGAGATGAGCAGCAAATCACTTTTATTCGCAGGGTTTGGCTTCTGCTGGTTTACTGAGTTTAAACCACAGTGGTAAGTCTAAGTGGGAGGCAGACAATCAGTGAGCAACTGGGGCAAAGAAAGTGCATCCTCTAACACAACACATACGATGCAAGGCAAAGCTAAGCAGCAGCACCTGTTCTGTGGTAACAAGACCTTATGACTTTGCCAGGAATTTTTGCTTCTAACACCTGGATCACAGTTGTGAATTTGAAGTGAAGTCAGGGAGTGCAGGAAGAAGGAGTGAAGTTAATCTGTCTGTATGTGGCAGAAGTTCTAGCGGAAAGTTTTTGTCATCTCAGTAAGGAGCAGTGGAGAGCAGAATACATATGGAAAGAACATGGCAGGACATACAGCCGTGCCAAGAGGACTGTCCTTGTCCTGTGACAGGTCACAGCACCTTTTAATCAGCTCAGACTAACCGAGGAATCCCAGGGTATCATAGAAAGCAACTAGACTCCCTTCATTGGGTATAACTATTGTCAAAAGTAGTGAAACGTTACTAAAATTATCATTCCATTCTTAAAACACATGCATTTTAAAAATCTTTTGGAATCTGACAGAAAAATAAACATTCAGCTTACTTCCTCAGAACTGGACTTGCTGTTAAGTTTCAGCTGTATTGTGTTAGGGCACAACACAGCAAGTACTTGTGCTTGCAAACAGTCCTATAGACTACAGCTGGGGCTGTGAACATTATGTGAAATAAAGCATGTCTGTAAATGTTTCAGGGAATTCCAAAACATCTAAGAGACAAATGTTACTTGTAGTACACCAAGTGTTCATCTTGTTTTCTGCATCAACAAAATGAGTAAGTTAGCTTTCCTGCCATTGTTTTCAGACTGGAATACCTTTTTTTGTTGCAAATGTTGATCTGGCTATGTAGCAGCATAGTCTTCTCCATGCATTACTATTCCATTTCAAAAATTTTAGTTTACTTTGTTCAAATTTACAGGTTTTGGCCCATAATTCCCAAAACAATGAGAAACAATTCAGTCCTACCCTCCACTCTGCTTTTAATTAAAATGTACGTTTTTCTTTGCAGCTTATCCAGCTTTTATTTAAACTCATTCAAAACCTGCACCATCCTGCCTTTGAGGAATTAGTTTTATTCCAGCACTTGAAAACATGGTAACAGAGGTCTAATTCAGGTTTCTTGTCAGCATCCTTTATACTGATGACTAATTGCAGGAAGACTCTAGCTTCTAAGCAGGATCCTTATCTCCTCTAGTGTCATACAAACTTCTCTTAACGCAGTGCCCCGGCAAGCCCTTCCTCCCCATGTTCGATCATTATTTTTTTTCTCAGACTGCCACCTCTTCAGTTGTCACAGCCTTTGGCCATGTGCTTCAGTAACAGTCAGAGGCTTCTCAATTCCCTCAAGCCACTGCTTAAGCCGCCTTTCTTCCGCTCTGAGCTAACTCTGGCGGCGCTCAGACTGGCTCAGAAGTTGGGGTATAACACCTCGATGGCCACACCACACTGCAGAACGGGATGGGTGTGGGTGAACAGGCCACCTGGGCACACACGGAGGCACAGCACGCTTCAGCAACCCCCCCAGCTGAGCCGCTGGCAGCACAACGTGCGTTACGCCTGACGCGACGCTCCTGACGAGCCACACGCCAGCCGCTGCCGAGGCCTGCGGCCCCCAGGGCCGCCCCCGTCCCGCCGCAGGCCGCTCAGCCGCCGGCGGGCACCCGCGGAGGGCGAGGGGCACCGCTCCGCCCCCGACCCCGGCCGAGGCAGCGCTCGCGCCCGGGGGCCGGGCCCGGGGCTCGTGCCGCGTTCGAGCCCGCCCCGCCGCCACTGCGGCGGGCCCTGCGCATGCGCAGCAGTAGCGGCACCGCGTGGCGCGAGCGGGCCCCGCGCGCCCGGCCCGCCCTGCCGGAGGGGGCGAGGGGCAGAGGCCCACGCCGCTCCCCCAATGAGGGGCCGGCGGCGCCGCGCGCAGGCGCACAGGGCCGTGCCCCCCACCCCCGCCCGCTGGGCTCGGTAGAAGTGTTTCCGGCGCGGCGGCTGTGACGTCCGCGATCGGCGCCGGGCTGTCCGGCGGGCGGGCGGGCGGTGGGAGATGGCGGAGTATCTGGCCTCCATCTTCGGAACAGAGAAAGACAAGTGAGTGGCCCATCCCCCCTTCCCGTGCCGCTCCCGCGACCTCGGCGCCCTGGGGGGGGGAGCTCGAGGGAGGCCGGAGGCCGGTAGCGGGTTCCGCGGGGCGCGGGGGCGCGGGGACGCGCGGCGCCCGCCCGGGTGGCCTGTCCCGGCCGTGGCGGTCAGCCCTTCCTTCCTCCCCCGCGGGGGGACCCGGCCCGTTTCTTCCACTCACGCCTTAGGGGCCTGCGGCACCCCCGGGGCCGGAGCGCGCGCCCGGGAGATCCCCTCCCCCGCCGCGCGCTGGAACGTGGCGGCGCGCGGCCGCGGAGGGAAGAGGAAGCGAGGCGGGCGCGCTCCCTCACCCCCACCCCCACCCCGCCTCCCCCAGGCCCGCGGCTGCGGCCCTGTTCCCCTCCCCCCCCTTCGCTGGAGCGCGCGTGCGCGCGCCGCCAGGGACAGGGAGGGGGCGCGCGCGCCTCTCGCCGCGTGGGGCCTGCGCGTGCCCGCGCCGCCGGCCCCGCCCATGCGCTTCCCCTCCCCCGCCCCCCCCCCATCCCCCCCCGCCCCGGGCCGGGACTGCGCTCCTCGGGGACTCCCCCCGCCCCGCGGGTGTGCCGGCGCCTCGTGGCGCGTGGCCGTCCCCGTCCGCCCTCCCCCCGGCGGCAGCGCCGTTCTGGCGGCGGCCGGGAGCGGCCGGGCCGCCGGGTGCCGAGCTTCCCGCCGCCGCCTGCCATGGAGGGCCTCTGCTTCCCCTTTTGTTCGCGTCCCTGCGCCTCGCAGCAGCCCCGGCGCTTCCGCTCTGCTGCAAGGACAGCGACTGGTTATTTCTCCCCCCTCCCCAGGGTGCGGAGGATTTGCCCGACTGCTGCATCCTGATCCTCAGGCTTCTGCCTGCAGCCTTCCACGCGTCGGGAACGCCTCTAGTTTGGTTGTTGGAAGCGTACTTACAAAGCCCTCCTAACGAAAATTTGGTCACCGTCGGCCTGACCAAACCAGCGTGTTTTTCCACTCGTAAAAATGAAAGGGGGCATCGATGTGCTGCTGGACTAAATTACTCTTGTCATCCCCAGGCCGTGAGGCTTCTGTTTTCCTTCTACTTTGTAGCGCTACATGCCAGTTCCAATTCGCTCATCTGTCAGAAAAACAATATCGGCAGCCTCTCTTGAGCTCTGTTACTGTAGCGTCCTTCCTGATGTGATGCATTGCAATTTAATAGTACTAGTATATGCCAATAGAGCAGGCGTGAAATTTTTGTACTGGCCTTATTTTCTATTGAAAAAGCAAGCAGAACTCTCCAGAAAGTGTGAAGTTGGAGGCGCTATTGGAAATTTTAGTTAGGTATTTTTTTTGTTTCAGGGCAAAGTTCAAAAAATACAGTAAGTATATTGTAATGCTAAGTATATATTTCCAAAAACATGATGAAGAGTAAGCGTGTTACAGTTTTACATTAGAATGTGGGGTTTTTTGCTAGTGATCGGATGTGCTTTAGTACTTTAATATTTCTCCCTTCTATGAGTTGACGTTGGTTACAAAGGATTATGGAAAGAATTGTTGTTAACTATGAGCATGGGAATAATAATCTTTCTTCCAGGAGAATTCTTACATTTCACTTACCCATATATAGCCCATAATAGTTTTGTTGCCCGTCAGAATTTTGCATTGTTTTCCCAGTAAAGGTAACTAAACTCCTTATGGTTTTATTTCATCGTTCCATGTGAATTACACTTCTATGTGAGAATCTTACTGGCATTTTTAAACCAGCACAGTTTCAAAGGTGTCACGAGATGATGATTTAAGAAAAGCTTGTGGTTTAAAGAAAAAAATAAATGCTTCTTTTTAAATTATTAATTACATTCATGGAAATGGCTTAAATAAATGAATTTGATTTGCTTATGTGTATTCTCTCTGTAACGTGGTTTTTATCTTACCTGAATTTTTTAAAGTACTGTGTTGGCAGCAGTCTGAGTTATCCTTACAGTATAACTTTAAACAGGTGGTTAATAAACATTACGTAGGTGCAATTGTGTCAGCTTTAAAGCCAGGTTATGTTGCCGAAACTAGGTAGTTGCATGAACTAAGACACAACCATATAGCTCATGGTGTAGCTTTTCAGACTGTTTCTCACACTATTTCCCATGACCCAGTGAAACTCATATAAAGGCTAGAATGAATGGAGAACCAGAAGGGTAAAACGGTAGTGATCGCTTCTGTCCGTGGTGGTGTCATGAATGCACTTTGGGTGTGAGTAGTGGGTGAAAGTGATTAGGTTACTTACTGTAAATTAGGGGTAAAGAGGAATGAATATAAACAGGTTTGTTGTAATACTGTTTTGATTTTTTCCCCTATGTTACTTTTCCACATCAAGATAAAGGCATTTAGGGTATATGTTTTATAGGAATTGCATATTAATGTTTTCTCTGCCAATATGTAACTGCTTGGGTTTTTTTTACTTGCAGAGTCAACTGTTCATTTTATTTCAAAATTGGAGCTTGTCGTCATGGAGACAGATGTTCTCGGTTGCACAACAAACCAACATTTAGCCAGGTTTGTTTTCCTTTTGTTTTCTCTTTCTTGTAGAAGTATATTTTAGCTTCTTTAAAATTCTCAGATACAAGTGAATAATTACAATAGATTCTCAGATACAAGTGAATAATTACCGAGCTCCAGATTAACTAGTTCACTTTTGGCCCCAGTTTATATGGGTTTTTTCTTTTTGGGGGTATTCCATTTACTTCTCCCAGCATTTCTAATTATCTCCTGTCACCCTTAATGGCTGCAGGAAGCGATGCTGTTGTAAGCTTGCCTGTAGTAGAGACCAACCAGTGCTAACTTTCAGGTGAGTGTGCCTTCTCAGTGGTGTTTAGGCACTTAAACGATCCCAGGTTTTTTTTAATCACAGACAATGGCAGCATGTTCCACCTGTCTCAAAGGTGTGAACTTAAGTCTTTCATGCATATAATAGAAGAAAACTAATTAATAAATACAAGTGACTCCTCTGTCATTACATTTGCTCTCTGACCCAGGCTCTTAAGTTTCAAGAGTAACTTGCGTACTTCCTTTGAATGTGAAAGACTTTCTTGAAAACAACTTGCCTGGTTGCTGAGGGTGTATATATATGTCAGATGACTTGACAGATATTTAATCTTTGGCTATGTGAATATTGTTAGAGACGTGATGTGTGTATGTCTGCCAGAAAGAGAGGAGAGAAAAAAAGAAAAGATCCAGTGGGTGATAGGTTTATTATTATTATGACCTTTATAGGTTTTAGAAATTAAAGTCCTGGAAAATTGTACGCTTTGCCTCTTTCTATCACTGCTGATTGTCAAGGTATACAGGTAAACAGATCTCTTTGGGAGTACTGTATAGGATAAGTACTGCCCATGAAAGTTCTTGCATTATCAGCACTTTTACTCACAAAGGTAAAGTTCACGTAGCGGTGGAGTCCTCTGCAGGTTCATTTTAGCTGACTTGGAGCAGAATTGATGAGTATGGTGGGCTGGTGTTGGTTTGGGGAGAATTAGGGAGGGAAGTACTAGCCACGTGACTGGAGTTCAGTGATGGTTCTTGTGAAGTTAAACTTTGCAAGTGTGTGAGTGGGCAGGGGGAGCTCTAGGGAGGACTGTCTAGGTTACTGAGCAATAGGAACCACTCCTGGTACTTCATCTATAAAAAGTTTTCTGCCTCTGGGAATATAATAATTTTTAATGTAAATATTGTATCTCAAAAATAATATCATTCATTTTCAAAACTACTGCCGTGTTACTGACCTACATGGAGAGCATGCTGAAATGTACTTGGTTACCTAGAGACCTGAATTTAGGTCGTTGGCTACTAGAAAATATTTCTAAATCGAACAACTTCACAGTAGCTGTCTTTAAAAAAAATAAAAAAGAAAAAAAAAAAAGAAAAAAACCACCAAAACAATAAACCTCTACTTTTTTGTTTGCTTTGTTTTACAAAAAAAACTTGGTGTGCAGCAATGGCTTCCTCTGTCAGTGCAGCCTGTAGCTTTGCATTAGAAACCGTGATTAGCAAAGCCTGCTGAAGCAGGTCAGCAGGGCATATCAGATTCATCTGGTTGTGTCTGGGGCTGCTGTAGCATTGCACCTGGTAGACGTGCTGCATTGTAACTTCTCTGACATGCCTGGCAGATGTGTAGGGTTTGCTACAGAAAACTATTTGTATGCAGATTGATAATCAGCTGTGATAGAAAATAGAGCAGATATCATCCTAATGGGAAGTAACTAGCACAATATTTTTATCTTGTGTGCTATTGCTGGTACAGCTACTTTATGGAAGAGCTGTGTTAGGAAAGGTCGTGCAATCCAGGGTGATCAAATTACCGCAAATCAGCAGAAACACTGTAACTATATGCATGTTTCTGGCTCTCTCCAATTGTAGGCTAAAACATAGTTATTTTAAACCTGGGCCATGGAAGCACAAAGCCTTGGTTGGTATTACCATATCCATTATAAAACAAGTGTGTGATTTTTAAATGTGATGTTACAGTTGTGGTTTTTTTTTTTTACACGTTAAGTGGGCAGCATGTGTAGGTATGACATTGCTGATCCTGTGACTTCTTTAAACTCTGAATTCTTACTGTGACTAATAATAATGTGTAAGCTAAAATTATTTGGGGATTGCGATTCATACTAACTAACATTGAGCTTGTATTTTAAGTAATCAGATTTCAATTTTTGAGCTGCTTACAGTGATATGGACGTTTGGAATTTTTTTGTAATATTAGTTTACTAACTTAAACATGGTTTGTTTTTTCAGACAACTTGATTTTAAGAAGAACGGTACAAATGTAAGGTTTCAAGTCTGCCTGGGCTAATTCTTCAAGTAAAAAGCAGAAGGGCTAAAAGGATATTGTCCTTATTTGAAGGATCGGAAACATGTGAACCTATGATGCTATTATATTATTTAAACAGAAATTCCACCAAGAAATTCCTGATGCACAAAATGAGACATAGCTCTTGCCTAAACCTTACTGTCTGGTGTAACATTTTAGACTCTGTGACATTATGTATTATATGCTGTGCACAACTTTTTTTCCCCCCCACCCCACCTCCCTAGACTTAAATAATGAATCTGGTCTTGAACGCTAGGCATCTCCATAATACCGTGTAGTTTGATGTTTTAGGTTACCGTGCCTGACAACTCCCATTTTGAGGATAGCTGTTGAGACAAATGCAGCTCTTTCTTGGTGGTTAATTAAAACTGTTTTCATAATATGATGGTCTGGATGCAATTTTGGAAGATACTCTGCAAATACAAAAGAAAGTATTAAAAATAAGATATTACTTTTAGCTGTTTGCAAACAAGTTGTCTCTTTGCAATTGTCTATTATATGCACAGCAGCCAGTAGAATTCCCCTTTTTATTTTTTTTCCCCGCAGACCATCTTGATTCAAAACATCTATCGTAACCCCCAAAACAGTGCACAGACGGCTGACGGCTCACACTGTAAGTCCCACAGTTGGAGAAATTTTTTTAAAGAATGGTGTTAAAGAGCCCACTCCTAATTATGAGAAAATAATGTTGGCTTCTGAGCTGCTGACATAAAGCTGTTGCAAACAGGACAAGTGACGGAACTCTTCTTGCGCATAGATCAAGAACTTGTCAAATGTGTGCAATTCAGAATGCAAATTGACTGCATAAATTGGACTGATGCAGGTTCTCTTTGGCACTGCAAAGTGGAACTTGATTGCTCAGTAACACTGCATTCTTAAAGGGTTAAACTGCAGACATTTCTCAAATTCTTGATTTAACAAAAAAATAACAATAAGAATAGGTATATATGTGATACACGGTAAGTTTCCCAAAACTGGGTTTTCTTTCATCTTAACTTTTTTAGGAAAATGGAGATTTCATGTCATGCTGTAAATATTGTATTACTTCCTTTCCTGGGATTTTGCTACTAAAAAAACATTTGGTAAAACCAAATTCAAACAAATTATTATGCTTGTAATTTGAATACTGTGTTTGGATGCCATCTGTTAACACATCTGCCTGAAATCATGTGAAACCCCTCTATAGTAATATTGGTGAGTAAAATAAATAAAAATACAATAATGCAGTATCATGAGATCTCTATTACTTTACAGTGTTAGGTTGATTCAGAAAGGTCACCAGCTAAGTTCTCCTTCTTGGGAGAGAATAACCACCTCTCTTTCAGCACAGACTCGGCTAAAGCGACCCTAAAGGAAACCGGTTTCTTGTTAAAATTATTTTCCATAATATAAAGTTGTTGCGTTTTGTATTTCAGACCATTGCCCTCTTGAACATTTACCGTAACCCTCAAAACTCTTCCCAGTCTGCTGACGGTTTGCGCTGTAAGTTCATACAAGTTCCTTCACTGGTTCCCTGGGCTTGATTGTCAGAGCTCAGTGTCGACTTAAGCTGGTCTACCATTTTAGTTTAACAGATCAAACTGACCACGTTTCATTAAATGTGTCCAAAACAAACACACACACAAAAAAAACCCAACCCCAAACAAAAAGAAATCCCTTTTTTTGTCCCACTCACCTTCCTCCCTACTCCCAAAACTATGAGGGGAATCTGAATACCATCTATCAAATCAAAAAGAGTTGAAATTGTACTTCCCCTGTAAAGCAGTCTTGGTTGCACTGCTGTCTTCCCTCTGCCTTTCTCCCTGCCAGTTGCCTGCATCCTAGGAATGCTTTTCTGTATGTTTTGTGCTATCAGTTAGGGTCCGCTGTCTAAAAGAGCAGGATAATGACACATTGACTTCATCCAGAACAAATCTCCTGCTCTGTAAATTTTAAGAGAACTTGAATTGGAAACTTTTCATTTTGCATGCAGAAATTTGTCCTAGGTTAATGCAGCTTCCATTTAGAGTGTACATTGGAAGAATACACTGACAAACTTTTCCGTTCTGGCAGCTGTCCTTTTTTGGACAGATGCATGCCTAAAATTCTTTCCATGCTTTGAAAATTCAAATTCCAAAACCAAGTTGCATACTTACATAGGAAAACACATTTTTAAAAGTACTTTGAGAGGGGGAAGGCATTTGGGTATGGTCATGAACTAATTTAATGACTCCTCATGAGGTAGGAATGGGCATAAGAAAACACACCTACTGTGAGACTGGCAGAAGTTAAATGACCAGGATTGATGATCGGCGATTACTGATATATCAATATGATTGAATCATCAATATTAGAATACAATTTAAAAAAAAAAAAAGTTCTAGAACCAAAAAGGATCGGTGTTATTTTCTCACTAATATTTCTTGTTGAAGTGGATATTGACTGTGTGGTAATAAAGCTTTGTCTGGCTGTTCCTTTTTTTTGACTGTTGGATTATAGACTAGTTCAGATTAGTTACCAGCATTTGATTAGACATGCTTTGTGAAATCAGCCACTAACTTAAAAGTCAACATTGTCTTTTTTGCTTCTAAAAGTAATAATGGCCCAATTAAGTAACTTGAGAGTTTTGTCACACAATCAAGCTAGATACATAATGAGCTGTGTAAGTTTGTCTGGATGCTTAAATGGATCTATTGGTTTGTAGGCTTTCTTGTTGCAGATGCTTGGTAGTTAACACTGTTTCAGTAAACCAAAAAAATTTGCTGTTGGGTATTTCTGCTCTGTCCCTAAATTCTCAATGCGCTGGTAACTAATTTGCACAGAGTTACAGCAGTTTGGTCTGTGGAGCTGTTTAGATTGTACAGCTGCAAGAGTGGAACAGATTCTGTAGTGTTCTAAATGCTGGTATCCAACTCTAGTTTGCCTTGACAAGTGGGTAGCTATTTAACAGAGCCTAACTGTACCTGCTGCGGTAGAGCTGGAGCTCTGTTATCAGTAGGTTTGCTGAAACTCCTGGCTCCCTGGTTTTTTGATACTTGTCCCTACTTAAGTACTGCATGTATTTTAAATGGGTAACTTGGGTAGCTATTTAATGCTTTTGTTGTTGTTGCTTAACTGTCTTCCTTTCTATTGCCGTCGTAGAGGATTAACCTTAGTTTTGAACAGCACTAGTTTTATTGAGTATTTTAATTAGTAAATGGGCTTCTCAAGGTTCAGATACCAGTAGCCCTGAAATATGAATGCTTGTAAAGTGTATGCATATGTATGTTTCCCACTTTAGAAGGACAATCAAGTAGTCATTAACTGTTACTTGTGATCTGATTTGACAATGGAATCTCCTTATAAGTTTTTAGCACTTGTCCATCTGGTAAAAAGTAGTTATTCCAGTGTGGCTCACTGAGCCCCTGTCTAATCTTTTTTTAAAAAAAAAAATATCCTTAGGTAGTAAGCTGTTATCAGTGGTGTTGGCAGAACTGTGGGAATACAGTTAAGTATTAAACTGTCTAGAAATACCGGTTTAATGTTTGATATTCCTTAATTTGCTATATGACCATGGGGAAGAAAGTTCTTAAAAGCAAACATGTTTCAAATGCAGAAGCATTGTTAGCCTAACTATAATATAAATTATATTATATTTATAATATTATAATGTAAGTTATAATATATGTAAGCCCCTTAGCCTTCTTCAGGAGGTGAGCTGGGTGGAAGAAAAGTAATGATAGTTCCAGAAAGTGTATAGAGCCTTTGAAGAAAAACTTAAAAGTTCATCCAAATGGTAATACTAGCCAAAAATGGCTGAGCCCAAAGAGTGTCTTTTTTCATAGCAGCCTGAAGTGAATAAACTCAGCTTTGTTGGCTCAGTTTCTGGTCTTTCACATTCTGTGAACTAAAACAGTAGTGTTTGTAATTTGAAGGCTAGAATATTTTTCTAGCGTAAAATGCAGGGTTTATTTTAAAACTCTTCTGCTTGATCTTAATAAACCACTCTAACTGCTAAAGAGCTGATGCATTAGGCTTTAATGTATACAGCTTAATGTAGTTTAAAAATGCTGTAGACTGGAAGAAATAAATGAAATTCTTTTTTATATTCTCAATGCTTTGAAAAATCAACCAAACTTAACGTTGTTTTTTATAGCAGCAGGCAAGCAGCGCTCATTTGTAGAGTCCAACTTGGAGCATGAAAATGATCCAACCTGAAAATAAGGCTGGCTTGTCTTGCACTAAAAGTGTTCTGCAGGACTACATAAAAAATGAAGTGATACTCAAAATTAAGCTAGAAATTTGCTCTCCATTGCAAAGCATTATGGTACCCTTCTTTGAGGGCACTGAGAAAACTGTCATTTTAATAACTATTTCGAGAAAATTTTTAAAAAAGAATAATTCTGAGCTATGCTACGTTGTGAACTTTCAAATTGTAGTGTATATGCTGGAGAGGTGGACCTGTAAAAATTAAATTCTGCCTGTAGGAAGAGGAACACTAAATTGTAATCATGCTTTAAAATAATGAAAATGTAACAAAGCACTTGCCTTCTGTTTAGGTAAAAGTTTTAGTAGATGTAGGGTGGGACTGTACATTAAATTTAAGTGATATTTCAAAGTAATTCCTTCCCCCTTCCTTTAAATTTGTCTCATACAAGTTTGGCTCTGATTAAAACTTGCTTTGATTTGATCATGTCAATATAACGTTTTGACATATACTTTGGGGATTCAAAGCTCTTCACACATACTTATTTTTAATATTCCTATTAGTTAGCTCCATGCTATATGGTGTCTTTTACGCTCCAGGTGGCCTCTCTAGATTATTTTTTAGTATGATCAAAATCTTTTCTTCCTTATTTGTAGGCTCTAATCGACATGACTCTTGATTATTTTTTTTACAGGTGCTGTGAGCGATGTTGAGATGCAGGAACATTATGATGAATTCTTTGAGGTATGTAAAAATGCATTAAAGTGTTCATGGATTTGTCAGCTCATATGAGTTAAGTGGATTCAGTATATAGCACAATTAGATGGATTCAGAGAAAAGCGCTTTTTTCCTCAGGTGTTCATCTAAAACTAAAAACTTTCAGTGCTAAATATTTTCTGGTATAACCTGTGGTTAGTTCAGCTTTAACTTTATAATAGGCTTAAATCAACAACCTAAGTGATGTAGCATTTTGATTCCATAATTACCTTCTTTTCTGTAAATTTAAAATACACTTTATTACTTGTATAGAAGCAAATTAAGTGAAACTATAGCATCAAGGCTTACTTGTAGTGTTTTCAGTGCATCTTATGTATTCTATGTATTCTATAATACTGTATGTTTCCCATAGCTTTTTATGGTATCCTGTTAGTGCTGTCCTTGCAGATGGACACAGTACAGGCCAAGCAAGTACTAATCTTAAAATCAAAACTGTAAAAGGGCTTTTGTTTTCCTTTTTTTAAGGAAAGCCTTCTTTTGTGCTTACAGCTAAATGCAGTACTTGTACTTATAACTAACGTGCTGCAAACTTTTATTTGGTTGCTTTGTGCTTAGGAGGTCTTCACAGAAATGGAAGAAAAATACGGTGAAGTTGAGGAGATGAACGTTTGTGATAACCTTGGAGATCATCTAGTTGGAAATGTATATGTAAAGGTAGGATAGACACATGTTTGTATAAACAGTAGGGATGGTGTTTGTTGATTTGTAACTTCAAAAGCTACTATGCTTGTAGATTTTTGCAAGAGTAGCTCTTCAGGATATAAACTTATATCAAACTTCATAATACAAAGTAGAAAGAGTGAGAATGTGAATGGAGTCTGAAAGAAATTTTAAGAGAATATAAGCTTTCTTGATAGTCAAAGTCTGTGTCGTTTTTTAAAAGATTAGCACTTTGGGTTTGTACAGTCTTATAAACACAGTCAGCACTCCTGGACTCTTTTGTTTACCAGGATTAATTTGGGATCTGCCTTCCCATCACAATTGCTTTTAAACACATCGTTATGAGTAGAGGTTTATTTGCAACAGGTGTGTTTATTTTCATTAGGTGCATTTATTTTCTAACTTCACAGCTAAACAGAACATCTTGTAACCAAGTTACTTCTAGCATTAGCTGGATGGTGTAAGGTACAAACTGGAACACTTAGGTTTAGCTCTTAAGTCATTGGTATCTCTTGAATAACGAGTACAGAGTTGTCACCTGCAGAAATTTTGTTGCGTGTACACAGTGTTGTGATGTGAGAGAATATGAATATTTTTCCTCTACATTCCCTTAACTGGAAAGTATATTTTTTACACTAAAATTCTCAACTGTAATGTCATAATCAGAAATAAAAGTTGTTTTTAAAAATTTTCAAGTTGTTGGCTGTGAAAAGGAATTTCAAATTTAAGTTTTACATTCATCATAAAACAGGATCAGTTTTTTGTGAATTCTAATCTAAATGAGTAAGAGCTTCAGTTCTCCTGCAGATTTCTTTCAAATGTTTGAAAAAATCCTTAATCTGGAGCCATTAGTGTTCTAGAAAGTACTCTTAAGCATTCTTTTACAGCTGTACTAAGAAAACACAGTATCTTCTATTGACTAACTTTCTGACCTGGAAGACCAAATAGGTCTTTCTCTGAAGAGAAAATAGCAATGTTTTGATTAGCTCAGAGTCTTGATTAATGAAAAGCTGGCACTTTTTTCCTTGCTTTGATAGACTGTCCTAGGAACTCTGAAGTAGCTTCTAGCTTGATTATGAGTCTAAGCCTCAGATGCCACACAACTGATTTGATGGGAATCTTCAGTCTCCTTCTGTTGCTTCTCTGTAACATGAGAAAATGTTAATTTTGCTTTTAGTTTCGCCGTGAAGAAGATGCGGAAAAGGCTGTGATTGACCTGAACAATCGCTGGTTTAATGGACAGCCCATTCATGCTGAGCTTTCACCTGTGACTGACTTCAGAGAGGCCTGTTGCCGTCAATATGAAATGGGGTAAAAAGTGGCTTCCTCTTTGCCTATGACAGTATCTTTGACATGTTTGCACAGACCGGGTGGTTGCTTAGGTGTGGCTTTTATGTGTAGCTTAGTGTGAGAAGAAAACCACTTCAGGTAATGTTAATATGGAGGGCCTGCAGTGACCCTCTCTACTTTTGCCATCTATTTAGGATTTTGATCTAGAAATGAGTCAGTACCAGTATACTGGTTTTAATGTTGGAGGTGATTAACTTTTAGATGGCTAGAGGTTCACTAGGGCTTAGGACAGAGTGTAGAGCTCAGAATTTTAACTGTGCCTCTTTAATTCTGTTGCAGAGAGTGTACACGAGGAGGTTTCTGCAACTTTATGCATTTGAAGCCCATTTCTCGAGAGTTAAGGCGTGAGTTGTATGGACGTCGTCGTAAAAAGTAAGTTTGCTTTTAAGTAAAATTGAAACAGGGAAATTGAGGATTAATTGGTGAAAATTCTGAAGGCAAATCTTTAAACAAAAGTCCTCTTGTTTTTTCTAATGCAGTTCTGACACACCAATGAAAAGGCATCAAGTAAAGCTAGGAGTTGGCCAGTTTAGAACAAAGGAATAGGTCTTTGTTTAAAAAAAAAGTTACAGTGATTCTTGCTGTGCAGCGCTGTGTATGCTGAAAGTTGATGTGGCTTTAAGAGAAGGCAGGGTTCAAGAAGAATATTCACTGAGTTACTAAGTGCATAGGACCTACCTGTGGTTCAGATCTCCAAGCTGCAAACTGTTACAGGTGGCCATTATGTGGGAGAAGTACTGCTTTACGCCTCTTCTCTATTTTATTCTCTTCTAAATGTATTTGCTTATGGCCTCTTTTAGAAGCAGGGTACTTGGCTATTGGGCATTTTGGCAGGATCAGATTGGCCACTTCCAGCATATTATGCACAATCAAGCGTATCTGTAGATTATATTCAAGACCCAACCTTATTTGTTTTTAACAGTTAATAGCTGATTTTTCTAGCCTGTATTCATTCCTTAGTAACAGGCAGTCACTGTATTGAGCTCACTTTTTATTAACACTAGCCTCACAATGTGACCCTTGATAGGAATTCTTACTAGGGCAAAGGAATAGTAATTTTGCTTAATGGCAAAAAAAGATTGTGATAAATACATTTTATTATGTATTTTTTTTACATTTATTAAGGTACCTTGTAGAAGGGCGTATATCGTTGTTACTGTGATACCTGTCTTGTGGATGGGCCACTTTGAGCTGGATTCAATCTGCTTGCTTTTAGGACCTTGCTATTCAGGCTAGGCATATAACATTTTTGAGCTTCCTTTTATATAGAGCATAATTTTGTAGGTTTCTTCCCATCACAGAAGGAGCCTGAGATTATGAACATGTTTTTCCTACAAATGTCTCTAATTGGCAGTGTCTTAGAATTTGTGAGGATGAACTGAACTTGGGAAAATACAGATTGTGTTGCTTAGGCACATGTATTTGTGCCTAAATACTTTCCTAAGATATCCCAATTAATATTAATTTAAACTTAAATGTAAGCTTTTAAGATGTCTGAATGATTTATGAAAAAGACAAAGTATGCTCTTGTATTAGCCTTTTCATCATTTTTATGAATCTGAATCTGGATATCTGACTTAGTAACGCTAATTAAAAGTTACTACCTTTTACTGCAAGAAAGATCAGACTTGTGTGTTTGGCTTTGGACTATGATTGTTTTACTCATAGTCCAATTTCAGTCTGTGGTAACACAAATAAAATAGCTGAATCCTCCATCCATTCTGTGTTTATTGGCCCTGTTTAAACTCTTCGTGCAGCTAAAGCTGTCACAGGTTAGCAGTAGGGCTTGGTATAAAAAAAAATAATATTCAGTTCTCATGTCAGTGGGGTTTTACAAGTAGATTGTATAAACTAGACTGAGCTGAAAGTATTTCTACACAGAATGAAATACATCGTAGTCTTTTGAGTAGAAAAAAGGAGGGTAAACCAGAATTTTTGAGCAATAGGTTAATCTAGTAATTCTGGACAGCTCAGTGGTATGCAAGAGTTACGTATGTGTCTCTTGTTACAGTAAAATTTGTTGCCACACACACTCCAACCCCAAGACATCTTGCCGTGGAACAGTATTCTGCAAACTTAAGACTTGTGGCATTTGTTTCCGTGAGCTTTTTAGCTCTCTTGTAATTTCTACACCTATTTAAAACTGTACTGTTTACCTGTTTTATAGAATTGACTTTTCTAAAATGCTTAAAAACGTTCAAACCACTCTTTTCCTTGGCAAGTGCCGTATAAGCAGTAAATGCATAGTAGCTGTGTTAGCAGTACGTTCTCGGTGGTTTTAGCTTTCTTCCCGAATTTAAGTCATTGACCTCAGTGGCAGGGAAGATTATTTACAAATGCTGATGGCTTCTGGAAGGGGGGAGAGATAGGAAAAAAAAATAGAAAAGAAAGATAACTGAGTTGCAATTACGAATTAATGCAGTTGATTTAATAGGAGTGGACTTACAAACAGCTGTAGGATTTTGCTGTGTGTTGTTAAGAGCTAGTCATAATTGCAAAAGCAGGTGTCCCCTTCTCTTGCTTCTTTAATAGCTGTGTAACAGTGCATTTGGTTCCTCTACATGCCTTTCCTTGAGTTTTGCACATCTGTTCTAATGGGTGACTGGCAGCGAATAGTGGAGCCTTTTAACAGCATGTGTTGACTCCCCAGTACTGAGTTTGTTCAGTTTGTAAATACATGGTTTTGCAGCCTGAGTACCAATCTGCCAATCCTTCTAATGCCACGTTGTCTTTCTTCTGCCTCATTACTTACGTGCTTAAGAGTTCCACTGTGTGGTACTACAAGTAAATTGCGGAGTGTAATGAAACAATAAAATGTTCAAACTTTCTTTGAAGGCATAGATCCAGGTCGAGGTCCCGTGAACGTCGATCTAGATCCAGAGATCGTGGTCGTGGAGGTGGTGGAGGAGGAGGAGGACGTGAACGTGATAGGAGGCGGTCAAGAGATCGTGAAAGATCTGGTCGATTCTGAGCCATGCCATTTTTACTGTATGTCTGCTAGAAAGTGTTGTAGTTTGACCAAACAAGTTCATAATGAGATTTTTTTTAAAGATGGGCTTCTGAATAAAAAATTTGTAGTGATACAGTATTCTTTGTGTAACTTGTTTCTTGTGGGGGGAGTCTTTTTAACTGTCATTCCTCTACCTTGACAAATACCTGGATTAACTATGCCTGAGGGAAAGCTGGTAAATGTATTGGAGGAGCGCCAGTTTTGGTTTTGTTTTTGGTTTTTTTCTTTTATTCGGGTATAATTTGAACTGTTGATGAAAATGTGTGTGTATATAATATAAAATATTATATACATAGTAAAAATAATATACTGCTTAAGAAACAGTTACTCACATAAGTTTCCCTTTTCTGCTATGCTGTCTGCTTATTTAGGTTAGTTTAGGCACATTTAAAAGGAAGGCTGTGCAAAATGCATTTATTTACCAAGTAGAAACGCTTAGTTACAAAAATGTATGTTTGTTTGTTACCAGAAGTCTGTGCTCTGTCTATCAATGTGACTGTGGCATTTACAATAAATCCAATTTCTTGGTGTAAAATCTAAAGCCTTTTTTCTAAGCACTCTGGAGTAGTTGAATTGCTACTCCTGGCTGTGCCAGAGTTGATAGTTCAATATTTTTTTTATGATTGTTGACTAAATTCCTTGTCTTTGGCTGGAAAGAAAGTTGCCTATTGCAGTGTGGAAAAAAAGTAGTATTTTTATTGCAATTCATACTAGGCAAGTGAGTTTTTTAAAGAAACCTTATGCCCCGTGCAACATGATACATAGGATTTATTGAAGGAAACGCAAGGTCCTAAATACAAGGACCAAATTTCTTAACAGACTGATTTCCTACCCTCTACCCCATGTTATCTTAGCTGTCATTTATTGAAAAGCATTTTGTTAGTGTTCAAGGTCATAGGAAACTAATCAGATGCTAGTGGAAAATATTTTTTTTCCCACCTTTACTTGCTTTTTGATAGTCTGTTGTGCAATAAAAGCTCATGGATAGATGGCAGTTTCTTCATAAACTATATTTTTTTGTCTGAGTTAATTGCACGATAGCTATGTATCGTAGGTTGTGCATCCCTTAAGGAGTTAAAGCTCTAATTGAAGCATTGCTAGAACATCTTGAGAGGCAATTTGTACAATGGCTGACTTGCAGTTTAACTTCATTCATGTCTGCTTTTATTTAAAGTGTAGCTGTAAGAAATTTTGGTCAGTGGTTGTATTTCTGCAAGATACAACTTCATGTATGTGAGCTACATAATACTATATAGCTTTCCAATGGGGGAGAGAATTCACTATTGCTTTTTTAGTTCCAAGTCGGGTAACTTGCTAAATGATAAATGTGATTATTTAAATCTCTATTATTAAAAAAAAAAAAAAAAGAAATAAAAGAATATGGAAGCATTACATACCTAGATTAACAAACCAGCTTCTCTGCCTCCAAAATAAGTGTAAAACCATTTTGCTCACTGGAACTTGGAGTGGGCAAACAGCACTGAAAAATTAGCTTTTCTAAATGAGTCTGCTTTGCTTCTTACAACTAAATTCTTGCACCAATTTAATGGCACTGGATGGTTTAGCCAACCAGACTGTGGAACTTTGCCAGTAAGCTTTTTGAAAAAATGCATCACTCTATGTGAAGATGGCTTCACTGCTTAGGTTTTGTTGCAAGTACATAAATCAAAGTATGCTTTCTTTTCACTGGAAGAAATTGAGCAGTGCGTGGCAATAAATGGCTGAATTGAAACCTGTGGTATTTCTGCTAGGCATTAGGAATTTAACATTGATTATTTAGTTCTTGCAGTTTACAGGGTATTAATCCAGTTCCATTTCCTCTTCAGTGAGATTTAGGATTGTTAGTGAGCTAATTTCAAGCTCTAGATCAAAAAAGGTGAGGCTAGTCTTCCCGTTTATTTTTTTAAAAAAGGGATCTAGTACAATGTGGATGCTGTTTTAAAAGGTTTAAGATCATTTTTACACAGATTAATGACACAAACTGATACGTTCCATAAACAAGTCAGTTTTAAACTAGTATAAATGTGTCCCTGTAATAGCTTTCATCTGTTTTATCTAAAGCCTCTTAAACTGCAGGTATAGTTTTGTGTGAACACATAGCAGAATGTTGATTTCCCCCCTCCCCCCAGTGCAATTTTTCTTAAGAAAGCACCCTTGAATTCCACCACATGCATCATCTTGTGGTCTGATTGCACAGCTGCACAAAAATTAACCATGTAACTGGAATATGTCATAATGGGCACTGAAAGTAATGGATTTTACTGGATCATTGAAGGAAAAAAACTCGTGCATTGATCGTTACCTGATTGTGTAATGATTACTTAGTGACAGCATTCAGCATATAAACTAAGCTCATGACATATCTTCAGTTAGGTCCACCTTTTAAGACTGTATACTAGCAGTAAAATTCATCAAATTTGAAATTAAACTGTACAAACTTGGTTGAACATTTAAACATGGTAGTCAACTGTATTGGGTGACTGATACAAACCACGTGAAAAATCCTACCTCCCCCTTCTGTTGCTCACGATGTCTTAAGAGTAAGGTTTGAGGTTTTTTTCCCCTCCTCCCCAAGGTACCTACTTCTCACAAATATTTCATCGTTGACTCTTCTGTTAAACAGTGGATCTTAATTTATGGAATTCCTTTACCTCAAATAAGTGACAGCATACAGTATTTTCTGAAGTCTGAGTCAATTTGGTTGAAACTGTTAATCCCAAGTGGCTTCCTCTTCTTTGTATTAGGCTCTTATTCTGTGAAAATGCTGCTTGTCCATTAATATGATGTATGTTGAGACTGTAAAACCAAATGGAGAAAACTTGTTCAAAATAAAGCCTTTTTTTATAAGAATCTGACAAAAATTATCCCTTTCCTTTAGATTGGATGCTGTTTTTCTAAATGACTAATGAGGATGTAGACTGCGAATTTCAAATTCTTAGCTCTTGTCTTGAGCTATTTTGGGAGTGATTCCTTGCCTTCTGTATATGTAGAGCTGGTGGAGTAAGTCTTCAACTAAAAAAACCCCACCACCCCATGATTCATTCTAAAACTATGCACAGGTATTTCTGAATTCATCCAATCAGCCAATGTAACTTTTTTCACAAATGTCTCCAAATTATTTTACTTTTTGCGATACTCATTTTGTTAAATCCACATGAATGGAAAATGGAGCGTGTCTCCTGAACTCTGTGGACAGTCCTTTCTTGTCAGCGATGTGCTTATCAGTCACAAACATCTAATCCCCTGTTAATGCATTTCACGTTTTATTCCTTATAAAATTATAACCTTCAGCAAGAAGAACCTATACCGCAGTCCCTGTAGTATGTCAGCGGCAGTGGCAGAACCACTTCAGGAGGCTCCTGTTCTCCTGCTGGAGGTTACTGCCAAAAAAAAGTGTTAATTTAATTGATCTAAAGTTTCAACTGTAAATTGGATTTGTGGAATCGGGTTGAATAATGGAATGTAAGAAACCAGACCTGCTGCCAACAGACCAGCTCCAGTAGCTAGTGGCTTCATTTCAACATAAGCACACCCTTCCCCTTCCCAGTTTGCATGTATCTGTTAGAGATGCAAATGCCTGCTGCTTAGCGGTGCTCTGATAGCCACCAGGTTCACTACTTTTTCATAATTTCAGTGTTGGTGTTTGCTTTCTGACAGATTGTTTTGACAGGACCAAAGGCAAGTTGCTTGCATTCATACATCAGCAGAGCAGAAAGGCGGTAACTCCTGATGAAATGGTGGGATGCAAGTGAGGCAGGGGGCAGCAACTTCTCGGGTGAGCCGGAGCCCTGTAGCAGCTTGCGTGAGTATGGTTGCCCATTTGATCCAGTACCTTAAAAATATTCAGAGCTATACAAGTTGTTCCCGCTAGGAAGAGAAAATTAATACAATTCAGGTGTTCCATTTGGGACAAACCCATGCATTTTTGACAAAGGTATGTACAGCACTTTTTTTCCTGAGCACTGTGAAATCAGTGTGCTGTAGGCCACTTCCAGCTCTTGGTTTCCAAAATTGCATGTTGGTTAGGTCTGGAGGGGGGTGGTGGTGGGAAATAGTTTCTGCTCTGGTTTCAGTGAGCTGCAAGATAAGTTGGGAGAAAGGTAGCAGACAGCGATCAAGCTGGTTTTCCTGCCTCTTTGTTTTTCACAGGGAAGCCTATAGTCTACCAGGCTTGGGCCTGCTGTGCTTTTGCCAGCACCTGGCTTGATTTCAAGTCTTGCTACCTATGCAGCTGAACATTGGACGTGTTTCAGATCTTTCTTCCTGGAGCTGTCTGGGATTCCTGCCAGGCAGAGGGAGGGAGGGAGCTGTCTGTGCACCAGTCTGCCTCCTGGGCTGAGAGCTTTTGGGAAGAGCCAGCGGGAGCAACCGCTCCTCCCTTTTCTACCCACCCATTTCCCTTGAGAGCTAATACTGCTCATGTCAAGGGAAAGATGAGAGAAAGCTTCACGGATCAAGACAGTCCTGCATCTT